>NW_025318667.1:16840000-18320000 GCF_018153725.1 Drosophila mojavensis | reverse complement strand
ACAAGCCATAAATTCACGCTTCAATTTTTCATTTCATCGATATTTCTTTTGGTGTTTGCTTGCATTATTATTCGCTATAGCTGTTTCATTTAGTCGGCGGTGCAATGCGGCGTATACGCAATTGGCTTAGTTTCTTTTCGTATCTATTTACGTTTTGTCTACGCACTTTCCGACGGCGTTTTTCGCGTTGCATTTAGCGCCGCTTTTCCGTAGCACTAAGTGAAAAATCCGTTGCACGTAATTAACGCAATTAAAATCAAAACATTAATGACCTACGCTCGGTGCCAGGACGTCGACGCCGGCGTCGGCGCTGGCGTCGTCGTAAGCGTTGGCGTCAGCGCTGGCGCTAGAGAGCTCGTACACGTGAGCACACACACACATACACACACACACACACACACACACACATACAGGCAAGTGGCAGCAGCGACGTTGACGCTGTCAACAATTTGGCCAACGTAACGCAAAAAATGTCCGAAATAAAATCAAGCCAAAATATTCTCACAGCTGCTTAATGTTGTTTAATTGCCTGCATGTGAGTGTGTGTACACGTGTGTGTGCGTGTGTGTGCGTGTGTGTGTAAGGCGCCATAAAGCATGCCTACTTATTGGGGCAGCAGCTCTCAGCCAGAAAACAAAAGGCAAAAAACAACCGAAAATGAATATAAAAATACAGGCGCAGCGCAGCCATTTTGTGGCTGAGCGCAAGGCAAATATTTCAGCCAGCGCTGCCAGCGTCGGCAGCGACGTCGCTGCGCAGACGCCAGGCTGCAGCGCCCCTGCGATGCGTGCGAGTGCGCAGCTGCCAGGAGAAAGCTGACAGAGCTAGCTCGCGCTCTCGCTCTTGCTCTCACTCTCACTCTTTCTCGCTGTCCTTCTCTCTCTCTCTCTCATCCTCTCGCTCTCTATTGTGTTCGGCGCTCGGTCGCCGCTGGCGTCGCCGTTGCCGTCGCTCCTTTCCCCAAGCAGCGAGCAGCGCCAACAAAAATGGCAGCGTTGAAATATTTAACGCCGCTAAGTATGCTACGAAAATATATCCCAAAAGCCACTGCCAGCAACAACAACAACAGCAACAGCAACAGCAACAGCAATTGCTGTAAAATTTAAAATTATTGCAGCAACACGAAAAACAAAGATGATGAAAATGAAAATATTCTGCGGCAGCCAAAAAGGAAATGCGAGGCGTTGCTGCGTGTGACAGCAGTCACCGACTCGCTCGCTCGCTCTCTCTCTCTCTCACACACACACTCTCTCTCTCTCTCTCTCTCGCCCACTCTGTGCGTGTGCTCAGCATTTAAAGCTTTAATTGGCCCCCATAATTATGTCGCTCGGCAGCAACAACATTAAAGCAGAACCTTTAAGCTACAGACGGCTCTGAGCCCGACTGCCTCAGCCAGGGCCGTGCGAGGCCGTGCGAGCCGTCGTCTGCCTTAGCCAACTTTGCTTTTTTGGGCTTTAAAGCGGGCTGCAAAAGTGAAAACGATTGCCAGGCAATTAAAGCAGCTGCAGACTCAAGTGAATTCAGAATTAATTTGTTGGCTTGCATGGAAATCAAAATATATAGAAAATTGACTGGATATATTTCAGCATCGTAGTTTATTCTTTCACTATTGTAGGGTATGTCAGTGCTCACTAAGATAAACAGCCAATGTTTTCGCTCGCAAAGGTCAAAGCTAAAAATATTTGAAGCAGAGCCAAAGTAAAGCCAAAAGGAAATGATTTCGATTGGCAGACAGAGAGAAATTGCTGATGTAAATGGGAAAAGCTATTTGATTTGTCTGACGATACATATATATTATATTTTATTTATATCTAATATGCGCCACATTAGCCAGTTTGAGCTTAAGAAAAATCGTTTCACATATGCAAACAAAATGCTTTTAATAAAACACAATTTATTATTGCTATTTAAAACGCTTTACGAATTTTGTTGAACTTAAGTCAACTTGACGTCAAGTGTCTGACTGTGTGTGTGTTTGTGCGTGTTTGTTTGTGTGTGTGTTTGCCTGGTATTTCTATGCATGCGCTTTGCGTATTGTGTAAATATTTGCCAAGCATTTAGCTGCGAACGCTTAAACGTTTGCTGAGTAACTTAAAAATAAAATAAAAAATCAAATGAAAAAGAAGCAAAAAAAAATAAATAAATACAAAATAATTCAATGGCAACAAAGCGAATTAACAACAGCAACAACAATGCCGGCCACTAATATCAAGAATTAGAATAACAAGCTTAAAGTTATTCCCACGATAATTTGAATGGCAAATATTTCTATATCAAACTATAAACAATTAGTGCAAACAAATGCAGCGCCACGCGGCGTTGGCTAAAAATTAAAATATTTGCCCAAAGCAGCGGCAACAGCAACAGCAACAGCAACAACAACTATTGCAAATTGCGCCTAAATATACCCAAAGCGTCAACAGCTATCCCCTCGATCCGCCCGCTCGCCCGCTCGCCCCTCGCCGCTCGCCTGGCCGCTGCAGTGTGTTTTGTTGCACGCGTCGTATGCGCAATTTTGTATTTATAGCTGATATCATTAGAGGCGAGGCGACCGCCCCTTCAAAAAAAGAAAACAATGGGCATAGCTTGATGCTGGCTGGCCCATGGAGCACATGGAGCACCTCAACTCGCCTCGTCCCGCTCGCGCGCCCTGCAGGCGCAATTAGCATAGATGAGCCCCCAGCGAACGGAAGAGATTTACGATTTTCGGCCGGGCCGCACTTACCGCTCAGCGAGTTGTGGCCGCAGGATGGCGCCTTGCCCAGCAGATAGTCGTCCTTGCAGATAAACTTATTGTCATCCAGCACGTAGAGCTGCTCGCCGGTGCTCAGCTGCTTGCGGCAAATGCAGCATGTGAAGCAGTTCAAGTGGAACACCTTATCCCTCGGCTTACGCACCAGGTCCGAGGGCGCAATCCCTTGACCGCAGCCGCTGCACTTGGTGCCGTAACGTCTAAGCGGAGAAGCGGAGAAGCAGAGAAACGGGAAAGATAAGAGATTAGTGCGTTTGGTTGAATGCTTGATACTGTTGACTTATTTAGCAGAGCTTCTGGGAACGATTAAGCTGTTGCTATAGTTATCTATAGCTAGGAGAAAGTTATTGACTGTTGGATTAGCCGGATACTCTGAATGACGGAAAAAGCCTATTGATGAATTAACTGACTGATTGTCTGATTGACCAAGTGAATGCTTAGTAGTGCAACTGAATGAATGACTGATTCATTAATTGACTGATGAACTGTTTAACTGACTGATTATCAACTGCAATACAGCTTGATTGATAGAGTTGTTGACTGACTGATAGAGTTACAGACTTATTTAGTTATGATCTGATGGACTCTCTGACTGTAGATCGTATAGCTGAATGATTGACTGCTGATTAATCTACAGAGTCATTGACTGATTGACTGATTGATTGACTTAAATAATGGACTATCTGATTGGCTAGCGGACTGACTGACTGATCGATTGTTATTGACTGACTGATGGATTGCAAATAATAATAATATCTGATGGAGTAAATGATTGACCGATGGCCTGACTGACTGATGGCTGACTGACTAATAGCCGTAGACTTGAATTATTGACTTATTGATTGATTGATTGATTGAACTGATTGAATCATAGATTTGGATTGTTGACTTACTGATTGATGGATTGAACTGATTGAATCGTAGACTTGAATTATTGACTTAGTGATTGACGGATTGATTTGATTGAATCATAGATTTGGATTGTTGACTTACTGATTGATTAATTGAACTGATTAAACTTTCTGATTTACTAAGCACTGTTCGGTTCTTTGACTCATTGATTGACTGATTGATTGATTGTCTAATTGAATGACTGAGCAACTGATTGACTGATTGATTGACACTGTACTCTTCTGATTGATTACTTGCTGTACACGCCAAGCCCTCAGACCTAAATGGCTTTAGGGCAAATTGATAGGAATTGCCTTTAAGCCCTATTTCCATACTCGCTCAGGCCTCAACTTAAAGCTCAGTCACTACAGTTGCTGTGTAGCTCTAAAGCTCAATAGTTTCGATTCTGTTTGCCAGCGACTCTTGCGCTTCAGCTAAAGTCACAAAAGATGCAAATGAAATGCCCTGAAGCTGAATTGTGAATGCGTTTGCTGATAGCTGGCGACGAGTCTTGGCTATTATTGTTGTTGATTGGCTGTGCCAGTGTCCAGAGTGTCCGGAGTGTCCAGAGTGTCCGGAGCTAACCATTGCCCATTGTGCAAGGCCCTTTGTCAGCTGCCAGTTGGCAATTGGCAATTGGCAATGGGCAGTTGGCTGTTAGCAGTTAGCAGTTGGCAGTTGGCAGTTGGCAGCTGCATTTGATTTCATTTGATTTGTGCAGGTGTTTTGCATGTTAATTGATTTCGCTTCTCATTTCATTTTGCTTCTTCTTCTTTTGATTTTTATTTTATTTTTTTATTTTCAATTAGAAAATTTCCTATGCAAAGTGAAATCAAATGGAAGCGCACAAAGGACTCTTGAGCCACAGCCAAAGGGTCCAGCGTTGCTGAGCCGAGCTAACGCTCAACACTTGACTTTTATTCATCAGATTGATTGCTCTGGCTGGATGCTTTGCTGATTGATTGGTTCGAGCTTTGATTTAAATGGCTGACGCCAGTCAAGGGTCGCCAGCTCACTCACCTGAAGAAATCGTTGCGACAATACAGCTTGGACTCGCGGCTGAAGCATTTGTCTGTCAGGGGCTGCAGGCACTCGCAGCATCGCACACAGGACGCGTGCCAGGCTCGTTCCAGGACATTCAGCAGAAATTTGTCCAATATCGGCTTATTGCAACCGGCACAAGGATCGCCCACGCCGACCGGCGGCTCGCTGCGACCTGTAAAGCAAATGCAAATGAATCACAATATAGTCGATGATTGTTTCTACATAAAAATATCAATATGAGAGAAATAAATGAAGTTCCTAACAGACGATTTAACTGTTTAATGGGAGAATATGTGCTTCCCTCTCGCACTTGAACAGAGGAAAAGTTTGAGATTTGAGCAAAGCAATTTGCAGGAGCTGTTTACGGGCATTCCCTGCACGAAATTAGCTTCGAGTGAAAAACGAAACTCGAGTGCTATTGTTGACCTTTGTTATTATGTGCGCTCTGTCCCTCTTGCTCTCCCTCTCACTCTTGACTGTTGAGCGCTAAAATCCTTTGAGGCGCAAATTAGCACCTCGCAGGTGCCTCAAGTAGAGGAGGGAGCCGGACGACGGACGACGCTCATTAAGCTTGCACATGTGTGCGTGTGTGTGTGTATGAGTGTGTGTGAGTGAGCAAATGAGCAATGCTTGTCTGGGCGCAAACATTTGACGTGCACCGTGCACGCAACGCATATAATTTACAAATGCACAAAAGAGAGAGAGAGAGAGGGAGATAGGAAGAGAGGGTGAGAGGGAGAGAGAGAGTGAGTGAGTTAGAGGAGCAGGGGGCGTGGCTGTGGCTATGGCCAATCCTCAGAAAAAAATAAAAAAGAAAAGCAAAACAACTTAGACAAATTTGGCAAACGCACACAGTGGCAGCACCCGAGGGCTGCCCACTCATTTGCACCTTTTTCAAACAGAGTGTCCGACTGAGTGGCATATTTGCGCACAAGTGAATAACTTTGAATGGTGAATGGGACTTGCTGCTTGCTGCTTGCTGCTGGCTGACAGCTGAAGTTGAAGCTGAAACTTAAGCAGAAGCTAAAGCTGTAGCTATAGCTGGAGCTATAGCTGTAGCTGGAGCTGTAGCTGGAGTTGTAGCTGTAGCCGAGGCTCGATTTCACCCTGCGGCCAGTTGGGGCTGCCTTGGCTGAGCTGGGCGTGGCGCACACCCCGATAACTGCAACCGTATAATGATAGACGCCAAGCACGGCCCGGGGGCTGAATCGCCAGCTCGCCAGCTGAGGAGAGACCATAGTTCACCAAGAGGTTCCCATCTCCAACTGCTGCCTCTCTCCGTCTCTCTCGTCTACTGCCTCTGCTTTTGGCCGCTTCGGTCAATCAGTCAATGGGCAAAAGGCAGCTCCGCTTTGCGCTGGCCAAAAATGCAAAGGAAAAAACTTGCTGCACCCACGGGGCATATTTAAGCCGGGACCACAGCTAATATATGTATAGGCGGAGGCGTGGTCATCATCATCATCATCAGCAGCAGCAGCAGCAGGAGCAGCAGCAGCAGCAGCAGCAGCAGGAGCAGCATCAGCTCCACATTCAGGTAACAGACCGGTCAGACCGTTGGACTGTCTGTCCGAATGTGTGCGTGTGTGTGTGTGTGTGTGTGCGAAATGTATTTTCATTCAAAAAGTTTTGCACTTTATATGCCCAGGCAAGCGGAATGAGTCAAGTCAAGTGCAAAGGGTTGCCAAGGCAGCAAGGGCACGGCCTCACATCCTGGCTAAGCCTGGTGAGAAGCAACTCCAAGCGAGCGCATTAATAATGCTATTAAAGACAAGTTTCGCGTTGCTCATACGCCCCGAGTGTCAGTAGCCAAAATGAATGAATGAATAGGTGAGCCAGCGAGCGACGGACTGAGTGAGTGTGTGAGTGAGTGAATGCTTGGACAAATGATGGAATGAACAAGCTGACAAACTGACAGCCAGCGCTCTCTGCATTATAAATGAGCGACTGACACACTGATTGATTGACGAATTGACTCATTCTGCAAGCAAAGAGCGGGCGAGCCAGAGCCAGAGCCAGAGCCACAGACCCGAAGCCAGCGACAGCCACAGCCACAGCCACTCCAACTCGGCCGCAGCGTGGAGGGGGGGAGCTGTGTGAGGGGGCTGGGCTGGTGCTGTGTACCAGACCTCGCATATGTCAAAATTGACGGATGTTATCAATCATTTTATGCCGCTGCAGACAATTTTTAATGAAGGTTATAGACGTTTATAGACAGACGGACGGACAGACAGACAGAGAGTTCGACCGCAGCAGCAGCAGCAGCAGCAACAGCAACAGCAGCAGCGACAGCGACAGCGACAACAGTTGCTGCAGTCCGTAAGACGTTTTGGCCCAGGTTAAACGGTTGCTTCGCTACATCATCATCTTCATCAACTCGCCCCAGCGAGCAGCCGCATTTGTTGCCTTCGCATTCGCATATTTCGGGGCGTTTACGCTGGCTGGCAAACTTTGCGAATCGTTCAGAAAACAGCAGCAGCTGTTCCAAAAAAAAGAAAATAAATAAATAAAAAGAAAAGTAAAAAGAATTCTCTTAACGAGCTCAAAGAGTTTACGTTTCGATAAGAAATGTTCTGGGAATCGAGCATCGTTTGTTGATGAATGGAGAGTTTATAGCGCGAGACTATATAGAAGCAACTCTGCAGATGCTAATCGATATGATGATCTCTATGGGAACTCATGCTCTTTGCATTGTGGCAGAGCATTAACAATTCGCTATGAGCTTCTGTGCGCTGCCGGTTGTTGTTTGTTGTTTGTCGGCTGTCGGCTGTCGGTTGTCGGTTGTCGCCTTTGTCGCTGCCTTCGTTGCTTCTGGCGCATTTTTAAAACGCGACAAATTGTTGTTTGCAGACGCCGCCGTTGCTGTAGCTGCTGCTGCTGCTGCTGCTGCTGCTGCTGCTGCTGCCGCTTAAGTGTCGCAATTTAAATATTGTTGAGTGCACTTTTGGCTACCGTTGGCCATTTATTTTGCGCTGAAATTTATGTAACGATGTGGAAAAATTGCCGCTACTGCAGATGCGACAAAGGCGGGGCGAGACGCGGCGGCGGTGTGGCACGATGAGACACGAAGTCAGCTCTAGGCAACGGAAAGAGCGTCCAAAATTCACTGTCAACAAAATGATTTGGTGTCTCGCTCGCACACACACACTCACACACACACACCGACATGGCAGCTCCCCTTCGGCGTGGCTGTCTCGCTTGCGCGCTGTGTGTGAATGGCAATCGCAATCGCAGGTTCATGGATCTCTTTTGGCCACTGTGCAGCCATTGACCGCTGGCAAGGAGAACGAAGCACGTACAAAGCATTTTGCACAACATTTTCCGCGCTCAACAAAGGCCAATAATTGTGTGTCCAGGCAGCCGAGTCGACTCCCAGAACCGCACAGACCTAGCTGCATTTATAATGCAGCAGCAGCAGCAGCAGCAGCAGCAGCAGCAGCAGGTTCTTCATGGCTCGCTGGGTCGGGCTGGGCAACACCCAAAAGGCCAGCCCCAAAACACAGCAAGAGGCAGCAACCATGGATGGACGATAGCAGCAGCAGCAGCAGCAGCAGCAGCAGCAGCAGCAGCAGCTGCCTGACCAAAACAATATATAAGTATACAATAGCAACTACAACAGCAGCAGCAGCAGCAGCAGCAGCAACTTTTTGCTTTGGCTGCGGACTGTGAAAAATTCATTCGACATCAGCGCAAAAAAATCTGCCTCAGCTTCAGCTTCAGCTTCAGCTTTAGCTTTTGTTGCGACTTGGGCCAAAAAGCACTTGTGCTGCAGCGGTTGCCTGCTGCGCCATGTTGGTTACGCCTATTGTATAAATCTCCACCCAGCCCGGCCCAGCTTACCCCTTCGCCCAGCCATCGCCTCCTTGCCCCCTTATAAAACGTGACTAAAATGTTAAAGACACAAGAAGGAAAATCCAAACCAGCAGCCGTCGCTCAATCGCAATCATTATTTTTTTTTTCTCTCCCTCTGCCGCTCTGCCACTCTCCCTCTTTCTCTCTCTCTCTCTCGCTCGCTCGCTTTTCTTCTGCTCTTTTCCGATAGCAAATCTTATGCAAAAATCCAAATGGAAATGCAGGCAGCCCACAAAAAATGAAGAAGAAGAAGAAGAAAAAAATAATAATAAAAAAAATACATAGAAATGAAAGCAAAGCAGAAAAGTGAAAGATATGGTGGTTGACAGCAGCGGCGCGCTCTACCAGTAGCATTTTGTGGTTATATGCGGCGTATGCGTAATGCCGTTTGCCAGCCAGCCGCAAGACGGCCAACTGCAAACTGCAAACTGCAAACTCTGCGCTGGCAAGTGATGTTTTCTCTTTTCTTTTTAGATTTTGGCTTTTAGCTATTTGCGAATGCTAATGAGGCACCCAAAATGCTAGGCACACACACAGAGCCAAAGCTGCAGCTGCAGCCGCAGCTGCACTGGCAGCTGGAGCGACGGGCAACGGATTAGCAAAGGTGGCTTTAAGCAGTGGAGAAAAGCGGCGCATGAAAAGAAATTGCCGAGCTATAAAATAGTGAATTGCTGATGAGGTCTTGGAAGCACGAATCTTGAGATGAGGAATAGGAATATTTTAATGAGTATGAGAATCGAATAGAAGAGTTGCTGACTCGGTCAGCTATTTCAAAGCCCTTCTTTCTCTCTCTCTCTTTCTTTCACACTTTCTCGCTGTCCATCCATCTGGCTGTGGGTTTGTGTTTGTCTCTCTCTCTCTCTCTCTCTCTCGCTCTCTCTCTCTCACTCTCTCTTCCTATCTTTCTCTCTATCTCTACTCGTTTATATCTCTCTATGTCTCGCTTCATATCTATGACTCTCCTTAAGCATGATTATAATTATATGTATCGATCTCTCTCTCTCCCTCTCTTTCACTCTCTCTCTCTCTCTCTCTCTCAATCTCTATCTCTCTCTCTCCCTCTCAATTTCTCTCTCTTTCTCTCTATCCTGTCTTTCTCTGTATGTTTATATCTCTCTAGATCTGACTAATGGAGTCATTCCCATAGCTCTTTTTCTTTATCTTTATAATCATCTTTATCTGCCTCTTCCTCTCTTTGTCTTTCCCCCTCTCTCCATTCCCCTCTCTCTGTAAGTCTTTTGCAAAAGCTTTCCAAGTCTCTTTCCTCTTCAAACAAAAAAATTTAAAAAAATCCAGCCAAAAAGTTGAAAACTTTCATGATAAGCTATACATGATATGGATTATATATACCAATATATGTGCATATGAATATGTATGTACATGCATGCATGTGTGCGTGCACACTACTTGGCCACATAAAGACATGCGTTAACGTTAAAGAGCGCTCGTAAGTCTTTATGGGTCTCTGGAGGTGTTGTCACCTATCCAAGTGAATGCCTGCTTGGCATTTGCCTTTCTCCATGAACTGCGCCTTCGCCCCGTTTCAAGCATCTTGTGATGCGGTGCCGACGGTTTTTCTCTCCTCTCTTTGCATTTCTTTTGGGCCTTGGCTACTTGAGCTGCTATTTTTAATGCGATTCGCTGCGCCTGATTTGACATTTTGATTACATTCAGCGCGAGGGCTACGCGTAGCTACGAGGGCATAAATAAATTAGTAGCTCGCTAGCACACCTATAAGGTGTATTTATATATATACTAAATATATGTACATATGTATATACATATATATATATTTACATATATGTCTACGGAAAATCCATAAAGTATATTTAATGTTGCGTTTCACGCGTCTGAGGCTAAAGTTCGTCAGCGTCTTAGAAGTCAATGTTGTTGTTGTTGTTGTTGTTGTTGTTGTTGTGTTGTTGATTTGGTTCGCTTGAAATATTTATACGAATCTAACACCTATTTCTGTGGCCTTTTCTTTTCTTTCCTTTCTCTTCCTCTTTCTCGCTGTGCCGCTCACATTAGGCTGGTTAACATTTTAATTACATAATTAGCTGCGATTTCGTCGCAAATATTTGGAATATTTATGAAACAGTAGTCGAGCTGTTCTCAAAGGCTTTAAGTGTTTTAGCTGTTTTCCAGAATTTGATTGGACTAATCTATTCGGAAGGCAAGCTGATTTATATTGGAATACAAATCACAAACCAGAACCAAATTCAGGGCATAAAATACTTTGCCATCTTGATTGATCTATTCTTTGATATGGAAATATGCAACTATATCATAGGAATCTATTATCAAGACATGCTTTGAATACATTCCAATGGAAATGGCACGAGAGGTCGATGCTTTTAGCACATGCCATTCGTCATATAATTAAAACTCTATTTATAGAATTTAGATTTATCTATCTAGATTGTAAATTTATATATATATTTCGATTTCTAGGTTAGTATTTAAATGTCAGTATAAATATATTTTTATAAAAACTTTCTACATAGCTAAACTTCTATATAGGGTATCATCTCTATAGAGCTAGACACATGTATTATACATATAAATATCATATATATCATATATAAATTTCAATATAGCTAGACTAGATATCTGACAACATTTCTATACATCCATATATCTATCGATTATATCTAGATGCCTATGAAAATAGATTCGCAGTTGTTGTTCCATATGTTTGTTTGCTCCAAATATTCGCAGCTCGCTTGCTTTAAGTATCGTTTATCGATATAACATTTTAAGCAGTTGTCATTGCAAGGCAATCAAAATGAGTTGAATGTTGTATTGTATGCATATGTATGTATGTATGTATATGTATGTCTGTATATATGTATATGTGTATCACTTGGTTCTTTGCTGCATTGTTTTTCTTTTGTTTGGCTTATCTTTTATCTCTCTCTTAGCCACTTGTTCGTCCAACTCTCTCGCTCTCTCTCTCTCACACTCGCTTACTCTCAGCTTTGAATGTGCCTCAGCCATTTTCGCCATGTAAATTTTATATTTATATTTTGCTACATACAATCTCTCTCTTCTTGTTGTTGTTGTTGTTCGTGTTGCTGTTTTTATTTTATGCGCACACAAGATACAAAATACGCCTCTTTTTCTGTAACTCATGCATATAAAGTATCTGCTAGATACACAAGCGCACAAAGCGACATGAAAGTGGCTCTGCTTTGTTGTTGTTGCCGTTGTTGTTGTTGTTGTTGTTTTCTGAGTGCAGAAGGAGGCTAGGTGGTGAGGAGGCCTCGCTGCAGCAAAGGAGCAGCTCCTCCTCGCCAGCTGAAAGAAGGCGGCGGCAGCCAGAAGCAATGGCCATTGCCATCGTCGTCTCCATCGCGAAACTGTTTACTTTGCCATTATATTTCCAAAACCAAAACCAGTGGGGGCTGCCAGTCAGCTACCCCAATGCCCCGACCCGTTGGAATCCTGTGCCAGGGCAACAGCAACAACAACAAAAAAGTATATACATATATATATGAAGTAAAATAAAATAAAAGTATCTGCAGCTATCGCTCTTTGCCTATCAGCTGCCTTATATATCTGGCCATGCCCGACCGACTGTCATTGCCTACCCCCCAGCTCCGGCCCTCCTTCCCTACAACAGGCAAACAAGTATGTTGTTGTTGTTATTGTTGTTGCTGCTCTGCATTAAAATTCATGTTGCGTTGCAAAATGTGAATGCGAGACAGCCGAGCAGCAGGGGAAAGGCCAGCAAAGCAGAGCAAAAACAAGACAAAGCGAGCGAAAAGAGTGAGATGGTAGCAGAGGCGTGGGGCGGGGGCCGGAGGGCGGGGGGCGGGTGATGTGTGGGCGCACACACACAGCGTCCCAGTGCAAAGCCTTAGCTGCTTGGCATTGAAGACTTTTTGCTTTCCAGCTCACTTGATGTCCAACGTTGTCTGTCGTCTGTCGTCTGTCGTCTGTCGTCTGTCCGTTGTCTTCCCCCTTGCTTCTTCTTGCCCGAGCAGCTGCGGACTCAGCAGGTTGCATGCAGCGCTCGGGCTTTTGTTTGATTTGTGAAAAGCGGCTTATTGTTGTTGCACGATCAGTTCGTCAACATGGCCATTAGCATATCCATGGCCAGTCACATTACCATGCTCCATACATCGCACTCCATGATCCATGCTCCTTATACTCCATACTCCATGCCCCATATGCCCATTCCCAGTCCCATTCCCAATCCCATTCCCATGCTCATTCACATTCGCATTCGCATTCGCATTGCCATTCCCATTTTCATTTCCATTTCCATTTCTCTGGCTCCCATCTTCATAGCCATCCGTCTGGCTGCCATCGTCATCAACATTGTCGTCAGGACGCACAGATTTTCATTTTTATAGGCTCGAGAGTTTTTTGTTTTTTTTTATTATTTTCTGTTGCGTCCACATCAATGGTACGCGAGGCACTCTGTCTCCCTCTGACGACCTGTCTGTCTGTCTGTCTGTCTGTCTCTCTCGCCAGCACGGCTTTTGGGTGGTTCAGTGAAATGCGCCCACTCGTTTCATGATTCGCGTGGCAGTCGTGTCGTTGTCTCGCCTCGCTCGCTCGCTGCGTCCTCTTAACCAACCGCCCACCCGCCCACCTTCCCCATGTCGAGCTCGTCCGTGCCGTGGCGCTCGTACTGCGGCTCGTCCTGTTGTGGCTGTTTGCGTTTGTCAGCAGACAGATAGCCAATGATAAGCCTTAGCGTATGAGTGATGTGCTCCTGTCCCGGCCTAAGCTGCCCTGTTCCAACCACCACCCTGTGCAGCCCGCGTGTGCAGCCACCCCCACGCAACCGCCCAACCATTCGATTGTTTCTTTTCGAAAACGGGCATAGCCCAATTCCTACATACATTCATATTGAAATATATGCGTGGCCTACAGTAAAGTGCGAATGCTGCTGTCAAACTTAGCTGGCAGTTTAACAGGGGCATACATTTCAGCTAGTCGCTGGCTGATTAGATTAAATTTAGGACGGGTTGTCATCAAGTGTTATGGGACATCTTACGGACTTTCAGAGACGATTCACATGGATTATTATAAATAGCACTCAGCGATTTCAAACTCACTCATAAAAAAATAAGGAATTTTTGCAATTTTCATCATTTACTCTAAGATATTTAGTTAAGTATATGATGAATGATGAATATAAAATTAAAATAAAAAATTAATTTTTGCATTTTTTTTAGAGAGATATCTAGAGACAGTAGTTGAGGCAATTGAGCAGAGAAAGATTTGAGCTCAGCTAATATATTTAAATATTACAATTATCATTGATTTATGAGAAATGGGATTATCTGGACGTAACTCTCTGAAGTCAAACAGCAATAACAACTAGCTAAACTAAATAATATTATATGATTATCATCTATCTATGTATCTATATATCTGTCTATCTATCTATCTATTAATATTACTATTATTTCTATTATAGTGTTATTATTAATATTATTTTATTATTTTTTATTATTATTAATATTATAATCATTATTATTTTTCGTGAATATTATTGTTATTATTATTCTTAAAATTATTATTATTATTACTATTATTTTTATTTAATTTATTGCCATCTATAAAATTTTATAATAAAAACTCTCTTTTTAAACATCAAATGAATAACCCAAATAAATTTGCTCAAAATAGATTTCAGACTCGCTTAAAACTTGCTAAATGCACAATAAAAAAAAAAAAATCCCAGTTTTTTTTTTTATGAATCCATTGCAACAATTACATTATTTGTGGAATGTCTGGGCCAGAAGCGAAGCCCAGCCAAAATCCACAGACGTCTGCCAGCCATAAGCGACGAAGCTGTCGACCCAATAGCTCTGGCTCCTAAACCACATCACCCCTCTCTCCCCCTCCCACCGTTTACCATGCTTTTCCCTACCCTTCTCGTGCTGCTCTTAGAGTGCTGCGGCTGATGTCGCTGACGTTGCTTGTTTATTTTGTTAATATCAATGGAGTTGCGGCTGTGCAGGCAATACCCTTTGCACACACACATGCACACACACACACACACATAGAGCCCACACCCAAAAAGCTGGCAATGTTTGATGTGGTCGTTGAGGTTGGCTTGACATTGCCTATCGGTGCAATATATAACTATATAGACATATATATATATATATATTTCTGATTTATGTATATACATATATATATATATATGTATATATAACATATATGAAATCTATAGCTGACTTTTGTAGTGCGGCTGTTGTTGCTCTGGCAGCCGCTTGCAGCAGCCGCATTGATTGATTTTAAATGCTTTTGGTGTTGGCGATTCATTTAAAATTTATGTATTTGTAAATTTGCATTTTTCAATATTTAATGTGGCAGACATTGCTGCCACACGCACATGCACACTGCCAGTGCCACTGCCTCGACCTCGTCCTGCCTCTGCCCCGCCCCTAGCCATTTAGCTGAATGACTTTGGCAGCGCTTAATGCGATTAAAGGTTTAAAGTTTTGTGCCAAATAAAGCATACAGCCCAAACACTCAGCCACGACCAGCCCCGCCCCCCAAACCCGCCAAACTGCCCCCAAACTATTGTAGCTGCTTCATTGCCCCGGCTGCAAAGTGCATTGCGTTAAATTCGCAATTGCAAATTTTGGCAATGGGCTGGCTCAAAGCACAATGCCAGATGCGATTGTAAAATGCTTTGATTTTCTAACTGGCCTAACCACAACAACAACAGCAACAACAACAACAACAACAACAACAGCAACAACATCATTGAACCATTTTCTTGGTAACATAATATTATGCTATATTCTAATTATGAACGCCTCCGTCTCTGTATGCATATGCTTCTTTCTCTCTCTCTCTCTCTCTCTCTCTCTCTCTCTTTATATACACTTTGTTGTGAAAGTCTTAGGTCTTGCCTTTGCCTTGGCTATTTTGCCTATCAAATGTCTTTTAATTGGTTTTCACATTAATTTTGCAAATTTATTGCTTTTAAGTGTAGAGCCGCAAACTTTCCACCACCCTCCGATTAATACCACCCCCCGCCTGTGTCAGCATGCAGCAATGCAATTAATAATAAACAACATGTGAGAAATTTGTTATGTGACTTTGACAGCCCAAATGATATTTGAAATCAACTCTCAAAGCGTTCAGCCGGCTGACCGCAAAACTTTGGTCCAAAACATTCAATTGCCCTGCAACGCCTGATTGCTTTAGCAATCCCCAAAGCCCCCCCGCATCAGCCCACCCACCGCTCTCGCCCTCTCTCTCTTTTTAGCCCCTATTGCTGTTGCCCCTGGCCATTAGCTTCATAAGCTGCCGCAGAGTTGGCGATAAGCGCAATTTATGCGCTGCTCTGATTCTGGAATTCGGTTTGCTGACTTTCGCCCAAAGTCAAACAGTCGAAAAAAAAAAAAAAGTTAAGCACGCACACACCCAGCGAGAGGGAAAATTTCGAAAATAGGAAAATACTGAAAATACAGAATATTCTTATCAGCATATCTCGGGCTCACTCGGGCGATTTTGTGACAAAGCATTAACCTTGACTGCGGCTATGCACGTAGAGCTGAGCAACCCTCAGAGGGCTGGAGCTGGAGCCGTAGACTGCTTGGGGTGGCAGAAGTCAACACAGAAACATTGCCTTATCGGCACCAGCATCTGGAGCAGCAGCAGCAGCAGCAGCAGCGGCAGAAGCCGCAGCAGCCAGCCGCTAAATCTTGCCCAGCTGCCGTTAACGGCATCGATTGTGCACTGAGCAAAAGAGATAGGGATGGAGAGAGAGGGCGAGAGAGAGGGCTATCTGATTACAGCACTTGCAGCCAGATATATAGAGCATAATAGAAATGGCAATAAATTTTACTTGTTGTAGTTGAGTGCAAGAAATATGCAACTAGATTTTTGTTTTTCATAGAAAATGCTAAATTTATGGCTGACCAATCAAAGAACATTTAGCTGAACGTTTGAATAAAGACAAAGATTTGCTTTATTCAAAAATTGAATAACTCAGACTAAGGCGTTACATCCTTTAGAGCTCATTCCTGTGTATGGGAATTGGAATTGTTAAAAGAGTTAGTGGAGTTAGAGTGTTGAATGAGGATGGATAGATGATAATAAACTGATTTCACGATGTTTACTCATTAGAATAGATAGATGATATGATACACAGATTAGTTTTACTTTGACTTTATCTTGATATATAAATACATATACAGTATAATCCGGTTATTACCGTACGGCTATTGCAACGAAAACTCTGGTCCTCAGAAAAACTTGTACGAGTAAATTTATACGGCTATAGCTTCGTCCGGGTATGACGACGGTCCCTTGAGCGTCGTTATAAACGGACTCTACTGTATATAGTATATATAATATCCATATTCACAATACTTCAATATACCAGACGCTATCTGCACTGGTCTCACTACTCTTACAGCTTTCATCAGTAAAATAACTGCGCGTATCAGGAGATCCTAAGCTGATCCTGACAAGTTCAGTCGAATTTCGAGCTTAACCACTTCATAGTTTCCTTAAATTCATAAGGCCCATAGATTTAGGTACTTCTCAAGTTTTGGCGTTTCACAAAGATATTGCTTCTTAGGCATATGCTGTACAAAAATAATTTGTATGAGATCTGCCACGCCTCCTTCTGCCTGTTACATACATTTACACAAACACATTTTATGCTGTTGAAGATTCAAGGTATGAAAATTTACAATAAATTCTCAATAGTTGCTTATGATACATGATATATAACATAAGTAGGATATATATAGCCAATATTTAAGTCTAAGTTAGTTTCGACTTCACATTAATAAATGGAATATATGGCTGACTAAGCCGAAGTTCAATGCTGAAATCAATTTGATTCTGTGTTGGAGATTGAGTCAGTTTGGTTTGGTTCGGTTCGGTTTGGACTCGGTTCGGTTCGATTTGGGTTAGGCAAACGTTGCGTTGCAATTCGCTATGGTTCGTTGCCAAACAAATTTCACGTTTACGCTGCTCTTCGGTAATGACGACGGCATTGCCGCCCGCTGCTTCTTCTTTCAATACAAATACACACATGTATGCAAATATGTATGTGTGTGTGTGTGTGTAGCTAAAGATATATTCATATACATATATATAGTTATTTTCGTGTGGTTTGTGCTGCGTTTTGAAGTTTTGCCGCAAATGATTTGGCAACAACAACAAAAACAACAACAAAAACAACAACAACAGCAACAAAAACGAGCAACAGGCGCGACACGTGTATGCGCGCGACTTTGATTAATTAATTTGCATATGAGTATTAAAAAGTAAAAACGTGCCTTCAGTTGTTGCTGTTGTTGTTGGTTGTTGTTGCTGCTGCTGTTGCTGTTGCTGGTGATGAGAGGGCGCCTGCAACATGTTGCTGTGCGGCGTGTCAACAACAACGGCAACATGGGACGTCGTGCAGGCAGCGAATGCCTATAAATACCATTTGCCGCCAAGTTTATAATGCAGCCATAATCAAATTAATAAACGCACAATAAAAACGCATAACAAATTGCCGCTCATTGAGATCGAAGCGGCGAACAAAAGGCGGCGAGAGCCGATTGCCCCGAGATCTTCAACAAATGTTGAAAACCAGCAAAGCGAGAACCGAGCTAAAGTTATTCAGATGAAGATGGAGACACACTGCGAAGGTGTTGCTATTGCAGTTGTTGTTGTTTCTGTTGTTGCTGCTGCTGCTGCTGATGTTGTTGTTGTTGTCGTTGCTGTTGTTGCTGTTGTTGCTGTTGCTGCCGCTGCGATCGACAACCAGCGACAGCAGCAACATTACACGCATCATTATGTTGAGCGTTTTTCGGTTATTGATGATATAGACCCGGTTCACAGGGACGCCCGCACCGTCTGCAATGCTTCACTTGCTGCACACACAGACAGAGAGAGAGAGTGAGAGAAGGAGAGGGTGAGAGAGTGCTACACACCGAAAATAAAGGAAAATAAATATATATTCAACCTAATAGGAGCACCACGCAAAATTGTCAATTTGTATCAAGTGGAGCTTGTCGTGGGAGAACTGAATTTATTTTAACTCTTTTATTATGAAGATTTGTTGTATATGAATATCGATATATGTAGATGAGTATCTATATTATATATATGAATATATCTTTTTGCATTTGTTGAAGTTCTCTAAAGCTTGTCCACTAGAACAGAGGAATGTATACATATTTTGATCCATAAGTCATACAGATGCCATTTTTTAGATATTCCTTAAAACATATTTAAAATCTGATATAAATATTTATTACTGATTTTTAGGCTTTAGCATTAGCAAATTAGAATAGAATCGTTCATTGACAATTTGTACCAAGCTAAATCGCAAATCACTATAAATCGAAAAAAAAAAAAAAAATGCTATCCTCTTGAAAAAATTCGTTTTCAATAATTCTCGATAGTTTGATTTTCTATGTTAATCGACAAAAAAGAAAAAAAAAAAAAACTGATTGCTTGTCATTTTGAATTATTGGGACTCGGCTGTATATCTATATATTTACTTCTATCTATAAAGATTAACTCCATATATATTGAATACTTTGCATCAATATTATTTTAGCAATACTGCCGTACTTGTCTTATACCCTCGTTCTTTCTCTCTTTCTCTCTAGCTATATTTAACAAACTGTTCTTAAGATCACACTCAATACAACCGTCTCTCTCTCTCTCTCTCTCTCTATCTTTCTCTATCTCTCTCTCTCTACCTCTGTTCCTCTCTCTATTTATCATCTTGTGTTTTCTGCATCTCCCTCTGTAATCTGCAAACTTTTCACAGCATGTTTCACCAATTAAGTAAGGATTATATCGTTTTGAACAACTTTGTCGGGTGGCTATTGCAGTCGCTGCTGCCTTGACTACGACTGGAACTGGGACTGGGACTACGGCTGTGGCTGCGGCTGCGGCTGCTGTCGGAGCACTCGGAACTAATCGCATTTAGCTGCGGTCATCTGCGCCGCGATCGTTTTTCTTTGGGCTTGGTTGGTTCCAGCCGAACGAGCGAACGAACGAACGACCGAACCGAAGACAACTCGCAAGACGGGCAACCTGGGCGGGGGCAGAGGCCAGGCCCAGTCGACGCTGTCCTGACTTGGACTTGCAACTTGCGGGTTAAAGTTCATTACCACACCCCCTCTGCCCACGTCCCCCCCTCCTCCGTCCCACACACCCCCTACGGCGGCTGCGGCTGCGTGAGAGCGCGTCAAGTGGCTCAATTGGGAACTCGCTACAAATTGTTGTTCGTTTTATTGGTTGTTTTTATTGTTTATGGGCAATAGTTGTTGTTGCTGTTGTTGTTGCTGTTCTCTGTCTCTCTGCTTTGGCGAATCACTTGGTTATAAATCAATTCCTGAGGCTTTGGCTACCGTTTCAGCTATGGCGGAAGCGAAATTTTAAATGAATAAACTCCTAACAAGAAAACGAAATGGGAAAAAATAGAAAAATAGAATAATAGTAGAAACAAGCGAAATGACAACAACAACAACAACAACAGTTGCCAGCTGCTCATTGTTGAGCTCTAATTAAGGAAAGCGAAAAACTAAATCAACTTTGTTGTTTTTTTTTTTTATGGACTTCTAATTTCTGTGTTTTAGGTTAGTTCTCGAAAATATATTTATTTACTTCAAAGTCTGTTTCGGTTGCTCGGTTTATGGCTCCCAATGTCCCGTGTCAAGTGTTAAACAACCTGTTGAGTGCATTTAATGTTGTTGCTGTTGTTGGTATTGCCGGGGCTGTAAATCAAGCCAAAAAGGCGATAAGCCACACAAATGAATTGTGGACCAGTCGAAATGGTCACAGACAACAACAACCACGACAACAATAACTTATAAAAAAGCGCAATAGAACCTGTTGATGATGTCGACAGCAGCCACTGCCCCCTGCCCCCTGCCCCTGCCCCTGCTCCAGTCTCAGCCTCAGCCTCAGCTAGTGAATCCATTCGTGGACTTTCCGCTAAAAAAAAAAAAAGCTGCCTGCGTTTTTTGTTGTTTTTTTTTCATTATTATTGTTGTTGTTGTTGTTGTTGTTCTACGCGAAGTCGAGCTCAAGTTGTGCTTGCACTGAAATTTATGGCGTATAAATTATCTCACACGTTGACTATTGACAGCTCTAAAATAATCGTAAAACGGCAAAGAAATCATAAAAGAGCCACGAAGCAGCACCGAAACGAGAACAGACGCAGCAGCAGTCGCACCACCGAAGCCATTCAATGTGAATTACTATTTCAGCTTCAAGCTAAACTGCAAATACCAAAAAAAGATATATATATATATATATATACATATATATAGACTGTCAGACAGGCGACGACGTTGGCCCCAAAGCAACGTCCTATGTGGCCGTGTCGTGGCATAGGCCAGGCCAAGCCCCACCGCTCGCGGCCTGTACCGCACCGTCCTGGCCCAAGCGTTCTGCACAAAATGGAAAAGTTCCCAACAGTTGGGGGCCCATAACTTGCATATCGGGTCAGCCAGGGAGCGGAAAGGGGCGGGACGGGACGGGATGGGACGGGAAGCGACGAGTCGCCGAGTTTCGGAGACAGCTAGCGATAAGTATTCAATTCCTGACGGCCGTCAAATAATTTGTACTTTGGCCAGCTTTCGGCAGCGTCTCAGATCTGTAATATGCCAGAGATCGGCAGCCATTCGCTACCCTATAGCAGCCATCGGGCGAGCAGCCATGATTTATAATGCCAGCGCTATCATTAGCTATAGTAGTACATACACATATATGCTGCAGTATCTGCTTTGCATTTCAGCTCAGCCCGAAACGAGTTTCATTACGAACGCTCAAATCTAAACTAATTTCGCGTTCGTATTATGACATTTGGCATCAAGAAGACAATCTGTCATTTCAGCCGAGAGAGAGAGAGAGAGAGAGAGAGAGAGATAGAGAAATATATATATATATATATAAATGTGATCGACTTGATTGCCAGTCTTTGTAGATATGTACCGACATATATCTATGTGTATATGTTTGTACTTTTAATATATTCCAATTTGGCATTCCTAAAACATTTTAGTTTAGTAATACGAGCTAAATTTGATTTGACTTGAAAATAAAACTGATAAAAAAAACACAAATTTGGTAAAGCAACCAAAATACCTAAATCTAAACTTAATTTGGTTTTTAACTCAGCAATTTTAATTTAGTTGTATTTATTTATTTTTTAAAATCTTAAATTATTACTTTTACAAAATCTATTCTATTTCTCAATGTTATACAATTTTTAAAATGTATTATGTAGTATATGATTTAATAAAATTATTGTTATATAATTTTAGTAGTATTATTTTTATTTTTATTATGTAACACATTATTAGTTTTGTAATTTAATTTTTGAAATCTCATTTTTAATTTTTAATTTACTTTAATATTTTTTATTATTCTTTCTTTCTTTCATTTCATATCTCAATTTGAAATTCATTTTTAAATGTTGACATATTTTATATATTTAATACTTTGCTACATATTTTTATATCCTGAACGAATTGAAAATAGGAAATCTGGGAAATCTAATTGTTTGAATTTTTAAAAATGTTTTTTGTTATTTTAAATGTTGACATTTCTAATTGATTTCATTTGCTAATAGTTTTCATTGAATTAATTTTTTTATTTATTTTTTTTTTTTATTATTTTATGATTTGAGGACTCGGATTAAAAACAGAATTTTCTTTGCTTGGAAGTACGAAAATTGCCTTCTGATGGCTAAGAAACGACTCGCTATTTATCAGATTCGATTTATATATTTAATATACAATTTGTTGTCTTTAATATAATCATATATTTGTTTTATATAAATACACAATTTTAATTTCATATAATTATTGTGCATAGGCATCTAATTACAAATGAAATATAGAAAAAAGAAAAGTGGAGTAGAAAAGAAAAGCTATATTCAATAGCTATAAATATTATGAGTGGCATTCCAAATTCTTCTTCTTCCATGTCGACTGTGCAAAGCTGTGATTCCTTTGGAGGCAGCTGGACTCTTTGCAGCTAGATGAAAGGCACATCAAAGTGAGATTTAGACTGGAAGCGGCATCAACTATTTTGAGGTGACTTCAATCTTTTCATCTCAATGTCAACAGGGCAATTAATTCGATTTGATTGACATTTGACTGCGATCGTTCCGGGAACAATTAAGGCAGCGACTTTGGCGCACAATTTGTTCTCGCGAATTCCCAGAACTTTGCCCTAGCCGTGGCTATTTGTCGCGTGTCCGTTCAGCTACTTTAGGGCTGCTGCATAATTTACGCCGTTTGGCACTTTATACAGATATCCACATGTGCATGCAGATGTATCGCAGTTAGCCTGCAGATAATTCAGTTCGAAGGGCATTTAAGCACTCGACTTTTTGCTGTTTGTCCAACTAACTGCCCACAAATTGTGGCGGCCACCCAGTGGGCTGCTCTCCTCTCTTTCCTCTTGCTGTTGCGTTACTTTTTGTTTTCTTATGCATCTCAACGGCTCATTATGCTTCATAATTTATAGCTGCTTGCCACACCTATTTGGGGCGGTGGCGGCGGTGACAGAATGCATAGCCAAACATGAAATGCGCAATTCTTGAGGCTAAACGCAGCAGCCGGCTGCCGGCTACGCTTTTTGCCCAATAAATCAAAGGGGCTGAGCAAAAAATGGCCATAGAATCGACTTAAGACTGACAACTTTTTGTCTATTCAAGAATAGTTGCTGCCGTCGATGTTGCTGCCGTTCATGTTGCTGCTGCTGTTGCTGCTGCTGCTGCTGCTGTTGGCGCGGCTCGTAAACTGACTTGAGCAACTGTTGACCGTAAAAATGATGAAGAAAATGGCGCATAAAAAATGTTGACGTACTTGGAACTGCGCTAACGTTGACCAGAAGATCAGGCGAAGGTGGCAGCAACAGCAGCAGCCACAGCAGCAGCAGCAGCAGCAGCAATTGCTATTGCAACAGCAGCAACAGCAAATATTGTTGCCTGTGGCAGCTTGAGGCTTCCAGGCAGTTAGTCAGCCAGCTAGGCTCCACATGATGATGATGATGATGATGATGATCGTCATCATCAACTCGGAACAGTCATAAATGTTGATGAACAGCAGGCGAACTTTGTTATAGGCGTTGCTGCGCTTTTGTTGCCGCTGCCGCTGCTGCTGTTGCTGCTGCTGCTGTGCAACGGCAACAACAAAATTGAAAAGATGCAACCACAAGATACAACAGAACGAACAAGAAGAAGCAGAGGCAAAAAGGTTGCAAATGTTTTATGGCTCTTTGGGCCGTGCGCTTTGTTCTATGTGTGTGCCCCATCTCTGTGGCCCGTTGCGTCGCATCTCAGTGCCGTTGACAGCTTTGACTTTTGACTTCTGTTGCCCCCCTTTTTGAGGCACGCCTAGCACTCCCGTCGCACACTCGGTGCAGCGGCTGTCCGAGCGAGCCGAGCAATTTATGAGTCGTCAGTTGGCAGTTGCCAAGTTGCCAAGTTGCCAAGTTGCAACCAGCAGCAGCTACAGCAGCAGCAGCAGCAGCAGCAGCAAGTTGCCAGCTGCAAGTCGGCAGTTTTATGGGCCGCTTTGAGTCCCATTTGGTGAAGTGCATGCACAAATCAGCAGGTTTACAAATTTGTTGACGCGATTTGTTGGCCACTTGGACAAAGAGAACAAAAAATAACAGAAGCGACAGCAGCAGCAGCAGCAACAGCAGCAGCAGCAACAGCAACAGCAAATGCTGTCAACTGGGTAACAAAATGCAAAGTTTTGGGCTGACATTAAACAGTCAGCAAAAGTGAAAATTTGACATGAGAGCAAATGAAATAAAACAAAGGCAAAACAGTCAAACAAACTACAACAAACAACAACCAACAAACAACCAGCAAGCAGCAACAACAACCAGCAGTGGCAACAACAAGAAAACTTTTTGACAAGTCGCAGCAAACTTTTTAGCCCGCCGCACACAAAAAACTTGTGCAAAGGCGCACAAAATGGGCGCAAACCAGGAACAAGAAGAAGTAGTGGAAGAATCAGAAGGAGCAGAGGGAGAGGGGGAAGAGGTAGGCAGCAGCAGCAACAACAACAACAACAGCAACAGTAGTTAGAAGAGTCCAGTATTGGGTTTGGGGTTGGTGTGATACCCGACCCTGCAGCAAGTTCAAAAGTGCAAAACTTTGCTTCATGCTTAACCCAAAGCCGACGAGAGAAACTTTTCCTGTCCAGCCAAATCACAATCTTAACCCATGTGCGGCCCCCTCGCCCCCTCGCCCCCTCGCCCACTCCACATAGTTAATGCTCGTGAAGCAACAATTTGTAAACGCGAAATTTCTACAAATTCAAAAATGAAACAAAAAATTTAAGCACAAATCCCTAATGCAAAACAAACTTAATTTCGAGAACTTATTATTTATGTTTAACTAAATGAAACGACATACAAAGAATTTTTTAGTTATATGTATACAAAATTCTAAGTAAACTATATATTCTCTACTTTAAAATACAACATTTAGATTTGTAAGTCTTTAGATATTCGAACACGAAATCCTATAGTACTATAGATCCATAGTACATTGTGGCAAGAATGATATATTTTATTATATATTTTTTTTTTAATATCTTTATATTTTTAAATTATTTTTATTTTTATTTATATACGATAAACCAAATTTTTGCCTAAACTGAAATATATATAAGATACATTATATATATTATTAGACTCCTCTATAAAGAACGTAAATTGAATTGAAGTCCCACTCGATTAGCTTATCACAATCAAAATTTGCGAAAAATTTTTATAGAGAAATTGAATCGTTGCTAGATATTTTCTTAATATAAGAAAGCTTAAGGAACTTGAAAATTGAGATTAAATATTTAGAGAATATTTAACTCAATACACAGCTAGATAATTGGCTAAATGTATCCTAGGTATCCTAAATCTTTGCTGATCTTTTGGTAGAGCTCGATCAGCTCTTGGATCTCTCTATTTGCTCAGCCTTTATATAATCCCGATTGTATGAGTAGAGATCATTTTATTTTCATTATGGATCACTGATCGACAATTACTCAAAAACTCTGAATATCATTCTGGCTATGAACAAACTTTTTAGTCAGCTTTGCTGCAGATCTTTTTGGCAAGTTCATTGCGCATGCGTTTGGGTAATTGGGGCATTTGAAGCCTTGGGGCGCCTCATTTGAGATTACGCCCTTAGGATCAAGGTCTGATCGGATCTGTGTTACTTACCTATGTTGTGCTGATTTGTGTGGAGGACCGCACCAAATGCCATTAGATCCTTGACGGGTGGTGCTCGGCTACCGAGGGCGGCAAAACCGTCGCCCAGAAATGACGCCAGCGCGACAGCCCTGAGGGGCGCTTTGGATGCCTCGGTGAGAATTTTGTTATCGAATATATCGAGGCTGGGGGGCGAGATGATAATGGTCACGCTGATAATGACACGCACACACACGCACTGACGCGACGAACGCGCACACACACTCACACACGGGGCTGAGCGTAAATGCGGATGCGGGCGCGACCAGTGGAGACAGAGAGAGAGAGAGAGGTGGATACCAAAGGACAGAGCGATAAAGAGAGAGGGAGAGTGTGTGGGAGAGAGCGCGCGAGATGTGTGGAGCACGTGTGTGTTTGTTGTTGTGTTGTGTTTAATGCCGGCGGCAAAACACGCGACAGCTGGCAGCTGATATTTATTTGTTGTTGTTGTTGTTGTTGTCGTTGTTTTGATTTGTGTATGTTGTTAAACTTCTTCTTCTTGTTGTTGTTGTAGTTGATGTTGTTGTTGTAATCCACTTGGCACTTTCTTTTGCAGGCGAAGCTTTTTCTTGTTGTTGTTGTTGTATTCCTTGGCAAGTAACTCACTTGAAAAAAACTTGGGCAACAAATTCTTGTGTGCTCGAAAAAAAATCGAATCGCATCGAAACGCAACGCGACGCTTGGTAGGGACGCGCAACGCGACGGGGCAGCAGTTGGGGCAGCGAAACAAGAAGAAGAGAGAGTGCCAGAGAACAGCTGTTTAACAAATTTGGCTTCTTGTTGTTGTTGTTGTTGTTGCTGTTGTGTTCGGTTGCACGGCTTTTTGTTGATTATTTTGTTGATGTTTTCGTTTTATTTATTTATTTATTTATTTTGTTCTTTTTGGCAACGTCTTGCGAAAGAACGGCAGAGGCAACGATAACGGCAACGACAACGGCCACGGTAATGGTAATGGCAATGGCAACGTCAACGGTAACGGTAACGGTACGTATCGATGTCGATTACGATAACGGGCCGCAACATGCGAGCGCACCACGCGAACGTCAAACAAAAACTGAAAACGGCGACGGCAACAACGGGCAGCAATAGCAACGAGGCGAACAGACCGAGAACTCGCTGCGTCGACAGCGACGGCGGCGACGACGACGACGACGACGACGGCGGCGGCAGAGCGAGCGCGAGCGAATGGCAATGCGAAGGCGAAACACAGCCAAACACAAACTGAACCGGTACCCGAGCCCGATACCTGATGCTGCTGCTGTTGCTGCCGTTGCTGTTGCTCGCGTCTGTCCTACCCCTTCTGAGTGCGGCTCGTGTACGAATCGCATGCGCGCTCACTCACACAGACGCACGCACACACACGCGGCCTGCTCAATGGCAAACAATTTCCCCTGCGCATGCAGCTGCCTGCGCCAGAGCGAGACAACTAGCTGGTACGCAGTATTGCTGCAAAAATAGCAATGGAGTCTGTTGCTGACATTTGTCGCAGTCATCGGCATCGGCTGCGGCGACAGTTGCTGTTGCTGTTGCTGCTGTGCTGTTGCTGCTGTTGCTGGTGTGCTGCTGTGCTGTTGCCGTTGCCGTTGCCGTTGCTGCTGCTGCTGCTGCTGCTGTCGACGTCGTCGTTTGCGGTTAGAAGGGGGCGTTGCTAAGCAACTGGTTTCGGTTTCGGTTTCATGGCAGAGGCGTTCGCATATCGCCGCCGTTGCTGCTGTCGCTGTCGCTGTCGCAGCTGCTGCGCATCCTCTCTGCCAGGCATTCGATTGTTGTTGTTGTCACTGTTGCCGCTGCCGTTGCCGTTGCCGTTGCTGGTTGGGGCAGAAAGTTTGTCGAACCAATGGCATTTTTCAATGTGACATTTGGCGCTTTTGCTCTTGTTGTTACAGTCACGTTCACGTTTCTGTCTCTCTGTCTGTGCACATGTGTGTGCCTGTGCGTGCAAGTGTGAGTGTGTGCTTGTTGTCTCTGTGTGTGCGTATGCCTGTGTGTGAGTTGTTGCCTTGCCAAGGTAAAATGTCAAATGCTTTTGGACTGTCAACTGTTGGTCGCAACTTTTCTTACTTGTTTGTGTATGTGTGTGTGTGTTAGTTTTTTTTTTTTTTTTTCTTTTTGTTCTTTTGCATTTCTACTTTTGCTCTGTGCTTGCGCTAACTTTGCATTGGCAAGACGAAGCCGTAGCTTCTTAAAGCCCAAGTTTAAGCAACAGCAACAACAACAGCAACAACAAGAACAACAATTACAACAGCAGGCTCTGCTGCCACCGCCAGAGTCTTGTCGTTAGCGTTGTCAAAGCCAGGAGCAGCAGAAAAGCAGAAAAATTCAACGCCCCTTTGGCGTTTTAACGCATTGGAGCACAAAAAAAAAAAAAGAATTGGAAAAAAAAGAAAACACAACACAGGCGTATATATGTATGTATATAGAAGTGTGTCTTTGTGTGTGTGCGTGTATATTTGGTATTCCGGCAGCGTTCGCAGTTCGCATTCAACGTGACATGGTAATAAGCCAAAGATCAAGCGCAATAAAAAATGGGCAAAAAAAAAAAAAAAAAAGGAAAATAAAGCAACAAAAATAAAACCTTAAAAAAATTCACGAAAAACTGCAAAAAAAATGCCAAACTTCAAATAGGGAAAGAAGAAGCAGCAGCAGCTGCTTGACACTCCCGAGGAGAGCGAGAGTGAGTGTGCGAGCGAGCCGGCACTAGTGCGACTGAGAGTGAGTGAGCGAGTGAATGAGCTTTGTTGTTGGCCAGTGGGTGGCGCCCGCTATCTTTCGCTGTATGTGTGTGTGTGTGTGAGTGTGAGTGTGTTTGCGTGCGTGTGAACGCCATTGTCGTTTGGTGCTGCTGTCGCTGCTGCTGCTGCTGCTGCTGCTACAGTTGCGGGACGCAGAGCGAAGCGCTGCCTGCCTGACTGAGTGGCGCTTGGCGGCTGCCGCTGAAGCCTGATGCTGATGCTGATGTTGCCGCTGATGCGAGTGCTGCTGCTGCTGCTGCTGCTGCTGGCAACGCAGTCGCGCCTTCGCCTTCGACAGCTGGGGCATGTTGAGTGGGTGGGGATGGAACGTGAGCGGAAGCGGGAGCGACTTTGCCAGCCTTCTGTATTTCCTTTTTATACATTTGCTTTGTGTGTTTGCGTATATCTGTCTGTGTGTCTGAGAGTGTGTGTGTGTGTGTGTGAGTCAAAAATATTGCACATTAGGGTGTTAAGCTGTGAAGTGCTTGGCTGCCTCTACTTGTCCTGGTCCTGCGCCACATTGAGCACGTCTGTCTGCCATTCAGCGTATGTGTTTGTTTCTCACTGTGTACATGCGTGTGTGTGTGTGTGTGTGTGTGTGTGTATTGGCGCTTTAGTGTTTAGACCGCGCGCGCTCATTTGTCTGATGTTTCACTTGTCAATGTCCTTGCCCGTTGCAGTTGGCCGACTTACTCGCGTACCGCCCGCCCCTCCCTGCCCACACTGCCGCCCACTCACGATACACGCAACGCGTGTCACGAATCCTGCGCCTGTCAGCTGTTGCCATTTAATGCTAAATTGTTGTTGCTGTTGCTCCTGTTGATGTTGCCATTGTTGTTGTTGTTGCTGTTAAGCAATTCGCTATATTCGAAAGTGTTATCGAGGCGCGATTAGAGATATTAGTGTAACTTAAGTTATTGGCTAATGCCTAAGCTTTGCCTTTTCTAAAAATCTATCGCTGGTATAACAAGCTGTATTCCATTCTCAATCGAACTCGGAGATACCCGGAAGTTAGTGCTAAGCTGATTTGAAACACTTCCTGGAGCATGGAGCAGGGCGACCGAAATACTCCCTATTACTAAATAACTTTGCAAAATATTTATACCAATTTTGATCAACACAACTCGGAAAGTATTTGAGATATACTCTTATACACTTTAAGAAGAAGAAGAAGAAGAAGGACTTTTAAAAAAATCAAATTTATTGTTTTATTTATTTATTGTTATTTTTTTCTGATGCTTAAAAATAATTTGCACATTTGCCAAATTCAAAATATGGTGTAAATATGGATATCTTATAAATAAATTTAAATTTATATGAAAGTGGGGAAAATTCTCTATGATGCTACACCACCTTATGAACACCTGATATATAATAATATTTAAGTACTTAGATATCATTTCTACAGCTCTGGCTTGCTTTCTAAAGTTTCTGGCTTGCTCTCTATACGCTATAAATTTTAATCCCGCTTGCCACGCCCTCAGTAGCTACAGACATGTGAGTGAGTACAAAACCTAGATTGACTCCTGGCTTGACTCTTGATTCTTATCAAGAATATATCATCGTTATGAGGTACTCGCTTTCTTATTCATATTTAAGAAATCCAATTAAGAAATTTGTAAATTTACTTTTATAAATTTGGATCAAGAGCCGGCAACGCCACTCAACGACTGAATACCTAGAAAGCATTCAACAGAGGAATTCCCGCTTCGACTAGCAGCACAACTGTTCAAACACGAAAACACAGTTAAGTTTGTTAAAATAACTAATAAAATAAAAAAAAAAAATAAAAAGAAATAAATAAATAAATATTTAACCCAAATTTAGGTGTCGAATGAAAGTCAATTATAGAGGTGAGCACTCTCTTTATATGATGTGAGTTGTCTGACGCACATCCCCCGTTCGCCTCTTTAGCTCAGTGGCAGAGCACTGGTCTTGTAAACCAGGGGTCGTGAGTTCAATCCTCACAGGGGGCAATCTTTTTAAAAGTTCTGATAAATGTTTATTAATTTTTTACTTTTATATTAACAGCTAAACTAACAAAAATATTTCGATTTTCTTAAAATGACGCAATTGATTATTAATATATTCAACACTTTTAAGGTTGTATTTCACACACTAATGAAAACTTTTCATGATTAAAATAACTAATAATAAAAGTGGGGAAAATTTTCTCTATTATGCTACACCACATTATGAATACCTGATATATAAAAATAATGATAATAATAATAATAATAATAATAATAATAATAATAATAATAATAATATTTGAGTACTTAAATATAGTTTCTAAAGCTCTGGCTTGCTTTCTATACGCTATATATTTTAATCCCGCTTGCCACGCCCCCAGTAGCTATAGACATATGAGTGAGTACAAAAACTAGACTCGACTCTTGATTCTTATCTCTTGATATATTCTTATATATCATCCTTATGAGATAATCGCTTTCTTATTCTTATATATTAGTAATCTAATCTTATATATTATATATTAGTAAACTAATCTAATTACGAAATTTATAAATTTACTTTGATAAATTTTTTTTTAGTTTGATAAATATCCATTTAAAATAGGAACTCAGAATATTCAGTTAAATTCAATTTTAAATATTACTGCAGATCTTAAGTTGTTGTGCCTAAGCACTCCAAAGTTTCTTCAGTTACATCCTGATCAATGATCAATGAGTCTCCTTCGTTAGCTATTTTAACTTGCAAACATAGTTTTTCTTTTAATCTTCTCAATTTATTGTATTTTTATTTTAATATTTCACTGACTTATTGACTTGGGGACGTTTGGCCATATATCATGATAAAAATGTTGCCCAGAGTCGAATAAATTTGGTATTTAAGCGCATTTGTTTGATTCCCATTGAGTTGAAGTGTCACAGGGATCAAATAATGATTCATATTTATTTGGCTTGCTTGTTGAACGAATCATAAATCCATCAAAATATTAATTACCAAACAAAAATATATTGGAAAACAAACATTGAATATCTTAACAATTTATCTACGAGTATTGTTTTTTTTTTTTTTTTTTTTTATTCACTTGCTTTTTCTACCATAGTTAAGCTCTGATATGTTGAGCTAACTGGCTTTATGTAACTGTAGAACAGTGCAAAGACTGCAGCTCCAGCTCCCCTCAGCACTTGTCTCTGGGTTTTCTGTGAGCCGAGCTCTAATCTGAGCAAACTTGGGCGCAGCTGCTCCAGTTCCGCGTATCGGGCTGGCAATCTGTTTGCTGCACATTCAAATGGTTTGGCTAGCGGAATATTAGTTTTGGTGGTGCTGGTGGTGCTCACCTTGCGGCGCCATTTGTTGTAGCCGTGGCGGACGGACGCCAAACAAATGTCAGTTATCAAAAATCGCTGGAGCAGACGAAAACGAGTAGCAAGAAAATGTTGGCCAACTGCTTGATATGGCCAGCAACAGCAACAGCGTCAGCGACAGCACCACGCCCACTGTAAACGGCACTTCGATGGCAACAACAACATTCACAACAACAACAAACAACAAGGATAACCGCAATAGCTAAAGCAGCGAAACAAAAGCCGCGACGCTCCATAAACTTTTGGCTCTGGCGACGCGAGGCACGAGGCAAACAAAAAGGAGGCGAGTGTAGCCGAGACATGGCAGCGACCAGGAGTCAAGTGCCAGTGCCCCACGCCCACGCCCACGCCCACGACCCACCATTTGCTCTCTCTCTTTCTCTCACTCTCTCTCTCTCTCTTTCTCTGGTTCCGCTGGCTAAGGGACAGCCCCAATGGCAGGACGACCACGACTAGGACAACACTTGGCGATCGCAGAGCTCAGATATGCAAACACACGCGCGCAACGCCCTTCGCCTCCCCCGGGCCAGCACCACCTGCCCCACCAATGTAAAGGGGGAGAAAGGGGGGCAGAGGGTGGGGCATGGCGAGCGACCGACGATGCGACGCAAAGCGACCAACAACAACAATGCGACGACAAAAGCAACTCCTGCGACTGCAGCAACAACAATAGAGACTGAAGGAAAGAAATGGAAGGCGCAAGAGTCGACGACCACAAGATACCCTGTAGCCAATATGATTACTCTATATGTTTGGATTGTCATGGATAATGAGTTTATGTTGACTATGTTTATTAATAACAAATATTTAATAAATTACAAATTAAATTAAATTTATTTTTCAGAATTTTGAATTTTTTATATCTTCAAAAATAAAAATTTTACATATATTCAAGGCATATTTATAATATTAACAGGTTAAAAAATACCAAAAATATATATATAATTAAAAGAAAATAATATACCCGCTTTATTACAGTCAATTTATTGGGTATTTAGAACCAAATCAAAGCCTGGCTAACAGTTGAGAGCGTTGTCGCTGTGTGGGCGGTGCGCAAGTGCCACGCCTAGCGTTGACTGCTTGGCGCCATAAGAGTTGCAGCAACAATGACAATAGCTGCAACAACAACGACGACAACAACAACAACAACAACAACAATAAGCTGCTGTTGTGTGTCACTTTTGCTTGTTTGTTGCGGAAAATACTTTTTCCTGAGATTTGAGCTCCGTTCTTAGCTTCGTGTGTGAGCTGCACACAATGGCTCGCCAATGTCTGTGTGAGTGTGTGTGTGTGTGTGTGTGTGTGTCGGCATTGCACTGATATGGCTGCAACAGCTGCACATGTGTGTCTTGTCTCTGTTTGCGTCTCGCTCGCACATGGCACAGACTTTATTCTAATATTTGCGATTTCTGATTTAGCCAGCGAGCGAGAGCGCTGCCCCTCACGTGCCACAAAATGTGGCACAACAGCACGCCCGCACTGACACACACACACACACACACACACACTAACACACACACACTAACACACACACACGCAGAGAGAGCGAGACACACACACACACACTCTAGCTCATGCAGTTACCGCAGCGCTTTGTTATTTGTTTTGGCAACATAAATGTCACTTGTTTGCAACTTGCTCCCCCCCCCCCATCGCCGTGGGTAACTTTTACAGGCCCTTGCCGCCCCCTGCCGGCCCTTGCTGCTGCCCATTCCTGTCTGTCCATTTACGGTATCTTTTCTCCATTTTGACATGTTGTCAACTTCACGTAACGTCATTCATTCCAAGTTTTGTGACATGCATGGCCCCGCCCATCACGCCTCTACCTCGAGCATATCTATCCATGTACACAGTTAGCTAGTGCGGCACACGTCCCTCCTACACCCTGCACATGCCACGCCCCTCCTGCAGTCAGTTAAGCTCGTGCACTAGCCTTAAATTTTTGGAAAGTTTTTGGATCAGATTTTTGATTTCGTTACGTTTAGGCAGTCAAAAAGAGAGAGAGAGATAGAGGCAGAGGGCGCAAGTGAAGGGGAAGGATGGCGGGGGGGGGTGGTTGAGCAGAGAAAGGGATAGAGCATTTCTGAATCATGGCGACTTGGCATTTATTTAGTTGCGTCAACAATTCAAATGCAAATTTTCCCAGCTTGCAGTGCTTTGCTCTGCTCGTTGTCAGCCTCTCCAATGATACACACGGACACACACACACACACACCCATACAGAGACTGTTATTTATGGTCTAGTTTTTGGCTTTGATTTGAGTGTCTCTGCTTTGAGCTTTAGTCTTCAGTTTTCGGTCTTATCGTCGTCTGCACTTTGCATTCGCTTGGCAAATGCCATTTTGTATCTGTAGCTGTATCTGTATCTGTGTGCATCTGTGTGCATCTGCAAATGCAGCAGTATCTGTGCAGCTCTATCTGTGCATCGGCTGAGTGAAGCATGCAAAATGCATTGTCAAATTAAACTGTGAACATTTTGCGCATAAATTGTGTCCATGTTTACAGCCAACGCCTTCGCCTTCGCCTCCGCCTCTGCCTCCGCCGCCGCCTCTGCCTTCGCCCTCTCCATGGCCCTTGCCTTCATTGAACGACACAGTTTTCGCAACATATGCAAAAGGTACGCAGACTTGATTTTCATTTGTCAAAGCTCTACGCACTCCAGCGATTTGGGATTAATAGAAATTGTTATCAGAACATTGCAGTTCTGCTGCCCGATTAATAATTCAACTCTTACACATATCTGCCGCCAGCTGTAAGTTGTTGCAACACCAAACATATTCTAGAACTTAACTGCATCCAAGTTCCACTGAGAAGATCGCAATTACAGCTGCATTGCTTTAATACAAGACTCAACTAGGCTCTCACACTACATATAAACATATACACATATATATGTATATAGTTACATATAGTTGTATATATGTATGTATATCTTAAATGGATTTTCTACAGTTTGGCTCTCTTATTACGCATATTCAGTCCGAACATCTATTGTTGTCGTTGTTGTTGTTATTGCTGTTGTTGTTATTGTTGTTGCTGTTGTTACTGCAACTTTTCGTCGGCCACAAAGAATAATGTAAAAAGTTGAATATGCATAAAGTTTCATTTGGTTTTTGGGCAGAGCCGTTAGAGCCCCGTCGGGACCAGCGCGCGCATCTCTCTGCTCCTGCTGCACACTTTGGCCAACAACAACAAGCAGCAACAACAACAATGAGCAAAACAGTTGCGATTACCAAAAAATAAAAGTAAAATAAACAAGTGCTTGCAAGTCGGTAATGAACGACTGCTAGATACGCTTTTTCCTAGTCAAAATTGAGAGCTTGGAATTATTTACGGAACTGATGTGGAACAAATGCCTAAAAGATTTTGAATTCTCAACTCAAATTAAATAATCGCAGAATCAGATTCCTATTTATATATATAATATAAATAAATTTAAATTTATTTATTATTTATATACATAATCAAAAAATATTCTATGTATAATTAGTCTTATTGATTTTATGCTTTTGATATATTTTTATATATATTCAATGATTTTAGTATTTCGAGCATTTTATTTCCATTATCCATTACTGAAATATATATTGAAATCATTTTGAGTACAACTTTAACCAAGTTAATGACAAGCATCGGAATCCATTTATGACATCCCAAGTTGTTTTCAATTCAAATATTTATGAATCTATCAAAAGTTCACAGATTTTCGTTATCGATGGAACTTTCTCTCTTTTGCAATAACTGCTTCAAGCTAGAGATAATAGAGATATTTTGACGTAATAAAACTTAATATTGTTACGTTACAATTGATTGATATAAGAAATCTTTTAAACTCAAGGAAATTAAGATTAAAGAATTTAATTTATTTATAAATTTACTCAGTTTCATCAGATTTTTGTAACATAACATCTATGCTAAAGGAATCTGATGAAACTGAGTAAATGAAAAACTCCCACATATGCTTCTCCCTCCTTATGTTACATACGCGTGCCGCAAAGCATTATACCTTTTCTTGCACCAGTTGCGATTGGGCTCAGCGTATAAAAAGACAAAGGTGTTAGAGCCACATAAATGTAACAAGATTTATGTTTGGTTTTCCGGCTGTCTGCTTGTTAGCCTAAAAGTTGGCTGCCTTTATGGTGGACAAAAGTAAATAACTAAAATATTTTGTCAAATACATTTCCCGTGCACTGCAATACGGCCTGAACTCTGGACTCAATGCCAAATGTGGGCTAAAGGACGTGGAGCAGGAGCAGGAGCAGGAGCAGGAGGAGGAGGAACCAGTCGTGTTGGGTCAGGAAAATTGTGAACTACTACACGTCCCTTTGCTTGTTTCATGAGTTTTGGTGTGCTAATAAAATGGGAATCCCTCATGGACTTGACAACGTTGCCAGTTAAAAACGGAGCTTACCTATTCCAGCGCAAAACCAAACGATGCCTGAAACCGCAAGCGGGCCAATGGCGAGGGTGGTAACTAGAGTTTAAGATAGAAAATAATTTGTGGATGTAAATGGGATAGAGAGAAAGAGAGAGTGAGAGAGAGAGAACCAGAGAGATTGAGAGAGAGAGAGTGACAGAAAGAGAAAGAGAGGGATAAAGTGTTGGAGAATGAGATAGATGAAGGGAAAGAGAGAGAGCGAAAGAAGCAGAGAAATAGGACGAAAAAAGAGAGCGATGTAAAGAATCAAAGAGGTTAGGAAAAGGAATGTAAAGAATTTAAAGAGAAGAAGAGAGACAGATAAGCGAGAAGCATGTGCACAAAGACGAAGAAAGGTACAGAAACATAAAGCAAGCAAACCAGCTAAGGAAAATAATGAAAAGGAAAGAGAGAGCAATACCAAAAGTCATATAAATCTCATAGAAAGGCAGCAGAACGAAGCTAAACTTTTAACTAAGCTTTTTAGATTAGCATTAAATCAGTACTCGCGCCTTGTGCGAAGTAAAACATAAATCAGTTGATATCAACGTCAAGTTGTAGAAGAAGTTCCTCCACAAGAAATAATATGCTCAGTCTATAAGCTGATTAATTGATTAATTGATGGGAATTAGCTCATCATTAGTCGCTGATTTCAGTTGAGTTTAGCTTGAGCTGCAAGGAATTTGAAGTTTTATAGCCATTGAGCTACCCTCGCGAGCTGGCATAGAAAATTGCTTGACGCTAACAGCGCTTATCTCTTTCCTTCTCATTCACTTGCCGTCCCGCTCTCCCCGTAGAGCAACCCAAAAATGTAGGTAAGTTCTGTTCCATGGATTTTGTTATTATTCTTTATACTACTTTTTTTGTTTTATTTCTGATATTTTTTTTTTTTTTTTCCTTTATTTTGTTTTGTTATTTTTGTGTTGAACATGGGAAAATGCTGGAAATTTATGCTTGCACAAAAAACGCTGAAAGTGGATACATTTACACAGAGCCGAACCGAAGCTGAAGCTGAAGCTGAAGCTGGCTACGTGAGAATTATTGCGGCATTCGAAATGGGCAAAACGAATGTGCGGCTGGCTGGCTGGCTGGCAAAGGATAACACACGTAGCAGGAGCCGGAACTGGAGCGGGCATAAGATCCAGCGAGCCAACCGAAGACCAGAGACCAGAGACCAGAGACCAGAGACCGGAGACCGGAGACAGGCGACAGCCGACAGTCGGACAGACACACGGACACACGGGCACAGAGTAGCTGCATTCCATAAATAAAATGGCGCACAAATGCCAGCCACAGATACAGATACAGCTACAGCTACAGCTACAGATACAAATGTAGTTACAGCGGCTAGAGCGAGAGGGCACATGCTGTGCGGCGCGAGGGAGACAGAATGAGAGAGAGTGAGCTGGCGTAAGCGAGAAAGAAAGCTAGAGAGAACAGGCATCACGAACGAAATCATCATGAATGGCGAACGTGACACAAATGACAAAATATCAGCCGCCCAGCTATGACTATGGCTGTGGCAGTGGCAGTGGCAGTGGCTGTGGCTGTGGCTGTGTCCGTGTCCTGCGTCCTGTTTGTCCCCATGTCCTGTGAGTCCATAGCTATGGCTATGGCTATGGCTATGGCAATGGCTAAAGCTATGGCAACTGTTACTCTGCTCTGCTTGGATGCCGCTCCGGGGGCAGATTTGCGACCGACAGACACGCACACCCACATCGACACGCACCCACACACACACACACACGCGCATAGCACGAACCACAGGCGAGTCAACTCTCTATATGTGTGTGTGTGTGTGTGTGTTTTTTCGATTTCGGTTTTATATCGCAACTGTGTGCAGTGTCAGCTCATTGTCCACTCAAGCTCGTCCACCTCACCGCCCACCCGCCTCCCCTGGCCACCGTCACATACATATCAGCTGCCCTCGGGCTTTGGCCATTTGCTCACTGATTCGGGCCACGCTGCCAAAGACAATATTTCAGATTTACAAGCATTGGCATTGTGCAAGTCATTGCGAAAGTCGTTACAAGGTTCCAGCCACAGCAGACTCGACTCTGTCCTCCATGGTCACTTTGCATCGCAGACACTCCTGGCCATATCTTGGCTACCAAAATCCAAAAGCCCCATGGCCATCATAAATACTGCTGCTTGTCGCTTTGCTCTGCTGCCTGACATAAACTAAATAAGTTCATTTAAGCTGAAACAATTCGCATGGAATTAACGATTTTTATTCTACAAAATTTAGGAAATCTCAACTGGATTTTCTATTGTATTGAAGAACGAATAATATGAGTGGAATGAGTGTATAGAAGGAGAATGAGTATGAGAGCGAAAGAGAGAGAATGAGTTTGTAAAGAGATAGGGAGGGAGAGAGACCTAGAGAAAGAGAGAAGAAAGACCAGAGATGGAGAGAGCGAGGGATAGAGAGAAAGAGAGAGAGAGAGGCAAAGGAAGAGAGCGACAGATAGAGAGAAAGAGAGGGAGCGAGCGAGTGATAGAGAGAGGACAGATAAATGTGTTGGAAAAGCAGCTACAGCTTGAGCATAACATATATGGCTAAGCTACTTAAATTTATGTGAAGCGCATAGAAAGGCGATTCTTTTCAGGAATAGCAAATGCTTGATATATTCATTTCTTTTTATTCTCAGATTGGCTATTTGAACAGACTAAGAAATTTACTTAGTGTTCATTAGACTTACATACAATTAGCTTCCACCTTTGTGATCTTTGATTCAACTACCGAACATAGAAATAAAAGTAATATAACATTTATGATCTCTTAGCACGCTCAGCAAAGCTCTTTAAGATTTAGTTTAGTTCAAAGTTTGATTTAATATTGATTTCTGTAAAACATATATCAATATACAAAAACAACAGAAGTGGCTGTTGTTTCGCTGTGTTTGTATTTTGAACACGCCCACATTTGGCAGTTCTTAATCCGCTTGGTCTGGCATGTAGGGCCGCGAGTCAGCCAGTTTTTGGTTGGGTTAGTTTTTCTGTGTCATTAAACGTTCCATGGCTGGTGCTGGTGCTGCTGGGCTCAGTGTGGCTTTTATGGGATTTGATTTCTAATAAGCGGCAAGTGAGGCACGTCCAGAGTTGCCAGAAAGTCATTTGAGCGGCGCTCGTAGCTCGCCACTAGCTGCTCGGCATTTTTGGTTATGTTAGCCACGTTGACAGCCATTTTGTAGTTCCTGTTATTACTGACTCTGTGTATGAGTGTCTGTCTGTGTGTGTGTGTGTGCGTGTGTGTGCACAGCAAGTCAGAAAAATGACACGAAAAAAATTTTACTTTTTGTTTCTTCTTCCGCTGCTCTTTCACTTCGCGCTTCTCTCTCTCCCTCTCTCTTTCTCTCTCTATTTCTATCGCTTTTTTCGTTCTCTTTCTTCTCGCTTTTTTTTTGGTAAGGTTGCAAAAAGCTAAATTGAGTTTTTCCAACAACAACGATCTCTGCTGGGACTACAAACATGTGTGTGTGTGTGTGTGTGTGTGAGTGTGCGGGGAGTGAAGAGATAAAAGCAGCTGCCCATACTGCTTGGCAACGCGTACGTGTTTATGGCCACGAAAAGTTGCCGAACAAAACGATGCAAGCAAAAAAAAAGACAGGAAAAAGTAAGAATAAGTAAAAATATATACATATATATATGGAGAAGAAAAAATACTGAAATCAGAAGAAAAATGTGCGCACCGCACCGAACGAAGCAAACAGCATGCGAAAGCAAGCTGAAATGCGAATGCGAATACGAATGCGACTATGAATACGGGCACTCACTTGAAGAGAGGCAGAGGGGGTGCATAAGAAGCGGCGGAGCAATTGCAGCAATCCGCAGGTCGACAGCACCCAAAGGAAACAATGACAGCTCGCAGCAAAAATGCGCTGCAATTGCAGTGAAATAAACTTGGCTACGCAAAGCCCTGCAGTAGATAAGAAGCCATAACAGAAGTCAACAAATAAATAAAGTGGGGAAATCAATTCAAGCTAAAATATAGCTCTATACCAAGTTGGTATATTCTTCTCGTATATGCAGTCAATATATAACAATAAGAAATTATTCATAAATAACAAATCTAAATAACAATAGTCGTCAAATAAATATTTTAAGTCTCTTGAGAAGTTTGAAGATTTGTATATTTGTTTTATTAACATTACTAAATTTTAATATTCCGATTATTTTGCGGTTTATATATATTATAGTACATATATTAATATTAAAATACAGTCAACTTTTTCTATAAAAATTTAATTTGCATGATTGTCAAAAATGATCAAGAGAAATAAAGCATATTAATTAATTTAAATCCAAATTTCTGTATTATATTTCACTATATTTAATTATCATAATATAAAAACATTTTGATTGTATATTTTACTATTTTTTAATATAAGGATATAATATTTTATATATGTAAGTATATTAATATAAATAAAACATTTTAAATTACATTTTTTAATATACATTAATAATATATTATGAAGGCATATTTAAGCTTATATTAATATTAAGATTTTTATAGTTGTATTATTTCATATTGTTTTTTACTATAAACATTTAATTAATTTTTTTTTTTTATTATTATTATTTATTTATTTTATTTTTTATTTATTTATTTATTTTTTTTAGTATTATTATTATTTTTTTATTATTTTTATTTATTTTTTTTTTCTTAATATTAACATTTTCATAGAATTTCTTTATAGATTTCATTTTGTAATAAATTGTTATAGAAATGAAATGTAATATTTCATTAATATTACTAAATTTTCTCACTAATTCTTAAGCTTTTACCTCTTTAGCCTCTTTTTTTTCACTCACGTTCTTTAGAGCCTTTAAAATCATTTGAAATTCAGTTTAGTGCTAGATATTGCTAAGCGTTTTACTGCTTAAGCCCTAAGCCTACGGCCAGAAGAAGTGAACGAGCGAGGCAGCTTAAAGAGGAGAAAAAGAAGAGAAAAGGAAAACCAATGCGTGAATCACACCGAGGCAATCCAAGTCAGTGAATGTTATGAATTATAAATATTGAAAACTATTCCATGTATGAAATTACCTACAAAAGTATACATATATCTGTATAGATAAAGCTGCTATAAACTATATATTTTACATCACGTTGTATATGCATATATGTATGTATGTATGCATGTATAAATTAAATGCACTGAAATTGTACTGCGACTCAATCGATAGGCCACGCATTCGGATTGTAGCTCAGTGCAATGAAGATGCTGGAAAAGAGAGTGTTTACTTTGTGCTGCGGGGCATAAAGTCCTCGTCTTGCCACATGTAGCTGCAACAAATAACACGCGAATATTGCGAGCGAGCGAGCGAGCGAGCGAATGAGCGAACCAACGAACGAATGAGCGAACGAGCTTCAGAATATTTCTCGTGGATTCCTTTGGCTTGGTTTTTTTTCTTTTTTTTTTTTGCCGTTGCTGTTTGCGCAGACATTTATTTATTTACTCGCACTTGTCTTGAGATTTAACAAGTTTTTATGAAAATTATTTATGGAAATATATGTATGTATGTATGTGCCGGCGAATGGATGAAACTAGGCGGCTCCAGCCCTATCTGGCTAATATGGCGGCACCAGTACCAGCACCAGCACCAGCACCAGCACCAACACTCAGTTTCGATGGCTTTGGTTAATTTCCAATTTGTGTTGCCATATTAAAAGTATTCTTGCGTAAGAAATTAGATGAGCAGCAGCGGCAGCCGCAACGATTTGCCGTCGGCCAGTTTTGAGCTGTCCAAGCGCAAATGTTAATCATACGCAACGTTGTGCACACAGCGTTAGCCTCAGCCACACACACACATAGACACACACACACACACACACGCCAACTAGATTACAATTTGTGGCTTATTTGTTCAAGTGACGTTGCCTGTGCCTATGTCACTAAGAGCGCAAAACTGTAAGTACTTAAGGCAGCTAAATATAATTAAATATTTAAAACACATGCACATGCACACACACGCACACACGCACTTGCAATTGCTTCAGGGGCAGCGCTTAATAACGTTTTAATGCATTTGCCAAAATTTATCTGCATACTTGCAGGCGCAACAGCAACGCTCATTAAATGCAGCAAATCAAAGCAATGTCAACGTTACCAACAACAACAACAGGAACAACAACAGCAACAGCAGCAACTACAACGACAACAATGAGTCTGACTGGAATCTGCTCAACGGTTGCCAAAGTACTTTAAACATAAACAAATTGAGGCTCAACGACCATTGAATACCCTTCGAAATGGGCTATCATATCATGTTCTATAAGATTTTTTATTGTTATGGATATAATAATATAATAGTGAAATAATAATATATGAACTATCTGAGAATCTGAGATGTTATTCATTAACATAAAGATATGAGTGAAAGGAGGGAAAGGAGAAGAGAGAGAGAGAGAGAGAGAGAGAGAAAGGGACAGGGAGCGAGCAAGAGACTCTATGATAATAAAGATTCATTCCTAGATGGATGCGATCGCTTTAATAATTTCAATTCATCTAAAGTATGCGAAAAATCTGATATCAAGGGGCTTTTCTAATTGGCCATTCCAATGAAGTCAAGCACTTTCAGATGTATATAGTATATATATGGCATATATATTATAGGTAGTATATAGAACTAACGAGATTCCCCCACTGGGCAGAGAATAAGAAGGGTTCTTAATCATTGTAATTCGGAACACTTTTATAATCTGTAGACTGTGCTTAACTAGTCAAGTCTAAAGAGGCATATGAGGCAAAGCATATATGTATGTATATCTTAAATATGGCTTCAGTTGTTACAGATGTCGTACGCATTCCTATATACATAGCCACAGCCAAGCCCAAGTCATTTCAGCTGCTCATCTCAGAGATCCTTATGAATATACATACATACATGTATATGATTATGTATATGTATGTATATATATGCGCATTTTGGTCTCAGCCATGGCCTTATCTATGTTGTTTATGTTAATTATATTTATTTTTGTATTGCTTTGTTCATATGCCAATCGCTTGATTAGTTTTCTAGTTGAGCTAATGGGCCATTCGTCTATGATCCAAATGGCGTCTAGTGTATGACGCTTAAGTGGCCAAAAGTGCAACTTGGTCAGAGAGAAGCCGGACGTGGGACAGTAGGGGGACACAACTTTCTGCTGTTGTGCGTAGTCCAGGTCCAGATTCCAGGTCCACTGCCACAATAACAATATAGAAACACACACGCACACGCACACACACTGGCACACTTAAATTACCTGGAGGGAATTTTATGAGTATCGTCGAGCAGCACTTGAAAGTTGAGCAGACGCTTCCTGGCGCTGCGACAGCCATAGCCACAGCCACAGCCACAGCCACAGCCATAGCCATAGCCATAGCCATAGCCATAGCTATAGCTATAGCTATAGCCACAGCCAGCATGCAGGACACAGGCCGCAGGACGCATGGGGCAGGCGAGGCAGAGCAAGCAGAAAGGACGAACTCGTTGCTCATGTGTGCGCTGTGTGTGTGTGAGTGTGCATGTATGTGTGTGCTAATTGTGTATGCAACTTGTTGCATCAACGTCCTGGCACTGTTTTTGACACAGACACACACACACACACACACACACATACTTACGCAGTGAAGCCCATTTTACAAGCAGAGTGCTGCCAACTGCTGCTTTGTTTGCACACACACACACACACACACACATACACAGCTACACTTTGTTGTTACTGTGCTTGTCTCTAAGTTACATTGTAAATGTTAGTTTTGTAATTAGAAAATTTTCTAACCAGCTAACGAATGTGATAAGGAGCTGTCAACATTTGGGGGCGAGCGGCGGGACAAGGGCAGTCTGTAGGGACAGAGATTTGAATAGGTTGGGCACTCACACACACACACACACACACACACACACACGAACACACTTACGTTGATGTGACATTTATTAGCTGCAACTTTTTTCATAAATCAAATGAAGAGCACGTTGGCAAAAAGTTGCGGCACTGCCCAAACCGAACCGAACCGAACCGAACCTAACCGAACCGAACTGAACCACACCGCACCACAACGCAGCACACCGCAGCACACCGCAGCACACCGCAGCACACCGCAGCACACCGCAGCACACCGCACCACAGCACATCGCATCGCATCGCAGCCGAACCGTGCCGAACCAGAAAGAACTAAAGCGAAAATGAACTGGCATTAAAAGCCATTAAAAGCGTAACGTGCCATTAAAAAAGAAACTTAGCGAACACTGCCGACACATAAATCAATTTAGAAAATCAAACTGCAAGCGAACAGAACAGATTTAGTCGGAGCCCCCCCACAAAACTCGGGGGTTTTCGGTCTCAGTTTCAGCTCATTTGTCGGAAAGCTGCTGCGGCTCAAGACCCATAACTCATTCGGCCTGGCTGGGCTCCGGCGGGGCTTCGGCGGGGCTAGGCGGCCTGGACGGGCCTGACGGGCTACCAGCCAGCTGCCAGCTGGCTGCAACGTCTGATTGACTGCCAGAGCACTTTGGCCAAAGGTTGAAGATGCGACAGCCAGCGCCATTGCCACAGCATCCCATCCCATCGTATCGCATCGCATCGCCATCGCCATCGCCATCGCCACTGACACATGCATTGGCGATAGCCAACGGCAGCTGTTTTGTTGCACTCGCAATGCAATGATTGCCCATGCACGGCTACTCGTCATGAGCTGTGAGCGGCGATTGCCTTGTGCACAGCCTTTTGCCAGCTGCATCAATTTAACGGAAGTTCCAATTTGCATTTCAACTTGACCAGATCTGGCACGTCGCGACGGTCACGTGCGCTGGCGCCAATTGTGATTTGATACCGTCGACGCAACCAATGCGTCGTATGCGTAATAAACAGACGCTGACAACAACAACAACAACATGAGCAACAACAACAAGAGCAATGCGTACCACGCTGTTGCTATGTTGAGTAACTTGATTTTGCCTTGAGGTCCATTTGCTTTTATTCGACTTAAGACATTGGAAAAATAAAACCAAATCAAGCAGACATTAAAGATTCAAGCTCTGCTACTTTAATGTAATTAGATGTAAGCAAATTTGAATTGTATTAAATATGAACATATTTCTAAAATATTGCCATTTATTAATTTATGGATATAATTTAGCTCAAGTTTTTAGGGCAAATACCAAATTTTACTTTTAATTTTTGTCGGATTTGGCTTTTTCTTATGTCTGTTCCATATTGGGTATATGGGTTAGTGTTGGTCACTGATAAACTACTTTTAATATATACATATCCTAGACTAATAATAATAGACTAATATTAAACTGAAGAGCTCTTAAATACCATCAACTTATAAAAGAGGTATGAAGCACAGAGATTGAAGGAGGCCAAACCAATATTAACTGACAGTGATGCGATTGTGGTTGTAAATGGAAAGGATCGAGACACGAGCAGAGAGACGGTGCAGAAGGCGAGAAGTACGGTCTGTATTAAAGAGAGAGAAAAAATTACATAGAACTGCGACTCGCTGCGAACTGAGAGAAAATGAATAATAGACAGTAAATAAAATCTGATATGCCTCTTTCGTATATATCAAAAACAATCCATCCGAGATATAAACAATAAAGAAATAAACATATTTAATTTATGTAGTCATAAAAGTAAAAGTTTATATAATTAGAATTTCATTAATTCAGACACGAAAAGTTGAACAATATATTGAATATATGAATATGTATATATGTATGCCTGTATATATGTGTATAAATGTAAATATGTATATATCATTAGTTATGTATTCAATATATTGACAAAAATTTGCATATAGAAAATGAATAGGATCTTTCTAACCTTATAGCACATAATATTTGTAAAATCATATTTTCAAATCTCAAATATATATAATTATTAATAATTAATTAATAATCATTAATATATGCATATTGCTTTACTTTTCTTCTGTTACTTTTCATTTTGGTATTTGGCTTAAGATATGTCAGCTGATAGCTGTTCTTATAGAAGATTCCAATTCAACTCATAGAAAATGAAGAGTCATAGTTCATAGTTCATAAATAGATTTCCTACTTTGGGTCAATGAGTCGAATTGAAGCAATTGTCAATTAATTAATCAAATGCAAGTTTCACTTGAAGCGAATTGGCATAAATAATATTAGGTTCATCATTTGGCGAGCAAACCTCTGTTGCGCCGGCTTGATTAGGAACTATTGAATACATTAACTGTCATCGCTATTTCCTATGCCAGCAATCAATATGCATTCTGTGCCAAGCCTGTGATTGAGTACGGCGCCCTCTGCACTTGAAGTTGAAAGTTTTCTTTGAGTTAAGTTTATGGGAGTGTCGATTGCCCGTGGGTTTTCAATTTTCCGCTTATGTTCCATGTTCCACCTTCTGCAGCTCTCGGTTCTCTCTCCCTTTCTCTCTCTCTCTCTCTGTCTCTCTCTCTCTCTGTGTGTGGTTCTTTTGATATCGCGAGTTGAGGGAGCTGCGGGAGTGGGCAACGTTTTGCGTAATGCGCTCGACTGGCCGCTCAGTTTTTATGGGCCATTCGGAGCGTTTTGGCCATTTGTGATTTGTAATTAGATTTGCAGTCGACATTAACAGCAAACAGAAGCTGTTCCGTGGCATGCCCTGGCTACTGTTGCGCAACAAAGTGCGCGGCGGGACACCTCATAAAACGGCACTAACAATTGAAAATTCATTAGAGACGGCGACGATGACGGCAACAAATAGCAAATGTGAAAAACGGCCAACAGGCAAATGGCCAACAGCAAGCGGAAAAGCTGCAACAATACATACTTGCAGCCAGTGCACACGTTGCACGCACAAAAAGACCAAAAGCTAATTAGCCAAAACGTTAACGGCTGACGAGAGCCGGGGCTATGAAAAAGCTTCTCCTAATGACCCGCTGCATAAAAGTCCCAGCACCAGCTGCACACACACACGCACACACACACACATACAGCCACTGTAAATGCGTCTCAGCGCTAATAACACTCAACACATTGTATATGGACCGCACATGCAACGCAACACTTGCCACAACAACAACAACAAAAACATACAATGTTAACTAAAGGAGGCAATCAATTCTTAAGCATTTAGCAAATTATTTCCTAAAGTCCGAAAGGCAAAGAAATCTGCCGTGAATATTAAATGACATGCGTGTATTTGTATATATAATATGTGATATCTGTATAATACATATATAGCAAACCTTAAAAGCTAATTTCTCCCTCTTGTGATCTAGTGTGAATGTAGAAACTTATGTATATACTGTGTACATATATATAAGATATCTGAATCTATCTATATAAAATATATCTGCAAATCTATCTATATAAAATTTGTCTCTTATGCTAGCTCTAGTGTGAACATTAAATGATATATGTATGTATATATTTATATGATGTATTATGGGAATATAGCAAACCTGCAAATCTATAGATATCCTTCCTTCGAATCCGTACATTCTCTATATCTCTCTCTCTTTCTCTCTGTCTCTCTCTCTATCTCACTCTTCTTCGTCTGCCTCTCTCTTGCTTACTCAACCTAATTTCAACAGCAGCACAACTTTTTTAGCACACAGCTATTACATCAATTAAAAGGGTATGCAACAGTCGTTCACTTATAGTTATATGAATGAGTTACTCTTAGCTATTGTTGCTTCAACTTGGAACGCTTACTAAAAATGTTTATCATCACATTTAACTTATGTTTTACTTTGATCTCAAGTTTCAATTTGAAATACATATTTACTGCAAATAGCTTTAATTGTTGCCTCTCTCTCTCTCTCTCTCTCTCTCTCTCTCTCTCTCTCTCTCTCTCTCTCTCTCTCTCTCTCTCTCTCTCTCTCTCTCTCTCTCTCTCTCTGTCTCTCTCTTTCTCTCAAGTCAACTTAAGGCACTTTCTATGCAAAATTTGAATATTGTCTGGGTGGACTGTGTACCTCATCAGTGGCAAATACTTTTGTAAGCAACTCTGTAAGCATACCGACAAGCCACAAAGTCCGTAAAGACAGCTAATCCGAATCAATATGTATCGATAAGCATCGAACAGCGTATTATGGGTAGCAGGAGCTGAGATCTATGGCAACAGCTCCGCCAGCTAGGCGCACAAACTTTGCTGCTGCGACTCAATGGCTCTGCACAAACACAGACACAGAGAGACACACGCACACACACACACACACACACAAAGAAATAAAAGTTGTGAAATAAAAAGATGGGCAGAAGATGCAGCAGCAGACAGGCAAACAGCCAGCTAACCAACCAACCAACCAGCCAGAATGAAAAGAAGGCGCGCTCACACAGGAAATAATTTTGAAGAGCAGCGAGCCAAGCAGGCAAAGAAAAAAAAAAAGCAGAAAGAAGTAAAGTACATATAGATATCTCTATATATATATATACATACATATATCTGTATATACTGATTTGTATATGAAGAAGGGGGAGAGAGAGGGAGAAAGCAGCAGCTCGAGTTGAAGCTAAACCAAACACGAAAACTAAACCAAAACCAAGACCAAAACTAAAGCCAAGGAAACATTGAAGAAACTTTACGTTTCGGTGGCACGTTTGAATTGCAAAACTACTAAAGCTGCCTGGCGAAGGGCTGGTGGGGAAGACGGAAGGCGGAAGAGGAGGCGAAGGCGAAGGCGAAGGCGGGGCAGTGCTGTAGGCAAGTGAATCGGTTATAGTCAATGCAAGGGCCAACCAGGTTCAGAGTCAGGTCCAGCCAGCAGCCAGCAGCCAGCAGCCGGCAGCCAGCAGCCATCAGCCAGGAGCAGAGCGCAGAAAACAAACTTCCAGAAGTTATTCAGTTCGCATAACGATAAACGCCCATCGTTTTATTTTGATTTCACAAACGCCCCTTGCCCCCTCTCTGTGTGTATGGGTGTGCAGTTGTAGTAGTAGTAGTAGTTTATATGCTGCTGCGTTTTCCGAGATGAAATTATGTTTATGGCTGCCGTTGCCATTGCCGCCGCTGCTGCTGCCGCTGCTGCTGCCGCTGCCGCTTCAGTTGCCATTTGAATTGCACTTCTACTATCCACAAGTTGCAATTGCTCTTGCCTGCTGATGCTGATGCTGATGCTGTTGCCGTTTCACATACCCAGCAGTGTGCCATAGGTGAGGTATATAGAGTTGTTGCAAGATAACTTTAGGGTTTCATATATATATATAAAATATATATAAACTATTATGAAAGCATATACATATATATGTATAAATATAAATATTTATTTAAGCTTGAACACATCTTTGACTACAACCTCTAATAAGATTTGACTGGGATCTTAAAATCATCATATCATATACATATAATATATTACCTATAGGTAAGCAAGCAAGATCCATTGACATGGGCAAATCATTGATCAAACACGTTTTATACTCAATATACTACAATATACTACAACTTTATACTAAATATGCTATATATGCTATTAAAACTGTTTATACTATTTATACTATAGATACTTTATATACTATACGACAATCCCGAACGTCAAAGCGATTGCTTATAGAGATTTACGTATAACGTTACTTGCCTTTGCTCTCATTATACGACTTGCGAAACCATAGCAACAGACTTATGTTATATGAGAATATAAAATTCGTTGGTCTTCAGAGTGACGATCAGTTCAGCATAGATCGCTGAAGCTCACTCAGCTGAGTGCAATATAAATCTGTATAGCTCATCATCTCTGTTTGTATTACATATATAGATACAAATAGGTATATATGTATGTCTGCTCTATATTCAGTTTGAATCATACACAATTATTTCTCATAAACCTATTTCAACATTTTAGCTTGAGCTTGAGTCAAATTTGCCTTAGCATAGTTAATCAATCCATAGACATATATAGATCAATTAATAGCTTTATATAAAGATAAGCAAATAGATAGATAGAGAGACTAAAAGATTTGTTCTTCATATGAGTAAGCATATAGACAGAAAAAGAAACTGAAATGCATTGAAAAAATCCCATTAAAATATGCTTTAATAATGCATTGAGAACTAACTTCACAGAGACAGCTTAAATTCATGCTGAGCAGAAACTTCAAAGTTCTTCGTTAAGTTTGAAAAAACAGTAATGACTCCATAAAAATGCTATAGATCGAAGAAAATGTATTGCTTTAAAAAAATTTGTTCTCGATAATTATCGATAGTTTGAATTTTTGTATAAGTCGAAAAAAACTGATTACCTTACCATTTCGAATTATCGAAACTCGATTGTATCTGTAAATATGTTGTTATGGTTTGTATATGTACATATACAAACAATTTAGTTTTAGCTAATTATTTGAATGGTTTATTATAATAAATTATTTGTTATTTATTTAAAATTTTAAAAATATTCTAAAATAACAGCAGCACTTTGTCGACCCAGCCAACTGTAGCTCTTTTTCCCAGGGTATTTTAAATGTGAAGTTGCAGTTATTGTTGTTGTTGTTGTTGTTGTTGCTGTTGTTGTTGCACTGAAAATTGCTTGGGTTATGCGAGTGCGAGGAGCGCGCAGGCTGTGCAGCTCAAACCGCAACCGCCCGTAATCACGCCGCGTGCTGCTCACGTAGCGGCTCGGTCGAGAGCCGGGTCGAGTGCCTGGCCAGAGCTTAGACCCCAGTCGCTAGTCCGCCTGTCCGCCAGTCCGCCGTCCACCAGTCCGCCAGTCTCCAATATCAAATGGCCAAGCTGCACAAGCGGCAAGCTGCCATAGTCCATGCAGCGGGGCACGTCGCGATTGCGTCGGCTGCCGTTGCCATTTTTACCTTCACTTCAATGAGGACATTCAGCGCACGTTAACTTTTCGCTCAGCTCTCAACTCTGCTTCTGTAGTTGTTGTCGATGTTGTTGTTGTTGCTGCTGTTGTTGCTGCTGCTGTTGTTGTTGTTGTTGTGATTATCATTATATCTGCAAGATTACCAATTATTTGTTGTTGCTGTTTCTGTTGCTGCCTGCACTATGCGCACTCCTGTTTTGCAACCATATCCAGCTCACACCCGCTCCCTCTCTCTCCCTCTCTCTCTCTCCCTCCCTCTCTCTCTCTCTCTCTCTCTCTATCTTGCTGTGTGTGTGCTTCTGCTGGGTATTTTTTTATAATTCGCGTTAATTTTTCTTTTAAAATGAAATTGCATTGGTGCTGCAGCAGCAACAGCAACAACAGCAACAACAGCAGCAACAGCAACAGCAGCTCCAATCCACAACAACTCGAACTCGAACTCGAAGCACTCCCGTCCAGCTTCGTTGTTGTCTCGATTATGTCAGTCGTGTGTTGCCTCCTCTTTGATGTTGCTTGCTTGATGCTCCCCAGCAGCTGGCTGGAACACGCTGCTGCTGCTGCCAATCTGAGCGTTTAACTTGGCCCATTCATTCGGCTCGCACTAATATGCATTATGCCCCTCTCTTGCCCGCTGCCTATGCTGATTGTAATAGTCGAAGCTCAGCGCTTCGCTCCGGCTTCGCTCCGACTTCGTTCCGGTTTCGTTCATTGAACTGCTCGACGAGCGTGTCGCATTTTTTTGGCCACTGGTCTTCAGATTAGACCCCATTTGGCCGAGGGGGCCAATCAATATCTAAGCTCTTCTAGGCAATTGAACTATGGTATGCAATATTTTGGCCACGACTGTAACTGAGCCAACACAAAGGAATACAAATAAATGCTCGCAATTTCGATTTTAGTTTAAATCAAAATTTATTGAAGAGAACTTTAAGACACAAATCTAATTTCCTCTCTTTAGTTTTGTTTTGCATTCTGCAGGATATCTCTCAGTCGAGCCGTCTAGACTGCTGTCTGCTCCTCTGCTTCTCTTCTTCACTTTTTTTTTTTTTTTTTTTGCTGAATGTTTTTTATTGCTTTCGTGTTGATGGGCAAAATGCATTTTGTCATTATTGCCATAAATAAATATTTGAATTAACGAGAGCTGGCGACAATGGCAACTTGCTGATGGTGATGACAACAACAACAACAACAACGACAACAACAGCAATAACAACAACAACCACAACAACAATAACAACTTGCATAAAAATAAAAATAATAACAATGGCTTTAACTATGGCAATACATAGGACACGCACACATACACATATACATATACAGATGCATATGTGTTGATATGTATGTATGTGTGTAGCAATTTCTGTCAATATGCATTTTTGCAAAGATATATATGTATATATTTAAATATATATGTATGTATATGTATGTGTGTGTGCATATATTAATGTTGCATATACATGTTGCATGTGTTTGCATTGTGTTTTTCATACACTCAAAGCGGGCACTGGCACTGGCTAAGTGAAACATCAATTATCGCTTGGCTAGAAGAGAGCTCATGTGACAATATGTATCCATATTTATCAGCTGGATTGTTTAACTATATCATCATGATATTTGATAAGCTGCATTAGCTAACTATATTATGTATAAAGCTCTATATATTTTATTAACTTATACTCTGTGTTTTAAAGGACAAAATGCGTCAAAAATAAACATGTTTTATGCTTAGTAAAATCTGTCTACTTTTAAAAGGCCATAATCCTATATACATACATATCATAATCTTCACATATATCAGTTGGGCAGAAAAGCAATATTATTTATAGTCCATATTCGACGGATTTATTGCATTTATTTTTTCGAAATAAAAGAAGATTTAACAGTACAAATGATTGCTTTGAGCCTGTACGGCATATCGTGTCCGTCTTGTCTAGAGGTATGTATGTAGGTATACAAATGGGTCCGTCGAATTTGGACAGCCCTTTATGCATATCAATGTCTATCAATATCAATGGATCCCTTTGGTTCCACTTCAATAAGTGTCATACGAAGGCCCTACGATAGGCTCTATATAGTAAACCTCACATATATCAGCTGCATCGTATAGTGAACATAGAAAATATTATATTGAAGACATTCTTTTTTAACTCCATAGTTTTTTCATTAAATCCAAACATTTCCTCATTTATAGCTGCTACAATTACAGCCAACACTAAGAGCATTTCAACTTCAGTGTTCACTCTTAATTTTCCTTATTTTTTTCATTTTCATTTTATTTTTTAATACATGTTGCCGTGTTGTTTTTTGCTGTTGCATATGTACATATTTTGTTGTCGCAATTATTTTTGTTTTTTCTGCAGTTCTGATGTTGTTTTTTCTTCCTTTGCTTCCTTTTTTCATTTTTTTTAATGTTTTTTAATTTCATTTATAGATGTTTGTGCTGTTGCCCCTGCTGGTCCAATTACAATAATAATGACGATAATAGTAATAATAATAATAATAATAATAATCATTTTACGCCTCTGCAGTTTGGGTAAATATTTGAGTTTTTAAGCATATGCACATTCAGCTTCATTTCGTATTTTTCCACCCGTTTGTTTGCTCTTCCCATTGTGCAGCAGTCAATGTAAACAGTCCGTCAATATTATTTAATTTTAAATTGCTTACGCCGTTGCCCGATTCCACGTAAAACTGCGGACAAAAAGAACACTAAATTAGTTGAGTAATTCAGTGGAAAACTAGTAAAGCTTTATATCATTTTTTGGCTAAAATGCAATTTGAAAAGGAGGTAATTATGACATATATCACATAAATTGTTGAAAGACTGAAATTAAGCAGAAATCTAAAAATTCCATTTGCAGCTTAATCTGATCAAATATTTATATTATATTATATAGTTCAATATTCCGTTCAGCATTTTAATTTCAAAATTACTTTTTTTAATTGTTTATTTATTTTGTATTTTATTTATTAAATTATTTTTTAAATTTATTTATTATTTATTTATGTTTTAAATTTATTTATGTTTATTTTTGTTAATGTTTTTCCCACATTTTATTTTTTTTATATTTATTTATTTTTTATTCTATTTTTTTGTATATATTTATTTATTTTTTCATTTGTTTACGTCTTAATTTTATTTATTTTTATTTTGTATACCACTCAAAATGTGAGAAATTTCTATACTACTGTATATCATTATTAAATAAAATCCAAGGTTGACTCAGCTTCTGCTCTTATCATCAGCTTAGCTGCATCTTCTATATCAGAAAAATAAAAATCAAATAGTGTAAAGCCAGCATCAAGCTTCAGCTCCTTTGCTTCGATCTGTTGCAACTACTTTTGTACACGGCGAAAAATTTGTGTTTTCTTGTGAAAACCAGACCAAACTTGACTCTTTATTTGACAGCAATCTCTAATATTAATTTACATATATTGCAGCAAGTTTAAAGAGATGTACTAGCTGATATACTTCTGGCTTTTTAGCAGTCAATTATTGTAGTAAATACTGTTTCTTAGTTATGATGGCAAAAGCTGTGCATATGGATATGCGCATATGGTTGAATAATAAATCCGTTGGCTGGGCTGGGGGAAAAAAGAAATGAAACGTAAAGTATACGCCCCCTTGGCCACTGGGCAGGGCTCGTTGGGCACGCTGCGCATATGCCATGTAAATGTGACACGTAATGTTAATACGCGGCGCGCACACAAATCCGCAAATTCATTACATATATATTCTATTATATGAACAGTTGCACAGATACATACATACATATGTAAAGTATGTGTCTGTGTATTGGCTCGCATGAGATTAAATTGTAATTACTTTATTACTTAATAACAAAACCATTCATGCTGCTGAAGCTATTAAGAGTTATAAACTCGATTTTATTATTTTATTTATTTTTTTTTTTATATAAATATATATCTTTTTTTGTGTGTATTTTTGCATTTCATTATTTTTTGCTCTTGATTACTTTAATTCCCAATTGATTTTTAGTGCAAATCATAAATGATTTAAATTTAATTGCAAGTGCGACTTTGATGATCAGAAGTGGGCGTGCCGCCGCCTGTTCACAGGGCACTTTGATTGCAATCTCCGCTAAGTACGACAAATTAGACGTTTGACAAAGAAATTAATAGTGGAAAAAGCGAAGCGAGAAAAATGTGCATTAAAATGCAATATTTTATGCGATTTATGGGCTTTGCATTTTAATTGAATAGATTTCGATAGTCCGGTTCGGCCCGGCTCGATTGCTGTGGGCGTGGCATGCATGCTTTTTGCATGCACACACACACACAGAGAGAGAGAGAGCGAGCCAATGTATATGTAAGACTTTTGCAATCAGTTAATGGAATCTAATAAACGTGCGCGTATCTTACGGCCACATCTAATCGCAGGCGCACGACAGGGCTTGGCCGGGCCAGGCAAGACGGCCGCGGGGCTGGCTACAAGTACAACCAGCTACAGCTACCGGATCCCGGCTCCCGATATCTTCCCCTGCCACTGCCACCGCCTCCTGCCTCCTGCCTCCCGTATCCCGTATCCCATATCGATGCCGGTCGAAGCAGCTCATATGCAGTCAACACCAGCTACAAATGCTACTGCCAGCAGCAAGGCCACAGCCACTGCCATTGCCACTGCCACTGCCACTGCCACTGCCACTGCCACTGCCGCTGCCGCTGCCACTGCCACTGCGTCAGTGCTGCAGAGACTGCCACAACCGCTGGCAAGTGGTGTGTACTCTGTAATTAAGTCACATGGTCAACACACGGAGCGCACTGGGAAATAAGGCAATGCAGCAAGCAGCTCGAGTTACGCAACGGCAATGGCAGCGATCGACCCAGAGCATTGAGTGCGGCAAAGGGATGCAATATTTATCGATCGCAAAATGTCGGACGTCAAAAGTATCGATGGTGGAAGAAGAGTAACTAATGTTTATTATAGCTCATATTTTCTGGTAGTATATACATACAGGTATATGTATATGTATGTCTACATGATAATGCACTGAACTCTACCAAGTAGATTTCTTTTGGTAAAATCGATCCGTATGGCATATTTATTGTTATCGAAACTGAAGACATTTGCTGTATTTTAAATGAAAGCAGCCTAAAGACAAGCATTCATAACCAAAGATGTTTTAAATATCCTATATTGCTCATATATATATATATATATTTTAATTATTTCCGCCCATTGAAGACAATTTTTATCGTAGATTGAAAAGGAAGTCTGTACAAAATTTGGATTATTACATGGAAACAATTCTATAATGAAGCATTTCGGTTATAATATTATTTCTAAACCAATTATGAAAAAATATAATACATATAAATTAAACTGATTTTGTTCCATTGATTTGATCCATTTGATTTGAGCTAAAATTACAATAAAAAAAATTTTCAACTAAAAACAAATTGAATATAAATAAAGTAAATTAAAAGATGGTAAACTTATCTAAATTGTAAGTAAACCTAAAATTAATACATATAATATATATTTACATATATCGAAAACCGCGACAAATCGGAACAATTCTATCCCTTTGAAAAAAAAATCATTCTCGATAATTCTCGACTGTATAATAAAACATATATGCAAATATTAATACATGAGCAAAATGAAATATGAATTCAAAATAGCTGGGTATGAATACTTTAACTGAAAGCTGATCAAAAACATATTTCGAATGCTAAATTATATTATTTATAATATATACAGTCTCAGCTTAATATTTAATATATGTATAGTAGTCATATCGACAAGTGGAAGTAATTTGTAATATGTATAGCAATTAGATATATTTTGTCTGCATCAGCTTCCGCTTTTGTTATTCTCTCATTTGTTTAGTCGCTCTTCCGTTTAAGAATATCAGTGCATGCCTCTGAACAATCCTTACGCCATACAAGTAAGTACAAATTAAAGGTGTAGAATGTTCTTCAAATATTTTTTGATATCAATATATAGACAGATATATAAACCTGCATACGTTGCCTTTATAGATGTGACATATGAGACGACCGCCTTGGCGCTTAGAGCAAGCGTATCTATACAAAAGAGCGAGAAACCAGAAGAACTCTACTTGCTGAGAAAGCTATATTCCAACAGAGATTCAGTTATTTTTATCATATTATCATCCAAACTTTTATGTGCTCTACCACTGCAATTTTACCCACATTTCATATTTACAGTATGTGAAAGAAAATTCTCAAAAAAGAAAAGGTCATGGAAATATCTTTTGCAGGCAATAGTTTGGTGTAAATTATCTAGACTCCCTCAAGAGTCATTTTCTCCTCACCTTCGCCGTCACCTTCAGGAAATGTGGTTTCCAAATGACTTTTGCGCTTCAGTTTCAAATTTTCGTTTTTCCTCATTTTTTTTTACAGTTTCGGGCAAATTGCTTTGCCTGCAGTTAATTAGTTGCTCGCTAAAGACAGAAATTCAATTTCAAATTTCAATATTGAAAATATGTTTGGAAATGCTCTAAGAGTTTTTTCTTCTTTCAATTCGTTTCTTTTATTGTTATTGTTGTTGTTGTTGTTCCTTTAGTTTTTGACAATTTGGTGTGACTTGTGACGCGACTTGTTGGTTGATTTTTGATGAGATTTTCCCATAGTTTCTCGTTTGTATCTTGTTGTTGTTGTTGTTGTTCCGCACACACACATACACAAACACACTCAGAAATACATTTTGCTGCTGTCGCTTGAAGTGTCAGTTTTATTTCGTGTCCGCGTCAGTCAAGTCGCCAACAATTTTGTAGCTGTAGTTGGAGTTGGAGCTGGAGCTGGGAGTGGGAAAACCAACAAGCAGGACAGGCTAACAGCAAACAAAACTATGGGGACGATTTGGGCACCGAATGTCGGCTCCATGGCATAACCGCCGCAACTCTCCAGTCAACCAGCTAGCCAACTGTCGCCCAGCTCCCGCAGCTCCCACTCCACTCGAATATCCATCAGTGCCCTTAACATCCCCAGCGAGCAGCTGCCATCTGGCTGTCTATCGGTCTGTCTGTCTAGCTGGATGCCTGCCATTTGTTTACTGGGCCTGTCCATCTTTTTGTCACGAGTGCTGTCTGCCACGCCCACAATGAAGCGAAATTAGTTTGGCAGCCGGTCCACAGGTAGCACAGTGTGCAGCCAACAACAAACAACAAATTGTTCACACAAATGTCAAAATTTTCAAACATTTTAAATAAATATCTAAGTAAATTATATTAATTTTTTATTATTATTATTTTGTTATATTTTAAAATTTGTTAAATATTTATCATTTAAATCGAGTTTGGCCCCAGTGTGCAGCGACCGTTAATTAGCCCAGCTCAGCCCCAGTAAACGCGGCTGAAAATCTATTCGAAATTCCATTATTTTGTATTTTTTTTTTTTTTTCGAGCTCTGTTTTCTGCCTAAGTTTATTTTTTTTATCATTTTTTTTTTTTTTTTTTTTTCGCCATTTGTTTGTTAACTTTAAGATGCAAAGGCGATAAAAGCCGAGGGCATCATAAAGCGCTACAACAACAATTAACGAGGGCAACAACACGAGGTCGAGTGTGGGTCGAAGAATGCTTCTTGTTGTTGTTGTTGTTGTTTGCCTGCCCTGGCCTCGCCCGGTCTGGCCCTGTGGGCGGGGCAGCACTTGGGCTTCCAGCCTAACTGACTGACGGACTGGCTGGCTGGCTGGTTGGCTGGTTGGCTGGTTGGCTGGCTTATCGGCAGCAAGACCATCTCAATGACTTACTTAATCACATAGAGCAAATCTGGTTACAGGATATCCGCCGTGCACGGAGGCCATCAACATCAACAGGCGTTGACGACAGGACAGGACCTTTGGCAACAGCGACACACACTCACGCACGCACACACACACACACACACACACACACACAGATACACGCACGAACGGAAAGTCGCAGGACTAAGGACGGAAGGACTAACAGGCCCGGGCAGGAGGCACACAAATTGAAGCTCATCTACTTAACGCGGCTCGCTCGCGGCTGCCAACGTCGTCAGCGATGCGCTGAGTGTGTGTATGTGTGTGTGTGTGTATGTCTGTTTGTGTGTGCGTGTGTCCTGCGCTCATCGTGTTGCCGTATCCTGCGGCACAGTCGTCGCCCTCACACCATAATGGCCTCTCTCTCTCACTCTCACACTCCCTCTCTCCGTCTCTCTCGCTCTGCTTGGTTATGGTGTGCGTGTGCGTGTGCAGGTCTAAGGATAATCTTTGGCATAATTATTACAATGTCACCATGTTTCGGCCGCCGTCCTGGCGTCCGAGTGTCCTGCCCAGCCTGTCCTGCTGCCGAGTCTCACAATTTTTGCTCTCATCGCTATCATCTCATTTATTGCTTGCGGTGTTTGGCACGTTCCCTTGTGGTTTACAGCGTGAAATAAGATTTTCCTATGGCACAGCAGCAACACACAGCAGCAGCGGGACCTTTCTCCGCCTCCTCTTCTTCTTCATCATCTTCTTCTTCTGCTTCTTTATTATGATTATTTGTGCTCGTGTGCGTGCCGGTTCGAGCCCCGGTTGCCATGGTCCGGCAACTCTAGCTTCCCACACTCGCACACATCCTTGCTGCCCCGCCCACTCCCCGCTCTGGCGACAATGGGCGGTGACCTGCCACGTCAGCGCTTGGGCGAGATTTGGCTCCAGGTTCAAGTCACCAGCTCAGATGCTTGACACTTGCCTCGTCAGCGCCGACACTTGACACACGACACTGACACTCGCCACCGCTGCCAGCCACGTCCGGTGCCCATGTCCTGCCGGCTCGCAAGTGCGTTGATGCGTGCTCCTTGGCTCCGGCTGCCGCTGATGCTGCTGCTGCTGCTGCTGCTGCTGCTGCTGCTGCTGCAGTTACCGCCTCCTCCGATAGTGGGCTAATCACGTAAGAAATGCGAGAAAGCCAAGAAAATCAAGAATTTCATGATTATTACAATTATAAAACTAATACTATGTGATCTGATGCGTTTCTTGTTGTTAGCCAAATGCGTTTGAAAACGAAACTCTCTTTCGATTAAATCTTGGACAGCTTATTAAAATTACAACTGATTAGGGGAGAACTGAGTCAAATTGTCAAATCACATGCTAAAACATTTTAGGCTTTATCAAAATGCATGTAGAAAACAGAAGGAGGCGCAGCAAATCGCATATAGTATTATATATATATGCTGGATTGGGATGAAGAGCTGAATTTATATATTGGAGACACATCCATCTGTCTGTCGCCATCCTTGTGAAGTCTCATAACCCACAAAAGCTCGAGATATTTAAAATTCAATTTTAATTCAGTAGGCAGAGCAACGTTGACGTGTGCGTGTGTATGTATATATGTGTATTATGTATGTAGAAGAGAGACAGAGAATTATTAAAATATCAGCTCTTCGGCTGCTTACAGAGGAATTTTGGGTCATTCTAAAGGGTATAAATAGTTTTTAATCGGTATATCCGGCAAATGCAGTCTAATTTCTTGATATGTAACATTTTTTTAATTTTTATTTATCTGTAATATTTTTGATTATATTTAACAACAATTTTTATTGACTCGTATTTACCATAACTATTTAATTTTATTTTTTATTTTTTATTTTATTTTTTTTTTGCAAGAGTAACTAATTTTTACTTCTTCATTTAAATATCATTATTGAGTGTGGCTTGCATACGAAATATTTTAAATCTATCTTACTTGCAATCAAAATATGTGTTTATGATACATACAGTTATGAAAATAATATACAGTAATAAAATAATATATATAAGCACTATATGTAAATTCACATAAATATACATTTATGTATAAAGACAAGAATGCATAAACAAATATCCCCTTTTTAATGGGTACCAAGTAAACATAGTGAAACTACGTTTTGTCTTAGTTCAATTTCGTTTGAAGTAATTTTGAAGTTTTTAGCCAAGTTTTGAGGCAGCAAAACTGTGTCTTGGCAGGATTTCTGTTGTTGTTGTTGTTGCTGCTGCTGCTGCTGCTGCTGCTGATCCGGAATATTTGAGCACGCACTGACAGCAGAATGTGGGCTTAGGCCGTGGCAAACAAATTGCCAACAATAAGTCAGCAAAATTGAGCAACAACTGGGCGCAGGTAAAAATCGAAATGCTAGCTAAAGAGGCTGCCATGATGAGAGCCAGCTTAAAACCCTTTGCACATAATAAGAGTGAGGCAGAGGCAGAGGCAGAGACAGAGGCAGAGGCTGTTTTTGTGATTTAAGATAGCAAAGCGACCGGAACCCATCAGCTATCAAGCGGCACCCGCACTTGGCACTCTCAGACGCTGTCTCTGCTGCCCGTCCTCGACTCTGCTGCGGTCCGAGCTGTGGCTTGACAAATGATGATGAGCCGCACGCGCAGCAGCAACAACAACAACAACAACAGCAACAAATGTTTAAAGACCATGCTGGCTGGCTTTGTATGCAAATCACCGTTGACACTTGCCGCTGCCACAGGCCGCACTCGGGTGCAAACTCTGTCTCAGAGGCAGAGGCAGAGGCAGAGGCAGAGGCAGAGGCACGGGCCGATGGCCGAGGCACAGGTACAAAGTGCAACCAGGCAGCAGCTGTGTGCCTCACACTAAGCTGTCGAGCTTAGCGACAAATCCACTCGTTGTTGCAGCCTCCGCAGCTCTTTGTCAGCTTCTACATTCACATATGTACATATAGCTTGCTCTCTCTCTCTCTCTCTCTCTACCTCTCTCTTTCTCTCTCTCTCTCTATCTCGCTCGGCGTGCGTTCCCATCTGTTCGCTGTGGCCGCTTAATGTTTAATGCGCTTTTCGCATATCACACAAAATGCAACAACAAAACTTTTACAACACTTTTGTTGCATTGACATTTTCGCACCTCTCGCACCGCGTGCACGTCAATGAAATGAAATGCTCTCGGATTTTAGCCTCAGGCTTATCAGTTTTTTACTGAGTAAAGTACTTTAAAATCTGCATTGATGAAAAATATTGCCGATAATAATATATGACTGTGTATATACTATACAGATCTATCTGAAATACTGCTCTGCATTGCTCGATGCTGTATCGAGAGGCAAATGTCTGCCAGTCTGTCTATTGCTATGATTTTAATATTTAGTAATATCCTTTAATTTAGATAAGCAATTGATGTTTGTCAAGTTTATATTTGAATCAACATTGCATTTTGTTAATTTGCTGCGCTGAAAGCGAAAGCAAAACAAGCTGCAATTGACAATCGAGTGGACACAGCCACAACAACCAATCAGAGCGAGAACCAGTCGGAAATAAATACGCGAATCTTGTCAAAATATATGCGCATATAGTGGATATAACAGTAAAAACAATATATAGAAAAATCAATTTATGCACGATGCACGCTGTTCAATTCGGTGTACTGAAATTAGAGTTAGCTATTGAGGGATCATCTTTAAAGATATAATAATTATATAATGTCAACTTTTATAGATATATGTATAAAGATCAAGTTTTTGCAGTGATTCATATTTTTTAAATGTATTAAAATTATTAGAATCGACTAGAATAAATTATAATCTTAATTTCAGTTGCAACAATTGAATTCAGAATTGTGTTCAATCTTTTTAATTATTATTATTTGCTACAAGAGCGAAGAATTCGTATGGGAAGACATTTATGCGGCTAAAAAAAAATATTTATATGCAAGAAACCTTGTATATAAATATTTTTAGTTTTTATTATACATGTTATAGTATTATATAGTGTAATTTTGGGTTTTTCATGTATATACATATTTTCTCATAAGGATATATCAACTTTATTTTATCTTACTTTTTTTTTTTTGCTTTTGAATAGGTCTATATATTTAATTATGTTTTTGCTTCTTTTTCAAACTAAACTTATAATAATAATATAATTTTTATATATATAGAAAAATTTTTTGTGTGTTATTTATAATTTTAGGACTTTATTCTTATGTAATATTTGATAATGCTCTTAAGCATGTATAAGTATGTATAATATGTTACGCCACATCTGTACATTTAATGAAAATATAGTTTTAGAACATGTTTATAAGGATAAGATGTATAAAATAAATTTGATGTCCATATAAATGTTTTAAATGTCTGTAGGTAATTTTATAATATAATTTCTAAACAGTGTACATATTTTTTTAAATGTTAATCTTTAAAAGGTTTATATTTTTAATTATTATTAATAAATTCTAAAATAGTTGTTAATTGAGTAGTATTTAATTCTTTAAAATTGAATTAGTACATCAAATTCAATGCATTTTTATATATATTTCCCGAAAATATCTAGTGAATTGTGATTTGAGCTCAAGCTCCCCCAGCATCCCGTAGATAATTAGAAAAATATACGCACTTGACTTGATTTATGCATAAGCATCTATCCAATTTTTCAGAGTTCGCAGTGGCTCGAGCGATTCTTACGTATGTTAGACATCAATTTCGAAATCTGCTCGTGATGAGTGTTTGAATAATTTACGCTTTTACATATAATTTAAATTGCAATTTATTTTTTCCTTTTTTTATAATCACATATTTTCCACAGCTCATCTTCATTTTTTCCCCCCATTTTTTGCTGCTTTGCCATACGCGCTGCTCAAATGAAGCAACAGCCATTTTTATGACAGCTTTTCCCCACCTACCCGGAGGAGTCTTTCATGACAACTCATCTGCATACAACAAATTGACGCATCAGCAATTCACACACACACACACACACATGCTCACTCACAGTTACGCATAGATGTTACATGACAGCTCTTCATAATACTCTATAAAGTGCAGAGTCATGGATAATACTCTAGTTTTTCACTACTGAAAACTGTTTTCCAATCAATCAACATATTTCAGAATGTTTGACCATTTGTAAAATGAATTAGAGATATTTATGTAATTGTCTATAAATATAATTTTAATCTATTTGGTTGGCTTTGAAGTATTTAAGAAAGTAGTATCTCCTATTCGCATCCTATATAATTTACATTTAAATACTTAGCATATAGAATATTTAAATACATAGCATATACACTTATATATATGTATATATTTAATATTATACAATATATATATTTACAGACTTTTTTTTTTGCAGTCGGCGTTCAATATATAAAGCTGCGCGCGTGTTTCTGTAAATATGCACAACTGAATGCGACGTAATTTTCTATTTAAAATTTCTATTTTAATATAAATAAATTGTGTTTGACTGTGCACATGTGTGTGTGTAAGTGTGTGTGTGCACAGCACGAAAAATTATTTTAATTTTCAATAAAAATGCAAATACTTTTTATATTATTTATTTAGTGCCACATTCAATATGTGTGACACGCACATACGCACACTCACACACATGCATATATAATAGATATTGCACCACATTTGTTCAACTGTTCAGCGGATATTGACAATCTGGCAGCTGCTGCCTGCATTGACAAAGCGCTCATCCTTCAATTCATCAATTGCTCCAATACATACATAGATCCGATATGATAAATATCAAAACAAATAATACTAACAGTTTCATAATCATTCATAAGGCTATGCCTATTATTTAGCAAGAAAGTTATGATCACAAATTTCATCGATTTCCACTTTATATCCACTTTTTATACCCTGAACCCATTTTAAATGAGAAATCAGGGTATAATGGTTTTGTTGAAATGTATGTAACAGGCAGAAGGAGGCGTGGCAGACCCCACAAAGTATACATATTCTTGATCAGGGCGACGAGCTGAGTCGATTTGGCCCTGTCCGTCTGTCTGTCTGTCCATCTGTCCGTATGTTTGAACGCGTCGATTTCCGAAGATAGAAGAGCTAGAGACTTGAATTTTTTTTTTTTAAATGACCGTGTATACTGCGCGGATGTCGAGTTTGCTTTTAAAATTCGATAAATCATCTCGTTATGTTTTTATGTTTTTTTATGTTTTATTATGTTTTTATTATTATTTTATTATTATTTATTTATGTTTTTATGTTTTTATGTTCGAATAAAAACAATCAAGTTCAAGTCAGATATCACTATAGTTAATTGTGAATGATTTTTCATCTTTTTAAATTTCTCAAATATTCAATATAATATGTAAATCATATGCTGAAAGTTTCATTAAATTCCGTTCAGTCAAAAATTAATTAATTATTTGAGTTTTACCAGCGTACCTATCAGAAGTGAGGTGGCGTAGTGTGTTAGCTGCATGACGCTCGATTGAGAAGTCGCGGTTCGAATCCCGATCGGTGCAACTAATGTTAATTTTTCAGGGTAGTATCTAGTCGAGCACTCTCGATATTAGATTGGAAATTTATTCAAAATTTTAAATTCATTATTTCTATATTAAACTTTATTACAGTTTTTGAACAGCTTTTTCCTTTATAGATATCTAAACTTAAGACAAAAAACGTTTATTCATGCAGTACACTACTTATTGAATATCTGTTCTATATATATATCTTATATTTATTATTTTTATTTTTTTGTATTATTATATCACATATACAGTAGAATCCGGTTATAGCGACACTCGAGGGACCGTCGATTTTACGTCGCTATACCCGGAGGATACTTTAACCAGAAAGAGTAAAAAATATTTTTTTTTTTCATTTTTTTTTACGGCTGCCATTTTTGTAAAAGCTTTTACTATAAAACAATTAAAATTTTTAATCAAAACAATCATTTTTTATAAACTTCTTTCAATAACATGGTTTAGAAACATTTTTGTGACGTTGGCATTGTACTTTGCCTCTCTCCCCCTCTCTCTGTCTTAGCAGCATTTGTGGCGTTGCTACGCACACAAGCAAGGGTACTGATCACTTATCAATACATACATGTTACATTTCTAGCAGAGTCTTTTTATGCTGAAATTTTTTGTCATTATTTCCCGATTTTTTTTTATCACGTCGTAATAACCGGTGATTGACTCAAAAATATGAAAAAAAAACGTCGGCATCGATAGGCGCTGACCGCTGATAACCTGGCCAACAGTCGTGACTATGCAAATTTTGAAAACGTTTTGCATCGGAAACGGAAACGGAAAACGTTATACGAGTATAGACAGGGTAGATGCGACGGCTGGACAGACGGATGGGTGTACAAATGTATTTAGAAAAAAAGCATATATGGCAAATAAAAACAAAAAATATAAATATATACAAGCATATGCATACGTATGTATGTATGTACACGTGTGTGTGTGTGTGTGTGTGTGTGTGTGTGTCTACCATATCCGATCAGAGAGTCTGCCGGTCAATTAATATTTTGTTATTTTGCTGTTGTTGTTGCTGTTTTGCTTCAGTTTCGTGGGCATCTGAAGTCGAACTGGCTCGTGTTATGGTCACATCAATTTCCAGCTTGCTTTTATTTAAACGCATTTGTTTGCATAAATAAAGCGGGGCGAGCGCTACAAATGAATGGCAAAGGCAAAACGCCAAAGCAGCCAAATACAAATTTGGAAAATACAGAAAAAGAAGATGAAACAACAACAACAACAAGAACAACAAAAGCAACTAAACAAACGTCAAAACTTTTAAAATTTCAATTTCCGGTGCAACGACGGCAGGGAATCTTTACAGATCTACACAGAGAAAGAGATAGAGAGAGAGAGAGAGAGAGAGAGAGAGAGAGCTGGCCACAGACCCATTCATAAAATACAAGCAGAGCCAAGCGGAGCAGAGGTCAAGATCCTTTTGGGCTCGCGCAGCATGCGAAGCAAGTGCAGGGCCGGACTGAGGTCGCTCTCTATATCTGTGTGTGTGTGTGTGTGTGTGTGTGTGTAAAAATCAACGAAATTAATTTTATTTTGATATTTGCGCAACAAATTCCCCAGCGAAATTATCACAACAAGTTATTTTTCAACGCACAAGCAACAACAATAGCAACAACAACAACAACAACAAAGGACACAATCCGCAACGTTGCACGTCAAATTTATCAAAAGCGACAGCCGTAAGAATGGAATCAGCGAGCAGTGCCCCATGCCTCATGCCCCATGCCTCATGCCCCATGCCTCTTGGCCGACTGCCTGCTCCAGTCGAATCCAGCTCGAATGTCCAGTGTCTGGACCTGGACCTGGACCCGGCTCTTGGGCATCTGTCAGTGGCATAGCCTTGGCGAAATGTGCGAATCTTCTGTGTTTGCTATTTGCATTTATTCAAAATTAATCAAAAACGCTTGTGATTTGTGATTTCCTGCTGTGGTCCTGCCCTATGATGGCCACGGCCTCAGCAGATCGTTTCCCCTGCAGAGCACAACAAGAGGAAGAAGAAGAAGAAGAAATGCTTGAATGAAATGCTCTTCAGTCTTGCTATGAAACTCCATTAGTCAAGCTTGGCCAACTGTTGGAAATATTATCAAATTGTAGTGCAAATACAACAATTCCAAACTCAAATCAAAGTAAATCGAATCTTTAAGCATAACTTGAGGTGGGCTATTTCGTTAGATAGGGAATCACAGCTGCACTGAGTGCAATGGCTCTTGCCACAAATCAAAGCTATCCAAGTGCTTTGCATAGGCCACACGCAACATTCATCTGATTTGCCGTAGCAGGAGTTGCAGTAGCAGCAGCAGGGGCAGCAGAGGCAGGGGCAGGGGCAAGGGCAGGGAGAGGGCGCATGGACAAGACAACAATAGCAGCCCATTGATGCCGGAGCGAGTTGAGCTCATTGAGACTCATTTGAAGCTTACATATCGCATATAAAGCTAATGTGGCATGATCATGCGGCAGCCGAGATCCAAATCGGAGCAAGAATATGGGAGCAGTGCGTGACGAGCAGCGAGCTCAGTCGACAGATGCCAGGAGGCGGAGTGCTGTGCTGGAGACGGTGTCATAAAGATGCCTGGCGCTTGATAAGCGCACACACACACGCACACAGACATACGCACAGTTACAACTAGTATTGAAGCAATAAAGTAAAGAGTATACATGCTCGTATATATCCGTGTCTGTGTGTGTGTGTGCGTGTGTGTGTGTGTGTGCGTTGCCTAACTTTCTGGCCTGTTGCAGGCTTCGCACCCGCTCAGCGACAAAGATAAACAAAATGGCGCCCCAGCTGCAAGCGACAACAACAACAACAACGACAACAACAACTCCATTGGCCATTGGCTAAGTTATGGTTACTGGGCAAGGTCTGATCTGGTCTGGACTGGCTTGCTCTGTGGCACAAAAAGGTTTTGGCATCGATATGGGCATTGCATGCAAATGCAACATATCTCCCTCTCTCTCTCTCTCTCTCTCTCTCTCTCTGCCTCTCACTATCTCTCTCTCTCTCGGCATTGGGCTTGGCGTTTCCCCCCTGCACGTCTGCAGCTGACATGATATACGCTTTGATGTCTCGTTTTTTTGATAAAGTACTCAATCTATAAACGCCAAGAGCAAAAACGTAGAGCCGCTTTTGCATTGCCTTCGCTCCACTTGCCCCTCGCCCACGCTCTGCTCTGCTCTGGTCTGGTCGGCCCTGCTCTGGGGGTCAGTGCAAAAATATGATATGAATTGCCTGGCTGCCCAGCGACTGCTCAATGCTCAATGCTGACTGCCAACTGCCAACTGGCGACTGGCGACGGCCAACTGCCAACTGGTCACTGCTCGCCGCTGACTGGAGAATGGAAATAAAATGAAAAAAAAAAAGAAATAAGAAAAGAGAAATACCAATGAAATAACAGAAAAAATGGCGCGCTTGCAACGCTTCAAAGGTAAACACTTCGCGTACGGCAACCGGCAACAGCTTTTGGCTAATTCGCGCGGCACCAAAAAAGCGACAAAACAAACTTTGCCCGCACGACGAACAGAGGATACCCTTACCTCAATAGGGTGTGCAAAATTGAGAGTTCACTCGAATAAGATTGAGTCTGTAAATCAGAAGCAGCTACAATTGCTAAATTAGGCATATTTCTTATGCTCCTAGAAGTATGCTACACTGTTTAAGCTTTCCATTATATTTGCAGTTGAGTTGAGTATAAGAGTTAATTTTAGTATATTATAATATATATTCTAATACTCAGATTATCGGATATTCCTATATTCTTATATTTTGACAATTTTATATCTTTATATATATTATATTTATATATATTATATTCTATTCTTATATTATGAAATTCACAGATTCTTATATTCATTACATTATTATATTGTTTTATTCTTATATTATATTTTGACATTCCTTTATTTTTATATTCTTATACACTTATACTTTTATATTCTTTCGTTCTTATATACTTATCTTCTTATAGTCTTGTATCCTAATATTATTATATTCTTTTATTCTAATATTTTTATTTTTGTATAATCAAATATTTTTATAATCTTATAGTTACTCTTAAATTCTTTTTTTTTTTATTATTTATATTTTTATTTTAATAATTTCTTTCTTTTTTTTGTAATCAAATATTTGTACAATTTTATATTTACTCTTAAATTATTTTTTTTTTATATTATTTATATTTTTATTTTAATATTTTCCTTTTCTATAATCAAATATTTGTCTAATTTTAAGTTACTCTTAAATTTTTTAAAATATTTTCTATACATATATCTTATATTCATACGCGCTTACTATCTTTCACTCTTATCCTCTTACACTCTTATTTTGGTTTACTCTTATACTTGGACAGCCTTATAATCTTATACTCTAATTGGCTTATTTTATATTATACTCTGACAATCCAATACTCCTATACCTTATACTCCACAAGAGTCTTTGGTTTCTTTATATATATCTTTATATATATCTAACAATCTATAATCTCTATTACCTGGCATATTGCATACTAACATAGTATCAACTGCACTCAAGTGTTGCTAAACAGTCAATGAAGTGCATGCAACTCTCGCTGGGTTAGGGCAGCCGTAAGCTAAAATGTCATTCATAAATCATACGCAACGATGCTGGAACGACTACGATTCCATTGCTCCAGCTACGTTTTGACTCGTTTTGTTTTGGTTTCCTCACATCTCTGTCTCTCTCTCCCTCTCTCTCTCTCTCTCTCTCTATCTTTCTTTTCATTTTTGTCTTCTTTTTTTTGGCGGGCGCTTTAAATCGATTCGCAAGCAAATTAAAACATTTCAAGATTTATACGCACAACTGTCAAAAAATGTTCAAGTTCGTTTATCAGCGTATTACCCCCGAGCTGCCCCTCCTTCTGTCCCCTGTCCTCTGCCCCTGGCCTTGCGCCTTGCTGCTTACGTCTTGTAGCACAGCTTCATTCGCTGCATGCGCCATCCCCTGCGCCCCGCCCACCTGCCACGCCTATGCCGCCTCACCTACACTCGCATTTGCAATCGCAAAGCACTTCCGGCATTCAATTTGAACTTTGCACACAAAAAGGGCACACAATTTGCTCATATGACTATATATATCTATATATACTATATATATATATTACCCTATATATGTATAACTGTATGCAGATATGTGCATGCGTACATTTAGATATTATTTCTGGTGCACTAAGCCGCGGGTGTTGCGTCTGAGTCGAAACTTTTGTGCGTGCAGCGAAAACATAACCCAAAAATTGGCTTTAACTTTTATGATTTTCAATGATGAAAGTTTTCCGCAGAAAGAGCAAAAATAAAAAAATAAAGAGAAAGAAAACGAGATGAAAACGTGCAATAAAACGAAACAGCTAAAACAATTAAAGTCGAGTGCACTCGACTGTCCAATATCCGTTCGCAATCAAACGAAAAATCATATTTCAAATAGTTTCATTCGAATTTCATGTGAATAGCTGCAGCTAACGCTCCCCCACGCCCTCTCTCACACACTCTCTCTCTCTCTCTGTCTCACTGTTAGCTATAGCCTGTAATCCAATATACCCCTTTGACAGTAGCGCTGAGCGAGCATTGCAAATGGCAACAGCCGCAACGCGCTTTGCACAAAGCTCTGTGATAATATTTTTGCATAAAACGCGAAACTACAAATGAAATCATAATTTCATTAAAATCCAGCACACACACACACGCACACACAACTCAACACAAATGCGCAGCCTTTCATTCATAAATTTCGAAATTCATTTATATGTATGCAGATATATATGTATATGTATTTATAAGTAAATGCAGTTAGATATTTATTAGCGAGCTTCGCCCTGCCTTGAGCAATCATTTAAGATAGTTATTGTGCATATTAATGCGTTTGGAGCTATATTTGTTTTGTAAATTTGATTTGCAGCAAGCTCAAGCTAATATATGAGGCACCATATGCCAACAATTTCAGCATCATTTAATATATCAGCAATATAAAATATAAATAATTATATATTATCTTCCATAATTGACAATATTCTTATATATATTTTCTGCAATTTATGAAATATTTTTAAAATATTCGAATTTAATCATTGATATTTTGAGCACAGCTATGCAATAGTATAAAATCAATTTATGCTTAAATTTTAAACCGTAACTTTCCACAGCGCCATCTGCTGGTGGGTAGCAATTTATGCCTAAGAGTATGCAACACTTTCCGGCACACAAACCACTTCTTAACATACGACATTACATTCTACGATATTGGCTAACATTAGCAGAAAATGCTACCTCAAAGCTGCTGTTAACACATTTTCAGTTAAAGTTTGAATATGGAAGAGCTTTAAAAATATCTAAAATTCTTGGTAGACATAAAACTAAAGTATTTATTTATATTATATGGTTAATATTTGTACTAAAAGCACAATTAAAAATGTTGCATATTTTTAAGATTTCTTTTCTGTGAAAAACAAAAAACATTTAGTTAAGTTAACAGAAATTATCATGACGCTCTAACATAAATCTTAAATGTCGCGTGTCACAGCTATGCGTATGAGTGTGTGTTTGTCTGTCTATGTATTCGTGTGTGTGTTTGTGTGTTGCGAGAAGCCGTTAAAGAAAATATCCAAACGATATTCTATGTCATATCCGAAACAACAACAAAACTTTACGCTTGCTGCGTCTGCGCGCTCCAAAGACAACAACAGCGACGAAGCCGTCAAAGACAACCGGTTTCTAGAAGCAGATACACTGCCTCAAGCGAGCACATGCACTACATGGCTTAAATTGCGAAAATGTTTATTTCGATATTATCAATTTTATATTACTAAAATTCTAGATGTATGACAATAAATAAACTACACAAGAGAAAAACTATAAACTGAAAACAAAACCGAAAACAAAATAAAAGAATTTTAATATAGTATATTCAACATACGCATTAAATTTATTTATAAATAGAGATTTAATATTTAGTATTCAGGTGATTCTAGATAATTCAAATTAAATATGCAAAAATAAAGAAATAAAATTAAAAGCTTTGTATAAATAAAAAAAAAAATCGAAAATAAATAAAAATATCAGACATTATTATTTTTTTTTTTAACCTCGCTAAATGGAAAAAATTCTATCCCCTTGAAAAAATTCGATAATTTGAATTTCTTGTGTAAATCGAAAATAACTGTCCCCTTTGCCATTTCGAATTATCGGGACTCGACTGTACTAGATAAAATCTAGTCCATAGAGAAATCGTATATAGATTATAAAAAAAACAACTTGTAATTCACTTTTCAGATTGGCATTTAAAAGCTCACAGCAATACTGAGAATTGAATTTAGATTGGAGTTATGTATATGGAAAACTTGATCATGAAAGAGAGAGGGAGATAATATAAGCCAATGATATACTTGAATCATTAAAGTTTAAAAAGTTTAATGATATTACATTTCGCGCTATCAACATATACTTACCCTCCTCTCTCATCTCTCCCTACTCGATCATCGATTCCCCTACTCGATAGTTAGGGTATTATCGTCATCGGTGTGCATGTAGCGCAGCGTTGGTCTACTTGGTTTCTCTGTGAACGGTTTGGACTGGCGTCTTGGCTGCCGCATGTTGTTATTGTTGTGGGCCGCTTTGTTAGTTTGTGCGCGCGACTCGACAACGTTGGTTGTTGCACCAATCAGCGAACAACGTACAACGTACAACGAACAACACCAAATACCAAAATACCGAACCGCAGTTCTAAAACCGTTTATATTTTTTTTTATGTTCTGTAAAAGTTCTGTTTTGATTGGATTTTTTTTTTATATTTATTTGCGACACTTGTTGCCGCCTGCCCAAAAGTCCTGCGACTCGAGTGTGCAGGTTCAGTGCCTCGATAACTGAGAGCACGAGAGAAACGTGAGTGCAACTTGAACATCTAAAGTGTGCGAGAAAGAGAGAGTGAGAGCGAGAGAGCGACAAGGAGAGAACGGGAGTGAGCGAGCGAACAGCTGTACAGGGCGGACGCAGCTAGCGGGTAAGCCAAATCTTCCACAACTTCCGTTAGATGATAAAAACACATTTTAAGCCAATTTGCTATGTGTGCCGATGTGTTGGCTTTTTATGACAGAACACGATCTAAATTTGATGACTGTGAATGTGCACACACACACACACACACACACACACACACATAATCTTTCTGTGTGTGTGCCACAGATGTACAACAACAACAATTGCGATTGCAAGCGTTAAATGAAGCTCAAGCTGTGATGCTTGCATGCATGTTGAGTCTGTGCGGTGTCAAGCCGTAAGCCACGCCCACTTTCTAGACTTGCAATCGCCCAAAAGCCAAAAACCAGAACTCAACAGCATTTGGCCAGGTCTATGAACGCAGCCTGAGCTGCAGTTAGTTGGCATCAGATATGTCAAGTATTCGGCATGAGAAGCGCCGAGAAAGGCGCAATTGTGACTTCTGTTCGCATAGCAAATCCTAGGCAAACGGTATGAAAATTGATACTATAGCAGAAAGCAATAGCAGGTGTTAACTCGGAAATGTTTGGGCTGTAGAACACTTACTAGAAAGCTCTACAATTCTCTACAATCTATGGATTTATAATACAGCATGTGCAAAAGAAAATAAAGTGATATACATCATATATATGTTAAAAAGATTGTTAATTTCGATAACTATGCTAAACTTCTTCATTTTCGGTGTAAACAAGCCGCTCTCAACTCTTTGATAGATGATACTTCCTAATTCCAACTGTATAAATTAGCAAATAAAATAACAATAGACTCAGGGCAACTGAAAATTTGCTTAAATTCAAGATTTATCACAGAGACTGCGCTGTCTAGAAAGTTGCATTTGCCTGTTTAATTAGAAATGAATGCATGTAAGTAAAGTTAAGATATGCATATGCAGATGTACATATGGCACTATGTGGGTCTGTACCTAGGAAACTTATAGCTATGCAAATGTATGTAAAAATCCAACACACAAAGACAATGAGCGGAACGGTAAGAGATAGAAAGAGACAGAGACAGAGAGAGAGAGTGAGGGAGAGAGGCATGCAGAGAGAATCGCAACAGTTGCCCAGCTGAGCATCTCGATACATTGAGAATTGCATAGAGAGGCGAGGAGCAGTGAGCTGCGAGCTCGAAATGACTTTGACTCAAGACATTTGGCCTGAATTTTGTTTTTTTCGGTTTGCAGGTTTTTCTTTTCGTATCTCTTTTTGTTTTCGTTGCTTTTCACGCTTCTCGGCTCAGCTTTGCGCGCCAAGTGAATGGGCTCTTGGCGATGCCAAGAAGGGGAGCGAGTAGCAACCGCAGCGACAACAGCAACAGCAGCAACAACAACGACCATAGCTACAGTGTCGTCCATCGCATTAGGGCAAGAAACCTTTGTCTATTAAGCCATGCTGAGGTGTGCTGCATACATGTGTGAGTGTCGTTGGTTGTGTGTGTGTGTGTGTGTGTGTGTGTGTGTGTATAGGTAATTAAACAGACAACATCTGCAGTTCAATTCACAGCCATTACTACTGCCCCAGGTGCTGTTGCTGCTGCTGCTGCGATGCGTTGCAAGATTTATTTATGACTTGACCATTCAGCCGAGGAGCTGCTCGCTGGACAGTGGGAGGCTGGAATGGACCTCTGCTTCGTCTTTATGCTGCACAACAACTTGACGCGGCGCGGCTTTAAATTCATAAACAACATAGAAATCAAGTTTAGCAGCAGCAGCAACAACAGCAGCAACAGCAGCAACAGCAACAGCAACAGCGGCAGCTGCTGCATCAACGGGTGCACCGTTGTTAGAAGGGACTGTGGCATGGGCTGGGCCGGGCTGGCCGAGGTGTCCAGTTGGGGTATATGGCAATTTACTGTGCAATTGCTGCGACGATGGCAGCCACGCAAAATCAAGATGTTGCTGGAAAATTCTTCGACACGAGCATCTCTGTTCGCCTCGCTAGCCACATCCACATCCACATCCACATCTACGTCCAGCTCGAGCCGCCATGGACTCGGCCAAAGAGTGTCTTTGGCTTTTCGTTATTTATTTTTATCAGCATTTTTCTTGAGCGCAGCAAAACAAGTTTTCCAGCATATTTATTTGGCTTTTCTCTCGGCGTGCTCTCCACTTGGATTCTCTTCTTGGCTAATCCCTTGCGCCGGGCCTTCAAGTTTTTGGCATTCGATGCTGTTTTATTGTTATTATCATTGCCCAACTATTATTTTTATTTTCATTATTATTACTATTACTATTGCCGCATTGCTCAGCACAAAATGTCAAATAAATCATGGAGCATAACTGATTTTTGCATAGACAACTCGTCTAGCGGGTTTTCGTCGTCTCTGGATGCTGCTAACTCTTAAGGATAGCTACAGCAGCATCATCATCATTGCGGCTGATTAAGCAAACGGCACTATGCATCGTCTATGTGCAACAGCGTGAAGAAGCCTGTTACCTGCCACACATGCACACACACACACATACACACATACACAATTATGTTGGCAACATGAACATCAACATTTATAGCCCAGTCACGCTTCAATTAAGAGTCCTCATAAATACAGCAAGCAATTAAAATACCATCATTGATTCTACATACATATAAAGTTCAAGCCAAGGAATTATATGTATTTGAAGCAAATACGTGGAACACAGAGCTAGTCGACAGAAATTCTTCAAATATATCAGATGTTTCAAAAATTTATATATTTCTTGTGAAGTTTTCTTATAAAAAAAGCTTAAGGTTTCGTTTTCATTGCAATCAAATCTCAATAGATGATAATTATCGATAACATAATTTAATGGATATTAAAAAAAATACTGTCAATTAGTCAAAAGAATACATTCACTAAAAACGGTTTCATTATTAATATGGACAAAATTATGTTGATTAAAATGTAATAAAGCATATATAGATGTTTAAGTTGCGGGAATACCCCATCTAAGCGTTATTCCAGATGCATCATTACATTATTGAAATATTATGTTTAATACTCACTTAGAACTTAGAGTAAAAATACAACATACAAATGTTTCAGCTGTAGGAATACCCCCATTAAAGACATATATAATAGTCATCCATTCTGCTACACTGTCAATATCTCCAACATGTTTCTGACTGAAGAGCTTTTTGAGCAGCAAGAATATCCATACTATATACTTATGATTATTATATAAGTGTTAAATTTACAAGAAAGCCCCTACTACACATACATATCATTGCAAAAATAATTATGGATTTTTAGAAGCACTTAGAATACCCTTATTAAATATATTTTGCTAAATTCAGATTCAGCTGGATTTATTAAGGGCGAATTTGTCTATATATGTACCATCAAGATCTATTTATGCGTCCAACCATATTAACACAATTTCCAACTTCCAATTAAATTCATTTTAACTGCCTGTTAAACTTGACTTGGGGTAAAATTGCCAAAAGATTCCCACACCCAAACGAGAAAAAAAAAAAAAACACCGACTTAAGTATTAAGTGAATTTGACACATTTCACTAATCCATCATCAGCTTGGCTTGGCTCGAGATGACATTCCACGTAAAACTTTCGCACAGCTTTTTAAATGCCAAAACTAGCCGAAAGAGTCTAAGTCTTCGTCTGTCTGTAATCTATTCGCGTTTAACTGTCAAAATCAAATCAAACAATCATTTAATTAGCAGCAGAAACAGGAGATGCAGATGATAATGATGATGATGCTGCTAAAGCCGATGATGACGAAGAAACGAGGCCGCCAACTTCCGCACGCTATAAAGTCACCCGAAAAAAAAAAAAAAAAAATGAAAAAAACAAAGAGACAAATAAAAAATAAAAACAAAAATTAAAATTGGCCACTTGGCTGCTGGGCCATCATTGAGAGTCGTCTGTGTCGGAGGCCTGGGCGTTACCCTATTGGTGTAAACTTTCTAAGCTTTCAAGATTTTTAAAGTGTGCAAATATTTCCATATAGAAAGTAAATGAAATTTCTGCGCAAAATAATTGCCATAGATGCATGGCAGGGGCCATGTGTACTTGCTTGTTAATATGTATGTTTGTGTGTGTATATGTGTGTTTGTGTGTAGCATACACCTGCAGCAACAATGCCAAAGGTCTGCGTCAGCACCGCAGCCGACGCGAACGTCGACGTCGCGTCGTCGCATTGTCAACGGGCAATCAGTGAAAGTTAAATCGAACAATGCAGTCGCCTCTTCAGCTTGCGCCTTGCTGTCTTCTCCAGCACCACCAACACACACACACACACACACACACACACACACCCGCTTTACCTCTCTCAGTCTGCGTGCATGTGTGTTAGTTGTTCTCTCTTCTTTACGTTTCTTCACTCGCTCTCTCTCGCTCTCGCTCTCTCTGCCTGTCAGCCGCAGCTGGGAGCTGTCGTTGCTGTTGTAGGCGCGCCGCAGGTGCTATTGTTGTTGTTATTGTAATTTCACACTCTCAACGAGCAAAAGTGAAAAGAAAAGAATGCTTACGCACACGCACACACGCACAAGTACGACAAGCTCTGACAGTCAGGCGGGCCGCAGAAGACGATGAAGAAGAAGAAGAAGAAGAGGAAGCAACGGCAACCAGCAGCCAGCAGCTTGCGAGCAGCAGCGGCGACAGCGAGCGTTCATCAATTTAATTAAGGCGCGTGTGAAGCGCTGCAACAACAATAGCAACAACAAATTTGACAGCGCTGTCAGTTTAACAGTTAAGCCAAAGTGTAAGACAACACAAAAGAGACAATGCCAAAGTAGTACAATAAAAATTTTCAAAATTAATTTAACTGTTTCGTATAATGAAACAGGCGAAATGCCGAATATCTGAATAAACATAATCATAATAATAATAATAATAGTATTAGTCATAAAAGCTCTTTATAGGTTAGCAGTTGGTTCGCTTCACTATCTCAATCTGAGATAAGCCTAACGCGACTTTCAAGGTGGCCCATAATGGGCTGAGGCTGAAAATTGAAAAGGCGATGACGCTACATGAGATGGGTAATATTCTGGAACAATGCTTACGGCTTAAGTTTTCCAAAATGAAATATATCATGAAACGGTTTATGACTCTATTAGAACTTTTTTCACAGTTGCAGTAGCTCGAGTCGGAAAACAATTACTGAGAATTGCGTAGAAAGGCGTAGAATAGAGCGAGAGAGAGTTTTTAACAGTAATCATAAGTAAATATTTCGTATATATTGTAGTAGAAGTAGGAGCAGCTTACAAACTCTTCGAAAGTTTTCGAAATAAACTCATTAATTTTGATAGTTTTGAAAAATGAGTTTTTCAGCAGATATTGTATATGAAATGAAATGCTAACGGCCACACACACACACACACCCATTTTTCGACAATGTTTCGCCAGAGATATATCCGCTGTCCAGGTGTTTCGCCCGCATACGGCAGATATGTGCATCTATCAAATCAGAGTTCGCGTTGCTCTTTGGTTCGTTTGTTGGTCAACAAAATTACAATGCAAAATACAATTTATTGAAGGTGAACGGAAATGTGAGCTAATTTTTGAATGATTAATGCCTTTGCTTGGGCTCGCTGGCCAACAGTGATTTACTTTAATTAATTAAAATGCCAAGCTAATGCCAAGATACTCGTTAAGCAAAACAGCAAACCAGATGAATAAAATACAAAAAGACAACACCTGGAAAACGGAGCCAACGAAGCGCTCAAAAGTTTCTTGACCTTCACGGCGATGTTTTCTTTGCGCAACAACAACAACAACAACAAAAGCAACAGCAATGAGCGATAAGAGCTGTAACAGCAACCGATTCATAACTCACGACTTTCGCGACAATTTTCACCTATAACTCATCTAAATGGTAACGAAAAAACCCGCCAAAAAAGGCCACACACAAAAACCCGTTTGCAGCCAAAATGAACGTTGTTGTATTTTTTTTTTTTTTTTTTTTTGCGATACTCTTGGCAGCAAGTGAAAAGCGTTTTGTGAACGGGTTGGCAGCGTAATCAAATTAAGTACACGTACTTATATAAATGCACTCTATTAAAAGCCCATGACTGACTTAACTAAACTGCTCCATAGATCATCATCAACATTGAAATATTGTCAACATAATGAATGCAGTTATTTGATATTATGATAATACGATATGATATGATGATATAAATATGTATTTAAATTATATTCGAAATATAAGACTCATAGTTATATATATAAGAATCATAGCTATATACAATATATTATAGACCTTGATTATCAATCATAATATAGAATGAATTCTATTTAACTACATAAGTTTGATTTATTTTTTATTTTATTTGCCTCCAATAAAAATACAAATGTGCAATACCAGCTAATTTCTTCATATTATTTCTTCATATATTATTATTAAATATTGTTTACTAATATACTTGAAATATTCAAAATTCTTCTTCATCAGGAATCCAAATACAAATCATACGTAATCAAACAATTTCAAAATAAAATAACCAAACACATTTAAAAAATTCATTTTTATTTATATAAAAATAGATCAACGAAATTTTAAATAGATAAATTATTATCATATAGATAATTAGTAGACTAAATTGTAGTTAAATCGTATTGCCAGATGCTGAGATCGAAAGTAAGCTGTATTTTTGATAAGAGTAGGCTAAAATTGACTTAACTATTGTGGAAAATTGGAATACCAAGCAGTAAATATATTTAGGAGTGATCTTTTTTCTTTGCTCATCCGTTAATATTTTGGCTCAATATGTAAACAAAAGTTACAAATTATGCACGAAAACTACGAAAAACTATTAGTTTTTAAAATATGCAGTTTATGTCAATTAAATCGAGCAATATAAACTGCTATATGAACTTGAAAATATCCTAGAAATATGCTAGATAGAATTGCAAACATGCTAAATTTATGGCCATAGGCAATTTAGCTCATTCGAATAGGCTAGATATAGCCAGAAATAGGCTAAGCTGCAACACTGATTACACTTATTGCTTAATGTGATCGATATATAATCGATAAATGCCGCCTATGCAGAGTATTTCGGTTTCGTCGCTCAATGTGCGAGTCTCTTAAACCCGTTTTGGAGTATTTGTAATATAATAAATATTGCATTTTATTTAGACGTAAATTAAGTACTCGAACAACAGGTATACATATAAATACATGTACATGTATATATGTAAATTCATACAGATATATCTATGTAATTAATTTCAAGTCTGTTCGACGCGCTCACGGCTCACGGCTCACATAATTCAATATTTTTCTGACTTTCGCATATTAATTTGCTGCATAAATTTGACAATTTTATGACAGGATATTTTTTTTTTTTTTTTGTATTTCTTGTTTTTATTTTGTATTTGATTTTTTTTTTTGTTGTAAATTTATCTGCGGCTGTTGCGGTCAGTGCCAAAGGCGCAGAAATATTTATTGTACAAAAAAATATGAATAAAAAAGAAGGAGTTTTTTGTTCATTAATTTACTTTTATATTTTATGAATTTTCGGTTTTGGTTTTGTTTTTGTGTTTGATTTTTGTTTTTTTTTTTTTTTGGCTTTGGATTTTATTTTTTATGTGCATCATTAGAAAGTGAATTGCGCGTGTGTTGTTGGAGTTGTTTTATTTATAGTTGTTGTTGCTGCCGCTGCTGCTGTTGTTGTTGTTGTTGTTACTGGTTTGCTGTCTGATCGGCAGCACCTTTCTCTTAACGAGAGAGCGAGCCGAGAAACAAAAACAAAATCAAGACAAGACGAAAAAAAAAAAATAAGTAGAGAAGAGAAGAAAAACAGCTCAGTGCCAAAATCGATTCGCTTCGGTTGGAAATGGCCAGACTTGGGTATCTGGCCGATGTTGTAGCTGGCATTGGGAGTCGGACAGGGGGCCGTCTCTCGGATCTTGGGAATGGTATGGTACGCCAAAGGCAACGGTAGCAATGGACAATTTATGGGGGGCGCACTGTCTGCATTTTATGGCAAAAATAAATTAAATGCAAATTAACAAACGTTTTCGAGCGCTGAAACGAAACTGAAACAAAACACATTTTCAATGGACCAAGTCAAGAGCTCGGCCAAGAAAGCCGCTCCTATCTGGCCGTCTAGCCATTTAGCCATGTAATAAGCATTGTCAACGGATTCGCTTTGCCAACACCCTATCAATTTTATGCTACTCAACTTCGTGCCCAATCAAGTCGAAGCCCAATCACAGTGCTTGGCCAGTAGATTAATTATGGCCGTCATATGTATGTCTTTGTATTTTGTATCTTGCATGAGTCAGTAAAGGGGGCACCAATTCTTGTTTGTGGAATTTTATGTAACAGCTAGAGTTCATTTCCTTCCTTCATCCTAACACACTTGCCACAAGACTTCGCCACAGAAACAGGCGTAACGGTTGGATGGTGGATCTCTCTCTCTCTCTCTCTCTTACTGACTCTTTCTCTCTCCTTCTCTAATTCTCTTCATTTAATTTTCATCTCATTAAACAATTCCTTAGCTCCACTAAAAACATCGTCAAGTCGCAACAGAGCAAAGGCAAAGAGGAAATACTTGGCAAATCATAGATCAGATTTGATATTCATTTTTTTTTTTTCACTCTTCTTTTCACATAGGCAAGAATTAGTAGTCGCTAAAGCCTATCTAATAATATTATTAAGTTGATTTGAAGGTCTAGATACCTGCAGTAGCTTATCAAATACAACAATAGTAATACTATTTGCAATAGTTACAATTCAGCAATTGCTGGACTTAACGATATGAAAGTCTTTGACGAAAGCTTTTCGAACGAATTTTTTTTTTTATTATATTTTAAAACACTTTGGAGTCCCAAATAAGAATAATTCAATTTAGCTTGCACTGACAATACATTGAGTAAACCATTAACAAATCCATTTCAAATTTTCAACAAAACTCTGAATACAACTATTTTCTATATTCTGCTTTGCTAGAATGCTAACCAAACTTAACATTGGAGTTCACAGTCTAAACTCTAACATTCAACTGCAAAATGCTTTACTAACAAATCAATCTCTTCATTTAAATCAAAGCTGCTTCGTTCTATACACATTGGAACATATATTCAATGGCAAGCTCATCTTTGACTTCAAAGTTCAAAAGAAAACTAAAAGTTGTCTCTATTTATGGACTCTGCCGGCTGGCCTGTCCCTTGATGGGCAGATCCAGTTTGTTGGTTGTGAACCTTGTGGCTTAATTAAATGTTAATATAACCACTTTTAGTTTTCAGAGAGCCCATGGCACGGGCAGCCAGGCACTTGGTGTCCAAGTCCAAGTGGTCCCCGTTGACCAAATCGTGTTTCACTTTTATTTTCATTAAAAAGCATAAAATTTCGTTGCTTCTTGCTGCGAGGTTTTTTTTTTCTGCTTTTCATACATTTTTACGTTTGCAGTTGAACAATTCGCAACGGCACTTGGCTGACCCGTTTGGGTGGGGGCAAGTAGAGAGTGTGGATGGCGTTGGGCAGCGGGGGGCTGGCTGGTGCTGGGGGCATTTCTATGTTTCTCATGGCAAAATGCTGCCGACATGCGACATGCGACAATTGAAAGTGTTGTCAATTTTGCTTGTTTTTTTTTTTTCCTTTCTGCCACTTTTTTCACTTTTTTTTCTGTTTGTCTGTCTGTCCATGTGTCAGCCGGACTGGTTATTTGGCTGGGCGCGCTGCGTCCACTTGGCGGCCACTTCAGGGTACTGCCTCAGATTTCCGTCATTACTGTCATGCGACATTAATCTTTGTTGTTGCTGTGTAGCTTGTTATTTTTATTATATATTTAGTTGTTGTTATTGTTTTCCATTATTATGATTATTTCGCATTGTCTTTTTGGCGGCCGCGACAGCGTCCACTGCTCAGTTGGACAACCAGTTGACCCGGTGCCAGAGCCCAACAGCTCGGACGTCTTCCACGTCTTCCACTCGCCACTCGTACAGCGTTTTCGTTTTAATTATTTCGCTGATCTTTACAGCTTTGCCCAGTGAAACAAGTTTCAGTTATTGCAACAAAAATAAAATAAAATATATATATATATATATAATGTATATGTACATAATTTATTCGAAATAAAGAAGCACAAGTTTTTGACAATTAAGTGCAATGCCATGCGTACAAAAAGTCTACAGATAGCCCTTGTTTTTGGCTCATCAAATATGATGCAAGCAACCCCAAGAGCAACGATGAAATATGCATATTTCATTGAACAAAATTGAGATTGCAAAAAGACTCAGATTAGGTGATGAAAAAAAAAAAAAAATTAAGGCAGCAAGAATCACAGAAACATCAGAGATTTATAAATCTAGAGAGAGTCATAGTCAGGGAGGAAGCAGAGAGAGACTCACACAAAAGATTTATTATATAGAAGACCACTGAGCGACTCATAGATACAGTGTATATAGAATGACACTGAAGTAAAACAATAAGCAGAGTCTGCGTTGGAGAGAAAAAGGAATAGAGAAAAACACTTAGGTGTAGATGAAAAGACTTCAAGTTCTGCAAGAAATAGTTAAAGAAAGAGTGATATAAAAGGCCCTGGAAAAAACAGCAGGGTGAGATTAAAGAATGCAGAGAGATGGAAAAAGAAAGAGAGAAATAAAAACTTCTTAAGAAAGGGACATGGAGAGATACGGTTAAGTCATTTGATTATACTATACATAGTATCAAGCAATGAGAGCCGCATTTGAGTGTGTATTTGTTTGATCGGGAATATTTCTCTCCCTGTGCTCGATGTCCGTACACTCGCCCTCTCCTTCTATTACGACTTATAAGAGCTAAGCAACTGAATATTAAAGGCATTGCTGAATTGAGACTAGAGGCAGGACGTTTCAGCATTTGGTTCCAGATATAACATAGAATTGCTACAATAAAGGCTAAAGCATAAGACGAGAAAGTGATATAAAAAGGCTGAAAATACTGAGGAAACTGAAAAATAGCGAAATTAAAGAAGAGAAGAAGAGACAGGAAAGAATAACATATATATATATATAGAGAGAGAGAGATAGGCACAGGATCATGGGGAGAAAAAGAGATGGAGACAGAAAGACAGTGAAACAGAATAGTAGTAAGGGGAGGAAAAAACAAGAAAAGAAAGGAAATTTAAAAGTAAGAAAGAAATAGTAGTTTAATAATAAATATGTCTACCAATCATATTTGGGTTTATAAGAATCGCATAGTAATGCAGTAAATCATTTCTTGTAACTTCAATCTAGACCCAATATACATAAATCACAAAAATTAACTAGCGTCTTAGTAATATGAACATATCATATGTTAATATATGGAATTGGCCTTCACTTTGCCATCCATTTAGTTTCTTGATCAAATGCAATTTATTCCATTTGAGCCTCGGCTGCACCTGCTGTCAGCTGATGAGCATTTACAAAGGTTTCATAAAAATCACCTTCAATATTTGATAGTTTGTGCAAAATGCTGACTTCTGACCCCGCTGCAGCCCACCTGATCGACCCAGTTCAACTTCATTGTTCTTGTTGTTGTTTCTTGTTGTTGCCTTTTAGCGGAGTCAAGTGTTGTGCACAATCGATCGGATCATGGTATGACCTTTTCGGCATATTAAACAAAATGTTTTTTTTTTTTTTCGACTCAATCTCTCATACATACATAAAAGGCCAATCAAAAAATGTAGTCGTGCAGAGTCGCTGCTGTTGCCGTGGCTCTGGCCGTATCTGACTTCTTCAATGACCCACTAACCGTTGCTGGTTATCGAGCACGGAAGCAAAGCGTTTTGTATGCTTTTCATTTTGACTACATAAGGTAGATGAATATACATACATATAAATAACTATATATATATTTATTTGTTCTTAGACTCGTTCGCTACACTTTGGCTTGCTTCATATACAATTAATATCCACAGTAAAAATAGCTAAACAAATTATTAAACCAATTTAGCGCACTTTAAAGCATTCTTGTTGTTGTTATTGTTGCTTTAGATTATTTTGCTGCTTTCAGCTACAACAATTAATAACTTCTATTGTTGTTTGGAGCCCAGTTCGGTCGGCGCTTTTCATGCCATAATTTTCAGCTTCCGCAATTCGTAAATAATGGAAAATTTGGCAATAGAGAAACGAATCGTTGAATGATTCATGAGTTAATTTTTTATTTTTTATTTTAATGCAGGTGAGTTTTTTTTTTCTGTTTGTTTATTATTTTCGTATTGCGTATGCTCAGTTTTTATACCATTATTACTCGATTACTATTAGTATATATGTTTGTTAATGGCACAAGTATTTGCATTTTAAGCAATCTGAATATAGTAGATGAGCTAATGCTCAGACTTTAGTACAGATTTGCAGAGACACTCGTCAGCCTTTGCCTATTCAAGAGTTTAGACATCAAATTTTTCAATTACATTCATAATGATGATGATTTATAGAACCAGTTATTATGGCTGTTGTTGTTGTTGTTGTACATTACGCGTGCTGTTGTTACCTTGACCAGCTGCGCGTACCACATAACTGAAAAGTTCCCACAGAGATCCAAAAAACACGAAAAAAATAAATAAATGAACAAAATCAAAAGATAAACACGAAAAAATCATTTCCCGCTTCGAATGCGATTTCAAGGCGAAACCTTTCAATCTCTGCAAAGGGTGCACGCGCAGGGGGGCGTGCCGGGGCTAAGAAAAAAATTAAAACCAAAAAAAAAAAAATTAAATGACAACAACAGCAACAAATTCACGAAGGCTACAATGCTGTTGAAGTCGAAGTACGCCTCAAGTCGAGAGACAAACAAACAGCGCGACTGTTGTAAAAACATATAAAAGCAAATCAGATAATCCTGTTATAGCTAAAATGCTGCACTTACGCATACCCTCAATGGTTGAGGAAGAGTTAAGAGTTCCTTAAATGGAAATTGCGAATAAACGTGAAATGCGAAGTGGCAGTGGAGACTTGACAGGTTAATAAATGTATGTTAGCTCAAAGTCTTCAGAAAACTTGAGTTTGAACACATTTATAGATCATTTATAATAGTGTAAATTTGATTTTATATAGAGTTTTCTTTGACTGAAAACTCATCACCTTCCATTGTTCATTAAGACTTCACACTAGAATAAAATATTTCCGCTTGGTTCTATTTTAGTTTCTGTGCCTTCAAATTGTAGCTAAGGTACTTTTTTCTTTTTTTCTTTTTTGTCTCTTTCTAATCTATTGAGCGTTCACTGTAGCATCTCATGCAGTTCAACTACAACCGCCATTAGAGCAAACTGCAGCCCACACATGCAATTAATGCGGGCACTTCCGTAACGGAATTTGAGGCCCACGTCTTGAGGGCATTGCACCTGCCCCAGAGGTCAAAACAAGATACATTAGACCGATAACAGCTGAATAAAGACAACGAAACACTCATGTGAAGCTCAATGGGCTTGAAGTGCTGCTCAAAGGAAATACAATGGAGCTATTAGAAGCAATCTGATTTCAAAGTATGCGATAGTTGTAATAGCTGTTATGATAGCAGAGATACTATGAAGGTTGCTGATGGTAGGGTATGTAGAGTATAGAGTATATAGTATAGAGTATAGAGTATATAGAGTATGTAGGGTATATAGAGTATATAGAATATATAGAGTATATGGAGTATATAGAGCGTATACAGCTATAGAGTATATAGAGCATACAGAGTATACAGAGTAAATAGAGTATATAGAGTATACATAGTGCATAAATAGGTATATAGAGTATATAGAGAATACATAGTACATAGAATACATAAGGTATACATAGAGTATAAAAAGTATATAGAATACATAGGGTATATAGAGTATATGAGCTATATAAAGTATATAGAGTATATAGATTATATAGAATACATAGGGTATATAGAGTATATGAGCTATATAAAGTATTTAGAGTATATAGAGTTTGCAGAGTTTATAGATTACATTCGCACATCTATAGATAAGTCAATTATATTTATGGCGAATTTCATATCATCTGGATTCATTCAACCCCCCCTGCTCAACAACTTACCCACTTATTGAGTGGCCCAAGCTTATGGAAATTTCAATTTGAATCGCCTTGTTTGAGCATCAGGAAGCGAACGGCCAAAAGTGTGACATAATAACGAGCAGCAGCAATGATTGGTGGATTCGTTAGTTTCGTGAGTATCAATGCAAAGAGCACAGACATATGGCATGAAATCATTTGCGGTTGAGTGCAGCGCCTAATACTAGACAATTATTGCGATTACGTGCTGGATATTCGATAAAAGACTGCATATCCATGCACACGCGCTCCCCTGCCCACCAATCGATACCTGTATTGAGCACTGAGCAGTATGTGCTGCACATATCGATTACATCGCATGCAAACACTTCCCCATACAGTCAGGCCCAGGCCCAGGCCACACTCCCAATCTCAATCTCAGCCAGGGTTCGAGTCGACTGCACACGAAACGAACTAAAATCGAAACCGAAACCAAATCGCAAAGTGTACGCAAAAAAAAAAATGAGACCTTAATTACAACAACAACAGTAATCACAACAAATGAAGTCAAGCAAAACCTCAGACCCAGTCAGCACTCATCAGTTGTGAGTAGTACTCAGTGTAGTGAATAGTGAATCGTCTGTTCCAGTTCCAAGCAGGGCTATCATATGAGCGCAAGTCGCTCCATTGAAGCATTGCGAATTTTCAAATACCCTGTATTCGGTGGTGTGCCAAGGTGTATATCAGCACTACACATATACGATTCGATTATAGAACAATAATAATATTTGAAGACAGAGCTTAATATAGAATAATATAGACTAATAGAGTAATATAGAGTATCACTAATTATCGATCCGACATACGATATTTATCGATATGTATTGATTTACAGAAAGTCGATTTAACGTCATCTATCACTATTTACCGATCAACCGTTGACTTGAGAATTCCACTCATGCTCACTGTAGGGTATCTTCTCGTCGGGCAATTTTAGCTTATTTGCATCTTTGATGTTTTAGCACAAAACAAAAACGCGTTGGGCCGCCTGAGACGAAATCTTGGACTGAGACCCAGACTGAGAGTGGAAACAATGTTGGCAATAGTTAGCTACGGCAATAGCACCGGCCCTGTTGGCGCCCGTCCATTGTCTTTTTGCGGCTCTTCGATTATAATGATGTGACGCCAATGGATGATGCAACAATCCCAGGCCCTGGCGGACGTAATCGACAAACAGCTAAGCAACTCGCCAGCGCGCCGGCAACGCCAAGCAACAACTAAGCAACTTTGCTTAATTTGTTTACCCCCGATGCGGTTGATGCGACGCGTCGCTTCCTTTTTGGGCTTTTTGCTCAATTTCAGTTTCAATTTCAATTTGAGTTTCTTTAGCGTTATCTGCAGCCCGCTTCGTGCCTTATACAAAACATCATCCATACTTTATGATGTTGCCTCCATACACTTGCCGCACCAAATGCCAAACGACTTGTATAAGCAAATGTCATTTCCACTTCCAATTGAAAGCCAGTTGACTTTTTGCACAGTTTAGCTGTGAGTTAATGAACTAAACTGCGCCATAAGCGATACGAAAGAAAAGCCAGTTTATACCCTTGCAGAGCTGTGCTTCAGTTGCTCACGTAATGCCATAAAAGTCTCGCCATTCAGTTCCTGTAGTTATCGACGTTTGCTACTTGTTCACGATATGGAATAACTCATATTGGTTTTATAGAATGTCCATCTGAATTGACTTGAAAGCCTTGGAACATATACTGTCTCCCTTTTTATATAGATAATTGCAGTATGAAGCAAATTACCAAACCCTCTAATAATAAATATAGACCTTCTTATATAAACTTATTTAATATTTAATAATTAAATTCTTATATGAACTATAGTTCAAGTGAAGAATAAATATTCTTATTTATAAATATTTTAACTTCGATGCACTTCGAAAGCCTTCATTAAAAAAATATATTATAAATTAAATATTAATTTTTTAATAATTTAAATATGAATGTCTGAAAATATATATATTTTTTTAAATAATTTTTATATATTTATTATACAAACTCTGCTGCGTGTGTTTAATGTACTGACATTTATGTAATACAAATTTGTTGAATAATTTTTATGTGTATTTATATACACACTCATAACATAAATTATATTGCTTAAATGCTAAGGCTTGTGTATGAATTTATATGATAAACATATATAAAAAATAAATAAATTTTTAAAATAAATATATGTATATTAAGACATGCGTATATTTAATGACATAAGAAGACATTTACAATAATTAACAGTAAATTTGCTACTGCAACGCATCAACCACATTTAGTACAGGCCATTCGTTTTGAGCCACTCTAAATCCACCTGCCCATCCTTTCGTTTCAATTAAAATATTGCAAATATATTTTGTTAGCTTCAAGCTGTCAATAAATTATCAAAGGCAATTAAATATATGGAATATTTTCTGGTCTGTCGCTCGCTGTCGTATACGTAATTACGTATACGCCGTGCAGAGCGCATAGCAATCGCGCTCGCTTTTGAGGTCTGTTATGACTGTCATCCTTGACAAATTTGTTGTTTGATTTAATTAGCACTTGACTTTTAATTAGTGCAAATGTGTCAATGTTGTTGTTGTTGTTGTTGTTGTTGTCGCTGTTGTTGTAGTTTCTTGTGCTTTGTTGTCATAGGTTTGAAAGAAAGCGTGACTTGTGCTTTCAATGCACTCAAACAATAAAATGAGTTGCCCAAAATCGAATAAGTTTCGCCCACAAATTTCATAATCAAATTTCGTAAGTTTTTATTTTCTGTTTTATTCATTTTTTTTTTATATGAATAGCTTTGGCTATGCGCTATGTGAATTGGGCCCTGCCCCGCAGCCTTGTGCGGCTTGATCAGATGCAAAGAATTCTGTTAACTGGCACACAGTGGGCGTGGCATGCAGCGGCTTTGGGGCGTGGCTGGCACAGAGAGCGAGGCAGTTGTGCATGATTTTGTCTCTTTTATCTAGTTTATTATTTTTTCTGGCTCGATTTGAATTATTTTCGTTGGTTTTGTTTTTCATATTTTACCCACGCTGGGCAAAACAAAAGACTTAGGAAACGAACTTGCCCCCAAGACAAGTGACGCAAAAAGATAAAATGTGGTACAGCAGTCGCAGCAGCCGCAGCAGCAACAACAACTACGAAATGTGAATAGGAACAAAATGCTGCGGCGAATTAGTTGCATGTTTGCTCGACTTTTTGTTGCAGTCATTGCTGATGCTGTTGTTGCTGCTGTTGTTGTTGACTCAATTGCCGCTGCTGTTGTTGTTGCAGAACAAACCGCTCATTAGACGCATTAAATGCAACTGTGCATGTTGTTGTTGTTGTTGTTGTTTCTGTGGCTCGCTACGTAATTACCCGACAACGCGCAACTTTAATGTTGACACAAATTCTTCACGCACACAGACACACACACACATATATATACCTATGCATATGCACACTCTTGATATCTTTCACATCGCATGAGCATGCATATGTCTAAGGTGAGGGCTATTCAGAACTCGTTTTTGCTTGTCAAATATTTGATATAACTGCAAATAATGCCATTTGCTTAGCTGTTCTGGCTCTGGGTCCTTACTCTGTTCGAGGAGCTAGCTAGCTGTTGTTGGCATCAAACTGGAGTTTACATAATCTTCAGCTTTATAATAGACCTGAACGTGACTCGTTGGAAATCTAATTTGAAACTCAGCTATCCACAACTGGCGCATGCAAGTCTCAATATGGAGCTGGAATTTCAACCATCATCTTTTTTGAAGACGTATGGACCGATGATTCTCCCAGCTCAAAAAGAGTTATTTTCTGTAGATGATGTTTCGATGAAAGCATATGTATTATCCTCCATTCAAATGCAACAATTCTGATTATTAATGTCTCCATTCAACTTAAATAATGCTTTTTATATTATAGATACCATAAAACAAACGAACAGAATTATTATTTTGAATCCATTTTTATGGAAAAGTGAAATTAAATTCATCAATTTAAAAAGTAAGATTTATTAAATCGGCTTTCCAAAGCTTTAGAAAGATTTTTTAGGCATGAACATACATACACATATGTATATACGAAGACCGTATACCCGCCTTCTACGTACTCAATGACTCTGACCCTCAGCGATAAGAATATATAAGAGACAAATGAGGCTTATAAACGCTGCGATAGATACACTAGATATATATATAACCCGAGTCTGGTTATAAAAACCCGTACTCAAAAGTCAAGTGTATACGTTGAATGATCTTCAGCTACATATCATTAGGTCGACTATTAGGTAATATCGTTTGATGACAACAGCTGATCTTATGATATTTAAACAGCTAATATAGTAATACTTGTCTGTTAAAAATGATGTTAAACTTTTTGAAATGCTGTTGCCTTGTTGCCCTATCGAAGATGAAAGATCGACAACAGCATATTTGAAATATTTTGTTACTGTTTTGCTAGCGAAAGGGGAAAATGCAGTTAAAGTAGGGCGAATATTATGTGATGCATACGAATAAGATGTTTCGACCGATTTATATACTTACATATATGTATACATACATACATACATACATAGATACATACATACATACATATGTGCAGTCTTAGGTTTATCTTCTATCCACATATCTCATCACATAGCAATACACCCAATATATGCTCAATTCCCTTAAAGTTGGCTAATTACTTTTTATCCAAATATCATGCATAACATATAGTTTTTATGCACATTTCCTACAATTTGGCCTACAAGCTGCAGCGGCTGATGTTAACAGATCTCACATCAGAATTGTTTCTCAGCTAATTAGCTGGCTCTGTGAGCAGCTCTCCCATTTACAGCTACAGCTAACTAGGTAACTGGCTAGGCCCAACCAACATACATGTGTGTGTATGTATGTATGTATGTATGTTAGCTGCATGCATGTATTGTGAGACTGTGTCAAATTGTTGCTGTTGCGGTTGCTGTTGTTGTTGTTGCTGCTGTTGCTGCTGCTGGTGCGGGTGTGGGAAAAGCTGAGGAAAAGTGCAGCATCTTTTGGCTCGACTTGGCATTGTCTGATATCTAAAAACTATTTGCCATGACATGAGAATTAGGCGCAAAAGCGCAGTCAAGTCGGAAGAGAGCTTGTGTGCTAGATATGCCTGCTAGTTAGTGTCTGACATTGTTGTTGTTGTTGTTGTTGTTGTTGTTGTTGTTGCTGCTATTGTTGTTGTCTTTGTCTTTTTCTATTGGGGTAACGTTCATCACGTTTGTCGATGCAATTTCACAGATAACTGTTTCTTCATGTTTGCCACTCGTGCGGTTGCATAATCCAGCAGCACCACCAGCACCACCACCAGCACCGCCAGACCAGCCAAAAACAATGCAAGCGCTTTAAAATGCCGCAATTATCCAGCTACAACGACAATTGAAACTTTTTCGGCCAACTGCTTCTTTGGCTGCTTCCTCGCAAGCTGCCAGCCTCCGACTGCCAGAAGCCGTTTGCTGTTGCTGTTGTTGTTGTTGTTGGGGCTGTGGCAGTCAGAATATAATTGTTGTCGGTTTGTTTATTTTTGTAGACAAGTTTTTCATATTATTTGTGATTTAGTTATCTTTTTTTTTTTTAGCAGAAATATTTTCTGTGCCGTGGGCCGCTTTGGCATTTGCAATCGCATTTTTAGTTTATTTTTTCCCCCTCTTTTTTTTTTTTTTTTTTTTGGAGCTTGTTATGACATTTTTGTGTCTTTGTTTTGTTTGTTTGTTTATTTGTTGTTGTGTGGCATTTGAATGATTGCCTGACATTTTGTCACTGCCAGATCTAGAGATATGCTGCCAAGAATTGCTCACATTTATCAAATGTTAATTGTTTATTTTATTTGCCTTCTTCTTCTTCTTTTGCAGATCTGTTACAGTTCGCTTGAGAGCTTGAGAGCATGTAAGTTAATGAAGCTATTTATTTTTGGTATTTTATTGTGATTTAATAATGTTATACAACAAAGCTGATATTTTATAAATAAAACTCTTGATCAAACTGATTTGCTTTCCGCTGCAAAATTTATTATTTATTATGAATTTTCAAGTAGTAAAAGCTCGCAGCTATTCAATAAATCTTAGTTAAGAATCTGTTATTTGGCTCTACATAGAAAATAATGAATGAGGTTTTGTTGCACTTTCTTCGCTTGTGTTTCCCCATTCTTCAGTCTATTGTAGAGAGAAAAACACATATTGCATAACAAAGGCTAGGCAAACTCTTCTCACTTTCCCAACAATAATAATATTAATAATTCAAAAGAAATGTTTGAAATGTTTTGAAAATGTCATGCAGCAGATGGGAAAAATTTGTTTAAATATTTAATGCAATTTGATATTTAAATGCATTTTGAATAATATTATGTTGTGTTGTGTTTGTTGTGTTGTGTTGTATGCCATTGTCATGTTGCCTGCCTTTGGATAGTTTCACATGATTTTCCAAAATGCATTTGACAAATGCAGCAACAGCAACAACAGCAACAACAACAACAACAACAAATGGTAATAAAATAAAAAGCAACACAAAAGCCACATTGAAATGACATACAAAATATTCGGGCGCTAATTTGTTGGGGCAACAATGCAACAACAGTTGCGCATAGAAAGCTAATGTTAATGAACTATTTTTGTAAGACAACAACAGCGACAACAACATCAATGGCAGCAAATGGCTGCAAATGTGCGCTAAATGATAATCAAAAATAAAAAAAAAAACACGAAAACACACAAAAAAAAAATAATCACCTAAAATGCAAACTAAGAGCAGCAACAACAAATAAACAATAAACAAAAATCACGTTGTGCATTCAAATTGAAGTTCAGTTTAGCAAGAAAATATTGTGTTAGGCAGCGCAGCAAGCAACAGGTGGTCATCAGGGGCAGAGGAGGCGGTGTGGGCGTCTCTTGATGTCGCGTCAAGTGGCCACTTGGCAATCACAACAAGCAAACAAACAGGCAGACAGACAGGCAGACAGACAGGCAGACAGACAGACAGACAAGCAGACAGACAAATAAAGCGGCTTGCACAATGCACAATTTAGGCATAGTTTTTAAATGTTTTGCTCAAATCACATGCCCGGCAAGCGGTGAGCAGCAAAAGGGCATATTAGCTGGGCCAAGCCATTGAGGAGAAGTCTGAGTTATCAGCTGTTATGGTTTTGGCTATGCTAGAACAAACAGTGCTATTCCATCTCAAGTGTTTAACCTGTTCTGCCATGCCTAACAATAATCTATATCTCTGTGGTTCCGCATTGAAACCAGCTCAAAACAAAACAAAACAAACCACAACAGCAACTAAATAGGACTTACTTATGATAGAACTGGTTCACAGGCATTTCCCCAAGTATTTCAGAGCTAATAACTTATAACGATTTAGCACACGCGATAAGGCAATTTAACATATTGACAGTTATAGTCCTGATCTACATATTAGCAGTAAACATGGAGAAAGAGAGGGACAGAGAGAGAGAGAGAGAGAGGGAGAGAGAGAGAGAGTGACGCAAAACTGGTTCAAATAGCATTTGCAATTAATCACTGGAATCAAACGAGATTTGTGACAGTAAAAGTTATAAATAGCTGAAAGTGCCTAATAAATTGTCTATAATTTGGTATATATTTAACTAGACGCAATCAATTAATCAGTATATAAATAAATAATAGAAAAATGAATAAATAAATATAATTTTGTAAGAAATTAAAAATGTTATAGATTACGGTAAAAATCATATATGCTAGCATGTCTATATGGACATCTCTCTCAATACAATATTTAAATAGGTCTACAGTTTTCTAGAAGTAGGTATACGAAGTACTCTCTATGATCTGCCCTACCAGAATTATATTCCATTTATATTATTTAGTTCACATTTATGATAGAGTATCCACACGCACACATTCACATCAGACAGCAATGGGAGCTACTCTTGAAAATCAACTCCTTGTAACAGCACTCTTCAAGTCTCGAATAGTTACACTTGCAGCCCAATTAAAAGCTGTCGAAATGGTCGGACATATGCAAAGAGCATACCATTTTCGAGCCACTCAAACTTAGCTTTCCACTCATGTCGCTACTCAATTGCATTTTAACCTTCAACATTTCTCAATGAAATTTCAGCAGAGACAAAGCGACAGAGAGAGAGAGAGAGAGTGAGAGCGAGAGAGCAGCAACTTGTCTGCATGTGGATGGCATTTGTGATTGACATCGCTGGCTGAATGTCTGTTAAATTTTGTCGCCGCTGCTCAGCATGCATAGATAGCCTAGCCGAGAGAAGGAGAAGGAGGAGCCGCATGACATGAGAGTTTTGTTTTGTGCCAATGCCAGGCGTTCGGTGAAAGTTGTTAGCCCCTGTCATTTCGGGGCTCGTTGAATGTTTAATTGCTCATCGCGCTTGCCAAACCTCTTTGGTATTGACCTTTTGGGCCACGTCCTTCAGCGATATGTGCCAGCTGAATTGGTCAGGTGTTTGGCTGCTTCACTTGCCACCACTTCAGTTGGCCGACTTGGCTGTCTGTCTGTCTGTCTGTCTATCTGGCTGACTTGCTGAGTTGCGCTTCTTTTCTCTTCTCTAGCTGCGCTGCGGTGTGGCTGTCGCCTTTCTCCTGCCACTTTTGCATGACACTTTGGTAATTTTTTCGATAGGTTTCGCTGCCATTTTTGGCTTGGTTATGCGAGCAGTCGAAATTAACTGTCTGCCAGGTAGCCCACATGCTGCATGCTCGCCTCGACTGCAATTGGCGTCGACTTTCATTGATTTGCTGGCTGACAAAAACAAAACAAAACAAAAAAAAAAACTGTTTATACATATGTGTGGAAAAATAAACAAACGTGGCCCGAAAGAAAAATACTGCTGAAAACTGAAAACTTATCGAGACAATTTCACTTTTCATTGTCTTGTTGGCTGGTTGGCTGGTTGTGTGTGTGTGTGTTTTTTTTTTCTTGTCTTGGCTGCGATAGTCTGCCTGTATCTTCAGCTCAACCCCTTGCGGATCGTGCCAAAGCAGTTCAGCTAGCTTTGCATGCCAGCAGCAAGTTTGTTGCCTAAGTCTTTTGTTTCATTGTGCGCACAGTGTCCTGCCTCGCTCGCAACGGCCGCAGCGTCTGCTGCCACTTAGAAAGTTGCCGAGACGCGCTCCTAATTGGCCAAAATGTAAATATCGCAGCCACAAATCAAAGTCAAAGTCCTAGGCATACGAAAGCCCATTAGCTGTGCACGCAAGTGTGTGTGTGTGTGAGTGTTTATTTCTCTCTCCCTCTCTCCTGTTTCCCATTTAAGTGTCAATTCACCCATTTTCAGCTGCTCTAGCATTAGCATATTCATTTCTTTTTGTAAATAGAACATAGTTGTGGCTTATATAACTCAACATACACAAACAACTGTTCGTTTAATGTATTTATTCTGTTCCAAAGATCCAAGCGATAAGATCGAAGTTTCAACTGGCGATTGGCGACTCTCGAGCAATCGATTTATTTATGTTAGCTTGGAACCTAACACTTCTCAAGCCCATTAATATAATTGTGCTACCAGTTAAGAGTTCAGATCTAGTTCAGAATAGACTTGATATAAATTGTTGAACTACATTTCAGATATATAAGAAATTAAATAGCAGAAAATATCTATAGATCTGCCTTTGAATATACATATATGAAATTATATTGTGATTAGGTTTAAAGCTATAGCAATAAATTTAATATTTTCAATTATGAGACTCAGATCAAATCCCGAAAGTTGTTCTAAAAACTTTCCATAGAACTATGTTTACAAAACAGTAATGAAGAACCTACACTAAGCTCATCTTACACATATGTAGATCTGCAATTTATTATATCGATAGATAAAGCCATAAATACATATATGTTATGTGATCGAGTTTAAGAAAAGTCTTTCTTTCTATTGACCATTTTCATGTGATATTTGACTTGGAGATGAGCTGGAAGTCGTTTATCGTAGGTGGTCTGAAACCGTACGATCACAACTATTATATAATAACTGATTTGTGATTATTGTATGCAAATAGAGCTCTATTGTTAGAAAAGCAGCTCTCAGTTAGGCCCAAGTCTGGGTAATAATTTAGGCATTTGAAGTTTTTGGAAAAGCTCTTGAAAGAACTTTCTCAGAAAACAAAGTGACTCGAGCTACAAATTTGAGGCGTGGGCGATGCGTCGTGACAGCTATGCGTACGTGTATGTGTGTGTGTGTGTACGAGCTCCATTTATGGCTGTTAGCTGATTTTACAGTTACTTCTGACCAAGCTCTAACGGCGCATGCAAATTGCGTGCATGACAACGACAAAAGCCAAAATGAAAATAAACCAAAACCCAAGTCAAAGAATAAACATCAATAAATATTGAGCCTGATTGATTGGAAAGGTACGCACACAGTTAACACGAGCCAAAGCAAAACAAACTAAATTGGAGAGTTTATTGTGAGGGTGTGCGGGGCAGGGGCAGCGGGCAGCGGGCAGCGGGCAGCAGGCCAGACAATTAACCTTGATTTGCAGTACATGCAATGGACAGAGACCAATAAATAAAACAAAGCCAAGCAATACACAGTAAACAGTTAAACAAAAAGCCATAGCGAGAGCAGCAACAACAACAACAACAACAACAACAGCAACAACAAAAGTCGTGCAAATGAAGTCATTTTCAAGTACAAACGCCTCAAATGAGGGCAAATAACAACAGCCATGGCATATGTGCCAAAATCTGAGACCATTCCCAATTCCATTTGAGACTGTGGTGAAGTGCGAGAGGAGGGGACAGGGCGAACGGAGCATGAGCTTTGATCGAGCAGGTGTTGCTCGCTAAAACAGCCGGAAATCGCCGGCCAGAGGCCAAAAAGATACTTTTCAGCTCTTAACAGTTTGTTGCACAATAAGTCAAAAGTTAAGACGCAAACCGGTTGTAAAACGAAAACGAACCAAAAGCCAATTAAAGCATCTAATTGCCTTTAACTGGAAATTATTTGGTATATTTATTCGATTTTTTGCTTAAGAAAAAAATATTTATCGATAATTCTTGTATATAAAATATATATATTTATAAAATGATTTTTATATAATTTCCATAATTTATATTTTAATAATAAATTTAATAATTTCATAAATTATATATAAAATACTAAATATAAAATTTATATATGTAATTTTTATTATACTTGTTTATTATACTTAATACATATTTATATATATTATGCAATAAATATTTAATGAAAATAAATAAAATAAATTTTTATATTCATGCTCTATCCCTAAAAGGCATGTAGAGCATTCTCGTATTAAAGTTAGAGATTTGAAGATTTCAACACATACTCTTTGATATTGTTATCTTATGAGGTATTGAAATTTTTGCATTATATCCACAGAGGTAATGGCTAATTTAGAATTAAATAATTTATCTTGTGTAACAAAATTGCTCCTAGGTAAACTCAGACAACAATTATATAATAGCTATAGATACACTCTATGCTTTTATATCAGAGGCCAGTTCAGCTAGACATTAGATTAAAATATGTTAGCAAGTTAATATTATGTCCCATTTGCCGCATAGAGGGTATCCCTAAGTTGAGCTTCCGACTCCAGCTTTCTTACTTGCTCTCCATATGTATATAAACATATATATGTATATATACATATATCTTTTTTGTTTGACTCTGATCCAAAGCTCAATAACTGACTGCCATATCAATCTAAATCTAAATCGCATTTGTATTTTTTAACAATTTGAAAATCAAATTCAGCTACTGCACAGCACACGATTACTCGCATTCAATGAAGCTTAATGATATTTTAAAATGCTGATCTCAATGTGAAACGAGAAATTGTTCACTGAATATTTTTGTAGAATTCCAATACACATTGCTCTTTCTCTCAGTGTTTAACGACTTATTTTTTCTTTTTTTTTTTTTTTTTTTTTTTTTTTGCCTGGCTGATAAACAAAACGTTTTAATTATAAATGTGAAAACCGGCTACCAAATCCTGTCATGACATCAGATGCGATGAAGGCATCGAAATACCACAGCCCAGCAGCAGCTGACGAGCTATAGAACTAATAATCATCATCATAATCGGCATCAATTTCTTAGCAACTGCCCATAGAAAACAAGTAAGAAGACTCTAGTCGAGACTGCTCGACTAGGAGATACCCTGAACCCTCTAATCTGATATTCTAATCAGTCTGCACTTCTTTTCGACACACATTCATACACACACACGTATTAGAATGCGCTCTGCTAACTGCGCTTGGGTTGCGCTGTAGTGTAGTAACATTATAAGAATTTTGTTTGTTGAATAATTTAATTTCTAGATGTACAATCTTAATGAGTTTCAGGGCGTAATTATATGGTGAAAATGTATGTACATTCCAAAGCACATGTCTCTAGTACTTGAAATACGCCTTTTACAAAGGTGAGGGTGAGGGGGTGGATATAGGGGTGGGGGGTAAATTACAACAAAAATCGAAATTATATAAAATACATATAAGTCTACATTTAAAATTTGCAAGCTCTAGCTCTAAAGGTGTAGGAGATATAATTAAATAACTAGCTTTCGATAAGGTTTTTGATCGATAATAAAATATCGGGAGTAGTTATCGATATATAAAGAAAAACTTGATATGCGCGTGATATACACGGACCAAGGAAAAAAAATTTCAAGTCTCTAGCTCTTATATCTTCTGAAATCGACGCGTTCATACATACGGACGGACGGACGGACGGACGGACGGACGGACGGACGGACGGACGGACAGACAGACGGACAGGGCCAAATCGACTTAGCTCGTCGCCCTGATCAAGAATATATATACTTTGTGGGGTCTGCCACGCCTCCTTCTGCCTGTTACATACTTTTAACAAAACCATTATACCCTGATTTCCCATTTTCAATGGGTTCAGGGTATAAAAACGAAAAAATAAAAACCCAATACAGAATTAACAAAGAACCTGTGAAGCAAAATGAAGAGAGTCAAAAAATACCCAACTGAAGATCAAAAGAAAAATACAAAAATTAAATACATATGTTTTTAATTTGCGGTCGCCGCGGGGAGAATTTTTAGCCGCAAAGAGTCTAACGATTCATGGGCTCTGAAATCGTCTTAATTTTGCTTCCACTTTTGCAACGGATCAGACTGAAATATTTGTCATTACATGGCGAGGGGTGACAGGGGAGTAAGAATAATGGGCGATAGCTCCAGGCAGAAATACATTATCAAGCTGCTCAGCTTTCCTTTAAGTATTCGTTTCATTACTCCATTTCATACGCTGTGCCATATCTGAGTCGATTTTAATTTTCTTTCACGGATATCTAGAACATTTCTGTAAAAGTGTTCAGCAACCCTCGTTTCGCAGCAACACACTTGACTTCTGCGGTTGTAGATGGCTGGCACATGTGTATTGTACTTGTGTGCTGTGCTGTGGTATCATCCTCATTGTAAATGCTATCTAACGTTGTTGGGCCTGCTGTTGGTTTGCCTCTGAGCTTGGCTTTGCCTCCGTCTGCCTCTGTTGGCATTTGGATTCAGTTGCTGTGACTGCGCCTCTTTTCACAGTTGGCGTCTGGCGTTTGGCTTTTGTCAATTCATTGTCAACAAGTCAGTGAACTTGTGTGTGCGCGTCGGGTATGGTACCACAGCACTCAGAAGAAGGCTAGAAGACAGCAAAGACGACAGCAGAGACAGCAGAGACAGCAAAGAAACAGCAAAGGCAGCCAAGCGACCAAATGGGCTATCGGGGTAACAGGGTAGCGGTGGGCATGGTGTGGCTCTTTCTTTTACAAATAATTAACATAAATTAATAGGAAATGAGTAGAAACAGCGCATGGCACACCAGCAGCCAGTAGAGGTCGGTTACAGTTACAATAGCATTAGCATGGCCTGACGAAAATAAAAAAATACATAAAGTTCGTGTCTTAAGTCTTTTGTTTCTTTCGTACGTATATGTATAAAGCTATTTTTTCTCTATATACATATGCGCATTTTTTGTTCGCTATTTTTGTCTAGCATCTTGAGTTAGCTAGAGGCTGAACAATTACATAAGCTACCTCGAAATCTTGCCTAGTTATTTATGAGGCGCCACACACACACACACAGAGGCAGAGAATAACGACAATCGTAAAAGCGTACAAAATAACACTAAAACGCATTTGTGGTAAGTCGCGAAAAATTGCAGCAGCCATTTGGATGCATTCATCGTCGCGGTGTCAGCCAACTAATCAGCACCTGTCATGCGTGCAGCGCAATCAGGAAGCAAAACACAAAACCTAACCCACTGTGCAATAGTCTGACGCAGTCGCAGACGCAGACACAGCCTCGGTCTCAGTAACCGTAATGGCCTGTGGCGGGGACTGCGAGACTCGCACAGATACTGCAACTCAGACGGAGACTGAGACTGGGACTCCTCCTTCTCTGGCACAGCCCACTGTAATGTGATTAGGTATGGTTTTTTATGGGCTTACGTATGTCGAGTCTGTCATGATGTAATGTTTATATGGGATAGCAGGCAGCTAAAATGTCGGCGACTAGCACACACCCCAATAATGAACAGGCCATCAATAGATAGCTAATGAACTGCCAGCCCAGACTAACCAAAGCTTTTAGCTTTTGGGCAGCCACACTCACAGCATTGTTTTTGCAGAACCAACTTAGAATAAAAAAAAAAAAAAAAAAAAAAAAAAAATAACTTAAAAAATTAATTAGCAAATTATGTTTCAACTTAATCTGCGTTCTCAAATGATTTATCTATTAATGAGTTGTCCGAGAACAGCAAAACTTTTCAGATTTTATGATTGATTAGCGTTTTTCAAGCCCTGTAGCTGTTCGACCAATACCAAGTACTCAAAGACTATGAAATGGATTGGTTTTCGGCTAGCACTGGGCAGCCAATGAAACTTAATATATTAATTAATTTAGCTCAACTTGGTATTACCAATTACTGGTAAATAATTCCTTACTTTTCGAAACCATATTTCAATTCTTAAGAAAGACCTTATTAAGGTAAATTGTTAAAGAAGATTCAAGAGAACGTGGAAGATTGTCGGCCTTGCGCGGCATCAATATTCTAACTAAAGTCTCTCGTGATGCGCAAATTATCTTAATCGCTAGGCACAACAATCTGTGCTAGAAATCGCCAAAGTTCATAACTTTGCGCTAACAAAAAATATCAATAAAATGAAGGGAAACAATAAAGAAAAGTACAAATATTGACTGGAATGTACCGAGGCATGAAATCATCGATCTAGCCACACGTACTTGCCTATAATATACATATGTACAGCCTCATCACATTCGTTGTTGGAAATTAATGAAATTACATACAAATTTCTATTTATATAAAAAATTATTAAGTGAAAGTGCAACGATCGACCAGACAAACAACTGCAAGCAAACAAATCAATTTTTGTGATTTCTGTTTGCGAACAATGAGCAAAAATTTATTTGCCTGCCTTATGTGAAGAGCTCTCCCCACTGAGTATGCTAGGCGTATACAAATAAATATATATGTATATATATATTTAATATATTATATGTGTATAAATCATCTGCAATGTGATTGTTGATTGATTTATCATTTGTTAGGCATGTGTGTGGGATTTGAGAATTGCTGTAGCCAATCTAATGATCATCATCTTCTTTATTGTATAATAAACCTGAACTTTCGAAGAGTAAAGAAAACAGAAATTCCTGAATACAAAATCATAAAAATTGAATGCCAAAAAGAGAGAGAGTGCAGGGGAGCTCAGGAAAATGACAAGGATAGCCGAGATACCCTCTCAGGTGCTTATGTAAAATGCGATCTTTTATTACAACGACCAGCCTCAGGTGAACAGCATGATTATGCATGCACAGTGTATAATTATTTTCGACGACACACTTTTGTTTAATACCCTGTGATTAGCTCTGCAGTCTTGATCATTGGCCAGGCATCTGCGGCTGCCGCATTTTTATACGCATTTTATATGAGCGCTCATCAATCGAATCGTTTCTAAGCTCTTGAGATTGATTGTAAAATTTTTGATTAGGAGGCTTTGATGCAAATTAACAAATAACAGCCATAAAAACCGGGCGCTTTTGCTGGTTATACAATCGATTCGATACAATGGGCAAGGCCGTTAATGTGGTCGGCCACGCCCCTTTTTTGCTGGATGAGTGCTGGCAGCAAGCACGCAAACGCATCCGCAGATAAATTGATTGATAAACCACACGCACTTACACACATGCAGATGGGCCATCAATCAAACAGGCCCGTTAATTGAGGACTAACTCTACTCTATTCCACTCGCCGCTAGATGGCGCTGTCGGTTAGTCGTTTGCTTATTTGGCCGGAAGAAAGGTTTCGGTTTCTAGAGCCATTTGCAGCCGCAATCAAATTGGACAATCTTTACGCGATGTTAACGCTTCGTATGGCAGACAATTACCAAAAACCAAAAACCAAAAACAAAAACAAAACTTAAACTCAAAAGCAGAGCTGCTGAAACAAGATCTTGTTGGTGCTGCGCAAGTACTCGCACATCTGTGATCGGGCACAGCTTAACTCAGCTGCTCTATGCCATACCCGAAATTAAATGATATAATTATTCTGCGTACAGTTCCCCCATCCAGCTCCTCATAAACATATTTTTGGCTACCTACTGAACGTTTTTTGGTAAGCTTTTTCGCTGTTGTGCTTCAAGAACTTTTCTTTCTTTACTTTTTTTTTTTTTTTTTTTTTTTATTTAGGGCGCGTGTCTGTTCGCAAGGGTCAGAGTATGATAGACTTTATAGCCCCTTCTAAATTTTGGGCTTATTTTGCTTGAACTCTGTGCAGTTTTCCAGGAATTTTCACAATTGACAGCACATGCCAGATGCCACTCACTGACTCCAAGCGTTCAACTATTAAAGCCAGCCACTTTGATCCACTTATTTCGAGAGAGTAAAAGAGGCGAATTGTTTAACAGTTTTTGATGAACTCATTAAACATAAATCGAAGAAAGTATCGATAGAGACAGGTAAAGAAAAGGAGAAGATACAGATACAGATACAGATACAGATACAGATACAGATACAGATACAGATACAGATACAGATACAGATACAGATACAGATACAGATACAGATACAGATACAGATACAGATACAGATACAGATACAGATACAGATACAGATACAGATACAGATACAGATACAGATACAGATACAGATACAGATACAGATACAGATACAGATACAGATACAGATACAGATACAGATACAGATACAGATACAGATACAGATACAGATACAGATACAGATACAGATACAGATACAGATACAGATACAGATACAGATACAGATACAGATACAGATACAGATACAGATACAGATACAGATACAGATACAGATACAGATACAGATACAGATACAGATACAGATACAGATACAGATACAGATACAGATACAGATACAGATACAGATACAGATACAGATACAGATACAGATACAGATACAGATACAGATACAGATACAGATACAGATACAGATACAGATACAGATACAGATACAGATACAGATACAAATACAAATACAGATACAGATACAGATACAGATACAGATACAGATACAGATACAGATACAGATACAGATACAGATACAGATACAGATACAGATACAGATACAGATACAGATACAGATACAGATACAGATACAGATACAGATACAGATACAGATACAGATACAGATACAGATACAGATACAGATACAGATACACACACTCCAACAGATCCACACATCCCGCCAGTCAGTCTCCTGCTGGTATCCGCAGAGACAGATATAAATATACCCTGCAATCATAGGCTAAGTACTAAGCAGCCGACACGTTCGACGACGACTCGCAGCCCTTTGATGATTACAGGGCATTCACGGGCGGGAAGTCTAAGTTGGTGTGATAGTAGCTGCCTTTGATCATGGATTCTCCATGGTGATTAAGCCGCAACTTAACCACAGCCTTTGGATGCGTATGCAGTGCCAGGAGCAGCTGCTGCCACGCCCCCAAAAACAATCGAACATTATTCATTCTGCGTGTTGCTGATTGTTTGTGTCTGTGTGTGAATGTGTGTGTGTTGCGTGTTCGTGCTCGGCTCGAATCGGTGCGGAGTTGAGGTTCGCTTATGGCACACCCACATGCGTTTTCACCTAATCAATCGCAATGCTCAATCAATGAGCCGACACGTTCGGAGTCCCATAAACAACAAGCAAGTGGAAGTTGTCTGTTTTCGATCGGTGAGCCGAGCCAAGCCAACCCAACCCAGGCCAGGCCAAGACAGCTGGCAGGCAATTTATATGCGCGCTAATCATATGAAATAGATCAAATTTCTATTTGCCGGGGCAGCGGAGCGATCTTCGCTCATGTGGATGGGAGTTGAGCGCATTAAGGCAATTTCACTTGCCTCGCTGTGGCATGCAACATGCTGTGTGTGTGCTTGTGTCTCTCTGTGTGTTTGTGTCTGTGTGTTTGGGTCTGTGTGGGTTGCCATCTTATAAGCAGGCAGTTAAAATGTTTTAATTTTATTTTCTTTGACTGCGATAGCGGCTTTCGGCTTTCGGCTTTTGTCGCACTCTCACCGACCGCCTAATCTATGAACATAGAGATGTGGGAATTGGAATTGGAAATGGAATTGGAAATGAAATTGGTTAAAGATGTTGGCTAGTGGATTGGAGGTCGTTTACTGTCCAGCACTCTAGCTGATTGGAAGTTGCCATGCCGCACTGCCTTAGCATCAGTATCAGCATCAGCAGCAGCAGCAGCAGCAGCTTCAGCTTCAGCCTCGGCCTCAGTCGCGGCACGCTAATGATGATTACCCACTTTTACCCAGGCGCTTGTGCCTGACATGGTGTACATATAAAAATCAAAAGCGGTTTAACGCGTTTCTCGTTCGAGCAACTCTTTTTCATTGCAATTCAATTAAAATCGCTTAGCAGCTGCTGCACTGAGTCCCTGGCCGCCGATCGTCAAGCAGATCTCTCGCTCGCAAGTCGTCGCACCCAAAAGAAAGCCACTTGTTCCGAGGCCGTCACAAATCAGTTTCTCGTGTTGTTATTGTTGCTTTTACTACTTGTAGTAGCGACATTGACTGCCTGCCAGAAAGTCAGCCAGTCAGCCAGTCAGCCGGCCTGCCAGGCCGTGGGCGTGGCAGTTGCTTCTACCTTTTGATTTAATGGCACACAGCGATCGACTTGGATGCATCTCGGCCTTGGCCACATGCGCATTGCAGACTAGTTGGCTGGCCAATGGGACGAGCAGGAGGCGAGCTGCCTGTCTGTCTGTCTGGCTGCCTGTCTGACTGCCTGCCTGCCTGCCTGCCGCAGCTCTATAAAAGCGAGTTCGATTTTTGCACATGGGAGAGCTTTCAGGATTTCACCAAAATCAAAATATGTATACACATACATATATTTATATATAAATATCTATATATGTATAAATATTTATTAAAAGACAGAACAAACTTGATTGCAACGAAGCTGAAATACCCTACTTTTTTAGTATTTTTTTATGAAAACATTTTTAGACTTGTTTTCAAATTTTCTTACATTTTTATCATATGCATATTATATACATACATATGTATATATATATTTTTTTCTTTGTTTTAGTATTCTTCTTAAATGTACAATTTTTTTGTTTTTGTTTTTTTTTTTTTTTTTTTTTTTTTTTTAGTTAATTTGTTTGTATTTTAAAAATGATATGCTAATATTTATCACAAAAGAGTTTTACTGACACAATGCAGATAATTATCTAAAGCAGTACTGAAACTATACACATCCCTAGCCAGGTATGTGGAGGGTAATGCTAATGACGCCTTCGATAAATACACTGTGCAAAAAACTGAGTTTATTCATGCAACCAGTTGCCAGGCGGCACGACCATCGACGAATTTAATAGCAAATTATTAAGTGAGCGCGTATAAAGTTTTTATTATCATTATTATTTTTATTATTATTATTATTAGTTTATTATTGTTATTATTTTCATTACTATTATCATTATTATCTTTCGCTTTTTCGGGCATATTTTTGTATACTTCTTTTAGTTTTTCCATGAGTGAAAAGTGAAATTCCACTGTTTTTTTTTTTTTTTTTTTTTTTTTTTGTATAGTCGAAGAGGCGGGGCCTTTGGACCAATAGCATGTCAGCAGGTTAGCAGGGATTTGTCAAAAGAGCTGGTGAAATCTCTCAGATTGCAATTGCCATTGAGTTGTTGTTGCTGCAGTTGTTGTTGTCTCGCTTGTTGATATTATTGTTGTTGTTGTTGTTGTTGTCAGTGCAGTTGGCACGAAACGTGCTGCAAATGCATTTCAGTGCAACGTCTATGCGGCCAAAAAGTAATCACAATTCGCTGACCAAGGCCAAAATTTTAATTTACGCTCTGGCATTTACAACAAATACGTATTGCGCAGGTCGGCCAGGTAAGACACCTGTGCATAGTATCATGGGAGAGCTTAGCACGCACATGCGCAAGATATTGAAGAAACTTGATTTCATATCATTTGCTTTCATTATTTTTGCCTAGGCAAAACTTTTCTTACAACTAGAAATTAAGTAAGGAATTTTCAAATTTTCAAATTGATAAAATACAACGAAAAATACTGAAAATATATATAATGGGAATTGGCAATTCATAAAATGCTCATAAAATGATAAATGTATTTATTATATTGAAGCAGAGAATCTTATGCTTGAAAGAGCTTTCCAACTATTTATAAAATCAAAACTTTTACTGATTGGCATAGCCATCTCCTACTAAATAAAATTTGAAAAAATAAAATAAAATAAAAAAAAAATGTTTTGAAAATTACCTAAAAAAAAGCAAAACCTCACAAATTAATTGCGGAAACGTGTAGCACACATGATTTGATAAGCCCATAATCATTGAGCTTGAGAAAAGGGGAAAGAATAGGAAAGATGTAGCACTAAAAAATGAAAAAATAAAACCTTATGACATTTTTCCACTTAGAAGAAACAACAAACAAGATGTGAGATAAGATAGAAGCAATTAAGGCTGCTTACGGCCCATCTTAAGTTGCAATTAAGCAATTAATCTACGTGTACTTACACACACACACACACAGACAAGCGCCGACAGTTGCCCATTTTTCCGCCATTATGAAAAAGCTGAGAGGAAAACTTCTAAGACATTTGGCCTTAACTGAACTGGTTCACAATGCGCTCGCATTTCGAAAGTCTGTTGGAAATGAAAATGTGTGCCAGCAACAACAACAACAGCAACAGCAGCAACAGCAACAAAATTGTATAAATATCGACACCTTTTGGCGGCAACTGTCGACTAAATTTGAGCATTTCCGTTTCCGTGGCCAAAAGCAAAAGCAACACCAACAAACTAAACTATAAACACCAACAGCAACAACAACAACACAAGATGTGCGCTTATAGGCATATAGAATAATTTTTGCAGATTTCACTCGCCACTGACAGCCAAGCCAAATGCCAAGTTTTTCAATTTTGCAGCACTGCTCAGTGTGTATGTGTGTGTGTGTGTGTGTGTGTGTGGTTGGAAAACTTGTAGAATGCATAGAAACCATGACGGCTTTTCAAAGTGCTCAATGCTATATCAATAACAGCAGCAGCCGCCACAGCCACAGCCAGAGCCGCCTGCTGCACCTGTCTAAGCCAAAAAAAAAAAAAAAAAGAGAATCATAAAAATAAAAAAAAAATTTACACAGGCAAGAGCTACATCGACAACAACAACATCATGCACTGGCCTCACCAGGGCCAACAACAACGACGCCGCTGCGCCCAAAAACCCAACAACTTTTAATTTCAACACATTCCAGCCAGCGCGACTTGGTAGCAGCAGCAGCGGCAGCAGCAGCAGCAGCGGCAACAACTCTGTACGTGCGACTCGACTTTCTTTGCGGCGGCTTACAGCAACAATAACAACAATAACAGCACACACACACAAAGTCACTCTGTATGTGTGTGTGCATACCTGTCCAGCAGTTAGCCAGGCAGGCAGCCGCAGCGCCAGTCGCTCGAGCTGAAGTCAGTCAATAACAGACGGCCAAAGCGTTGAGACGTCGTCAGTTGCGGGACGCGTAAAACGTGCTTAACGAACAAAAATATCAAACATTAAAAGCCAAGCGAGCAACGGAGCTCACATTTGCCAACAACAACAACAACGACAACATTGAAGTCGCTCTTTTATTTTTTTTGCTGTGCGCTGTGCTGAGCAAGCGAAGGTGTGTGAATAGTGTAAACTAAAGAGAGCCAGAGAGTGTGAGAGAGCGTGAAGAGCGAGTGAGAGAGCGAGGGAGCGTGCTCTCGCGCTGTGCTGTGCTCTTGCAATTACCGTTAATCAAATAAGTTTTGTAGAAATTTAAACGCCGTGTGCATTTGTGTGTGTGTATGCTTCTCTGTGTGTGTATGTGTGCGTGTGTGTATGTATTAAACGGTTCATTGATCGAGTTCAGTTAAAATGGAGCAAATGCCTGTAACAAAACAACAACAACAGCAGCGGCAAAGGCAGCCAAACAAACGCAACAACAAAAAAAAATAAAACAGTGCAAGTGCCAGAGTCGATGTGCGTATGAGTATGAGTGTATGAGTGTGCGAGTGTCTGTGTCTGTGTCATCAATTTGCTTCATTTGCGGCGTCTTCGTCAAATGCGCTTAACCCATTTTAATGAGAACACTTTGTGTGTGCGCGCGCAAAGCAAAATCCAATAAGCGAACTGAAGAGAATGCCAAAAGAATGACCGAAACGGGGCGCTATGGCAACAACAAAAACAAAAACAACAACAACGGCAGCAAACATCAGACAACAGTCGCGACTGCGCCGAAGAAAGCAAAGAAACGTGAATGAATGGATTACATACAAATGTGTATTGAATGTTTCATTGGTGCTTCGACGCCTATTTCTATGTTTGTGTACAGCTAATTTCGGAAGAGACTGGAGGAATAGGGCTGTCGCTTTCTTATTGGAGTATATAGCATAATAAGTGAAGAATATCTTCGAGGAAAGCCAATCTTAATAGAGCAGAGAGAAAAAAGAGACGAGTAACAGATGTTGTCTATTTGACATTAATTAATATTTTTGATTTAGCATGATAAAAAAACAAAATACTAAAAATATATTTTTTTTTTTAATGATTAAGATTGTAATAGTACATTTGCTTTATTTAATTTATCAATTTATTAAAGTATTTCATTTCCCTTTGTGAACTTATTCCTGGCAAAACACTTGATCTACCCTATATATGAAACTTCAGTCTACAATTTGACATCGAAAAACTCAGTAAATATTTATTTTAGAAATTTCGAACTCTAAAATAGATAAAACACCACAAAGAAAAAAAAAAAAGCTTGAAGCAGACAATAATAGTCATATCTCATAATAAATAAATACGTAATATCTGGTTAGGCACATGCACATTTCGCATGCAATTATGAAATATTAGATTAGATTATGTGTTTATCTGGAGAAATTTAACAAATTGGATACACTCAGGCACGGCCATGATGCAGGCTAAGTATATGCAAAAACAATTGGAATTTCATGTATTCCACTCACGAACGATATAAGCACGAATGCATGAACCCCCTCTTTATCGACAAATAAACACAAATGACTGCGAACACAAAGCGAATCAAGTAAAAGAAACGTCGTGGGGAGAGCTCGACTAAGAGATACTCCAAAGAATCATCATGAGAAGTGAAAATTTTTTGAAGAACTTGAGCTAGCTCTGAAAAATGTCTTAAGAGAGAGGTTAACTGAGATCGTTATTTTCTTTGCACATATGCAAAAAATATATAAATATAAAGTTAGAAGAGCTTTCACAAGCTAAGTGAGATACATTGACCGTTATCTATATATACATAAGTATATAATTCTAACATACAAATGAAACATTTACTGTACTGAAACAGTCTGACAAGTAAGATCAAAAGGATTATTAGAACAGATATCGATCAAGTTTGTAGACTGAAAGAAGTTATCGATTAGTATGTGCAGAAGTGATCGATCTACACGCATTTATAATAGAAGAATGGAAATATTTATATATATATATATATATATATATATATATATCAAATACTTGGCCAGTACCAATGCTCTTAGATCTTAAGAACATCTCTTAGATATTGAAGCAAATACAGTCTTTCATACTTCATATACATATATATAGAATATGCATGCAATATCCCCGTTCCGCTACAGTGTGTGCATAACAAATGGATGACATCAATTAAATTTTTAACAAGTTCTCAGTCAATCGCATGCAAATGAAACTTGAATACCAAATGCCGATATGAAAAAGCAGTCAAAAAACGAAAGAAAATATAAAATTATATTTAGATGTATATATTTACATATTGCTTAAGACAAGTTCTGAGAACATCTTGAAATGAAATGGAGTGACCAAATGGCATATCAGATGATACGCTGACACCCGATACTTGAAATCATATATTGAACAATTCGAATATCGATATCAAGAATGAGTCACAAGAGCGATACAAGTTTTCGGCTTGTGGCTCGATTCCAATTCGTTTGCCATTCTTCAAAAGCAATTTTCGTGTCAATTCCATGCTGTTCCCGCACTTAAAGTGTTTCTCTCTCTTCATTTTTTTTTATACCCTGAACCCATTGAAAATGGGAAATCAGGGTATAATGGTTTTGTGAAAAGTATGTAACAGGCAGAAGGAATCATCTCAGACCCCATAAAGTATATATATTCTTGATCAGGACGACGAGCTGAGTCGATATAGCCCTGTCCGTCTGTCCGTCCGTCCGTCCGTCCGTCCGTCCGTCCGTCCGTCCGTCCGTCCGTCCGTCCGTCCGTCCGTCCGTCCGTCCGTCCGTATGAGCAAAAGGATCTCAGAAGATATAAGAGCTAGAGAGCTGAAATTTGGCATGCATACTCGTGTATACCATAGGCAGTACAAGTTTGCTTTATTTTTTCGATAACTTGTCCGATAACTTTTTTATCGAGAATAATCGAAAAATCGACATTGTTTTTTCAGCCTAATTTGAACACTTTTAGACCTGGAGACTTCAAATTTGCGTTGTATATAAAGTTAATAGATACAAAGATTTTGTAATTTACAGATTTTGGATACCACGCCCCCTTCGCCCCCAATTTGTAAAAAACGCATGTCAAGTACTAGAGACTTGTGCTTTGGAATGTACACACATTTTAGCCATATGATTACGCTTTAAAAGTTTCATTAGGATCGTATGTCTACAAAAGAAATTATTCAACAAATAAATTCTCATAATATTGCCCACACTGCAGTGCAGCCCAAGCGCGGCCGCTGCTAGCTGCGCAGTTTGCAGAGCGCGTGCTTATACGTGCATGTGTATGTATGTGTGCATAAAAGAGGTCCAGAATGATTAGAATATCAGTTTGGAGGGTTCAGGGTATCTCCTAGTCGAGCAGTCTCGACTGGAGCCTTCTTACTTGTTTTAATTTTTATTTTTTTGTTTCGTATCGGATTTTGGCTTGAGCACTAATGCGAATATCCATTAGTTTCGCGTTATTAACGGATTTTAATCAAAGGCCAACAAAGTTAATTCATGCTAAAAATAATGCATATTCAACGCGTCTAAATAAAACAAAAGCCACCGATCCGCTCTCAAGTCTTAAACAAAGATATAGGTATTAAACAAAAGTGTGCATATACTTATATACATTCCGGTATATACAAACACATATGCAGATTTCCGTTTGACTATTATCACTTTATTAGCACTCAAATTCAGGGAATACGAAAGTCATTTGTTGATCGCTAATTTTATACTTGAATAACTTAACTTTGCATTGTCTTGAAATGCCACAAAATCGAACCTATTTTGAATATATTTAAATTTGAGAAACTCTACTTGAATTATATACAAAACAAATTTGATAATTAAGATTATTATTTTGAAGCTGTTTTGATATTTCGTATTTGAGCTTCAAGATTTCTAGTTTGGCAACGTGTTTTGAAACTTTATGCAGATTATAGACGGGGGCACAGTATACCTACATATCTATAAATATATTCATATATATATATGTATGTATACTGCAGCAAAACGCCTACTTTTAGAACTTTTAAGCATGAGTAACGTGTAGGCTCAGGGCCACGCTCAAGTTCAGCCTTCAGCTGAAATATACGAAAGAAAAGTAGAAACGTTGCAGTTCCAATCAGACAATAAAGACTTTATAGTGAGTGTGTACTGTGTATACCTGTAACTCTTAGCCGAATCGAAAATGAAGTTTATTTATTGATTTAAGAAACTGCATTACAATTTTTTTTATTCGAGCCGTAAGCAAAAGTTGAAGAAACTTAAGCAAACAAATTTTTCACAATATATAAAGCAAATCGGATAATTCTTTTAGCTTGCATAAGCTGTCAACGCAAGCTAAAAGAAATTAAATTAAAGACATATTCTACATTTTTTCATTCTTCCAAAAATTTGCAATTTGAACAAAATTGAATGAAATATGAAAGATGAATTATTTAAAATTATAAACTATAAATATTGAAAAATTTTAAAAAATATTTGTATGAAAAGAACTAAAGAAAATACTTTAGTTAAACTACAAATTTGTAAACTAAAAACAAAATTAAAATTGATTTGTTATTTCGTTTCCAATACAAAATATTTCTACCCAATCGGAAAAGCAAGTTAAGGATTCAGACAAAAACAGCTTAAGCTCATATGCTCTATCTCCTTTTCTTCCCCTCCCTCCCTCTCCCTCACTCTTTCTCTCTGTGACTACTCGGGAACAGAACATCAATAGATTACAAGAATGTAAGCTTCTGGAATTAGTCGATGTAAAACATAACTTTGGGTGTTTTTCCGCTTTTAGTTCAGCCTTTTTTTTTTTGTCAGTTAGAAATTAATGTGTGTGTTTTGGGCGTGTGTCTGCCTGTCTGCGTTTTCTTCTAACAACATAAATTTAAAAACATTTTTTGAGGTTAATAATTTCGTTTGTTTAGCAGCTTTTGTGCGGTTGTTGTGACTGTGACAGTGACTGTGACTGTGGCTGAGGCTGCGGCTGCTTTTGTGTCATATGTAAATTTTAAAGGCACACACACATGATGCCGGCCATATAACATTGATAAATATCTATAGGAGCCTGTGTGTGTGTACAAAATATATTCAGTTTAAGGCAAGAAGAAGAAAGAGTAGCAGCAGTAAAACAGATAAAATAAAAAACAAGATTCTTTTGGCCTACGCAAGACAACGTCGCACAACAAGTTGTACAGGCTCATCGATTATGAATATTATTGAGAAGATATACGAGTATATAAACGACGACAAGTCCATACATACATACATATATACGACGACTAGAAGATACACACATATATACAATGTGAATGCCGTTGCTTGTTGTTGTTGTTGTTGCCCACTTTCCTATAGCACCAGTTTTTTTTTTCTTTATGCATATGCTAGGCATTTTAGCCATTATGACACAACAGCTAGCTGGGAATTGGAAATTTGTGTCTAAAAGTATGCCGTTAGAGGAACGCAGTCATGCTCCCCATGAGCATAAATATTAAGCATTCCAGTTAGCTTATGCTGTGACTGCGACTGCGACAGCGCTCCTTTCCCAATTCAACTCCAATTAGATTTTATGTTTAGTGGCGAAATAAATCCACTTGACACTAAATCTTCAGTTTATTACGTGCTCTTCGTGCTTTCTGATGGATAATCATCTCATCTCAGCCATAGCAAATGCCATATTTAAGACACACTTGACTGTTTAACACTAAGAGGATTCATTTGAACATTCTTATGAAGCTCTTAGCTGCAATTATTTAGCATTTTCATGTCATTTCTCTTGCTCACTTGAACTTGGAAATCTGAGTTCGCATTTCATTCCGAATGCATTAGCATTTATTTTTTTAAACAAAGTAGTTTTCCGTGCATTTTATATATTTCTAAAAGTTTGTTCTATACAAATTTGAACATATTTTTTTACACTTTTTTAATAAATTTATAATAGAAAATTAAAAAGAGAAATAACCTATATTTATAGTATATTATATATATTAAGCTTTTAAGTTATGAAAACAAAACAAGTAAGAGTGCTATAGTTGAAAGTGTCCGAATGGGCGATACCCTAAGCCCTACGCTGTTGTTATATGATCAATATTTACGTTATTTAAGCTATGCTGGCCTGAAAGATCGAAAATTACGAGAGATCCAGATCACTGCGTTCATATGAGCTGAGGAACAGAGGCACGAGCAAAGGGACGAACAGACGGACGGGCAAGCAGATATACGGTCATACATACATACAATGTAGCTTAGGTAGAACCAGCTCGTGGTCCGTATCAAAACTATATAAGCATTATGAGATCTGACATGACTTCTGCCTGTCTAAATATCCTGAGTTCCCATTTTAATGGGGGACTAAATACATATCCCAAGGAAATATTACAATATTATACTTTCGCTAAGCCTTAGAACTTTCGTTAATTACACTCTTGCATCTACTTAGAAGCACCTTCTTTAAATTTTTAAAATTAAATTTTTCCAATTTTGCTCTTTCTGCAGATGCTGAGGTGTACTTGGTAAGCGTCTGGGTAGCCATAAATTGAAGTCAACTGCATAATCTAAATTGATCGCTAAAGAAGAAGAAGAGGTAGAAGAGAAGTTGAAGATGGCGCTACGTTTGCGTCGGGACGTACAGAAGGCCTCCTACTATGTGTGGTTCCTGGGCGCCGAGGAGGCGAAGGGATTGCGGGGCGCCCGCGTCATTAACTCAGTGCTGCCGTATCTGGTGGACAGATCACGGGGCCAGGAGCCGCTCAAGGTGACGCTCCAGGTCTCGCACAAAGGCATCAAAATCGTGCAGGTAAGTGCTGAGCATACGCCACACCCCAAAAAAAAAAAAAAAAAAAAAAAAAAAACAGACACATACACAGACACACACTCATACACACCCGCACACACACACACACCTTCTACAAAACATTCCTCTATGTTGTCGTTTGTTGGAAACAGGGCTCGTCGAAGCATTTAATACCACACAGTGCCATAACCAGCTCCGTGCAAACCGATGACATCGTTGCCTGTGTTTTGCTCCTCTACAATCCGGCCACCAAATGCCCCTTGCATGTGCACGCCTACCGTTGCGACTCGGAGACAACGGCCGAGGCGTTGCACCTACAACTACAAATCCTAATCAATCGGCCCGACAATCAGAAGCGCTTTGAGGAGCTCGAGACCAGGTTAGTTTCGAGCTGAATGTTATAGTACAATATATTACATTATTATTTATCTATGGCCTTGGCCTGTGGCTAAGGCACAAATTTGTATATCCATATCGCGTCCAACTCTAAATTTACTTTTTTTACGCTCTAATGCACAGAACCTCATGCTGTGATCCCCAATTCAAATTTCATTTTAAATTCAAAAAAGCATATGACTTATTTCATAATATAAACAACATTATATAGGGAATCCCAATAAATGAGAGATAATATATGATAATCGGAATAACAATCGCAAAAGCTCATGATTTACTTTCAAATCGCAAAAGCTCGTGATTCCCAACTCTGATTATTGTTTATGAAATCGTAAAAGCTTCAATTTGCTGCCTCAACTTCCCTTTTAAAGTACAAATGCTTGCAATGAAACTCTTAGTACAGAACAATTTTGCAGATGTTTATGGAATTTTTTTCTTTAATCGAAAAGAGCTCATAAGTTTCAATAGTCAATAATATTTACGATTATATTCAATATCAATATCTATATAACTTACAAAATTCCAATATATACAATAGGACAAATTAAAATTTTTTAAAATAAATTTGTATCTTTTATTCTTTTAATATAAGTAGATCTGTTAAGAGCTTTCATCTTATGAAGATTTCTTCAAGAGAGAATCGTTTGAGTCTTCCCATCATCTTAATGTTATGCTATGTAAATGAAGCTCTGCTTTCGAAATCTAACATAAATTGTGTGTGGAAAGGCAAGAATTTCGAGTTTGCGCTGGACTTAGAGAGAATCTTTGAGTATTTGCTGGAGAATTAGATTTGAAACAAGGGAGATATAATATATGTACATACATGTATGGTATAGTATATGCACGTTGTTCTGGAGCTCGTGGGAAAGCCAGCTGCAAGTGCAGTGGCATCTCGGTGTCGTTATCATGAGTAGCAAATGAAACGATCTCCCGCAACGGGCAGAGATCGGATAATAGATTGTCTAAATGTCTAAATGTCTAAGTGGGCAGAGTTGGCTGCTTGGGTGCCAGTCGGTTGGTTTGCTGCTTGCTGCTCGCTGCTTGCTGCTTGCTGCTTGCCACTTTGTTTCCTGCTTGTCGGGCCGCAATTAATTTCAGCTTTGCGGTAAATTGTAGAAGATCCCCACATAGCCGAAATGTGAAGATGCCATGAGAAAGCGTTTTCGAGGCGGCAGCAACTCGAGCCACTGAGGCAACTGAACTCTGTGCGAGTCGACGCTGCTCGATGGGTGGCAAATGCCGAACTTGAGCAAAGATCAAAGCGTTTCACATGTGCGAAGTCCTATTTAATTTTCATGCGACTAGCCAGCATTTTTGAGTGATGTAGAAATCTGCTGGAAAATCTATGCCAAATAAAAAATGGTGCTAAGTTAGTTACTTAGAGAGCCGAATTATCGTATTGAATTTTAAAAATTTTGTAAAATAGTAGCTAGAAAATTCATTTTCATATTAATGTATTGATATAAAGTTTTTTTTTTTTTTTAATTTAAATTTTACTATGAATAATTATATTTTATTTCCACTTTTAATGGTATTTAAGATGATAATGCTGTATATGGCTCAACATAAGGGAATAAGAAAAAAAAAAATTATATAAATTTAGTAATATTTTACCCAGCTTAAAATAGTTATTTCATCTATCTGCCTATCGATGAGAAAAGTGAGTCATGAAGTCCTTTAAGTAAAGTGAGAAATATTCATAAAATATATTTAGAAAGCTAAAATCGATAGAGCTGAGTATAAGTATGTACGAGTGGGTATAAGACTATACATCAGTATACGATAATCCACACTCCAAAGTGCCGCAGCTAAGAATCACTCTGAGTGGACGCCCTCCTAACCTTATCTTCTCCTTTGAAGCTATCGCACTCATTTCTGTTCCTCTCAATGCTGTGATCCCCTCCAATACTTCTAGACTTTACCTTTCGCTGTCTATCCAAGATTTCTCCGCAAGCGCGCAGCATCTTTTGTATTGTCTTTGTATTTGTCACAGCATTTAAATAGGTAATTAATAGACCGAATGAGACATTCGTAAATGATTGACCCTAGAGCTGGTTCGACATCTTCTAGCAGCCAGTTTTCACAAAAGATTTTCTAAAATTTTCAAGTTTTCTCTTTATAGATACTACGTCATAAATTACCAAAACAAAAACCAATAATAAAAAATAAATAAATTCAAATAAATTCAAATATGCTTTCAGCTGTGTGAACTATACCAAACCAACAAAAATTTATTTTCTTTAATTTGATTTCATATGAATACGAATCGCATATGCTCATATATACATATGTGTATGTGTACATATATATGTCTATGTATACTTGTATATCAGTGTATACATACAGCCTTACCTAACTTACCTTACTCATTGCCTGTTTTATCTTTTCACCTTGCAGATTGGGCATTTTGCCACCGCTGCCCGCTGGCGGGCCTCTGGGTCACAATGGAGGCAGCAGCAGCAGCAGCCACAGCGGCGGCGACAAGCGCCACGATTCTGGCCACAAGTCGTCGCACCATCAGTCACAACAGCAGCTGCACTCGAGCGGCGGCTATTCGCAGCAGCAGCAGCGCCGCCACGAAACGTCGCCGAAGCGCTTCAGCAGCTCCTTGGGCAGCGACACGGGCAATAGCACGCGGGAGTCCGAGTGCAGCGAGGAGCACGGCCTGGCCGGCTCACCAGTCTCCCGCTCGCCGCCACATGGCGGCAGCAGCAGCAGCACCGGCAAGCATCACCACGGTTCGCATCATCCACATGGCCTTCCGCACGGCCATCCGCCACTGACGCCACAGCAGAACAGCGATCTGTTCGACTCGCTGGCCGCCGAGCTGCGCGCCAAGCTGAATGGGAACGGACCGCCGTTGCTGTTGCCGCCGCGCGACTACGACACAGTGCATCGCTCCAAGGGCAATCTAACGGCAATCGAGCTGCGACGCTGTCGCAATGCGCTCATTGTGGGCGGCGCGGGCACGCCCAAGGGCCAGGTGTCGCCTGGCACAGGACCAGCAGCACCAGTGAGCGCTGTGCCCGCCACGACGGCCAATGGCAAGCAGGTCTCGTCGCGCGGCTCCTCGGGCATTGGATCGGATCTGGCGCCCAGTCCGGAGCGACAGGAGCTGAATAGCTCAAGTGGTATGTTGGCTATAGATCTATGTACATGCATATATGTGCATGCAGCTTGTTAACAGAGATTTCACTGTACATACATACAGTGAGACCTGCCTTGAAAGGACAGCCAAACTTCTATTTAAGCTCTATGGCCAAGGGAAGTTGTCGACTTCATTAAAGCTGTCCTTCAAGGCCAACTTCACTGTATATGCATATCCATATCCATATCCATATTCATATCCATATCCATATCCATATCCATATCCATATCCATATCCATATCCATATCCATATCCATATCCGTATCCATATCCATTTCCATATGTATATCCACATCCATATCCATATTCATATCCATATCCAAATTCATATCCAAATCCGTATCCATATCCATAAATGACATATCCATGGATATCCATATCCATAAATGACATATCCATGGATATCCATATCCATATCTATATCTATGTTCATAAATGACATATTTATGGATATCCATATCCATATCTATATCCATACCCATTTCCATATCCATATCTATGTTGATAAATGACATATACATGGATATCCATATCCATATCTATATACAACACATCCACCCTTTCCATATTCATATCCATACTAAAATATCCTTGGAACTACCGTATGCATATTGATAATATCCATAATATGGATTCCATATCTATATCCACTTCCATCTTGAACTTATCCAATCCACCATTTCACATTGCAGACGACGAGCACTGGTCGAATGAGGCGGACAACTCGGTGATTGCGCTGAAGCCGTCACAAATCGCGCTCTCCCATCATGCGCAGCTGAAGCGTAAGAGCGCTGTGCAGCCGCCGGAGGATAGCTATCTGCGGGATCTGCCGGCCAAGCCGTATGTGCCGAGGCAGAGCGAACGCGTCAAGACGCCGGCAGCGCCATCGAACAGCAAGTCGTGGTCGCGCGAGGACGAGATCAAGCCGATCATCATGCGACCCGCTGACTACGATGCGAAATTCAATCGGGTGATGCAGCTGGAGCCGCAGCCGGCCAAGCATGAGGCGGCGGCCAAGCTGCGCGACACCGACAAATACAACGAGATCAATCGCTTGCTGAACAAGAAGCTGTCCGGCCACGATCGGGATCGGCTCAAGGAGCGTTCACTGCACGACGACGATCTGGACGACTTCGATGACTCGGATCCGTGCAGTGACCCGCCGCAGAAGCCGCTGCCCGTTGCCAGCTATCGCAAGGAGAACCTGACGGACAAGCAAAAGTTCATGGAATACGCGTCCAAGAAGCAGCAGCAGCAGCAGCAGCAGCAGCTCAAGTCCTACGCAGCCGAGGAGGCGCAGCGCTATGGCGGCAGTCGCCATCGCTATGTGGATCCCGCCGAGCTGCCGTTCGAGCAGCTGCCGCCAGTGCCGGCGCACAACAAATATGCGGCCGTGCATCGCGGCGCAGAGCCGACGCGCAGCAGCAACAGCGTCGGCGGCGGCAGCAGCAGCCACATCAACGGCAGCAATCCAGATCGACTACGGGAGCGCCATGACAGAGACAGAGAGCGCGATAGAGAGCGAGAGCGGGAGAGGGAGAGGGAAAGGGAGCGCGATAGAGATCACGAACATTCCAGGGATCGCAATCCATACCGCGAGGCAGAGAGCCTGCCCTACATCCAGAGCATGGAGAAGATGATGAAGTCGACGGGCATGCGCTACGGCGAGGAGCCGCCACGCAAGCCCAGCAGCCGGGATAGCCGCGACTACGTGCGGGAGTATCCGGCTGCGGCCAGCAGTCAGGTGTCGCCGAGCGATCGCTTCCACGATGCCAAGGACAAGTTCCGGGCCATGGAGCGCACCGGCGGCAGTCGCTATGACCTGGACGAGCGCGACAGCGGCAACGGAGTCGCACCGGTGGCGCCCACAGCCGACTACAGATCATCGTCGCGTCGGCGACGCGGCTCCGTGGAGCCGCCCAGCTACGATCAGTGGAGCGACGAGGAGGAGGAGCCCGAGCAGCAGCTGCCCGTGCCAGTGCAGCAGCCGGAGCCGATGATGAGTCGTTCGCGTGCTCGCTCGCGCGACCACTGGGAACAAGAGCAGCAGCATCACGTCAGCAATGGTGGCAACATGCGCCACGGCCATGAGCGGGAGCGGCGCGAGCGGGACTATCCCATGCGACGCGGCGACGATATGCGAGAGCCGCCACACGATGGCTATCGTCTGGAACGCGAGAGGGAAAGGGAGCGGGAGCGTGAGCGTGAGCGAGAGAGAGAAAGGGAGCGGGAGAGGGAGCGAGAGCGAGAGCGTGAGCGTGAACGGGACCGAGATCGAGAGCGAGAACGGGATCGCCATCAGTCGCAGTCGCGCCATCAGATGCGGGCACGCTCGCGAGAGTACATGCAGCCGACGGAGTCGGTGCCGCCCGTGGCCAAGTCCAGTTCGTCGCGCCTAAGCCATCATGCCGAGCGCTATCCGTCGCCGGCGCCGACGCCCAACAGCGGCAACAGCGGCAGCTCCAGCTCGGGCAAGCCGCTGGCCAGCATGCCCAAGGGCTATCGGCACAGCTATGCGGAGCCCGTGTTCGCGCGCTCCGGCGGACGCGTGGGCCTCGCTGCAGTCAATCCCTACTGATAACAAACGACAACAGCAACAACAACGACAACAATAATATTGCTTAATGAACATACTCAATAACTGTACATTACACACACACACAGACACACTCACACAAACACACACAAAAGTGGGCGAATCCCCATGCGGGGGGATGAGCAGCAGCCACGATCCAAGCGCCACAAAGCAGCGGGGCACCAAGTGCTTCGGCGGTCAGCGCCTGTAATTATGTGCCTTCAAAATATGTTTTATATCAGTGCAGATGCATGTATATACATATACATATATACGTACACATATACATATGTATCCATGTATATCGATGACTATATAATGCATGTATATTTTTTATTTAGCTAAACAAAAGAAAACAAAAACAAAAACAAAAAACGAAACGCGAACAATCACAGTTGATATATGCATTTTTTTTTTTTCATAGCCCTAAGTCGTGCGGTTGGTTGATATATAAATATATGATATATTTACATATATATGTATACTATACACATATATATGTATACTTTTTTTTTGTAATCAACTTAATATTCGATACGTGTATGCATAATAAACGTATATAGCTGATGTATCTATTGTTATCAATTTGATATTTACATTAATAAAGCGCTAGAAAAAAATCTAACTTAATCTTTTAATTTGTATGCAAATCAAATATGAATTGTTTACATTATGAACTTGAAAGTTTATAATGCGATCGAGCATTTTTTTTACTTATGATCAAATTCAAATGTGCCGCGCTTTGGTATTTGTTTTTTGCAACAGCGCCATCTATGGTCACTTTGCGTACAGCTTGACCGTAAATCAACTCTGCGCTGTGTGGCGGCATGTCGATAACAGCTAACAGGCACGATCAGTTAACCCGAATGTGCAAGGCATATTTGCCGTTGGGCGTCTGCCTTAACGTAATTATTTGGCTTCATTGATTCTCAATTAATTATTTTACATTATTAATTGAGCATTTTATATTATTTTATACAATTTTTTATCTATTTGGTTTTTTTTTAATGATTTAAAGCCAGCTACGAATGACCAATCGGTCAAAACTATATTTAATAGAAGACAATATATTTCGCTTTTATATCCATGTATCCGAATCGGTCAAAATAGATTTACACCACGACTTTGATCTATCAATAAGTATAAAGATTCCACCAGAACATACCGATCAATCTCCCCATACCTTTTTACATCCGCCAAATTCAACTTTTACAACGAAAATTTGAAAACATCTTTAATCTTAAGGACTAACCACATTTATTCCTTAACACATTCTATACAAATTTCATCGATTTTTGTTTTGTTTTACATTTTATTGTTTAATTTAAAAACTCTTTGTTTGGTTTTCACAATAGTTTTTGTTTTTTGTAGATTTTTTCAAAACAAAAATAAAGAAGAAAAATATAGTTTAGTTAATATATTTTTATCCTTTCTCTCTCACTTGTGTTTTTTTTTCATTCTTGTTGTTGTTTGTTTTATTTTTTTTTTTTTTTTTTTTTTGTAATAATATTAATTAAAAATATTGGTTTTCGTTTTGTTTTTGTTTTTCTTTCGCAAGTTAATTTAAGAAACAATTAATCAAGTTCTTATTTAATTATACAAATTTTAAAAAAATAGTAATTATATAATAATAAAAATAATATTTATAACGGGGAAAATGCAAATAGCTCTTCTTCATGCTGTTGTTGTTGTTGTTGTTGATTTCTCAAGTTGCTATTGTTGTTTGTTGTTGTTGTAGCTAGTATAGTTTGTTGTTTCTCTCATTTTGATGCGCGCAAAGAAAATATGTTGTAGGTGAGGGGCGTGTGGGGCGGGGCATTTACGACCAATTGAAAATATTGATAAACTAAGAGCGAATAATGGAAGTCAGGATTCCGTTAGATTGATTGTGTGATTGTCGTTCAACACTTGAATGTCAAAACCATTTTCATTTATTTTCTTTTAACTAATACTCTCCATAAATACACACATATTATTTCCCGTCCTCCACTTCTTCATCTATACTAAAGGTCAATTAAAAAAAAAAAAAATTTAAACAAAAGCTGCAAAAATGCTCGGCCAGTTGGCCTGCATCCATATATCAATTGAATTGGTAGTTGGCTATTGGGGAGTGGTAGGTGGCGCGCTGCGTCGAATTTCATGGTGGTTAGATTGGCTTGGGATATAGGATATAGATAGTTCCATGTGTGGGGCGTGGCGAGCGCTTTACATGTTCTCAAACTGATCGACGCGACGCTTTGTGTTGCCCTTGCGGATCTCGCGCAACGTCTTGTACTTGTCGCGTCCCTGGCGCACATTTTCGCGATGAATCTTATCGTTGGCCGTCTCTTTCGTTTCGTCGCGTGACTGCGCCAGGTCTTGCTTCAGGGCCTGCAAATAAGCGAGAGAGCGAGAGAGAGTTCGAATTAGAAAGAGAAGGGGATAGATAGAGAGCACACAAGTAAATATATTGAAGTATGATGTATAAGAAAATAACTCGACTCTTTATGTTGAATCACGACTATTCAAATATTTCGGTAACTACAATTGTAGAATGTATAACTATTTGGAACTCAACATATATGTTTATCTATGACTTGGTAAACTATGAAACATAACTAAAAGTATTCAGTATATAGGCTAACAATATTGATATATATCTCAATTTCTACAAATACACATGATATTATATGTAGATGTAGAAATGTGTTTTAACGTTATCTACCCTTTACACCTTCTGTATTAAACACATATAGAACATTTGACAACAAAATATTTGTTTTACACATAATATGAAGAATGCAATGGAAGCTTTTTAAACTAGGTACATTCTGCTACATTCTTGAAATTCTTATCTATAACATCTGACATATGAAGAGCATACTCAATATTTTTCTTTATGTTGTCTGTTGTTGGTTTTGCCACATAAGCCGAAAGCTTTTTGTCATGCCAATTATACAAAAAATGGTTGCTACAAAATAACTACATTGTCTGATAAGATAAATAAACAAAGTGCTTACTGCGCCCACATAAACAAAACAAAACCAAAGAAAATACAAAAAAACCCAAGCCTGTTATCTGCATATTTTAAGAAAGCTATCTAAGGAGGTTATCTCTAGTGGGGTGCGTAGCATATTCGCTCTATCTCTAATGTTTGCACGCACCTTAAGCTGATCGTGCAAGCGCTCGTTGCGCTCGGCCAGCGTGCGTCTGTCCTCGATGGGATCCTTGATATGCTCGTCTGTGTCCAAGTCGCGCGACACATCGCCGCCGGCATCGCCATTCGTCAGCTCCTCCTCGTTCTCGTTCTCATCCTCGGCCACGTGATGGTGTTGCGGCGTGGTGGATGCCGCCAACAGCGCAGCAGCAGCTTCGGCCTGGAAGATTACATAGATAAATAGATAAATAATGCCGATGGAGAAGGGGGGTATAGACTGAATTAACCTGCTTGCGGCGTGCCTCCTCGACCTCGTCTTGCAGGCGCTTGGTCTCTTCGTCCTTGGCATTGACTTCGTCCTGAATGCGTTGCACCTCCTGTTGCTTAGCCATGATCTCCTCCTCCAGCTTGGCCTTCTCGACGGCCTCCATATTCTTGGCCTCCTCCAAGCGCTGCAGCATCGATTGCAGCTCCTTCTGGCGCAGCTCAAGCTCATCCTTGGCGGCCTGCAGCTGCTTCAGCTGCTCCTCCAATCGCCGTATCATCTCCTGTGCCTCAAGCAGATCACGCTGCGAGCGCTCCATCTCCTCTTGCATTTGCTTGAGTCGATCCTCATACTCCTGCTGCTTCTTCTCGGCACGCTCACGTGCTGCCAGCGCCAGCTGCAGCTTCTCACTGTGGAGGAATTTATCAGATATTAGAGAACAGACTTTGGAAAAGTAAATCTCATCAGACTTACCGCTCCTGCTGTTTGGCGTTCTTCTCTTCGCGCGCCTGGGCCTTCATTTGCTGCACATCGATCGTGTCGGGCTTGCGACGACGCATGTAGAGCTCATGGTTGCCCATGCAGAGGGCCAGGATGCGCTTGTTGATGCGAACGCGCGGCGCAAAGAACATAAAGTCCGGCGCCTTCTTGTCAATTGGCTTGATGATGAACTTCTTCTCAGAGAACGAAATGTTACGGATCTCGGACCAGGGGAAGCCGATTTTGGGCGTTAGTCGATCGTCCTGCTCGTAAATGTTCAGGCCGAGCGCATCGACGCCCAACCAGAGGTCGGTGCCCTTCTTGTTGCGTATCTCGAAATAGTTAACGCCATACATCTCCAGATCCTGGGCAATCTTCAGATACTCCATCATGGCATCCTCGCGCAGCATGCTGCGATGCTCCTGCCACCAGGTCATTATCGACTGCTCCCATTCGTCCTTGGACATCTTGTGCTGATCGATGACGCGCTGTGGCAACAGGCGATCGTTCGCTAGGAAACCGGCTGTGTGAGTGGTTTTATTGTGATCGCCATGGCGCGCCTGCACCGCATAGGAGGCCAGCAGCACCGACGTCTCCGGCGGGCAGTAGATCTCATCGGTCAATATGGCATTCTTCACTTGCAGATAGAACAGGCGCAGTGTGATGTCCTGTATGAGCTCCTCGGCCACATCCTCCGGATAGAATTTGGCACGGAATCTGAATTGCAACGGATTCTCCTTTTTCACATCCTGATTCATGACCTAAACACACGAATGACAATAACATAGATTAATATACAGGCAATATTGATGCATTCTCTTATTCATTAAACATATTTCATATATTATTTGGCACATTATGGGTTACCCATGTTGAGAACGGCATTGATCCAGTCTGTGCGATTTGGTTTGTGCAATCGTTTCAAATGTGTGCAGCATGTTTCAATAGAGAATCAATCAGAGATCAATGATAATAATTATACATATATTCAGTTTTATTCGTATTCGTTCGACAACTCTACAGAGCTGGGACAGGAGGGATCGTTGTTGGCATGCAGGGTTGACTCTACAGACAAACTACATTCAGTCATAGATTATGGGAACGTCAACTAAAACCTTAAGCTAGACCTAGACCTAGCTGGGAAAAGGGTTTAGCTAAGGCCACAAATAGCAATAAACATTTGTTGGGAATTGATTGATTGGTTTTGGCTTTGAGATGTCGCCCACCATATCGTCGGCATCATCATCTTCCTCGCTCTCGTCCGTCTGATTGTGTCCATTGCTATCAGCGGTCTTTTTGTCCACATATTTCTTAACACGTTTCAAATATTTAATGGTCTTTATGGCCGGCGATTCTGGCTAAACAATACAATACGTAACACCTCATTATTCTCTAAGCAGTTAACAATATGCTCGAGGCGTATTAGAAACTTTGGCATATATAATCATTTGCATATTTGGTATACAGTTATGTATATGTGTAATGCTTACCTTTTTGTATAGCTTAATCCATGTGGAGTCACCCTTTGAGTCGGTGTACTGCAGACCAAAGAACCAAACCTCACGCAATCCAATCGTCTTGACCACCTGATCGAACAGTTGTTTACCGGTCGTTGTCGACTGAATGGCAAACTCCAGTTCAGCGTCCATTGTTGTGACGCGCACATTTAGCTACAAGTAGGAAGAGAATTTATATACAAATTAAAATTCATTGCATAAGCTAAGAGATCGTTTATATTTGACTAGGTCTTTCTCATATTCATGTATCTCTAATCTGTAGATTACCTTAACCCATAATCTATTATCGATATTTATCGATTTCTTATTGTTAATTTGTGAGTGAATTATTTCAATTTATCATAATCATTTCATTTACAACAACTGTTTGTTTGTTTATTAAAATCCTTTGATCTCTGGTATGCTATCGATATTCTTGATGAATGTCTATGCCATTCATGTCGTAATTATATTCCTCTATCAGAGTTCACGTGTCTGCTTCATGTGCTTTCTCTCCCCTTTCTATGGGTTTCACCTGCCTCGTCCACTTTTTCCACTCTGCTGACGTTAAGCCCCTCTCACCCACGCGCTGACCGAATTGGTCAAGTGACACACAAACACAGAAAGAGTCTCGCTCTTTCGCTCTCGCTCCCCCTCTCGTTCTCCCTTTTTATCTGTATGCCTCCATGAGCCCATGTGACTGACTGCATGTCCGCTTGTATAACGTTGACTTCTCTGCACACACTCACACTCACACTCATACACACACACACACACACATTCGGAATAGCCAGTCAATCCATTTACTATAAACGTCTGATGTTGTTGCTGTTGCTGTCATGCTTGATTGCTTCTTTTTGTTGTTGCCGTTTCCCGAGCGTGATTTTCCTAGGCAGCTTTTCCCGGCCAGCCGTAATTAGCAGACACGTGCACTTCTCACATGTTTGGCGACTTTTACTTCCATAATCCTCCTTTGACACTTGCAGCGCTCTCTCGCACTACCAATTGCAATGCGTGCACTAATTCGCATTAAATGATCAATGAGCGATCGATTGTTGGAGGTTCCAGTTATCGATTCATTCTCTTCTCTAATATGAAAGCAATATAATATTGACTTGATTTTGTTTATATATATTGACTAACTTTATTACAGTTCTAAGTTTAATTGGCAATAACATCTCAACAACAACTATGCTATCGATTAATTACAACTTTAGTTGTGTGTAAGAGCTGACTTGTTTTATGGCAATGTCTTGAATATCTGAGTGCAAAATTGGAAGAGCTGAACGTGATTCCTAACTGTAAACCGTAAATAGCAACCACAATTTTGTGGCTTTGTCGCGCTCATTAAGAGCGATAACAAAGTTATCGATAGCAACGTTTTTGTAAGCTCAAAAAATGCATAGTTTTTTCGTTATTTGCCTAGACGTTTCCAATTCTTGTTGATTTTTTATTTATATATATTTTTTTTTTGCATATGTTTTGCTACGCATTTTAACGTGTTTTTATATGTCTCTCTATTTTATTTTTTTTTTTTTTCTTTATTTTGTCTCTTTGTTGTTTTTTTTTTTTTAGTGCATTTTGTCGCAATGCAAATCAAACGTGACACAATGCAAGGAAATTGAAAACGTTCATGTTGAGGATTGATCTCGAAAAACTCATCATCAAGTGAGCATTTGAGCTAACGGTAAACACAGTCGTCGGCTGATCGCACATTTGTCTCTAGAATAAGAAACCGAATGTTCTGGATTATGAAATAGACGCAAACATAGAAGCATAAGGAGACATCCAGAACATTCGATATGCAGTAGAAGTAGGTATATAAGCGCGCTGTAAGTCGAGCCAAAGTTCATTCAGTAAGTTCATTGTGTAAGATTAATGTCAGTGTGTCGGCTCGGTTAGTTAAGTTCAAATCGTCGCGGTACGTGAAGAAGTGTACTTGTTACTGAATATTTTTGTTAAATAAACTTTTTGTGTTGCGCCTACATATACCGTGTTTCATTTAAGAAAAACCTTCAACAGGTTATGGGCCCAGACAGTGCTAAACGTGTAATGTAGTGTGAAATCGAGTGCAAGTACAAAAGTGAATTAGTGGCAAATTTGTAACTAAATAAAGACAATGAAAATGGAGCCATTAAATATGAGAATTGAACGATTACGCGACAAAGACAATTGGCATTTGTGGTGTTTTATGATTCGTACGCTATTGGAAGAAGACGACGATGTTCTTGCCGTTTGTGAAGGTAGTTTGACGTGTCCGACACAGGAGTCTGCAACATACGAGAGAGACTCGAAAAGGTTCTTGAAAGCTGATAAGACTGCAAGGAAAATAATTATTCACTCTATCGAGAGAAGACCGATGGAATTGATTGTGAGCTGCAAAACAGCAAGAGAAATGTGGATAAAATTGAACTCAGTATATGATATGAAATCAGAAGAAAATTTATCGGCTATTCAGAAACAGTTTTTTGATTTCAAATGGATTGAAAGTGAGAGTGTGGACTACAATATTTCAAAGTTAGAAGTTTTGTGGAGCAAGATGAAAAATCTTGGAAGTGCTGTGCCTGAAACAATGTTAATGTCGCGAATCCTGTCATCTTTGCCTCAAAAGTTTAACTATTTTCATAGTGCGTGGGATTCGGTCGAAGACAGCAAAAGAACATTGAACAATTTGACGACTCGTTTAATGACAGAAGAAATGCGGTCAAAAGAACAAGAAGTGGTACCTGGAGAGTCAACAGCGTTAGTCGCCGGCAACGGAAAAAATAAAAGAGAACATGAAAATAAGAAGAAAATTATGAAGTGCTATAACTGCGGCGTGATGGGACATCTGAAGAAGGACTGCTACAGGTGTTATATATGCAAGAAGAAAGGCCACAAGAGCAACACCTGTCACCAAAGGAGAAATGCAGGAAGTCAAGCGGAAAATAATCAAGGAGAATCGGGTGAATCATCGATGAAAGGATTGATTGCGAGCAGGGACGGCAGAGAAGATGACGTGTGGGTGATCGACTCAGGAGCTTCTGATCACATGTCAAGACGTCGAGATTGGTATTCTACTTATGAAGAATTTTGGAGCCCCTGAGGATAGGCGTAGGTAACGGTAAATATATCACGGCGCACGGAAAAGGTAATATTGATATTGAAACTTATGTCAATAATAATAAAAGGGCGACGACAATGTTTAATGTTTTGTATGTTCCGGAAATAGTTTACAATTTATTTTCTATTATGTCAGCTGCAAAAAGGGGTGTTGATTGTCTTATTAAAAATAAAGGAACACAGTGTTTGTTGAGACGTGATAATAAAATAATTGCAACGGGTTCTAGGTTCGGAAACTTATTAAAATTAGATGCGAATGTTTTGATGCCAAAATTGTGTAATTTAACAAGAAAAATAGAATCGAAAGAAAGTGATTCTTTACAAGTATGGCACGAGAGGTTTTGTCATCAAAACGTTCGACATGTTCGCGATTATTTGAAAAATAAGAATATTGATTTTCTAGAAAATGATTTCTTTTGTGAAGGATGTGCTTATGGGAAGCAGCATCGGCTAACATTTCACAAAAATATTGACCGTGCAACAAAGACACGAGAGATAATTCATACTGATGTTTGCGGTCCGATAGAGGTAGAGTCTATTGGTAAAAAGTTGTATTTTGTTAGCTTTAAAGATGATTATTCAAGTTATCGGGAAGTTTATTTTATACGTCATAAGTCAGAAGTATTTGAAAAACTCAAAATTTTTATTCAGGCAATTCAGAATCAATTTCATGAAAACATTAAAGAAATTCACAGCGATGGGGGTAGAGAATATATTAATAAAGAAGTTAAATTGTTCTTTAATAAGAAGGGAATAAAACATATTGTTAATGCTCCTTATACACCTGAACAGAATGGAGTTGCGGAACGTGAGAATAGAACTATTATTGAAGCTGCACGATCAATGTTGCATTCTAATTCTGAGTTACCATTATTTCTATGGGCAGAAGCAGTAAACACTGCAGTTTATGTAATTAACCGCACAGGTCCAACAAAACATGGGAATAAAACTCCATATGAGTTGTGGTTCAAGAAAGAGCCAGATATCGGAAATCTTAAAATTTTCGGGACTGAATGTTTTGTACATGTACCAAAAGAAAAAAGGAGAAAATTAGATAAAAAGTCTATTAAAGGATTTATAGTAGGATACGTTGAAAATTGCAAAGGATATCGTGTATATGTTCCAAATATGAGAGATGTAATTATAAGTAGAGATGTATGTTTTAAACCAGAAAACTTTACAGCTCAGTTTAAAAAACCTGAAATTTTAGTTGACAATTCTGAAAGTGAGACTAATGAAAGTGAATACGAAAATAATAAAATTGAAGATGAATCAACTGAACATAATAATAGTGAAATGGGTCGGCGATTGCGAGATAGATCACAGATTCGTATGCCAGATTTTTATGGTTGCCCTGTTACATTTATTACACAAAGCTTGCCTTTAAATTATAATGAAGCGTTAAAGTCTGATGAAAATGTATCTGAACAAAATAATTGTAATGCACCTTACCGCGAAGCAATAGGAAATTTAATGTTTTTACAAGTTGTTTCAAGGCCAGATATAAGTTTTTCTGTTAATGTAGTTTCCCGAGAGCTAGAAAACCCGAAGCAGCATCACTGGACGTTAGTTAAGAGAATATTTCGTTATTTGAAAGGAACGATGGATTTGGGAATTTTATACAGTAAAAATAATAATATTTTTGAGACATATAGTGATGCTGATTATGCAGGTGATAAGAAAACTCGGAAATCTACATCTGGAATTTTGTGTAAATATGCGAATGCTGCAATAACGTGGCAAAGTAAAAAACAACAATGTGTAGCTTTATCAACAACAGAAGCCGAATATGTAAGTGCAGCTCTAGCAAGTAAGGAAATGATATGGCTAAAGAAATTGTTTTTTGATTGTAACATTAATTTAAGTAACTACATCTTGTTTATAGATAATATAAGTGCGATTAAGCTAATCAAAAATCCTGAATTTCATCAACGAAGCAAACATATAGATGTTAAATATCATTTTGTACGCGATTTATTTGAGAAAGATGAGATAGATGTAAGGTATGTAAAGAGTGAAGAGCAGATCGCTGACATTTTTACTAAAGCTTTGCCAAAGCCCAGATTTTTGTATCTAAGAGAGAAATTGGGAATGAAGAATAAGGGACAAATTTGTTATAGAGATGTTGAGTTTTAGGGAGGGTGTTGAGGATTGATCTCGAAAAACTCATCATCAAGTGAGCATTTGAGCTAACGGTAAACACAGTCGTCGGCTGATCGCACATTTGTCTCTAGAATAAGAAACCGAATGTTCTGGATTATGAAATAGACGCAAACATAGAAGCATAAGGAGACATCCAGAACATTCGATATGCAGTAGAAGTAGGTATATAAGCGCGCTGTAAGTCGAGCCAAAGTTCATTCAGTAAGTTCATTGTGTAAGATTAATGTCAGTGTGTCGGCTCGGTTAGTTAAGTTCAAATCGTCGCGGTACGTGAAGAAGTGTACTTGTTACTGAATATTTTTGTTAAATAAACTTTTTGTGTTGCGCCTACATATACCGTGTTTCATTTAAGAAAAACCTTCAACAGTTCATTTCAATCCAATTAACGTTTTTGGGTTAATGCATGTTGTTGCTGCTGCTGCTGCTGTTGTTGTTGTTGTTGTTGTTGCTGTCATGTGTATGGTACGTGCATACGAGCATAACTCACTCATTGGCCCCACTGTGCAAGCGAGTGTGGCAACGGAAACAGCCGCATAACCAACCAGTTGCCATCTCGCCTCCCAACTCTAGCTTCTCACCCCTCTCTATCTCCCTCTCTCCCTGCTACTGCAGCTGTAGCATGACAAATTGCTCTCAGCTATGCCAAAATGTTGACGTTACTTATGCATACATATATTATTCGACTCTAGTTGTTTCTGTCAAGCCGGAAACCATAAAAATGCATCACAACAACAACAACAACAAAACTAACACGAAAATAACTGTGCAAAAGTCGTATATTTCATGTAAATGCTGCTTTGAATTATTCAATAAATTCGTCATATTTTATATAACTGCAAATTCCATTGATCGTTTGTCAATAATGTTTAATGAACTATCCGAAACTCTAATGACACATTGACTGAATAGCAGTTAAAAATATATAAATATTAATGATTTATATAGATATTAATTATAATGAAATTCTCTAAGAGATTACTGAGAAATACTTTAGCAAGCAAAATTATCTATCAAATATATATTTGTTATATTCTATTTTTAGATTTTAATTTTTAAACAAATATGAATAGCTTGACTAATTTGTGCATATCACAAGATAAGATAAGATCACAATATCTTTATAAATATTGATATATGTACATATTAATACAAATAACTGTATCTATCAACTGTCCACTGTTCAAGCTAAAGACACGTTTACATAGCCTAAAACAAGCTAAAGAATTCCCTTAAAGTGTGGAAGAAAAAGTTTATCTCTCATTTATATGCTAATTTCTGGTATTTTCATAATACAAAACTGTAAAGAGAAAAAATGTATTATAGAGAACACAGAACACCAAGATCAAAGAGCAAAGTGCTTAAACCCTTGTCAGTATAAACCCTGATAAATCGGATATTAAGAAATTGCAACTTTTCTAGGTAGAATACCGAGAAAATTGAACTAAGAACTAAGAAATCCAAGAACTCGAACTTAAAAGTGCTATACGAATTCCATTAAGTTTTTATTGGAAATCCAGGAATATAAATCTATGAAACCATTTTACAAATTCAGAAATTCGAATTAGAACTCTTGAGAGATTCAGAATACATGTTAAATCAAATTTGAATTTCAATAAAGAGCTCTAAATTCCAATTTGCTACACAAATAATCTAATACAAAAAAAAAAAAAAAAAATACACTTAAAAATCCATATTTTTCAAAACTCTCATTATACTATTTAGTGTTTCTAGTAAAATAACACTCATAATATTTCATGGAGCAATAGCTTTAACTTTCAAATGATATTCTGGAACTGAGTCGTATCCAATTAGTGAACGACAACTGGCAGTAATAGCCTAGGCAAGCTTCAGTACACTACGCCCCCATCGCTTCCACCTCAAGGGTATTTCAAGGGGATAGATATGGAAGCTTGGAACAGGCTCAACGCACCATTTTACGCTTAACGCTGCCGCCATAGCGCGAAAGACGCGCTCGACTGGTATCGGAGACGACGACCATTTTGGACGGCCAAGCGTTTTTCAGTAGCCTTTGAATAGTTACAGAGTTTTGGATGGCGCGTAATGCGCACACACATATATCACACACACACACACACACACGTACGCACGCACACTCGAGTAGCGAACGAAGTAGCAATAAAAAAAAAATGAAACGTAAATCGTAGAAAATTCCAATGCGCGTCGTTCTGCTGCCCAGCGTCAACTGAGGGAAATGGAAAAGCGACTCTAGGCTTTTAACTTAACTTAATGCAATGGCATAGTCGAAGAGACCCCAGGCCAGGCCCGATGCCAGATCCAATCGGGGCTGGTGGGTCTTAGGTGAAGGTAGACAGAGCAGGGGCACCCACGTCAGAGCTCAACAACTGTTCAATTTCAAACGGCAAGGCGGCAATACGGCAATATGGCAATACGGCAATAATGTGCCGCTCTCTGAACGACAAATGCTAGATTTATATTTTCATTTTCCCTCTGCTTCCATTTTAGTTCTTTTGCAATTGTATGTTAATTATGCAGCCAAAAATAGACACTGAGAAAATATATATATATATACATATATATAGATCTATATATACTCGCATGCATACAGTTAGCTGTGCTTTCTCTAAACCCACCTAACCCCCCTCCTCCCCTATCCGCACTTGGCTGACCAATCAATGGACAGCCATCGCGTTCGGAGAGGCCCGGCCTGGATAAACAAATCAACGTCAATCATACGACGCGTTGGCTGTCAGTCCTATTAGAGCTGCAATTAGCCAAGCCCATTAAGGTAAATACATCAAGCACAAAACCATGAAGGGGCATACATTATATTTGGGGACCTATTATTTTCACCATTTTATTAGCATTCACGAATAGTGCCTCATCAAATATCATTCATCATTTGAGCTCTCGGTCCACATTAAACTATCTCCATTGTCTTACGAATCGCTTCGCATTCATGAATGCAATTTGAATATAGAAAAGAGCCCAAAGTGGAAGAGGATAGGAGTAGAAGATGTTTAAGTTTAAGAATATATTAAAAATGTGTTTATCTTTGGTGATTTTGGTAATTATTGCTAGATTTATCTTTCTCTCGCTCTCTTCTTCTTTTCGTTATCTAGTTTCAATTCTTTGATTCGCTTTTCTATTTATCTATGTCGTTATGTTATCTTTCTCCAAATATTTATATTTCTTCATTTCACGCACTCTGTCTCTGTATCTCTTCTTCCTTCTCATATGGTCTCTCTCTTTCTTTATCTCTTTCTCTCTTTTCTCTTTTCTCTTCTATCCTCAATTCTCCTATTCTCTCAATCTCTCCTCACCTTTCTCTCTCTCTCTCCCTCTATTTCTTCATCTATTTCCTGCCCTACACTCTCTTTTTCACATCTCCATAATTTTATCTTATTAGCTTTTAATTATTCCCATCGGCCTTTTCTCGCATCTCTCTAATCTCAAATCCCCCTTACCACTCACACTATTCCATACCTTCATGTATGTCTCCATTCTCATCTCTTTTTTCTCCCCCTTCACTAAGTTTTAGCTTTATCATTTAATTATTCTCGCCTTCACTTCCACTGAAATTTGTAAGATCTCAAAATTTATAATAAAAAAAACAATTTCTGAATCACTTCCTCATGATTTATAATCAAAAAAAAAAAAAAAACATAATATATACATTTAGATAAATGCTTATATATGGGGCGGACAAAACCCCAATGTATAGTACATTTTATGAATCAACCGTTTTAGATAGTCGCAAAAGAAGATGACACTGAAAGCGTGGACTGATTTATTGTCTGTCCTGTTCGCTGTCAATCAAATGAAATGAAATCGAATCAAATTGAGGCAAATCAGTTTTCAGTTTTCAGTCGTCAACTGATATCGACAGTCAGCGCCATCACAAGACGGCTGGCACAGACGCCAATGGGTCAAGTGGGGATTGTGGGGGACTTTTCTGTATTATGACGTCGTCCACAAATCTTTGACGTCATCAGACTAGTTTAAACTTTTCTTTTTAATAGTTTGGCGCATTGCCAGAAGTGGAAAACGCCGGACTTCTTTTTTTTTTTTGGTTTCTGTTTTTGATTTGCTAGTTCAATGACGCTGCAGCTGACGATGACGTCTTTCATATTTTTCTACTTTTTTTTTTTTTTGGCTTCTGCTGTCAATCATTTAGTGATAAGAAAGTACACACTTGTCGTCTTCCTCTTCACCCTCTTCTATTTGCAGCAGTATCTGTGTGGCCATAAAGTGCTTGATAATCTATCAAAATTTACAAGCAGGTTTCGATTCGCATGCTATTTTGGTTTTCCTTTATCAGCTGCAGCTGCTGCTGCTACTGCTTCAAACACGAAATGAGTTTTTCATTAATTTGATTGCTGCCCCTGATTGATTGCATAACGATTCAAATTCAATTTGATATCACAATTGTGCATACCGAAAACAATTTCCGATAATAATATTTTATGTATCGCAAAATTTGATTTGAGTAGATTTTCGTGTCATATTTCAGCTCATTTTGTTAAAAGGATTTCATGTTTGATGTTCTTCCGTACGTAAGGTGGCAACGCTTTGACTCTACTTTTGTGTGATATGAGTAGGATCTTCCATTTTTATTTGATGTATATTTAAATCATGTTCTAAAATTCTTATTTTTCTTGACTTCGACAATCTTATTTTATCTTTAGCTTTTCTTCCCCGTAAGGTGGCAACGCTTTGTCAGTCTGAATTTCACTTTTAGAGAATATAGATTTGATCTTCAAATTCTTATTTTACGATTGTAATTACTCTACATTTATACCATCTATATTCAATGTTGTATTTTCTCCTTTGGGGATGGCAAGGTGGCAACGCTTAATATTAATATTTAAGCTACTATAACATATTGTCATGAAAGGTTTTTAAAACATTTCCTTCTAAATACTAAATTTTACTTAATTGAAATAATTTATTCCATTTGACATTGATGCAATATAACAACAATATGGCAACACTGTCACATATAATGTTTTCTCTCTTATTAACCAACACTAAACTTGATTATGCTTTTAGCTAAGTTTCACTACAACAATCCGATAGCATTATCTCAGCTAGTTTTATAGCGTAAAAACTTTGACCCATTATCAAAATTCACTTAAATTTGATCCTTATAAGCTTTACTTACCGATTTGGGCGACATTTTGCTGCTTGTCTATCCTCACCCCGTTGTTGTTAATGGAAATTGTTGGGGACGTCTGTGTTGTTGTTGTTGCTTTCGTGTTTTGCTAATTGTTCAGACTGCAATGAGAATTGGTTGTAAGATAATTGATTATTAATGCTTAAATAAACAAAGTAGTTAGCATTAAATAATAAAATTCGTTTGGGCCAATTGGTTAAAGCTCTTGGCCAGTTGCTTTCTGCACGCGTCAGGCGACTGCAAATGGAAAGCTCACGATCATAATTCCTATATATAGGAACTGTTTTGTGCACACACACACACATATATACATATATATATATATACATAACACTTGGCTCGTTTTGCTATATCTGGCATATAATATTCGTTTATTTCTGATTTCACCTGGCACTTTGACAACCCTTTAAAACAGCGAGTGTTTCATTTCGGTTTCCTTCTAATTAACAAATCGTGTGCACAAAAATTAACTCAAATTTATTTATTTATTTATTTTTTTTTTTTTCAACTCAAGCACTTGAAAACTTTAGATAACATTTTGTCAACGGAAATGCAAAACAATTAAAAAGAAATATAGTAAAATAAAAAGCCAACAAATGTTTAGATTACGACAGCGTATAAAGTTCTCCACTTATCGTCATAAAAATATATATATGTATATATATATATATATATAATATACATACATATTTTTATTTGTATGAATTTTAATAAGCTGAGCTTTTTTATTGACAGCGACCCAGCGGAGGAGCCCTTGAACCCAGTTACAGGAAACCCGTAAGACCAACTATTTGAATTTGATTTGAAAAATCACTTAAAAATTCTTATTAAATTGTTATTGTTGTTGTTGTTGTTGTTGTTGTTGTTGATTGTAAAAACCTGTGCCTGCCATAATGAAAATTCAATTGACTTTTTGACACCTGACATTTTGTAAGCGCTTTGAAAGCAATTGTGACGTCACACGGCAGAGACGCCATCTTCATTTGATTTACGAAGAAAATATGCTGTGTTTACACACACACACACACACACACACTGTATGCTTGCTGAAACTGGCTTGAACAAACGGTTTCCGTCGAAATGCAAATTAATAATCATTAGCTGCAAAGGCAGAAGACATTCCAAAGTTTCGATTTTTTTTATTTTTTTATTGTTGTTGTTGGGTTTGCACAAATTATGACATCATGCCTACTTTATTATCGCTTCTGCGTGAACTTCGAGTGTACACAAATACATATACACCGAAATATCTACACCAACACACACATATACAGACTTGAAGACATAAATAATATATGAAGTTATATTACACTGTTTTAGTTGTAGACATTCATGAGTCTTGTCGCTTTGTCTGTATAGTTACACGAAATATTTCCGAAATTCCAAAGAGGTATGTGATAAAAAGCAACAACAAATTCTCTATAATTCAATAGATGAGTGTTGATAAGTATTCAAGCTTTAGCATTTGCCTTTTTCTCCCCGATCGGACATTAATCAGATTTTGTTGTCTGCTCTGATAAGAAATTCAATTTCAGACCCAACAATTGGCGGTTGTAATAGAATCATGATAAAGCTCTATGTATACTACAATATCAGTACTATCATGACAGTGTTGGTAAACATACATACAAATGATTTACAAGTATGGAATAAATATATTGTCATACATAGAGTATTCCATTAACGTTGGCTTGACTTTCCAGTTACTTCATATTTTTGTTTTTTTGCTGTTAATTATTATTTATTTGCCTTCAAGTCAAGGGGGCCAAACAGTAAATTTGAAATGAGCTCATATTATTTTATTTTTATTTATTTTATTTTTGTATTTATTTTTTTATTGTGCAAGCTGTAAATGAGCGACAAATTCTTTCACGTTGAATCAAGAGTTGAGGGCCAAAACGTGTCGTCTATTGGCAGATGAATCATACAAATGCCAAGTGAGTACAATCTGCCTCTCTCCCTCTCTCTCACACATACACAAACAGAGTAAGCTTTTAGCAATGCATCCTGCCTTCAATCAACGTATGCGTCATTTCCTACTTCAGTTGATTGCTATTTGATTTAACTTTATTATGCTTTTGCCTAATCTGTGACTGTGATTTTTTTATTCTCGCACAGCAAAGAGTGAGAGTAAGCGATAGCGACAGAGTGAGAGAGTAAATCTAGCTAGGGCTTTCAAGTTCACCGCCAGAAACGGAAATGAAAATGATTCAGCGAAAATGCATAGTTATATGGCTTTACACACAATAGTTCAACAGTTGAAGTTCAGCTTAAGTTATCGATAGCGCTGCATGGCCCATAACTGTCCAGTTGGGGCTATGGCTAGTTATATTATGTTATGCACACGTTTACATAATCTCCGGAGCTATGGGGTTAACCCACGCGCAACATTTGCTCATTGTTTTGTTTATGTTTAATATCCATTAACTGCATTTAATGAGTTCAAGCTAAAAGCAGCAGGGCAAAAATCACGTTTTCGTTTACGTTTACGTTCAGTGCTTGACCACCGGAACCGCAAGAGAAAAGCACACACATACACACACATACACCCAGACGCATACAGAAATCCGAGCTTACTATACACAGGCAAATGAGCACGCAGCTAATGAGATTTTGAGCGCTGAGCGGCGCACGCAAAGAGAGCGACAAGAGAGCAAGGCAAGGCAAGGCAAGGCAAGACAAAGCGACGCTACGCGGCGAATCCCTCGCATTGCGTATGCGCAACGAGTGGAAGCCAAATAACTACATAAAAGCGAAATGACAACAACAACAGCAGAGGCAGAGGCAGCAGAAGAAGTAGCCGCAGTCGCAGCGTGTGCCGTCATATTTTTTTTTGCCATTCGCTTTTACTTTTCATTTACATTTGGTGTCGTAAAACAAGCATGAAAATAATAATAATAAATAATCATCAAATAAATAGACAAAACAATTTCTGCGCCAAACTTTTAATTTCAACAATTATGCGTCTTTTCATGCCGCGTTGATTTAGCGCAAATCCCAATCGCACGCTCTTTCTTCATCTTTCATTGTGTGTGTGCGAGAGTGTATGTATACGTGTGTATATGTGTTTTTTCTTTTTGTGTGGTCAATAATTAAAATGGGGCAATCAAGCGTACCAATGAATCGCTGACCAAGTAAACTGTTTATTTTCGCATACCCTGTAATCAATGAGCAACTTAAGGGGCATGCGGGGTAAGAGTGGCTGATAATGGCATAGCTAATAGCAATTGATTAAATGTATATTACTATATATATTTTCTTTGATTCAGTTAACTTGGGTAGATTTGTTTGTATTACAGGGCATTGCCTAGTCGCATACTCCAGCTTAAGCACTTCTCGTTTTGTTTTGTGAATGAGTAGAGGTAAAACATAGGGCAAACAGTCAAACAAGCAACTTAGCAACAAATGTTAATTACAGGTTAAAAACTATATTTTTAGAGCAGCTGTTAATTATACCTGTGTGTGTTTCGATACAAATTTTTATTTCTTCTAATTTGGCTTTTTAATGTGTAGATATATATACATACATACATATATACATATGTACACAACATTGGAATAAGATAGACGCATTAAGTATACAAATGTGACAATTTAATGAAGCAAATTAAGGCTTAAATGTTCTTGATAGCAAACAAATGGTACGCGCGCACGTAAAGAAAATAACAGCAGCCAAAGCCGAAACAACAAAAGGCAACTGTCAAAAGTTCGCTTTATACAAATGACAGCGAGTGCGAGCGAGAGAGGGAGAGCAAGATATATAGACAAGACGACGGCAGCAGCAGCAGCAACATCAGCATGGTGGGTGTAGAGCAATGGCGGTGGGTTAGAGATGGGAGAAAATAAAAACATCAACGCGACCATAATTAACAGCGACACGCAAATACAAACACACATACTACAACACTCCCACACATACACCTCAACACTTATGCATATCTATGAAGCTCAGTTCGTTCGGCATATTTTGAATAATTTCTTTTGACATTGCGCCTCACTTGGCGCATGATTATTTTAATTGCCAACATATAGCAGCAATTAGTGATACATGTACACATATATACATACGCACATATATACACAATCATACACTCAATGTTATTATTCAAAATTTAAGTATCAAATAAATGAAAGCGAATTGGCAATAAAGCGCTTAAGAACTTCATAAATATTTGCTACGCCAAAAAGCTCGCTCTCTCGCACGCTACGCTGAAAACAAAAAGCTCTCTCCCATAGCTCACTTGAGCACCGTTAGTTAGTCACTAAGCTGGATCTTCGCTTGGCTTTGCTAATTGTTTTGGTCAATTTGGCATGCAAAACACACAAACAAAGCCAACATTGTAATTGACAGTAGTTTTTTTGTTGACAATTTTATTTACTGTATTATTATTATTTTTTTTTTTTTGGCTATTTGCAGCTTAATCAATGGAAAGTTTTGATGCGAAACCAGGTGACCGGCTAATTTGAGTCAATAATTACGTATATGTGTGTGAGAGTGTCCGTGTGTATCGTACTGTTCCAGTTCATGATAATCTCAATTGGGTCATATTACGTAACGGAGACGTGCCGGTTATCAGTGTTGGCAACGTAATGTCATACTACGTGCATTCAAAAACTTAACTGATACACACACACACACATACACACACGTATTTAAGCCGCTTTGTTTGGCCTGCTATATTGGCGTGCCCGCAATAGGCAATCAAATTAATGCTCACGTTTTTTGTTTTTAGTTTTATTTTCATTTTTTTAATTTTTTTTTTGTTTAGTTTAAGAGAACGATTTGCCTTTTGTTGAGCATGGCATATAGAAAAGCCGATGTAATAAAATAAAATTGGCATTGCACTGAGCTTGCCCAGTATTATTATTATTAATAATTATTTCGATTGCTGTCAACGGCACTTCCGTTGGCAACTATTCTCCCATATTTATACAATGAAATCATGTGCATATCTTATCTAATATATACACACTCACACATGTAAGTCTACACACACATATACACATATTTGTGTAGCAATTGCTCCAAAAATAATTTATATCAACATTTTTCTATGCGGTCCGCGCCCGAAAAAAAAACTAGCTAGCAAAACAAAGAGTTCCGAAAAGGAAACAGAAATGTTCTAGGCGGGAGTATTCGGCTAGAGGATGAACTAAACTATGCAGAATGGAACGATACATCGATAAAACTAAATTATATATGTTGATCAAGAAAATTAACTCTATAAATTTCAACTTTAATATAATTCTAATTATATATTTCAATCTCTCTGCATATTACCTTCTATATGCTACACGAAACGAATATACCTTGTCAACTATTTTATGGGGTATAAAAACAATTAGAAATTGGCAAATAGACAAATAATGAATGACAAAAAACAGACAAACAACGACAGACAATTGGGTCGCTTGTTCTTCCCCCTTCAATTTTGCGCTATCGATAAACAAAGCCAAGCACGCACGCACGCACTCACGCACCCGCACCCACACCAATTTTGCCTCACCTCAGCACCCCACAATTTTATTGTCTCTGTCGCACATACCCCACAACAACATTGCGTATGCTGAATTCGTCTGCTCTGTTGACGAATCAGCACATGCAAAGGGAGTGTAAAGCGCAGCAGCTATTGGCTAACTGTAGCAAGCCACGCATGAGCATAAGCGTAAGCATACGTATGCAGCGCTGCTCGCACATCCTTAAGAGACCCAGAAGACAATGTGAGTGTGTTGAGCAAAATTCCCTTTCGTTTTTCTGTCTGCCCGCCCATTAGCTCATGCTAGGCTCACACTGTCCCACTCACTTCGCTCTACTTTAATTCGCTTTAATTCCAGCTCTATGGGTTTGCAAATTGAGCATAAGCACCGCTGCGCTTACATCCTTAAGAGAGCCAGAAGACAATGTGAGTGCGTTGGGCATAATTTCCCTTTCGTTTTTCTGTCTGTCCGCCCTTTGGCTCATGGGCTAGGCTCACTCTCTCCCGCTCACTTTGCTGTAGAGTAATTCGCTTTAACTCCAGCTTTATGGGTTTGTAAATTTATGCACATTTTTATGTCATAATTTTTTGCAGGCATAAAAGCTTTTTTGATTATAAAACGACGATATTTGCATGCAAAACTGTGCGCCGGTTAATTTTATGATGCAACACAAGCACACACATGCACATTCATTCATTAAGCTTCAGAGCAACAGGGATACAGATAATAAAGACAAAGAGACAAACAAAAAACTCGCCACATCTGCCATTTGCTGTTATTATTTTTATTATTTGCAACTTATTTTATGATAGCCGCAACCGCAACTCGTTAGTTAATTTCATTTTACCTACAATACAAACGCAAATATTAATCGCCAAGACAACAAACCCAAATATAGCACAATAAAAATGAGAGAAAAAACCCCACAAACAATAGAAACACACACACAGACACCATAAAAAAGTAAGTATATGTATAATATGCGTGACATTGAGTTTTGAGGTTATGCATATGATATGCAGCCGCAGTCGCCGCCGCAGTCGCCACCGCAGTCGCTAAGCACTTGAACTGTAGAGTTGCCTTAAGTCTCCATTTGGTATGATATATGTATATATTTGTATTCGTGTGTGTGTTTGTGGTGCTTGTTTAAACGTTAGTTAATTGAATAGGGAATTTCTTGCGCTTTTTCAGGGATTTATGCTCTTCACTTGATTTATGAAGTCCCAAAATAGCAAAGAGCAAATATCGAGAGCATGAACTTAATAAAAATATGCATTGAAACGTAGCGTCAGCAGCGACGTCAGCAGCGAGATCGTGCGCGTCACAGCTGTCATTAAAACAACATTAAAACTAAAGCAAACAGTGGCCCAACAAATTAAACTCACACATATAAAAAACAACGAAAATGACAAAACAAAGTAAATAACACTCTCCAATGGATCCCAATTCGATACAAAATAAATATTAACAAAAGGCAAGGCCAAGCACAAACACATTCGCGATCGCACGGAAGCTAAGTGTTGGAAAACGCTGACGTCTTTGGAGAGTTCTGCACCGAGCGTTGAGTTCAAGCTAAAAAGTCAAAGGAATTCTTAGACCAAAGGAAATGTTGTCTATTAGCAAAACTTTCATTAAAACTTTTCCAATTTCTAAGCAAAATAACAGTAAAACTAAAAAGCTCCTCGAATTCTATGCTAATTGTGACTAATTGGCGAGCTCTGCCAGCTCCGCTATTTGGGTACAGTTGTCAACACGTTGCCAGTTAATCAATCAATCAGTCAATCAATCAATCAATCCCCTTGGCCATGTACCACGCTAAGTAGGCCAAATGATAGCGAAAAAGCAATCGAACAAGAGAAAATCGAATTGGTAAGAGCTGCGAACACTTTATATGGCAAATAAATTAAAAATATTCTCGAACAAGTGAAGAGGCGAGCTGAACAACTGCCAGATACCACGCACAATAGGAAATAGCCGAGAATTGCCGAAATTGCAGTTGAAATCTTGTTGCTTCTGTCGATCGAGTTATACCCTCGTTTGTCATTCAATATGTAAAGGGTATACCGAAAGAGGCGCATGCTGAATCACAGACTAACCTTTTTTTTCGGGCAAGTGCCGCATGTGGGTGTGTGTGAATGGGGGTTTATACAAAAATACATACAATATAGTATATTGCCAGATATTTATCGGCATGTCTAACTGAGTAACCTGGCTATAAACGCGCATTGCCGTCATTGGATTCTGTTGTTAACTGATTCATCATGAAGCGCGTCAAGCTCCGTTCAAATTAAATTGTTTGCTACTGACGACGATATTTACCTTGACGCATGCAACGCCAACAAGCAAGCAAACGGAATCTAATGAAAACTGAAAACAACAAAACGAAAATATAGCAGAAAAAATCACAATTGTACAATTAGTCATTTCATCAATTAATAATTAACTATTTTTAAACGTGCGCGCGGCGCTGCTCCATTGGCTGATGAGCTCAGTTTGAAGCAATTTCCAAAGCAAGATAGAGCGAGATGGAACGAGATAGCGCGCGACACACAGCTCACATTTTATTTAAAGTTATTAACAAGCATGTTTCAAGATTTATCGTATTTCTTACACCTTGAACTTTGACGCAACAGACTTTAAAAAAACAAAATATTTTTTTCTTAAATGAAAAAAAATTGCAGTGCAAAGCTCGACAAAGCAGCGAGCGCAGCTTGACAGCTTCTTGCTATGTGTGTGTGTGTCTGTGTGAGCGTGTGTGCTATATCAACAAGCATTTGCATGCAATAGGCTCAGCTGCACCTGTTACAACAACAACAACAGCAGCACAGCCGAAAGCTGTGCACATTTTTCGACAATGGCAGCTAATTTAAGAGAGCCCAGCGCCCCAGGCGAATTGTCCAATTCGCCTCGTCTATTTGCATTTGACATTTTCCAATGCTGAGAGAGAGAACGTACAATACTTAAGAGTTAGAGCGTCAAACCTACTCTTAAGAATTCAGCACCGCATGACCTTCAGAGAGAAATTTTTTGTCTGTTTTTGTTTTGATTTTACAGTTTCTTTTTACTCTTTCTTAGGCACATTCACTGGGATGCTTGAAAAAAGAAGAAGAGGAAAAACATACAAACAAAAAATTAACATAGCTCAGCTGAAGAAAGCTGCAATAAGGCAAAAGAAAGCTGCGGAATTTTAGCAATGCGGCCAACACGATGGCCAATGGCCTCCCCAAGCGCCAACACAAGGCCTTAACAGCCAGACCAGTCTAACTCTACAGAGAGGGAGAGGGAGAAAAAGAAAGACAGAAGCGAGAGCAAAAGAGAGAAACAAGTGAAGATCGTTCATTGCCGTAAGAAAAAATCAACAAAAAATGTTGAAATAAAAACATAAATGTATATAAATATATAATATATATGTATGCATTTTCATATATATATGTCTGTCTATATTGGTTATGTCTTAACTACATTAAAAGCTCGTATTATAAATAAAACGAGGCAATTTAAATGCATTCGAGCACGCGCACACCTCACATGCCAGAGTCTGGCCATAGTCTATCCATGATGGGGTATTACCATTACCATTACCATCCATAGCTTTCGACATGCAATCTCTTGGCATTTTCACAATATACTATTATGTGATCTCTGTTCGATTCTCTGCACAACAAATAGACAGCTTAATTTGTTCAATTATAATTTCAGTTCGGTTTAATTAAAGTTAAATTCGAGTTTGTATAATGTTTAATTTGTTTGAGAAATGATCTTAACTTTTCGAATAGCTTAAGTTAATTGAGAAAGGGAAATAGATAGAGAGAGAGAGAGAGAGAGAGAGAGAGACTGGGAGATGGAGACCTCTAATATCATACTTTCCCACGTTAGCGTGGTGCACGTGGTTGCACTCACAAGCTTGAAAGATAAGTGGGATAACATTTTGGCATTTCATGAGACTTATTTTCAAAATATCCAGGCAGAGATTCTATATATACTATATATGTATGTCTGTCTACGAATCTGATATCCTTATGAATCCTAAATCTTTGACTCTCTCTCTCTCTCTCACTTTAACTTTAGCAGGATTAGCAGAATTCAGTAAAATTTTTGCATTTCTTTTTATTTTTGGCAATATATATAGCTGGATGATAAAATTTTCCAGCCAGAGACATTTGTTCCAAATGGTATACTCTAAATATCCATGGAGTCAACTCTAGTTTGCTTCTCGTTTATCAACTTTCATAGTGTTCACTATTGCAGCAACATTTTTGCGTTTTACAACACCTTTAAGCTGACAGATATGGAAGACTTTTGCCAATAGATACGTATATACATATATCTATATATATATATATATATATATATACATATATAGGTGACTGTGGAGCTGGCTGAAGTAGGCATGATTGCATTTTTATTTACAGTTAGTCGCTTGGCCAAACGAGTCGCTGAATAAAAAGCATCGTAGCTGTTGCCTCTGCCTCTGCCGCTGCCTCTGTCACTGCCTTGTCGCTGGACGCTTCTGTCGCGCTGTCGCTGACTCTGCGTCTGCCTCTGCCTCTGCCTCGGTCTCTGCTGCTGCTACTTGACTGTCTGGCTGTCTATCAACTTGTTTATGAGGCACTGTCTCTGTTTCTGTGTCTCCTCCGTTGTAAGCTTGACTGCTGCAAGCAGCAGTGGCATTTGCTGTGGCACTTAGCCATTGCCATTACTGGTTGTTGTTGTTGTTGCTGCTGTTTGTTGCTGGTCAGATTTACTTGTTGTTGTTGCTGCTGCTGCTTGACTAGCGCTTTTAGAAAGTATGTCAATTTAGAAAAGCCGTTGACTGGACAACGCACACACACACACACACACACACACATGCAGGCCTGCATGTTCACATATGAGACTTGGGCACATACAACATTGCACATCTCTATATACATATATATATTTATATATATATAAGCCAATATATTTGTAATACCAACCCAAGCAATTTGTTGTTGTTCTTCTTGTTGTTCTGTTTCTTGTAGTTCTTTTAATTGTTGTTGGCTTCATACAAATTGCACTTGAACACAACACACGAAAAAAAACGACATTTATTCAAATTGCAATTTCCATGGAAATAAAACCCAGGCGAATTCGAAACGTCACAAAAAAAACTTTGCGTCTAATTGAAACGAGCGCGCCGTCGCGACTGTCTAACTAAAAGCTTGCTGCTGCGGCTGTTACTTCGGCGTCGTCGACGCTGATGACTCCCAAAAGAGAGTGGGAGAGTCACAGAGAGAGGGAGAGAGTGACAGAGTGAACGCGCGTGAGTGCGGGCGGGGTAAAGCTGCTGCTGCTGCTGACTAGCTGCGATGCTGCTGCTTCTTCTTTGACTAACTCGAAACTCTGCTCAGCTAATAAGCGTTGCGTGCGGTGCTTTGTACAGACGCGTTAGCAAGTTTGCTGCTGACTAAATGGCAAATTTTATAATAGAGCACGTTGTGCGCTGAAACGACGCCAAAGCTTAGCAGCAGCAGCAGCAGCAACAGCAACGCCAGCTTACGCGCAGTCACAAACAGATAGAGAGTGAATGAGTGCGAGAGAGCGGAAGAGCAAAGCGAAGCAAGAGAGCAAGGAAAGACAGTTAACAGCAATCAAATAGCATTGTTGTTGCTGTTTCAAGATAGCACAGGAAATAATATCACACACACACACTCATGTAAAGTAAGAGAGAGAGTGAGAGAGAGGAATATGCGGCATTTTGTGCGATATGAGCGCCAAAACATATCAATAAAAGTGAGCAACGTGAAGGGGGAAGCTTGGAAGCTTACGATTAACACCGGTGACGGCGGCAGCTGCAATCAATTGAAAGTTCGCTCAATGTCCCATAGATGGAGCTACAGCTGCAGGTGCAAGGTTGTGCGGCGAGCCAACCAATAATAAAACCAAAGTCTACACCAATACACACACACTATGAGAAGTAGATAGAGGCAGTCGCGATCACAACCAAAATTAGAACATTACGTATATATATAACCACTTTGAAAATAGTTTATCAATTTTGTTGTTCCTCTGCTTTGCTTTGATAAAAAAAATATAAAAAAGCAAATAATGATGAAGTAATGATTGAACTGGAAGGTTGACGAAACGTGAGAAATATTTATAAATGCGCCCATAAAACTATATGTGTATATTGCAAGTGAATTTATACTCCACGGGGTTTTTCTTCCTCTATATGTATGCTCTACTCAAAAATCACATGATTACCACATGATATATGCCTTAACATATCTAAATAGACCAAATTCAGTTATTAATCAGTACTCTTACTTTATGTGTAAATAAAATAAGGTATTTTGATATACAGAAATAGTTAACAACATATGATGGACGCCCTTTCGAGGTTAAGTTCAGTGGAATCTACAATTGCAATTCAAAATCACTCACAAAAGCAGAAGTAAAGGAGAATGAACAATCGCTGTAGTGTTGTTGTTGCTACTGTGTCTGCCTTGAATTACACTCTCCACATTCATCTCTCCACTTCACTTCACTCCTTACGCATTACCCTCGCTTGCACTCTCATTGTAAGGTCAACGCAGCTTGACTCTCGACTGTCTGTCAGTCAGCGTCGCAGTCAGCATCGGTTCACTTTCAAAAGCATTTCGAGCAAAAGTAAAAGCTCTCCCACGCAGTTTTTAATGGTGGCATTGTTGGAAAGAGAAAGAGCAAAAGCAGGAGCAAGACCAAGAGATCGCATATCGTAAATGTTAACGTCGCCGTTGACGCCAACGTTTTAAGTGTGCTGCACGCAATGCTTAAAGACATTTTTGTCCAATGTTCCCAGATAAGATAACGAGAGCGCCAGGCATTGCTCTATGTGAGGGGTTTGGCGATGGGACAGGCGAGGACAGTGGAGGGGAGGTGAAGAACTGGTTAAAGTTGTATGTGGATCGGTTTTGGGGCGGCGTCGGAGGTCGACCGGCGATTGACCCACTAAACAACGTTGATGACGCAGCGGGTCTCTCAGAGAGCTTTTGCTTTGACGTTGATTAATTTCTCACACTTCACTAAGTGGGTTAAGGGCAGTTCTGATTGGGCAGAGCCGCTGCTGCTGCTGCAAGTGATAGCACAGCACTTTTAAGGCGTTGCCACCCACCCAGTCATACAACAATACACAAACTCTCACACACACACACATGCTTAACTTTCAGTTCCAGAAGTACACAAATATTTGTACTTACATGCAAATAATACACAAATTATAAAACGATAAAAAGCGCGCGCCAAAGCTTTCGCTCGCAGCTGCGCTCGCGCTTTTGCACTCGTACTTGCACACGTGCAAACAAAAAAAAAAAAAAAAAATAAACACTCACAACTGTTGTATTTTTCGACAATTTTTTTTGCTGCTGCGCTGTCCGCTGACTTTACGTACCGAGAGTCAAATGCGAAATGAGCCGACGTCGCAGCGCAGCGAATGCGAACATACAACGCTTTTTATCTGTGTGCAACGGATGGGGAGGGGGATAAGGGGTGGAAGGGGAGGCTTTCGATTCTCGAGAGATGCTCCACGAAATTGTAATGGCCGGCCAGCAGCCCAAAAAGCAAGTCACGCGGCCGACTTGAAGCTTCACACACACACACAGGCAGACTCACATATATGCACAGCGAAGTGGAGAGCGAGAGATCGCAGAGCGTAACAAGTGTCAGTGGAGCTGCTGTCAGGTGGCAACACTGGCGCATTGAAATTTAAAAGCAGGCGCCCACTTTTAACGTTTTTCGTTTCGTATTAGTTTTGTTTTGTTACGTAATGCAGCCACCGTCTACGCCGCCGCTGCCACTACCACCACCGGCTTTGCTTTGGTGCTGTACTCTACGCGCCGCTGCGCCCGCTTAACTAGTCAAGCATATCAACAACCCGTTTTGGTTAATTTACATAAAATACGATATAACAACAATAGCAAGTCGCTGCACACTTGTTGAGCAGCCCCTCCCCCTCTCCCTTTACCTAACAATAAAATAAAAAAAATGAAAATCTATCCTAACGCTGCGCAGTCGACGCATGAGCAAACAAACTGAGTGAGAGTGCCGAAACAGCGACGGCTGCGCAGCCGACTGTTGCGCTTCATGGCTAGCGCACGTGAAAGTACCAAAAAAGACGAAGAGAGAACGACAGGCCGAGAGAGGATTTTGTTTTAAAGTTCGAAACCAAGTTCGAATTTTTTGGGTGACTGTAACGTCAGCGTCGACGCTGTCGCATCGCTGTCTGCACTCAAAATGCAAATTGTAAATTCTGTTTTATTTCCATTACCTAAAAATATTCGCCTCGAAAATAAATTCAACAGGCGGCATAGTCGATGACGTCAGCGCGTCTTCTGCTGCTTCGTGTTTGTTGCTGCGCTGTGCAAAATTTCAGCGAATTCAATGCCAAACACACACACACACATAGGCGCAGCTGAGGAACAGAACACAATATCCGAAGACCAAGGCGACGACGAACGAGAGAACGAACGAACAACAATAGCGTCGCGTCGTTGGCGCAACTAGTGATGTGCACATTACTAGTCACGAGGGATTGCACGTGCATGAAAAGTGAAAGCCAAAAACAATTTGCATATCTTCAACCTGTAGTGTCATCAGTCCTAATTACACAGTAATAAATTTTATAACTTTAATTGCCAACTCAAATTAATTTATTTTTAGAATATTAAACACAAATTAATATCGAATATTCAAGTGTTATTGTGCTAATTTATATTTAACGCTCACATATATACATATATCACACGCGCACATCAGTAGCAGCAACGTCAACGTTGGGTGCTTACCTGTGGCTGCTGTTGCTTCTTCTCGGCGTTTTGTTTTCTTCTCTTCAGCCCAATAAAAACAACAGAAAATCGTTGGGTAGCTACGCAAATTTCGCACAAAATGGCAACACTGGCACACAAACTGGTTTTGTCTCAGTTTGCTGGATGAACAGCAATGAATATGTGGATATATATATATACATAAATCATAGAAAATAAGGTGTTAATTGATGAGAGCAATGGGAGAGGGAAAGAGAAAGAACAAGAGAGAGTACGCGAGAGTGAGAGAGATAGAGATAGAAAGAGATTTTAACACAGCTTCGGTCACCCGCCCGTTTTGGGCATGTTCAACAAGCTAATTACGAATCGTTCTACTTTTGGCCGATAAATCAAATAATGAATGAACAGACACACACACACACACAGAGTGAGCGAGAGCCCATTGGCGTTGCCAGTAAGTGAGCGAGTGTAAACAACTGAGCACAACTGCGCCGCAGCATCCGCTGCTACATCATTTACCAGCGCCTGCCTCTCGCTCTCTCTCTCTCTCTCTCTCTCTCGCTCAATGTTTTTTGTCTTTTTGCCTTGCGCGTACGGCGAAGAGTACGAAAGTGGGAAGATCTTGGCTGCTTTTAGAGCTTAGAACTTGGGTGCCCATAGGCTTCGGTTTTGTGGTTATTTATTTCTAGTTTTGCGCTGCTTTCTTGCTGCCACAAGACAAACCGTTACAAATGGCATGGGAATGTCAAGCCATTGAGATGCTGAACAAATCAGAAAGAACCAGAACAGCAAAGCGTTTAACTAATGTCCCGGTTCAATAAAATTGGAAACTTTCGTACACAAACACACACATGCATTCACACATATGCATGCGTGCGTGTGTGAATGGTAGAAGCAGGCCAGCCATCAAACCAGTGCTGCCAGGTTTTTTTCTTAGTCAAATCAGGATTGGGAATTTCGTTATTTGTTCTCTTTAATCCAGCTAGCACATACATATGTACATATGTATATATATGTGCATAAATAAGAATATAGGTGTAGGTAAAATGTGAATTTATTAGACCGTATTCAAAACTCACACAGAATCCAAACAAATTCTGTAAATTGGTTCAGTTTATAAATTGGAACAATATTAAAACTTCTAACTAGAAAATGCGTCTTTATGCTAATGAGATAATATGCTGTTGTTGGACTAGCATACATATGTATAGCCACACATACACACATATAAGTATATATACATGCATAAATATGTATGTATGTATGTATGCGGCGACATATGATAAAAACGGAAGTAAGCGACCTGCAGACACAAAGAAAGACAGTAACACAATACAAGACGACGCAACATAACGTATATGTATGTATATGTATGTATGCGTGTATGAGTGAGTGAGTAAGTGGAAAAACTTTGAACGACCCGCTGGAAAAACGGTGGTTGCGAGGCAGCATTGACTGCAATTTTCACACGCTTTGGCTAACACAACAATAATAAGCAGCAAAAGGTGGCCGGCGGGCAGCGACAGTGATTTATGGCAGCCGGCACACCAATAACAAATATATACATACATAAGTATATATATATATATATATATACATGTACACAAAATACAAAATGCATATATTAATTCTCACATTATTTTCCATTGTCTCGCTCTAGCGCACAGCGCGCGCGCTAAATACTTTAGGGAGAACTCAAGCTTGGCACTGAAATTCAAATATTTAACAGACTTTTTGGCGAATTTGATTTAAAACGGCGGCGGCAGTAGCAGCGGCGAAGAGAGCTAAGCCGTAGCATGCAGCGAAATGTCTCTCACTCTCACTCTCACTATTTGATTTGTTGTCGTTGCTATTCGTTGGCAGACAACGAAACTGTGTTAGTTGCATGTTTTAGCAAGTAAATACAACAAATATAAAAAGTGTCAACGGCAAATTTGCCAATTTGCAATGCCAAAAAACAGCAAACGTTGACAAAGCGGCGCGCAGGCCGGTTAATGACTCACTCAAACCAATTCAACTCAAGTCGCGCTCTCTCTCACACTAGCACACATTCATGCACACACACACACACAAACACATGTACATGTATGCACACTGACGCCGCGCACACCGGTATTTCAACATTGCGTTACACACTCATTCCGTTTGCTCGGTTCTTGGTTGCTTTCTTGCCATCCCACTTCATTTTTATTGCTTTTAATGCTGCATGATCACACACAAAAAAAAAATATTTAAAAAACAGAAAACCCTTTGTACTGGGTACACTCGTACGACTGCATATAATGTACCAGGAAAAGGTATAGGATATGAAAACCAATTAACTTGGCTGAACTCACCTGCAATTTCGGCTGACACCGGCACAAAGTGTTTGCGTGGAGTTTTTCTTTCGTTTTAGTTTTATGTACAACGCAACATACACTCACAAACGCCAAAATACTATCGCTGTTTGTTATTGGCTATAAATGCGCAGAAAATCACACAAAAGTTGAACGAAAAAAAAATAATAGAATAAAACTGCTTCAGTGGCGCGGCGGGCACAAAAGCACAAAAATTACTTCGTTGTCGCTGTCGCTAGAGCTGCACCATAATCGATAGTATCGATAGTTTTGTCACCCAAAGCACGAATAAAGACAGCACCACCGTCTGCTGGCGGCCGTTCTCAGTGTGTAAAAGTATGCCGAACTGCTATTGGGTGCCTTCACCTTTGTGCCTAAACAGACATGCGTATGTGTGTGTGACGGTGACTCAACGCGCAATGCGATGTAATTTGAATCTAATTTTTATATCAATTCCCCAACGCACTGTTATTTTTTAATATTATTAGTAACTTAGTTAAAGGAAAGCGAGCTGGCGATCAGTTATATTAGAGATGGATACATATTTCGATACATAGAGGAAAAAACACGATATAATTTCGATATCGTAGGAATATTTTAGTTTATCGACAGCTATTTATTACTGCTGGTATTTATTTGCTTGCCTCCACAGCCTATCGATAACTGTGTTGGCGGGTGCAGCTGGTATTTGAAAAATGTCGGCCAAATGTAAATTTAGATACGAAAAAAACAAATTTATTTAGCTTCAATTGAGGTGAGTATCGGGCGTCAAAAATAACTTATAATGCGCAACATTTCATGCTGGGCTCACTAATTTTGTACTCATCGAGGTCACATAGAGAGAGAGAGAGAGAGAGAGAGATAGATGGAGATAGATTCAACTCGAAGTAATTAAAACAAAAACACTTATGCTACGTCCAGGCGCTCCCGAAGCAGGCGCTCACGACTCTCCTGCGGGTTGAGCAATACCTTCACCAGATGCTCCACCGTTGGCCGCTCTGCGGTGCACAGTACCTTCAGCCCCAGCGACTCCAGGGCGCGTCGAGTGCTCGGCCCAATGGCCACCAGCTTCCACTGATCCGGCGCAATGTTGCGGGCCTTGAAGTATTCATACGCACAATTCACACCGGAGGGTGAGAAGAATGCCAGGAACTCAATATTCTCCGCCTTCAGGGCACGATCCATACACTCGGCCAGCTGTGGATTGCACTTCGTCTCGTACACCTCGCACGCATCCACACAGAAACCATTCTCCGCCAGCTTCGAGAGCAGCGTGTCCGTGGCCAGATTGCCGCACGGCAGCAGCAACGGCAGATTTCGTGATCCATCGAACGTGTCCACAATGAAGTCGCCCAGATTCCGGGCGTTGCCCGTCTGCTTGCCGTGGGTGAATAGCTGCTGCAGCGTGCTCATGGCCAGATTGTGCGTAACCTCGCCGACGGCATAGTTATGCAATAGTTTCCAACCGCTGGGCAGCTCCGCCAGTTGCAGTGCCTCGGCAACGGCCTCAACACACCTCGGACTGGTGAAGATGATGCCCGCATATTTGTCCGGCGTCTGCAGCTTGGCCCGCAGCTGTTCAAGATTTTTGAAGCCGAAGCTCAGCGTCGGCACGAACAACGGCTGAAAGTTGTGCGCCAGCAGAGTCTCCGCGTAGACATCCGTGCTCTCCGATTCCGATTTGAATATAATCACCGTCCGCTGCTGGCTGCTCATCTTGCTGTTTGCCGTTTGCTCTCTGTCTCGTCACGATCGATCGCCGTTTCTCGCTATATCTATATATCTAAGTATGCCGATTATATAGTAAATGCAGTCGCAGTTCCTCTGCAACTGCAGCGCTATTTTTTCCTTTCTTTCTTTCCTACTTTCTGCCTCCTTCTTATTACTGCCGCCGTTGGCCAGTGGCCCAACGATTTTTATTTTATTTTTATTGTTGCTGCTGCACTGCTCGCACAGCTGTTTTGCCGGCCTGCCGTGGTGTTGCCAGATAGTGCAAAACTAGCTCCGCTCAACGCGCCAAAGCCACAGTGGGCGAAAGCAGAATTTATTTGAAACTTACAAACGAATGTAGAAAATTAAATTTTATATTTTGCTACAATTGTTCAACAAATGTAAAAAAATAAACTATATATTTCTTTTAAGCTTGAATGAATTTTATTTTATTTCGATTTTAGTTACGGCAGTCTCATACTTTATTATATATATTTTTAATTAAATTTATATCTTTAGATAAAAATATATAAACATTTTTTTATCAGTTATATATGCATTCATTTAATTGTTACTTCATTAGGAAACTTAAATATTTAATGATGAAACTAAAATATTTTATCAGTCTCATATATTTTTTTCTTTTTTAGTTATTATTCTTCTTTTTTTAATAAAAATAAATTTGTTTTCAAATATAAATGCATATATTTCTTATTTCATTCAAAAACTAGAATATTGAAGTATTTGTTGTTTCTTTTATATATAACAATATTCTGGCAGATTGTAATAAATATTTGAACTATTCTGTCCATTATATGTTAGGATATCTTTTAAAATAAAAATTTGTGACTTTGCTGGGGAACTGGACCGGGGTAGTTAGTATATCTATATATATGCTTTTTCTCAGGTTTTTTCTTTTCAACATTTCTTAAATTTTAAGTTCGATCCAGTTCGGTTAGCTCTAAAAACTATTCTACAATTAATTATAATTTTAGTTTCAAAAGATATCGTTAATCAAGATCTTAATATAGTTAATATATCTATGAAATATAGCGTCCTTGATTCCTGAGTTGTTATACTATTATAGTTATATAGCTATAGTATTATGGTTAGTGTTTCGTTTTTATTGTTCAAGCCAAAAAAAAGAAAAAGAAGAAAAGAAAAAGAAAATAAAAAATTAGAAACAAAAAACCTGAAAGTTTAACGAATGAACACAAACCAACTAATGAACTAGAAGAAGACTAGATGATTAATCAATTGGCCTTGGCGGTTCCGTCACGTTCCATCCACTTGCGCAACAGATCCCCGGGACGAATATCGTGAACCCCCTGTCCAGCGTACGGCGAGCCCTGAGGCGATTGCACGCGCAACGGCAATGGGTAATCGCGTCCCACACTCGGATTCAGATTGTTCAGTGATGCCTGGTCCTGTCCTGATACTGATCCCCACTGGGATGGCTCGGGACGCTGATTGCCCAGCTGCGACTCGAAGCCTGAGGACTGGGACGAGGTGCGTGAGAGGTCGCGAGTGTTGTTGTTGTTGCACTGCATTAGATTGGCGGTGTTGGGCTCATGTAGCAGTTCCGGCTGCGTATGGACACTGGTGGCGTTCACCCAGGCGGAGATGTTGCTTTCGCGCTGCTGCTGCTGCAATACGAGGTGCGACGGATAGAGCAAGTTGTTGTTGGAGCGCGTCATCGGACGCTGATCAAGGCCATAAATTGTCTGTCCAGAAGTCTGATAATTGGAGTTAATGCCGCTGCGCTGCCAAATACCATCCTCTCCAATCGTGCTCACGCCCACGGCATAGTTGCGGCGCCAGCCCTGCTGGTCCAAGCTGCCGGCCGAGTACATGGACGTCTGGGTGTGATAGATGGGATTGTAGCTGGTGGCTGGCGTCGGTGAAAGCACCGGCGATGGGGACATCGGATTGAGGTGTGTGCGCTGCGAAGAGACACGCAGCGAGTCCATGGACAACACCGAAGGCGCAATAAGGGGCTTGCCCAGACTGTTGAGGCTGACGCTGCGCAGCTGTGGGGCCGGGTTCGATCTCGGGGTCGGGGTACGGGCTGCGACTTGGGTCGGGGCCGGGCTCGGAGTCGGACAGTTGGAGTTCAGCACGGACAGGTTGCTGGCATTGCTGTTGTTGCTCGCATTGCAGCTCAGCTGCTCGCTGATCATGCTGATAGTCTCCTCGTCGTTGATGCACTCGTCTGTGCACAGGCGATGGAAGCTTTCGGAAGCCGACAGTTGCTCCAGGCGACTCTCGTCGCGCATATACAACAGGATCAGGGTGGACAAGCTGCCCAACAGCTTTGGCAGGAATGGGATTAGTGAAGCTTGGAGTAGCAATTGACATGGAAGATTAAGAGTACTCACAATGAAGGTGATCCCATTGATGGCCTCAAAGATCAAAAAGGAGCCCTTGGCATAGATGCTCCACAGGACGAGCAGCGCGGTATAGCGGGTCAACTTGAATCCAGAGACAAGGTTACTAATCAAACTGATGACCAGCATGGCATACGGATAGAAGCTGGTGTAGCAGCTGTTGAAGGTGACCTCGTCGGCTAGGGACTGCGGCGTGCCCACGGTGTAGAAGACCAGTTTGCCCACGACGGCGGCAAACATCCAGAGCTTTGAGAGGAAGGCCTGTGCGGCCAGCCACTCGCTGGCATAGGCGATGGTCAGATGCAGCATGGTCAGGGCGTGCGTGTAGACGAAATAGGCGGGCTTGGCCAGTATGTTGCCCAGCAACTCGGTGAACTGCTCCGGTGTGGCCGTGGGCAGGGTGCACAGCAGACAGACGATGTTGACCATTGTCATCAGCTTCATCCAGAGCTGGTAGCGCATCAGGCAGCGCTGCTTCTGGGCATGAGCGAGACGCTCATAGTGCGGCTGCTTGAGCAGGGCGGCGCCCTTTATAATGAAATTCAACAGCTTAGCGCCCAGCACCATTTTCTTCTTCTCGTGGAGCACACGGTTGACATGGCGCTCACAGGTGGTGCACAGGCGATAGCGCTGTTCCAGCTCGTGTCTGCGGGCAAGCGAATGAGTGAATCTATGGGGCAGAAGGGAATACTCTCTGGGCTACTCACTTAAAGCGTTTCAATTCCTGGTCGAAGCACGCCTCGAAACGCGGCTCGAACTGGGCCAGCTTCTCAATCTTCAGGCGCTGCGCCTCGTTGCACTGGTCGCACAGTCCGTTATCTTGCGGTGGCGGCGTTCCGCCGGCCATAGCGTTGCCATAGTAAGCATTGGCACACAGCCCGTTACGCATGATGCCGCTGCTGCTGTCCATCGAGGAGTGGGCATCGCAGCGTATACTGGAGTCGTGCTGAGCGAATATATCACGATTATAGTCACCATCGCCGGTAAAGCCATTATACTGCTCGCATTCGGGACAGTTCCAGCTGTTGCGATCGCCGTACGGCACGCGCGAGTTTGTGTTACAGAACCAGCAGTTTACCGTTATGCCGAAACGTGAGCTAACCACGAAGATACATACATATATATCATAAATTGAAGCATAATTGTTACCTCAAGTCCCATACCGATATACATACATACCTACATACATACATAATATGAATAAAATTTCTGTCTTACTTACCGCACGTGCACGTACATCTTGTAGAGCAGCAGACAGAGCACAAAACTAAGCGCCAAAATCGGCAGCGCCTTGGCGGCAATCATTAATAGAAGAGATTTCATTGTTTTTGGGTTTTTTTTTTTCAGGTTGTAAAAGTTTTTTAAAATATTTTATTTGACTTGTACTACTTCCAACCACAGCCACGATAAAATGGGAGAAACTAAACGTCAAACTATTTGATATATACGTATGTATATTACAACTACAAAAAACCGGGCAGTGACAGCGGCTAGCTCTTGTCCTTGTATGTCAGTTTGTTTAAAGCAATATCGATGACGATAGATTTAAATGACATATGGGCAGCAGGACTGGCGATAGCCGGCACTATTGAATAAAAAGTCTTAAGCTGTGTGGCAAGGTATGCTGCTCAACATGGCAGCGGTGAGCAATTGGCCATTTGCAATTTTGGGGTATATGTTCAAGGAATAATAGATGATTTGCGTTGCCAAGCTACCCAACACTATTTTTACTGCACAGCATTAAATAAATAATATATTTATGCTTATTTATATTAATAATAATTTGCATGCAAATTATAAATCTGCGTACATTCAAAAATATAGACTGGCTGTAAGAGGCCCATGAATCAAAATGCTGTTATAAAATTAATTCTACTAAATCAATTATATAAATGTTTGCATAAGAACAGTAAATTAAGCATTGCAATCATGTCATGTTTCGCGTGCAGCGTATTAGTTGCATAGACAAAATGTATATGTTATCGATATATCGATTATGCTAGCTGGCCACACGAAAACGTTGACAGGCGAATGCTAAGCACGAGCCGTGTGTTTTGAAAGCCGCTAGCACGTTGCACGTGTTAACAAAAAGTGTTTAATTTGATTCATAATACACAGAACTGAAACGTTAAATCAAAACATTGAGACAAAATGCAACACGACGATGTGAGTATGCCAAATTCAATTAAGTGAAACCTAAATAAAACTGTTCACTCCCGCCCAGGTCGTTTGGAGCATCATCAACAAATCCTTCTGCTCACACAAAGTCAAGTAAGTGCAATTAAATTGAATTAAAATGGAAATGACATTGAGAACAAACAAACGTTTCCTTGCAGAACTGATACGCGCACCTTCTGTCGCCATGAATACAATCTGACGGGCTTGTGCACGCGTCGCACCTGCCCGCTGGCCAACTCACAATATGCAACAGTGCGCGAGGAGAAGGGCATCATTTATCTGTTCATCAAGACGGCGGAACGGGCACATATGCCGAGCAAACTGTGGGAGCGTATCAAGTTGTCGCGCAACTTCGAGAAGGCCATCCAGCAGATCAACGAGAACTTGGTATTCTGGCCCAAATACATGATAGCCAAGAACAAGCAGCGATTCCTGAAGATCACACAGTATCTGATGCGCATGCGAAGGCTGAAGCTGCGCCGCCAGAAGCTGATTGTGCCGCTGTCCACGAAGATCGAACGACGCGAAGCGCGCCGTGAACAGAAGGCGCTCATCGCGGCTAAGATCGATAATCACATTGAGAAGGAGCTGCTGACGCGCTTGAAGATGGGCACGTACAAGGATATCTACAATTTTTCACAGACGGCGTTTAACAAGGCGCTGGAAGCGGAGCATGTGGATGAGGATGAGGACGAGCGCGAGGAGGAAGACGAAGAGGAGGAGCGCGAGCATGAGACGGAAATGGAAGTGGATGAAGCCAGGGAGCTGCGACGTGCACTCAACGATACAGAAGAGTTTGTTGAGGCGGACAGCGATGATGATGAAGACGAGGAAGAGGACTACGGCGATGATGATGATGATGAAGATGAGGAGAGCGATTCAGGCCAGCGCGAAGAGGTGGAAATGGACAGCGACTTTGCGCAGTCCGACGATGATGATGACAATGAAGATGATATTGAGGTACTAACTCAGATTGTTCAGATTTATTATGTCTTTTTTTTGTTTGTTTTTGTTTTCTATTTTTCATTTCAATTGGCAATTTTACATTCGACTGAGTTTATTATTGACATTTGCATCGCTCAGAATTTGTTTTGTTTCGCATTTGTTTCTTATGCAAAAATCAGGCATTGCCCAAGGCTAATTACCATAATTTGCAATGAAAACAAGACAAGTTGGTTTTTTGTTTTGTTGCCGGCCGGCAGAAAGTAGACGACAGCGCTGCCGGCGTCGCTGCCGCCGTTCTCGACTGCTGGCTGCGGCGCTGATAGCACCATGCACATCAAGCGACAACGGCAACGGCAGTCGATGAACGCGCGCGCGCGCATATTGACTCGAACCCTAAAGCGCGCTTTTCGAGTGACAAATTGCCAAAAACAGAAATTAAAAATTAATAATAATAATTGAAAAGAACGACTAAAAAAAAGCCGTGCTAAATAACGTAAATGTTTTATGCAGGACACCCACGTGCCGACGAAACCCACAAAGAAGCGCAGCTCCGAGGATAAGAAGTCAAAGGCAACAACAGAGGCAGCAACAAAGGATACAACAACAACAACAACAACAACAGTTGCAGCTAAGCGACGCGGCAAACCGAAACTGCAAGTGGAATATGAAGTTGAATATGAAGCTGAGGCTAATCCAGCACGGCAAATGCGTCATAAGTGAGGTAGAAATAACGTTTAATAAAGAAGAGGCAGACAGAAGAGCAGATTTAAATAATATACGACTATTATTTTTGTTTGTATAGATCTAATTAAATTGTAATGTGAATAAGAAAGAAAACACAAGAAACAAAAAAATCCGAAAAAACCAAAGCTTTTAAAATTCTACTCTAAAATGAAAGAGATAGCAATAGCGCTTGCATTTCAAATCTCATGCGTGCGCGTGTGTGTGTGTGGCCAAATATGGCATGAACTTGACATTGACATTTGTTGTTGTTGCTATTTGGCTGCCTGGCTTTAAATGTTTGCTGTGAAGTCGCAAAAACCAGTTCGCAGTAACTACATTAAATTGCTTAGTTTTTACATTCAATTACAACAAAAGCTGCCTGGCCAATTAAAAAAATGAAATTAAAAAAAAAAAAAAAAAAAATTTAAAAATAAAAAAACGAACAAGAACGATAACTGAAAATATCTATGTATGTATACATATATATGTACTTATTTATATTTGTATTTATATAAAATGCACGCCAAGTTCAATGCAGCTGTGGCGACGCTAACTGCGACGGCGACGTCGACGCAGACGCCCCTCAAGGCTTTTGCTGAGCCAGCTTCGGCTTCAGCTTCAGCTTTGCAATTGTTGTTTGTATTTTGTTATTTACTCTCGTTACGGGCTACTGACGCTAATATCACCAAAACGACTAAAGGTTCTATATATCATAAAACAAACACACACACACACACACACGCATACGCATACTCACCGATAAAATAAAGTTGTCAACAATTGCCAATTAACAAGATTTTATGGTTCTCACTATTGCGGTTCAAACTGCAACACTGAAGGTGAAGCGATTGAACTCAATTTGTTTAGCTAATGGCAAAAACTTCATTTTCCTTTTAGACTTGGCCAACATCAACTAATATCAAGTGCTTCGCTTCATTTATAAAATATAAACAAACAAAAACAAAATGCAACTACGCAGCATCCACTAAACTAGATTCTATTGGCTAAACAGTTATGCACATACATACATACATACATTGCTGTCTTAGAGAGGGAGGGAAAGAGATAGACACACATATAGATCTTGACCGCTTTTAGAATAAAAATAAAGTCGAAACCTTTCTAAAGCTTTTTTATTAAAATATTAGTACAGAAATATCTATGTATATATGTATGTATAAATTTCTAGCACTTGTCTAAGCAAATACGCGTAAATATTTATACATACATAATGCATTACTGTTGAGAGAGATGTACATATGTATGTGCATATATTTATATAGATCTTGACTGTTTTTAGAATGAAAGTAAAGTCTAAACTTTTCAAGAGCTTTTTTGTTGCATTGTGTGATAAAAATTGCTAATGTTAAGCACGGCAGCACATGGGATTTTGTTGTTGTCTAATAATATATTATCATTCTAATTGGAGATAGCTAGGCTCGTGTCTCAGTAGCAGTAGTATATGTATGTGTATTTGTTTTTTTTTTTTTTTTTTTTAAGGGTAATGGAGTGTAAATCAAATGAGATTTATATATTTTTAGTCTTCAAAATGCATTAGATGTAGGGAGAAAAGTAACGCTAGGTAATATTAGTTAAATTATATTTAGCTACATACATATGTATATAGACAGTTGTGCAAATAGCAGTATAGTAGTAGTATATATTTACTACTATTTTCTTGATACAAAAATGCCAATTCAAGAATGGGAGTAATTGGACAACAAAATGATGTAAATTCTGATCAATTCAATGCCAATGCGACCAATGCAAGGGAGTTCTATTTAAAGTTAATTTACGATTTACAAGCAATTCTATTGAATTTTGTAGATTTTTTTCTGAATTTGTCCCAGTTACTTAATTCACGCCAGAATTTTCATATAAATTGCATTGAATAGTAAAAATAATGATATACACGCTTAAATATTTTCTTCAATTATTTTTTATTAAAATAAAATATGATAGAGGCATTTCTACATATCTCTCTAAATCAAAATAAAATTATGTATTCAATAAATTTTAATTTAAATTTCGCTTAAAACTACATTAAATCTAACAAAATATGTCATGTTATGTCATATCATAGCATTTATATTTAATTGGGACTGGGAGAAGCGGCAAGCTGTCAATACGGCAGGCAGTGTTCATTCAAATAGTAGTGGATATGCTTCGGGCAGAAAATAAGAGTAAAATTAAAATAAAATCAAATACAAAATTCAATATATATATAGTGGTAAAACAACTGAATGTTGTACAAAACAAATATTAAGATTAACATATATATTGTTAATAATTTCTATGTTGATATCGAGCCGAATATTCATAGCTCATTTTCACTACTGTTTCAATGACTGCAGCTGTATTGACCAGAAATACGCTTAAAGTATTATGTATTATGTATTATACATAATGCAATCATATTTTCTTATGCTCAAGAGATAATTATTTCTGTAATTGTAACAATTTTAACATAATCATTGTTGATCTTTCACTTATGATCGCCCAATCAAATACAAATGTATGTATAATAGATATACTTACATACATAGTAGATTAAAAAAAGAACTTTTTCACTTAGCGTCCGTAGGTGCACATGCCTATACATATATAGTATATATATATATATCTATATAAAAAAAAAAAAAACAACAAAAAAATGGCAGAAGCAATACACTCGCTGCCTACGTTCAGGTAAGATTGAAATTAGAATCCAATATTCGTCTGTCCCATCATCTCACACTGCTGCTAGTAAATGAATATTATTCTCATTCTCATTTGCTTTTTCACAATTCAATTCATAATTAGCTGCAAATGACTGGAGTTATTGATTGATTATTGAATCAATGCAGTATCTCTATTTCGCACTTTTTTGTTTACTGTTGTGGTTGTTGTTGTTGTGTTGCTTTTATATCTTAGACCCATTGAAACTGTGATATTAGGCTATAATGGTTTTTTTGTTTTTTTTTTGGTTGTGTTTGGCTAGTCAGCAGTGGAGGCCATCTCAGGCATTTGGACTGAACGCCGCCTGCCGCAGCAGAACATAGATCTTCTCCTTGATCCAGTCCTTGTTGTAGGGCGCGTAGGTATTAGTGCTCTTTTGATAGACCAGACAGCTAATGTCGATTAGCGTATCGATAAAATCGAACAGCTGACTGATGTCGTACGTAATGGTGGGCGTGTTCGGATTTCGTCGCTTCAGATGCTCCTCGTAGATCTTGCAAACGCCTTCCATGCACTCATTGACGCTCTCATAATCGCAATAGGTTCGCGTCTCGGGCCGCGCGCCCGGCTGTACCAGCAAAATGGTGTGTGACATATCTATGCTATCTATGCAGTAAAACAAAGCAAATATAAAGAGAAATAGAAAATGAACAAACAGAAATGGAATAAAAACTAAAATTTCAACCAAAATATTAGCGCCTAGAGCAAAAGAGAGTTTTGGGTTAGTCTTCATGCTTTTTGTTGTTAAATGTTATTTGTTAAATGCATACCGTTCTCTTACTGTACTTCTTGCCTCTGCTGCTGTCGTAGTTGGGTTATTGTAGTTGTTGTTGTTCCTGTTGCGAAGTTCGTTGAATTCAGTACAGCAAACGCATGAATTCTAGAAGCGAGAGGAAAACACAAACATTATTGTACAAACATGATCATCACTTAATAATGCAAATTCAAATTAAATAATAATAATAACAAACGTTGCTTCCACTGCAATTTTCGTCTATTCTTTTGACATTGTCTGCTCCAATCGCTGCTGAATTTACATACATACATATGTACATAGATTGCGATGCGAGACACCGGCAGCGCCAGCGGCACATTTTTTCTCCCTCTCTCTTCGCTGTCGTTGCTTGTGCCGACAGGCCCACACAAGCAAACACGCGTATACATATACAGACGGCGGCATAATTGTTGGCCATTGTTTTGCTGCAAAACTAACATGTATTTCATAAGACCAAACTTACCTGCTTATTAATGTAAAATTTTGTGTTACTGTGTGGGTTGTGTGTGCAGTGTATATATTAAACGTTATAATTTTTCCATTTTTCTAGTGGCTTGTGGTTGCATCTGCTGCTTCTGTGCAGCCAGTGTTGCCTAACAATGCGCATCAGTGTTGCCGTGCTCCCGCCGGCTGGGCAGTCTGGCAGCACTGTGCGCGCGTACGTTGCCACCTAGCGTGCCGTTCAGAGCGGCCAATTAGACACAGCTGATTCAAACTGATCGTCTCCATGGACCAATTGGAGAGCGGCGCCAGTTGCGAGCGAGCGAGTCGTTTAAGTAAAATTAAATTGCGGTTGTGCCTGATTTTGCGTGTTGTTGTTATTGTTATTGTTTTTGCTGCTACTGACTGCTGGCTGCTGGCTGCTGCTGTCGCAATGTTGCCGCATTGGGCAAGTGAAATGCAAAGTGAAGGCGCAGCCGCAGCATAATGTTTTGTGCATGTGGCACAAACATATTAATTAAACAAGATAAATAACAAAATCATAAGCATCGTTGCCTCAGCTGTATATATTTTGTTTCGGCTGCGTTTATGTCTTTTCTTTTTTTCTTTTTTTTCGTTTGGCTCCCCTCTAATTTTTTTTTGCCGCTGCCCAACGCGACGCGACGCACGCGTGTTGAAAGTTTTTGTTGCTTTTTTTTATTATTTTATTTTTTGTATTTTTATTATTATTTGTTGTGTTGTGCTGTGTATATACAAACATACATACATATATTACAAGTTGACGCCGCTGAGCGTGTTATGTGGTTATTCTAGTAGTTAATATTATTGTTTTCCTTGTGCACTGCTCTCTGACCAATGTTCTCTGCGGCCAATGGCAAAATCAAGGTGCTGAATCCAATTCCAATTCCCAATATCTGATTCCAATTTGAATGCCAATTGGCGACACACGCATATACATATATCTAATTGGAGTTTGTTATGCTTGTTGCAGTTGCCGCCACATGAGACGGACGTCGTTGCTTCGTCGACGCTGCGCTGCCTCTTGCACGGACCCTTCCGCGACCTCCACTTCAATGTCTCCGATCATCGGCTGATACCCGTGCACGATGTCGTCTTCCTGGACGACGTCGAACGCAACGTTAAGCCGCTCATCTACAGGCCCGTGCTGCCCGATACTGTGATAACGACGTCGACAGAGACGTCAACGGAGACGTCAACGGAGACGTCAACAGTGACAGCGTCGCTTGTGACGTCGGCGCCGAAGCCAGCTGCTGGAACAGCCAATGGCAGGTGAGTGTCTCTGTGTGTGTTTGGCCTTGAACTTGTTTCTCTTTTTTTTCATTTTTGATTTTGATTTGTCGCGCGCTCTCTTTCCTTTGCATTTCATCCGGTCAGTTTCTACTCTCCACTCTCCAACGTCTTCTCATTATTCAATTCCCAATTGATTTGACAGCTGTGCCAATTTTTAATTTAACAGTTATTCCGCGAAAAAAGCCGTTAAGCTTTGGCATCTCGTTTATGACTGCACTTCGATTTTAAGTGTTGCATAGCAGACGAAGAAGAAGCAGAAGTAGCAAAACAGTTCTCCAATTCGATTCAAATTGGAATTTCCCTAATTATAGTAGTTTGCCGGACTTATTTTACGGCTAGTTTTACTGCTAATTCAATTATTTTTTATCACGTTCAAATTTCAATTATTTAGCCCCTTAAGAATTAATGTTTTTATTTCAGTTTTTTTGTTTTGTTTTGTTTTTTTTTTTTTGTTTTACTGTGAAACTTGACTCTGGGGTTTACGAACTCGTTTCCTTAGTTTCATTTCGTATTTCGTTCAACCAAATTCGTAGTTTTTAATTAAAAATTTATTATAATTATTGCCACATTGTTAATTTAATTGCTAAAATGAATTGCTTAAAAAGCTTTGACTTGCTCTATAAGCTGCTCAGGTGAGTTACCTTAGTTAGTGCGATAATATTAATAGTGAGCATATAAGATATCGTTGAACCCATTGTCCTTGCCAGGGTAAAACTTATAAATGTTTCCTTATTTGGGAGATAATGTGGAGTGAGGTGAATGAACCTTTATCTATTTTCCCAAATGTTATGCTAAATTCTAGTTGGAATAAAATTTTGAATGTGTCTTTAGAAGTGAATTTTCATAAAGATTTATCATATTTTACAGCAAATATCGAAATAACAGTATAATAAAAAGAATTAATTGTTCAAAATATCGCAAAGTCATTCGAGCCATTCGGGAAAAATATAAAAATGGGCATATTAAAATTTCTAAAATATATATGTTGTATTTTTGATATTTGTAACAATAAAGATGATATAAAACATTAATAAAAAAAATATATAAAATGTTCTTCAACAAAAATACAAAAGTATTTTAAAAATATTATTGGAATTTATTTTTTTTTTTTTATAATATATAATTTTTGTTATATATATTTTTAAATTACTAAAGGCTTATTTTCTTTTAGCTGTTAAAGTCAGCTATTAAATTTCGACTATCTATCAGAATGTTAGCTAAAGGGATATTAGAAATCCAATCATAAGTGATATGAAATAATCTATTTTGTCTCGTTTATTCGCAACATTGACATACGCCCATGCTTTCTCTGATTGAATCACCTAGAATCGATGGTTTTCATAATTTTTATTATTATTAATTTATAATATTGTTTTGTTTTGAGCATGAGACATTTTCAATAACCGGTTCGTGGCGAAAAGCATGTTGGGAAATTGAGACCTTGTCACCTCGCACACTAATTGAACGTGTTTAACGAGCGTTTAGTGGTGCTCGCGCAACCTGTTCGACGATAAGCAAAGCAAATGCTGATAACGTTGCGTTATCATTGCTATCATTGCTCTGATCTGATCATCGTCACAGGTGCGACGTCATCGAAATTAGAATTATTTTTAAATTATATGTGAATTTGCATTTGTTGTTGTTATTGTTATTGTTATTGTTGTTTGTTATTGTTGTTGTTGTGTCGTGACTCTTTCGCCCAGCTGGAGGCGACATAACCACTTGTATAAGATGCGCGCATACATACATACATACATACATGCATACATATACGTACATGTGTCTATATAGATATAAATAATTAAATATTATAGCTACACATGAGTGTGTGTGTATATATTTTACGTGGGTTCATTTATGGCTTGTTGAGAGGGGTTCCTCTCTGTATGTGTGTGGGTGTGTGTGTGTTAGTGTGTGTGTGTGTGTGTGTGTGTAGCAATACTCAGAATTCGCAACGTGGGTTGCTTATCAAATTTGTTTATTTTATTTATTATATGTAAATACATATATTTTTGTTGTTTTTCTCTGTCTATTTTGATTTTATTATTATTATTTTCCATTCTGACAGTTCTAACTTTTTGTGTTCTAACAAGTGCTCAATAAATGATTGATTTTTAAATACCCTGTAATTGGTATTTAGTGTGTGAATGGTATTTAAAAGTTTATAAAAAGAAATTTATATATGTTTTTAGAGAAGGACAAAGAGAGAGAGAGAGAGAGAGAGAGAGAGAGAGAGGGGAGGGAGGGAGAGAGGAACAGAGAAAGAGAGACAGAGAGAGAAAGAGGAACAGAGAAAGACGGAAAAAGAGCGAGAGAAAGATATAGAGAGATAGAGAGAGAGAGCGAGTTAAAGAGAGTGATACAGACAGATAGAGAGAGAGGGATCGAGCGCGAGAAAGAGAGAGGGAGAGACGGAGAGAGAGAGGGAGAAAGAGCAACAGAGAGAGAGAGAGAGAGAGAGAGACAGAAATAGGGAGAGACAGAGAGAGAGGGGAAGAGAGAGATAGATAGAGGGCGCGATACAGACAGAAAGCGAGAGAGGGATTGGGTGAGAGATTGAATGAGAGAAAGAGAGGCAGAGAGAGAGAGAGTGAGAAATGTGAGTAACAATATAATGATGGGTATTTCATGTGCATGTTCCATTTAGCCTCGCTCGATACATTTACGAGCTGTTTCTGCATTTTGCTGATGTTATTTTTAAATTGAATCCCCCGTCTTGCTTGAATTGGCTCCAACGCGCTGATAATGGCCGTCAGCTTTAATGGTTAACACACGGATTTCATAAACATTTTGTAAGTTTCAGTGCGCCAATTAAGAGGAAGATTGCGAAGATGCGAAGATGAAGATGATATGATGAGATGAAGATGAAGATGAAGATGACGATGATATGATGAGATGTAGATGCAATTGACACCTTTCGTTGAGTTATTGGCCGCTCTTTGCTCCGTTTTCTTTCTCTTCTCCCAATATGGTCGATCTTCGTCTGGCTGCGACAGTGCCTGATGGAAGTTGGCCTTGACCGTGGCACTGGCAGTGCCATTGGCATCGTCGTCGCGTCATCTCGACGCTTGCCGCTTGGCAGGCAGCCATATGGGAATCGCCTGTCTGCGCGTGCAGTGCGCGTGCAACGCGCTTCACTTAATTAATTATGCGTTTAAACAGACATTCGACACTCGAGCTGACATCTATAATTGCCATTAATCTAATTGCCATGCGATACTCTGGCCCGATGCATTGCATGCCTCGCCCCACACACGCCACTTGCTGACACCGCCTCCCGGCTTCGGTTCCAGCCCCAGCTCCAGCCCCAGCTCCAGCTCCAGCTCCGGCTATAAATATCTGCAATGGCAAAAAGCAATTGCATGTTGTGTCAATAATACACGTTTACCTAATTACCCTCAAATGCTCCAGAAATAGTTGCAATATTTCCACCCGAACTTAACGCACGTTCATTCATTATGCTCGCCATTGTTCATTGGCCTAATTAGCTGTGGCATTCACTGCATATTCGCCTTTTTACTCTCGGCGGCAAATTTAAATCGCTTTTTTGCTAGGCAGCCTGCAGGCAAAGGGACGCGTGTCTACAGGCGAGGAGGAGCTGTAGAGGCTTTAAGGTCTTTAGATTCGTCATACCCGCTCAAGAAGTTAGAAGAGCCTATTAGTTTCATACAATATTCAATTGAAGCTGAAGACTTGAAATTTGCCATATGTACTCTCTGATTGGATACGCCCACTTGGGGCGTGAAGATGTATGTATATCTTATATATCTGAAATGCTATGACTAGAGGTGCTAGCGACTTGAAGTTATATATATACAGTACAATCCGGTTATAACGACTCCGTTTATAGCGTCTGTACGGTTATAGCGACGAAAATTCTGGTGCCCAGACAAATTATTATGAGCAAACTTATACGGTTATAGCACCTTCCGGGTATACCGACGGTCCCTTGAGTGTCGTTATAACCGGATTCTACTGTACTTATATATACAGTGGAATTCCGATAATTCGAAATGGCAAGGGGATCAGTTTTTTTCGATTTGCACAGAAATTCAAATTATCGAGAAATATTGAGAACGAATTTCTTTCAAGGGGTCGAATTTGTTTTCGATTTGTCGCGATTTTCCGTTTAGCAGGGTACGAATTATCGAGACTCGACTGTATATCATTTGTGGAGGTAAATTTCGTTAAAGAAATTTATAGTAGATAAAGACTATATAATGAGTTAAAAAAAAAAAAAAAAAAAAAAAAAAAAAGTAAAATATATATATAATATATTTGATAAAACTAGGTTTTCCACGGTTTGAATATTATTGATTAGCCAGTAAGTATATGTATGTGCCTCTGGTGGGCGTGGCAAATGGATAAGGGAGCTACACTTGCGAAATTTGAGAGATTTGAGAGAAAGTCTGCAGTAAGACTTCCTGAGCTAGCGATGAAGAGTGTTAAGTTCTATTCTCTAAATGCTTAAATAGACTTGGTATTTAATGAAATTAAGTAGTCTATATGATAATCATAGTTGGATCTCAACTATGTCTCATCCAAATATGAGCTGTGGCATCTAGGCCCCATTCGTTGTCTCCTGCCCTGGAATATTCAACTGGAGAGTTCGACCGCCTTAATAATAAGATAATTAAAACTCTATCAAATCTGATTAGCTGAAAGAAATTAATTTGCTTAAAATTTGCTATCCCAATAAATTTCCATTATCTACTCTAACTTTATACATGTTTGCTATATAACTAAGATCCAAATTCTTAAAATCAAACAATTTTCGTATTTTTAAATATGTTCAAGCAATATATTTGTACATATCACTCGCCATGCACGAGAGCCACGTACAGGGTATAATAGCATTTTCAGCTGGCTGCACACTGCGCCTTGGCATTGAAATGGCTCATTAAATGCGCGCGTTTTTTTTTTTTTTTTTTGTGTTTTTTTTGCCTTTGTGTCTTGGCTCAGCTCATTTTCAATTTTATGGTTCTTCTGGCTCGCCAACAACCGGAAGCCAGAGCCGCCGCCAAATCGTCAAATGGCCAAATAGGCGAATCGCCAAACAGCCGACCGAGCCAATATACGTATAAATTTTAATAAGTTTCAGCTTTTGCCTCTGCCTGCAATTAGCTCACACAGAAATCAATGAAACTACTGGCTAACGTTAGGCTAGTAGATGCGCTGTAAGCAATAGACTGGTCAGACCCTAAGCAGATACCCTGTAAGCAATAGCCAATGGCGAACGTGTATGCATATACCCTGTAAACATAGTCTTGTTATGTCTATGATCAAGCTATAAGCAATGTTGTGTCTTCAAGTAAATATATTGGGATTCAACGTTCATATGGGTAAGTGGGTTTTCCCCGACTAGATGATACTCTGACTCACTCTGACTCACTCTGACTCACCAGAATATTAAAGTGTTTAATATTCAATTTCTGTCTATGCTGGCAGTATCTTGATATCAACTTTGTTGACCTGAAATATAACTCTACCGGAAGTTTGACATGAGCTCTAATTGATCTTGATTTATATAGCTGATTATAAGCTTTAGCTCTTATAGGTACAGATCAATACTCTTACACATGCAAATACCCATGGAAGAATTGACAGATTTTGTGAAGCTTGTCTAATCTGAGCTTGGACTACGCCTCTGCTCATTATACATTATGTAGGGGTATTATATAGGATGAGCAAGAGCATCGATTCATGTTTCACTCAGTAGAATGAGCTACACAGATCTACGACCTCTGCTGAACTGATCGTATGTCTCTTCGAAGTTGGTGATCTTCTATGCAGTCCGATCAATACTCTCAGATATGCGAAGACACACTGAAGTACAACAAGATTTTTTGAGCTGGTTCAACCAGTTAATATGAGGCCTTTGAGATGAGTAAGCTACAGTGATCTATGCAAAACTGGTCGTTGCTCTGTCTCCATGTTTGATCGTTTTGCTTGATGCTCTCTCGCTCTATAGAGTTATATTGAATTTATATAAACAGTTACTGATAAGATAAAAGAAGTTTGTAAATGCTGCTAGCTTGTTCAGCTTAATGAAATTAATAAATTTGCTTAGCCAAGAACTCAGTTATTCTTATATATCTGATTGACTTTGAGTTCAGCAAGTTATATATGTATATTCATATACGTTAAGCAATTGTTCATAAGAAAATAGAAAATAGCTCGTTTCCCTTATTTACTTTTCTATAGAATTCCATTTTGGTTTGTGCTTATGACTGAAATAATTGTGAATGAATGTGCAATTGCGCTTTGTTCGATATAATAATGAATTAGCAATGCTATTATTTAAAGAAGAAATTTATTTGATATGATAATGATGTTTGATACCATTTGTGGTCTTAGATACATTTATCTATCTGCAGGGAGCATTTGTCCAAACATGAATATATTCTTTCGGGAAAGCATAGAGCTACATTTGACCATCCTCATGGTCAAGAGGATCGACTACAGAAATATAAGTGAAACACCTGTGTCCCATGCCGTGGGAAATCATGTTAATAGATGTGATATATTTTATAAACTATTAAAAGTGTCTTTCAGATACAAACCTTAAGTTTTAAAAAGTATCTATAAGATACAAAAAAAAAAAAAAAACTATCTTTTAGCTTAAAAAATAATGTTAATAAAAGCCATCTTTTAGATACAAACATAAAATGCTGATACTAATTCATATATTACAACGTATCTTTCAGTTTAAGAAATGATTTTAAGAAAAACTATGTATCTTTGATATACAGACATCCCATTTTAAAATGTATCTATCAGATGCAAGCATAAAATTTTGAGAAATATTTTTTGCATTCAAACATCACATCCAAAAGTATCTATCAGATACAAACATCAAATTTTAAAAAGTATCTGTCAGATATAAATATCACAAACAAAAATATCTTTCAGATGAAACAGCATGTTTTAGAAAAAGTATCTTTCAAATGCAGACATCTAATTTTGAAAAGTTGCTATCTGATACCAAAACACACATTAAAAAGTATCTTTCAGATACAGTCATCACATTTGAAGAATTATCTTTCAGACACAAGTGTCAGATTTTTAGAAGTATCTTTTAGATGTAAACATTGCATATGAAGGAGTATCCTTCAGATACCAGTATTTTTCAGATACAAGCATCCTTCACATACAAGTATCTTTCAGATACATGTATTTTTCAAATAAAAGTATCTTTCAGATACATTTGATACAAACATTGATTAAAACTATCTCTCAGATACCAAAATGTGATACTGATAATAAGTTATCTTTCAGATAAAGACATACCACATTCAAAAATATTTTTCAGATACAAATCTCTCATATTAAAAACTATCTCTCAGCTACAGTAATCAATAGTACTATTGAATCTGTTAGATACATTTTTGGAAATGTATTTCAAGTTTCATTTTGTTTGTAGCCATTTTTCTTGTTTTTTGTTGTCGGCCACAAACTGGGGCTTCCTACTGCTTAGCCATGCCAGCTGTAATGGCCGCCAAAAAATGTCGCCCCCAAAAATCGCTGACCCCATTCAAAACAAAAAAGGCAAGAAGAAGAAGCAGAAGCAGAAAAAGCAATGCTCTAGCAACATACACAGCTACAGTTACAGCTAGACATTTGCCCGCACTCTGTGGCTGGGCTAATTGAATTAGCTGGAATGAAATCACCTGGCGGCCTTTTCGAAGCCCCATCGAGTCAATTGGCCACTTTGGCCGCTTGCTGCCAACTGGCGACGCACTCGCAGCGCCAATTGCAGTTTTGGATGCGTTCGGTGCAAGTCTCTTCAGCGTGTGGCAAGTGTCTGTGGCAAGTGTCGTGTCGTGCGAAGAATTGGATTGGAATTGAATTGGAATTGAGTTGGAATCGAATTGGAATCGAATTGTCTCGAATTGGATTGGATTGAATCTCTGTTATAAATCGTGCCATATATATATAAATATATATCAATTTTTTTTTTTGCTTGTGCGTGTGTGAGTGAGTGAGAGCAACAGAAAGAAAGAGCGAGCGAGAGGGCGAGAGATATAAAGTCAAGCGATAGTAACAATGCCGGAGCGCAGCATTAGCCAACGCGATCTCGACGAAATCGAGATCGAGAGCGATGAAGAGGAGGAGGAATTGGAGCAGGGCGTCGGCCTGGCCGTGCAATCGACAATGCGTCGCCGTGCCGCCGCTACCGCCCAGGGGCGTGGCAGCACCAGCAACATTAGCAACAGCAACGAAGGCGGCCAGCAGAGCCGCGAGCGCAGCCGCGAGCGTTTCGGCCCGGTGAATGCCGCCCAGGAGGCGAGGTTCTATGACGACGACGAGGAGCGACGCGATGGCGGCTACGATGACAGCGACGATGAGGATGACATTGAAATGTTGGATTAGTAAGTGGCCTGACGCATGTTTTTATACATGTTGTAGTTGTTGTTGTAGTTGTTGGTGTTGTTGTTGTTGCTGTTGGTTTTTAATCTAATTAGCCGCGCAGCTTATGTGCATGTCAGCCTCTGCCTATGTGTGTGTGCGCGAGTGTGGGTGTGTGTGTGGGTATAACATTTCTATGGCCCATTTCGACTTTTCCGCAATTTTTATGATCTCTACTATTATTGTCGTTCTTCTAGACGCTGTCGCTTCTACAGCTGCGATTTCATTTTGCTAGTTTTAGCACCACCCACCGCCCACCGTCCACAATTCTTAGCCACGCCTCAGCCTCAGCCTGCCGCAGCCAAGCGCACATTTCATTCCCTCGGCATTTTCATGGCGTTTTTCCTTAATTTTATTTTTTATTTTCTGTCTGCATCGCACGCGCGCTTCAATTAAAACATTTCTAATTTAAATGGATTCTCTTAATTCCAGCGCATAGGTTTTAATAAAAGATATATGTATATATTTGTATACATCTGTCTTTATAAGCATACCTATATATATATTCGTATATGGTTTATAACTCTTTGCATTCTTCATCGTCGCTCAGCTTTAGCTCTTAATTATTAAATGAACATTTTTAACAGTTTTAAACCTAAAGACTCCAAAAGTTGTTGCTAGCCTTCTGAAGCATTGACGGGTTTGGTTACCCTACAGGCTTATTACTTGAGATTTATATGTCCTGTGAGCGATATTACGAGCATTATGCACTCGATAAGTTCCAAGATGTCTAGAGCTAGACTGTGTTTTAAATACCTAAACGGTTACACTTCAACAAATCAAGTCAGCATGCAGGACTATTAGATACTCTGCTGAACTAATCCAATGCAGTAATTTTTTTTCAAGAAAAAAAGAAAAGAAGCTTTACTCCTTTTTTTTTTATACCCTGAAACCATTGAAAATGTGAAATCATGGTATAATGTTTTTGTGTAAAGTATGTAAAAGGTAGAAGGAATTATCGCAGACCCCATAAAATATATATATTCTTGATATAGCATTGTGCGCCTGTCCGTATAAACGCCTAGATCTCAGAAGATATAAGAGCTAGAGATCTGAAATTTTGCATGTATACTCGTGTATGCCATACGCAGTGCGAGTGTATCTTATTTTTTCGATAACTCATCCGATTTCCTTTTTATAAAGAGTCCTAGTCGAGCAGTCTCGACTAGAGGCTTCTTACTTGTTTATGCATATATAGAGTTGTTTTACTAAATTTTGCAATTTATTATTGAGTTATTTAAGAATTTGTTGCCTAAATAAACTTTTATAAACAACTAACTTTATTTGAACTTCGCTCACTTTTATTATTTGTATAGTTGACTTAATTCACACGTTTAATACAAGTTGATATTCGCTGCCATTACAAACGGTTTAGCTCATTTGTCAATAAGCATTTAGCAGCAGTTGAAAACTTCGGACGGCTCGCCAGTTAGCCAGCCAGCCAGCTATTAATTCTCCAACTTTACTTCAACTTCAGGTTTTCAACAGCTGCGTCCAAGTCCTTCATGGTTACTTATTTAAGAGTTGGACTTTAATGCTTGTCACAGTTCCGCCAAAGCTGCTAGCCGACTGCTGAGCTACGGTCTCTCAAATCAACCCTTCACGCAAATGATGCCCCGCCTCTGCGCCTTTACGGCTCTGGGTCCACTCAATTCTCGGTCCTAAGGCAAACTTAAACCATTTCGCAGCCAAATTGAAATGTTTCAAGTTTTGCGGTTTTTGCGTTGCGCCAAAAAGTTAAATGTATGACATGAGATCTACATAGATGTTTATTTATGTTCTTGGTAGCAGCAACTCCCTCGACATATATATTTACAAGGCATCGCCTGGCACTAACAAAGCAAATAAAACTACCTAAGAGAGGGTAATATTATGTGTAGATACAAATTGAGAGTCGGGGCGGGGATAAATGGAGTCGAGTCAGCAACATTTATTTATTATTCCCTTGAAAATCTCAAGGTTAACCCAAAAAAAAAAAAAAAAAAAAATAAATAAAATAAACAAATAAAAATAAAGAATAAAAAATGTAAAAAAATAAATCGAAAAAATGCCAGCTGGCAAATGGCAAAATGTTCAAGAGTAAAAAGCTAAAAGCTAAAAAGTCCGCGACTAATTTGTCATTTTCAAAAAAAAAAAAAAAAAAAAAAAAAAATAAAAAAAAAAAATAAATAAATAAAAAAAAATGCGTGCCTACTTTAAGGCGCGTCTAGGGATGTGCTCGTGCGTCAGGAAATATGCCTTAAGAACTCTGTCGAAACGGAAATTTCTAGAACAACAATAGGCAAAGACACAGAGAATAATAAATATATTAAATTATAAGTTTAACGGAATAACTGTATTAATTAACTTAAAGGCAGAAACGAACAAAACCCTTTCACGCTTTATTTATTGAGATGAATATGATTTGGCATATTTATATACCAATACGTTCTTGTAAATATTAAATCCTCAGACTATTTTCCATTTATATCAGCTACGCTTAATATGCCTTTGATATATCCGGCCTTAGCTACGCTTTTTTCTGCCCTTTAAATTTGTAGCTCTGTAGCATCTGCAGACATTGCGCAGGATGTGAAATACTTTCTTATTTTGTTGTTGCTATTTTTATATATGTATGTATATATATATATATATTTTTTTTTTTATTTTTATATTTTTGCTGTTGTTGTCCTGTTTCTAGTCACCTTCAGTCAGACTTCAGTCAGCAGTCAGCGCTTACCACTCACCCGTTAGCAGGTACCATTTACCAGGTGGCATTGGCACAAAAGTTGAAATTTTTACGGCCTACCTCACATTTTGGGGCTGACTTTTGTGTCATGCTGTGGGCGCTTAATTAAAATTAATGAAGTACGTTGGCTTTTTATCCTTTTTGCCAGGACGTTGGCAGCAGTCACATTGGCCCCCATCTTGCGCCCAGCCACCATTCGTCATACACACACATACACGCACACATACTCTCCATTTCCACATTTGCCCTAGCCAAGTATTTACCATTCTCCAGCTGAAGCCGTTGTAAATATTTGCGACTGACTTTATTTTAAGTCTGTTAATTGAGCGGCAGCTGTCGTAGTGCTCTCGCTCTCGCTCTTTCTCTCTCTCTCTCTCCCTCACTCTTTATGTTGCTTGTGCCATTTCGTTAATTTAGTGCTCTTAACTGTTATGATTGACCAAATAAGGGAAAGGTCAGCTTGCTGAATCTCGAATCGACTTCACAGTTTGATTGATTGACTGAATGGCAGATTAACTGAAGCACTTATGCTTCGTCAGAGAAAGTGATAAGCTGATTGACGCCATTGTAGCTGTTGATTGACTACTAGATAGTTGCCTTCCCCAAGGATTGACGATGTGGTTTAAAGAACTATAGATATATTGATTGACAAATGAATTGATATTGAAAACGTATTAAGCTGAAAGCGAAATTAAAACTGATGAAAGAGTTGATTCAGTGACTTAATCGACTTGACTACATTTTTCCCCATTAGATGTTTTCAGAATACTATTTGAATATATAGAATGATTATCTTCCTTTAGTTAATTTAAATCTATCATAACAGAGCAGCGACTGCATTCAATTATATTTAAGATTTATTTTCTGCTGCTCGCTCCCTTGGCTTTATATCAGTGTCACAGCAAATTGCAGTGCAATAAATATTGCTTGCACCTGGCTTTGGCTTTTTGTGTCACTTGTTCAACATTTCATAATTAATCATAAGCTTAAAGCCGTTTTTTGGTTGCATTTGTAGGTGCATTTGTTAACCTTTGCATTGGGGCTTCGCCAGCTCCAAAAACGGTGCACGTTGAACACTGAAAATGACCCAGAAAATGTATTCCACACGCACACGTGCCTCCCCCTCTTTAATCTTGACGTCTCTCTGTGTCTGTCTGTCTGTGTGTGTGTGTGTGTGTGTGTAGCATTTTATCTTGCTGTCGCAGCGATAACAAATGAAATATTCATAACATTGTTGCCATACATAAATTTATACACATATTGGAGCAAGTGGAGTGCTGTGAGTACCGTCAAAATAAAAAAAAAAATTAAATACTTAAATTGATAAAAGCCCGAGACAGAAATAAGATTAGGTAGAAGTAACTCCTGTTTAATATTATGCAAAGTGATATTATCTCATTAAAGAGATTAACCTTAATTTATTAGTTTATCTTTGGGCAACGAATGAAAACATTTTGTTTATTCAAATATTTCAAATGTGAAAACTATTAAAAAAAAATAAAATAAAAAAATTAAGCAAAGAGCGTTCGAGTCGAAAGATAAGATGAATCAGGGCGAAAAGGCATATTTGGCTTATACTTTTAATGATGAAAATAATTCACTTAAGTAGGAAATGAATAGATTGTCTTCATCAAGTGGCTATAATATAGAGTAGTATAATATAGTCTAGTGTCGCTGTCAGCCAACATCTAATAAGATGCTCTTCTAGTCTACTTAAGTGTCAATTGCTGTGTGTGGATATGTCTTTGAGGACTGTTGATATGCTTTGGTTTCTGTGCATGACTTGATAGCGTACATATCACTCCATTGGAAGTCTTTGTATGCCTTATGCATTGATGTAGTTAACCCAAAGTGTTTGCCGTAGTTTCAAACAGGTTTCAAAAGTGCTTTGTATATTAACATACTATGAATGATGGGAAAAAGAGTTTAATTTGGATTTTTCATAGGTAAACGTAAACTCTATAGCATTTATGAGTTAAAAGATATATGTACATATTTATAGATAGACAGAAGACGCTGAATGAATCGGGAAGGTATATGCTTAATATTTATATAAAGCCTGCCCTAACTTATCAAAATTATGAACCGTCTAGTTCCTTACGCTCGGCTTGCGCGATCCGAACTAATATACTAATATACTCGTTCTATTTTCGTGAATGAGTATAAAAATCATGTACAATCGGCCCTCGCTCTGAGCAAGAATCTTCGGAACTTTTCGTTTTTCGTTTTCTGTTGAGCGTCTGGAGTTGAACTATTCGTGTGATGCTCTCTTCACGAGCATCGTTTAGGGAGCGATACGATTGATGTTCACACAATGAGAGTCAATGAAAACGGTCTTTACATGCATATACACATACATGCCCATACTTACGAATGACTAGAGCAGAAAAAAGGGTTTCTGTTCGATCGTAAAAAAAACTCTTTGTAGAACCGATGCAATGGGTTGCTCTCTGACTTTTTTCTCAGAGTGTGAGTGAAAGATATCTATTGACAGACATCGAGAAACGGTCGACAATTATTTGCTAGCTATAATTTTCACAGAATTTGAGCTCTGAAAATAAAATAACAAATACACACATAATCGGATTCTAGATTATAACGACGCTCAAGGGACCGAAGACGTTATAACCATATAAGTTTGTCTAGGGATCAGGATCTTTATCGCGGAGTTGTTATTTATGCTCACATCATTATAAATTGCTCCGTCTTGGGTAATATTCATTGATTCGTAAAATCTCCATAGATTTTGATGTCGCCATTGATTCGTAGTAGATTTATTTATTTACTGTTGGCATTTTTTGTTATGTTTGAAATTTGTATTTGTCAATTTTTCCCTAGGCGACAACGAATTATTGAGGTTTTTATTTGAATATCATATAAAATTCTGTTCTCGCATTCCGAATTCCTTGAACAGAATTTTTTATGACATGAGAGTAACCCCAATAATGCGTTGTCGCCTTGGGAAAAACTCGATTGCTTATAATAAATATAGAATAGAATAAAGAAGTAAGTGTGCTTTAGTCAAGCCTTTGTGAATTACGAGATCTCTGAGTTCTAATGGACGGGCGGACAACAGATTAAGAACTATATAATTTAGTTTTCTGTTTTAAAAACTCAATATGTGAAAGTCCTGTCACATAACTTTTGTCCAAATATTTATTTTTGTATGCCCTGAATCCATGAAAAATATGGGTAATCCGGGTGTATTGGTTTTGTGAAAATGTATGTCACATATAGAGATATATATAGATATATATATATATATATTCTGGGTAACCGCGACGATCTTAGTCTAGCTCCCACAGTATAAAAGTAGAATGGAATATGGGAATATCAGCTCTTTGCCGGGTTCAGAGAATTTTCGAGTCGAGCAATCTCGACTCGAGCACTCTTACTAAATGAATTATTTAGTTTGTTAATGAATCATCTGCCAATGAATAAGAGATAAGTAGCATAGCGCAGAGCTTAGCCCTGCTCATCTGTAGTATAGATATATGTATATATATAGCTGCAGATAACACTGCTCATCTGTTGTCTACATATAAATATAACTGTACTCATCTATAGTCCATATACTGCATATACAGACGGAGATCTAACCCAAAGTTAGTCGTATTTGACTGAATTTCATTTAGCTCTCAAATAGTTTTACTACTTGCATCACATATACGGCTGCTGTCCAATATTAAAAGTGAAACGTTGAAAGTTTTTATGTGGTATTCGTGGCGTCTTAGCGCTGCACCACCACCACGACCACCACCACCACCACCAGCACCACCAGCACCACCACCACCACCACCACCACTTGAATGGCGCAGAGCGTCACACAAAAACACACACATAAAATGCTGGCGCATTAAACTGCAGTGAACGAAATATGCATGCCGCATGCAGTGTGCCGCATGCAGCATGCAAAGTGCAACTGCTGCTCACTCTCCAAAAAATATGAAATATATGCCAGCAGCAGCAACAGCAACAACAACAACAACAATTCTTGCATTATTGCAACATGAAGTGCAACAAAAACAAAATATGGTCCAACAATTTAAAGTAAATATGCGCTTAGAAATTGTTGGCAAACAAAGCCATGAGCGTCAAATACTTTACTGCATCTTCTCTTTGACTCGCAAGTGTGTTCAGCACTCTATATGTGTATGTGTGTGTGTGTGTGTGTGTGTGTGTGTGCGCGCTTGCTGGTCTTTGCACATGCCAGCTACATTTCTGGCGCCTGTAAAAATATTTGTTGCCTGCAGCAGCATCAGAAGAAAACTGAAAAACTACAAGAGCAACGCGTTGACAGGCCAAAATGCTTTGACCTTCAGCTTTCAAAAAGTTTTCGTTTTTTTTTTTTTCTTTTCTCTCTACTCATTTTGGTATTCGTTGAGGAAAGAGTCAGAATGCGCATGGAGGCTACATTAAATATATATTGCAAATATATAGAGTATCAAATGTATTTGCGACGAATCGAATTGAGTCAGCGAATATAAATAGCTATTATCACATGCAGCTAATGCAGGGGAATTTGTTGATTATAAAATGTGAAAAACTACAAAGTATGTGTTAAATAAATTAAATTTTTTTTTTGTATAATATATACAAAAATATTACAAGAAAAAAATAATTGCATTTAAGATTTTTTTTTTTTTAATCTGATTTGATTATTATTTGTATTATTTGATTTTAATTATTAAATCCTCAAGGAGATGCTGGAGCTTTGTGAGGCGTCAATGTCATTGATGAAAACTCGAGCTAGGTTCCACTATCAAAATTTAAATCCAAGACAATAATTTAGATCCAAGACAATAATCATAATGTATATAATATATATGCATGTACATATGTCTATATGTATGACAAACATTTTAACTATATCTATTTTATTATCCACAATTTTTTCTATGAGAACTGAAACTTGATTTATTTTCAATTTAATTAAATTATACTTGATCATTTTTATTAGCACACTAGTAAAAACTTAATTTTCTTAGACTCTCTGAATTCTTATAAATAAAAGAAAATTTTGGTAGCCGAAATTTTAGTCATATTAAATAAATAGCATTTGACTTATTGATTTAAAACAAAGTTGACTTTAAAACCAGACCTTGTTACACACACACACACACACACACAGCTTCCCAGCACTAACAACACTTTAAGTGAAATTGACGTGTGAGGAAAGTTTTGCCACCTGGACAAGTTAATGTCAAGTCTAAATAAGAAAGCTAACAACAAATGCACACAATGCGCCGACTGCAGGCAAAATTTGATTTATAAAATATTTATTACTAAATGCATTTGATGTACTTGGCTTTAGTTATTTATTTCCTATGCGAATAGCATTTCTGTTAATTGTACTCGATCAATACGCCACTTCTCCTATCCTCTGATTATCTCACAGGAAACAGAAACAATTTGCAACTTAGGCGACATCCTGTAATTATTTGAAATTTATAGAACGAAATGAGCCCGCATACTGGAGCATTCTTGCAGTGTAGCTACAATGTGACTTACAGTTGGGGGTATTTTCATTGCAGCTTAAAATTTCAGTGTGCCAAAGAGGTCAAGCTTGCTGCCTCGAAATATGAGTTGAGTAGAGGTATATTGCATTGAGAAAATACATACATATATGAAATGAGTGTATCGACTAAGTTAAGCCGGTTTCATGTGGTATAGTACACATAGACATGTACGTATACTTAACTGTTAACATTTATTATTCTGATGCCAGACCCGAGTTGCAAAAAGTTAATAGATATTGGACAACAAAAGCGGATGTTCTTAAACACGGCATTCTGCAGAGCTCGGTTCTGAAGAGAAGAGGAAGCATGATATCTAATATTGTTGTTTATACGTGGCTGTATGTGTGCTTGTGTATATACAAGTAAGACTTCAAGCAGAGGTAGTCTTTAGAGATGCCTCTAAATTGTCTTTATTGCATATATCTATAATATAATATATCTATCTATATTTTCATCTATCTATCTATCTTTCTATACATCTATTCATCCATCTATCTAACCATCAATCCATCTTTTTATCCATATATCTATCTATAGGATAGTTGAATGTCCTATATTTTTATATAATATTATATAATATTATATTTTGTATTGATTGACTTTATTTATCTATCCACCTAATACGATTTAAATCTTGTTTCATTGCAGTGATACGTGAGTAGAGCGATGCATATTACATGTATTGGTACTTTAAGCCCGTTTGTAAATAGATTTTCGCCGACAAATATCAGGTATTTACACCGAGATCTTTGAATGAATTAAAATGCCAGCATCGAATTTGCGGTCTATTTAATAAATACAAAATGTTCGTTTATCTCTTGACCCGGCGCGAACTATTTGTAATATTTACGTGTTTGTCTACACGCGTGAAAGGCAAATTGCAAACAATGCTTTTAATTTGTGCTTAATTATATAATATAATTAATTACGCATGGCGCAGAGTTCATGAAAAATTTACACGTTTTACGCAAAATAATTAGAAACGAAGAACAATCGAAAAACGAATTTCAAAATTAAATAAAGCTGAAAATAAAAAAAATAAAAAAAATAAGAGAAAATCACAAAACGACAATGATTCTCTTTCCAGTCGATCGATTAAAAATATATATGAAGAATGTTTTTATTGGAAATTCAAATGTAAAATATAAAAAATACTCTTAAAATTTTAAGAAATAATAATAATAAAATAAATAATATTAATAAATAATACAACATTTCAAACTAAATAAAAATATAATAAAATAATAATAATAATAAAATAAATATAATAAAATAAAAAAATAAATTAGTGGGGATACTTGTATATTTATACATAATAAAAAATATTTAATTATATACTTTTTATTTTTATTACATAATAAAAAAATTTTAATATATTCATATTTTACAATTTTAGTCCATTTTAAATATCATTTTTATATATTTAAAATTGTATGATATTAATATATTAGGATTTATTTATTATGTATTAAAAATAATATAATACAAAAATAATAAAAGCTATAAAAACATTTTTAATGCTTATATAATTAAAAACATATAATAAGTAAATATTGAAACAAATATATTTACATTTATATATATGTATATACATATATATAATTTATGTTTTTTAATTTTAAGCCAAATAAATGGTGTAATAATCTAAAATGTAAAAATATTTTGCGGTTAGGGTATATAGCGCATTCATTTATTATTAAGCAGGCATTATTTATTGTTTATATGCATATATGTACATTTTTTATGCATACACATATGTATATACTTCTATATATGTTATATACATAAACTGCCACGCCCACACAACAGACAACGCAGACCGGACAATATATATGTGACAAGCTTTCCACCTGGCACTGTTCTGCGTCAACCATTGTAATCATATTTCCCTCTTCTCAACAACAACAACAACAACACATAATACGAAAGCGAAAAAGGCAGCTGGGATTGTGAGCAGAAAGATGTTTTGATTATGGTGCGACTAGGTAATGTGGGCGGTGAAGCGAGGCGCGGCGGTTCCCCGGTTTGGTTGGCATGTTGGGGTTTTTGTCACAAGATTACGGGAGGTGGGGAAATGGTTGGCTTAGGCACCGCAATATGCTTTATAACGAAAAAAAATCTATAGAAATTCAACAGAAAATCGTTTAAATGTCTTCATTGCCTTTCCTCACCTGTTCCACATCGAAATGGATATTGATGTTCTTTAAAGCCTTTTTAAATGAGTATTTGAGAGTGTTTTTAATAGAGAGCATGTAGTTTTATCGTCTTTATTGTAAATTTTATTTTTTATTTTATTTATTTATTTTTTTTTTAAATATACATTTTTAAAATATTTTTGTACTCTTTCAAGAAAGTGAAATGAGTATATTGGTTGGGTGCAATGTGTATACCTTCGAATCAACAAGTGTTGTCCGATCCATCCACTACATGTGGCGTATGTATATATGCCTATTAGGGGCGTGGCAGCTCGGGAAAAACGTTATCTTTTACAGCTTTAGGGCTAGAAAGCTTTACTAGATTACTGTTATGATCCTAAAAAATTGTTCAAAATAAATGGGGAACATGGTAAATTGTTTCTGAATATAAAGCATTTTTTTTAGCATGTTAAATCGAAAAAATAAAATATTTTACAGTTAGAATAGGCAAATATCCGAATTGGCGCGTAGCAAATCTGGAAATAGATCTTGCAGCTTTTGAGTGTAGCCGTGAATGAGTATTCAGCAGTCGGTAATGCTCGACTGAAATGGCTTTACTTGTTTTCACATAAATCCATGCCCCATCCATTTTCCTTAAATTTGTTGCATTATTTCGTTTGCCACTAGATTCTGGTTACGCATACGACGCGTTGTATTGGCTTCTTGGTTTCGTGCTCGTCGATTTCGATTTCCTGTCGGCAGACTTCTTAGGGCCCGTAAAATGTCTTACAGCCAATGTCAATAAATTGCTGGGGCCAAAGACGTGCGCCAGTTACGTGGGAAATTGATATCATTGCATAATCGTTGTTTGTCATTTCTGTGACCCACAAAAAAAAAAAAAAAAAAAAAACAAAAACATTTGCTGTCGAATGCCGAAGGGAAGCACAAATGAAATAGAAACATGTTAAGGGCACTGCCAAATAGTAGCTTTTATTTGATGAGCCACGAACCTGATACCACCAAATAGAAGATCAAAATCAAACGCAAATGCCACCTCTATAGTTGCATCAATTTAAATATAGCATCTAATGCTTATAAATATTTATATATATATAGGTGCTTATAGATATATTTCTCCCCCTCTCTCTCTCTCTCTCACGCTGTATATATAAATATGCAGATTTTTTGCTGAAACTTTTTTCGCGGCCCTTTGAAATGTTGCTCGCATTTTGCTTTTGCTGTTGACATTGTCAGTGCTCTGTTTGTTATTGTTGTCAATTGGATTTAAATTGCACAACAACAATAAACCGTTAACTGTTGGAAGGCAATCAAAATATGTTGAATGTCGTCGTCCGCTTGTTGTTATTGTTGATGCTGTCATTGCGGTTGTTGTTGTTTCTGCTGTCGTTGCTGTTGTTGTTGCTGCCTGCTGGCTTTTGGTAGCTCCCATGTTGACAACACTTTGCTGTTTTCCAATGCATTTGATAACGTGTTCGAACAGTTAGATCAGCATATTAGCTTAGTTGGTTCATCATCATGTGCATATCTCTTGTTGGCGAGAGTTCTCAGTGGGACTGTGTCTGTCCGTCTGGCTGTATGACTGTCTGTATGTATAACTGTCTGTATGTATATCTGTCTGTATGTCTGTAAGGTTGAATGTTTGTAAATCTGTTTGTCTGTCTGTCTGTATGTATATTTGTCTATATGTGTGTATGTCTTTATGTCTGTATGTCTGCCTGTAAATCTGTTTGTCTGTATGTATTTTAGTCTGTATTTCTGATGTCTTTATGTCTGTCTATCTGTATGTCTGTAAATCTGTCTGTCTGTTAGTCTGTAAATCGGTCTGTTTGTCTGTCTGTCTGTCTATATGTCAGAGTTTCTGTCTCTCTGTCTGTATCTCTGTTTGTCTGTCTGTCCATCTTCTCAGTTTCTCTGTATGTCTGTCTCTTCGCCTGTCCATTTCTTTATTTGTCAGCTGTTGTTTCTCTGTCTGTCCGCCTGGAGACTTACGTTTGGATACCCCGAAACCATTGAAAATGCGATTTCAGAATATTATATACATACTTGCTTAAATATGTACGTAACTGATATATAATAAAATGCGGGGTCGACTTCATAGAGTCTATAAAATCCATAGAAAATATAGAACATATATTGAATTCATATATTTAAAAGTGTTAGACTCGATTTATTCAAATCAAAATTTAATTATATATGTATATCTTTGTTTACATAAATTAATATTATTTATACAGAAATAAGCTGCTGCTTTATTATTATTATTATAATTTTTATTATTATTATTTATTATTATTATTTTTTTATTTATTTATTTATTTTTTTTTTTTTTGGCTGTTTTTTACCTGTTTGCAATGCGAGCTGCATTGAATGAAGTTTAGGGTATATCCTAGTTGGTTAGACTTGACTCGTGCATTCTTTTCTCTTAATATCTCTTCCGTTTGCTGTGAGAGCGAAAAAGAATTCTCATCATAATATCTCAACTCATTCCCAACTCATTCAAAATGCAGCTGAAGTCCTATCACAGTGAACACACCTTTACAAGATTCAGATACACTCGACAGCTAACATCTGAGCACATCTTTAGTTGCTATGTCTGTCAAAAGTGAAAGGCATATCCTGCAGATATTCCATTCATGCAATAACAACAGCAACAACAACAACAACAACAATGAAATATAATCAGCTCAGTGGAAAAAATGAAACTATTGACGCAAGTTTGCCCAGGTTAATTGTGTACAATCAATATTAATAAGCAGCTTAGGATTAGCTCCTGGCACTGGGCTGCTTTATGGAGGCCCACTTGAAATATAGATAGGTTATTAGGTGAGTGCATAATGCACTTAAACAAAATAATATGCATAGAACAACATTTTCATACGATACAATATAGTGTAAACTGAAATGGATATAACTTGCTTTTAAAGCACTCGAAATCTGATAAGATATGATGGCTGCTGTCATTTAAAGCTCTACGAATATTAATTAACAATATTTTTATCGATTCCGTGTGAAATATTTGCGTGTCTCATGTGCTTTGCGTGTCGGGCATTGCCTATCACGTCTTCATCTCTCTTAACGTCTGTGTTCCTGGGGTGGCTGGGGTGGGTTGTCTGTTGGCCGGATGGGGGGCAGGTGGCGCTGAATCGGCCCGGAGCTCAACTTGAGCAACCCCATGCTAACGTTCGCATTAAAAATGTAAGCGCCTTAAATATTTAATATTACGCATACGACATGTTGCGCCAGTTTGGTGCGCTGCGCTGCTTAGCTCAACTCTGCTCAGCTCTGAGCTGTTCTACTCTGCCTCGCTGACATTTAAATGAATTTTCAATAATTTTTGTTCATTCTTATTTTGCCCACATTATGCTCTTCGCACAGCGGGCTCTGCATACAGCTGAGCACAGGCAAGCACTTAACGCCTGGCAGGCGACAAGAGTCAGGAGCTGTTGGAATAGTAAAGTCTTGGCTTCTCTCTCTCTCTCTCTCTCTCTGTGACTAGGCCCAAAATGCCATTTGTGTAAATCTAATAAATAACAAACCGCATTAAATTCAACAACAACAACAAGCAGCTGAAAAATGAACGCTAAAGGGGGCCTGACACGGCAGTTCGCACGTGTCAATGCGACCGGGTCACAAATTTCATTATGAGAAAAAAAGTAGAAAAAAAAACAAAATAATAATAAAAAAATTTAAGATACAACAAAATCCACAGAATATGAGCCCAGTCAGAGTGTGCGATTAGATGATACCCTGTAAATTATGAATGTTGGTTCTCTTATGTTTTCTTACAATCCCTATATTCTGTTAACACTGGATTTATCTATAGCTAAATTGAGGTACATGTATACAAGCAAAGTATTATCTAAGCATATCAGTTGGTAAGATAAAAAAATATATAGATGAATGTATATATTCCAACTGTTAGCCAGATAGGCCAGACTAGCTCAGTTACTTGAAGTCTATTAACACTTGATAGAAGTCATATAGATCTGGCCCTGAAGCACTTGTACGAGGTATATTATTATTGTTGCTGCTGCTGTTATTATTATTATTATTTCCCGTTTTTGGCAGCTCGAGAATTTTCTTTGGCAACGGCCACAGCCGAGCGCCGCTGTGTAGTTTAGAAGCAAATTAACATATCACACAGGCCGCAGTCGTTGGCGCAATCATTGGCGAGGCCAATCCTTGTGGCATGCCTGGTGACTAGGTCGCTCTAGCGTTGGCTCTGGCTCTGGCTCTGGCTCTGGCTCTGGCTTTGGCGCTGACTTTGGCTCTGCTTGACTTGTCACTTTGAGGCGGCACCAAGGCAACTAACTATGTATGTAGATATGCATGTAGCCGCACTACATAGGCCTAGGCAATGGGCCGGCCCTCAACAGCTGCTCTCGTTTCTGGCCCAGACACACATAAACACACGCACGCACACATACACACAGAGCCCAAAGCGCCCAGACCGTCTAAATTCGGCGCTCGACAACGTCATGGCTCATATCACATTTTTGCTGCTGCGGCTGCCTTATGGCCTGACATTTCTTATGAAGCCTAGGGAACTGGCAGCCGAAAGTCTTCTTAGCGTCAAGTGCTTTTAAAGCAGAAGCATCCGTGTACTTAATTTTGCATAGGAAGCTTTTGTAATGCTTTCACTAAATGAACCACTTACACGCGTAACATATATCATCATTTAAATATGCGTGTGTGTATGTGTGTGTGTGTGTGTGTGTGTGTGTGTGCCTTATATACAACCTGTGCGCTATATCTGAAATCCAAACATTTTCAACATTTCTGTTATTCGGAAACCATTCGTGGAGTGTTCATTAACCGACTAAAATAACAGATAAATCAGTTAATGAACCAGTCATAATTTATAATATTCTAATTTGAGTAGCTTTTTGTTATGACAATTCACCTAATGAACCAATTACAAACAGTAAATAAATCATTTTGAATAATTGAACTATTTCCGGTGACTATGATATATGGTAATTTAAAAATTAGTTTTTTAGATAGTATTTGCACTAATGCACTAGTTCTTATTTGTTTTTCATGTAAAATAACAGCTGAACCAGCAAATGAACCACGGAGTTTTAGATAATCTAGATCGATTAGCTTTTTCTTAGATCAATTTAAACATTTAAGGGAACTAGTTTATATTTGCTCTCAATAATAAGAATTAAGAATAATTGAACTAGTTCCAGTTACTATACGAGTACTACGAGTTTGAATTATGCAAAAAACTCATGAATAATTTAAGCAATAACCCTGAAAATTGCATTTAAATCAAAACAAATAGAACAGCAAAATGAACGAACGGAACTAGTTCAAGTTGCCAGTTAACATGAATGTATCTAAGAGTGAAAGCAAAGTGCAATGCTCTCAGCTGCAGTCAGTTGAATAGAACTCGAGTATTATCAGCTGATGCTGCAAATCAAGCAGCTCAGTGCTTGAAGACAAATGCTAGCAATTTTGTTAATGTCTTGCACTGGTGGTGAACTGAATGAACTGAATCACTGGTTCAATGGCAGCGAAATGACAAATAATTTGTATTCAAATCTTTCTATCTTAGCGCAAAAGTCTTTCACTTTCTCACTCTCCATCCAATGCATTGCTAGCTCTCTGTCTATCCCACTCTGTTTCTCTGTTGCTGCTGCTTTTTGTTTGTCTATCGTAGTGCACACTCATACACAGATGCACGCATAACATTTTGACAGTCGCTGATAAGCGTACAACATTCAGCTCTCACAATTCCTTGGTATTCTTTGTTCTCGAATCCCCTCTCACCCTGCCTCTGGCACCACACTCCCGCCCCTCGTCATGCTGTCTCATTCTGACAGCTGTATAGCTATATAGTTGCGTGTGTGTGTGTGTGATTCGTGTGCATGTCTCTTAACCAAGCAGATTAATGAAAATTGAAATTGCATTTATCGTTGATTGCTTAAAAACATTCAAACACTATATTTCCTTCTATCCTCTCCTTCACAAATGTCGCGCCATTTTGTTGCCATCCCCTAGTACCCGCCCACTCTGCATTCTTCTACTCCATTGCTGCTGCCCACTAGCACACACACATACACACAGCACACACACATTTAAAACAAAGACCAAAATGATTCATTGTATTCCCTGAATGCAGGTAATATTTTTCAATTCGCCCACTCTCTGTCCCTCTCTCGCACTCTCTCTCTCTCTCCCTCGGTCTACAGCTGTCTTGCTTGCTCAGTTTGCTTTTTGTTTTATGACGATTTGCTTGCTTTTGATACACTTATAGAAATTAAGGTATATAGTATATCTATATTCGTGGCCAGTATTCCCATTTGAGTTATTCGAACCGTATCCATCTGTCTCTGTGACAATTGGCCCAAAGTCATTAGAGCGTATTGCTATATATATGTTAGCTCGCACTTTACTAAAGTTATATATAAGTTATGTACAAAATTAGTTGTTGTATAGAAATTAGAACTGTTGTTGAAATTATCCTAACTTTGTCGTTGGGAACTTCGAGCTTCCATATATATAATATAAAGCCATAACATAGAGTTCGTTCATTGTATATGATATAATTTATCGAATGATAATTTTCAAGTTCTTTTCCATATATATATATATATATTGTATGTATATAAAGCAGAGTTGTTTTACTTTTAATTATAAAAGTAAAGGGTATTTAATATTCGTCGTTCATTATATTTGATTATTTTTTTGTTTTTATTATTATTATTATTATTATTCTCATTGTTGTTCTTGTTGCTGTCAGTTTGCTGTGTACAGACAATAAAAAGCATTTCATTTGAATAATGTGAAAACATTTTGTTAGACAACACCGTCACCTTCGTCAGCCTCTCCCCATCCATCGGCATCTGGCTACATTTTCAAACTGCACAACGAGCCACAGACACTGTGACATGCACTCTATATGTCTCTAATATACCACCACATTGATTGTCCATTGATAGCAGGTCGACAAACAGACAGACAGACAGACAGACAGACAGACAGACAGACAGACAAACAGTCGCAAGTACGTACATACATACATATGTATATCTAAATGACTTGGTCATTGTGCCAATAGCCTAGAAAGCTGAAATTATAGGGCCTATGATGGGCCACACTATAAAATGTTATATGTTATTATTAAAAAAGAAAATCCTAGAAGTAGATAACTTACACCAAAAGAAAATATACCATAAAATACAAAAAATATATTTTAATAATTATAAAGTCAATTATAATTCAACATTTTTTTTATCAGTTTCAAGTATAAAAGAAAATTTATTTTATGATATAATAATACACATATGTATAAAAAAAACCAGTCTAAGAAATATATTAAAATAAATTTAATAAAATTCACTAAAAATAAATTTAATAAAATTTATTATATAAACTTAATAAAAATAAATTAAATAAAAACATTTATTAAAAATTCCATGAAATAAACAGTATAACAACATTTTATATATTTTTTATTACACAAAATTATAAAATATAAAAAAAAATTTTGAAAATCTATGAAATTTCGAACTGGTTTTCGATTTTATTAGTTTCTTCTAATTTTCAGTTTCTCCAGCAATTTATTATAGTGTATATCTATATCAGGCGCTCTTAGCTTTTACAACGATAGTTCCTTATTAGTCGGGCTCTACTGTTTGTGCTGCTCCTGAAAGTATGCCACACCTTCTGCCCACATTAATGTGCAGCTGTGGGTGAATATTGTATTCCGTTGTCACTTGTCAATTGGGCGCATATAAATATGAATTATTTGTGACATGCAGGTGGAGTTCGGGTGCTAAATTGACGAACGGACATAAGCGGGCCCGAAAGCCGGTCACACATCTGTTAACCTAAAACAAATAATTGCTTTGTTAAAATGCACGTTGGGTATGCTGTGGTTGGCTGGGGGGGGTACCCAATTTCAGACCAATCGATTATGATGAATAATGAATGATCGATAAATGTTATTTATATAGAAAATCACACGCGTGACGCGTATGCGGCTCAGACAAATGTCAATACTTCAAATGGCGACAAATTTTTCAAATAGCAATTCATAATTTAGACGTGTTTCTAAAATGTTTATGAGCGTTGTCTGAAAAAAGCAATTTGTTCTAGATAAATTTCACTCCAGCAGTGAAATGCGGAGCTCATTGAACTCTACATTGTTATGTGTATGATATAGATGTTATTATACATTTTTGGAGAGTTTAAATGGGAAAGTTAAGAGGTTTGCATTCGTGAGAAGAAGTCTTACAAGAGATTTGATTTTGTTATATCGATAACTTATCGATAAGTATTTATATTAATTAAACTAAACATATATTCGATTTCTTTTAGTCGTTTTACCTTATGGCACTGAAAATAGTTGGTCAAATTTTACTTTAATCGGTATAGAAGGAAGAAAGCATTGAAGCTACTGAAGCAATGTGAGAAGGCATTAATACATGTTACCTATGAGCTAGATCAGTGGCACTTATGTAAAGTGAGGCTGGATATACCAGTGTACCTTGCCAGGATTCACGTGGCAGTCATGAAGGACGGTTTCCGCTGGTCTGTTCTAGAAAAGCGCCTCATAACTGCGTCGCAGACAATACAATAAATATCTGCAAATTTTGTTGAGGAAGTGCAAAAAGTTAATTAAAATAGTTGTAAATAAATCAAAGCTTATCTCATACGTCAAAGGTGTTGGCGGCTGGCTAAACTGTTGTGACGGCTTTGACTATAAGTAGCGACGATTTTGGCTAGAGCATTACAAAAGCGAATATACACTGAAACTGAGATGCGTTGCCTTTTATTGTTGCTGTTGCCCTGCTGCTGTTGTATCCTGCAGTCGGCAGCTGGGGAAACCGATCTCTCCCAATTGTCGAGTGAGAGTGCATCGAAGGTGTTGGAAGACAGTTCCACCGAAAGTATTCACCTGGCTGAGTTGTGGTCAAAGCTGCGCGCGAGGGACGCTAGACAAACCATGACAACTCCGAGGCCACCAAAGCCAACGTCGGACAAGGAGTTTGAGAGGAAGGTTCGACGGGTGCTGCGACGTCAGGGGCTGCTCAGGAAGCAATTGGCCGAGACTGTAGTGGAAGCGTTTGCGAGAAATAAATATCAGCTGCTTCGCTTGGACGAAATGATGCATAGTGCGGCTTTGGGGCATGATATTGCTTACTCAAACATTTAGGATACGCATCTATATACATATCTACCTATGTGTGTGTGTGTTCAATAAATGCAATAAATGAGCTTGCCATAAATTGTATGGCAAGGCATCAAGCAAGCAACAACAAGTAGCGGCCGTAATGTGCCAACTGTTGAGTTTCCTTCCGCTTCCGCGAGCGCAACTCACGCGCTCTCTCACTCCCTCTCCCTTCATCACTCTGTCTCTCTTTGGCTCACTCTATCTACATATCGCTCTGTGATGCTCTCGCTTGCTAACAAATCACATACACGACTGTGCCGGCATTATAGCGGCAGCAACAACGACAGCGGCGAAAGCCGAATGCCAAACGACGAGTGTTTACAGGTGTTTATCGTGTGCTTCGTTTATAGCTGCGTTCGGACTGTACGCTCGCTAGCGTCGTTCGCCTCGTTCGCCTTGCTCGCCTTGCTCGCCTTCTTCGCTTTGTTCGCCTCGTTCGCTCCGTTCGTGCTCGCTCTTTGGCTGTGTGCGTTCGTTTTATGGCGCTCTTGTCGTATGTGTGTTTTGGGTGTGCTTTATATTCCTGCGACTGTTGCGCTATCGCATCAGTTTCATTTGAACGCTCGTCAGGGCGAGTTGTGCAGCAGCTGAGCAGAACCCCTAGATAGAGCCTGGCAAAGCGCTCAACATTCAAAAACTCATTCAACTCTTCAAACTTCAACCGAAATTCTCAAACGCTCACGTTGCTTGCAAATCATCATCACAATATAAGCAACAGCAAAACTCTAATTCGCAGTCCATACATTTTTTTATTGTTTTTTTGTGGCAAGTGCAGTGCTAAATATCATTAATAAACAAAACAAAACAAAACAAAGTTCAAAAAAAAAAAAAAAAAAATAAAACAAAAAACAAAAAACAATTATTACTCGCCAAAGTGAAAAAGAAGAAATTTTGAAAATTAGCTCCAGCCTAAACTATTTATATTATTTTTGGTTTTACCACTTCTTTGGCGCGAAAATTCCAAGTTTCTGGCGTCGCTTTTAGTTTGCACAACATTTTGTGTTTTCTTTTTGTGTTTGGTTTTTATAATTTTTTTTTTTTTATTTCTCTACTACTATTACTATTATTTTGCCGGTGTGAGAATTTGTTGATTGTTTACGCACAAAATGTGCACAAAATTTTCATTGGACTCGAACGACTGAAAAGTGCGTCGTTCTCAGGACCTTTCCACAACAGTGAGTACGATATCATAAATATATCCCAATTTATATTCGCTTGTCGAAACCAAACAAAACTTTCCAAATATTTATTTGATAAATGGGTTTTTCTAAAAAAAAAAAGTAAAACAGTATTACAAAAACAAAGTTTTTGCAATTCATTGTAGATGAGAATGTGAGTGTTGTGTGCATGTTTTGGGGCCACAAAAAAATGAAATTAGTGAAAAGGCTTTTCGGTTTTTATTATTATTTCATTTGTTGTGGGCCCCCAGTGCTACCCCAGGGCTTGCAACATTTCTGCGTTATAGCTAAAAACATATTTGTGGCCAGTTTTTGTTGAAGGATTTTGTTGTCGGTTTCAAATAAAAGCGTGGAAATTATTCGAAAAACATATTTAAGCAGAAATTTGTATTGTGATAGAAGTTCCTTTGTTTTCATTAACTTTTTAAAATATTATATGATCTATTTCTTTTTCCATTTCATTCCAAATAACTTTTGGCATCTGTAATTTGTGTAAAATGGGAAATGTTCTACTGTTCTCTCTGCTTGCATATTTAGCTAGAAGATGCCAATTGCAATTACTAAACGCAATCATGATAGCGTTACAAATGGGCAAAGTCAATGAAAATTGCTAGAAAATCTCTGGAACTACAACAACAACAACTGAAGAACCAACAACTACTTTGACAACATGAAATCATATTGCTTGGCACACGGGATTTAAGAGGGTTGATCCATAATGTTTGCAACAAAAAGTTTCGAAATATTAAAGTTAGAGAAAATAATTAAATATTTGTTAAGTTTATTCATCTTCTGACAATGACTAGTTAGAGACGATATATATGGATTTATATAGCATATATATAATATGTCTTTGTTGAAACGAACCACAATTACTCTTGTTTGAATTGAATATATTTTTTATATCAGGGTTTTTTTTTGTAAATCTAAGAGAACAACTTAGCCTAAAAACTAAGGCATCTTAAGAATTTTCAGTCCCTCACAGCTTTGTCAGTACTTATGGTTAAAGGGGTGTGTATAAGTACAAGCTTAGCCAAACTCCAGGTTGAGCGAGAGCAGGAGCAGAAGCTAAAAAAAAATTTTTTTTCAGAAAGTAATTCTATGTGTGACTCGTTTCATTCTTTATTTCTGAATTAGAATTTGAGTTTAAGCATTGCTCCTTCAGGCTGTCAGCTTGGAGTAGAGCTAAGTAAGTGCTTGCTTTGCAAGTTCTAGAGCAGCCCTCGTAGCCACACAATTGGCATTTGGCAGCTTCTCAGGTTTGCCGGTGGTTTGGCTCGTTAACCGTTAAGCTCGCGTGTGTGTGTGGGTGCGTGCCTAGGCATGGTGTGCATGTGTATTGTTATAGGTGAGCGTGTCTCTGTGCGTGCGTCCTGTACGTGTCCTTTTGCTAATCGCTGCGTTCAAAGTGTTGCGCGGAATATAAGTGCAGCACAACGCTTTCTGGCGCGTGACCCCCAAAAACACGCGACCGCAAGCGCCAGCATTGCATGTGCAGGAGCAGGAGGAGACGGAGAAGGAGGAGGAGTGCATGCGAATGTGATCTTTGATTTGGCATCAGGCAGCGGCGACGGCAGCGGCGACGGCAGAGGCGGCAGTGGCGGAAATATGGCAATGGCAAGCATATGTACGTGCAATGGGTATTCATTGCGTGTCGCCACCTTTTGACGCCAAACTTTTCAAGTTAGTTCAACTACAGCCACAATTTGTGCACCGTTTCGCTGCAGCTGCAGAGCTTGTTGCACGCCGTCGCCTGTCTGCGGTTGCCACTTTTAAGTTCTACCCATACATGCACTCAGATGTTGAGCTCTTTTCGTGTCGTTATTTGTTTTTATTTATGCTCATTTTTTGTTTCCATTTGTTTTCCTTTTCGTGTTTCTCCTTTTTGGCATTCAACATTTGTTTGGCTGTCGCGAAAAGTTGCCAAGCGCCATAACTCATCGGGGTGTATTTGCTCGTTAAACTCTTGCAAAGAAAATATCAACTACACTAATTAATTACAGAGTTTAATAAAAAAAATAAAATAAAATATAATAAAAATAAGCAAGAACAAAAAACAAACAAAAAATTCTCCGAAATTTATGACCCTAAGCAAAATTTCAAGACGCATTAAGATGATATTAATTATGTAGAAAGACTTGGCTTGACATGTGACAGAGGAAGCTCTCGGAGCAAGAGGTTCTCTAGTTGAAGGCAGAAAAAAAAAATAAAAAAAATTGTATGAAAATTATAGAGGGAGATAAACACTTGCAGATCTTGAATAAAAATGAAAAGAAATTAAAAAAAAAAAAAAATACATAAGAAGGACCTACAAGATCGACAGATGGATGGACAGGACGAGCAGGGACAAATCGTCTCAGCTCGTCTCGTTCGAATATTTGAGAAATGAGGAAATTAAATTTATTTTTGAGCACCTCATAAATTCAAATTATTCTTATCACAAAAAAATGTTGAAAACTTTTGTTTAAAGTACTGGAAATTGGCAACAAGCTGATTAAAGCCAGCAACACAAAAATTAATTTATTTTTTTGTTTTGTTTTGCTCTGCCAACATATTTGCATGCTTATGTTTTTTAATTGAAATTCTTGAGCTTATCTCTAGGTGGGTGTGTGCTCGTGGCAGCTGTCAAGAGCTGCGCAGTGACACTGAGTTGGGCAACTGTCTGGAAAATTATCAATATGATGAACACACGTGTGCTAAATGGCTAAAACGTTTTCCTGTAAATGCCAACAACCAGAAGCTGATATGATTCCTACACCAACTAAGGCGGCATCCCTAACGAACAACTGGTTCACACAGAGCCCCGCTGAGAGTCATCCAATCCTGCCGTACAGATATAGATATACATAGATATATTATATTGACTCGTTGACTCGCATATTTGATAACTAACATATGAACAGGGTCATTCTTTTATCGAACTGACCAGTCAATCAAAGTCAATAAATTGCCTTACTCTTTAAGCCACTTTTTGACCTATAATTGAAGGTTGAACTTCAGACTGTGAACTTTCACTAGACAGCCAAGCTGACAAGTGGGTGGCCTGAGGTCATTTATGAATGAGTTTTATAATTCGCTGTCCAATGTACTCAAAGATGCCTTTAAATATTTGAGCATTTCCATTAAATATTGATTGGCTTAAATGCACAAAGGTTTGATCGGGTCGTAGCATATCGTCAGGATCTATTGCCAAAAGTCTTTGATGTCTTGCAGAACAGTTCGCAGTGTCTTGGCTTGGCATATAGATTAACATTATCATTATATACATATATTCATATTTTCATGAATAGGTTTCTGGCGCTGAGTTACAAAGCAGACGGATGTCTCATCACTATTTGCTTAATAATTGTTTATATTTTAACTACAGTTTGTTATTTATATATATATTTTAAATTTTAACTATAATTTATTATTTATGTAAAATTTTTAAATCCTATTCATAAATTATTTAAATTTAAAAAAAATTTGTTTGTTTTTATATCAATAAATTTTAATTTTTAGTTTAATTATTATTATAAATTTTTTTTAGTTTTATTATTATTATTATTATTTTTTAATATTTTTTGTTTGTTATTATCATATAATTATATAATATTATTTAAATTTAAAGAATTTGTTTATTTTTGTATATCATTAAATTTTAATTTTGAGTTTTATTATTGTTATATATTTTATAACTTTTTGTTTATTTATTTATTTATTTTTTAATACTTGTTTTCTATTATTAATTTTTTTCTATTATTAATTTGAATCTTTCAAAGCTTAGTCATTAACGTTAATATATGTATATTATTATTATTATTTGTTGCATTCTTAGATGAGCCGCTGTTAATTGTCAACTTCTACAGGGTATCTATTAGCCGTGCCGGCTGCAGTCTTGCACTTTTACTTGTTTTGAAGTTCAGCTCTTTGCGAAAAATTCGCATAAAATATTCAATTTCAATTTTTTACGTTCGCTCTAAAAAACAAAACAGAGAAAAAAACCAATGAAAATACTCAAGCATACGCACACATACATATATGAATTCACATATATATATATATATATATATATATAGATGTATATATATATAAAGAGAATATGATAAAAGAAAAGAAAATAAAAGAATATTCAAAACAAAACACAAAAATTTTCGCTTGTTGCGTCCTGTGGGCGATTGCCCCGGGTCGCGCTGGTGCTGGGAGCTGCGTCTGGGGCTGGGAGTGGAACTGGGACGTGGAGTGGGAGTGGGACGAGACTGAGATGTAGACACGGCCAGCAGTGGTGGGGCGTTGGCGTTAAGGTGCGTGGCGATGCGTAAAAGCACATGCAGGCATTTGATTGCAGATTGTGTTACGTACAATATGTGAAAAAATATATATAGATGCCATATGCATATATAACATTTATAATAATATATAAATGTGTATTTTGTATTTTTATATATTATATTTTGTTTTAAGCAAAGTCAGCAAAGCATATAGAGTAGATTTTCTAGAGCTTCTTAAGTATTACATCTCTTAACTATTGACTGTCGATGCAGCCAAAAAACTTTGCCATCTTATAGCGTAATAGAACTATAGATTTCATAGAACAGGCGAGTCTCGATAATTTAAACAAGCAAGGGGATCTGATTTTTTTTGTTGATTACACAGAATTTAAATTATCGAGAATCAAGGGGATCGAATTTTTTTCGATTTATCGCGATTTTCGATTTAGTGGGGTTCAAATAATCGAGACTCGACTGTATTAAATCTCAAGTCCACAGGCAATGCAAACTTTAATATCCTTTGAGAGACTCATACAACTCTATCGGAAAATGTGAGCGAGCATTTAGCAGTGGTTGCTGCCCCAAAGCAATATGCTTGCTTGTGCAGTTTGTTGTGCCTATGTGTGTGTGTACTAGGCTGGCACATGCATCGTTGCCAAAAGTTTACGTTGCAGAACATCTCGAAAACAACAAAAATGTTCTTTTAGTGCACACAAAACAAAACCAATTAATAGAAATGGACAAAGAAACTGAAAATGAAATGAAAATGAAAATGAAATGCAGCACGCAATTTCTATAGATAATACCTATGGCTATAATATGCTTCCGAGTCTTATTGTTGTTGTTTTGTTGTGGCTATTGTTATGATTGTTATTATTGTTTCTGTTGTTTATTTGTATTGCCTGACTGCATCAATCACAATGTGAAATAACGATAAATGATTCGGGGTCTCCACAACTAGATAAATATTATATACCATTTTTATCGAAGTATACATCTATATATTTCATTGTGTGTATATATATATATTTATATCTACACACATCGGTCAAACCTTTGGCAGTTTAAGTGGAAAACAATGTTTTTATATTATTTTTATGTCTGATATCAATTAACTGTTTCATCAGATTGATAATATCTATATAAGATTAACGATTCGACCATAATGTACTCTCGTGATTGCAAGACGCCCGATACTTAACCAATTCATAGCAGCAATCAATATGAATATTAATATGAGTTTGAAATTATTTCCGTGTCAACTGAGTTGAATTGTATAAGTTTGCAAAAACTATTTACATATGAAGAACTTTCTGAACAGAAACTTTTGATGAATGTAAGTGGAATATAGCTTTATTTATCTCTGTGTCATTTACATACGTCAAATTTTGGTATGAGTGATACACTATCCATATCATAGTCGAAAGCGTTTAGGCAATGAGCTATAACTCAGTTTAATGTGAATGCACTGGTCGGTATTGCTCGACTTGGAACACATTTTGTCAGCTATATAAATATGTATGGATTAAAGTTCATTTTTAGTATAATTATAGTGCCAAACTAAAAGAAACTTGAGATAAGCAACTATAATAAAATTTCATATTAGCTCTCTACTCGGGAATGCTTGACTAGGAGATACTCCGTGGTTCACTTTGCGAGAACTGAAATGACTCCTTGACATGTCGATCGAAATAAATCTTTATGGTGATTGACTGACTGGAAAGCAGTTTGCTTCATTTGATGTTCACTCGTAATATTTTTAGAATTTATATCCAATTTTTATTTATTTATATTTTAAGCATTGGAGTTAATATAAAATTAAAACTAACTTTTAATTTTTAAAACTGGATACTGGAGCCTTTGGTTTTATTTCTGCTCGATTTTACGGCATTTCTTTGTAATCTAAGGCCAATACGAAACGTTCATAAACAACTTTAAATTTGTTTCTAATTAAACTACATTCTATAATAATTTACAATATTAACTTCATGCCCTACCTTTGCTTTAATCCAATTTGATTTGTCTAAAGATAATCAACTCCGTTATATTATTATTTGCCTAAATCAGCTAGTTCAGGTCACTCGGTTCTGAGTAGTTTCGCTTTGCCCAGTAGAGGCAATCAAGTTTTCGGCTAGCTGAATAAAAAACATTTAAGCGAACTTTGATGCCAAACTAAAATCTATCTGATCCGAGAGTTTGGTAGCAAAAGTAAAGAACAGAACTTGCTAAGTAAATATTCCCGGCATCGGCATATAGTATAACAGCCTTCTGCTCCTTCGTCTTGGCTAGCTGAAAGTTGTCGGCGCAAGTTTTGTGCTCACAAATTGAATTTGTATCAGAGACGCGGCAAATACTATTAACCTTATCTATACAAATATAACTCCATTTTTCATTCATTTCAATCAGTTAAGCTTCCCGGGTGGAGTGCTCTTACCAGTTTGTTTGTTTTGTTGACTCCAGCGCTTCAAGTGTTGGATAGCGTACGAAACTTGGACTCGAATTGTCGAGTTGCTGTTTTTATTATTTACTTTATTTGTATTTTCATTTTCTGTTTATTTTTATTTTGTCCGCTGTTGTTGTTGTTGTTGATATTGATGTTGATGTTGTTGTTGATATTGTTATTGTGGTTGTTGTTTGATTTTCGTGTTGAACGCTGTCTGAGGGCAAAGTTAAGTGATTGCTGTTTTGGGGGTTTGTTGTTAGTTATTTGGCGTTGTTTTGCTTACGGTATTGGCACACATTGAGCCATATTTGGTATTGGCTTTTACTTACTCGGTCGCTGTCAGGATCCTTCAGCTGCGTATGTGTGTGTGTGTGTGTGTGTGTTTGTGTTTATGTATTGTTACGCTTTGGCTAAATATTGTAACTGTTGTTGCCGGTGCTCACTGAAAAGGTTAAATATCTTGGCCCAAGTTGCAAACTAAAGAGCCCATTCGCTGGGCTATTTATTTATGCTCAAGACGGTGCACACATGGCGTATGCTTTATATGCGCAACATTAAAGCCACGCCAGCTAGAACAAAGCAGTTATGAGCCTTTAACAGGCCATAGCAACGGCAACGGCAATGGCAACGGCAATGGCAACAGTAAACAAGTATGTTGCCCCTGTCTTAGCAACCGCTATGCCCGTAATAACTAACGTAGTTTGCCCAAGCAATTTGGCACTTGTGTGTGTGCGTGTGTGCGCTCTATGCTACGGGCTAACTCGTTCACAACTCGACGCTCCTTAGCCCAGACACACACTTTGTACTTTGTCGTTGCCACCAGCCATCCAAGCAGTCCGACAGCCAGACAGCCAGACAACCAGAAAGCCAGCCAGACAACGAGCATGTATAATAGCCAATATACGGCTGCAGGAGACAGTGGGCCAGTCCTTTGATATGCATCGATGAAATTTTGGAAATCAGAGTTAAGCCAATTACGCAAAGTCCTTAGGCATTTCAGCTAGCAGTGGGCAGAAACTGAATAAAAAATATGTTGGAAATTCGAGTTGCATGCATAGCTTATTATTAATTGAATGACAGCGTTTGGCCACATTGATTGACACGGCATTTGGCGTTTTCATTATGTCGACCAATTATCATAATTGAAGCTAACTGATTTATTTAATCTGAGCCAACAAAATCAATAAAACAATTGAAACTTATCAGCGTTTGGCGGGCGCTAGCTGAATAAAAAAAAATATATACATATATATATAAAATAATAATAATAATAATATATAAAATATATATGTACATATGTATACTGTTTCAACTTCATTGGAATTTTGTTTTGATTTTTTTTTTTTTGCAATGAATGTGTAAAATGCGCCCAACTGTAGCTGTTGAGAAGGAGCGTAGGGAGGGGAAGGTGACGACGCCCTGTGGGCAGTAAATGATTGACGTACTGATCCATTTTGCATGTGAGAGTCTTATAACAGCTGCTGCTGCTGCTGTTGCTGCTGGCCAATGATAGATGCAAATGGTCAGGCAGCATAGCTCCAAAATTACGTATACGCCACACAGCACTAAAACTGAGAGAGTGGCAATTGATTGAATCATTGAGTGAGTTGATCGGATACGCTATTTAAGCGGTAAATGGCTATCGTAAAGCGTTAATCGCTAATGGCTAATCGTTAATCGTTAATCGTTAATCGAATTTGCCTTTGTCAAATAGACAAAGCGCATTTATTTAATAAACATAAACCAGAATACGATGACTAATAGTAAAATAAAAAAGAGGGAGAAAAGAAAAATCGAGCTAACGATAACAAAAGCGCAGACAAATGTTGTCCCAGTTTTCTGCGTGTGAGTGTGTGTGTGTGTCTGTGTCTGTGAGTATATTTGATAACAACAACAGCTACAACAAAGCAGAAAATAAGTCTATGGGGAATTCCGTCGCGTGGCCTGCTCATTGTTGTAGCTGTGATCCGAATGCGAGCGCATAACAAAAAAAAAAAAACCCAAAAAATAAATAAATAAATAAAAATGCTTTATCATACTCTGGCCGAGGGGTATAATTACTTTGCTACAACAAAATTGCAGCTATTTAAGGCAATATGTAATTGAACTCTGTTTAGTATAATTTGTGTGTTTCTAGCATGTAGATTATAGATTATATATTTTATGCTTAGAGTTACAGTTTGGTATGCATATCTAAAGCTGACATGCTTGTACTTGCATGTTTCAATTCGAGTAGGGATGGGTTAGAGCGTATTATGAATATCATATATGTATGTACATTTGTATATAAAAAATTTTACTTGCTGCTAGGATACAACAAGCCTTACTTTGCCATATGCTATACTATCTTTAGAAATACAGAAATAGAATCCGGCTATAGTGTCCGTCGTTATACTTGGAGTACGCTTTAACCATATAGGTTTACTCGTATACAAGTAAGTTTGTCTAGAGACCAGAATTTTTATCTCAATAACCGTACGAACGTTATAAGCGACGTCCTTATAACCAGATCCAACTGTATATCTTAAAATTTCAATACTTAGTTCTGTGTTCTATGCAGCTCACAGCAGAGTATACAGTGGTCGTTGTATTGCATATTGCAGCTGTTTCTGTCTTCCCCCCTGCTCCACCGTTGTTCTTTCTGTAAATGTTTGCTGCTAATAATAATGCTAGTTTCTTTTTTATGTATTGTGCGCATTAGCTGCAGACAAAGAGTCCAGTTCGAATAGGCAAATCTAATAAATAGCTGTATACATATGCAACTCTACTACAATATAAAACTGTAGTAGAGTGAACTTGTCCACGACAAATTGGATAGATTTTTTAACAATGCTGTTGCAGTTTGTATAGCATTAATTGTATCAAAATTCTCTGCACTCATTAGCCAAAGCAGAGCGAGGCACTTCAAAATCACTCCTGGCTTCGTTTGAATTAGACGACTTTTGTTATCTCAGTTGACGTCGCCTTCAATTCCACTTGAACTTGTTTAGCACAAGCAAACAATAAGTACTTAAAGCTAACTCTTGTCCAAATCGCAATTGTCTCGAAATAGAAGAGTAAAAGTTTTGCTGCAAAGGAAACTCAAACAAGCGACGGCTGCTAGCCAATTGTAATGAACTTTCAAATACTAAGTGAGCTGGGGTATGAATTACTTGAATATGAAGAGCATGCGAGAGTTAAACTAAAAGCAATCGATGATTATATTAGAGCTTGTTCTTTGGCACATTGTAGTTAAGCAACTGAACTGTTGTTCAGTGTCACCAAATGATTATTTACAATAATCTTTCAGATATATCTAGTTCTTTTGAATCCTCTAATGATTTACACTGCACAGATTTGCATGTCAACTGCGCAGAGCTAGTTCGTCTGAACAACACTGAGGCTAAGCGATACAAGCTATGAATAGTCAAGCATTGATATGCCATCAAGTGATTATTTGCATTGAGCTTATTAAGAGATGAGTTTGCCTTCAACTAGTTCTTTTGAACAAGTTCTTGCCTCTCCGATTCTGGCGCAGCTTCGGCCAATTAAGAAACTGAATGGACTTTGGGTCAGGATATTGCACTGCACGCTGTTGGCCAGCCAAGGCCATTTCCAACTGAATGTCAATTGTCTTGTACAACAACACACACACATATAAATAAATGTATGTATGTGTGTGTAAGTTGTTCTGCCTGCTCCTTACATATATAATTGTGTGTGTGTGTGTGTGTGCTTTTTCTTGTTGTTTTTAAGCAGTCTATATGCAAATTTGATGAGCTGCCAACATTGCAATGACTTGTCTCATATTTAAGCCAAGTTTTTACGAGTGTGACAGCCACACATACACTGATAGACCCCCAGCCAGAGCATAGACTCTGATAGCCAGTTGCTGGCCTCGGACCTTCTGTAGGCATTACGTGCTCAACACTTTTACTTCAATTATTCATGCGACAAAGGGGCACAGCGGGACGATTCAGTCGATGGCGGAGGTGAAAGGTCAAGTGTGTGCGCATACATGCATGTATGTGTGCACGTATGTACGAGTGTGTGTGTGTGTGTGTGTGTATGTGTGTTTGCTTGTACGCGTGTTGTCTGAAACTATGCAATTAAGTCACATTGCAAGACATAGAGACACAAAGCAACAGACTAAGACAGAGACGCAGACAGAACAGAGAAAGAGAGAGAGAGAAAGAGCAGATTGTGAAGTAGATAGAGATAGGAGCTATGCGCATATAAATTGCTTTGATGAAGATATGCAAAAATCGACATGGACATCGTAAGCTGCTAACTAGCTGTCAGTGAATGCTAGCCAAAATTTAGATGGGAAGCTCTACAAGCACACACACACAGACACTGTGAGACACAGACACAACCACTTGCAAACATACAATTATATACACACACACACACTCACACACCCAGCAGCTGCATCAAGCAGGAGAAAAATGCCGTTTCATTGGCATAGAATTTGATTCTTTTGCACACATACCCAAGGCATACACTCATAAATATTGTTTTGTATATATACTATGTAGGTATATCTAAATACGTCTGGAGTAATAGGCTTAAAATGGAATTTTTATGTTCATCCATTCGTTTATTTATAACTTCAAAATGGGGGCAAAGGGCAACGTCAACGGCAATTGGAGCTTGTGGGTGTTTTGGACCCAGCTAAATGCAAATTCAATAGTTCCTTGCCGAAAAATTTAAGCTATTTTTTTTTTTTTTTTTTGCTCAGAGTGCGAACATTTTTCTATTTTATGTAAAAATAATTCCTACTTCGAAATTGACAAGCGCCTAAAAAAGACATAAACGTAAATCTAACCATAATGGAAAGTAAATTTGATTTCAAGTTTATTCTTATAAAGAGTATAGCCGTTGCTCTTACAGGTAATCTTTCAGATGTTGGCATAAGATTTACATAAGCATTTCTTTTTTTATTTTCTGTTTAACTATATATAGATTTATCGATTTTGGCACTGAGTAAAGTATTTTCAAGTATTTTCATTGCAGTCGTTTCAATTTGGCTGCTGAAAATTTGGGGCTCTTTAAGAAAACTGAAAGTTGCATTTTGTTAAAATAAAAAAAAACAAAAAAAATAAAAAAGAATTAATATAAAATATACTATTTATTTAATGGATTAAATAGAAAAAAATATACAAATACAACAATTATTTAAGCTGTTCTTTATTCTCGCTCACTCTTTAAGCATTATTAAAAGTATGTAAATATGTATATAAATATAACAAAAATACACTTTCCAAAATTGCAGAATCTCAAGCCGAAAATAATAAAATAAATTTAATGCTACTTAAGCATAAAATCTGATTTCATTGTCTGAATTTTGCAAATTTAAAATAAGCCAAAAACAATTGAAATTTCTCGCAACTAAATTGGTCAACTGTTTTAGCCATATATCTTGTTTGCGAACTTGAATGGCACTAAATGCGTCTTACAATATTTAGGGCTTGGGTCAAACGGGATTAGACCCACATACATATATCTAAAGGTATGTAATACATACTTTGTATGTATGTATGTATGTATATAAAAATGATTTCCTTGGCTCTTCGCTTTCCTACCAGTTTATTTTCGTTGAATATTTGGCCAATTGATGTTTGCAGCAGTCTACTTAAGTGGCCAATATAAGCTGCATAAATGCAATTTTGTCATCGTCTCTGTTGTTATCGTGTTTGCTGCTGCTTCGGCTGCTGCTGTTATGGCCAAATTGAATAGATTGCTGCAGGCATTGGCCAAAAATCTGTGTTTGGCCATGCGGTGCAAAGCTTAAGTGGTTGCCAGCAAAATGGCTTAGTCAAGCGCAACGTGCAAAACGCTCGAACCAAAATTAAAGTCGTTTGTTTTTTTTTTATCGAACTGGTGCTGTTGGAAATCCAAGCAATAGAGGAGCTCACTGCATAGATTAAGGATATGCGAGTAGAGTGCTTAGTCAAAGCAAGACAATAATCAAGTGAGAGCTCTTGCTCTCTCTCTCTCTCTCACTCTCACTCTCACTGTCTGCATCATGCATATCTAGTTCAACCTTTTAGATGTTTTAGCCTGAGCTCTGACAAGCAATATGCGTGCCAGATGAAGAAGCTGCGGGGGGAGTGCTCAAACGTGAACAAGTTTCGAGTCGGAACAGGACAATCATCAAGGATATAATAATAAATTGAAACGCTTGAATAAATATTTTCTGTCTGCACATTCAGATCTGTCTTACTCAGTCTCTCCCTGTCTCACTCTCTCCAGTGGCATGCCTAGCTTAGCCGTACCAAGGCATTTGCATTTCGGCAAGCTATTCACGCTCACTCTTTAAGCTTTTTTAGTTGTCTTATTCATATGCGCCGTGGCACACATCTGTTTCATAGCCGTGCATTGGCTCCTGCCTCGTGTGTGGCCGTTGATGTATTTGTTTTATCTGACACTACTTGATGGCAATGCTGGCAGCGTATACAATCGTAAACTTGACTAGATTTACGAGGCGTTGAACTGTGCGAGCGTGATAGCCGTGCGACCTAAGGATTTTTTTTTCCCTTTTCTTTTCTTATGTTTTACTTGTTGTGTTTTTCTTTTCCATTTCTGTTCTTTTTGCTGCATGACTAAAAAATGAACTCAAATGCAATTTATCAAAGTTATACAAGATGAATAAACTGAAAGCAGCTAACAGGAGGTAAAATACATAGACATAGGACAGTGCCTGCTAGACTTTTAGATATCACGCATTCTCGCCGATTTCATATATATTTATTTGGAATTTTTTATTATTAATATTTATGTATTATTTGTTATCATAGTTTATTTATTTTTTTATTTATTATTTATTTATTTTTTAAAGTTATAATAATATATATTTTTATTGCTGTTGAATCTCTTAGATAATTTTTCTTAATTTTGGTTATCTTTATGTTAAGTTCTCTATGTTAAGTTCTGTCCATAGACTTTCTCCAGTTAAGGGTTTAAGCCAAGAATGCATAGACTAGATCCAAGGTCAGCAGCCCTAGCGCTTACAAGCAATTTCGTAGAGTCTCAGGAGTCGGTTATACCCGTTGAATCTAATAAAGTAAGCAGACAATGCCTGTTGGGAATCGTTGCGCCGTCTACCAAAACGGATTCAAGAAGAAAAGAATATGAAATAGAAGAAAAAAGAAAGAAAAAAAGGAAAATGAAAAAGTAAAGAAAATAGAAAATGGTGCCAACTTTGGCGTTGCTTTTCTTAATGTTGTTGTTGTTTTTGTTGCTGTTGTTGTTCCTGATGTTGATGTTATGTTTATAGTTGGGAGCAGCGGGTGGGCAGCTTTTAGCTGGCGTCTCAAATATGTCCACGCCATTGATTGTCAGTGTTAACAGAAGCAGCAGCAACAACCAAGCGATGCTGCCTGATGACAAACGCCTTTTTTATTTAAATGCGTGTAGCTTTTGGCGGCGCCATTAGCTCAATGGTCTTCATTATCATTATCATTATCGTTATCATTATTGGCATTATCATAATCAGCTGCGTGCGTTGACCGCAGCCAAAGGTATTGCGAAAATATTACTTATACGTTAAGTATACGACCCGCTGGACAGCCAGCAAATAAAAAGCCAAGCAATAAATTTATAAAAAATTTAATAATTCAAATAGATTTCTAGCAGTTAAAGTCACTATATTCCGTGCTAAATGTTAACTTCATGAAATATACAAACTCTCAGTTAAAGCCGTTCTGGAATCCAATGCAATCAATTCTATTGCCAAGCTGAATGCTTGACTATTTCCACATATTCAATTTGGATTTGTGCACACACACACACACACACACTCACATATGCATATATTTGATTGTTTGGATATTTTTGGCCGTGTATTTGCAACGCTCTTGTTCAAAACGAAAATAAAAACATATATTTTCAATTTCATTTCGCAGCACCGAAAATAAAACACAAACATTTTTGCTGACGACAAAATGCCAATAAAAGGCAAAAATAAAATTTCTGCTCAGACAGACAGACAGACAGTGCAAAATATGTTCAGATACATATGAATCCACTTTCTTTTATTAATTTATTAATATACATTTATACATTCTTAAATGCGATCAACGGTCACAAAAAAAAAAAAAAAAAAAAAAAAATAAAAAAAAATAAATAAAAAATGCCGCCAGGTGTTTAAGTCGTGACGTGTTTGCTTGAAGGTTGAGCACATGACGCAGCAGCCGACGGCCAATTCGCTAGATAAACACACACACATACCCAGTTGCACACTTAAACACACACACACACGCACACCAATAGAAATTTACTGTGCGAGGCGAAATGCGAAACATGCATTCGTCTGGGTCGGTTGCGCTTCGATTGTTGCCACAGCTCTCTCTCTCTCTCTCTCTTTCTCTCTTTCCCTCTCTCTCTGTACAGATCGCACGGAGCGCTTATTTATAGTCAAAACAATGCAGACAGATCGCTTCAATTGCGGCTAGGATGATGGATGATGAATTGTATTGAATGCCAATGTGGACCATACAATCGACAGCAGGCGGTGTCAGCTGCGTATAGACTGTCAATGCATCGAATACGATGGGCTCTGTTCACCACTGGCCTGGCGTGTGTGTGCGTGTGTGTGTGTGTCTAGTCCCTACAATAATTGAAGGCATTTCAATATGCGATACACACACGTGACGTCTTATGAGGCGGCATTAATTGCCCATTCGTGCTATAATTAAACAGCAAATTCTTATTTCTCGGCATGGGCCACAAAAACAGAAGACGAAAAAGACGAAGAGAAAAACAAAGGCGAATGAAAAAATGTATTCATCCGATTTGATGTGCCCCACGTCGTGTAATGTGATTAAATTATCATTACATTCTAAATCCTATCACATAGTGCACATTGTGATTAACTGGGTTATATATTGTATTTATTTTTTTTCTAATTTGTAGTATGTAATTTTGTTATAATTTATTACGAGTTAGTGATAAAAATAATAATAATACAATTGATATTGACAATGACAATAATAATAGCAATGCTAATGCCAATGCCAATGACAATAGCAATAACAATAACAATAACAATAACAATGACAATGACAATGACAATGACAATGACAATGACAATGACAATGACAATGACAATGACAATGACAATGACAATGACAATGACAATGACAATGACAATGACAATGACAATGACAATGACAATGACAATGACAATGACAATGACAATGACAATGACAATGACAATGACAATGACAATGACAATGACAATGACAATGACAATGACAATGACAATGACAATGACAATGACAATGACAATGACAATGACAATCACAATGACAATGACAATGACAATGACAATGACAATGACAATGACAATGACAATGACAATGACAATGACAATGACAATGACAATGACAATGACAATAACAATGACAATGACAATGACAATAACAATGACAATGACAATGACAATGACAATGACAATGACAATGACAATGACAATGACAATGACAATGACAATGACAATGACAATGACAATGACAATGATAATGACAATGACAATGACAATGACAATGACAATGACAATGACAATGACTATGACTATGATAATGCAAATGCCAATGACATTGACAATAACTATCGCAATAACAATCGCAATAACAATCGCAATGGCAATGACAATGACAATGACAATGACAATGAGAATGATAATGGCAATGACAATGACAATTAAATTCATAAACAAATAAATAAATCTAGTAACAAGGATAATGATGAAAGGCATGATAATGACAATAATTTCTCTAATATGAAGGTTATCAGAAAGTGATTTATAATGTGTCATTCCCTAATCTAATATAACAGATAAGTGGACCGTCACTTATACGTCTAATTCGAATATTTAATTGTGACAATACAATAAGTGAATTATTGCAATTGCAATTCATAATTGCAACTCTAAATGAATCATTTGCTTCTGTCTGTCTGGCTGCAGCTCTGTGGTTTGTGATGGCTTAATTGAGTTGCTTATTTGCATTTGCATTGAATGTAAAATGTAAACAAATGTAGATTAAGTCGTTGGTTGTTAAGCTTAAGGATTTTGCGTTGGAATCTTATGGCTTTTGTGGATGGCTCGATTAGTGACGGTTGCTTGTCTTTGGTTGAATGTTGGTAAATAGAAGAGCATGGGCAGGCTGGCTTTCTGAAATGCGCAGCAGTCGTTTAGGGGCAAAACAACACTGGGCAACAAAATTGCTATTGTCTGGGCTGCCAGACGACGGCATCAAAGTCTTAAGCTTGCTATTAATCGGCAACACCAGAACATAAACAGATCAGAATGCAATAACTAAAATGCTTGGCCGCAAATGAGGCGGAGCGACGACTGCCGGGCCAAATTGCATTTTGATGTGGGCTTTGCTCAACTGTCTTGGCAAATGGCCATAAACTGTGTGTGTGTGTGTGTGTGTGTGTGACAGAGAGAGTGTGGAGTTCCACGCTTGTTACACTTATTTGCATCATCAGTTTTAGCCAACGCAAGAATGCGGGCAGCAATAACAAGGACAATGCTAAAAATAACTAAGTGCTGCACTTGAGCCGCAAATATGATGGGCCAGCAACAAGATGAGCGACGGCCAACAACGCGTTGGCCATAAACGTCAACGACGACGATGATAGGGACGACAGGGACGACGGCAACGACGGCGACGACCGATGGCCGACACTTTGCCACAGCTCAGCTCAGCCGTCTAAAGACAACGGACGCTGAACGGCTAAGGACGACAAATGTCGTCGCCGTTAAGTCGACGACGCTGACGAATGTTGAGCAACAGCCAACCAGCGACGCGTCGGTCGCAATTCGCCTTTGTGGCAGCCACTCCGGTTGCCACTCACGGCGGCTGTTGCAATTTAAGCGAAGCATGCGGCTGGGCTTACTTATTTATGATTTTCATAAATACCCTAGCATTGGATATCATTGAGTCGACTGAACTTTCCGCCTGGGGCAGTCAAATTCTCTAGAATATCAAGTTCTGTCTGAAAGGTATTAAATGGACCGTTAAATATTGAAATTTCGAATTGATGATATATTCTTTTTTACATTTCGAAATATAGCAATTTTTCTCAATTATAAACTCAATTCAAATTTGTGATTTTATATTTTGTGTATCCTTTTTCTTCAATGTATTTGCTGCTAGGGTATTTCATCTTCTTGAAGCATCTTGAAACTGTTCCAACTTTTGTCGCCTTAGCGCTAAAAAATCAATAATCTAATTAAATATTTATGACGTTTAAATGTGAGAGAGCTATGGAAAGGAAGAAAATGCTGTTCAGTAAGATACATTTGGGTCTTTAAAAGCTTTTAAAATGAAATGAGGCCAACTTCTTGCAGAGCGTATGTTATCCGAATATAGGCTATAAAATACGAAATACCATATTTACCAAATGGCTTGCATATAGTATTAAGCTACTACAAAATCAATATATTTGAGAGCTTGCAAGAGTTTAAAGAGGAGATTGGTGTAAATATAGATAATGAATACTGCAATTGAAATCTCAATATCAAAGTTTCAAATTTAGTATATAGAGACTCCCTCTCTTATAGACTATCTATCAATCTTCTCTACATATGACAATACTGAGCTGAGTTTTTCTTTTCTCTAAAGCAAGATAACTGATAAAATAATTAACAATATGTGTGAGTCAATCAGGGCACAATAAAATACTTAATACCTAAATAGAGTGCATCTTTTAGAGTTTCATATAGAGTATCTTCTGGTCTTCTACATATTACATACCTAGGCTAAGTTTTCTTTTCATGTGAATCAATAATGGGAATCAATATTAGCTATGCTTCGGCTGAGTCAATCAGATGTAAGTAGGTCACTCCCCCAGCAAGTATTCAAATGTAAATAATAAGACTTATAAATTATGTGCAACAAAAGGAAGAAAAAATAAAAAATAAAAATAAAATAAATATGTAAATTACAAATGCGTCGCAAATCTGTTAAAAGTTAATTAAAGTCTAAAAGCGCCGCCGAGAGCATTATGAGTGCTAAGCTGATTCTAAGAAATATTCCAAGTTTGCTATCTATGGCTGAGCTCAGAGCCAGCCCCAGCAATAGACCGACTGACTGACTGGCTGACTGACTGAATGAGTGACTGACTGTTTGTTTGCCTGGCTGTCGGTCTGCTTGTCGGCTGTCAGTTGCCATATAGCCCTGGCATGGCTGCTGTCGTCATTCGCTGCACGTCCTTTGCCCTCTTCCTGTCAGCTTGCGCGACTTATTTGCTTAAGGATGCAATTGCAGCTGCAGCGCGTTTTACTCTCTGCTCTTGGTCAGCGTTTAGTTAGGGCTGTGTGCAATGGATGCGCGGCGTGGCTGTGGGTCGATGGGGCGGTGGGGCGGTGGGCGTGGCTGTGCTGACTGCTTAGTTGACAATGTTGCACATCATTAAAAGTTGCAACGTGCCAACTAATTAAGAGACCTGCGAGTGCTTAACATCATTTTCGCTCTTTTTCTCTATTTTGTATAATTTTAAACGTTTTTCATATTTGTTTTTGTTGTTTGTTATTGTTGCGCTTAGCTTGCAGTACTTTGAACGAACAGTTGCCCTTTAATTATAATTATTTTCTTTATTTGTATTTTATTTTGTATTATTTTTATACCCTGAACCCATTGAAAATGGGAAATCAGGGTATAATGGTTTTGTTAAAAGTATGTAACAGGCAGAAGGAGGCGTGGCAGACCCCACAAAGTATATATATTCTTGATCAGGGCGACGAGCTAAGTCGATTTGACCCTGTCCGTCTGTCTGTCCGTCCGTCCGTCCGTCCGTCCGTCCGTCCGTCCGTATGTATGAACGCGTCGATTTCAGAAGATATAAGAGCTAGAGACTTGAAATTTTTTTTCCTAGGTCCGTGTATATCACGCGCATATCAAGTTTTTCTTTATATATCGATAACTACTCCCGATATTTTATTATCGATCAAAAACCTTATCGAAAGCTAGTTATTTAATTATATCTCCTACACCTTTAGAGCTAGAGCTTGCAAATTTTAAATGTAGACTTATATGTATTTTATATAATTTCGATTTTTGTTGTAATTTACCCCCCACCCCTATATCCACCGCCTCACCCCCACCTTTGTAAAAGGCGTATTTCAAGTACTAGAGACATGTGCTTTGGATTGTACATACATTTTCGCCATATAATTACGCCCTGAAACTTTCATTAAGATTGTACGTATAGAAATTAAATTATTCAACAAATAAATTCTTATAATGTTACCTACACTGCAGCGCAGCCCAAGCGCAGTTAGCAGAGCGCATTCTAATACGTGTGTGTGTATGTATGTTTGTCGAAAAGAAGTGCAGACTGATTAGAATATCAGATTAGAGGGTTCAGGGTATCTCCTAGTCGAGCAGTCTCGACTAGAGTCTTCTTACTTGTTTATATATGTGAGTTAATTATCTTAAATATAATATATAATTTGTAAATATATATATATATATATATTTATGTATATATTTGTATGTGTAAGGGACACTGGGGCTGGCAGCCCGCGGCGTTGAATATCAAATTAAATGCACATTAAAAGAGCGCACAATTCGAGCGTTAATTAATTTTTAATGAATATATATCGAAAATGCATTAAAAAATCTGCTGCTGGGCCAGCTTGATGACGGGGCATCGCCGCGGGCGTCAGCGAAAAAAAACACCATTGTAATGGGAGATATTATGCCAACGTTTCGCCTTTGTTTGCCTTTTACAAAAGTGAAATAATACAATTAAATTTCAACTTAAAGCCCTCTGCGCACTTCCAGAGTAGTTGCTAGTCCATAAAGCCTACTTTAAGATACACATATGTATATATAAATATGTGTTTGTGTATAATAAGTGACACAGCTCAAGCGGAGCATAATACAATGAAATCGCGCTCTGAGCGTGTTGCACTTAAGCATCGGGTGAGGACGCTTAGAATAAGCGAAGGTAGACTCTAAGTTGAAGGTGATAGAAATACTTAAGTAAGAGTGTTATTTTTATTGCTTTAGTTGAGCGAACTCAACGCACGTGGAGTTACCCTAGACAAGTGTCTTTAATAGCTGGCGTAAGAATTTACGAACTCTATAGATACGGGAGAGATATGAACTTTGCCATCGATGCTGCTCTTATATATATTATACAAAATTATTTTGATTCCCTTACTGTATAACAAATATAGCCCCATTCCGAATTGCTACAGGGTATTAAAAGCCACAAGCCATGTGATAAGCAGCAAAGTTGCAACTTTGCGCATAGAGCCAACTTAAATCTCTATACACACTACATTTTGATAAACAATGATTTGATATATATAATTCAAAATTTGTAATAGTTTACTCAACTGATAGTATGCGAATAGTTTTCAAATTAATAAAATAAGTGTCTTGATTAACTAAGTCTTGTTCATAATTTATCGTGGAGTTGCAATCATTATTCAAATGAAAACTTTTAAATTATTTCACAAAATTTTAGCCACTGCTTCGTTTACATAAGTACATAAATATTTATTTAGATATCGTAAAATACGTAATAAATATTTATTATTTTTATGATGTTGTACAATACTTAATAAATATTTATTGAATATTTGTTGAGGTTTTTAAGAAGTCGTAAAAACATAAAGAAATCAAATGAGAAACTGAGAGGAAGCCATAAAGATAGAGGCAAGGGAGTGAGAAAATGAGCGAGTGAAATATATATATAGGAGTGGAGAGAGAGAGAGAGAGAGAGAGAGAGAGAGAGAGAGAGAGAGAGAGAGAGAGAGAGAGAGAGAGAGAGAGACAAGGATAGATAGCAAGAGATCTCTGTCTCTGAGAGAGAGAGAGCGAGCGATAGAGAGAGAGAAACTATAAGAAATTAATCAAAGCTGAAGACATAGAAAGCGAAAAAGGGAAAGGCACATGTACTTAGAGATTGTTGTTGTCAATGCTATTTAATATATGATTATATACAAAAAATATTTTAAATTACATTGAGATAAAAAAAAAAAAAATGTAAATTACATTAAAATAAAAATGTTTTCAATTTTCATATATATCATTAATCTTTTCATAATATAAATTTTTCTGTTATGGCAACTTATTGGCAAAATTCCTTATTACAGGGTATTGCATATGCGTTCATATTTCGTCATTCAACTTTTGCAGTTTGTTGTTCGTTGTGCTTTTGCACTCAATTGTTGCTGTCAGTATCGCGTTGTCTTTGCCAATTTGTTTGCCTTTCTTAATGCTGTTATTGTTATTGTTGTTGTCGTTGGCTTTGTTGTTGTCGCTGTTGGCACTTGTCTACTGTTGGCTGCTGTTAGTTGTTGGCAATGGCTGCTGTGGTTGCCTCAGATGCGCGCATCTTAGACTTGGCTTTAGCTCAGCTGAGCTGAGTTCAACTGCCGTCATACTCTTGTCCACATTTGCAAGTCAAATGAAATTATTTTGTGTGTGTGTGTGTGTGTGTGTGAGTGTGTGAGTGCGTTTGTGTCTGACTTGTGGAAAATATGACAAAATATGTTCAGGGCATATTATAAATAAGCAATATTCTGGCATGTACTTAGATATGCGTACAAACGCAAGTCACTCACTCAGGCCATCAGGGCCGGAGAGCGCAGAGCGCAGAGCGCAGGGCGAATGCAAATTCCAAGCGCTCGGCTAATTAGAGTGGGTGGCTGAGTGGTTGGCTGAGTGGTCTGTGTTGGGTGCGGCCACAAAACTGATGCCAGTCCAAATGCATTACGCAGCAGATGTCGGAGAAGCACTAGCTCCTTTCGCGTTTGATCATAAGCGCTTATGGCACTTACAGGCAACACCAACAGCAACAGCAACAACAGTGAAATAATCCCAATGAAAGTGTTGGAAAAGACGAATCAGAAGTAAGGCAAACATAGTTGCGGTATGATGGTCGATGTCGATGTCGATGTCGATGTCGATGAAGATGAAGAGGAGTTGCAGTAGAGTAGAAATACGAATGGGAGTAGGAGTAGGAGTAGGAGTAGCTCTGCTTGGTCGTGAAGTTACCCCTGGGTATTCTTAATGTACATTTGCTGCATTACAGTTTTATGATGGCTGTTTCGCATTTCCGTTTTAAGTTTTCCATTTCCGCTGCACAGCAGCAACTGCTATGCACAGATTTTTGCATTTAATTATTGCACAGTCACACACCGTGGAAGCCAGAGAGCTTACCGTTGTGCCTGTGTGTGTTCGCTCACAAAGCCCTTAATCTGCCGTTTCGCTTCAGCTTTTGCATATGCAACAGAAATAACCAATATGCATTAACAATTAGTGGAGAAGCAAAAAAAAAAAAAAAAAAAAAAAAAAAAGCAAAAGAAAATTGAAAATATCAATTTGCGTGCGATTACAAACGGACGATTACACAGCGATCTTTACACATAGCATAATAAAATGCATATGCAGCCACGAAAAGAAATGAAAATATTAATAATAAATTTCAGCGAGGGAGAGAGCGAGAGTGTTAGCAATTGTAGCATAATATTTAGTAATATAAGCAAAGGCACGCCTTGAGATTTGTATATGTATTTAGATATTCATTCTCTAAAATTACAAGTGAATTTACAGTTTACAGCAGGTTTTTTTTTTATCAACTTGGAAAACTGTTCTGACAACTAATTAGCCAGCTGTCAAAAAGGCAAACACTTTTTGATATTAAAACACAGCAAATCTCTTGCTCACACACACACACACACACACACATACATATATTAATGGCAGTCAAAGTGTCAGCTGGCGAAAAGCTACCTTCACACCAGTTGCCATTGGCGGCACAAAATCTTTTGCTTGACATGTTGCGCATTAAATAATTCACATGCAGCTGCCGGGCTGTTGCCTATTGCCAGTTTTATGCTCTTTTTAATATACCCTCTGCACATAAAACAGTGGCTGAAGGAAAATAGGGTAGCGCTGGCTGCTGTTGGAGCTTAAATGAGAATGATAATGTCTAAGTTCTTGACCAAACTTTTCTGTTGGCTAAAAGGCACAGGCGATCTTTTAGACTTGGCTACATATGCACATGTATATATATATATATATTTAAATATTTCAAATACTTCGCTAGTTGAGAGAATAGATGAGAATATCGGTAAGCTTGTAAGAGCAAGATTAGGTCACTCTTCAGCCAAGTTTTACTTATCTGTGAGCTTTTTAAGCAATTGTAAGTAAAATAATGGCTCGATCAGTCTATCCATTCAGCTACAAAGATCTTTTCTAAGCGATGAGACCACGCGGAGTTCTTTTAACTGCTCGATTGGGCCATCCAGATCTCTGCAATGGCAAGACTAGCTAGAATCTAAGGAATTTACCTAAGCTTACTCTTAGGAAAATCTACCTATTCATGATATATTATGTTTTATAATTATTCAAATATTATTTTTTATACATATCTATATATACCCCATGTTACAATACTCGTTTAATAATAAACCTCCTCAATTTACATCCCAAATACACTTAAAATATTATTTATAGATTATTTATATTGACCTTCGAAAACTTAGGGTATCTTATAGTTGAGCTCATGCCTGACTTCTAACATTTGTTTTCATATATATTGTATATATTTTTTTCGTCTTGGTTGGCTTTTGTTTTATGGCAATATTGCCAGCTTGATTATAATGTTTATGTGAATTACGCATACGCCGCGTGTTACAAAGCTGGGATTGGTAGCATTATGTTGACAATGATGAGCGGCACTCAAGTCAAAATTTTGCTAATTAAGTGTTAAATCATGCCGAAAATCTGCTCATTCAGCGTTGGGCGCTCACACACATATACAGATAGACCTGTGTTGGTTGGGGGCGGGGACGGTGGCGAGGGCGAGGGCGAGGGCATATGCAAAGTGGGAACGGGCACTCACTCATATGAAAACGAGTACTCATATAACAACTGCCTGATTGCCTGACAGGCTGACTCAGAGGCAGCCTTTAAGCCACGCCCAAGTAGCACGCACTTTATGCGCAAATGAACACGCATTCACACTCTTTCGCACACAGACACACATACACACACATAGCAACCCACAGCAGCAGCAGCAGAAACTCATTTATGAATATGCTACCTCATGTCATGTGTGCACAGCAATGTTTTTTTTTTTTTTTTTTTTTTTACTTCTTTTTTTTTTTTTTTTTTTTTTGTGCTTTTGTGTTTTTATAGTGCACTGACAGAAAACAAATTTTGGGGTATCAGGTGTTGACAATGTAGCTTGTAAATATTTGCAACGCTCTTTTATAATTTATAGTGCAAACTTTGCAATGAAAAGTGAAAATTAAAAAACTAATTCAATGAATATTGTGAACATTTTTAGAGATAAGATAACTTGACTGTGTAGCATGTAAAGAGTGAAAATGTATCACCTAGAAGTTAAGTTTTAATAAAAAAAAAAAAAAAATTAAATAAAAAATAATAATAATAATAATAACTTTTCTGCTCGTTTGCTTCGCGAAAAGTTTTTCGATTAGCTGCGCCTGCTTCACAATAAGATTCAACAGCGAGCAGCATAAAAGTTCTGCCTGTTTATGGGCAGCTTAAGTGTCTATAATATATGCGTGTAATATAGATATAATATATGTATATGCATATAAATATATTCCATTATTTCTTTTCACTATGACATTTAGTTGGCCATAAAAGCAAGAGCATTTAATTTTCGTTTTGCAGTTGGTTTCTTTATGTGTCTGTGTGTGTTAGAACTTTACTGTAGTTGTTGTTGTTGTTGTTGTTGATGTGCGCCTGCTGGTTGCTGGCTGCCAGCCTGCTTACGCTTTTATGGCCAATTTGAAACTCATTTTATTACGCGGCTACAGCAAGAGTAGCAAAAAGCACAACAGGAAGCGAAAAAATATGTTGCCTACTTTTTTGGGCAAACATTTGCTTTCTCCCCAGCTCTCTCTATTTCTCTTTGTGTCTCTCTCTCACTGTCTCTCTCTCTCTCTCTCCCACTCTCTCTCTATCTCTCTCCCTCTCTCTCTCTCTCTCTCTGTGCGTGTGTGTATTTAGCCGAGCATCATTAACATTTGGCCTTAGCAACGTCTTTGGCTTTCTTTGTCTTTGTGCGCCTTGCTTAAGTGAAATCTTCTTAATATGTTGTTAACAACTCATATGGGGTTTAGGCCCTTCAGCAATTTTCATTTTCAGGCTAGGCGAAAACAAGAACAACAACAACTGCAAGACAACTATATCTAAACATTCATGTTTTTAATTCTTGCGGACTTTTTTGCCCGTCACTGTGCTGCTTCTTCTCCTTTTTTCCTTTCTTTTTTGTGGCTATATATATTATTTATAGAGCATTGGGCTGCCCTCGCTACGCAGCGTCTGTCCACTTGGCCAAATGGCTGTGAAGTGGCAAATCTGCGTTGTAATGTGCATATATAATTTCCCATACTGTGCACACACACTCAGTGCTTTTGCTCATTTTCTTTTCGTTTAACGCTTCAATGAATTTTGTGTAAGCATATTTTGCGTTTGCCTTCAATTTGCTTGTTTTCTTTTCATTTTTTCCTACTTTCTTTTTTTTGATTATGGCAGGATATTTGAATATTTCGTGTGCTGACTGAGGCAACTGCCGAGTTGAGCAATTTGGTTATCTAACAAGAACTTTTAAATGTTTATGGGCGGACATGTAAATGGCAAGGAATGGATTTTACTAGTTCAGTTGCACGTGTGAAGCTCAATTTAGATTAAAATGGAATTTTTGTTTTGTGTACTTTTAACACTTTTAAAAGTTGGCTTTAGTGTCAATTTATGAGTTAACATTGCATAAATATTTAATGTAAACGCAATTTATATGCAAGGCTTACGTGTTGTGGCGAATGGGATGTCATAAAGAAGGGAAGGTGTGGCTCTCGAAGGCCATCCGCTGAAGTTATAAATAAAAATAATGAATTTTATAATGTAATTTTAATTGTATAAATATTTAATAAAGGTTTACAGTTGCTATACATATATAATAATTAAAGAAAATTTGTTTTTGCTTATTAATTAATAACAATAAAAAAAAACATATTTTAAAATGAAATTAATAAAAAACATTTTTTTTCTTTATAATGTTTAATTTATTATTTTGTAACATAACAATTATTTATAATTAATAATTAATTCATTAATTTTTAATACAACAATTAATAATTAATAGGAGCATTTTTATGTACTAAAAAATTTATAATTCGTGAACCAATGAACTAATTAACTAAAATATCTAAAAAATGTCTTCTTATTTTTAAAAAAATATTTTTTATTATTTTACTATGCAATTATTTAACATATGAGTCCCAAATGCAACACTTTATATATCATATATATTATATCTAATTCAAGTATCATTATGCTTATATAAATTTCATTAAGCTTGTCCAATAAGAGAAGCGTATTCAATTGTCGTTATTCAATTTTCTATGATATGTCTGTTTGGTTTTGGGCCTGGCCTCATCTTATTACACTCTTTGGCTGTCTATTATTGTGCATGTCATGTGCTCCTAGGTGTCTATACATACATATATATATGTAAATATATTTGCATACACATGTGTGTATAAATATTCATATATGTATGTGTAGATGTGAATTTGGTGGGCTCCTGAAACTATGCAACGGCCACGCACAGATTGAAGAAGAGCAGAAAAAGGCGCTAGTTAACAGACCAGACAGAAGCAGCTACTTTCTTTTCCCTTGCTTTCTGTCTATATGCACAGATGTCTATATATGTGTATGTGTGTACATTTCTATGTATATGTAAAATATATTTTTGATGCGTATGTAGACATGGTGGGCTGCGATAAAGTGCTTGCTGTCAGCTGTCTGCTTGTGCTTATTAAAATTATTAAAAAGCTGGCTTCTTGGACGTCTTTGATTTGATATTAAGGCAAATAAACTAGGGGAGCTGCTGATGGTGGGCGATTGTGTCACTTTTGAATTTGTAATGTATTCAAATGAATTTGCAGCAACTGCTGAAAACTCATCATCGTCATCATCATTATCATTATCATCGACAGCAGCAGCATGAAAGCTTGAAGCTGAATTTGTTTTGGCCGCGGAGCGCCTAATGGCTGTTTGATCATCAATGATTGAAATGAATTTGAGCAACCGGAAATGTGGCGTACATTTTGATTATAGCGCATACGACGCGTTGCACCAGCACATAGAGAGAGAGAGAGAGTGAGCGAGAGGTAGACAGCGGCCAACGGCTACGTGCCAAGTGCTGTTCATAGCGAAACGTGTGCTACGCTTTGTGGGTCAAAAGCGCATTCACCCGACAAAATGGCTAAAAGGCGACAGAGCTCAGCGCTTATACCGCAAGTCCCCAAAAAGCCAGTGTAGCCACCCATCAACCCATTGCAGACGAATTCCGAGTGCTCTACTACTAAAAATTGTGCTTGACTCGAAATGCTCGCATTTATTTTGCCAAAATGGAATGCACTCTCGCCTCCTACCAATGGCAATTAGCAGCGTTTTGAATGCCTTTCTCTACTTTTTTTTTTTTTTTTTTTTTTTTTTTTTTTTTTTTTTTTTTTTTTGAGGTTTTTGGCTAGCATCCAAGCGTGAATGAAGTGGTTTTTGTGATAGATGAACTGAACTTTAAGTTTTTCCATTTTTGGCTCACTGACAGCTCGACGCGTGCCACGAATCGTAAGCGATTTCACTTAAATAGTTTCCAGCACTTTTATGCAGTATGCAAATCGGATCATAAGCCAAGCAGATATGTTGTAGATGTGTGCGTGTGCGTAGGGCTGGAACTGTTATCCGCTACTCAGTAAGTCACTCCGCTATGCTAACTCCTACTCAGCGCTACACTCACAGCTATATATATATATATACATATATGTATATATAGCTTATGTACATTTGCATATGAAATGATAATGCCTTATGCGTGGCTGCGACATGCACTTTACCTTAGATTCGATTTGATTCGGTGTAGTTTGCATCGCAGCGCAGCGGCTTGCTATATTGTATAGCTATGTTTGTCTACTCTTGATCTACTCTATGGCAAAAATTGACTAGATATATAGTCTTTAGAAGAACTCTATTTTTACTAGAGATAGGCGATTCATATATAGTGAGAAGTGCAGCTGATTTGCACTACTTATCTTCAGTAACTCAGGAATGAGCTTGATTCGGTAAGCTGAATATCAATTTCAGATTTATCTTCGAATATCATCTTCAAGTAGACTTTTCTGTTGAAATATGTATGATCTATAGCTGTCGTATCTAGTTAATCCAAGTTAATATAGATATCTAGTTTTCATATATTTCCTTAAAGATTTCTGAATCAAATTTGAAATCTTTGCATATCAGCAAGTTTTTTACTTATAAGCAGGGTGATATCAAGACAGTTGAGTTTTGGTTTAGGCACTTCCTATACAACCTCTCGTGCCCGACTGTTATCATATAGCATGCCATTGTAGCTAGTTTGTTAGAGTATTTCATACCCGTTACGCCTGGGTTTCAGCTCGTGTAGTCAGTTTAGTTTTATGGCAGCTTGTCGCTCGTACTTAAGAGAGAGAGCGAGAGAGTGAGAGAGAGGGAGAGGGAGGGAGAGGAGTTATAATAGTTCGCAGACAAATATGTCTTCTCAGCGAGCGCATCACGTAGATGAGGAACGCATTAATTTAGTGTGCACAGGTACTACTACTCGTACACCGACGTCATGAACAGCAGCTGTAAGTGTGTGTAACTGCATTATTTGCGCTGCTGAGATTCGAGTTGACATTTGTTGCTGTCAATGGAAGTGGCCATATAAACAAGCATAAACTAACCCTGTCTGTTTGTGAGTGTGCGTGTGTGTGTGTGTGTGTGTGTGGGTGTATGGCATAAAAATGCTGGCACTTTTTGTTTTCGTTTTATTTATTTTTTTTGTTTTTGTTGTTTTGCAATTTAGAAGTCATTCACATTGGCCTCAGCGCCAAATGAGCAACGAACTCTCAACTTAGCTAGACAAACAACCACAGCAACAACAATAGTAATCAATGTCAGAGCACACACAGACGTTGCCTGTTTGTGTGTGTGTGTGTGTGTGTGCACAGTTCGTTGTCTATTTTATTGTATTTTAATTTTTGTTATTTACGCCAAGCAAAGTCAGTGTACTTGCCGCATGCTATATCGCTTACCAACTCTCTCTCTCTCTCTCTCTCTCTCTCTCTCTCGTGTTTTTGGCTCCTGCTCCCATTCTCTCTGGCCTTCTCTCTCTATCTCTCTCTCTCTCTCTGTCACTTTCTCTCTGTCTGGCATCGTCACAGTTGCGGTTAGTGTCACCCAAAGGGATTTGTACTTTAATTTCTTTGGCAATGCCAAAGACCGCCCACAGTTGCCGCAGTATCTGAGCATCTGTTGTGTGGGCTGAGAGATACAGAGATAGAGAGTGAGAGACTGAATCCGCTCTTGGCTTCTTCTGCGTCAGGTTCGTCTTAGCCACGTTTGTGCTCGCGTGTCAGCGCCAAGTGTTGCGCCATAAATAAAGCTCGTTAACGGCCTGTAAATTGGGCACTGCGGCGCATTTTAATGTAAATACTTTAAGGCCAAAAAGGTTGCTGCTCCAGCCACTTTGAAAACTTGGCTCGCTCGCTGCCATCGAACGATGGCCCGAGGTGGCTTAATAAGCACGCCCTTTAAATGCTCTCCCAACTGCCGTAAGCATCCATCTGACGGAAGTAGTTCATCTAGTTAACAGTTCATTTGGCTGCTTATTTACATGGCAAACCAACGGTTTATTACCGTTACTTGCTGTTTCAGACTCTTGATGTGTGGGCGGAATTCGCGCTCGCCTCACTCTCATACTCTCATAGGTACATACACACATACACACATACATACATACGTACATACATATATCTTGACTTTAGCTGCTTTAAAGCCAAGTTTTCTTACACGCCTTGTCGTGGCCCATCAATTTGGGCTTGTTCAATAAACTCTAAAAATAGTTTCTTCCTTGGCTTCTTATATATTGTATGTATGTGTATTTTGTGTTGTTCTTCTTGTATTCTGTTTTTAGCACTCGTTGGACCGTTGCTGCGGTTTCAGTGTCACAACGCACAGCAGCTGCACCTGGTCTGGCTCCATTGCCACATTTCCATTTCAAAGCGAATGCCATTGATGTTGCTCTGTCAGCGAGGAGTTCCACATCGTATTATGTGCTATCAATAGGGCTATCGGTTTTTTTGTTTCCTTATTCCTGTTCTCCTGGTTTCATTTTTCCTGTTTGCTTCCCCCGTCACATTTTGGTTTTCCGCTTTGGCATTGCTGCAGCTTTAAGAGGCGCGACAGCATGAGAATTCCAACAATTTGGAGCGCTTGCACACGCGAGACATCAACTCGCTCGTTTATTTAGCGTTCAGTTTTGATTTAAACCATATTTTTACTGTTAGCCATGCAAATCAGTTGACAGCGCTTAGCAAATTGATGGCACATTTTTTGATTGCATCAACACATATTCTGGCTTCAGGCTAAGTGGGCCAGACATGCACAGACTGCTGCGACACGTCAGCTCTTTCAGTTCCAGTTACCATTGATACCCTGTAGTCCTTGCAATGCAGGCTGCCAAGACGTTGACTTCATGTCTAATAGATGTTCCTTCAATTCATATACAGTCGAGTCTCGATAATTTCTACCCTGCTAAATCGAAAAGCGCGATAAATCGAACAATTCTATCTCCTTGATAAAAATTCGTTCTCAATTATTCTCAATAATTTGAATTTCTGTGTGAATAAAAAAAAAAAGAGATCCACTTACAGTTTTGAATTACCAGGAATCGACTCACAGAAACAGACGAAACAGCGTACATACATTGAAGTTTGTATACAATTGAATCCGGTTATAATAACAGTCAAGGAGCCGTCGTTATACCCGGCAGGCGCTATAACCGTATAAGTTTGCTCATAAAAGTTTGTCTGGGGACCAGAATTTTCATCAATATAACCGTACAGACACTATAAGCGGAGTCGCTATAGCCGGATTCTACTGTATTTACAATATTGCTGGCATTTTCGTATTCAATCACTACTCAGCTTACTGCACAAATTCCTCCGATGAATACTCCGATTATGATATTATTCCCATATATCGGATTGTGAATAGCTTCCTCCATTTCCCATGAAAATAAAAACGTTCATTAAATAGTACAGAGTGCCTTGCGCAAATACATACATACATACACATACGTAGGCATGTCAATATTGCGCTCTGAAAGTTGCATAAGGCAAGTGCATATAGAACAAAAGTTATTCAATAAATAATTTCATATAGTCGAGTTCATAATGCAGGCGCTGCGTGAAATTCGGAGATTGCGATGAGCGTGTGTGTGTGTGTGTGTGCATAAGCTATTGTATATGCATACATGCATGTACATGCAAACTGTTTGCAATGAGTAAAACATAGCTGCCATATTCAGGGTATCATTTAGTTGGGTAGTCCCAACTAGATCACTCTGATTTATCGTACAATAAAAGTGTGTAATCATCATCATCATCATAGTAATTGTTGATTGACATTTGGAGGTATTTCCCGAAACATGCAAAATAATAAGACTAAAAGCGCTATCAAATATTATTATTTCTCTGAAATGAAGCTGATTTAAAATTTACTATTTTGCAGTTACCACAAATGCTGTCATTTTACTATCCCAACTGTGCCTTTAATTACTAGCTAAAAAGCTAATTATATATTCACATTACTCCGATTCATTTGAGTTGTTTTTGAGGTAATTTATTAGCTCTGAATTAAAGCTACAAAGCAGAGCAATTGCTCTGGCAGCTCCCACACAGTGGGAGTGTGCAGCAGTCTGGCAACTTTTTCAATAAGCTGGCAACGCTCTTGCATTATTTCACTTGACTGCAAGAGCAAACTACTGTTACTTTGCTTTATTGTTCGCCTAGCAATGCAAAATTCTAAATAAAAATATTTTCGCTTTGCTCAAATGTCGCAATCTTTAAGCTTTCGCGCGTCAGCACAGCAGAGAGAACGAGAGGGAGATAGTAATTTTCAACGGTTGTAGCTCTCTCTCTATCCCTCTCTCTCCCTCTCGGTCGTTGTAGTAGCTCTGGTATGCTGCTCAAATGGCATTTGTGAGCACCTTTGGGCCTCTGTCAGACTTTTTAATAACTTTTGACTGTTGCATAACACGGCGCGTTCTGCACATTTTTGGCTGCTGCTGCTCCTGCTGCTCCTGCTGCGGTGGCGGCAGTGGTGGGCGTGGCTAAATCGAATTGCATTGCAAATGTGTGGGGCCCAACCTCAAATTTGGGGCAACGAAAATGTTGGCTCCAGCGTAGTTCGTCCAACTAAATTTTAAGTCTTGCACCAAAAGTTGGCGACTTAATAATTTACGTTGACTTTAAAGCAACGGCAACGTCAACAACGACAACAGCAACAGTTGCTGCGACAAAAACTTTTTAAATTAGAAATATGTAACGGTTGCCCAAAATGAGCACCAAACGAACAGCATGAAATGAACAGTAAATAAAAGAGGCCACAAAGCAGCAGCCAGCGGGCAGCACGTAAGCAAAAAAAGAAAAGAAGAAAAATGCTGCTAAACGTGATCCAGTTCTGAGCTGTATCCGGCTAGAGAATACCCTGCAATTCGAATGCAGACTATCAGCAGACTTGGAGCATATTTTAATCGAAATAAATTCCATCAATTTTTGGCATAAAGTAAATCATTTTATGTTCTATAGTTCCTTCATCATATATAGTATATACAAAATAGTTTCAGCTGCCTGCATTTGTCTATGTGCCGCTAGGCCTGGCACAAACTTTGGCCATACGCCATTTAGTCTCATGTTTTACTGAGAGCATCAGAATGTGGCGGCAATGCATGTGACTTTTGTCACACGTACACAGATAGACACACACACGCGGCCAGCTCAGGAATGTCTGCCAGGCCAAACAATAACAGCGCGCAGCATAAAAGTTCGTTCCAGGCAATGTTTACCACCTGGCTGGAGCTTACGGGGCGCAGGTGACTGTGCTTCCATTTTTACTGCTGTATGAGGGGAAGCGTAGCTGTTGAGAGTAGGCTACTCAGTGCCAGCGCAGAGAGAGAGAGAGGGAGAGAGAGAGAGAGAGAGGGAGAGGGAGAGTGAGAGTGAGATAGAGGAGGGTAGGCTGTGCGACAGTTATGCGTTGCTGCAGATGGACTTTAGCATTTCGCTGGCGGCCAAAAAAGGCCACTAATTTGGCCATTATGGCAACACTGATGATGCTGCTGCTGTTCCCGTTGGTATTGCTGTTGATGCTATGGGCGTGGCTCTGGCACCTGTTGCGGTCGGTTAAACTTTTAACTTAACTTTTCGTGTACGAAAATTGCTTTTTTTTTTTTTTTTTTTTGACGGGTGTGTTGCCCTCGCAGTTGTTACGGTAATGAAGCAATTTTTGCTTCTTGTTTACTCTTATTTTACCCATCATATTTGCAAGGCGAAAGCCGTTTGACTGCGCCGTGTCTAAGTAGGCTCAAATATTTTATTTCAATATGAGACTACCTTTGCCAAGGAAGTCATTTTCACTCATTCATTCTCCTTTTTTCTGTTCTTCTCTCTCTCCGTCTCTCTCTCTCTCTCTCTGTCAAGATGAAACTTTCCTAAGAAAGTCAATTTCACTCATTCACTCTTTCTTTCTCTTTTTCTCTCTCCCTCTTTATCTCTCTCTCTCTCTCTCTCTCTCTTCCTCTCTACTTCTCTCTTCCTCTTTACTTCTATCTCCCTCTCTCCCTTTCTCTTTATCTCCCTCTCTCTCCGTGTCTGTCTCCACTTGAAAACTCTCTTAAGCAAAGCTTTTCACACAGGACTTTGAATTGACCTGCCTATTGACTCGCCTTTCCATGCGATTCTCAAGTTCTTAAACTGTTGCTAAGCGTTAATGGAATATCTACTAATATATAGCAACTTTTTGTACTGCGTACAGGATATTCACTAGTCGTTCTCTCTGTTTTAGTTCAGTTGCTGTGTGTGTGTGTGTGTTTGTGGGCGCAAAGCAATCGTGTTGGGCATATTAAGAGAGTATAAGCTGTAAAGTATGCTATGAAATTTTGTGCGCGTCCAGATAATTGATAAATTATGCAAAAAAAAGTTGCGCGTTGCGGAAATGATGTCCAAGGCAACAAGAGCCTGCCAAATTGTGTGCCTGCATGTGTCTCTGTGTGTGTGCGAGTGTGTTTGTGTGTGTTTTCCTGCATTTGACATACATAAATCGAAACATTTTGATGGCAGCCTGAGAGTGCCATGAAACTGAAATCGAATTATGATTATGTTCCACTCGCCTTCGCTCTGCCCCTCTTCATCTGCGTGTGACAAGAGCCGCCCGCAGTTCCCCAGGGGCGTCATAAATACAGTTGATTCGACGCAGCTTAAGCACTCACTCTGCTCTCAACAAATACATGTATGTCTCTATATGTGCACATCTGTGCATGTCCATATGTATGTCTGTGTGTGTGTGTGTGTATTTTACTGCAAAACAACGGATTGCAAAACGCTCATAAAACGCGAGATTTATAATTTATGGCATTTGTTTTTGATATCCTTTTGAAATATTAAAAGCCCATATAGCAAGTAGATACCGTTTGTTTCATTGTCGAGGTAACCTTTTATATTTTAAAACCGTTATTCACGTCCACAATCGTCCATTGTTGGATTCGTTTGATAGTCAGAATCACAGCTTAAATCTCGTTCTCGTCATCTCCCTGTCTCTCTTTCTCTCTCTCTCACACACATTGCTTAATGCTAACTAATTTGATATGTGCCCAAGCCACATTGACCAACACAAGAAGTTTTACTTTATGCGCGAGAAATGCAAAAAAAGAGGAAAAGTGTTGAACCTGAAGTTGACTGAGGCTTTAAATACCCTATAAAATGACAGCCACTGAGCCATATAAAACAAAACTCTAAAGCCTCTGGGACATCTATTCAAATAATGCGCAGCATGTAAATCTTGATTATGATATCACGTAAACTCAAAATAAAAAACTTCATAAATAAATAAAATCAACTGACGGCCAACTTTGCATAAAACGAGACAGGACAAGAGCAACTAGACCACGTGACCAAATTATATAATAGCCTTAACAAGCGCAAAAAAACCCCAGAGAATTAATTTAACGGCAAAAAATAAGGAAATAAAAATATGTAAAAAGCCTCAAAAAATAAAAAAAAGGAATATATAAAAAAAAAAAAAAAAATAGTGGTAAAGAAAAAACCCGTAAAACATCAAGAGCATTCTAGTGGGTAGTTCCACGTCAAGTGCTGGGGCGTGGCATTGGCACTCGCACGCCTTTTCGCCCTCGCACTCGGCAACAAAAATTGCAGATACACTCGCTTTGTAGTGGTTTCCCTTCTCATTGGCCTCACCGTCAATTTAATTTGCTGTGCAGTGCTGCTTTTTAATATGCAAAGGCAATCGTTTTACTTTAATTGCCCAGCACTTGCACTTGAAGCACAGCACGTCAAAAAGAGACAGACAAGGCGAGAGCGGGAGAGAGAGAAAGAGAGAATGAGAGCGAGCAGCGAGAGATATAGTCGAAAATTTAATGAATTTTGATAGTAAAAATGGATGAATTTATTTCGAGATAGAGATGGGAAAAGCAGAGTTCACGTTCTCCATAAATGTTGAATATGAATTCTTCAAGCTATAGTCCTTCAATTTTTTGCTCCATTAAAGTTTGTTTTTTTTTTTTCTTTCTTCTAAAATAAAAATAGAATTGTCTTCTGCTTTAGTTTAGTCAATATATTGTAAGCTCTTTTAAAAAAACTTTCAAGAAAAGGTTGTTAAAAATTCAATATTCATAGGAATACATAATTGTCAAATTTTTAGTAAGTGGAAATCTTTATTAAGTTACCAATTAGGTAGCGGTGCGCTAAACTGTAAATAAATACATTTTATAATTTCTCTTAAAAAAAAAAAAAAAAAAGAAATCTTTAATATGTATTCAAAATAAATGTTATTTTATCTTTTATTCGTTATTTATTTATAAAAACTAAAAACTAGAAAATCTATGTAAAGTGGAAAAACTGATTGGCATTGGAAATTTATTATTTATTTTTTTGAAATACGGAATCCTGTTATTAAAAATAAAATTTTTGTAACACGATAGAGAAATATATCTCATTCGCACTTATTCTCTTTGCCTCTCTTAACATTCTTCGATCTTGAAAAGAAAACTGAAAAGTGTATTCATTATAAATATACCAAATTAAATTTGATAAATACTAAATAATTATAAGTTTTGCCCCATTGGCGATAAATCGTTTCTATTCGAGTTGATTTACTTCTTCCTCCAGTCCCTTATAGCTCTCACAATTTGCAATTGAAGCTCTTGACAATTTCGTAGGACATATTTTCTGTGCACCAATGCCGCTTTGCTTTGGTACTCTAGACCAAAGATACTCTAGATAATTAATTAGTTAAATTAGTTGGTAGCTGGTGTAAAATGTATTCCATTACGGCAGACTTAATTGGATTTTCAAGAGTTTTGTGCTATCGTTGCCTATGTTATTATGTAATTTGTTTTCAGCTACGTGTGCTGCTTGATCATTAGTTCTTATTTGTTTGGCCCGGCCGAGTGTTGAATATCTGCTGCTCTAGGCCCGGTTGCATATGCTTTTAATTAACCAAATGCAATTGGACTGTAGTTGGTGTCCAATTAGAAGGCAACGCCTTTTGCTTCCAGAAACTCAATATTTAACTGGCTTCCATCAGTCGGGATTGATAGACCGAAAAACCCGCTAATTATCAATGTAAACTCAATGCCAAGACCAGCCAGTTGCAGCAGTAGTTAACGCTCAGCTTTGACTTAATCGACTGTTTGCCCATTGACAAGGCATTCGTAAATAGAGCACTAAGCCAAATAGCGTAATGTAAATAGCAGCAACAATAACAACAACAACAACAACAACAACAACAACAACAACAACAACAACAACAGATAGTTTTTTGATTGGCCGACCAAAAGTGGGAAACATTTTGGTATGGCCAACTGCCATTTAGGCCCAATTGTGCTGGGTTCGTGTGCCCTGGTGTGCTAGCAGTAGCTGTCTAATTAATTTCAACGCCTTGTAATAATAAATACGCTGACGTGCGCCAATAATTAATGACAAAATTTCCAAGCGCTACGCATGGCGCTGAATTACATTTTCATTTTCAATTAAGTTCGCTGTTGTTGCTCGAACAATCTGGCGTATGCGCAATAATCAGCTAGATATCAAATTATTTGAATGCATAATTGATGATGCTTACAACATTTTTGATTACACATAATACATATCTAGATCATTAACTGATTAAAGATCAATTTTGTATAGAAATATAGAAATGAATTATTTTCTAGACACAAGTAGAGCTCAGTTATGTCTGTTAGAAAGTGGAATTTTTCCCAATTCAATTAATTTGCCATTCTATATGAATTTTAAACATACATATATATTTTTTTTGCTGAAAATTTAAATAAATCTCTAATTAAAAATTGTGTTTCAATATTGTTAAAAAAAAAAAACCAAACCCCAACTGCTAACTGCTGCCAATTAGCTATTCTTAAACATGATTAAATATTTGCGCAACGACTTCGCATTGAGCCCAATCATAGCTCAATTATCAATTACCAATTTGCTGGCCAAATTGCTGCGGCAGCCACTTAAAATGCGAAGCCTTCTTAAAACTGCTCCGTGCTGGAGCAACTCAAGGCCGCAACAATGTCAGCACGAGCTCATAAAACAGTCGCACCCGCTCCAGCGCCAGCTCCCTCTTCCTTCCCTTCATTCACTGCTTTTACCACTGGCAGTGCCACTTCGTCAATGCGCTCTACCCACTTCAGAAAGAACTTTCACAATTGCTCAACTTATCAACGCGAGTGTCAATAGCGCTCAAGTTATGGTCATGGGAATGGGAATGAGAATCGGAATGGGAATGGGAATGGGAATGGGAATCGGAATCGGAATGGGAAAGGGTAAGGGAATTGGAACTCAAATGGTCGTGCCACTAAAGTTTAACAGGGCATACTATTTGAGGGCGGGCGCCTGATATAGCTGTCCTGGCTTTATGGAGCATGGTGGGAATGGCTTCATAACTGACACGCAATCGACTAGAACAAGAACAAAAAAAAAAAAAAAAAAAATTGCCTGCAAAACCGTCATTAAGTTGTGGCAATAGCAAAGGATAGGCAAATAGTTGTTGAAAATATTTGAGCTCCCCGCTCCCGTTCCCGCGTCTAATTTCTCATTTGTCATCGTTCTCATGGCTTTCGGTCGTTCCATATGCCCATATTGCATGTCAATGAACTTTTGCTGTGGCGCCAAGAACTTCCGGGTGAACAATTTAGTGGGCTGCCACATTGACTTCATACCCAGTTCAAAAACTGAAGCTATGTGTGCGTGTGGGTGTGTGTGTGGGTGTGGGTATGGGTATGCGTATGTATATGCTGTTGGTCATGTTCATTGCAATTACAGTTTGCAATTATTTGGTTTGCCTCCCAATCGAAATTGTTTATTAAAACCTTTAATAGACCATTTTAGCCGGAAAATCAATTTGAATTGCAATGCGCATATGTAGGCATATGTATGTATATGTATGCCTATATATATATATGTATGTATATAAATTTGTCTGCCTGTATGTAAGGATGTATGTATATTGCATAATCTTGGCAATTTCATAAATTGCTTTGGGTATAGACTAAAATAAATAAATGCGGATGGCTAATGGAGGTTGAGCAAGCATTGCCGATCTGGCCATAGCCCTGACCTTCTGCTGGCCGTTAACGATGGCTGCCTTCGGGGGCTTATACACAAATTAACTGGCCTGGGCGGCTGCTCAGCTGCTCGGCGAGACCAAGAAAGAGACAGCGCTGTCTTTTATCCTTTCGGGCTATGCCACATTTTTGTTATTTTTTAATTGTGTGCGTTTTTAGACCTGTGTGTATCTGTGTGTGTGTGTGCTTGTTGTTATAGCTGTTGCCAGTGGCTGCTGCTCATTTCAGTGCCGGTTCTTTTGTGAGTCCTTCGCCCTTTGTTTAACTAGACCAGACCGAATCATACCACACCAGACCAGACCAGACCAGACCAAGCCCAGCCAAGCAAAGCCAAACCAAACCAAACCAAGCCAAGCCAAACAGAAGCAAAACCCAGGCCAGCACCACATCAGAGCCATCAACAATCCATCCCCGGACCACTTGACAGGCGTTTTGCGACTGCGTTGTTTCCTTCTGTCGAGAGCTAAAAAGTTCACAGTTGCACGGTACAGGTGTAGAGGATGGCTTGGCTGCCCAAGGAGGGTGGAATTATGCCTTAAAAGCAAAACAAAGAGCATACAAGAAACCGAGTCTGAAACATTTTCAACAACAATGCCCGCAGATACCTCAGATACACACACACACCCACACACACACACACACACCCACACACACACAAACACACCCACACACGCCCACACACACACACGCACAGACAGATAGGGAGCAAAGTACGGAATGAAACTTGTGCCCGAATAAAAATAAAAAGTAAAATAATATTAGCTTAAATGGTTCCCTTTCTTAATTTAAATGATAGAAGGGAAGTCTCTCATATCTAATGTATAAGCCGGTATACACTGCCTACCATATATGCACAGGGTATCGCACGAGCTCAACTCAACTCAAGTCAACTCAGCTGAACTCGACTCCACCCCCCTCCACTTCACTTCACTCAGAAACAAACGCATTAATATTTAATTAAATATAAATAATACATTGAAACAACTGACAGTGGGTTAAGGCAAAACACCGAGCCGTGCAGAGAGCAGAGGAGCACCGAGGGAAGTTTGGGTTGCCCGTTCAAAAAAGGGACGCACTGAGTCCTCTGACCACATTCAAAGTAGCAACAGCAACGGGAACACCATCGGCATCGTCATCGGCATCGGCATCGGCATCGGCATCGGCATCGGCATCGGCATGAGCATCAACATTCTCAGCGATGTGGAAGCCATTGTTGTTCTTGGCCATTTGCTTTATTTTCTCTTGGAATCTACACTAAACGAAAATTAAATGATGTATCGAGACGAGTTACAACGAGCTTAAACAGAAAGATGTTTACATTTATTTGAGCTCAATTATGTCTTCATTAAGTATGATAAAAATATTGGAGAAGTTCTTTGAAAAATTCTTTTGCAAAGTATTTGAGAAATAAAATATGGAAACATATTTTGATAATTGAATTAAAGTAAATTAAATTCGAACGCATTTCAAGTGTGTGAGCTTTATGTCAAACATTGCCTTAAGATTCTCTTTGTTTTGTGATATTGTTACCGGGAATTTCTTTGAACTGTCCCCAGAAATTGTTATTTACTGTTAAAGCAAGCCCCACCTAACAGGGCAAATACAGTGCGTTGCCATTCCGGCTGCTCGCCATTCGCATTTCCTTGCCTTGGACGGGCAGTCCAGAATTTCATTAGTCAAATGGAAAAGCAATAGCTCATGGTCGAGCAGTGTTGTATTATGGACTCTTTGCATCTGTCAAGCGTTAAGTGAATGCATAAATCTGTAAAAAGGCCGCTTATCGTCGGACTTAATTAAGACTTAGGACTCGACAATTTCGTCAAGCCGCAACTTTTAATTTCCGACCTCTGGCGATTCGTGGGCAGTGTTTGTATTTGTGTTGCAGCTGATTTATGGACTGCTGGCAAAGGCGGCTGCCTAAGTGTAACAGCAACAGCAACAGCAACAGTAGCAGTAGCAGTAGCAGTAGCAGTAAAAGTAGCAGTAGCAGTATCAGTAACAGTAACCATAGCAATAACAGTAGCAGTAACAGTAACCATAGCAATAACAGTAGCAGTAACAGTAGCAGTAACAGTAGCAGTAACAGTAGCAGTAAGAGTAGCAGTAAGAGTAGCAGTAACAGTAGCAGTAGCAGTATCAGTAACAGTAACCATAGCAATAACAGTAGCAGTAACAGTAGCGGTAACAGTAGCAGTAACAGTAGCAGTAATAGTAGCAGTAAGAGTAGCAGTAAGAGTAGCAGTAACAGTAGCAGTAGCAGTAACAGTAGCCATAGCAGTAACAGCATCAACAGTAAAAGTAGCAGTAAAAATAGCAGTAAAAGTAGCAGTAACAGTGGCAGTAACAGCAATGGCAACAGGAGCGGCAACAGCAACATTAGCAGTAACAGTAACAGTAGCAGTAACAGTAGCTGTAGCTGTAGCAGTACCAATAACAGTAACAGTAACAGTAGCAGTAACAGTAACAGTAACAGTAACAGTAACAGTAACAGTAACAGTAACAGTAACAGTAACAGTAACAGTAACAGTAGCAGTAACAGTAACAGTAGGAGTAACAGTAGCAGTAACAGTAGATGTTTCGTTTCGTTTCGTTTCATATGACAGCACATTTAGGTAAAAGAGTCACATTCCAGCAATACGGCATGACAAAAGGTAACTTGGTTACAGTTACAGTAACATTTATGAATACTGTTGTGGTCACTGCAGTTGCGGCTTGCGGTGCATGTGGCATGTATGTAGTTCTAAAGACCCTCAAAAGTATGCTATACAAATCAAATGTCCTTTTGCGGTCAACCATGTGTGTGCGATGGTTTTTCAAAATGCGTGTGTGAGTGTGTTTTGTGTTTGTGTGTTGTGTGTTGTGTTTGTGTGTTGTGTTTGTGTTTGCCTGTGATTGGCCTTGCGTTATTTGTTTGCTAATGTAAATTGATAAATTACATGCTAGCTAAGTTTACTTCTGCGAACATTGGACGAATGCAGCCTTAATTAATTAGTCAAAGTGCTTGACAACAACAACGAACAATACAACAAAATTGTACAAAGCAAACGCAAAACTCGCATGTCATTTGAAAATGTTGCTTAAATTGTTTGCATGACTGGCAAGAAGTAAACGCAAACAGACAAAAGCAATTTACATTGATTTTGTACTGATCAATCAATTGTTGTTTCACACACACACACACACACACACACACACACACACATACACAGGCACACATAGACTCAAACTTGTGTTCATTCTTAGCATTGAAATGCAAACATGACGAAATGACATTTACTTTTCCAGAAAGCTGGCAAAAGTTAAGGCTTAAGTAATTGCCAGCATATGTCCACAGTGAGTAAACCAATCAAAGTTCGATTAAATTCACGAATAATTGTTATTTGTTTACCATCTCGATGAAATATGCAAATACAAAAACTAAACTAAATTCAAGCTAACCGGATGTTTGAAAACATGCGAATACTGGATGACCTGCGAGTCATCGAACAAAAAATAAAAATTTTTACAACCACAACATTTTTGGGCCCCTGGCAGAATGTTCAAACATGAACATACATAATAATAAAAATAGAGACAGTACTCGAATAACCTGCGCGTTATCCGACACAAAGTAATAAATATGTCATCCCTTAGTTGCAGCGACCAATGCAGCGTCTAATATATGTAAATGTAACGTGAGCCTGGGCCCAAAGATTCAAAAAAAAGGGACACTTAAGTAAACATCTGGGCACTTGTTTGTGTGAGAAAATGCACCCTTCCAGTGACTGGAAGTAGTTTTAAGAGTCTCTGTTAGGTATATAAGAACTAGGATTTTAAGCAATAAAGAGTTCAGTTAAGATCTTGAATTCGGCAAATGTGGAGTGTTTTTCATTTTAACGCTCTAACATTTTGGTCCTTCGGCGTTCTCTGTGTTTTCCCCCACCCGTGGTAAGAGACACAGAGAAAGGGAACCAGCGTCTTAATGCTGATAGTTTTAAAACTCAGCTTAAGACAAAATATAGTATATTACTCTGTTTTCCCCCGCCAGTGGTAAGAGACAGAGTATATACATATATAAACTAAAAGTGGTGCTCAAATTTAAAAAAAGAAAAATTTGTAGTGCTGGTGGGTCTGCATTCCCAAAAAGGGACTAGACCAAATAAAAAAAAAAAAATTTAAAAAATTTAAAAATCCGAAAAGTTCGGTTCTCTCGTGAAGTGCGGAGAGAGAAAAACAAAAAACAAAAACAAAAATTGAAGTGATTCTGTTCTCTCGCGTGAAGTGCGGAGACAGAAAAAATAAAAAAAAAAATAATAAATAAAAATCCGAAAAATTCGGTTCAAAAAAATAAAAAATCGAAGTAATTCTGTTCTCTCGCGCAAAGTGCGGAGAGGCAGAATACTACCAAAAGGTTTCTGTTCTCCATCCAAAAAGAGAGACAGAGTAAAACTACAGCGAAATTCGACGAAAGAAAGCGACTCATCAGAACCGTCAGTGGCCAACGGGAAGAGGAATATCACCAAGATCATCAGGCGCCCCCTTCAGAGAAGACTGGATCAACAGGAGGACAGCGCGGATAAAATAAAGATAAGTCGTAGTTTAATTTTTTTTTAATAAATATAAATAAAAATAAAAAGAATGCTGTCAGAAAAAGTGATAAAGCTCTTGAAAATGCAATCGGACTTAGTGTCCAGATTGAAAAAACTAGACTCATCTGAAGAAATTAGGCCACCGAGCGAAATTTTAGGAGAGTTAGAAAAAATAAAAGAAGAATTAGAAAATAATCATACCTTATTGTTAAAAGTAGGGGTAATAGACCATGCATACTTTAACAATAAGGAATTTGATAAAGCGATGAAAAGCATACAAGATTTGAAATTAGAAATTATGAGGGCTGAGAAAGAAGAAGATAAAGATGTGAAGCATGTTAGAGCAGTCACAGTTCACAAAAGCTCTGAAGAAGAAGTAGAGTTTGAAAGCAAAGTCGAACAGTTAAAACTATATTTAGTAGAAGTATATGAGGACATTGCAAAAGGAAACGTAGGAATCTTCGAGATTCGAAAGAATAAAATTAAATATTTATGGAATAAAGTTTCAAAGCTAGTTCAGGAGCTAAGAAATAAATATGTGTCAAACAAAATGTTTGACGAAGAGGTTAATGAATTAGATTTTGATGTGCAAAATGCAATCAGTGCGTTAGAAGCCAAAAAAGGCACCCCAATTCAACCCATAATCCACGAAAAAATGGATAACCTTCCGGGTCTACCAAAAATTCAAGTCCCAATATTTTTTGGAGATGTCAAAGATTGGGATTTATTCGCTGAATTATTTTGCGACCTTATTGATAGAAGAGAAGATTTAACTCCTTCTATCAAATTCAGTTACTTAAAATCCTCATTACGAGGAGAAGCAAAGAGCATGGTTGCTCATTTATTAACGGGGTCCGCAGATAATTATTCTACCGCTTGGGAATTACTTACCAAGCGATATGAAAATAAAAGGAAAATTTTTTCGGAACAATTGAACCGAATAATGGACCTTCCAAATTTAAATATTGACTCATCCAAAAGTATCAATTATTTTATTGATACAATTAATGAGTCAATACATATAATTAAAAGTAAGGCTCAACTTTCAGAAGAAGTTGATAAAATCTTTGCACACATAATACTAAGAAAATTTAGTAAAGAGGCACTTCAATTATACGAAAGCCAAATAAAAAAGACAAAAGAAATACAATTACTGACTGACGTAATGGACTACTTAGATCAGCGACATTGTTCATTATCCACTTCAAATAAGGAGGAAAAGAAAATTCACTCTGGTTACAATTGTCCTATATGCAAAGTAGTAGGTCATAGTACCACGCAATGCACGAAATTTAAGGCAATGGTCCCAAGAGAAAGATTGGATGCTGCAAGAAAGATACAGTTATGTTTGAGGTGTTTAAGACACACGAATACTAATAGGTGTACAAGTAGCATGAATTGTTACTTTTGTAAGAAGCCTCATCATACAATGTTACATATAAATACAGAAAAAGTTAATACAGTAGTAACAAATGAAGAGGCCTTATTAGCCACAGCGATAATTAAAGTTAAAGCAATAAAGGGGAATTATATCAACTTAAGAGCCTTAATAGATAGTGGATCTCAAAAAACAATTATATCTGAGGAGGCCGCACAGTTGCTAAATTTACCCAGAATCAGAAATGAGACAGAAATAAGTGGTGTCTCATCAGAAAATACTTGTAGGTCGAAACACAAAGTTAAGCTAATAATAAAACCTAGAGAACCAAATAAAGAACAGTTTAGGGTTGAGGCCATCATATTATCAAAGTTAATGAAAGCTCTCCCAGTTAGTAAAGCAAATATAGACATGGCTCAATGGCACAATTTCACTTTAGCTGATCCACAATTTTATAAACCAGGTCGTGTAGACATAATAATAGGTGCAGACTTATATCCACACGTACTAAAAGATGGGATAGTAAAGATAGATGGATTACTTGGGCAAAAGACTGAATTTGGTTGGATTGTATCAGGTTGTACAAAATCAAAAGGTAAAACAACGATAGTAGCGACAAGTATTGCAATAGAAGACCTAGATCGGTTCTGGGAATTAGAAAACGAAGAAGAAGAAGATGTCAAAGAGATAGAATTTTGTGAGAAAAATTTTCAGAATACAACAAAAATTGATTCAAGGGGTAGATATGTTGTAACAATTCCGTTCAAAGAAGAAAATGAATTAGGAGAATCAAAGCCACAAGCTATAGCTCGATTTCTTAGCTTAGAGAAAAAGCTGCAAAAAAATGAAAAATTAAGAACAGACTACACAAATTTCATGAACGAATACTTGCAGTTAGGACATATGATATCTACAAATAAAGAAGGAAAATATTATTTACCACATCAGGCAGTGTTAAGAGATAGTAGTCTGACAACGAAGCTAAGGGTAGTTTTTGACGCATCTGCAAAAACAACAAATAAGAAAAGTCTAAATGACATTATGTGGACGGGACCAAGAGTTCAAAAAGATATATTTGACATTATATTAAAATGGCGACGCTGGGAATATGTAGTATCAGCAGATATAGAAAAAATGTATAGGCAAATAAAAATAGCAAAACATGACCAAGAATTTCAATATATTGTCTGGAGAGATTCTCCAAGTAAAAAACTAAAGAACTTTAAGCTTACCACAGTCACTTATGGTACTGCATCAGCTCCTTACTTAGCCACTAGAGTTCTTTTAGACATAGCCAATAATTGCAATAACGCAACAATTAAAGAAATAATTAAAACAGATTTTTATATGGACGATCTTATGACAGGCGCTGAGTCCATACAAAACTGTAAAGAAATTGTTGAATGTGTTTCCAGTGAACTAGCAAAAGTAGGATTTAATCTGAGAAAGTGGATTTCAAATAAATCAGAAATAATTGAAGAAATAGACAGAAATGAAGAAAATAAGGTGTTAAGCATTGAAGAGAATGAGTCAATAAAAACATTAGGTCTACAGTGGGAACCCCTCAAAGATGAATTCAAATTTAGTTTCACTGACAACAATATTAAAACAATAAATAAAAGAACAGTCTTATCAACACTTGCTAAAATATATGATCCCTTAGGGTGGTTAGCTCCAGTGACCATAATAGGGAAACTGTTTATGCAAAAGCTATGGCTAACTGATAAAAAATGGGATGAAGAACTATCCAAAGAAGAAATCAAAGAATGGAAAGAGTATCAAGATAATTTGAAACATCTACAAAACCTAAGAATACCTAGGTGGGTCAAAATACAAAAAGATATTGAAGTACAGTTTCATGGGTTTGCTGATGCTTCTGAAAAAGCCTATGCAGCAGTAGTATATGCCAAAGTAGGTAATTCGGTAATGATATTAGCTAGTAAATGTAAAGTTAATCCCAAGAAAAATCGTAAAACTATTCCCAAATTGGAACTATGCGCTGCCCATCTTTTGACAAAACTCATTTCTAAAATAACAGAATCGATTAAAATTAATGTTGAAATCTTTGCGTGGAGTGATTCCACTATCACATTAGCTTGGATCCAAAACGGATTGAATAAAAATAAATTCATTAGAAAAAGAACGGATGAGATTAGGAAAATGTCAGAAATTAAATGGAATCATGTAAAATCAGAAGACAATCCAGCAGATATAGCATCCAGAGGAATCAATACTTATAAATTAGTAGAATGCGAAATTTGGTGGAATGGGCCAAAGTGGTTAGCCAAATCAAAGAACCATTGGCCAAAAGAAGAAGAAAATGTAGATGAAGAAAAAATAAGTGTGAACACTATGATAGAAAACTCAGAAAAGAATATAATAGGTGAATTAATCAAACGATATTCTTGTATGCAAAAATTACAAAAAGTAGTAGCATTTATTATTAGATTTATTAAAATCATAACCAAAAAAACGATACAAAAGCCACAAAAATATATAACAGTAGAAGAATTAAATAACGCTAGAATATTAATTATTAAACAACAACAAGCATGTCAGTTTAGAACAGAAATAGGAAAGCTGTTGGGAAAAAAAAATTTACAAAATAAGAGTAAAATAATTAGTTTGAATCCATTTTTAGATGAAAAGGGAATACTTCAGTAGGAGGAAGATTAGAGAAAGCTAGTATTGGATTTGACGTAAAGCATCCAATTATTCTTGACAAATGCCATTTAGTTAACTTAATAATTAAAGATGCGCACACTATCACTCTGCACGGAGGTATTAATGTAATGAGAAACTATATTCAAAGAAAATATTGGATAATTGGACTCAGAAACTGTCTAAAGAAATACTTACGTAATTGTATTACATGCACTAGATATAATCATACACCCACACAACAAATAATGGCAAATCTCCCTATGAATAGAATTACAATGTCATACCCATTCTTGAATACGGGAATAGACTATGCAGGGCCTTATTATATGAAATGTTCTAAGTATCGTGGGCAAAAAATGTATAAAGGGTACATAGCATTATTTGTGTGCATGGCAACAAAAGCTATACACTTAGAAGCAGTTAGTGACTTAACGTCAGATGCATTTTTAGCGGCAATGAGAAGATTTATTGCAAGGAGAGGAAAATGCTTAAACATATATTCTGATAACGGTACAAATTTTGTAGGAGCAGCTAAAAAACTAGAAAAAGAATTTAAGAAAACAATTCAAGAAAATACAAAAATTTCTTCAACGTTAGAAAAAGAACAAATAAAGTGGCATTTTATCCCGGCGGCAAGCCCTCACTTTGGAGGAATCTGGGAAGCGGGAGTAAAATCAGTAAAATATCATTTAAAAAGAGTAATAGGAGATAGCAATTTAACCTTTGAAGAAATGACGACACTATTATGTCAAATTGAAGCAGTCTTAAACTCCAGACCTCTATACACTACAGGGGATGATATCGATAATATCGAAGTACTAACTCCAGGACATTTTTTTAATAGGTAGACCCACAGTAAGTGAAGTGGAGTCAACAGGAGAAGAAAAAATAGGAAACCTAGATAGATGGAAACTGATCCAAAAAATGAGGAGAGATTTTTGGAATAAGTGGAAAAATGACTATTTATATACCCTTCAGCAAAGAAATAAATGGAAAAAAGAGATGCCAAATTTAGAAGAAGGGCAAATAGTATTAATAAAGGATGAAAATTGTCACCCTGCTAGATGGCCACTAGGGATAATAAAAGAAGTTCACAAAGGCCAAGACAATAAAGTTAGAGTCGTAAAAGTTAAATCTCAAGAAGGGTTAGTTACACGACCAATCAATAAAGTATGTCAGCTAGGTGAATTAAAAAATGAAGACTCAGACCTAAGAAGCACAAGACAATCTAGCAGAGGGAAAGGAGGATCAAGACTAAAAGTACTAATGGCAATGCTAGTCTTAGCTCTCTTCTGTCAGGTATCAAGTGCAGAAGTAACGAAAAGCGATAAGATAACAATTTCAAAATTAGGTAACAACTCAGCAATCTATTTAGATCCAATGGGTGAAGTAGAAATAGTAACCTCATCATGGGATCTAATTATTTACTATAACCTAGATTCATATTTTGACATGTTAAAGAAAGGGAGTGAATTAGAAGGGAAAATGAGAGCAGTGTGTACGAAACTACAGAGTTTCGAGGACCAATGTAATATAATACTAAATAATACAAAAAGACGAATAGCAGAATTAGAAGATAATAACAAACTATTTATACTACAAAATAAACCAAGAACCAAACGTGCACCTTTCGAATTCATGGGCTCATTATATCACTTGCTATTTGGGATAATGGATGCAGACGATCGAGAACAAATGGAAGAAAACATGGTCAGTTTATTAGACAACCAACATAACATAAAAAAAATTGAGTGAGAAACAGACATCAATAATAGATTCCACAGCAAATATACTCAAAAGAACCACTGAGGAAATCAATATTCATTTCAATGACATGAATATACGTATAGACAATATGACAGAATTGCTAAAAGAATCGTATTATGTGTATAAGGAAGCAATTAATTTCTTTATGATAACAAATCAATTAAATGCCTTAATTGAAGAATGTGACAAGATTCAAACAGGGGTAATAAATATGCTAATTGATATAAATCATAGCAGATTAAGCCCGGTTATATTGAAGCCTTACCAATTTGGGGAAGAAATAGCCAAGATAAAAGAAAGTTTGTCCGAGAATTTAGTCTTACCAGGGAAAAGGACAGGTACAGAACTAAAAGAAATATATCAATTACTTACAACGAAAGGAACCTTTATAGACAACAAAATAATAGTTAACGCCAAGATTCCGCTATTCAGCAGATACCCATCTCATTTATATAAGGTTATCCCAATACCAGTCTACAATGACGACCAAATGATAATGGTACACCAAAGAACAGAATATTTAGTGTATAACTTCGAAATTGATTCTTACCACTTAATGGCCGAAGCCACATTAAATAAATGCAAAAAATGGCAACCAAACAAGCTCATATGTGAAGGTAACTGGCCCTGGGATAATGCCAACGATAACAGCTGCGAAATATCACCATTCAAGCCAAACCGACCGGCGAACTGTATCTATCAAACATTAGTTCATTCAAAAACATACTGGGTTGAATTGGAAGGTAAAAGTAGGTGGTTATTTAAAGTACCGATTAATGAAAAGCTAAGCGTACGATGCAAGGGAGCACAGCAAGAACTAATAGAATTACCAGAACAGGGTGTGTTGAAAATGAAATCAGATTGCACAGCTCGATCAGGAGATAAGACCATAATAGCTCATAATAATGATATTCACACTGAAAAATACGAGAAAATCGCACCCTCATACGTAGGAAAGATTGTTGACGTTCCAAAAATAGTTTGGAACCCATTAGCACTATCAAGAATAAATCATACGAAAGAAATTGAGCATTTACAAATAGCAATACAGCAAATGAAGGAGAGCCATATAGAATTAAAAGGGCTCCATTTTCATCACATATCAGGTCATGCTTCTATGTTAATAAGTATTTTGATTGCATTAATATTAATCATATATACAATAAGAAAATGTAATGTAAAGAGGCGATTAAAAGCTATAACATTTCCTGGTCCCATATAATTTGAAATATAAAAAATATACAGAAAAATACTCGATAACCTGCGCGTTATCCGACAAAAAAATTTATTCGATAACCTGCGCGTTATCAAACTAATATTAAAATGAAAACAAAAAAGCAAATATATTTTTGGCCCCTCTGGCAGAATGTTTGAAAACATGCAAATACTGGATGACCTGCGAGTCATCGAACAAAAAATAAAAATTTTTACAACCACAACATTTTTGGGCCCCTGGCAGAATGTTCAAACATGAACATACATAATAATAAAAATAGAGACAGTACTCGAATAACCTGCGCGTTATCCGACACAAAGTAATAAATATGTCATCCCTTAGTTGCAGCGACCAATGCAGCGTCTAATATATGTAAATGTAACGTGAGCCTGGGCCCAAAGATTCAAAAAAAAGGGACACTTAAGTAAACATCTGGGCACTTGTTTGTGTGAGAAAATGCACCCTTCCAGTGACTGGAAGTAGTTTTAAGAGTCTCTGTTAGGTATATAAGAACTAGGATTTTAAGCAATAAAGAGTTCAGTTAAGATCTTGAATTCGGCAAATGTGGAGTGTTTTTCATTTTAACGCTCTAACACCGGAAATCTCAAAGGAAGCTCAAAGGAAACGATTGTCAGGCTCAAATTGAAACGTGAGCATTAAAGATTTTTCAATTGACTGTAATTTGGAACTTGAAATTTATCGAACTCATTGAAGCGATGCCGAAATCCATAAAACTTATCGAATGCTAAAAGGTTATCAATAACCATAATGGACCAATTCGCGGGCTACTCGAGGAAATGTCATTAGTGGGGCGTGACCTTGGGCCTTGGCCAGTTGTGGTCCAGTTATCGAACCAGTTCGATTTATATGATTTTCATGGCGCTACCTTGTCGGCTCTAGCTTTCGTACAGTCTCACCTAGGTGGAATCATGTAAATAGTGGGCTGAAGAGCCGCGTTTGGCTGACACTCGAGCTGAATTATTGAGTGGCATTGACTACGTTCACAGTTGACGATTGTGAATGAATGATTGGCCGTCATTTGAATTGTAAAATGTGCACTCGATTCGCTGAGTCGAACGATTGAAAATTGTGCAGCTTTAGCACTAGAGCAATGCGAGTTTGCCTGACTGCCAAACACTCTACCTTCAGCTATGTTTATCAAACACTATTCACGCCCGAATGACTTCATCATATATATATTTAATATACTACATGTATTCAGCGCAATCCCAACAATGATGTTCTATGCAGTTGCCATAGAGATTAAATACAATTGGCTTTGAGTTCTCTTAAGCATAGATTTTGCAGTTGCTGCTCTCCATCTATCTCTTGGGTGTGTGTGAGTATATTGGTGGAGCCTTCTAGCTGTTAATGTCCATAAATATGCGAGATGAGCCTGCAGCTCTGATGTTTTCTCTGTTCCTTCTATTTGCTTTGATTTTATTTCTCTTTTTGATTTGCTTGATTTACCTTATTGGCTGCCCAAAAAAAAAAAAACGAAATAATTTTATTTCGAATTTGTTTTTATTTATTTATGTCTTTTCTGTTTTTGCTTTTGTTTTTGTTTCTTGTTGTCGTTGTTGTATGTTTTTGTATTTTCGCTCGTACGTAATTGTTCCTGTTTGTGTTTTGCTCTCTCTCTCTCTCTCTCTCTCTCACTCTCGCTCACTGTCACTGTCTCGCTCTCTGCAAATGCTTCAGTTGACTATGTTGATGACAAGTCCCCGGGCATATCTAAGCCGTGGCCGACGGGTGTGGCGGTAAAGAGAGTTGGATAGGTCCGGATAGGGCACTTCAAATGCGCCTTTACGCCGCTCGTGCATGATTGCCAGACGCCCAACAACTTTAGGGACATTGCTCATACGACGCGTTCTCCTTGTTGTCCTACGCCGCACGTCCTGTGACTAAAGTCAAATAAGAAAACTAATTCCATTGGCCGCCGGCGTCAGCTGCTGCAGGTGGCCAAGAGTCTCAATGGTCTCGCCTATTAAATAGCCCCTGTTTTTGATTTATGGCTGCCAATGAACTGGGGCCTAGCCCTCCCCCTCCAACTTCCACTACCCCTGCCCCTGCCCCTGACCCTGCCCAACACTGCTTGGCTGCCCATGCTCTGACATTGGCCAATTTGTAAGTTTATTTGCTTATGCGAGTCCGCAGTGGTGCCCAGTTCGCAAATTTTCTTATGCCCTGGACGTTTAACCCAGGAAAATCAAACAACAACAACTACCATATAATATTCATTCAAAACTAATGATGTGGAAAATAGAAAAATTGCCTGCAGTTAGCTGCCATACGAAGAGGCCAACGACAGCAGCATCAATATCATCCTGAGCAGGAGCAGAAGCAGAAGCAGGAGCAGCCGGCTAAACGGAAGCAGCATTGAATTGAGATTAAGAGCTGCTAAGAAGTTTTCATTTACTCTGCTCTCAGCACAATTTCTGTATTTTTTTTCTCGTTTTTTTTTTTTTTTATTCACTTGCCTATGGCCTCCCCGTGTCTCGCTCTCCTTTTCTTTCGCCTGGCCACCCAGACAGTCGCTGTGTAATCGCATACATTTCAAAGTCAGCTGCCTCTCAGCTCTTTTGCAATTGTTGACATGACCGAAGCCCTTTTTTTTTATAGACTCAATAGACTGGGCTATCAGGGGAAGCCATAGTGTTAGACGCCTGGCTGCCAAGTTATTGTTAACTGGTAGCAAAAGACAATTGAAATTTGAGTTCATTTAGCGTTGAGTATATATGTAGTCAATATATAAGTATGTACATAGTTTTTGTCTAGTATATAATATAATTTTAGTATGTACCAGAAAATACTTGACAATGCTATATTCAACATTTCTATGAGCATAGTGGCTTTAGTATTTCTCTCCCATAATTCATACTCAACTCAATCAGTTTTATTAGCAGAAACATTACGCACAAGGGGAATTTCCCGAACCGCCAGAGTGCAAGTAGTTTCATATTGTTGGCCTGAATGCCAGAACGCAAAAAGGTAAAGAAAGGAAAACACGAAATCATTGGCAATTTGGCACTTGATGTTACGCCCATTAGACACAGAGCGGCGACTGCAAAATGAACAAATAAACAAAACTTCAGTCAATGTGCCCCAGTGATTCTCTTTTGCTGATTGATTTTCAAATGTGCGCAATCAATAAAATAAAAAAAAAATAAAAAATAAAAATAAAATAAATAAATACGAACAACATACAAAAAAATGAGCGTACAACAAAAGTCTGCTTCAGGTTCGGGAGACCTGCTAAAAAAAAAAGAGAGAGATACAAAATTTATGCGTCATGTGGAACGAAAACTTAAATAAATAAATAATATATAACACAAACTGACTAAAGCCAGCAAAATAAATATAAATATGGCATTTATTATGGCTCTTTAGCTAATTTCGGTCTAAGTGAATTTCGGACCAAAGCCGAATGCCCCAACAAGTGCCGCGACGCTGAGTAGACAAATTCTTTAAAGCTTCGAGTAGGACTGTATGTATGTATGCGTGTGTATGCGTGTGTGTTTGCGTATGGCAAATGTATATATGTATATTTATTGCTGCTTTCATCCACATTTGTCTTGTAATATAATCAATTTTGATTCAATTCATATTCAATTTGTTTGACTGTCAATACGCATACAACATGAAAAAAAAGAAAAAAAAAAAAAAACGATGACAAAGTCCTGCAGCACTTTTGGCTGTCAACACTTTTGGCTTTGCTTTTGAAACTAACCGAATGATTGACGTTGAACGATCTGAATCAAATATATCTCAATATATATATATAGCCTATATGAGCATGCTTGAATATGTTTTTCTTGTGAGGTCAAAAAATTACTTGGCTTATATTCATATATACAGAGGTGGTCAAAAGTAATTACACACCGAGCTTTTTTCTGCATGCTCAGCTTTAAAAGCTTGTTGTTGTTGTTGTTGTTCGCTGTTTTTGAAAAAAAGCTTTTGTGTCATAAAGCTTATTCTGTGTAGAAGCGATCGGCAAAAAGAAATTGCTAAAATAACGGTACAGGTTCGTAGATATAGCAAAAAGAACAGTTACCTAGAGGTTGTCAAAAGTATTTACACACATTTTTTTTGCGTCATAAGTATTTACACAAAATTTAAACATTTTTTAATGGCATTAATTAATGTTATTTATTTTTAATTTTTGTTGAACATAATAAAGGGTTTATTTATTTAATTTAGTATTTTGTCATTCCCCCTTTTTCGTCAATTACAGCCTGAAGCCTGGCTGGAATTGATGTTACCAATGATCGGGCGAAGTCAACTGTGAGCTCCGACCATATTCCGGTAACTTCCTGAATGGTATCATCCCGTTTCCGGTCCTTTTTGAATAGCCGTTTGGATTTTATTAAAGCCCAAACATTTTCAATAATGTTAAGGTCCGGACTTTGCGCAGGCCAGGGCAGGATTGCTTGATCTAAGTCCGCCAAAAACTTGGTGGGTATTGAGCCTTTGTGGCATGGAGCATTGTCTTGCTGCAATACCCATTCGATTGTTGGAAATAGTTTGTTCGCCGAAGTAAAAGCATTGTCATTTAATATGTGCAAATATCGTGATTGGGTCAGAGTGCCCTCTATTGGCACAAAATCTCCAAAACCATAGTACGACATGCAACCCCAAAACATTACTGTGCCACCTCCAAACCTGCTAAGAGGCTGCACTGCAGTTTTTTTATTTTGTCGACTTAAATGCATAAAAGTCTTTCGAAATGAGCCTTGAAACTGAAATGCAACCTCATCTGTCCACAAAATGTTGTACCAAAACTCCAAAGGCTTTTCAATGTACTCTAAAGCAAAAGCAAGACGTTTTGCTTTGTTTGCTTCCGAGATATCAATGATTTTTCGGACGACATAGGTGTTTATGTCAACATCCTTTAACCTTCTACGAATAGTAGCATCACTGACATGTTTACCAATTATCTGTTGTGATGCTGCAGACACTTTAACTGGGCTTATCTCGGGGTTTTCTACGAATGTGCTGACAAGTCTTCTGCATTCCCTGGTGTTCAATGCTGGCTTTCGCCCACTTCGGTGTAAATTATTCAAATTTCCAAGTGTATCCCTTTTGTTAACCAAGTTATACACCGTTTTTCTAGATATTTTGAATATCTTTACCAACTCCGATGCCCCAACACCACTCTTAAACTTGGTTACGATCTCGGATCTTGTTTCGACTGATAGTTCCTTTGTTTTTACCATTTTACAGCACATCTACAATTTCAACTACAAATTGAATTCCGATCTTAGTCAAAGACCGCACATGATCAACGCAAATCAAAGACTAAAGGCAAATTTACATTGTGTAAATACTTATGACGCAAAAAAAATGTGTGTAAATACTTTTGACAACCTCTAGGTAACTGTTCTTTTTGCTATATCTACGAACCTGTACCGTTATTTTAGCAATTTCTTTTTGCCGATCGCTTCTACACAGAATAAGCTTTATGACACAAAAGCTTTTTTTCAAAAACAGCGAACAACAACAACAACAACAAGCTTTTAAAGCTGAGCATGCAGAAAAAAGCTCGGTGTGTAATTACTTTTGACCACCTCTGTATATATATATAAATATACACATCAGCTGCAGCTCACTTTTTAATACTCCCATATCACTGCGACTTTTCGTATTGCAATAAAAAATCTCAATCAAGTTGAATCCTCTGTTTGCTTTTGCGTCCATTTCACACTATTCCCCTTGGGTCACTCTTGACAGTGGTACAAGATATTTGAGTTGCAGCTCAAATACCATGATTGCTCTGTTGGCTATCAGTCGAGGCTATCAGCTTGTCATCGTTTGGCAATAATTTAATGTGGCCATAATAAGTGGCGCTTAGAGACTTGGCGGCGAATAAGCCCAGTCAAAACACATCAATCTTACTTATCTGCCATAAAAAAAAAACTTTATTTATATAAATGAATAATATAATATAAACACACACACATACGCAGATATCAGCTGAAGCTTATCTTATCAAGCTGCATAATATTTATTATTATATCATTTACTTTATCCATATTATCTATCAATTAGCTGCACAGACAACAAAACTTTTCTCTTGATGCCTTCCTTTCCTATCCATTCCTTTTTTTTTTTTTTTTTTTTGTTGAAACTCAGCCTGGACTAGTTGCTAAATTTTTAATGAATTGTTGAGCATTGCAGCAATCAATTTGCGTAATTAAAAGCAAATTTTTCTTCTTCCACTTGAGCTAAGCGAGCGACTCAAGTCAAGTAGATAGATATCCTCGTAGCAGCAATTAGAAGCTAACCACAAAATATGTCAGGCAGACGAGGAGACAGTGGGAGACTGTATATACCCTATAGAGGTTATATACCTATAGTTAGATTTACTATATGTATGGTATATATTTATAGTAATTTTTAATTGATTCAAAGAAAGCAAATATGTTTGAGTTCAAACAGGAAATTAGTTAAATAATTAAGGATATTCAGGACTTTAAAATTTATGTTCACTTTGCTGCCAAAGCATATTTGATATATGATTTTGTTTTTATACATATATTGTAATTTTTTATATATTGTATAATATATTTCGATGCAATATGATATACCCAATATATATGATATATTAAATCTAAAAATTATATAAGGTTCAGGTTCAGTCAGGGTACACAAACTTCGGTCTTCTTCGCTCTCTTTGATTATCAATTGAGCCAACTGTTGGCACTGGCATTTGAAATATTAATTTGAGTATATATCTTGCATCGCACTCGCACTCGCACTCGCACTCCGGTTCCAGTTGTATTCGCGTTCCATTCACTTTGTGACTCGCAATTAGCTCGAAGTGCTTGAAGCGTGTCAACAACTTTTGCATTTTGCAAATTTGATCGACAAGTCAAGAAAGTCATCCTATCCTATTATAGAAATTGGGAACTTTTTAACAAGTTTGCGACTCAGTGTCCCGTCCAGTTTGGCTGCTATATAAACGAAATGTGTCGCAATACAAGTTTAAGAAGTTTTTAATGTCCTGCTAGCAGAACTTTAACTTTTAAGCCCAACAGCTCCGAATCGGTGTTAAATGAAAGCCTTTGCTAAGCTCTGTATACTATTCAAGTTATAGTCAGAGTTTATTTAGTTAAGTGCTCTCCATATGCTAACAGAAGTTTCAACACTTTGCACTTAACTTTAAATAATATATGTGAATGATTTGCATTTGAGCAGAGTCATGTTTTATTTATTTATTGTTTAATACGTGGAATATTTCAAACAGATGTTTCTCTATTATGCTCCCCGCTCCATTGTCAGTTTGCTGCGAATGTCGAGCACTTCGTCGCCAATTAAAATTACATTGTTATCGAATTCAATTAATATTTTATGGAAACGTCATGCAAGCTGTGGAAAATGTTTTATTATTATTAATTTTGCAGTTATTTGATGGACTCGATTCATTTGAATGGCTGCAACTGAGAGTTTCCTGCTGCCTGAATAAAGATGAGCTAGTGCGATGGACTGTCTGTGTAAAGTGATGGAGAGTATTGAGCAAATATGGTAATACATGGTATATTAGGTATGGGTATTTAATTTGTTTCTCTGTTAGCATAAAGAGACAGATGTATTCAGTGAAAAGAGAGCTATGCCTATCATTCAAGAAGTTAGAGAGTATATTGGCTTTATGCAATATACGTGTCGCTCTATCTCTCTCTTCAGTCAGTATGTCTCTCCTTATCTGATACGCCTACTAGGGCAACCTACATTGCTTTGAGGCTGGTAGTGTATTCTGCAGTCGACAGCGCCCAACTGCTGCCTTCTAATTGATATTTTCGTGGAAAATACAAGAAGACAGTTTCGCGTAAATCTAAAGCGACTTACAGTCGCTGTCCCATAAACCGATTATAGCGACCCTTTGTCGTGCCTGAGACGGAATCGATTAGATTCTATAACAATAGCAGCTCACTCAGTCAGACGCTGACTGAAATGAATGAAGTTTGTCTCTGTCTCGGCCAGCTGTAACTAGAGTAGACGGCAGTCTGCTTCCTTATCCTATTGCTGATGAAACATCGACTTTCGTATGATATTTCATTGCTAACAACGTACCAAAAAAAAAAAAAAAAACAAGTAAGGAGAGTCTAGTCGAGACTGCTCGACTAGGAGATACCCTGAACCCTCTAATCTGATATTCTAATCAGTCTGAAATTCTCGAAATCGAAATTATATAAAATACATATAAGTCTACATTTAAAATTTGCAAGCTCTAGCTTTAAAGGTGTAGGAGATATAACTAAATAATTAGCTTTCGATAAGGTTTTTGATCGATAATAAAATATCGATAATAAATATAAGAAAAACTTGATATGCGCGTGATATACACGGACCTTGGAAAAAAAATTTCAAGTCTCTAGCTCTTATATCTTCTGAGATCGACGCGTTCATACATACGGACGGACGGACGGACAGACAGACGGACAGGGCCAAATCGACTAAGCTCGTCGCCCTGATCAAGAATATATATACTTTGTGGGGTCTGCCACGCCTCCTTCTGCCTGTTACATACTTTCAACAAAACCATTATACCCTGATTTCCCATTTTCAATGGGTTCAGGGTATAAAAAGAGTAGTTGTTCGTTAAAGGGTTCGTCTTTGATTTTCGCTTGACAAATCTGTGAGACGAGTGTTTGAAGTCTGCCAAATGAAACAAGTAAGAAAGCTCTAGTCGAGACTGCTCGACTACGAGATCCCCTGAACCCTTGGAGCAATAGATATTTCACTACTTTTTCGCGACTTTCAGCTTACACAAGAAACACACACACACACACACGCACGTACGCACACACAGGTATACATACACACACACGCATACAGACACACATACACACACACACGCATACAGACACAAACGCATACACACACACACATACACACACACATACACATACAAGCAACCACGCATAAACACGCATGGGCTGCAGTGTGCGCTTACTATGAGAACTTAATTGTTTAATAACTTTTTTTATGGACGTACGATCTTCATGAAACTTTTAGATTATGATTATAACATGAATATGCATGTAATTGCCAAAGCACAAGTCTCTAGTATTTGAAATACGCTTTTTACAAAAGTGAGGGTGAGGGGGTGAATTTAGAGGTGGGGGGTAAATTTTAACAAAAACCGAAATTGTATAAATTGCATATAAGCATACATTAAAAATTTGGAGACTCTAGCTATAAAGGTGTAGAAGATATAATTTTATAACTGGGTTTCGATAAGGTTTTTTATCGATAAAAAAGATCGAGATGAGTTATCGATTTTTAATGATAAACTTGATATGCGCGCTGTAATTACGGACATTTTAAAAAAAATTTGAAGTCTCTAGCACTTATATCTTCTGAAATCGACGCGTTCATACATACGGACAGACGGACAGACGGACAGACAGACGGACAGGGCCAAATCAACTCAGCTCGTCACCCTGATCAAGAATATATATACTTTGTGGGGTCTGCCACGCCTCCTTCTCCCTGTTACATACATTTCAACAAAACCATTATACCCTGATTTCCCATTGAAAATGGGTTCAGGGTATAAAAATGACATGTTTTCGAGTTGACATGTTTATTGATTTCTGACAATGATACAAAACGCACTCTTTGAGCCAGTCGACAGTGGCGACAATTGAGGGGCGTGTAAAGAGGCGAACGAACAGCAAAGAGACTGCAACCATTTGACAGTTGACAATTTGTTCTTTTCACCAGCGTTTTGCCACTCTACTCAACTCACTCCCCCCCTCTCTCTCTCTCTGTCTCTCGCTGCAGTGCTGCTCAAGGTGCAGTTGGCAAATAAAAAAGAAAAGTTTGCCGAGACGAAGGCATGGCTGTTGTAGAGGCCGTTTAAGTTTCAAGAATGACATGCAGCTGTTACAGTTGGGAAAAAAAACTATCAACGACATAGCACAGCCATCAAGCCAACGGCCCATCAGCACAGCTGCTGTGGGCGTGGCATTGAGAGCCACTCGACAATGCTTGAAAGTGCGTTGGACTGTGCCACACAGACAGCCGCAGCCGTTGCTTCACTATTTCTTTTCATTTTTTTTTTTATGCATAGAAAATATGTGTAAATGGGGTATGATAGTTTTGGGAGTGCGTATGCAGCAAATCGAAGAAAAGTTGATTTCGATAACTATGAGAGCTGCAATTCTTTGGTATTCATTTTGAAATAATCTTATTGATTGGCTCTTCACTTGAATGTGAGCATAAGCTCTTATCCTGTTTCTTAAATATCAACTTGCAATTATAGAGCATCAGTCAGCCGCATATACCTCACTACATTGCTTCTACTTATTTTTTCTATCGCTATGCATATATATATATATATATACATTTTTGGACTCTTCCACATTTTTCTCCCACTTTTTTGGACAAATGTCGTTTGCCGCTGACAGCTTCATTGCACCTGAATAGTCTTTGGTTGAGCTCGACAATTTAACGAGCTGCCGCAACGTGGGGGGCGTATGAGTAATGCTGATAATAAGTAGTATGTGTATGCATGTATAATTGCAAGCGAGCTCAGCATTTGAAAGGCCTGCTCGAGCAACAAATTTGCGGGCCAACCAGCTGTGCCTCGTAACTGGATACAGAGGCAACAAGTCAAGAGCAGAGCACAATGGGCGCCAGCACAACGCAGTAGCAGCAGCAACAGCAGCAACAGCAGCAGCAACAGCAGCAGCCGCAGCAATAGCAGGAGCAGCAGCAGCAGCCATAGCAGCAGCAGCAGCCATAGCAGCAGCAGCAATAGCAGGAGCAGCAGCAGCAGCAATAGCAGCAACAGCAGCAGCAGCAGCAGCAACAGCAGCAGCAGCAGCAACAGCAGCAGCAGCAGCAGCAGCAGCAACAGCAGCAACAGCAGCAGCAGCAGCAGCAGCAGCCGACACTTTACTAATAGTCTTGCAAATTTATTTTATTTAAAGGATGACGCCATTGTCTGGCGCCATATTGTTGCGGAAACGGAAGCGGAGCTGCTCAGCTACAGCACCTGCTGCGTTTCTTGGCCAAATGGCGTTTCTCTTCCGCCTGCTGCTCGGCTACAGCGTGCCTGTCCATAAATCGTTATGTGGTATGTGGCTAAGCTGCTTAGGATAGAATAGAATCTCGAGCGTTTAATAAAAATCTGTCGGATTGTGCAGCTCAGTGCAGTTCGTTGCTGCGGCCGATTCACAAATGTATCAAATGGGGCTTTTAAGCCTAAATTTATGGCTAACTGCGGCGCAATGACCTTTATGCCCATTTATCTCGTAACGGACAGTTGCTAAAAATAATTTCATTCACGAATTCAAATTGACTTTTTATATAGCACGATTCCACTTTCAATGCAGTATTTGTTGGCTCTCTATTTTGCCCTCATAAAACAGGGCTTAGGCTTGCCTGTCGAGCACACACACACACAAACACACAGATACACGCTGCAAAGAGTGCGCAAATGATGGAAACAACTTTTCATTTCTCTTGCGCAAACTTACAAACAGACACACACACACACACACACACACACACATACATACATAATTGTACACCCATTAAGCACTGATTAGGGTAAAGCTGAACTTTTCTGCGTGGGAGTTCTGCGGGCTGCCTTTGGCTCTGGAGTTTACATTTCAAGCGTATGCTGGAAGTACTCAAAATGTAGATATACATATTAGTATATACATATATATGTATATGTATATGTATATAAATATATATAGCGCACATTAAGAACCTTGATATTGAAATTACCATTTTTGTGGTCTGTTAAGCGTTATAATAGTTTGAATTGATGGAAAACTGAAAATGAATTTAGCATCGAAGATGCGCGCGCAGCAAGAGATCCTAGAGGTAACTTAACCAAATGTTTGCCAAAGGCAACACAAACACGGCTCAGAGTGCTAATCCCGCCTGCTGCTGAGTTACATTTAATTTGCAACTTATGCATGAAATAGTTAACTATACGCAAATTGAAGTCCAGATGGTTCGCCATTTGTAGTGTAATTTACTCAAAGTGTCATCATTCCGTTACGGAAATCGATTTACATACATACATAAGTATTTCAAAGTAGTTCACACATGCAAATATTTGAAAATGCAGAATGAATTCAGTTGGCCTTGAAAGGAATCGCTAGATATCCGAATGTCACCCGGCCCACTCACTGACAACGGGTTTGTTCAGCGCGACTCGAGGCAAGTGTTGCATTTTATTTTTAAACTTGAGCGAATTGTGTTAGAGAGTGTACTAGAGATGGAAAAGAGAGAGTATAATCGGAAAACAACGACTGCTGAGCTCAGGCGAGTGAGCCACAGCGATCACTGATGAACTCTAACGCTTGAGTTCAAGCGGCTTGTAGCGCTCCGAAGAGCGAGGCCTTTCATTTAAAATTGTAATCCGTGTACGTCTAATGCCATGGTTACCCATGCTGAGTAATTGGAGCATCTCTCTGGATATGGTCGTAAATATCTCAATGCTCTACCCCGCAGTTCATTTGACGGCGCCAGGAGGCGGCCTTCAATGCGATGTTTCGGCTTGAACAGCACAGAGTCTGGTTCGTGCATGTTTTACATTTAATCTGCATGAATTTAATTGCTCAGTCTCATATAGAAGGTTGGATAAGGTCGACACTCGCAGAATCTTGTATTCCTTTAAGAACGGCAGTGAGAATATTCGACCTACGACTCAGCTCTTCAGCACTCTCTGTCACAGCTCCACTGACTGCATCTGGACTGAGTGTTTGATGATTGGCTTTAGAATACTCTACACTGAGCTCGCTTGAATAGACAGCACACTGTACAGCAAATCCGCGTAATCAGCTAATGTTTTCCCGGAAAATGTTATTGTCGATTCGCAGCGATGCAGTGCGAAAGTCAGGCATTTCAGGCTTTTGGCGAAAGCTTAGAAAATGTTGATGCGTGATGCTGAATTTTTAAGCCGGGCAGCCATTTGTGGCAGCGGCTTTTTTGTATTCCTATTTCTCATTTTATTCATTTTTCATTTTTTTTTTGTTGCTTTTATTAAAATTCGAGCGAAAAACGCTATTAGATAATTCCCAACAAAACAATGTTTAGTAAATTCGATTCCTGGTAAAAGATTTTCCATGTAGATTAGCCAAAAGCTTTTAAGCAGAACTCGGCTAAAGCATTCCATTTACTTTATTTACGCATCTAGCCAGGCTACAGGCGAATTGTAGTTGTTTGGAATTACATTTGTTGCAGCTGCACTGGACATGCAAATGCAGGTGTTTTTTTTTTGTTAAGCCTTGAATAATAATAGCAAATGCAATTATGCGCAATGAAGGCCAAATTTAACCTATAGAGGTTAGCTAATGTATGACTATATATGTTTGTATATATTTATACACATATTTCGTTATTAGTCTCTTTCCACATAAACTTAAAGTATTAAAATATTATCCATCTATGGCAAACAGTCAACAAATCTAGTTCGCTTCATTATGTAAATGCTGAGCAAACTTTGTCGACAATGTCGGACTATTCGTCAAATGTTTTTCCAACGAAATTCCATCTGCAGCGATGCTCATGTGTGCATTCCATGCATATTTGTCTCCAATTTGATTGTATTTCATAATATTTGAGCACGTTGACAGCAGGCAAATCTGCTGCTTCTCTTTCTCTCCCTCTCTCCCTCCCTCTCGCTCACACTTTGTTTGCTTTTCGAAATGAAATTTCTTTACAATCGAGCGTTGCAGTTGAAACTCTGACCAAACAGCAGGCAGCGCAGCTCACACCAAGCTCATAGCAGGCTAGACATACATACATACATACATACATATATAAACTTTATGCTATTTGAAGTTGCAAAATTTTAATGAACGAGCAATTAGTAAAGTAGCTAAATGTGTATGTATATATATTAGCTCATTATGAGTCTGGCTGCCACTTAATTAGGCTATTAATAAGCTGAATAGAAAGTGCAAAATGCTTCGCAAAACTCTGAGTGATGATGATGTGACCCTTTGGAAGTGGATTCTAAACACAAATCTCTTTGAAGCGCACGAGAGGTATGTGAGAAGTGTTTATCTTTTAATATATAATTATTTTAGGCTAAAGATAAATATAGAGGCATTTCATCTATAGCAGCGTAACTAGCCGTCCTGCCACTTGACATTATTCGAAATTGACCGACATAATTTGCAGCATATTAAATTCGGCGAAAATATCTGGAATTTCTAAGGCAGCTGGTAATTGGGCAATTATATTAAATTGACATTCGCAGAGACATTCAAGGGCCGCTCTGTGGTCAAATATATACATATGTATATATCAAACATTGCATGCTATATGTGTTGCATATATTTTAGCAAATTTTCTGCCAACTACCGAGTCCCTCGAGCCAAATGTTGCCAAAGACGCTGCGACTCAAGTCAAAAGTAGCGCATTCAAAAATTCCCATATCTAATCAGTCAAGTGCTCATTGCTAAAGCAAAGCCCCTATGGAAAGTGCCTATGCATATACATATATACATATGCATATACATATACATATACATATACATATACATATACATATACATATACATATACATATACATATACATATACATATACATATACATATACATCTCCTTCAGGCCAACCACAGAGCTCAGCGAGCCTGGGCTCTCGGTTGCTTCCGCTGCTGCTGCTGCTCCTGCTCACGCTCCTGCTCCTGCTGGCATGTAGTGTGCTAAAAGCATATTAAGTTGGTAAACAAATTCTTTTTTTTTTTTTTTTTTTTTCATTTTTGAGCTTACAAAGCAATTGCATACCCTACTGCATCTCTGTGGCTGATAACCAGCAGAAAGATGCTCCAGAGACCATTCTTAGATAACAGCTAAGTGCTCAAGTCAAACATTATTCAGCTCGGAGCAATCAGGCGGCAGCTAATGCCATTTGGCAAGTGCTCCAAGGATATAATTGAATCGAGCTTTCAGTTGTGCGAGCTTTTTATTCAAAGCGTACTTTAAATTGAGTAAATCGAACTTTTGTTAGGGCAACTTTAAAGTCGACTTGTGTATTTTAAATATCTCCTGTTTTTGGTATACGAAAACGACAGAAAAATTCATTTTTGTTTTATTATTTATTGAAGTAGTTTTTTTTTTTTTTTTTTTTTTTTTTTTTTTTAAATTCTGTTTGCATTGCCATCAAGTGCATGGGCACTGTTCCCTCTCGATTGGCCGCTCTATCAAAGCACATTTTATGCAATATATGTTTGGTGCATGTGTGTGCATGTGTGTGTGTGTGTGTGCTCTTGCGTGTATGCTCTGTTGTCATTCGGTAGTTAGATGTCGATACCAGGAGCACTAAATATAAGTGAATAACTACAACAACAACTACAACGAGAGGGACCAGCAGCAGGTCAGCTCGAACAGCCGCCTAAATTGCTTAAAAATGCCTTTGTCCAGGCCTAAAGCGAGCCAACAAACCACACATCTGCACCCATACTAACACACACACACCCACACCCATAGAAATTTTGGTGCACAAACTATACAAAATTATCCACTGGATTTTGTGTGCAGCCCGAGGCTGCAGACAACGTTTGACCACATGCATAGGGGCCGGGCCATAAGCCAAACAATGTCCTGGACAAAGGTCACCGCATAGCTAGGCCAGTGCCTAGCTAAAGTAAACGTAGAAAACAATGTTGTATGTGACGTATATGATGCTAAACACAATGTCTTCTTCTATCTTAAATCATATAGACGAGTTTCCATATATGAATTGCGTATGATTTCCCCAGATTTTTCAGATTTCACTTTTGAGCTCATAAATGGAGTGAAAATGTCACAAAAATTTGCATGAATATTTAAGTAAATTCCACATAAATTATACTCATTTTCGAGTGTGAGAAGAGCATATGGATTTTGTGTAATCTTATGTATGTAAGCCAATAAGATGTGATGTACATATCTATGCCCATTCAGGGCGTGGCAAATCTGAAAATATATCAAACTGCATTTCTGCCGTGAATGAGTATTCTGCAGTCGGTAAAGCCCGACAGCAACGTTTTTACGGGTTTTTATTTTATTTTTATGTCTAATTCTTAAGCTCAACAAACTCAAAAAAGTATTTATTATTTAAATACATACATATGTATATTCCGTATATGCCCAGCCAGTTATATTTTTGCTAAATGAGTTTCCAAAAGCCAAGCGCTGCACAGGCTACATTAGGCCATGTGTTACCCAAATGCTTAATTCACATAATTTATAATTTATTGCCTAGAAGTGTTGTAATAAATTCTAATTGGCTAATGCCGAGACTTGTGAAAGAAACTTTTGTCTCGAGTTCTCAATTTCGTTGTGGAAAAATAAAATATTCATGGCATAAATAATATCGAATGAAATCTAGGATGGATCTAGATTTTAGCTGCAGTAATTAATCTGAAATTCAATGAAAACTTTGGCCTTTTCCATTTATTGGCAATTTTCTCGTAAATTTTAAAAGTTTCTTCAAATTTGTAGTGGTAGAAAACTAGACTAAAGTCTTTAAGCCTGAATATTAATTTGAAGTTAGGCGGTGCAAAAACTTGAACTCAAAACTTAGAGATGACTTATGAGCTGCATATGTGTGTGTGTGTGTATGTATGTGAGTGTTCAATATTTGCTTAAAGCGGCTGCCTCATGCTCAGCTCAAAGTGTTGAATGCAATTTTTTTTTTTTGTTATTTTCTGTTGGTGCTGCGCTGCTTTGTTGTTGTTGTTGTTGTTGTTGCGAAAAGTTTGTCCTATATGACATTTGTCATAAATTTAATTAAAACAAAATGCCGGAAATAAGTGAAGTGAAGTGCAAAGCTGCGGCTGACAAAACTTGTCTAACTGGGTGCCTGACAAGCGCATAGACAGCAGCAGCGCTGGCAGCGCCAGCAGGAGGTGAGCGGCAGGAGCTGGGGCCGGCCGAGCGGTCGGGCAGACAAACAGCTGCCTCATGGGGCTTAAAACAACGCAGCTGCCAAGTTGTAGGCAGTGTGTGCTCGCTCTGCCCCAACCACACTGCCTGAACCTATCAACCACACACACATGCACACGCACGCACACACACGCACACTGGCAAGGGCTGCTCATGTGGGTGTTACGAGTAGCAACGCAGCGCAAAAAAAAAAAAGGATTGCTATGCGCTGTCATTAAAAGGTTTGAAAAAAGTTTGCGTTTTCCGCTGTAGCCAAAGAATTTGTATGGCAACCGAGCAAAAGCTGACAAAGAGGGGAAAAGAAAACACGCAAAACAAAAAAAAAAAAAAAAAAAAAAAAAAAATAGGAAAATAAAGAAAACATGGGGGAAAAGCAACAGCGAGTTGTGCTGGATTGTCCGACAGCGCTTTACACGCAAAATAAACCTCTGGCAAAACGTGTGCACTGGAATCGGAGTGGCAGAGTTAAGATCTGAACTTTGTGCCGCTAATGTTGCAATTTCGTTAATTAAACAACATTTTTAACGTGTGTGAGTGTGTGTTGTTTTTTAACAGAGCTCAAGGCCTGACTGAGTAGCAAATCGTGTTGAGATCTGCCGTTAGGAAGCTCCTCATGTGGCTCCAAATCGACTGAGTTGTTTCTAAGCGCATTTCGACTCTCTTAATCAGCTCTATTGAATTGGAATTAAAGGCATTAGACAGCAGCAGCCATAGATTAGTTAATTAACTTATTGAAGCACAGCGCAGTGCATAGAATGTTGATTCAATTGACAGATAATACTTACCTGAAGATTTCCGAGCAGTTGATTCTTTGCTTTTGCCGCTTATGCAACCCTTTTTCTATTATTACATGTTCTATTCACCTACAATCAACAATATTAAGTATACGCAGTGGGCAAGAAATTCGGAGAAATAAATCACAAATAAAATATATACAGTTTACATGAAATTCTCACCCTCAATCAGCAACTTTTGGAAACTGTCACCTGTACAAAGCAAACACTGCCCATTAAGTAGAAGCATGGGCCAAGAGACCTTAGCAAACGGAGCTTTGCTCTTGGTTCATTAGTGTTGTGTTGACAGTTTCTTTGCTCGGCAGCCAACTGTATTATTACTCTGCCAAATATTAGACAAAAAAACTTGAAGCTCACTCACTCACAGAGAGAACGGGAATTCGTTAAAGTGCCAGTTTTCCAGTTAGCTGAAGGACACGCGCTGGGTGGGTGGGTGCAGGGTATCAATTATTCAGGGGGAGCCATTCTGAATATTTAACATGTGCTGCTAACAAGTCAATATTATAGCTCTTGGGCCGGCTAATTGAAGTATCGATTGGTCGCGTATTAAAAATGACTAGCCGCAAGGTGCGTCGGGGCGTGGTGATTGGTGTCGGTGTTTGGGCCACAGTTGAGTGGCTCTGTGGTTGCAATAACTGTTCTACAGTCCGTTATTAATGTATGAAACTGAATTATTTATTTGACGCTGTTGTTGTTAAACTCTAACGGCCAATAATAACATCAACAACAATAATCATAACAATTACAATAAAAATGAAATGTGCCCCGCCCAATGGCCCCCCAACTGCTACGCAAACAAGTCAGGCCCAAGGCACACAAACAAACAAACAAGCTGTACGAGTGTGTGTGTGTATGTGTATTTATTTGTGTGTATTTATGTGTCTGAGTGTGTGTGTGTGTGTTTGTGCATTGAGTTGTCAAGTTCATTTGATTGTTATTAGGTGTTGATTACATAGCCTAAGCAACACCAATAACACCAACAACAACAAGAACAACAAGAACTTCAAGCACGTGCACACTTCATATCAGCTGATAAGCGCTATCAGTACCATTCGCCAACCGCACGCAGCGTTATCTCCTGCACCTGAGTATGCGGCGGAGTTGAGAGCGCATAGAGCACCGCCTGAGCTACATCGTCGGCCTGCAGGATGACATCGCCCAGCTGGGCTTTAGTTTCGTCTGGCACTATCTCCGTGGACACCCAGCCGGGGAAAATGCTCTGAAAACGTAGAAGAAATATTTATTTTGCTGCTCTCTTTGGCTGTGGGGAGTTCAGGGAGCTTATTGGGCACTCTAATTGCTCCGTCATTTTCGGCAATTCTGAAATCTAATATCTATGCGTCGTAATACCAACTGTTTGTAAGTTAATTTACCTCTTGCCTATGGCCGCACTATTATTATCTGCTGACTAAGTGTTATTATGATTTATACTACTTATGTATATGTAGTAGGAAGATACGAAAAGCTAGAAAGAGTATGAAGAGTTAATACTCTTTCTTTGGGTAGTATAGTAATTACATGAAATATGCTTCATAAAGAAAAATTTCTTGAATCTCCTCAAATACAGTGATGTTCATGAAAATACTACTATTACTGACTACTATCTACTACTACTACATACTATTCTTATGAACAGAATATATTTAGAAAGGGTACTTTTATATATATATATGTATATATATATATATATATATATTTTTTTTTTACGATTTTAAAAATATGTATTGAAATAGGAGTGCTGCATAAAAATAGTAGTAGTAGTAGTAAAATAGTAATATTGTAATAAACAAAAAGCATAAATAAAAAACAGTAAGAAATACTATTACAAATATTTTTATATATTATATAAACAAATAAAAATATATTTCTAATATTTCATTGCTATTAAGCAAAAACAAAAAAAGAAAATATTTTCTATAAAAAAAAAAAATAAAATAAAAAAAACTATTTTTGTTACAGACTCTTTTGACTGCTAACAAGAAAACTTTCCACATAATCCATGACTAGGCACAAATTCTACTATCAACTGCAGGCTGTTTATATATTTAGAAATCAAAATTCTTTAATTATTTAAAGACTTAATTAAAGCCTAACTAATACAATATTTGACGTCATCAAGCAAAGCTACTGTTCGGAGTCACTGGAAGTATTTTTCGCAAATGGGATTTGAATATTTTTCCAAACTATTGTCTTCAGCAAAAATTCAAACACTTTAACTTTAACTTCTCTGCTGAGCTTCAACTTTTTATCAATTTTCTCCTCTTCGACTTACCGTTGTCTTAATTTTCAACTTCTGTGTGATCAGCTCCTGGCGGCAAATCTCGTGCACAGCGGTCAAGGCGAATTTGCTGGGCGTATAGATGTTGAGGCTGGGATCGATGTGGCCGGGATTGTAGCCAGCCAGGCCGGCGGTGCTGTTGATGAAGAACAGATGGCCAGCCATTTGGCGGCGACGCATGCTGCTGGCGGCCAGCTTGGTGCAGTAGATGCTGCCCATTAGGTTGGTCTGGAGCACATCGGTGATGTCCTTGGTGGGCATGTCCAGCAGATGGCCGTCGCGCAGGATGCCCGCATTGTTGATCAGCACATCGATGCCGCCCAGCTGCTGTTCGATCCACTCAAAGGCGCTGTTCACCTGCGCCTCCGCCGAGACGTCGCAGGTGCGCTGATGGAAGCGCGCCTGCTGTTCCTTGGGCAGTGATTGACGCAGCTGCTCCAGTCGCTCGGTGCGACGTGCCAGGCCAACGACCTGCAAGCCGGCGGCCACCAAGACCTTGGCGCAGGCAGCGCCAATGCCCGAGCTGGCGCCCGTTATGACCGCAACACGATTCTGCCACCGATCCATGCTAGACAACTGAGTGAATGAGTCGATGCGCAGGCCAAGCGACCTATTTATACAGAGAGAGAGAGTGAGGCTGGCCGCTTATCATTCGCTCTTCTGCTCGCTCTCTCTCTCTCTCTCTCTCTCTCTCTCGCTCTGCCGCTTGGCCTGACGTGTCGCTCGCTCACTGCTCTGCGCTGCGAAACAGGCCACCTCACAACAGCTGCTCCGCGGTTCAGGTTCACTGCGCCGATCCGGCCGGAGGGCTTGTTTGTTTGCCAGCTCTCTGCTGTTATCAGCTCACTCCGTCCGTCCGGCTGGTGATAAGTGACCCATAGGCTGTGGGTGTCATAAATTGTGAGCGATTTTACATTTAGCAATAGGCTGGCATGAGATTATCATATTCGGCTATGTAGTATCATCATCCAAAACTTTTTGATGAAGAGCTCTTTATTGCATTACAGTAAACAGTGTCGAATATTATTGCAGCAATATAATTATAAAGTTTTTGCTTGATTGCTAAATGTTTCTCTTTGGCACACAGCGCTGAAAGTTATTAAAATTTCAGTTTTCTTTTTGTTTGCTCAGTTTTCAGAAAAGTTTTTGGCTTCACTCAGCTTTGCCTTTGGCTTTGGCTTGGCTTTGGCTTTGGCTTTAGAGCTAAGACTGACTTTTAAATTAGCTGCTTGGCAAATGGGCTAATAAGGCTGCCGGCAATATAACCACACGGAGACAAACAGCCGGGCATGTAGATGCACCAGCGCATGCATACATATACATATGAATATGTATGGGCTATTAAAAAAAAGCCAACGTGCAGTGCTGTTAAACGACGCCTCAATTTATGCCCAGCCCAACAGGCGATACACACACACACACACACACACACACACACATGCACACCTAAGTACACCTATTGCAACAACTAAAGCACTTCAAATGGTATATGGCAGCCATATGTTGTCGGAGGATCTGCTTGGGTCTTTCTGCTTTATCGCCCGTTTTCCTTTTTTATGGAACGCTCGTAACATTCAAGAGATGCTTAAATGGGAAACAATAAAAGCCCGATGAGTGTGTAGGTGTGTCAGTGTGTGTGTGTGTGTGTGCGGAGTGGTGTATGGTCACAGCTTAAAGGGTTGACGAAGCGCAAGGCAAAGCACTTGGCTCTAGCTTAAGGCCAAATGGGTGCAGCTTCACACGAGTTTCTAACGAGCAATCCGTTTTTTATGCACACTCCTGCTCTCTCCCCCTCTCATACTCCCTCTGGCCCAGTCAGTCTGTCTGTCTGGCGGCTTTTCTCTGTCTCTTTGGTGTGCTGCTAGTATTGCAACATGTTGCAAGTGTGTGGTCATGTTCATCAAATCACGACCGTCACTTGGCAGCACTTTATCATGCAATTACAAGTGCGAAACGTTTCGCAGGCGGCACTTGGAAAAGGGAAAATGTTCGTTACGCCCGCACACCAACAACAACAACAACAACAACAGCAGCAGCAATGGGTAATAGAACAACAACAACAACAACTACAATGACATTATTCTTGCTATATCGATACACAAATTGCTTTACATTCTATCAATCAAGCTGCCCCATCTGATTAACACTTGGCACACCCAAGCGTTCCATTGTTCTTGCTGCTCGGATAGCAGATAGAGAACTTAGCGAAAAAAAGAAGAGGAAGAACAAGAAGAAAAAAGCAAGCTTACTTCACTAAGCCGCAGCTCACATACCCTTATCGAGCCTGAATGCGGCTTATGGCAGCTGAGTTGACTCGACTAACTGCTCCAGCATTGTGGACAGATCGCAGCGAAAGCAAAAAATCTCGCACAGCATCAACAACACAGCCACATTGTCTAGCCCCGACTCAGGCTGGGGGACACAATTGGTCGGGATGGCCACTTGTCAGGGTATCCGAAAATGTGGCCCGCCAAGCTGCGCTCATCAATAATTTGATGGCAATTTCTCGCATCTCATATTGATGCATGGCAATTTGTATGGATTTTCCAGGTATTTCACCTAAAGATAAACGAATCGACCAAGATTCGAACTGTGCCAGTTTCCACTAGCCCACTAGACCACCAGCCCAATAGACCACCTGCCCACCAGCCCACCAGCCCACCTGCCCACCTGCTTACCTGCACACGTGCCCGCCTTTGGCTCCAGCGACTGTCACGCGTACAACGTTTTGTTCCTTTCCATTTTTTCCTCTTTTTTTCCCACTTTCTTTTTTTTTTGCGCTTGCTTTATTCTTTTGTCTTAACGGCTTCTTGTTGGCGTTGCTAAACGTGTCAATAGACCTGTGCTTAAGTATGGCACTGCATCCGCCCCCAACCCCGTCCCCGCCCATACAACTTGTTCTCTTTTTGGTTTCTTCATTTCTTCCTCTCTCTTTTTTTTTTTTTTTTTTTTTTTTTGCATACTTAAAGACACTCACTAAAAAATAACAGAAAATCTGAAGCCTCCAGCAGCGATTCTCCAAAGGAAAACGTGAACTTGTCGCATATGGGCGGCATGGCAGGTGGATTGGGCCAGGTGTGTCAGGCTGGCCAGGTGGACTCAGTAGCTACCTAAACGGTGCTTTCTCTGTTATTTTTAGCTTAACTCATATTATTTTATTTTATACTATTTGGTTTTCATTTATTTGCATGTCACACACATACGCACACACACGCACACACACACACACTTATATCGAAACTCTCATGCTCTTAAACACGAGCCAAAGAAAACAACAAAAATTGACAACGGCAAATAGAACAAAAACATTTTGACAGCACAACGGAACGGCAGACACGCAGGCCGGCAATAAGAGCGAGAGGGACAGAGAGTGGGTGAGACAGTGATAGAGGTATAAATTATGCGAAGTATCAAGTGTGGGAAGGGGAGGCAGAGGTAAAGGCAAAGGCAAAGCAAAGGTAGAGACAGAGGTAGAGGCAGAAGCACAGTAAAGGTAGGATATAGGCAGAGGTAGAGGCAGAGACTGAGTGAGCTTTAAACAGGTGAGAAATATAGTGGCAATCCCGTCAAAGCGATGCCAATACGAACTTCAAAGAGACAATGGAAATCTGGGAAATTTTAACTGAGAGGAGGAGGAGTTTGCTCTGGCATTTTGTAAATATTCAATAAATATCAATGAAAAAATCAATTAAATATATATAGTAAAAAACAAATATTATTCAAGTTTATTATTTGCATATTTAAATGGATAAAATTGTAGATTTATAAAAATAAAAAATTAAAACGAAAAAATGTGTTTCGCTATAAATTCGAGCAGAATAAAATTGATATTTAAATTGAAAATAAAATTTCAATTAGCGAAAATATAAGCCGCATATACCTTATTAAGCCAATTGTAATGCTATAACTAAAATTAGAATTGATAACTAGATCCACATCAGTGTGGAAAAAAATAAATAATAATTAAAGTTTAATAAACCTTCTATTAGCTAGTTGTGTGGTCAGACCGACGCTTAATGTGGGATGAAAACAATTTAGCGCATGCCACATATGTACGTACATGTTTGTGTGTGTGTGTGTGTGTGTGTGTGTGTTTGTTTGCGATGCAGCGAAAAATCTACATAAATTAGTTTGGTTCGCCAGGCATGAGGCAGGCAATGGCGTAATTTTATGTAAATTTCATTTAAAAACTGTTCTGCAAATGCAAAACAATCAACAACAGCAACAACAGCAAGTTGCATGTGGCATGTGGCATGTGGCATGCAGCATACGCCATGCGGCGATATGTGAGACACGCGCTTCAATACAAGCAAAACCTGGGCCTGTGCTTGTATTAACCTGCTAGCTATTAGCTGCGGCTGACTCTGTGTGAGTGTGTGTGTGAGTGGGCGTGGCTAGCTGTATGAATTTATGTAATTGCCAGCTTACATCTGCTTATCAGCTGTGTCAAAGCAGAGCACAATTTAAATCACTTGTACTTTCTACTCTCTCTCTCTCTCCCTTTCTCCCTCTCTCTCTCTCTCTCTCTCATTCTTTGCCTTTATATTATTTGATAAATTTTCGTTTTTCATGCTACAATTTGCATTTATTTTTCAATACTTGCTGACACAATCACAACAGTAACTTCTGCTGCCTCAGCTCCCTCTCCCTCTCTCGCTCTATAATATACATTTCCCTCCCTCTCTCTCTCAGTCCCTTGCGTGCTTTCCACACTGAATCGCTGAGATTGTTGTTAATATCGCAATTTGCTATTGCACTGCCAGCAGCCATTGGCCTGCCATCATTAACATCTTCGGCATTCGCATTCATTTCGCCAAGACGCTGACAGGACGTCAGCGCTTAGCCCAGCCCAGCACAGCCCAGCCCAGCCGAGCCCAGCCGAGCCCAGCAGCAGGACGATAATATCCTGGCGCTGACAGCCAGCAGCAGAAAGCAATCGAAATATTTCAAATACCCAATACAAATAGTAGTTGAATTTACATTTGCTCGCCGTCTTTCACTCAACTTGGCTTACATTCATTTGTCTCTTTCATCGTTTCATTGGAAAATTAGTTATTATTATTGCTTTTCCGCGAATCCACTTGTTTGCTATTATTTACTATTTACTGTATAGCTGTAGTTACATTAGTTACATTTTGCCATGGAAAAAATACGCCATTCATAATTTTTTTTTCTGCGAATTTATGCCTCTGTTGATTTCAATCAGCATGACAACCAATTCGCGGGTTTTTTGCTTCGTTCCGAAAATTGTTTTTAAGAGTTTTTCTCCGATTTTGTGCTCTGGCAGCTGCAATCTAATTTGAAATTTCGTTCGCATATTCGAATGTGTTTTGCCTGTAAACAAGCAGATTTAAATGGACTTGAACGACTTTAATATCACAGTTGGCTGAGAAAGTGTAGAGAAATAGTTGGTTGTTTGGAATGAATATAATATGACTTGTTCATATACTGCAAATGCAATGCCAACTTTTGTCGGCCTCTCTATTCACATATGTAGTTTGTTGATGAATTCTTATAGGAAAGCTTCAGTCGAACTAAAATGTTTCATCCAACTTGTTAGCTAGACCTAGAGTTACTAGAAGTCATTATTTAAGAGTTAGTGTTTCGAAACCACTCGAAGACTGCCCTTGCCTATAATATCAACCTTCGATCGTCTTACCAGTTCCTTTTAGCCCTTGAAATTTTTTCATATTTAATAAATAATGGAAAAGAAAATTTAATATAAACAAATGATTAAGTTAAAACTAATATTTTCAGCTTTATTATTTTTTTTATTAATTTTTAATAATAAAAATATATACATTATTTTTGCTACAACTAAAATATTGAATAATTTATTAAATGTGAAATGACTTCATGTATTAATATTAATAAGGCACCCAAAAGTTTAGTATTTATTTTAAATTTAGAGCTTGGATTCACATGACTTGCTGATCAAATTTTTCGATTCAAAGGAGGTTGCTGGAAATGACAGACAAATATTGTTGCTTACTGAGAATCTTAGCTAGATTCATTTAAGCAGTAAGACATACGACATAAGACCTAAGGCATAACTCGAAAAGTTGATCAAATGTTATTTAGCGGATCGCTTGGCATATGGGGTGTTTTTCGCTGAGTGAGGTGATATTTCAATATCGAACAAAATGCATTGATTACTCACTCATATTCTATTTCATCCATATTAAATATAGCTTAGGCTTTCACTAGATACCTCAATTATCTGCAGCGCAGCAAGTTAACATATACAAATATGCATAGAAGTCAGAGCTCCACTGGCATTTATGGGGTTTCGCGTAGGTTACACCGCAAGTGGCCAGCCTTGTTGTTGCAGTTGATGAGTGCTTCCAGCAGAACGCTCTTCGCACTTGCAACGACCTTTGCCGTCTCCGTTTTGAGGGCTAACAAAGCCTGCACTTGCAATACTTAAGTGTAAATTGTTAAAATGGTTGCTGCGGATGGCATTGCGGGAAGGAAGTATTTAAAGCCAACAGCAGCGCGCAAAGAAAACCAGTTATAAAGCAGGTGAAATGCCAGCAATATGAAAGGGAGAAGGAGCACGAGCAGGAGCTGGAACTGGGGCTGGAGCAGGAGCTGTCGAAGGAGCTGCTCATAAAAGAGGCAACAAATTTTTTAAAAGCGCTGCGTAGTTGGTTTTGCCTGCTTCCCTACTTTTCTGCTTATATATACAATATACTTTCCTTCTTTCTTTCTTTCTTTTTTTTTTGTGCTTCTTCTTCCTGACAATACAATGTGGCAGCCGGAGGGATTGATGGGCATAATGGCAGCAGCAGGATGGGCAGATAAAGTGTGCGCGTGTGTATGGGTGCGTGGGTATGTGGGTGTGCGTGGGTGGTTGGGTGTTACTGGTGGTGTGGGGGCACGTGGAGTGCTCACTTTTCGAATTGTTGTTCTTGGCTGTTTGCCATTTGTTACGCATACAAAGCGGCCATCATTTGGTGCTTTAGTTTACAGGATCTATAAAATTATCGCAAATGAGGCGAGCGACGGCAACAATGTAAGTTAGCTATGGCACCAACACCACCACCACCACCACCACCACTACCACCATCACCACTCGCCCAGTCTCCTTCACCCACCGCTGCACCGCTGACCGTTCGGTAATGAAGTAAAACGAAGCCAACAATAACAGGGAAATTGTTTTCACCGGATGAGATCATAAAATTGCATTTACCCATAGCTTTTCCTCTTGTTTGTTTGCTGTGTTTATTCTTCCAGAGATCGCATTAAATAAGAAAGAAAGAAAACAAAAAACAACAACAATGTAAATGATAAATTAAATACAAATTTGAGTGCTAGCAAATCTGTAATGATAAATATAGTATAGAAAAAAAAAAAAAAATTAAAATAGATGCAGCTTAGAGGCTGAATGAGAAATATTTAAGAATAATCAGAGCAGTTTCATATGCAACTATTATATATATATTAATAGTGAAAGGATGTAATAATAAAATATACATGAAACGCAAATTTGTATAAGATTGGGAATACCATATAGGCTGGGCTCTTGATGTAAATCAAGTATATTTAGGAGTATACGATGTATATCATAATATTCAAGGCATTCTCCAAAATAATGCATTACCCGATAAAAATTCTTGCTTTAAGCACATAAACGAGATTCACTCCACGCGATTAGACGATACCCTGAACAAACAGTATATCGAAAATGTATAGCTTCAGGCTAAAAAAATTAAAAATGATCGATTTTTATCGATACGGCCAATTATCGAAAAACATCAGTTATACATGAATATGTTAAGCTGTTAAGCTTCTTTCAACCTTATAAAAAAAAGTAATATACGCTGAATTCTCATTCTGTATGGGTTCAGGGTAAAAAAAATGAGGTAAACAATTGAGATTTTGTAAGGAACGAAAAGCCGTTTGAATCTTATATATATACATGTAATTTATTTTTATAGTCATTTATATTTATATTACATATTTACATATATTACATATCACATATATAATATAAATATATTTATGCCATTTGATAAAAAGTATGTAACTCATTTTTTCCGCAATTCTCGTTATATTCCACTCGAATGCTTTATAAAGCAAATTAACGCTGTTGGAATGTCAGATATGTTGTTGTTGTTGTTTTACACACATTTTGCATTGAGTGGAAAAATTAGCCATTGGGGAATTAACATGCTTAAGCAAAGTTTTTTTTTTTTTTTTTTTTTTTTTTTGGTTTAATGCAGCTCGTTAATATCTGTTGGCAGACCCATTAACTGTTTCATATTTATGCGCAATTGAATGTGACCAACACACACACATACACAAAAAAAAAAAAAAAAAAGAAAGAGAGAGCCACTTAATGAATTTGTGGGCAGAACATGGCAGCTCAGTGTGCGCCGAGCGGAGCGCTAGAGCGTATATCACTGCCAGCTAAAAAGCTAATCAGCTATTAGTGGGCCGCACAAAATATTGCACATACGCCCCAGAGACAAGCGTGTGCTGCTGCCCCTCGGAGTTGGCCACAAAAACCGAATCTACTTTGCTTGAACTGTGGGCTTGGCACTTTTTACACACTTAACTCAATTTGCTGTGCCGCGCATAGTAAAGCGAACCAGCCGGCCCAGTGGACTGGCCAGGCCTGGGCTGGGCTGGACTGGGCTGGACTGGGCTGGCCAGTGGGCAGATCTGCTGCTGGCAGCTTTGCTTGGCCAGTTGGCACCTTGGCGCTGGCGGAAGAGGGCGGGTGGGTGTGGAAATGCCTAGGGAGCCGAGCTAGCGGCAGCCAGCACGGCAAAGGTATAGAAAATTATTGCTCAACGGAAAACAATTATTTCGTGCCGGTTTCTGGCATACTATTAAACAGAGACCGGCCCAGTGGGGCCAAATGAGGGCGTGCAATGAGGCTCACAGGAGTCCGGAGTCAGTGTGTGTGTCGGTGTGTGTGTGTGTGTGTGTGTATGTTTGCCGGTGTGTCGTGTAATCTAAATATTGCCGTGACTCGCTGCACTGCTGGCTGCTTGCTATTAAATTGCATTTGCCTAGAGGGCGGCAGCTATTTGGGTTATCGACACGGCTGACTCGCTAACTTGGCTAGCTGAAAACTAATGGAAAGAAACTCTATATACACACATACATATATGTATTTTTATATACATCAATGTGCACATGGAAATATAATATGCATATATAAATATATATATATATATATATATATATATATGGAGAGAGAGAGATAGAGAGAGAGAGAGGGAGAGAGACATATATACTTGTCGAGCATCTAAATCGAAATGCAATTGGTAGCTTCGTTTGCTCGATTGCTAGTGTTTTATATGCCGCTCTCTCACCCCGCCCCTCCCCTCCCCCTTCTCTGTCTCTCACGCTGTCTGCGTGTGAACCACATCAAACATATCCATGTCATTGAACCGAAGTAATAAAGCCCAGAACTAGTCGGCGCCAGTTGAATTAGGTGTGAAGGAATCAATTGCGCTGATGGCATACAAATTGAGCTTCGTCTTGCGGAGTGGGAGGGGTATGAATTCCATTTAAGTAAATAAGCTTAAATCAAAGGCAGCAGCGATACAACTTGTGTCGCTTGTCATATGCGGAGGCATAACACAATATGTATTATGTATTCGGCTTTTCAGCTTTTTGAGTTTTCGTGCTAATCAAATATCATTAGGAGTCGAGGCAATTATACTGTGAGGGCATTTAATCTTCGTTAAAGTGGGCATGTTAGCTGCATGTACATATATTCGCATACCTTCCCTTCTCTTTTTTATAGTGATTTAGTTTGACTGGGATTGTGCTTGCTGCCATGCCGCTGGCCACATGGCGTATGTGTGATATTTGGTAATGGCCTGTAATTAAGCATCACGTTCCTCCACCCAGCTGCCTGCTGCCTGCTGCCTGCCTGGCAAATGTATGTTCTTGTTGTTCTTATTGTTCTGGTTGTTGGTAACGCCTGCGAGCGGCTTCCGTTTGTTGTTTGGCTGCGAAACATGAAACTCTAATTACCAGGAAAGGAGGCTACCCGAAAAAGAAACACGGAACAGGAACAGCAAAAAAAAAAAAAAAAAAAAAATAAAGAAAATGATGAAATAAAAATAAATAAAAAAGAGGCATATGTATGTTTATATGTGCGTGTGCGTGTGTGTGTGTGTGTGTGTGCGTGTATGTGGCATAGGTAACACGCACTCACATACTCACACCTGTTTGGGTTTCTCGAGGCCAAGCACGTGGGTCGTCATTATGCAAACGGAACGACGCACGACGTGAACAGGAGTTGGGGCGGCGACGGGGACGGTGACGAGGACGAGAGCGGGGGTGACATGAGGTTAAGGATAAGCAACTGGCTGGCATTTAAGTAGGAACAGTTGTAGCTGATCCGAGTTGCTCCATGGCTCTGTGTGGCTCTGTTCAATTATATGGCTCCGCTTCTCATTATAATTTTCCTAATGTTCGGTCAGCAAATGTCGTTTGCCAATGTGTGTGTGGGAGTGGCTGAAAACTATGGATAGATCGTTGAGGGGCTGCTGATAATATTATTTTGCCATAAGCACCCACTCGTAAATGTTTAATGTGCAGTTAGTTTTCCTCACTAATGTCTAATGACGCTAAATTGTCGCTGATGCGTGAGTGAAAGGGTTCCGAAGCAGCTGCCTGGCATAAAATATGCAATAGGGAAATTACATACACTTAATGATTGCCTACCGAGCATACATTTATGCGATGTGTGTGTGTGTGTGTGTGTGTGTGTGTGCGTGTGCGTGTGCGTGTGTGGGGCGTGGCAGTAGACTTATTTATGCCATTCGTTAGCTTTTGAATGTCGGTTGCTGCGCGTCATAAATATATGCTCGAGCCCAACAAATGTCTGCACTTGACGCTGTCATAAATAAATATGAGAGTTAAGTATATACCAAATATTTTAGCTCTTTTCATAATATTTTCATTCATTTATAATTAGCAGTCTGTAAACGTACTCAAGAGCTAACTGCCTCAAGTGCTAAGCTCTACGAAATATTTCGTGAAATTTTGATAGTTTTGATAATCAGATCCTAATACTCCTTGTCTGCTATGTTCATCTTGCTTTGGCCTACAAATATACATATGTTATATTTAATTAATTTCTGCTTGCATTCAGTTGCCACAAAGGCAGCCAAAATTTCAACACTCTTACAAAATTGTTGCAGCATTTTCATGTGTGAAAAAGCCTTGCGAAAAGTCTTTAAATACTTTAACTGTGCATTCGTCTGGCTTCGGATTTATGTGGGCTTGCTTAAGCCAAAGAATTTTCAGCATCCCTTGACAAAGACATAAACGTTGTTTCGGCTCCAGCGAATTGACTGTGCGGCAGCTGCAATAGAATTTCAAGTAGTAATAAATTCATTTCCAGCTAGTTAACTAGACTCTCCTGGCCATTGTCATGGCTCATGTTTGGCTTTATTTATAAAGCTTCAACATTTGCGTGACGTCAATTGGCACTCGATTAACATCATCTGGAATTGCCCGCGACATTTTGCATTTGCATTTCTCGCTATTTGTAATATAAATACTTTTCCCTCGAATTTGTGGACCGCTGTAATTCGCTTCACGCAGAAGTCGCATTACGTTCGTTTATAAATACTATATAATTGCATTTCAGCTCACTGTCACACACTCACTGAACACAGTTGCGCTGTAATCCCTCGAAATCAGCTCAAGTTGCATATTCAAATGAAAGCCAAGAGCCAGCGTGTGAAAGCGAGCCGTAAATCGTTTCACATTTGCGATGCAGCTGAAATCCTAACTAAATATGATTGAGATGCAAATAAAAACAAGTGGAATTTTTTTTTTTTTTTTTTTATTTTTCGTGCTTATTTCGAGTTGGTGGAGCTGGACGTGCGCGTTATTAATGCTTCGCTCCTGTAATCCATTTGGCTGCCGTTGTTTTTATATCTCTCTATGCGCGAGTGGGTGGCCTAGCCGTGTCAGTGTGTTTATGTGTGTGTGTGTGTGTGTGAGAGAGAGAGTGTGTGGGTGAGTGGGTGGTTTGTGCTGCGCTGATGATTTATTTGCACGTCTCCCAACAACAGCTCTTAACTTTTATTTCTAACTAGAGTTATTTTTAAATTATGACTTGGATTTTATAAGATTGGTTTTAATTATTGTTAAATTTTTTTTATCTTCCAGTCCTAAATTTTTTTTTTATAATTTGGCGATTTTTATTTTGTGCATTTTAATTAAATTTAAAACAAAAACACGCAGTAATATAAAAAAAAATAATGTGATAGTAATTTTTCTGTCATTAAAATTAAAAATATATTTTTAAGTTAATATTATTTTTATGTATATTAATAATACAAAATAATAATGAGAAAGAAAAAAAAAAGAAAAACAAAAAAATTAAATAATAGTATAAATAGAATATTTTGTATATATTTTTTTTGTATTATTTATTTTATATTTATATATTTTATTATTTTTATTTATTAATTTGTTTAATTTTTCAGTATTATATTTTTTTATTAATACTTTTTTTTATTAATTAATTAATTTTTTTTATGAATTAATTTAATTTGATTAATTAATTTATTTTTATTTAAACAGATATCAACTAATTATATTTTTAGCACTATGGAACACAAATGCAGAAAACATTGTGAAGGCGAAGAAAGCGAATATTTTATAGATTTTATAAGTCAAGAGTTGGATCAATAGGTGTGAGCTGAGGATGGTGTCAGAATAGTTAAATAGTTAAAGTATATCAGGCTGCTGAGCCCCATATAGATGTGGTTCAAAGAGGTGGCTGAAGACTCAGCTACACTTAGTCTTACTGCAGTATGTTGAAAGCTATTACTTAATTTCTCTGCTCGGCACAGGGTATCTGAAGTTGAAGTTTCATTTGCTGTGTGCATGGCATGCACAGGATAATTAAAAATACGCGCACAGAGCTGTAAAAAATCAGCTGCACGCTTTTAGGCAGGGGCGTATGCTAAATAGTTGTTTGTTTGCCTTTGCTGTTGCTCGTTGCTGGTTGCTGGTTGCTGGTTGTTGGTTGTTAGTGCTCTGATCTGTGAGCGGGTGGAGGCTGTGCGCAGTGCCAATGCACAGCGTTGCACTGGCGTGGGAAAAAAGGGAATGGTAATAAAACAATAGCAGAAAAAAACGGAGCAAAATATTTGCGTGTGGCAAGTACAAAGGCTGTGGCAGTGGAAGATAGATAGAGAGAGAGGGAGGGAGGCAGAGTGAGAGGAGCAGCAAATTAAATGCTCTGCGTGGGCCACTTCAGATTCATTCAGACAAACTGTAAACACACTCGAGACTTCAAAGCGAAATCGAATTAGCCAAAAAATTCTCGGGGCACAGGGTTTTCTTTTTCTCTTTTTTGCTTTTTTTCCTTTTTCCTTTTCCTTTTTGGTTTGCTTTGGCCTTAAACAAACTTGCTGTGAGTCTCCATATGTGAAATGCTCTTCTGCTCTCGTCTCTGCATTTTACACGTGCAGCATGCAGCTCAAACAAATAATGCTCACATCATCTGCTGAGGACATGAACAAGCAACACTACAAATTTGCAGCATTCCTTTGTGGCTGCTGTGAGGCCAACAATATCCGAGCGGATTGATTGTGCTCTGCTATTTATGCTGTCACCGTTTGTGTTTGCAAATGCTGCTGCTGGCCATGGCTAGTTGTCATGGTAACAGCAGGTGCTCCCAGTGGGAGAGAGAGAGAGAGAGAGAGAGATAGATGGAGTTCAACTTTATTGAACAAGTAAATTTAGATAGTAGTTTAAGTAGATATGCAGCAGCAGAAGCTGACAATATTTAAGTAAACTCCTTTGATAGCCTCCCGAAAGGCAATTCAATTCGATTGCCAACTAAACAGCTTTAGACTTGGCTCAGTTACCAACTTCCTTACCTGTGCGAGAACTGCCCCCGCCAGGTGTGCCAAAGACAAATGTGCCTTTGCCTTTGGCTTTATGGGGCACGTTACATTGATACAGTCGACTCTATATAACTTGATATATACATATATATGCATATATATATATATGCATACAATATATACTGGCACGTATTTTTATCTTGACTCTGGCCAAATGGGCGTGGTTTTGGCGTCTGCTTGAGTCGCTTAGCTTTGTGGCTTGCATGCAAATTTTATGTTTTAATAACAAGTCTCTGGCATGCAAGCGGCGCATATTTTATGCCAATTGCCGTGCCACGCTCCAGGCCAACAAAAACAACAGCTACAAAAAAAGGGAAGAGCAAGAAGAAGAAGAGGGTTAGCTGAAAAAAAAAAAAAAAAAAAACAAAAAAAAAAACAAAAAACAAAAAGAGAAAAGTAAAGGCACAGAAGCAGCAGCAGCACGCCCAATGCCACGCCTACAGTCAGCCTAAGGGATTTCGTTTTGTCTTCGCTTTTGGGTTTTACCTGCGTGCCTTTGTGTGTGTGTGTGCGTGTGTGTGGGTAGGGGTTTGTGTGTGTGGGGAGCTGTGTGTGGCTGCCCCAAAGCTGCTTATTTTTTAACCAAGCTCTCTGCCCTGTAAATCAGTCACGCCCATATTTGCTTAACCGTAAACACACCTGCCAACCGTTGCCCGCCTCCTTCACTTTGTACTTGCTTAGAAAATATTTTTCTTGGCTTTGTGCTAATTAAGTTTGATTTGCTCCCAATTGTTGCAAGCACTTAAGTTGCACAAATTTCCAAGTAATATTGTACTTGCAAATTTATAAGTAAATATATGCATATATTTATATTTATATATGCTCCTCTACATATACAATATGCATATATGTACATATGTGTGTACTCCCCTGCCATGCAAATTGAGTGATGCGTGCCGCATGCGAGTCAAATGTAAATGCAAATGCGACTGCGACTGCGACTGCAAATGCAAATGCTGCATAAAATATGATTGCCACAATTATTCGTGTCCAGCCAGCGACAATGTTGCAAGTGCCACATTCGTCGTCAGCCATTGTGATTGCTGTGCGGCGCGCTGCCTCCTGCCACCCGCCTCCTGCCTGCTGCTGCTCTGTCAGTTGCTGAGCTGCTCGGCTGCTGTTGCCTGACAATTGCCAGCGTTAAGTCCGCTCTCTTCTTAATAATGCACACTCACTCATTCAAATGTATTAAGAGCAGCAGGTAGAAGAAGAGTGCAAGAGATAAAGACAGGCAGCCTATGGGCGCCTGAGTGTGAGAGAGTCTGCTGTGATCTATAGCCATACATATGTACATACACAGGTAACACTACTTTATTGTGCTCTTTAGCCAAATAGAAATCATAGCTCAGCAGTTGCCTTTCTCTAGTTTAGTTAGTTAGTTAGTTAAGATTTTTACTTGCATTCCAAGTTACAATTTGTAATCATGCAGTGATTCAGCTTCTTGTATATTCATTTTAATTCATATATAATATCAATTTTATTTTATAATATTTTTTTATTATTATCAATATTATTTTATAATATTTTTTTTTTTTTTTTTTATCAATTTTATTGCATAATCATTTTTTTTTTATTATTATCAATATTTTTTTATAATATATATATTTTTTTTATTATAATCAATATGATTATTTTCTCTTTATTTTATTTTTATTTTTTTATATTAAAAAAAAAATATATATATATTCATTTTTTAATTTTTCATAATTTCCAACACTATTTTACTATATTTTAGCACACTGTGCCACGCTTTGCCCAGTTGTTGAGATTTGTGTTTTCATTTCAGCTCGACTCTTCCCAATTGAGGTTATAGCTGACTTTAGTGGGCAGCGGTCTCGACTAGCAATGTTTTCAGTTGATGCGGGCGTGGTCAACCACCCCACTCTATTCTATGTATTTATATATACATATATTATATATCATTTTTTTTTTCGTTCGCTATTTTTATTCAATTGCAACATTTATAAACTAGTAAAAAAAAAAGCCAAAAAAAAAAGGAGAGTTATTAAACAAAACTCGACTGATTAACAGTGCTTGATGATGGTGCAGTTGACCTCGTAGTGGCACATGGCCCGCCTGCTGCCATTTTTGGGATTCAGTGAGTAGACGGTGCCGAGCACCGTGTAGATCGCATTCGGCTGATACATGAACTTCAGTATGGATGTGTCGGGCGGCACCTGGATGACGTTCATCATGTAGGTGCCGCGCTTTAGGGGGCAGTCGAGACTCATGTTGCTGCCGCCGCCCGATATGATCAGCTTGGCTGCATTATTCCACGCATTCACGCGTCGTATGTATTTCCAAAAATCACACGTCTTGATCGTCGAATTGTAGATTGTACGAACCGTGTCCGATCTCATTCCATTGCGGCGCTTGCTCGGATTTTGTATGAAGATCAGATGCCATTGCGGCACGGGCACCTCCTCGAGCACCGTTGTCACGGATGACATCGAATTGTTGCGCACATGCAATTTCATTTCGAGCTTATAGGTGGGCGTGTCCCAAGAGCTGAAGCTTAGCAGCTTCAGGTAATAGCAGTACTAAAAGATGCAGAAAGAGAGACAGACAGAGAGAGAGAGAGAGAGAGAGAGAGAGAGAGAGGAGGGAGAGACAGAAAAAGATGAGCAAACTGAGCATATATTGAATTTACATTATTTAAAATATAATAAATATTAATAAATAAAATTAAAATTTATTGAATTTAAAAAATAATTAAAAAGAAAAAAAAAAACATTTATTAATTGTAAATTTAAATAAAAGTTTGATCACAGTAAGCAAATCAATTTCTAGCTTCAATCTAGACTTTCCACTCCAATTCCTTTTGGCCCACTACATAAGACTCACCTGCTGAGCCAGCTGGACAATGGCTAACAGTATCAGAGATCGCAGCACACGTCTATTGCAGTTCATAATGTACAGCGAACTGTTCCAGTTTGCAGTCAGCTCTGTTTGAGTTTAGTCTAATGATTTTATAAGTGATTTCTGATGCCGTTAATGATATAATATTTGATGTGAAGTACCCATCTAATGTCTCACTCATCATGGGCATAGCCATTAAAAAAGTTCATGAAAAATATGTATGTGCAACAAGTCGGGTTTACAAAATACAATTATAGCACATGACCCCTCATATAATGCCCCCCCGCCCACCCTCACCATAAAAAAAAACAACTCATACATAACGACAGATCTGTGTGACAGATTTTACATGGTCTTTATTTACTTGGGTCCTCAGTCAACAACAACAACAACAACAACAACAACAACAACAACAACAACAACAACAACAACAACAACAACAACAACAACAATAATCCGATTCAAGCTGTTAACAACATTTTTGGCATTTTAGAGTGGGCAAGAGGGGGCAATGGAAATTTGTTTGCTTATCAACATCATCATCATTAGAGCTGCTTTACAGTTGTGCAACAGTAATTGTTAAACTTTTATTGTTGATTTAGCTAATTAGCTTTGGCATACAACTGACTAGCTGGTTGGCTGGTTGGCTGGCTGACTAGCTACTAGCAGAGATGCCGCATCTCGAACATATATCCGTAACAGTAACAGATTTTTCCCACACACACACACACACACACACACACATACATATATCCGTTATGCTTTATCCGGTTTCCGGTTTTCTGTTTGTATTGCTGGCATCCAACTGGGCTCGAGCATGCAAAGTGTCGGCTGCTGTGACACCGCAACAACAGCCGCAACAAGCATAACAACAATGACCGCTTCCAGCTATCCAATGTCCTTTGTTGACTGACATACACACACACACACACACACACACACACACACACACAGGCACAGACACGCATTCTCACCCACTCACACATATATATTCAGACACACATTCCGCTTCGCTTCAATTCTCATATTTACTTACGGGTTATTTTCCAGCAAATATTTGCATTGCTTACCCGCAGCGTCTATAGCATTGGCTTTTCACAATTTACATTTTGCCCATTTCCCTGTGCTGCTCCACATTTTCCCACAGTTTTCCCTAGCCTACTTTGGCGGATGTCTCTTCCGAGCTGTTGTTGTTGTTAGCTTTTCGCGTTTATCAGTTGCACAACAACAATTACGTGTGTCTCTTACCCCTCCTTCCTCCTTCATCTCCCCTCCGCCTCGTGTTTGATTTATAATACAAAGCAACATCATAAAACTGCTTCACTCAATTTTCAATTTTCACACACACACACACACACACACACACTTACACACACACTCGCACAGATGTGTGTGTAAGGGAGATAGAGCATGCTACAGTTTTCTTTATCCACTCTGAACAATGGCAGTCAATGCAAATGGCCGTCGTGTCGTTTGTCTGTTGGTTGTCTGGTTGTCAGGTTCTCTGGTTGTCTGGTTTGTTGGCCCAGATGATTGGACTCTGCTCTTATTGTTGCTGTAGCTTTTGTTGTTGCCGCTGCTGGTGCTGTTGCTGTTGCTGCTGCTGCTGATGTTTTGCGTAACTTGCTTTTTGGGCTTGGGTTACTTGAGCCATTTGTTTTGCTGCCCTTGTTACAATTCTGTGCCAAAGAGTTGAGCGACTTGCCAGACTTCAGCTGAAAATTGCAAATATCATAAAAGAGAAAAATTGAATCAAATTCATTTTGTAGCATTGCATATCTTGTAGTGGTAAAAGCTCATACTATTTATGTAGTCTAAACCGAAAGAGATATGAATTTCCTTTTAGTACTAAGCCTTGACTTGAGAGAGATATGAATTTGTAAGTTTGATCTATTAGGAATAGTTGAACCTTTTGCTCGTATACCATGTGAGAGAAGGGAGAGTTTGATTAGATTAGTGTTAGGATTATTAATTAATAATTAATTCGAATGGATGTGCTTTAAAAAATATTTCACACAATTTGTTATACTGCCTATCTTACCCAATATCCTGAGTTTATTGAGATCTACAAGGAGCTTTGCTCACAGTATATACAGTATATGTATGCAGAAAGCTTTAAGAAGCTTTTAGCTAAGCAACTTTTAAAGTTCATGCTTTCTGTATTATATTTTATGTTAATATAAATTAACTTAAAACTAAATTTAAATATTGAAATCTTAGTTAATATGATACGAATCTGAAAGCTTTAACAATTTCTCTAATGTATTCTTTACCTATGCAAAATTAAATGTATATTTCCAAGAGCAACTGCAGTGTGACCTGAACTCAATCAGCGTCTAGCTTTTATTGCTATCATGGTTTATATGGCTTTGCCATCTCGCTCGCACTTGCTCTCTGATTCTCTCGCTATTACTTACTCTCTTATTCTCTCTCGGGTCGTTTTTTTTTTTGGTCCATTACTTGGATTTGATGGTGTACAGCTTTATTAGAGCTGCCACCCCGAGCGCCATTCATTTTCGAGTGTAAAATTTATCTATTTGGGCTGCTTTTTTTTTCGCATTCTCGGCTGCTCCGCTGCGTCTTTGTGCTTTGCCGTTGCTGTTGCTGTTGCCGTCATTTTTGATTTGTTTCAATAAGCTTTTATGGGCTTTTAGTTGGTCGATTGGCGGCCCAAATTGTTGTTATGTGTTTATTTTGTTGATTCTGCGGCCAGCAAAAATATGTCAGCCGACCGAGCAGGCAGCAACGGCCAATGATGTCAATATATTCGGTATGCCATTTGAGTGCCGTACGGGGGCCAATGCGCCGAAAAGCATGCCACATAAGTGCCAGCCTTAATGCACATCGTTTCGTTCGGTCCAACGCCAAGGACTGACACCCCTTTAGTGGGCGTCGCGCTGCACTCTCGCTGCCCGCTCTCTGCTCGCTGCTTGCTGCTTATCGCTGCATAGCATGGGGGCCTTGAACGTTTTATGATTGCACTTTTCAGCAATAAAATAAAGCATTCACATGCACTAATACACACGCAAACACGCAAGCCCACACACACACACACACACGCACAGACAGCTGCTTACGTCGTCACCATCATCAGCAGCAGCCGCAGGCAATGAGACTTGACACCAATCCTGAAACTTTAATAACCTCAGACAGTGCGCTGCCCAGCGCACATGCAATAAAATGTCTGCTGGCTCATAAAAACCCACCTACTAATGCCCATACCTCATACATATATGATACAGCTACACGCCACACGCCCAATGCCCGCATCCTGCAACACTGCCAGCTGCATGGATACAAAGCGAGAGAGTGTGTGACAGAGAGAGAGAGCGAGAGCGAGAGAGAGAGAGTGAAATAAAGAAACTAAATTCAACTAAGACTGTTTTATGTAGACGCTAGTGTTTGCTCTGTAGACACACTAAATACGGTTGATTCTATGTGATTTTGAGGATTTCCAATTAGATTCCAATTAGAGAGACTTTATAGAATCAGCTTGGATAACACAAGATCAACGAGTCTCTCGCTGTCTTTCTTTCTCTCACTCTCGGATAGGAGAGCCTGATGCAGGCTTGAGCCCTATCACAATTTCTTATCAAGAGCTGTAAGTGGCCAGCTGGATAGGGTATTAAAGAGCAACAGCATTTCGAGTCTTTGGGGTCAGTGGAGCGGGTGGTGCTGTCAGCTGTCAGCGCGTCGCCAGTGCAGCTCATAAACATGAGGGTCGTCTATATATACATGCACACATACATATGTGGAGCAGCTAGCTGAGCACATCAGCACCCGCTCAGCCCCGCCCAGCGCGCCCTCTTGGCATCCACTCAACGCTGGATTGTTAACCATCGAGGACGGACGGTCGGGCGGTCGTGCGGCTCGCTCTGTCAGTTGTTGTTTGGACCATCGCGTCATATTTATTTCCAGTCATACGAATGCCTTGACATTGCTTGCATAATTGTTCAAGCTTATCGGGCGTGTTCTACCAACCGATATCGCTGCACAAATCGCAATTTCTTATATACATATGCAGATTTTATAGATGTGCATCGAGAGTCATATCAGTTAATTAGATTGAGAGATCATTGAGTTTGGTTTTAGCAATTCCCAGCACTATGCACATTTATTCGCTTCTGCTGACTTCTTGCGTTGGCTTGGCGAGCTTTTCAATTACCGCACAATTAAATTATTGAAATTGATTTTCGGAACACTTTGTAATTGCCTGGATAATTGAGAGCTTCGTTCGCCATTGGCTCAAGCCAAGCGTTTAATTGCATATGTGCAGGGCCAATGATGGCCCAGTCTAGTTGGTCCTGGCTGGTGCCAGCCATTATCCCATCATTGGCCTGGCCACATGCCACATGCGATACGCATGTGTCTGTGTATATGCATATATTTATATGTGTATTTGTATATGTACATGTTTGAATATCACGCATTCGCCACGTACGCCACTTCATTACATCAGCCTGTTATTGTTATGGCTGCTGCTGGTGCTGTTGCTGTTGTTGTTGTTGTTGTTGCTGTTTCTCTTATTCTGGTTGCTGCTCTTGTTAAATTCCCGCGTTGCCGTCAAGACAAAACATGGCCCATCAATCTCTGACACTGCCTATGCAAAATTTGCTTTGCGTGTGCGTGAGTGTCTATGCCTCTCTCTCTCTCTCCCACTCTCTCACACACACTCTGTACGTGTGTGTGTGTGTGTGTGTCTGTGACTGTGCCGCCTTCAGTTCCCTGGGGGTAACGCATAGGGCACTCGTAAATTTCATTTAATCACTCGAACCTTCGACTTTGATGTAGTACGTAAAAATATTAAAGTCCAAACTGTCGGACTGTCGGCCATTTAATGGCCAGGCCCTAGCATGAGCACGAGCTACAGATCCAGCTCGAGTACGAGCCGCACACAATTTATTAGCGCTGCTCATGAGCCAGGTGAAAAATTGGGTCAGCTCTATGGCTGCGTTGAGCCTCGTCCACTCAACATTGTTGCCGTCCGCAAGGTCAAATCCGGCTGCCAGCTAAAAGCTCCCAGCTCCCAGCTCCCAGCTCTCAGCGGCCGCCTCTGTGTGGCTGTTGCTGTGGCCTGTTGCTGCGAGTGCAAATTTATGTTGAGATTAATTGCAACAGCCATTGCAAAATGTGGCAGCAGGCAGCAACTTTAATTAGCAAGAAACGTCAACAGGTCTGTGGCAACACAAAACACAAAAAAAAAAAAAGCTGAAAATCAAAATAAACGAAAGCAGCAGCAACAACAACAAAATGGTCCACTTGTCACTCGCCGCCTTGACGACCTGAGCCTCACGGCTCACGGCTGCTAAATGAAGCATTCAGGTTGAGTTTTCCATCGCACAGCAGCATTCGCGACTCGCAGCTCGCAATTCGTTGCCATAAATTGCCCATTGAAATGAAAATCGCTGCAGTTGCACTGATCAATATGCTATATGAGTGCGTGTGGTGAGCCTTGAAAGCAGATTAATTTCACAAGCTGCATGAACAGCAAATGGAATAAGCATCATCCACGCTCAAACGCTGCAGCAACTTAACCATATGCCAAGTGTTTCGCACTCAAACGAATCAAAGCGCCATAAAATCTATAGAAATTAATAAAAGCAAAGCAAATGGAATTATTTGTCAATTAATCAATCTCGGCTACAATCAATTTCTGCAAAACTTCGTCAGCAAACTAAAAACTCATATGAAAATGCAATATTTAAATAATGTATAACTTTTCCCGTAATATCAAGTATGTTTTCTTTTATTGCTTGGCTAATAATGCGTGCTTAAATGAAATCAATTGGAAAATTTAAGAAATAAATATTTCCTTTTTGGCTGTTGCCTAGAGCCTAACGCATTTGGACAGTTGCCTTTCCACTCAATTTCATTCATATTGCAAAGCCATCTATTATTCAGACTCTCAAGTGCTTAAGCACATGCTTCACTCTCTCTCTCTCTCTTGCTCTCTCTCTCTCTCTCTAGCTCTCTCTCTATCTATCTCAGCTGCAGACACCCAATTGTAATGCTGTGTTTATTACAAAATCGCTTAGAAATTTCCTGTTTGGATAGATAACATGCGGCGACGTGCAATGCATATCAAGTATATTGCTTTAATTGTGATTGTTATCGATTTGCGTAGCAGCTGCCCGACAAACGAAAATTGTGGGTCGGAAATGTATTTTACTTTCGTTTCCTTGGCGAGCCGATTTGGGGGACAGCTCGGCCATTTGAGTTGAGCTGCTGACCAAGGCTTTTTGCAATAGTTTTTCCAATTACAGCTGCGCTCCTGCCACGCCCAGGGAGCGAATTACGTTATGCAAGTTGGACAAAAGTAAACAAGTAAGAAGGCTCCAGTCGAGACTGCTCGACTAGGAGATACCCTGAACCCTCCAAGCTGATATTCTAATCATTCTGCACTTCTTTTATGCACACATACATACACATGCATCTACACGCACGCACAAGCCTGCGCTCTGCTAACTGCGCAGTAAGCAGCGACTGCGCTTGGGCTGCGCTGCAGTGTGGGCAATATTATGAGAATTTATTTGTTGAATAATTTCTTTTGTAGACATACGATCTTAATGAAACTTTTAGAGTGTAATCATATGGTGAATATATATAATATATACATTCCAAAGCACAAGTCTCTAGTATTTGAAATGCGTTTTTTACAAATTGGGGGAAACGGGGGCGTGGTATCCAAAATCTGTAAATCACAAAATCTTTGTATCGATTAAATTTATATACAACGCAAATTTGAAGACTCCAGGTCTAAAAGTGTTCAAATTAGGCTTCAAAAACAAAATCAATTTTTCGATTATTCTCGATAAAAAAGTTATCGGACGATTTATCGAAAAAATAAAGCAAACTCGTACTGCGTATGGTACTCACGAGTATGCATGCCAAATTTCAGCTCTCTAGCTCTTATAACTTCTGAGATCGACGCACTCATACGGACGGACGGACGGACGGACGGACGGACGGACGGACGGACGGACGGACGGACGGACAGACGGACAGGGCTATATCGACTCAGCTCGTCACGCTGATCAAGAATATATATACTTTGTGGGGTCTGCCACGCCTCCTTCTGCCCGTTACATACTTTTTCACAAAACCATTATACCCTGATTTCCCATTTTCAATGGGTTCAGGGTATAAAAACAACAAAAAACAAGCAAAACTATTTGGCCAAACAAATTGTATATAAATTGAAAGTTTGCCCACCTTTTTTCGTGTGCCAATTTATTGAAGTATTTTATATTCGGCTGCAATTCCCCAGTGCTGCAAAAAGAGAATCAGAATGAGAATGAGAACAAATACGAACAATGCATCCATAAATCCATTTAAAATGTGCATAAATCTCGAGAAAACTTTACGAAATGCAGACAGCGAGAAGACGAGAACACAAAGCGAATGGGGAGCGGGAAATGCTGTGGGAATGGGCCAGAGCGAAACGGCAAACAGACTTTTAATCAGTCGCAGCGGCGCTGAGCCAGTGTTGGCAAGTGTTGCGCACTAAGTGCTGCGCCTCACCAACACTGGGCCGCATAATTTGCCATTTGCTTGCGGCCGACGCCCCATCTTGCGCCACAGCATCTTCGTCCACTTGATTATGCGCTCAAACTGTTGTTTATGTTTATGGAAATTATTTCGCAACTCTGCATACGTCACGCCTCTTCCGCTTACACTCGTCCCAGCAGCTGCCCCACTGCCCCACTGCCGCACGCTGTGTCCACACTAATGTGGCCCTTCGGCAGGCTTATCCACATTTTATGGACCTAATTGTGGGCTTTGACATTGTTAGCTTTGCCCGCCCACATCAGATGCTGTTCATTTCTATGTACATAGGTCAGGCATATACATATGTACATATGTATGTTTGTGTATACATGCACACACTGACGTATATAGATGTACAGGGCTTTCATAAAAAAAATATATATATAAATTCACATAACTTTTTTAACACAGTTATATTACAAGATGTACAAAAAGCCGAAGGAGTCGTGACCATACACGTGATCCATACACTTGTATTAACTTGTTGAGATCAAAATCTCGAAATCCCGAGTGGTCTTTCTTTTAATTATTTATTGTTCCCTTTATATTCTCTAGGTGATATTTTTCGTTCTCCCCCTTCTACATATGATATGTAGATAGTAATGTAATATCATATAATATTGGCCTTATCGTTGTCCTTTCTCTTTCCTCCTTCTCACATTCCCCTTCTCATTCTCTTTCCCATTCTACTTTTTCTCCTCCTCCTTTTTTTATTCCTCCTTTTTTCTTATCCCATTTCTGCTCCTCTGTCATCTCCTATTTCTCCTCCTATTTCTTTTGTCCTTATTGATTCTTTTTTCCGATTATTTCTTCTTTTTTTTCTGTTATTTCATCTCCTCCTTCTCCTTCCCCTACTCCTACTCCCACTTCTACTCCTCCCCCTGCTGCAGCTCCTTCTCCTACTCTTACGGCTTCTCCTAGTCCTTCTTCTTCTTCTTCTTCTCCTGCTCCTTCTCCTTCTCAAATCATCATATGAATCATTATTTCATATATTGTAAAAATTAATTTACTCTCTTAAAGTTCTAGGCAACTTCAAATGAATTTCAATATGAACTAACTTTGGGTGCTCCAACTCAAACATCAACTTGTTCGAAACATATGAAATTATTAAAATTCGCACACAGATTTTTCGTATATTTCTGTGAATGTACATACATATATGGGAATGTATATATATTTCTCGATACAACAGCTTGCAGATTGTAAGCCAAGCTCGAGCAAAGCTAGCTCATTATTGTTATACTATATGGCTGCTTATGTGTGCGTGTGTGCGCGTAAACACATACACACATGTGTGTGCGTGCCATTGTGTTGCTGGTTCCTTTGTTGTTTAATGGAAAAAGTGCCTCGCCTGTTGCTGATTGCATTTCAAGTTTGTTTGCACCAATAGATATTATACTAGAGAACCGCACATTGTCGGCATCGGCCATGGCCAATGGGAGCTGCTTGTTGCTGCCCAAAAATTCATTTTCAGTTTTCATTTTTGGTTCCATAGGTTGTTACTGTTGTTTGTTGTTTTTGTTGTTGTTGTTGTTTTGCTCTCGCTGGAGTTGCAGTAGCAAATAATTAGCCATCATTTGCCAGCAAACTCATGAGATTTGCAGCACGATGTGACGACGCACACTAACGAGATATCGAACTGCGTTGGCCAATTAAAAGCCGTCGCAGCTACAACCCGTCAACGAGCTCGATTTTCATTCAATGCTGCTGCTGCCTGGCAGCTGATGCTGAAATTCCTAGTTTCTAAAGAAATTAGAGCCTCAACTCAATGGCCAGACAACTCTGAGCTGGGCAATTGAATGGATGCTCATTGTAAGCTAAGCCATTCAAAGCCTATTATTGAACTTTGCCTCTTGCTCTTTTGTATTTAAATTTTCAATAATATAATTATCTTGCTAGTTGGCCAGAGAGAGAGACAAATCAAAAGTTGTTCTAGAGAACTTTTGTTTTCTAATAATAACAAGAAGGAGTGCTCTAGTCGGGACTCGCCGACTAGGAGATACTCTGAACCTGACGAACCCTTGTTCATGTGCAAATTGTTCTTCTATGTGGAATTACTGACACTCATATGCAGGGCTGTCCATATTCGACGGACCCATTTGGCAACCCTATACCTTTTGACCTTTTGGGTATATTTCGTCGTACGGGCTCAGGGAGACCATATGAGTGATACATCAAAAAGTGATATCAACAAATGTACTTAGGCCAAATTAAATAATTATTATCGTCGACATTGATAAAAAAAATAAATAGATAAAAAATAAAATACATAAAATAACTATAATCATCAAACATCAGTAAAATTGTGTTTTTCTTTGAATAAAAAAAAAAAAAAAAAAAGTAAAAGTAAAAAATATTGTGTTGTTCTTTGATGAGAAAAATAAAATAAAAAATAAAATAAATAAATAAAAAAAAAAAATAGAAAAAAAAAATAAATAAAAAAAAGGTCTCATTGGCCTTCTAGGATTGCCAGATGGGCTCGTCGAATATGGACAGTCCTGTATGTATGTTTTTCAAAGGACGAGTCTCGGACGGCCAGCGCACATGACTACGACTGATCGACTCGACTTTGTTTTGTCCGATATACAGATGTGCCACGCCTTGCTTCTAGCTGTTACATTCATTGCCACAAAACCAATATGCTCTGATTTCGTCTTTTTGAGTGGGTTCAGGGTATGAAAAGTTGATTAAGCCCGAGTTTAGCCTGGCAGTTGGCATTATCCTTGAAGCACTTAATTTCCACTTTTCGTAAAGTTTGCTGTTTCGCGAGGTCCTTGGTTGCTGCTGTCAAATGAATGCAATTGACTAGATGAGGCATAGCCGCTGTACTCAATAAAATACACAAAATATAAATTCTGGATTCTATGATATTTGTGCTCTCAGCTATTCCGACATCTTGCCAAATTCATTATTTGCGAGGACCACATTACCGAGCACTATGAAACACTTGAAAAAAATATAAAGTAAAGTGTATGTGTGTGGGTGTGGGTGTGTGTGTGTGACGGTGTGTGTGTTGAGGTGTTGCTTCGAACCGCTCGAGTTGAAAATTGCCGCACAACTGAACCGAACTGCAGGCGAGTCAATGGAAATTCGTTTCGACTGCTTTGTTTGCTTTCCGTCTTCTCCCTATATGTGAGTGTGTGTGTGTGTGTGTGTGTGAGTGTGAGTGTATTTTTTTCCACTGCTCATTGCGTGAATTGGATGCTTTCTTTGGGCATTGTTGTTGTTGCTGTTGCTGCTTAAAAATTGATTAACGCTTTGCCTATAACAAGTTTCAAATTACCAAAAGGCGTCTAACTGACGCTCGGCTCAGCGACTTTGCTGCCAAGTCTCAGCTCCACTTGCCAGTTTCTTTTACTTTTTGTTTATCGTATGTGCACAGTAATTTAGCACCTGTACTGCGCATGTGTGTGTGTGTGTGTGTGTGTGTGCGAGCGCATTTAGGCGTATCTGTAATTCTTGGCTTGTTAAAGAATTTCTATTGATGATTTCTGGTTTGCGGGCCATAAGTCTAAATGGCTTCTCATTGCCACTTCGTTGTGTTTATTGCCGCAACTATTTAACACATTTGGCCACGCTGTTGCCACGGCCAAAGCGGGTATATTTAGTGCTAAGAATGACTCAAATACCCTGTAGTTATATCACAGCTCAGCTCTCAGCCGGCTATGAAACTCTGCTTTAAGCAGAGTATGGAAAAACAGCTTTTGACTTGTTTTTGTTCACATTTTCTATTTGCCCTGAACAAGGAAAATACCCAAATTAAATGTATGCATATGCTGATGTATAGACTAGACTGCTTGCTTTTTATTTTATTTATTTATTTTATTTTATTTTTTGTATTTTTTTTTGTATTTTTTTTTTTTTTTTTGTATTTTTTGCCAGCTTCATGTTAAATGCCCTAATTTCTCGACCACTTTGGCCCTGCGGCCGCTGACGTCGCGACTTCGTCAGCTGCTTCTTTAGCACCTCGGTGTGATTTGTTCAGCTTGTTTATGCTACACTCCATTGCCATAGATACTGATGCGATTTGTTGGGCCCTGTCATTGTACCGAGGCCCACGCCCACGCTTACGCCCGCGCCCATGGGCTGTCATTTGGGCCGGTGTCATAATTGCAAGCAATATCTGCCGAAGATTGAGCCGTGGCTGCTGCAGCGGCAGCTGAGCCTAATGCCTAATATGCTGGCACTTGAGTGGCTGCCAGACGCAGAATGTGGCTCGCTCGATGTGTAATGTGAAATGGGTGGCTAAATGTGCCTAATGTGCGCAAATCATCAAGGATGTCAAATACAAATAGACTAGCACCCACACGCCCACACGCCCACACACATATACAGAGTTAGCTCCCGTATAAGTAGATACACACGCTGAAACAGGAGTGTTCGTATTTATGAGGACAGGCAAGAGTACAGCGTGTGCTACATGCGTGTATATATGTATCTGTATGTGCGTACTTATATATACTTACACACACATAGAGACAGCACATCATCCGATTATGAACTCCAGCCATGCACATGTTTCGCTAAATCCTTCGAAATTCCGCTGAAAATTACACTTCAAGCCGTTCAGAATACAAGATCAGGCCAAAGCCAACTCGTGAATTCTATTCGAAATGCGTAGATGCTTTTCGATATGTAATTTCTAGTTTATAGAATATACCCTACTGTAGGCGGCCTGGCAGGGTAGTTGACTGAAGTAATTCGAGCTGTATATATATTTATAAGGTTTACCTATAAGCTCGGCTGTATAATAAAATATAGAATGACATACATAAGAGTTATTTTAACAGATTTGCAATTATCTGAAGAATATGAAGGTGCTTCAAGCTATCTAAGAACGATATGATACTTGGGAAAGTTAAGAAAAACCGAATTTAAATATCGCCGCAGCTTCACCTCTGTAATATGCCCAGCTGTTGGGTCTAGAGGGTATTCACCTGTCCATCATTGCGCTTGACAGTCGCTCAAATCTTTTGCTCAAATTATAAGTCGGCCGTCTTATGCAAAGTCTCAGAAAGTCGATAAAAATCAAGAGAGGAGGCTGGGGAGGGGCACAGAAAGTTTCAATAAAATGTTGTTAAATATTTAAAAGCAACGCCGCTTTTCCGGTACCCAGACCCGGTTGCTACCACCGCCCCGCCCCAGCGAACTGCCCCCACCCCTTCCAGTGTTGCCACTGGCTGGTGCGTGCTTCTCGATGCTTAGGAAATAGCAAACACGAAATTCATAAGGCAAACAAAATGAAATGTCGGTCAGCAGCTGCTAAGGATGTGAACTCGGGCAACTTTGGGTTAACTTCGAGCATGGGGGAGGAGGGGGGCCAGCCAGCCCAACAATGCCCCATGGCATACTTTCGGGCGGACGTACATTGCTGCACAGCCATAAACACACACACACACACATACACAGAAACACAAAGCAGAAAAAGTGAAACAAAAGCACAACTGTACAAAATAGAGACAAAAAAAAAAAAAGAACTAAATGGGGAAATGGGGAAAATGGGAAAGCACCTACGACGATGTCAATGCGGCACCGAAAGGGCACCGAGCAGTGTTAAATGCAGGCGCAAAAAGTCATTAATAAAATGCCAAATATGTCGAGGCGGCTGTCAAATTGTCAGCCAGCATTATTAAATGTGAAATGAAAACAACTTTTAAAGAAATAAAAAAATGTAAAGCTTTTAGCCCCAATGCTGGCCCTGGCTCACTGGATGCCATTTGCTGGCCTCTGGCTTAACCCCTTTCAAATCTACTGCAAGTAAGCAAATCAGCTGTGAATTTGTTTTGCCTTATTCAATACTTAAATTCAATACAAGTTCGTTTTACAACACTATTCTCGCCTCGTGCTATTTTGGGCTTTGCAGTCAGTTTCAATAATTGCGAGAGCCAAATGAAACGCAACGTTTCGCTTGGCTGCGCTTTTGCGGCATACGCAAATCGATGGCGACACTAAAATTTCACACTTAACCTGCTCCACTAGCCGAGCCACACTTCAGACGCAGCAGCAGCAGCACCAGCACCACCAGCAGCACCGCCAGCACCACCAGCAGCAACAACTTGGCATCGATTCACTCGATTGAAGCCTTTGGCCGATTTTCAAGTATGCAGAATGCCAATGCGGCAAGCGGCATGCGGCATGCGGCATGCTGCATGCGGCAGCAACCCTTGGGCCGTCAGCGCTTCAGCTTATGTTTGAGCATGCAACCTGGCAGCTCTTGAGCACTCGCAAACCTTTCATACGGCTCGCACACTCACTGACTCTGAGTGTTTAGTTCTTGCGGCGCCAAATTGTGCCCAGGCCCAGGCTCAGCTCGGCATACAATACTTTGGCTGACTAACTGAAAGGCGGTCAAGAAGCAGTGCTTAAATGAACTTTATATATATATAAATTTTTATGTACATATATCCAGAAGTATTTTCAGCCTTTGTCTTTGAACAATTGAAATGCTAAAGCTAAAGAAACAAAAATGATTTTTAAAATACCAAATTTAAATGAAATTGGTTCAGCAACGAAAAAGTAAATAATGTGGGATGTGGGATTAAAAACAAGAAAATGCAATCAAGATCTATAGGCAGCAGTATATATGTATATAGAATTATTAAATATACAATTAGTAATATTCTCTGCCATATTCATATATTTACTTTGATAATGAGGATGAAGCTGGAGGGTCTATTAGATTTTTCCAACAAAATTCGGTAATATGGATTATCTCTGACGGTTCAGCGTGGAGCTGCAAACTCTATCAAATACAACCAATAAAAGTCTAAGTTATATATAATATGCCCTCTGCTTGATCTCTTTACTTTGGTAGCAGAATCGAATTGACTCGGCAAACAAAAGTGAATCTCTTTAAAGTTCTACAAAGTATTGATCATCAAATTCATATGAAATTGAGTCATACTCCCTCTGCCAGATTATAATTGCCTTGGTAATCATTGTGAAGCTGCAACTCTTATCAAATATAACTAACAAAATTCCATTTGTAAGATCTATTTACTTTGAATCGATCCTCATATCTATAGCACTTCTTCTGCTCTGGCTCCAAAGTGAATCATATATTTTTGTTAACCAACACTGGCCAATGTGAAGCTCTTAAGTAGCTTCTACTCAGCTTTTCACTTCTTGGCATTAACGGCAGTGTATCGTGCTCTGGCTCCGGCTCTGGCTCTGGAGAGAGTTACCTAAATAAGTATATACTAATATATACAATCAATTTGACATAGGGGCTCACGGGGGCGCAGCAATAAAGAATTTTCTTTTCTGGCTAATTTTTTGTTACATTTTTTCATGCTTATTCTTCTTGTTCTTCATCATTTTGTTTGTTTGTTTCTGGTTTCTGTTGACATTTCTTGAGAGTTTTCACCCGCTTTGGCAACCTGCTGCTTCCACTTGCTTTGGGTTTTTATGGCACTGCGTTCGTTGAAAAAAAATGGAAAAAGGGAGCACTGGAAAATTGTTTCTGTTGGACTGCTTGTTGTTGTTATTATTGTTATTGTTATTTTACTGTTGTCTTTTGCACGTCCAACCGCTCGACACGTGTCCACGTGGCCCGTGCGCATATCGAAAAGGCGCAAAGAAAAAAAAAAAAAGCAAAGAGAAGAACAAATGAAGAGAAGGGCAAAACTTTTCCCATTCGCTTTCGGGCCTTTCACCAAAATCATTTGATTCCCAAGTTTATTTTCCAGTTGCCTTTCACTGACTTTTTCCCACAACTTTCGACCGAACTTAGACCAAATATCTGGCGCAATGTTTTGCATTTAAATATTTTCTTTCTTTTCTTTTTTTTTATTTTTTTTTTTTTTTTTTTTTTTTTTTTGGCAATTTCAATAGCATTAGCACTCGGTTAACTTGCAGCGCTGTCTCGATTCTGTTTGCTCAACAGTTAGCATTTTCCTTTATAATTTTTCGCGTGGCAATGCTCTCGCTCAAAACGCTTCGTGTTTATTAATTTCCCCAACAGCTATTAGCTGCAACAAACCACTTTTGGCACTGACAAATAGCGGCAAATTATGAAGTTCCAGTTCCATGCCAGCCCCAACAATCCGACCCGTGCCCGGAAATGACCCAGTGCCAAAACAGTTCAGTAACTTTGGCCCGCCGCTCCGCCAAAAAGGAAAACTTTTTGGGCAATTTCTTTTTTTAGCCGCGCGCCAACAATTAATTGAAATTAACATATTTTGCTTTTATTTAAGGCAACTTATCAGGCGAACCGCCGCCCGCATGAGCGACCAAACCATTTCACCACCACCACGTCCCACGCCCCACGCCCCACGCCCCACGCCCCTCACCGCACTCTGCTTTAATCCCCTACTCCTGCTCTCGCACCCTGTCGCGCTCATATTTCAGCTGTCATGTCGATTTCCATGGCTGAATTTCTCTGCAACGCAAAAGTTTTAATTTTTTGAAGTTCTGGGCATACTTTTCACATAGGCGTCAACTTTGCAGCCATAGCGGCCAGCTCATCTCCTCCAACCCTTTTCCAGCCCTAGGCTGGCCTAACCCGTCTATGCTGTGCGGCCGTGGCAGCTGTTACGCATTTCAATCAGCATTAGGTTGCTCGAAACACTTGGCTATGGGCGCCGACTTTAAAGCAGTTTATATCTTGCGTGGTTGCTTATCGCATTTGTATATCGATAAATATGCGATTGTTAGATAAGGCTGTTCGGGTTAGCAGTAGCCCGTGCCTATTGATTTGAAAGAAATTCGGAAACATGGCAATTGGAATGGAGAGAGATATAGATAGAGAGAAAGATGTAGATAATAATCTGTATATTATATATCTCAATTTACAAGGCAAATTTCTTATCTGCAAGACTCCTGCCCTTAGACCGCAACAGCTCAAGCTCAACATCTTGACCAACTTATTTGAGTCCTAAGTGATGCTAAGCTAACTTTTTAAGATCGTCAAAGTTGATTGAATCAAAATTACAGTTTTAATGTGCTTCAACAGCAATAAAAGCTCTTAATGAGTGTTGACAAGTTTGTCTACTTAAGCAGCTTAATTTGGCAACCATTTAATGAGCTCTTTGTTTTCATTTACCAGGGCATTCATATCTTCAGCATTTCAGCCTATCATTGCATATAAATCATAGCAAATTTGATGAACTGATTGTAGCTACGAAATCCAGGAGCAAATTTATTGAGCTTTCACTAGCGGTTTCAGCAAACAGTTAACGCTTCAGCTGGGGCACAGATTCAGCCCGCTCGAATCGGAATTCCCGGCGAACACGCCTAAGGGGGCTGGCTGGCTGGCTGGTTGGTTGGTTGGTTGACTGGTTTGGTTGGCTGGTTGGCTCAGTTGACTGGGCTGGTGGGCAGACGCCATTTCCGAGCTATCACAACTCCCATATCGCGCATGAGGTGGACATTGCTCATACGCCAGCGAGTCCCCAGTTGCCCCATTTGCTTGGGCCTGGGCTTGTTCCTGTGCTTGTGTTGGCTTTCTAGCTGGTATTTAGTTTGTGTTATTGTTTGCCCAGCTCTTGTTGTTGTTCCTTCTGCCCTTTATGAAAAATTATACGAAACTTTTAATTTAGTGTGCGCGCAGCTTAACAGTTGTGGGGCCAGGCCATGGCTCCATAGGTGGAGTAATGCCGGCTCAAATCCCAATGCGGCGGCTGGTTAATGTTCAAGTCGGCCGAGACGGCGGTACGGTGTGGCATAATGCGTGGGCTAACGGCAAATAAATTACGTGCTTCTACTAAGTGCGCGCTCTGCACGCTGAGCATTTGATTTGCCTCTTAAACGTGGCTGCTCGGCCGACAGCCGACAGCCGAAGGCGAATCAGGTCAAGCAGTGCGGCCTAATGATTGCACTAGAGCAAGGCTGAAAGCTACAATTCGCTGGCAACTCAACTGAAGCTGCCTTGAACCAGAAACAACAGAGCAAAGAGTTCAATTGAATAATTTTCAATGTGATTTTCAGCCAGAGTTCCGCCAGAGTTCCTGCAGAGCTGAGTGTAATGCAATATGATGTTGCCATGCAAACCTCAACGTCAACTCTGAGACTCCACTGCTGACACTTCCGGTCATTCAAATGCGAATCAATGTGCACTGCCCACATACGCAGAGGGCGGACCATCCATTACTGATATTCGACTCTGCCACTGCCGCCTAAAAGTAGGCAATGCCTTTTTTTGCCGCATGGCATTCGTGCTTATAGAGGTGAAACCAATCTGTGCTTTGTGCTCGCCTGCGTCTCGGCAAGTATTTTAGCGCGATAATTACGCGCTGCTCAAGTTCCGGACCGCTACCTATAACGGGCAGCAGCACGGGGGCGGCCCGGTGTGGGCGTGGTAGAGCAGAGCAGAGCTAGCCATGAGTACTGCGCGTTGGTTGAACTTTCGGCATTTCTGTGGAATTCAATTTCAAAGCTATATCATTTTCATTTAATTTCACGCTTTCAATTTGCCAACCGAGCGACGACAACACACTCACACACACACACACAACTAGTGGAGGGTCTTGTGGGCTATCCTTTTTGACTGCCTCTCCACCTAGTCGCCCCGTGCCACAATTCCTTTCACAGCTCTTTGTGTACAGCTCTCTCTCTCTCTTTCTCACTCTCCTTTTCTCTCTCTCTCTCTCTCTCTCTCTCTCTCTCTCTGTGTGTGTGTGCGTTTAGATGACCTCGTCCGTGCCTCGCCGTCGGCGTGCCATAATAGATTTTTGCACCTATTGTCTGTAAAACGAAACCGTAACGAGCTACTAAAATCGCTGATACCCTTAATATGCATGTGGAAGCACATGTATTTTGCTCTACCTTTTGCCATCCATCAATTTGATTGACGGCCAACATTTGACTATTTTTCGCTTCTGACGTTTTGTTTTTTTTTTCTCTCGAACTGATTGCAGATATTATGTTCGCACTCGATATGCCCCGCGCACAGATTTGTGCGTGGTATTGCAAGTGCATTGAGGGCTGTGCATTGCTTGATTGGATGCTCTTTTGATTCAGTCTCTATTTTTGGCTCTTCACGTCGATCTCGCCAACATGGATGCGATGAAAACGTTTTCCATTCACATGGGTTTCTATCGCTATTTTGTCAGCCAGCTCAGTTTAACGGGAGGTTTAACAACAGAGAGAAAAAACGAGCTCGTCTCATATTCATGAATTGTTTCATAAGTTGTTGCTTATATTTTTATTTTTATTTTCGCCTTCTCATTTTGCTGGGCCTAGTAAATGAAATTTTAAAGTTACCTATTTCCGACCCTAATCAAGACAGCAGCTGTGCGTGTGTGTGTGTGTGTAGGTGCGCGTGTGTGTGTGTGTGTGTAGGTTGGTGGTTGCAAATTAAGTTATTATTGTGAGGGTTGAGGGAGGGCGGGTGATTGGCTAAATGATGATGAAAACTTAAATGCTTTATATTATGAAAAACTAATGTAATCAATTCTTGCTTTCTCTCTCTCTCTCTCTCTTTCCCTCTCGCTCACTCACACACTTGTCACCACTTCTTCCGTCTTTAATTACAATATATAGCGAAAACTTTGATTAATTAAAAGTAAAGAAAAGCACAACAACAAAACACAAAAGCAGCTCAATGCCGAGGAGCGCCAAGCAACTCTTCGTGGACTTTTTGTGCGTTAGCCTTGTTCGCCCGTTTGCCAAGGACACCATTCAATAAACAACAACGCGAACAAAGAGCAACAAACACAAATACAAAAGAGCAAAAAACAGAAAGAAAAAAAAAAAAAAAAAAAACAAAACAAAGAACTTAATCAAATTTCCAGCAAATCATCGAAATGGAATTGAGCATCGGAATTGCCAAGCATTTAGCGAGCTATAACAACAGCAGCAGCAACATCAACAGCAGCAGCAGCAACATCAACAGAAACGGCAACAGCAACAGCAACAGCAACAACAACTGCAACAGCAATAGCAACCAGATCACTATTCGAAGTTGTTCGAAAACTGAGTTGAGCCATCGCTGCAACAAAAACAACGACAAACATCAACTGAATACCAAAAGCGACAACAGCAGCAGCAACAGCAGCTACAATAACAACAACAAAAGTAACAATAGCAATAGCACAACGATTCCGATAACAGAAATAGCAAGAACAACAACAACAACAACAACAACAACTTCAAACATTACTAACCAGCTAGATCGAACAGCCGATACGGCAGCAACAGCAACAGCAACAGCAACGACTGAAGCTGAAACAGCAACAGCCGCAACAACAACAGCCACAGCAACAACAACAACAACAACAACAACAACATTAAAAGCTGCAGCAACCGTCCATCAAGCAGCTGACAGCCTCAGCAACACCTATAATAGCTACAACAACAACAGCAACAACAACTACTACTAAGCCGGCAATAGTAACTGCAACAATCAGCAAACCGGCAGGAACAACAACTCCCAGCTACAACAACAACTGACAAACAACAACCCAAGATGCAACGTCTACGTACAACATTCACGCGTTCGCGCACGCCGACGGGCGCCGAGATGAAGATGCAGAATAGCCTCGAGGTGCCCAAGCAGGTACAATGTCCACAGCAGACTCATATATCGATTAATTATCGGAATTCGCTTAAAGTTGAGCTATCGATGAGTTATCGCAATCGATAACGGCGCACATATCAGCTCATCGATATATTGAAGCGATCGATAACTAATCATATATGATCGATAGTTATTGTGTTGTGTTATCTTATTCTCTGTGCATGTTCCTGTTATCGATTTTGTTTACATTTCAAATTTTTTATCGTTTATCGAGTGTTTACTTTTTTGCAACTTGTGCCAAGCTTTTCGTTTTCTTATCGATAACCTGCAGCATACTAATCCCAGCTATTGGCAGTGCTGCATGTTCGATAACTTATCGCTTTTGTTTGTGTTTGTCTCTGTGATTTTGTGTTGGGCCCGCATGAACGGCAGCCCCGCCTTCCTCTCTCTCGACTTCTCGGTGTCTTTGTCTCTGAGTAATGAGCAGCTATGTTTTACTCTCTCTCTATCTCTTTCTCTCTCTTTCTCCCTCTCTCTTTGTCGCGTGCTTGTGCTGTTCATTCGTAGGTGCGCTCCGCCTCGTTTGACGAGATGCAGCTGGAGGCGCAGCGCATGTCGGCCCATCTGCTGAAGCAGCAGTCGTCCTCGTCGGCGGACGAGAGATCATCGGAGGGCGGCTATCTGCAGGTGCCGCAGGCGGCGCATGCGCAACGCTCGCACAGCTTCGACTCGGCGGCTGCCTCGGTGGGCAGCGACGATTCGGGCGCCTTCTTGGAGGTGCCGCGCCGTCTGAAGGCGCGACGCAGCTCGTCGACCAAAACACCGCCGCCCTGCATCCATTGCTACTATTTGGAGCAGTACGAGAAGCAGATGAGCGCCGAGCAGCGCTACTTCATAGACCATCGCGAGCTGTCGACGCTCAGCTACAGCAACACCAGCTCCGAGGCTAGCGACGATGAGGACATTACCGAAGCGCTCGAGGATGACGAAGAAGACGATGGGGCGGAGGGGCCAGCTGACGCCGATGCAGAGCCCGATGCGGAAAGGCATAGGGAAGGGGATAGAGATGCGGATGCGGATGCGGATGCCTGCGCTGAGGCGGATGCCAGCGGAGGCACAGAGCTCGATGACGATGCGGCCGCCGAAATGGACATACGCATGTCCAACCTGAGCATGGGCAGCAGCATTGAGGAGTCGAGGGCGCGTCTGCCACGGCAAATGCGTCGCCACACGATCGGCAGCTCGGTGACCACCTCCGAGGATGAGGGCCTCGAGGGCTCCGACCACGGATCGCCGCACTTCGGCAACACGCTGCTGCCGCCACAGCCGACCACGCCCTGTGGCATCACCTTCACGCTGTCGCCCACCAACGGCGACTATCCACCATTTCCCACCTATGCGTTTCCCATTGACCCTAGCTCGCCGCCCATCACGCCCATTACGCCCACGCCGGCCGTGGTGCGCTCCAGCCCGCTACTGGAGCTGCCGCCCTCGGCTGCCAGTCATCTGCAGCTGAGTGCCACCGCCGCCGCGGCAGCTGCGGCGCTGTCGCTGCCCGCGGCGGGCAGCAGCGGCGGCACCACCACCATCAACGCCAGCCCCATTTGCATCAGCGGCGATGTGGATGAAACGGGCGTGGCGATGGGCGTGCCACCGGGCCGGGCGCGGCGTCGCTCCATATCGCGGCAGGAGGCGATATTTGTGGAGCCCACCGGCAACTCGCTGGAGAATGTGTCGCACGAGGAGGTGGACAACACCAAGTCGTCGGTGGACACGGCAGACTCGCTGGACGAAGCCTCCACGATGGCCACCTGCGGCTCCCCAACGGCCGCCAATGCGGCAGCTGCGGCAAACGCCGCTACGGCTGCTCATCACGCCGGCTTCGTGGTGCGGGACATTTATCTAACTGTGCCGGATCTGAAGCGAGATCGTGCCGCCTCAGTGGACTCGTGCTTCACGAAGCTGTCGTCGGGCGGCAAGACCGAGGAGCTGCAGCCCACCGGCGACGGCTGCTTCCTTACCGTGCCCAACATCAATGCAACCCGATCCCGCTCCGTGGACATTGTCCTGCCCACCGACGAGCAGGCGCGCTACAAGGCGCTCGCCATGACGGGCAGCGGCGGTGGCGCCAGTGGAGCAGCCGCTGGCCTCTATGCGGATGGGTAAGGCGCTCTCTCTTAACCTACATCAATTGTTTGTTTGTTTGTCTTTTTGATTGTTTTTTCGTGTTGTCTTTTGTTTCATTCCGTTTGCTTCAGTTTGGGCGATTTACTAAATATTTAACCAAAGAAATGATGATTGCTTTAACTATCGATATATCGATAAATACATAACAAACTGCTTGCGCGAGTGCTTCAGTCAGGGCAAAGCAGTTCATGATCTTCCTTTTATAGATATGCTTACAAATGGGCCGAGGAACTGACAACTGGAGTTGGATGAGCGTCCAATTAAATTGGCTCTACTTATCGATAAATATTGATATCTTTGGCTTGCAGCCTTTGGCCATATCATTTCGTAATCGGGCTAATCGACATTGAAGTCGATGAATTCGTTGAGCTTTGCCTAGCCCCATTAGTATTATCATCTTAGCTCGACACGTGTCTGCCGCTGCGATGTGGGCGAGGTCTTGCGGCTTTAAGCCTAATTAGAAAAGAGGCTCGGTTAACTGTGGGTAGCAGAAAGTTGGAACCGCATTTCATAATTCACAGGCGGTGCGCGGTCATTGACTGGACGGCTGGCTGTGCTGTGCTGTGCTGTGACAGGAGGCGCACAGGGTGTTTCGGTTGACGCATGTATAAATTATGGCGGCTGTTGTTGAAAAAGCGAGTCAGCCAAGCGATTTCCTTGAATTACAACAAAAGTAGCCCATAAATAACATTCAAACAAAGTGTCCTGTTGCCCAAACTAACAGCTAAGCGTACAGGACGAACGGACGCCGACTCCTCTATACGAATGTTGGTGGATACCCGCATATACCCAGATAGTCAGCCGAACAGCCTCGAGGACAGACGACAACCGCTTCACGCTGAGTGTCGCCCGAGTGTGGCCAATTGTGGGCAATTTGTAAGCGGGCGAAATGCTAAGCTTGGGGGTGTGGCAGCCGCTGTTGCCAAATATGGTTAAGCCGTTGTACAAACTTGTTTAGATAGATTGATGATTATGAGTTTTGCGACAGGCATGCAAGTTAATCAGCCTGAAAAAGACACAACTTTCTGATGGATAGCCAAGTTAAGCGGCTAGTTATTTGTTCTCTTTTTTCTTTCTTCGCTTGCCTCTTGCCTATGTCTCTGTTGGACATATCTGGAAAAGTTAGCCGGCACATAGATTTTATACTTTTGACGGAATCGTTGTTATCGTATCAAATCACAGCTGCGTCAAGTGAGGACAAAACGCTTGCAGCTTTAAGTGAGATTTATTGCATGTCGAGCTGCAAATTAAAAAGCTAGTTTTAAGGCCAAGGCACACTGGATATAGACCAAGGGACTTTAAAGTCTTTGTAATTAAAATGTAAATATTGTAAATATATGGACTGAGCTGCTGAAATGCTGACAAATCTAAAGCCAAAGCTCTCGTGTGAGCTGCCTTCAAACTAGTTACTTTAGCTTATATTAAAGCTCATGAGTGAGCTAAGAGACAACACTATAGCCATAAAAAAAGCTCTCGTGTGAGCGCCCTTAAAGCTAGCTACTCTAGGGTCTAATCTAAGCTCTAACAGCACAAAGCCCTCCGAAACATTTATACAATTATATTAAAGCTCATGAGTTAAGAGACTAACAACTCTCTGGCCATACCCTAAGTCTTATATGTGAGCTAGCTACTCTAATAAAGCTCATGAGTGAGTTAAGAGACAACTGACTCCGCTCTGGCCATACGCTAAAGCTCCTGTGTGGGCTGTCTTAAAGCTCTCTACACAGGAACCTAATCCAAGCTCTACTTATAACTGACTAATCTTTAATATTTACTGATTTTTGTGGGCTTTTGTTTACATATTTGAAATTTATGTTAAGTTCTTGACTTTGCCCACATTCAGCATAATTTTGTCTGATACTCGCACACACACACATACACACACACACACACACCCTGACATATATTTTCTAATTCCTGGTCAAATTTACTAAGATTTCTCTTTCATCTCCATTGCAGGTACGTATATATGTGTGTATATATCATGGTCAACTGAATTTGAACTGCCCATAGGCCGGCAGAAAATGAAACCACAGTCAATTTGCGCAGATAAGTATTGATAGCTGTTAGCCTTAAGCGGGGCCGAAAGACAAGCAGAAGAAGAAGAAGAAGAGGGAGATGCCACTCAGTATTGTATTTACACACGAGAGATTTCCTTTTTAATTTCCGATTCATGTGGCTACGTGGTGCAGGCACAGATCGGGCAGTGGGCGGGTATGGATGGGCGTGGGCGTGGGCGTGTGTGATTGGGATGTTCATTTATGAACGGATTTCTATATAAATATTTGCTGATGTTTATTTTTTTGTAATCTTGATTTGTTGTTCTTGTTCTTGTTCTTGTTCTCGTTGTTGTTGTTATTGTTGTTGTTGTTGTTGGGGGTATATTAGCAGGCATGTGGCTGGGCATTTGGCTTGCGCCCCGAGCGGATGCCAATGGCCATCATAAAGTTGATTTTTGATTTACGATGCCCAAGCGTGACATGTTATTGTCTATCTGCACCACCCGTCGCACCACCCACTCCGATGAGGGGTGGAGTGGTTGGCCAATGGCCACCCCCAGCTATTAACTGGCCAATGATATGTTTAATTTTTTGACCTTTTGCTCAATAAAAAGGAAAATATTATAAAATCATTCAATCATGCGGCGCATGTCGACATCGCAGCCAGCCATTCATCCAACCAGTCAACCAGCCTGTTTAGTTTAGTTTTTTTTTCTTGTTTCTTTCTGCTTCGCTTCCCTTTTTTTGGTGGCTACATGCGGCTCATTCATGCGAATTCGATGGCCATCATTGTGGCTGTGTTTCTTTTTTTTTTTTTTTTTTTTACGCTCCCTTGGGCAGCTCAAGCAGCAACAGCGATAACAATAATAATAATAAAAAAACAACAACAACAGCAAACAGTGAACTTCATTTTTATGACAATGGCGAAAATAATTTTATGAAAATTCTCCCCAGAGGCGCAAAGAATTGCAGGCATCTAAATTACCATAAATACCAGAGGCGTTGTGGGAGCATTTGAAAAGTGGAGAAAGTGCGAGACGTGAGGAAAGCGGCGTGAGCGGGTTCATTATAGCCACTGACCCGGCCATTAAAGGGGCACTTTAGCCCAGAGGCTGGCGCACGGCTCATTGATGTTAATCATTGTAACTGCTGTAAATAGCCAAAATGTGATAGATTAGCAGTGTGAGATCCTAAAACGATCAACTACTCGAACTGAAATGTAGAAAGTTAACTGTCAACTGATCCAAGCAATGCAATAGCTATTCACAATGGGAGGCGTGAGTTGGGCAATTTTTAGCAGACTAATTGTAGAGCTCGATCAGCGATCAATGCGACACGGCGATATTTGATTATAGTCAGAAGAGTTTTTCCTAAATCCCAATACTCGAAGCTCTTCCGCGTTGGGGCTAATGCCCTTTATCATGCTTTAATACTAACAGAAGTGAACAAAATTTTGGTAAGACTTAAAAAACCTATACTTCCTTGAAAACCTATACTTACTAGAAATCTGATACTTAAAAATTTAATGGGAAATAAGATAATAATAGCCTCACATGCATAATATTGTAGACATACTCTAAACTAAAATTAAAGCAAGCTTTGTAGCCAATTGTAAGACTACCAAATACGTAACGGTATTATATAAGAAATATAAGACCTCATAGACATTTTAAAAAAATTTTCCGTACACATGTCATATAGAAGATCTCAAATACTCATTGTAATTGAAATTACCTGGTTCTATAATCGATTTTAGTACTACAAAATTAGTCTTGCCAATGTCCAAAAAGTTAACATTGGTAAAACTATATATAACTATATATAAGAAAATTGATTAATTATAGATGATATAAAATACGCACAACATTGATTTCAATATTTATATATACATATATAGAGTATTTATAGATTTCTATAATTACAGACTCGTCTCAGTTGAGCGATCTGTGAAATATTTTTGCATTTGATCTAATATTTAATAATAAGCGCACAAATGGTTTCGCTTAACTGTGAGAGATCATGTGATTCGACTATAAATTATATGCCCATAATATTCGCATTTAAATCAAATTTTCGGTGTATTTCACCCGAGTGAGTAACGATCTATAATTTTGATGGGATGGCTTCACAATACGTTTGATCCATCATCAGATTTATGGAATCAATGATTGGCCTATAATTGAAAATCCCTAATGTAGAACTGACGTCATCTCATATTAAATATAATACCCAAGATGAAATATGTATATAAATTAGTTCTATTTCATTGAATTACATTCCATATACATACATATATTGTGTGAGGCGTTAATCTGGATTGTGTGTTCGTCCATTTGGATGCTGCATATCGCTGCACTCTAATTGACTTCTGATGGCCACTAAATTTTTCGGCTAGACCATAAAAATGTCTATCGTAATGCTGTCGATGCTATTGTCCATGTCCCGGGCCGGGCGGGGCTGGGGACGTGCTCTGCTCGGAGTTCCAGTTCCGGATTGCTGACGCACACCGCAAATAGCCAGCGCAACAAGAGGCAGCTAAAACAACAAGCAGATTTCTGTTTTTTGCTAGCCCATACCCTGGACTCATTACACGTGTGGCGGGGAGTATTGGGTCTGTGTTTTAGAAGAAAAGAATGATTAGAGGAATTTGAGATTCAATGGAGATTCATTTTGATGAATGAATTAGACTTTTCCGGGCTGGTCATATAGATTAGGCAGTATTATCTAATATATTGGCCTCAAATGCTCATTAGCTATAAGTGAGGCAGGTGCTTGTTACAGGGCATCTATTAGTCGGTCAGCTTAAGGGCTGTGCTTGCCTTCACTTGTCTGGCAACTACGTCATCAACAATCGTCAATCGTCAGTCCGTCAGTCGTGTGTGTACGCGTCGTGGCGGCGACTGCGGGGACTGGGGGGGCGACGGCTGCAAAACGCCAACAACAAAGGCAACGAAATTGAAATGCAAATTGAAGGCACAAAAGCGAAAAATGCCAGCGAACAATCAAAGCGAGACAAAAGCAGCGCAGCGCAGCTAAAAATGTCACCATGGAAATATGAAAGCAAAGCAGCAGGCGCAAGAGATCCCAACAAATTCACAAATTACCCCCCCAACCTAACCCACCCACCCACACGAATGAACAAGCGAACGAAAGAGCACGATCTTACAGTACGCACACACACACACACACACACACACACACACACACACACAATACCGACACACACATTAGCCACACTAGAGAACGTCACACAAAACTCACCACAAATCGGAGGTGACAAAGCGCGCAACTTGGCGATCTGCTGACGCTGCCGTCGACGCCGACGCTGACGCCGACGCTGACGCCGACGCAGACGACCGGCGCTGGCTGCTGCTGCGTCAGCCGCCGCTCGACGGCCGATCGCTGCCTCAGTTGCCGTGTGTGGTTGGACGCCGCCAGCCAACGAAAAGAACGTGAACGTGAACCGTAAAGAGTCGCAGCGCATTAACTCACGCACGCACGCTAGCACGAGGCACGCGCCGGCTCGTGAGCATAACAAAAGAAATATTTAAAATTCTATTGAATATAGATTTCATGCATAAATCACTGTGACAAATGTGTAAAGAAGTGTGTGCGCCAATACGAAATGATTTTGTTTTTTTTTTTTTTATGTTTACTATATTATTTGTTTGTTTGTGCAGTAGCTGCGACTGCGACTGCGCTCAGGCAGCGGATCTATGAGCAGCGCAAAATTTAGTTAAACTAGCAGCAAAACAAATTTTATGCAATTTTGCTATCAACTCATGTAACATGTTGTTGTTGTTGTTGCAATTGTTATTGCTATTGTTTTGATCTGCTAAAGTGAAATATGTCAAATCAAAACAACAACAAACCGTGGGCGTTAAGCAATGGGCGTGTCACTCACTGTGCGCTCTGGCTAATTGACAGCATTTCAGCATTTGATATTTCACAGAACATTCGGTCATTTGACTCGCTTAGCAGGGGCAATGTTTAATTTAATTAATCGATGAACTTGAAAACAAAAAAACAAAAAAAAACACACACACAAAAACCACGCACACTCACACACGCACTCACACACACACACACACACTCACTCACACCTCATCGCACGCTCAAACTAAAAATAAGCTGATGAGTCGTTAGCGACGTAGACATGTAAACAAACGCACGAGCAGTGTTGTAAAGCGCGCTTGGAGTGCTCCCGGCAATATGGCCGTAACACTGAATTTAATGGAGCAACACAGCTTAGGCAGTTTTCGAAGCTTGGAAACACATTCGATCAGCAGTTAGTCCAGTTTTTGTTGCTGATTCGCAGCGACAAGTTCATTCAACTCGATTTAAGCACTGTGTATTCCAGTATTTCAATTAACTTGAAAACAAATTATTTTCATAAACATTTAACTCGGATTGTTCATACTTAAAATATACAACAAGTGCCTGCAGTTTGAAATGTGATCTGGCTCACAGCTTGAGAAATGCGGCAGACATATTTATTGACGAAACGTTTAACTCGTTTCTTCCTTAAGTTCGTTGAAGGAGTTCTATATAAAAAGAAGTATGAAAGAGTTTTATATTCAATAAAACAATATTCAAATATTAGCAGTCGAGCTGTGAACAAATTAATTGCTAGAAAGTTTTTCCCTTAAAAACAAAATTAAGTTGACTTCGACTTCAATTCTTTGCAGGATTTGATTTGTAAATTCCTAAATTTTTTGCATAAACTAAACAAAGTCAATAAAGTTTTATTACTAAAAATAAATTAAATAAATACAAATTTAAAATAAATAAATAAATTGAATAATAATACAAATATTTAGAAATAAATAAAATAATAGTAATCTATAGAGATCTTCCTTAAACAATTAAAAATTGATTTGAGCTTAAAAATCGGCAAAACTATTGAAAAGTGAAAGGAGAAATTTATTTCTAAATTTGATAAATAATTTATATAAGAGAAAATAAAGAAATCCGCAATATTTAGAGCCCTTTAATACTGAATTTTAAAATATAAAAATATTCAAATATTTTCAAATTAAATACTTAGATTTTTTCCATAAGCAGAACTACAAAATTGATTTGCTTTATTTATATTTTTTATTAGAAACATTCGCAAGCTTCATAAATCTAACAAAGTCAACATTTTCAGTGGTCTTCATTAATAAATGTTAAAATGCATTAAAATATATAGCCAGCCAGCCGCCTAAGCAGCTGTAAAAACAGATTTGAATACAAATTTCTGTCCAAATATTTTGATTTCGGAATTTCAAAATTTAGCGCATAAATTAAACAAAGTCAACATAATTATTTAGAGCCTTTGATCATTGTATCAAGCACTAGAAACGCTTCAATCAATTCTAGAGCAACAATTCGCTAGTCTAAAGTTCAAGGGGATTTCGAATAGTTCAACTCAGGTGATTTAATTTTAATTTGGCTCAGCTGTGTCACTATGTAGCAGCTTGTTTGATACATTTTACCTTTTGTTGCTGCTGTTGCTGCTGTTGCTGTGGCAGAGTGTGTGCAACACTTTGTGGCATGTGTGTGGCGCAATGCTGCTGTTGTTGGCGTCGCAATAGTTTTTGCTGCTCGCTGGTGGGTGTGGCACTTGAACCAAGAGGCTAACTGCCAGCCATGACATTTCGAGAATTTCGCACTCATTTAAACGATCGCAGCAGCAGCAGCAACAACAACAACAACAACAACAATTACGTCGCGTTTCGTCTATTTGGCTTGATTTATTATGTTTTTGTTTTTTTTCTTACGTTTTCTTTTTTTTTTTTTTTTGGGTTTTGCCTTTAGCGTTTGCTGTTGCCAGCGTCAGTATCAGCATCAGCGTCGCTGCCGCTGTTGTTGTTGTTGTTGTTGTTGTTGGTGTGATGGCAGCTGCGCCAAGAAAACATCAGAGGGCAGCCAGCCAAGTCGAGCACGCCCCTCACATTTCGAGTGCGGGGCGGATCGCTGGCATGGCAGCCAACCGGCATATTGCGCATACGCCCAGCGAGCCAAATATTGTAAATGTGCAATTTATGGCCAACTAATATCCAGTGGCAATTTATGACTGCATAAAATTGTACATTTTAATCAAAAGAGCGCTCGCTTTTGCGGCTGCCGGCCGACGGCCAATCGGCCAATCGGCCCACCGGCACAAGGCACGCTTCCACCTGCCACCGGCCCAAAGCCCCGACAGAAATTCGACAACAACTACAACAACAAAAAAAGAATAATTTGTGTAGAAAGCAACAAGCGAGGAAAACAGGAATAGAAATGTGAAAATACAAAAATACTGAAAATTATGTTAAAAATAAATATCAAGTCACACACATGTTTTAGATTTGAAACGTTCGACTCGCTGCTGTTGTTGTTGTTGTTGCGGTTGCTGATGCTGGTGTTGTTTCTTATAATTAACTTAAGTATTTTTAGCAAAAGAAATTAACAACAACAGCGACGGCGACGGCGACGGCGACAGCGACAGCAGCCGCAGCCGCAGCACCAACAACAACGCAAACGCAGACACTAGAACAACAAAGCAACAACAGCAACAACAACAACAGCAAATCGCAAAAGGCAAATCAAGTATTTCAATTAAAATACGAAAAACGTAAATTCAAATACCGCACCGCAAAAGCACAGCAAGTAAGAGCAGAGAGTAAGAGGCGAGTCAGCTCGACTAGCTGATGCCCTTACCAATTTTACATATTCATAAAAATCGAATTGAAAATGCGATAAATCAAATACAGGGTCTGCTCGACTAGCTGATGCCCTAACCGCTAGACATATTCAGATCAACTAAATAATTTGAGATCGAGCTTAACTGAGAATCCCAATATAGAATTCAAATCTCTTGCATGTAGAGCTGGTATACAAGGCATAATAATCTCTATATATGTATGTATATATATATATATACTTGTATACATGTGCATATGCAACTCTAATACTGTTGCCCGCTGCACATAAACCACTTTCAACCATTTATGTGCCCTTGCAGCAACCACTTATGCCCGTCGCTCTGCACTCAGCGTATAAAAACCAGAAAAAAACATTTTTTTTTCTCGCTTAACGTCGCCAACAAATTTGCAAATCGCACGAAAAAAGAAAAATAAAACTGGGGAAAAAATAAAATGCGCACACACACATGTAAAGCTCTTACTATGTGTATGTGTGTGTGCGTGTTTCGAAATGTTACATTTTTTTACTCATGCGAAATACTGCGAGAGTCCAGCTCTTGCCCTAATCCTGATGCCCTTAGCGCTTTGTCAGTTTATTTATTAGCCGGCTAAAATCCTTTACATGTCTCTATGCCCTGACCTCGTCCCCTATCTGGCTCCCCCTTCTCTATCTGATTCTGTTTTAGCAACTCTTGCGCTCTCTGTCAAGCTTGTTGTTGCTTTTTTGATTTGTTTGCTCGCCGCTTAAAATTCATTCATAAATTTTCCAGTCTGTGATAAAAATTCATTGTGCAATAGATTAGAAAACTGTTTCCATGTTGACTTTTCAGCTGGCACACACACACACACACATACTTACACAAGCTCAGCCAGTTTAAACAAATTTGAATCAACAATTGCTAGATTAGTTTTTTAGCGCTCCCCGTTGTTAGTTTGTTCTTTCAAAGGTTTATCGGGCCACAAAACAAAATTGTTTCACTGTTTGCCAGCGAAGCATTAAGGTTCCACGCAAGGTATTCTCTGGAAAGGTGGCGGAAAAAGAGAGATAGAAGATGGTGAAAGATAAAGAAGAACTGAACATTTTATAGTTTAAATTTATTATTATGATAGATAGATAACACAAATGCATATATATATATATATATATATATATATATATATATATATATATATATATAAATATATATATATATATTTTTTTTTTTTATTAAATTTATTTACTTTTATTTCTTGTATAAATATACATAAATTGGGGCTTGGCATAGACAGAATATCTACACGGCTATACAGAGATATGTTTGTACTTGGGCAAACGCTACTCTTTCTTGGAATTGGCATATTTATGTATCAACAATTCGATTATAGAGAATTCGGGCTGCCATTACTTTAAGATCAACCAACACACACTCGAACTGATTTGGCCTGTTTCTGTGTCGTTTCTCGTTTCCTGCCCTCCAGCTGCGCCCATTTTCCAATTTTCTGTGAGCTTTGCTAATTATGGTCTAACTTTTTGACACAACAGCAACAAGAACAGCAACAACAATGGCAACAGCAATAGCAACAGCAATATCTCAAATGGAAAATAAGAATGTCGCCTCCACGTAGAGCTAAAGTGGCCGTAGCCTGACCTACTTGGCATCCCAGCACCCAGCCCAGTTACCATTTCCCACCTGTGCTTCCTGCCAGCCCTTGTCACCGTTACCAACACCGACACCAACACCGACACCAACACCAACACCGGCACCGGCACCGTCACCGACACCGGCTTTGGCATCGCCAGCTGTTTCTCATCAGTGCTCCGCTCTGCTTATTCTGCTTCGGTTTGTCTGCAAACTTTTGCTGAAAATCTGCGCAATCGCTCGACGTCCTGTTCCCTAAAACCCCAACAAAGCCAACTGTCTCGCGCTGGCTACCCACTGAGGGGGAAACGCCTTAGCCCCAAAGCCTAGATGCCAACGCAAATTTCCGTATTTCTTATTGAAATGTTTGCAATCGTTTTGCGTGCGCCGCGTCTCTCGTCTCGCTGCTCGCTGTTTGTCCTTGGCTGCGTCCTGCTGCCCGTTTCATTTTCAAATGCTCTTCCAGCCAAAACGCTTAATGCCAATTAAGAATATTAATGTCATTGGCAGCGACGGTCGTTTATTGTGGTGTGCGTCTGCCTCTTCCAATCTGTGAAGCAAGCCCGAGGCACTTCCAGTGTCCGCTGGCTGCTGGCTGGCTCCTGGTGCCATCTGCAGGCTTCGTTCGTTTTGTTGGCAGTGCAGATGCATTGCTGAATCTCGAGCGAGCATCGGTGGGGCAGCTCTTCAAGCTGCTGCGCCTTCGAATGCTCGTTCGCATTGTTAATATTCATTAGCCTCGAAATCCTTACTCGAGCTGTTGCCATTTGCACGAAAGAGCTTAGAGCTCAAGTTGCCAGTTGCCAGTTGCCAGTTGCCAGTTGCCAGTTACCCTTTTTCGCTCCCTCTCCGCCTCTCCGCCTCTCCGCCACTCCGCCTCTCTGCCTCTATCTCACTCACCGTTCATCAGTCTATCTCATTTGTGCTCTGTCGTTCGGCACGTTCTCCCACTCCCAACAGCCACCAATTGAATACACAGGCACCATTAATCGCAATCACAAACGAGAAGACGTGCAGATAATTTTTCATTTTGCGCAGCTCGAACGTACTTTTCATTGGCCAAATAAATTATATATATACATATAAATCTATATGTATATATATTACATATTTATATACGTATGTCCATACTCAATTCACTGTAGAGTTGTGACCGGTTATTAATAGCAGTAACTGTAATTGTATCAATATGCCAAGCCAAGCCACACAAAATTCAATGCCGAAATAGACTTCAAGCTGTTGCGTGCGCAACGCTGCGTATACGTTACTTTATTAATTAGACAGCAGCATAGGACGAAAAGCGCGAGAGGCAGCGAGAGAGAGGAGAGTGCAAGGGTGACTGCCACCAAGCAAGCTTAAATTAGTCACTTTCATACAATTTGCAAACTTTCCAAGTATTTACTTCTTTTTCTTTTCTAACTGAGTAGATGGCAAAAGTTCTTGGCGAAGTACATACGGTCGAGCTATTTAGAGTTTTCATACACAAAATTCCTTATCGATTATATTTGGTGACTGCAGATTTAGCTAGCTGTAGGGAGAAAGGACTTAGCTATCTATGGGAAGATTTGGGATTGGCTCTAAAGGGAATGAAACGAAGATATGAAACATCACATTTTGATGCTTCAATACAGTCGAGTCTCGATAATTTATATTCCGCTAAATAAAAAATCACGGTGAATGGAAAAAAAAAGTTATATGGCCTTGGACGAAATTTGTTGTCGATAATGTAAATCGTGTAAAAAAAAAAAAAAAAAAAAAAAAAAAAAAAAAAAAAAAAAAATATCTCCTTGCCATTTCGAATTATTGAGACTTCACTGTACATGTTCCGAGTCTTCCTCATACACATGATGTCTTTAGATCCATGACTTTTTTGGATGCTTTTAGCTAGAGCCAAGTCCGAATAATTTTGATTAATCTAAGGTTTAACTTTAGCAGTATTTTTGGTTGCCGAGCAGCAATTCTAACTGCGTGTGGGGCAAAAAACTTTTCAGCACAACTGTTATACGCACTATGATAGCAAAAAGCCGCAAATCTAAGCCATGTAGGAAAAAAGTGGATTTGTTCTGCACAATATATGGACTACATTAACGCACAGGCAGTGCATCAAAATACTTTTTTAACATGCTCAAAATTAAATAATATTTTAGCGCTAAATTTACTGTGCTGGCAAACAATTACACGCAATATTTTTTGTAGTCCTGTTTTTCGAATATAAAAAATATATTTATTTGCTGAAATGAAACAAGATGTTATCTCACTTTGTTTCGCAAAGAATTAAGCAGAGTTCAGCACAATATGGAAATTATATAGTAATAATATAGCAAATATATTCAACATTAATTAACGAAGAACGGGCAGGCGAAGCACCTTGAAGATTCTTGATTGTCTTTGAGTTTGTGCAGTTGTAACTCGCTTTGAGTGCGCTCTAAATGGCAAATGCTTATCGTTTACGAGCACACAAAGGAATATATGCAAATATTTATTATATATGTATGTACATATATACTAAATGCGATGCGGCTCTTACAACAAAGTCATAATATTATTGGCAAGATATCGCGATATTCCCACAGCAAAATTCTTTTCATAATCATTTTGGCTGCTCGATAGAGCGTGAGAGAGGGAGGGGGAGCGGGAGAGGGTGGGCAAGAGCTAAACGATAATAATAATATTTTTATTATGTCGCAAGAGTCGGCGAGTGTCCGCTGAGTGAATTTCTAGTTCGTGGCGTAAACGTAAACGCAAACGTAAATGCAAATTTGCAAATTGCAAAGTGTCATTTATTGAAAAGAGTACGAAAATGTTCTCAAGGTTTTTATTGATTTTGTCAGAGCGGACCGAGAGCAGAGCAGTTGGAGACGCAGAGGCGTGGCCCAGTTGGCATTGAATGCGATGCGGTCTCCGCTCATCGCTCTGCACCGTCTAATCAGCTGGCCCCGACACAGATAGAAAGGGGTACAGTCCGCCTGGACAGTTGTCCGTCCCTTAAACGATGACCATTCAGACTCAGACACCGATTTATTGATTCAGACTCAAAGTCAGACTCACACACTCACTCAGTTTTAGTTTCGAATTTGGAATCCGATTCCGATTCCGATTCCGATTCAGATTCAGATACATATTCCCCATTTGCATATAGCGCTTTGGCCGTACAGCCAGCTTCAAAGGCGGGCATCCAAATTAATCGCATTTGGATTAAAATTACGCTTCGGACCATGTTTGGCCCACTGGCTAATGATAGCGGCCAAAATACTCGGCTGTTCCGCCTGCTATTTGGGAATTGCTTGCTTTTATGCTGCGCAATGGCACGGCGCGTGCTTAGATGGGCTTGGCTGCTATTGCGACAGTCGATTATATTCGATATTCTATATACAATTATATTTCCTTTGATCTGATTATAAATGAGAGAGCGAGACATAGAGGGGTGGAGAGAGAGAGAGAGAGAGAGAGAGAGGGATAAACTGCGCAATACAAATTGCAAGTGCTTTGCATGCTATTTGGCTCTCTGATCAGAATTGATTGCTATTTCAAATCAGGATACGCCTATTTTTTATTGGAAACTATTTTTATATTCGCAAACAGGTATTGCAGTCAATATCCAATTTACTAGCATAAGCCATTGGCAGCCGGAACAGGCACAGGTGGCCCATAAGCCCCAAAGGGCTGTGCCGGCCTCTGTGCCCGTGTAAGCCCGAGGCTCAACTATGCCAAAGCGCTAAAAATATCCGCAAATGCATCGAAAACTATTAAATTCCAAAACAAAATGTGCGCTGGCCAGGCTGAAACGAGGCGCCCAGTTCATTGGGGGCTGGAGTAGGGGCTGTGGCTGTGGCTGGGGCAGGGGCGGAGGCGGAGGCGGAGGCGGAGGCAGCTGAGCTGGTGTGAAAGTGAGGCAGGTCATGGTCAGAGTCCACGTCAATTCCAGCAAACAGAATGCACGCCATGTTTGAGTGGCGAATCAAACAGGGTTGCCACCTAACAAAAAAGAAACTAGGGGAAAAAGGCAAATGCGGGAACTGAAATGAAATGTGGGCGTGTCGAAAAAAGGTCGTAAAATCGCAGTCACCAACGACAAACGCAGCACAGAGCAATGAGACATTTACACCCAAACCTCCCACACACACACACTGATATACTGGCTGTATGTATGATATGTATGTGCGTTGAGCAATCGACAAGGAACTGCAAATGGACTCGGGACGTTTTGTTGTTTTAGTGTGTAGACGCCTTAAACGCTGACAATTGACATGCAAATCCCAGCAACAACCTGCAATTTGCTTGGCCAACAACAACAACAACAACAATAACCAGGGCAGCTCTCCACTTACTTAATTGCCTTGCCATCGTAGGGGGAGTGTGACAAAGAGAGAGAGAGAGAGAGAGAGAGAGAGAGAGAGAGAGAGAGAGAGAGAGATAGAGAGAGACATGCTGATGGAGAGAGAAGAACGAGTCACGCTGTGTTTTTTTTTTTTTACTATTATTGTATTATTATTTTCATCTTGGTTTTTATTTTGTTGTTATTCTGTTTTTCATCTGAATCTGATAAGAATTTAATTACAATGCATACAATATACAAAATGTATACAAATGTATTAAGCACGCACACAAACAAAAGCAAACACACACACACACACACACAGACAGAGACAGCAACAAGCCGAGCACGCACAGACAAGCCTCTGTGCTCGTGTTCTGAATAGCAGCGGGTGAAACAATTACAAAATGAGAGAAACGAAGTCACAAAAAACAAAACAAAAGAAAAAAAAAAAAGAGGGAGAAGCGAGCTCAAAGTCAAATAAATTTGTGAATGCAATACAAATAATAAAAACCAAACAAATATGAAAGTAATTATATTAAATGCAGAGAGGAATTCTCCAGTCTCTCCACTGAACTAATATGCCCGCTTCACGCTGTGTGCTCCATTGTCTCCACATTCAATTGTCTTTTCTAGCTGACTTCTCTCAGCCTTCCATTTCCGTTCAGTCCCAAAATACTTTTTGACATGTTCAGACAATTATGAATATTGACGAAGCTGGAATGAAATCGAAATCTATTTGTAGTTAGTCATTCAAATATTTATGCTGCTATAGATCTGTTCCAGTGCCGAGCGTTTCAGCCAGACCTCAAGCAGAGCACAGCTGATATTAGCGAAACATTGTAGTGAAACATAAATGCTGTCTTCCAATTGTACATATAGAATACTCCAAGATCTCCAAGATCCATGCAGATCTCTGAGTGAAAAACTAATCAACTTTGAATACTCACCTCGCTTAGGCACGATATCTGTGTTGATTTCACATTACTGTTGTATCTCTGGGCGCCATTATGATAAGAAGAGTCTCTGCTGACGTCGCCGTCGCGGTCGCAGTCGCAGTCGCTGTCGAGGCAGGTTAGCCGGGTGAGAAACTATGCCACAATGTGGCCCACGATGCCAAAAGCAATAGCAAATGCAAACAGAAAATCAAATGCGAATCTAATGAGTAATCCAAGTGAAGTGAAATGAGATCGTAGACGAAGAGAGCGCGGCGAGCAGATCAGTTCAATTCGGTTCGGCTGTGAGTCGACGCGGGCTAGCCATGTTCATATCTTATTTGAACTGTGACAGCGACGGCAATAACAACAACATCATCAACAGCAACAGCAACAGCAGCAGCAACAGCAGCAGCGCTGCGAGCATCGCTACGCCAACGACGACGCCAACGACGACGCCGACGTCAACGCCGTTGCTGAGCATGGAGCGTTTGCTGCACGTGGTGCACGAGGAATTCCAAACGGAAGATGAGGAAGAAGACCAGAAGGCTAACGTCAGAAGAAGAAGCAGCAGCAGCAGCAGCAGCCGTAGTAGCAGCAGTAGCAGCAGCAGCAGCAGCAGCAGCAGCAGTTATTCAGCGTTGACGTCAGCGTCGAATCAGCAGGGCGAATTCATTGTCGCATCGCCTGCATGCAGTGGTGCAGCTGCAGCTGGAGTGGGAGCTGGAGCGGGAGCGGGGGGAAGTGCAGTCGCAGTGCGTCGCTTTCGACGCTCATCAATTGGCATGCAGAGAAAGTCGGCTTTTCGTCAAAGGAAACTCGACTCGGTGGGCGCTTGGCGGCGTAAAAGGTGAGTCCCGTTGCTGCACGCGCCGCACCACCCGCCCACTGGAATTTGGGGAAAAGCAGTTGGGATTGTCGTGCGCCACAGAGCTGACAGCTGACATTTCCGCTGTCTTTCCAAATGGACACTGATTAAGACACATTCCAATAAGAAGCATTCCCATTGAGTTGGCAAGTGTGCAAATTAATCTGATATAAATATATATATATATATATCTGATTGGTGGCTGAACGAGGGCAGTTTGAAAGACTTTAAAGTCAGTCGAATTAAAAATATTTCAAATAATTTAATAAAGATTATGCGTAAAAGTTATATATTTTGTAAGTGTATCGGTGAGAGATGTGAACAAAGAATTATTTAGAGAATTTATATATGTATACCAGATACATGATAAGTAAATATGCATGATTTTTTTTTAAAAAATATTATTTAGAAAGTGCAATTGACGTGGTTTCAAGACGGAGAAAAATGTTTTATATATTAGGCTAAGCATATCATTGAATAACTAAATATGCATAGAGATTGCTAACTTTTTCCACTCCAATCTTAACCATTTTCAATACAGACGCACGGCCTCGTCGAGCAATGCCCGTAGACCGATTCGCATTGTGCCCGACTGGACGGAGAATGCGGTGCAGGGCGAGCATTACTGGAAGCCCACCTCAGCCTCGGGCGATCTCTGCTGCCTCAACGAGGAGTGCATTGTAAGTACAACACACACGCAACACACACACAACACACAACACACACACACGCACAGTTAGTCATATGGGATTTGTACTGACGATATTGGACTGAGTTTTTTCGGGGCTTACAGCTAATTCAATTACGGCGGGGAGCACAAAAAGCGAAAAGCAACAAGCAGAATGAAACTTCATGTAATCGTGTAATTTATTATTTGCGTGCTTGTTCCACATACACAAATATGCAGCATATACATATGCAGACGCATATAACATAGTGTATGTACATATATCTGTAAAGTACATATATAACTTTGTTAGATGTTGTTGCGTTTGCAAACACGCACGATTGGGGCTGAATAAAAGGTTTTCCCTTTGTTTTTCTTTCTTTTCCTTTGTTTTCTGTTTTTTTTTTTTTTTTTTTTTTTTTCTGCTGTCAAAAGTTACAAGTAGTTTGTCATTAGGTAAATATAAAGATAAAGTTCAGCAGCAGTTGATTAAATAAAGGCAAGAAACTGAATTATCAGCATGTGTGGAAAGAACCTTCACAATATGGTTTCAATAAATTTGATTAGATCTCGAAAGCAAATGCATGTGATTAAGGTTAGGGCAAGGGAAAACCTATACACATTGGCCAAGAACATGAATCAATTAAAGAACAGGAGCAAGAGGGAGAGAAAAAGAAAGAAAAATGATTAATATAATATTATGGATATTTGAGCTTTCAGCTTAAGTGAGCTCTAGTACTGAAAGGAAATCTTCTTATAGCTAATCCAAAACATACGAAAAGTGGAGAGAAATATCAATTACTACATAATCACTTGAGCTTTAGCTGACATAGAATATTAATTTGAGCTTTCAGACGCTTTTAAAGCACGCCAAACTCACTCAACTCAATCGGGCAATATGTCAAAGTCTTCTAGAGCTTTCAACGACACAGACAGAGCATTAAATCTATATCAAACAGGTCAAGTACCACGTGAAATGTCAACTACATATTTCGCTTAAAATATGCTCAACTTCTCTGGGAATAGAGCCCGAAGTGAGTTGATTTTTTCTTTTTTTTCTGTTGTCGCTGGAAAGTAACTCACCTTTCACTTGCCGCGGCACTTGCCCCACACATCGCTCGAGAGCAGCGAGCGAGCTGTGTGTGCGTGCTGCGTGTGACAGATTGACTGACGTACAATTTGAGTTGAGATTAATTGCACAAGTTTATTTGGAGACAAGTGGCGGAGCCGCTGCTCAATGGGCCAATGGACGTCCAGTTGTCTGGCTGTCAGCTTAGCTAACCAATTGGCCAATTGACTGAAGACAAACTGCGTTTATGCGTTGCTAATGTACACACCTGACTCCATCTCTCTCTCTCTCTCTCTCTCTATATATATATATCTCCCTCTCCCTGTCTAACTAATCCAATCGTGCACTTGCAGAAGAGCGGACAACGCATGAAGTGCTCGGCTTGTCAGCTGATTGCCCATCAGAACTGCATTCCAATGGTGAATGAAAAGACTCAACTAGCGTGTAAGCCAACATACCGAGATGTGGGAATCAGGCAGTACCGGGAGCAGACGACCACCCACCATCACTGGGTGCACCGCAAGCTGGAGAAGGGCAAGTGCAAGCAGTGCGGCAAGGTGAGTGCCGATGAGTGCCGAACTAATAGTCATTGGCATTACCAGTGTCATCATCATCATCATCATCATCATCATCATCATTATTATTATTGTCATTATTGCAGGCGGTGCAGAGCAAGCTATTCGGATCGAAAGAGATTGTGGCTTTGTCCTGTGCGTGGTGCCACGAGATATACCATAACAAGGAGTCGTGCTTCAATCAGGCCAAGATTGGCGAGGAGTGCCGCCTCGGTAAGTTTAGCTTTGCCCATTGTCCTTATCGATGCCCAGGCAGCCGCTGCGGCCGCCATTGTTCGCCACTCTCCATTGTCCTGTCTGATTAATTACGTGACGTGAATGCAAATAAATTCCGGCCCGTTAACTTAATTAAAATTTGTGCATTAAAATAGCACCTCGCAGTGCCGCCAGTCGCCCTTCGCCCTTCGCCCTTCTCCATTCGCCACTCGCCGACCCAAGTCCATTTAGCCACAAGGTAGATTGCGAATCCACCTCTCGACCCTTTTAGCCCATCGCCCATTGCCCATTGCTTATTTCCCATTGCCAGTCCACTCGCTCAGTGTCTCATTGTCTTAATTAACAACAGCAACGCGTAGTTTTTTATTTTCATTTTTATTTTTATTTTCTTGTTCTGTTTTATTTTGTATTTTATTTTAATGCATTATACACTAACCTATGGGGCATGGTATATTAATACCTGCTTAAATTATATTCAAGAAAAACTTTATATCAGCTATAAAGTAGGCAAAATCTCGAACTCCCCATGTTCTTTGATGAAAAGGCTCCTTTTGGTCTATCAACTAGAATATGTATAACATATATGTATACCCTTCATCTATATCTATATTATATATTTTCAAATTTTGATTTTATTTTTACTCATCCATTTTCATCGTCATATAGCATTTATCTATATCAAATAATTATCAAATAATCAACTAAATAATTGATTAATTGACTTTTTTTTATTCTAGCCATCATCTTCAAATCCATCATTTTCATTTATTTTCATTCCTATATATATTTTATCATATCTAACTATATCCTATAATTCTCCCACATTTCTTTTTCTTATGTGACATCTTTTATCTATGTATAACATGAATTGATATTTAAACGCCTTCTTTTTTGATTATTTGCTTGAATTTTTTTATCTTTATCCACATCATATAATTATCATATACTTAGTTCAACTTTTAAATTAATTAATTAATTAATTAATCTCCATTATTTACTTTTTCTGTCATCCTTATATATCATTCAGCTAAATTTAAATAATTCCGAAATTCTCTTTCTCCATCGTCCATTCTATCATCCATTCATACATTATCATACAATTAGCTCTTTAATTAAATAAGCTAATTAATTCATTTTTAAACTCTTTCATTTCTATTATTTTCCATTTGTATCGCTTCAAATGAAATTCACCTTTTTATACCCTGAACCCATTTTCAATGGGAAATCAGGGTATAATGGTTTTGTTGAAATGTATGTAACAGGGAGAAGGAGGCGTGGCAGACCCCACAAAGTATATATATTCTTGATCAGGGTGACGAGCTGAGTTGATTTGGCCCTGTCCGTCTGTCTGTCCGTCTGTCCGTCTGTCCGTCTGTCCGTATGTATGAACGCGTCGATTTCAGAAGATATAAGAGCTAGAGACTTCAAATTTTTTTAAAATGTCCGTAATTACAGCGCGCATATCAAGTTTATCATTAAAAATCGATAACTCATCCCGATCTTTTTTTATCGATAAAAAACCTTATCGAAACCCAGTTATAAAATTATATCTTCTACACCTTTATTGCTAGAGTCTCCAAATTTTTAATGTATGCTTATATGCAATTTATACAATTTCGGTTTTTGTTAAAATTTACCCCCCACCTCTAAATTCACCCCCTCACCCTCACTTTTGTAAAAAGCGTATTTCAAATACTAGAGACTTGTGCTTTGGCAAGTACATGCATATTCATGTTATAATCATTATCTAAAAGTTTCATGAAGATCGTACGTCCATAAAAAAAGTTATTAAACAATTAAGTTCTCATAGTAAGCGCACACTGCAGCCCATGCGTGTTTATGCGTGGTTGCTTGTATGTGTATGTGTGTGTGTATGTGTGTGTGTGTATGCGTTTGTGTCTGTATGCGTGTGTGTGTGTATGTGTGTCTATATGCGTGTGTGTGTATGTTTATCTGTGTGTGCGTGCGTGCGTGCGTGCGTGTGTGTGTGTGCGTGTTTCTTGTGTAAGCTGAAAGTCGCGAAAAAGTATTGAAATATCTATTGCTCCAAGGGTTCAGGGGATCTCGTAGTCGAGCAGTCTCGACTAGAGCTTTCTTACTTGTTCATTTAGAGAGCGAGTAACTCTAAGTTTTTCTTCGCTCAGCTTCTTCCGCAGCATCTCATGCATCGTGACAGTTTGTTTGGATCTAAAGAGTATTTCCGCTTTGCTTAATTTCGTTTCCGCTTCGGCCTCTTTGACAGCTGCTTGTCTGTTGTTGTTGTTCTTGTTGTTTTTGATTTTGCTTTTGCTTTTGGGTCAAGTTCTTAGGTCATTAGCATTTATTTCGCGGAATTGACAATTTGTCAAGTTCTCAGCTTTGACTCCGGCTAAGTCAATAGATGAGCGCAATACGTGTCCTATGAATCGTTTGCCGTACAAACCTTTTTGACTCGGTGCCTCGGTGACGTCACGGGTGACGGGAGAAAGTAATTAGGGAATCGGCAGTCCCTTTATAATTGAAATGCAAAGCACACACACACTCACACTGATTGAAAGTTTTCCTAACTGCACTACAACTGATTGGGCCTTTGAGCAGTCTAAATCATCTCGTCTATTGATTGCCCGCTGTAAAATAATTCTAAACAAATAGATGATTTTTATTGTTTTGCTTGACTTTTGTTTTTCTATTTTCAATTTGTTTAATTGAAAAAAAAAAAAAACGCACTGAAAGCTGCACAAAAAAGAGCTGAAACAAAGCCAACTCGAATGGGGATTCTCCTTTGTTGCTCGGAATCCATTTGCATAACGGTTCCTCTGCATTGTCTCTGTACGCAATGGATTCGATATGGAGTCACAGCACCTCTAACTGAAAGCATATAACATTCCTATGAATGCGCCACTGAGAACTGAATAGATTTGTATAATCCGCACTATATCTATGATTCATTCATTCTGCAATCAAATTAAGTTTAGCTTTTAGTTTTTCACAAGAATTGTACCTATATAATTGAAAAGCTTACTGTTTCGCTTTGGGCTACAACTAAATGGCTTTTCACATTTCATAACCCGAAATTGTAATTGAAATATATTTTATGACGCCATAAAGCAGCTGCTGATGAGATTCGAGAGTCGAGCTCGAACTCGACTCAGCCTTGCATCTCTTTAAGCCCATTGCAATATCCAGGCCCAAGTGCTGAGGCCGAGCTGCGTGTGTCTCGGCCAGATGCGAATGGGCCTTCAGCAGGCAAGGAAAGTTTTACAGTGGGCGCTGCACTTGGTGTTGGCCGGCCTCTAAGAGGTGCTCTTGAGCAGTTAATATTGGAGATGCCAAAACTTGTGACTGTCAGATGAAAATACTTCTGCCGGCTGCTCTGGCTCTGGCTCTGGCTGTGGCTGTGGCTCTGGCTGTGGCTGTGGCTGGCGCTTCAACAAAAGGAAACCCCGGAGCGGCAAAACAATTGACCATGGACAGCTCGGCAAACTCGATTGTGGTTGAATTGATGATGATGAGAGGGTGCGGTGGTTGGATGGCTGGCCAGCTGGGTGGCTACCATGATGACCCCTCGCACAATTGTGCTGCCTGTGTGCATGGGAAATGCGTGCGGAGCGGAGGCTCTGAATGCTTTTTATAAAGTGTCTCAATGAGCGTCTTGTTAACACACTCTCTTCAGCATCGCATTATACACAGACGACACACACATACACACACACACGCAGGCTCGCACGAGCCATGAGACAATGGCGTTGCCACAAGACAACGAAATAAAGCGCAAAATACAATTACAGGCGGGCATCCGTAAAGCCTAAAGCAATAACATCACCACAAATACATATATATATCCCCCCCCTCCACCCTACACCCTGGCCACCAGGCTGCCTGCATTGCGTATCTCAACTTGATCAGCTCGGCGGCTGGCTTTGTCTTGCTGCCGCCATGGCCTGTCTTGCAAGTCGGCTAGCCTCGCCTCCTCCCTCTCACTCTCTCACTCGGCACCTGCCCGCTTGCTGTTGTGGTATTCATAATTGCGCCTTGACTTGGGGCAAGGGCCTTGGTATGTCGTCCCTCTGCCTGCTTCGTGGTGGCATGTGGCTTCATCTCAATTTCTATTGTTTGCCAGTGACTCGTGACTGACTTCTGGCATATTTTCTATGCTATTAACTTGCCTTGCCTTGCCTTGCCTTGGCTTGCTGTTGTTGTTGATTGCTTTGAAGGTGGCAAATGGAACTTGCTGCTCCTTGTCATTCCTTACTCATTCTAGACGAGCTCTCAATTAGCCGTACGGGCAATGAGTTGGTCAGCTGCCAATGTTGACACGCATCTTAAAGCAATCGACCATTTATCAGCTTAACAACCATCTCGTCCCCGCAATCTCTCTCTCTCTCTCTCTCTCTCTCTCTCTCGTGCTCTAGCCACCTCCTTAATCTAACGAATTTTTTGTATGCTTGCAGGCAACTACGCGCCCATCATTGTGCCACCATCGTGGATTGTGAAGCTGCCCACCAAGGGCAACTTCAAGTCTTCGATACGCGTGAGCAACAAGAGCAGCGCGGCGGCCGGCGCTGGTGGCGGTGCTGGCGGAGGCGGTGCTGGCGGTAAGGGTAAGAAGCAGACCCAGAAGCGGCAGAAGGGCAAGGAGGAGAAGAAGGAGCCGCGCGCCTTCATTGTGAAGCCCATTCCATCGCCGGATGTAATACCGGTCATTGTCTTTATCAATCCCAAATCCGGTGGCAATCAGGGCGTCAAGCTCTTGGGCAAGTTCCAGCATTTGCTCAATCCACGCCAGGTGTTCGATCTGACACAAGGCGGTCCCAAAATGGGGTAAGTGGAAATCCTGCATGGCACCGCATGCACTGCGCTAAAGAACTACATGTACATACAAATCCAATTACCAAATCTTATACATAAATAATAAATGAGCTAGTTCGCACACGTGCCAGAAACGAAACTAGCTATATGAACTAGTTCATAAGCTCAATATCTTATTTACAGTTTAAATTAACTGATTCGGCTTTTAACAATTTGAACTAGTTCATGAACTATGTTCATAAAAATCAAACGAAACTAGTTCAAACTCAAATTATTTATTCAATAATAATTGAGAAGCCGAAATTTTAGAACTAGTTCGCAACTAGCTCACAATAGTTCACATATTGTGGAACTAGTTCATTATTTATTCTTAATGTATAATCGTTATCTCTCTGCAGTCTGGACATGTACCGCAAGGCTCCGAATCTGCGGGTATTGGCCTGCGGCGGCGATGGAACTGTTGGATGGGTGCTATCCGTGCTGGATCAAATCCATCCGCCGCTGCAGCCGGCGCCGGCGGTGGGCGTGCTGCCCTTGGGCACCGGCAATGATCTCGCCCGATCTCTCGGTTGGGGTGGCGTAAGTGAAAATCCTGATGAATCCCTTTCGATCTCTGACTGTGAATTGTTCCCGCAGGGCTACACGGATGAGCCCATTGGCAAGATACTGCGAGAGATCGGCATGTCGCAGTGCGTCCTAATGGACCGCTGGCGTGTGAAGGTGACGCCCAACGATGACGTCACCGACGATCACGTGGATCGCAGCAAGCCGAATGTGCCGCTGAATGTGATCAACAACTACTTCAGCTTCGGTGTGGATGCGCACATTGCGCTGGAGTTCCATGAGGCGCGCGAGGCCCATCCGGAGCGGTTCAATTCGCGCTTGCGCAACAAGATGTACTACGGCCAGATGGGCGGCAAGGATCTGATCTTGCGCCAATACCGCAATCTCTCACAGTGGGTGACGCTGGAGTGCGATGGCCAGGACTTTACTGGCAAGCTCCGCGATGCCGGCTGCCATGCCGTCCTCTTTCTCAACATACCCAGGTAGGGCGAGCCACTGTCTGTCTAGCTCCATCATTTGCTGACTGATTGCCATCCACAGCTATGGCGGCGGCACACATCCCTGGAACGACTCCTTTGGCCAGACGAAGCCCACCATCGATGACGGCCTCATGGAGGTCGTCGGCCTGACCACCTACCAGCTGCCCATGCTGCAGGCGGGCATGCACGGCACCTGCATCTGCCAGTGCCGCAAGGCCAAGATCATCACCAAACGCACCATTCCCATGCAGGTCGACGGCGAGGCCTGTCGCGTCAAGCCCTCCATCATCGAGATCGAGCTGCTCAACCAGGCGCTGATGCTAGCCAAGCGCAAGCACGGACGCGGAGATGTCCAGTAAGTAGAGAGAGAGAGAGAGATGCCCTGAATGAGCCTCAATCTTCGCTATATGAATATGAAGCGAGTTTCCATTAGATTGATCCCTCCTTTTACCTCCCATTCCACCATGATAGTCCACAGTCTAGTCCCTTGAGCTCTCTCTTAGTTGCCTGTCCTTGCTTTCAATTGCTCTAACCGTGTCTCCCGCCCACAGAGTCAATCCGCTGGAGAAGATGCAACTGGCCATACTGAGGGTAACCATGCAGCAGTACGAGCAATACCATTACGACAAGGAAATGCTGCGCAAGCTGGCCAACAAGCTGGGCCAAATCGAGATCGAGTCGCAGTGCGATCTGGAGCATGTGCGCAACATGCTGAACGCCAAGTTCGAGGAGTCCATATCCTATCCGAAGGTCTCGCAGGACTGGTGCTTCATTGACTGTAAGTGGCCGCAGCTCTGCATGCCTCCCTTGCCATGCCTTCCATTGCTAAGAAACATTCGCTCGCTCCACTTTGCAGCGTGCACCGCCGAGCACTATTTTCGCATCGATCGCGCCCAGGAGCACTTGCACTACATTTGCGACATTGCCATCGACGAGCTGTACATACTGGATCACGAGGCGGCCACCATGCCACAGACGCCCGACCAGGAGCGCTCCTTTGCGGCCTTCTCGCAGCGGCAGGCGCAGAACGAGCGACGGCAGCTGGACCAGGCCCAGGGCCACAACAACGGCAACACGGGTAGGCTTCTGTTATCACGCTGTTGGCAACGTGCGGCGGCCCAAACGCCGCCGCCACCGACGCCCCCAGAGGTGGCGCTGCAACAGCGGCTGAACCTCTACCAGCAGCAGGCGGCTGAGCAGCTGCCCTATATAGATAGGCGCATGTTTTGTCACCTCTATTATCGCAAGAAGCGCATCGAGCTTTAAGTGGCCAACAGCAGCAACTCCCCCTGCCCCTAGTCCAATCAAGTCCCTTCTCTATCTATCCATCTCTCTCTATCTCTCTCTCTCAAGTTTGTTTTTGTTCTTTTCGGTTCGAATTTTTGTGTTTTGCCTTTTTATGTTTGCATGCTTACTATCTAAACTAAGTAACTAACACTAACTAAGACACACACACACACACACACACACACACACACACTCACACCTACCCACACACATATACACATACCAAAAGACCCTCACCCAGTGCTCACGTCGAGGCGGGAGCGAATACAGCTTAGTCCTTGCCACGCCCACATGTAAGTAAAGCATTTCTATATGAGTATTTTCAATATATTTGGTATATAATCGCCGCTTACGTTAACAGTTACACGTAACAGCGACAAGGGCTAAACCGTATTCCGTTCTCGTCCACCACAAAAAAAAAAAAAAAAAAAAAAAAAAACCCTCACCACCAAAAAATACTCCAAAAATCCAATATCAAAAAACAACAACAACCAAAAAACACAATACCAGACCACCTACTGTTTTCAATAGCGATGGGGTAGGTTTGCCACGGCATTTATCAATGGTTTAACCGATTAAGCAATTAACCAATTAACCGATTAACCGATTAAACTTAATTTAGATATTTGTGTTCTGCTTGCTGCATTCCTTATGTAAATAATCGATGGTAAATGGTGTACTAACAATTTATCAATTTCTTTTTGAATTTAATATATCAACGCACACACACACACATGTATATAAATAAATATCTGTGTACATATACACGTACACCCACACACACACATACAAAAAGATGAGGACTTGCAAATCGGTTCCAAGCCCATTAAAGTGATGAAGTGGAAGAGGTAAACGGCCATAGAGAATTTAAGTCTCAGCAATCGCAATCTCAAATCTCATTCTTCATGCGCCCCACAAAATTGTCAACAAAATTGCAGCGACATAAAGCTGCTTGCTATGGCACTGCCTAGCCAAGCAGTCACTATTCCTCTCTCTCTCTCTCTCATTCTCTCTCGATGAGCTAGCTAGCTGTAAGCTTTACCTACAATTGGCTGTGCTGCTCTAACAATTGGCGCTTCCATCACTCATACTCAACACACTACTATATCTCTCTCTCTCTCTCTCTCTCTCTCTCTGTCTGTCATTCTCTGTTTCATTCTATCTGCAACTCCTGCTTACTTTTCTCATTAAAATGAACTTTTTCTTTTTGCTTCTGCATGCAGCAACAAAGATCGTTTATTCAGTTTTAACGAAGATGTTTTTGGTTGTGGATTCAGGTACTCTGTATTTTATCTGTTGCACTCTTGCTCTCTCTTTCTATCTATCTATATATAATATATGCATATATGTATTTATCTGCTCTATCTCTATCTCGCTCATACACTGATCATTTCTTGCAGAGATCTCATCCTCGACTTGATCTAATGTCAAATGAATCAAAACTGATGCTTGAATTTTTCTTTTTTATTTCTCTACTTTCTATGCACACACACACACACACACACACAACCTCTACTTGTGCACATTTGACGTTACACGCACACATACACACACGTACACATACACATATATATATATATATAACAAACGTACAAATAACAGCCCTATACTGGAGCAAACTTCCGATGCCGTACTACTAGCGGCCCAGCGCGGCGATCTGAATATGGTAGCTTCAATTTTTCTGTTCTCGTACCGATTTTTGTCTCTTTGTTTCGTCTGCTTTAGTTCTGTGTGCGACGCGCGCGCTTTGTAGCTCCTGCCCGAGGCTATTCCTCGTTATTTCCCCCGTTATTGTCGCTCGTTCTCTCTGTCTCTCTTTCTCTTACTGACTCGCGCTCAGTCTGTCTCACGGTCTAATGTGCTCGTTTCGATGTGCGTCTCTTGCAGTTACGTGCACTACATGAACAAGGATACTCATTACAATCAGTGAACAAGAACGGACAGACGGCGCTGCACTTTGCGTGCAAATACAATCATAAGGACATTGTCAAATACATCATCTCATCGGCCACACGACGTGTCATCAACATGGCGGATAAGGAACGGTAAATTGCAGCTCTCTATCTCTTTCGTCCCTCTGCCTCTGCCTCTGTCTCTTGTCTCCTAATAATAGTAAACTAAACTCTCGTTCTGTCTCTTAGCGGTCAGACAGCTTTGCACATTGCCGCCGAACAGAATCGCCGCGACATCTGCGTCATGCTGGTGGCAGCTGGCGCCAATTTGCAAGCGCTCGACGCCGAGGGCAACACAGCCATGATGGTGGCGTTCAACAAGAACGCCAACGAGATCGCCACCTATTTGGAAAGTAAGCTGCAAGCTGAGCTGGCCAGCGGCCGGGCCAATACCCAATAAGCGATAACTCACCATCCATCCAATCCAGCGCAGTCCATGTAGTGCTCGAATAGAACATCCATCTAACATATAACCATTCGTCTGTGTGTGTGCATCCAGCATTCGAAATCCCAGCTGCGAATCGTGTCCACGTTTATATTTCTAATGCGCAAACACTTTACTCTTTTGCTGCCCACCAAATGGAAACGCGTCTGCGAACTTGGCAAAATGTTCAACTGATGTAAAACTCAACAACAACAACAACAACAACAACCAACAACCAACAACAAACACTCAATGCGAATATCAACATTCCAACTCAATTCCAAATGCGACAAAACTGAAACAATTCGCTGCTGGCCGAAGGTCAAGAGCGTTTCATGCATTTGGAGCTGCAAACCAGAATTTAGACTTAAGAAAATTCATTAGAAAATTAACAACAAAAACTATTGGAAATTCAGCTAAAATGCGAAAAGAAACCAGAGGAAGAATATGATGAAAAAGATAAAGAAAGTGTTGCCTACTTCCGGGCGCACGAATTTAATTTTCAGTTCACAAGTTTTGTTTGTTCAATTCTTGCTTTAGTTTGACCATGATATATATATATATATATATATATATATATATATATATATATATATATATATATATATTTTTTTTTTTTTTTCTTTTTGTGTCTATATTCAACTAATGGGAAAAATGCATAGCTGCATTCTAAGCAAAAGCAAAAAAATTAAAAAAATTCAATATAAAATTATTTTTAAATTTAAGCAAATCAAGAAAAGGAAAAAAAAATACAATTCTCAACCCAAGAAGGCGTTGCTTTAGCACTTAAGTGACAATTTATTTTATGCAAGAAACTCAATAATAAGTAAGGGCAATTGTTCTCCCCATGCACACCAATACACACCAACACACACACACACACACATAACTTTTTTTTTATAATATTTTTATTATTGTTTTCACTTCTTTGGCAAACAAAATTAAAAGATGATTATATTGTGATATCTAAATTTAATTGTACTAATACCCACAAAAAGCAAAAACAAAAACAAAAAACAAAAAAAAAAAAAAAAGAAGACGACGAAAACCCAAACACAAACAACAAACAATTCAAATGCAAATTTGTGGGAATCGAGCAAAGGCGACGGGCCCAAGTGGCGTATGATTGATATTAGCCAAAGCATTTGTTTCACATACGAATACGAAACAATACAACAAAACCAGCAGAAATAAAACAGCAAAGTATACAGATATTCGCGTATAAATTATATAGAAGCACATACCTAACCGTATATATATAACTGTCTATATACATATATATATATATATATTTTTTTTTTTGAAACTTAATTCTAGTTAAGTGTAGTAGAAAGTATATAAGAAGAAAACAAAAAATGCGAAAAAAAAAAACTATTTGTAAACTGTTGTAAATTGCAATACAAGCCAAAGCAGAGAAGCAGCAGCAGATGCTATTTTGTCAGTTACATAGATGCAATCAGGATGCATTATTGTACACTACACATATAGTCTTATCCAATATATAACTCACACTCACACTCACACATGCATAGACACAAACGTATATAGAGTCCCATGCGCACACTCAATTTAAGCAATGCACAACCCAGAAAGAGTTCCGCGTTCTCTGGCTAAACGGCATATTTCTTCACATTCTTCTTCGCATACAAACACGTATATGCATATATGCTGTGTGCATATGTATATATACATGTGTATATAATAATCATAATATATGTATGTGTATATGTAGATATATATGTACATGTATGCATATATCGATGTGTTTCAGATTCAATCAAAGACTTTCACAGAGACTTAAGCGCCCGTCCTCACCCGCCCAGACCCTCAGGCTGTATAGAAGCCCCAACTATCCTACGAACAAAACAACAACAAAATCTAATACCTATATAAAAACACCTATATATACATATATAGCTATATATATTTAAAGACTATTGGAAACTCTAAGCGACTTTATAACACGACTAACTACCACAACAGAAACTACAGCAACAACAACAACAACAACAACAACAAGAACAATGAACAACAGGAATAGCGAAATAGTTATACACAGCTCTAGAACTGTAAGATTATACACACAGATATGTATATATATACATATATATATATATATGAACTTATATATAGATATGTATACATAATTACTTTATGAAAGCAAAAATAATGAAACACATTTGCATAAGAAATATTCCGATAAAAACTTATAGAATCGCAAATAGGAAAGCAAAATCCAAGATGAACTTATCTGATTGTATATTAAATATATCTATATATATGTATCTATGTACATATATTTATATATATTATATTAATTTATTGGAGATTTTTTCATTAGATCACCTTTTGCTAGTGCTTTGAATGTAAAACGCGCTAAAGTCAATTATGTTTCGAAAATTTGCAACCCAATTGATTTAAGATATTGTTGAAAACAAAAACAAAAACAAAAAGAACAAAATCAAATCTCAATATTTAATATAAGGCAAGGTAATTAACTAAGCAACTAAATCCTTAATTACTGTAAACCCTAATCATAGTTCGATTTAAGCCTAATTTAAGTACACACACACACACACGTAAAAAATAATATATATACACTTATATATATATATAACTTAGATGAAGATTGATGCGAAAGCTTTGGCTGCCGCCCGGTCCTATGTAGCTCTTGGCTCGAGCTCGCTTTTAGGCAGCGGGCGGCACTCAGAGCTTTCGGCTTGGTATTATGTTTTGGATTTCATGCATATAGGTAGACATATGAACATGTATGGATATATACTGATATATATCTGTCTAGGCTGTGCTGGGTGCCATCGCCATGTAGGATGATTTGTGGCAGCTCTCCTTGGATCGTGCAGCAAATGCCCCGCTGTCATGTGCCCCGAGGCTGCCACGAATTGTGCCGATCGAAGCGCACTCAGCGCAACGGATTAGGGGAGGGAGCTGGGAGAGCAGAAAACAGAATAATATTTAGCAAATGACAATCTAGTGAATTTATTAGAGAACACAATACGTTTGCTAATTGAACACAGAACTTACACTTAACGGTAATACTAAAAAAAAAAAAAAAAAACTCAAATAAAATAAGAATTCCAATCAGTTTTCTATTTTCTTTGTTCCACTTTCACCTGCGAACAGAAATCGTAATTGTAATTGTAATTGGAAATTCTTTCCGCTATCGCTTCACATTCTGATGAGAAGAATTGAAATCGAAATTGAAATTGAAATTGAAATTGTAGTTTGAGGATATATGAGAAGAACACGTGCAATGAGAAACAGTGTTGCCATGCGTTGCACACAGTGTTGAGCAACGCACTGTAAGTGGGTTTAACAAACACCTGTTCGGAGAACAACCGGGTCCAAGACAAACTAAGGAATATATTTTCGTGTATTTTGTATAAATAACGAAACAAGTCAGACACATATGACACCATACCGTATTATATTATGACAACAATGCCTTGACAACACCTACACAGATACAGAGACAGACACACCCACACACATACACACACATACACTCATTGACAGACAGACGCATATAACCTGATGAATGTTCTACACATAAGCTAGAATTGCGAGGAATGTATATGTGTGTGTAGAGACGATCATACATACATATATGTATATATACATGCACACACATATATACATATATATACATACATACGTACAGACGTACATACATATAGATGGTAGACCCATACAAACACACATACATACATACATTAACACATAGCATATTTACAAGAATATATATTTTTTTCTATGCATATAAGGGAATTGTTGAACAAAATGGAAAACAACATGAAACGCAAGTCTTATGAAAACCTAGAAACTAAGGCAACAGAAATTGTAAAGGAAGTAACAGCAACAACTAAAAGAACTACACAATTTATTGGATTGTAAAGATCAAAGAATATATATGTATATGTATGTAAAGAACTATATGTGTGTGCAACCTACATACATACAAATATATATATATATATATATATATCTTTATAGATAAACGAGTTAATGCTTCTAGTGAATACCTAATTCTAATTGTAATTTATTTATTTATGCTTTAAGAAATACCAGACACACTCACACAAACACACTCACTCACACACACACACACACACACACACGTATACTGAGAGAATAAATATATTTTATTTTCAAAAACAATTCAATTCTTAGAGCATGAATTTATGTGTGTACAGAATTTCTTTTCAGTTCTTTTCGTAGCTTTTGTTTCGGTTTTTGATTTTGCAGCTAAACACAATTGGAAAGCATCGAAACCAAAGACAACTACTTTTCCTTTAAGTATACAACTTTATATATATATATATCTAAACTAAACGTTGATACAAGATAAAAACTTACGCAAGTCTGAAAGTATTTCTATCGAAGAGTTCTAAACTGCTTAAACTGTAAATTGTAAATAGTAACTGAAACTAGAAAATTCTTCAACTAAGCGCTATTAGCTACATATATATATACATATGTATATGTGAATGCTTTACGCAATGTAATATACTAAACACACACACACACACACAGAAATATATATACACTATTGAGCAAATAATTATATATATACACATTATATTACGTACATATATAAAGATAATACAACAAAAAGTTAAAATTTTTTGGTAGCTCCTAAGTGAAACATAAACAGACAAAAAGCAAAAAGCAAAAACAAAAACAAAAACTAAGTACGGTATGCACTGCAAGCACTGAGGAATTTGATTCAATTTTACTTAAGATTAAACGAAAAGAGAAATTGAAGTAGCATTAAAAAAAAAGAAGCAAAGATTAAAATTTAAATTTAAATTATGGCATAATATATGAAAATCATATTTGGAGAAAAAATGGAATTTTTTTTAACAATTTCGACAACAAAAACTAAATTGTAACAGATGAAAATGATCAAGCAATAACATCAGAATGGCAATGGGCAAGCAATGAATGAGCCAACATACATACACACACACACACACATACACACAGATAGACAGATACTGATGTATCGATGTATGTATGTTATGTATTTGAATGGATTTGCTAAGCAGAAAGTGGCTTCGGTCAAATATCAAATAGCTCGTACTCACACACACAAACACACAGAGAGAGACAGAGAGAGAGAGAGAGAGAGAAAAAGTGAGAGAGAGACATCTGAACACACAGTTTACTCTGCATTAAGCATCTCAGTACCAATACATACAAATACAAACATACACACACACACACACAGACCATAAGCTGGCACTTCCGTCTCACTCCATCTATCTAGCTATCTCTGTCTTTTTGCACATTACAAATGTCATCAACAGCAACAATAAGCATACAAAAATAAATTAACTGCAAAATAAAGACAAAATAATTAAACTCAATGGAAAATGAATAAGCTTAACTATGTTAATTAAAAGAAGAAAAAATCCATTTTATGCCCAAAACCTAGCTACATTTTTAATAAATATGTATATATATATATATAAATAAATGTATACACGTATATATATTTATATATGTATATATATATATATATATATATATATATATATATATATATATATATATATATATATATAAGTTCCATCATTAAAAAAAAAATAATAAAATAAAATAAAATACAAATTGCTATTCAATACATTTTCGGATACTCTATTATAAAAGAAATAAAATTTTTTTTGGTAATTCAAACTTAAAAGAAATTGTTTTATTTTTATATTGAAAAATTTAGTTTGGTTTTATTCGCATTGAAGGTTGTCGAATCGGCATAGTACAAAGCACATATACATATATATGAATATATACTCGAGAATATGTATTCAGGACTAGCTTGAAGGCGCCTAAAAGTGAGCTCATATACATATGCATAATACTCTTGATATGGGCCAGCCTAAAAGTATATGCGAATGGATGGCTAATAGCGCTCTTGCCTAGAAACAGTCAATGTTTTGCATATGCACCATAAATCACGCGAAAGAGTAAATAAACAATTGGGTAGAGTTAATTGATAAGCATTTTTATTGCGACGCCTGAGCAAACTCAGTTTAAATTGCTTAAATTGCTTATCAATTTATCAGCTGATATGAAGTCGCCTGGCCAAAAAATTGTAGCCGAGCAAATGCCTGCGGCTACCTGTGCTAAGCTCAACAGCAATTGGCAGTGGTATTAGTATTGGTATTGGAATTGGCATTGCTATTGATATTGGTTTAAGTGGCTAGATAGGCAGCTCGATAAACAGGTGAGTTGTCTTAGCAATATTGCGCTTCTAGCCTTATCTATTGGCCCAAACGGTAGCCAGAGCTATAAAAGCGGCCCATTCGGTGGCGCAGACCAAAGAGAAGACTTTTGATAGCCTCAACATGAAGTTCACACTGTTTGCTCTACTTGCAGCTTTCTGCGTGCTCAGCGTAAGTAAAGAGCGTGTGCTCAAGTGTAGAATAGAGGATTAACTAGATTGCGCGCTTGCAGGTAAATGCCGGCACCTGGCAACCGCTGAGCGGTGTGCCCGAGATCGACATGGAGTTCCAGCCCAGCGACTTTGCTGCTGTGGATGGTGAAGTGGCATTCGATCCGGAGCTCTTTGGCTTCTTCTCGGCCGTGTGGTGGAGCATCAAGGCGGCACTGCGCAGCGTTAAGGGCTTCAACTGCATCATCAAGTGGGTCGTGGGCATCCAGGACAGTGCTCTGCAGTACAATGCTAATATCGTCCAATGCGGCGTCGATGCCACCAGTGATGTGACCAATCTGATCAATGCCAACCTGAAGGTCATCAACACCGCCAGCAACATCATCAATCTGAAGTCCACCATCTGTGCCAGAACCGAGGACGCCGAGCAGCAGTCGATCACAAACAGCTGTGCCGTCAAGACCCTCGCCCAGGTCTTCAGCCTGTACAAGCAGGTGAAGTCCGCCATTAAGCTGGCCAAGAAGATCCCGCAGACCGGCCCCAATGCCGTCTCCTGCATCAGCGATGCCACCAACACCCTGACAAGCTACTACACCCAGTTCCCCTCCAACTTGAAGACCTGCTCCAAGCTGACCAGCAAGTAAGCAGCTGTCTCCCAGTCTACCAATTCTTCTTTTTTTTCCATTAACATGTAAGACAAGCAAATAAAATATATATAAAGCAATAGTAATGAGTTGTAATCTCTTTCGATAAGAGCTGAGTAGCGCACGAGTAGTTCAGTTCACTTTCTAAATTGATAATAATATATAATATAAATTGATAATATAGTATAATAATATGCACTGCTGAATCTCCAAATCTTTTACTTCTAGTATTCCATTGACCTACTTGACCTTCATTGGTTTAGCTCATATATGGTTAAGACCTAGATATGATAATATAATCAATAAAAAACACTTAAGTCAGTAGCAGAGATAGAGCTATTGGGTGTAACGCTCAAGGCAGGATATGATAGACCTCAAGTTAAGACTCGGTCTAGTAGGTGTGTGGGTCTAACAGACCTTTGAGCTGCATACTTGTTGCATCCCTATTGTTTAGCTGATCTAGTCTCTCGATATATTTTTTGTCGGCTCTTGAGCTTTATCTCTTGATTTCACGCTCAATGTGCCTGACGCTCACACATAAACCAAGTGGACCCAGTTGACTTCCTCTGCACCTTGGACTGAATAACACGCAGTTCATTTATATGAATCAGCAGCTATAGAAATTTTATTTTCTTCTTGCACAAAACTTAAATTACATTTTCCACAATTAATCAAAGCAGGCATGGATATTGGGCGCAAAGCTGTCGTAGCTGGCCTTCACCTCGCTGGTGGCATTGACAAAGCAGGAGCTAGTGTCGGAGGGCAGCCTGGCGATCTGTCTGCGGGTGGCTCTGATTGTCCTGGCCAGCCTCACGACTGCTTTGAGCAGCTGCCAGGAGCACTTCTTGGGAGACAACGCATTCGACTTGGGCTCATCCGGGATGGCACATAGCTTGCTTTGCATATGGATGATGTCATTGCAGATGGCGATGATGGTCTTGCAGTTCCTGACAATGGCAGCCACATCCTTGGTCAGGGTCACCCCGCAAGCATCGATAGTTTCCACATACTTGGCGGTGGCGTTCAGTATCTCGGCAACCTCCTTGATGGTGCAGTTGACACCGCGCAGTGTTTGCAGCACCACCTTGAGGGCGTCGTGGACAGAGCTGATAAAGCTGGACTCCTCAACGTCCACATAATCGTCATCCAGCTCATCGATCAAATTTGCCAAGTCAACAGCCTCGAAATTAACCAGCTCGGCCCCTGCTGTTGCTGCTTGCTTGCCCTAGAAGAGGATACAGATCAATTTAATTATTGGCAACTACCAATCGAAGTGCTTCTTATCGCCTGTTGTTAACATACACTCGAGCCGATCAGGCAGCTGGCCGCGGTGAGCAGCAAGAGACAAATAGTAACGCCTCGCATGGTCGACAATCAAAACGTTGTTTATTCTATGATCGATGATACCGAAGACTCTTCACTTTTATAAAAATTGCCCTGTTTGCCCGATCTATCATGCTCGGGCCCAATTTAACTATGACCAGTTTTATCAATATCATCATTTCGCACACTCTCTTTATCAATAGCACAATGGGCATAGGCATCGGGCCAACCGCAATAATTTATCACTCAAAGTCTGCCCAATTAATCAATTTCGACTGCCTACAAATTTAATTTCAACCTGATTAAGAATACGCTTCGATATCAAAGATTGACAACTGACATTATCTCCTGACAGCCTACAGTGGGCCAAAGACGAAAATTCCATTCAAGAAATATATTTTTATGTTGCAGCTGATTTTGAAACCCTTTAAATTTTTTCAGGGAATTTAATAAATTTTCTCCCTTTATAGAATTTAAATAGATATAAATTTACTTCTATAAGACAGTAAAAAAACGTTTTTCGATCTACCTAAAGTTTGGCTTCGACAGAATATCTATTTTCATATTTATCTAATTTCTGTCAATATTTTAGGCATTTACACCACTGTGCAGCACTAGGTGGTAAAACCCGTAAGAGAAAATATTCTATTTAACTTGCATATAAATAATTTGCTTACCTAACTCATTCATTGAGATACGACGATCAGTTAAAAAGTATATGAATATTTATAAATTAAGTATTTCATGAAATTATCAGATTCGAAAGTATCTTTCATAGACTAGATATAACACACTCATAAATCACATAGAGGAAATAATATTCAGAAAAAAACCAAAGAAAATGAGCATTCACATTGAAAAAGACAGTAAGCCTATTAAAACAGAAGCTCGGGGCATATTGACTTTGTGAAAATGTATGAAACATGCAGATGGAAGTTTGACGGATCCCATAAAAAATCAATATTTTGTTTATCAAGAGATCTGTTCATCAAAATTATATATATGCATGAGCTTATCCCGCTTTCTTATTATCGATAAAAATCGATAGCTTGTCTGTATTTTTTTAGGCGTTCCCAATCGAGCAGTCTTACCTCTCATATCAATCATATTTATCGAGTTGTTTTAGGTAATTATTAACCGCCACTAAATAAGAAATTCCGTTATGCCTAATATGTATAGTAAAATTTTAATCATATTATTGAGCCAAGTATAAAAACAAATAACAATGATAAAAAAAAATGGAAGCTTAAAATAGGTAATTATGTATTAATTCGATAGTAAGATAAAATCGTTAATGTATTATAATAATCGATAATCGTTAATTGATAGTCGATAATCGTTAATCGAGACTCGCACAACACCCAAATGGAATTTACTGCAAAAGTTTAAATAATTATGAATATGCATGCAAACCGATTCCGATCGCTCGATTGTTTATCGCTTTTTTTTTTAACATAGGAATAACAATAAAAAAAAAGTTGTATACGTATATTAATCATTTCTATATAGTACATATACAATGCCATAATCATGTATATATGTTTCTTTTCTTCTCTTCACTTCTTTTTTTTTTTTTTTAATGATTTTTCTCAATTTTGTTTTGATCTAAAGCTTGCCTTGGATTTGGAGCAGGTTTAAAGAATCGCACAGCACTCCTCTCGAGCCCATCGATCTCTTCACCAGATTACAAATATAGATTTCTTATAATTATGATATATATATCCATTAAATATGTATATATCCCTTAGCATGTGTGATTGCACGTTCGTTAAGTTAAGTATTTTCATGTTCGAGTAAAAAAAAAAAAAAAAAAAATTGGATGATTTGAAAAAAAAAATGCACTACAAGAGACTTAAACGCGTATTCGGCTGCAGCTTAGATCAAGCTCAGGCGACTGTTGGTCTTGCGCAACTGTGCCCGCCATGGAATGATGTTGTCGCTGTCGTCCTGATCGTCATCGTTTTGATCAAGTGCATCCTGCTTCATCTGCTGTTGTTGCTGTTGTTGTTGCTGTTGTTGTTGTTGCTGCTGTTGTTGCTGCTGTTGCTCAGAATCGTTGGCTTTGCCTGCAGTGGCGCCATCGCTATGATTCTCCTTGTTGAACTGGGCACTAGCTGGCGTCGGCATTACCTGCACCTGCTGGTAGTAGTGCTCCACATTGCAGCTGGCCAGATTGATGTTGTCGATGGACATGGCGCGGTTCTTGAGGCGCCAGGTGTCCGCGACACGGTTATTCTCCTCCACCTTGGGCGTGTAGATGGCCGCTCTGCAAAATGGCACAGATGGCGAGATGGCGACGGGTCAGAGAGTGAGAGTGGTGTGGAGGTGTGGTGTGTGGTGTGTGATGTGTGGAGTCCGCTGCAGCTGCGCCACAAGGCCCCCTAAAACAAACGAATGGAATGGCCCGCCCACTTACTTCAATTTGTTTTCAGTTTCTTCACGACGCGCCAGCAGATCGCGTTTCCATTGCGGTATCTGTGAGAGGCGGCGCGATTCGGCCTCCTGGGCCATGCGGTCCTCGAAGTCCTTCTTGGCGCGCTCGGCCGCCTTCTTGGCCATCATCTGGCGCTTCCAGTCGGGTATGACGTTGCCAGCCTGATCCTTTTCTGGTATCTGCAAGTAGATCTTTGATACGTATGACAATCCAGCTCCAGGTCCCCAACCCCCCCCCCACATCATTTCCCACTCTGCCGACCCAGTCGACACCTGCGACTCACCTGGTCCACATAGTTGTTGGCAGTGAACTGCTTGGTTATCTCCATATAATGCTCCGAGTCGATGCGATTGGCCATCTGCTGCTCCACCTTCATCTTCTTGATGCCGGGTATATCTTTGGAGATCTTCAGCTCAGCGATCAGATCGGTTTTCAAGTATGTATCCGTACTGGTAGTCAAGCACTGCATACTGAGACTCCGTGCGGGCATCTGATACGGTTTCGGCACCTTCTGCGTATCCGTGCGGCGCAACTGTATGGAAAGTGCAGCGGAATCAGCACACAATTGGATTTGAACACAAACTGCATTTGCAGCCATATCTAAACTAGAATAGGTAGACATCGTTCTACTCTTTGTCTAAGCTAAGATCCTGCCGTTCATACCAAACCTACAGCAATTCGACGATGCAATGGATTGTCCGCGATTGTTCGATATTGCGATACTGCGATATTGCGATATTCGACTATGGTTTATTCGCGTGTGTGTTTCGTGTTTTGTGTTTTCGTGTAATATTTTTCGTGTTGTAATTTAGAAAAATAAAAAATTATTAGAGCTAACGAGTGAACTCAATGAAAATCGGAATACTAAGGATTTTTCATATCGAACAATCTCTCTTGCTCCCTCCCAGCTAACTAGATCTGATCGAAACACCCTAAAGTGTCTACAAGGTTGAGTCAGCCCATTCCTCCCTTTCTGTGATGCCCTCTCTGGCACTCACCTGTACGCTGTTCAGATCCTGTATGGAAATGGCGGACAGCGGCTGGTGCTGCTTGCGCGTGGCCGTATCCTGGCTGCTGGGCGGCGTCGAGCCGTGCGGCTTCTTGGGCTTCTGTGACTTGCTGGTGGCATCGCCAGCCAGCGGCGAGAGCAGCATCGGCATGGGCGGCGGCATCATGTGCGGCAATGGTGGCGGCGGCGGTGGCAACGGCGGCTGCTCACCAACGCCCAGGGCATGCGAATGATGCTGATGCTGGTGCTGGTGCGGATGCTGGTGATGGTGATGATGCTGCTGATGCTGCTGCTGGGCGATCTGGATTTGCATGTAGTCCTCCGTATCCGTGGAGCTGCAAGGAGACCAGATCCATGAATGAATGAGTATTTGTGAGTGTCTGTGTGTGTGAGTGTGTACGAGTGGGTGTGTCTGCTGTGTGTGTGTGTGTGAGTGTGAGCCAGACCTGCGCCAAGCATGTCGTGTGCGCAGTATCATCTTCGGATTGCAACTGACTTTAGCCAGGCGCAGCAGTTGGCAAAAGTTGGCCTGGCATGCAGCACGCATAAAATTTCATGCACTCTGGAGCCAAGCAGAGCTGAGCCGAGCTGAGCTGAGGAAGTGGCTGGCTTGTGAGTGGTGCTGTTAATTGCCCCGCGCTGCAGCCAGCGATCGGCGTGAGCATGAGCTGCATTGCATTGTCTGCTGGCTGCTTAATTAAGGCAACTGTACTTCTGCCACTTTTGGTGGTAATTACTTATGTTGCCGCCGCACGAGATGTGCAGCTAAATGGAAGCAACTGTCGGCTGACTGCTTGTCTTTGCATGGCTTTCTTAACTTACCGGGCCGAGGATGGACACGAACGCTTATCGCTGATGCTCTTCAGATACTCGGACGGCTTGATGAGATGCGTGACGCCGTCTTGTGATTTGTTGGGAAAACTGGGCGGCACAAACGGCAGCACCAGCTGCTTGTTGACCAAATTGGGGCCACCTGAACGCACGGCAGCGCCCTCGCCATTGTAGCTGCCGCCATACTGCGACTGCTGCAGCTCATAGTGATCCTCTGCAGATGAACCCACGCCATAGATGCTGGGCGAATAAATGGATTGCTGCTGCTGTTGCTGCTGTTGCTGCTGTTGCTGCTGCTGGTGTTGCTGCTGCTGGTGTTGCTGCTGGTGATAGTGCGAGGGCTGGTAGCTGCTGCTGCTGCTGGCGCCGCTGCGCTGCTTGCCGCCAGGGCCCTCCGCGTAGCCATAGATGCTGCCATTCGAGGCCTGCTGGTAGTGCGGCTCACCATTGCCAGCAGCGGCGGCGGCGGCGGCGGCAACAGCTGCTGCTGTTGTTGCGCCAGCAGAGGCGCCAATGGTACCGTTGCTGCTGCCGTTGCTGTTGCCGTTGCCATTGAGGAGCTTGGCTTTCTTGTTCGCTGAAATTGAACAAATTTATTTATGAGATTTAAGTCTTGTCTGCGTTAACTACTTATTGTGGGTTAGCAGTTATCCCAGCTCTTTGGTCACGCTAGCTTGAGCCGCATTAACAACAATAACAACACACACACGCACACAGATCACACACTCGCAGATACAACTCATTGCGTATGCAGCGTGTGTCGACGCCTTTCACCAAACAGCAGAACGGCGCTAATGGATTTCGGCCGCATCCTAATCAAATGAAGTGCTCCGAAATGCAATTGCAGTAATTGAAGCACAAACAGAAACCAGCAGCTGCAGCGGCCGTGGAGGCGTGGCGGCAGGGGCTGGGGCAGGGGCAGGGCCAGTTGGTTAATCAAGGATTTCGCACAGCCGCAGCCATTCAGCTTGCACAAATGCAATCAGGACTAATTAAGCAGCGCTTCAAGTCCCACTGACGACAGCGAGTCTCAGCGAGGTCCCAACTCAAATTCAAAATGTTTGCCTGGATTAATATTCAATTATCTGTTGGCACGACAATTGCCCAAGTCAAGTCAAAGCATTTAGCAGGCAACCAACAAATAAATAAAATGGAAATTCAAATTCATGTAGCGGCGGCTCAATGCGAAAAGGTCAGCGAGTGGAAAGCATTAGGAACATCGCGTACAAACTGTAAATTTCGAAGCACAGCTAAGGAAAATCCACTAAAATGACAGCTCGCATGATTAGTGGTCAGCGAAGCGAAGTGGTGCACATGTTTGTCAGTTAATTGGCCGCCACCACCACCGCCGCCGCGCACCACTCGGCCTGTGTGTGTGTCCTCGGCATTGCAACTTTCACGGCTCAGCAACCCGTTTCATCCACTTGGGGGCAGAGCAAACAAATACATATATATAAATATAAAATGTATATGTATATGAAAAGCAAAAAGCGTATATGGCCGGAGCACTTAATGACGCAGTGCAGCGGGTTCGTGTTCGGGATCGAGATCGGTATCGGTATCGGCATCGGCATCGGCATCGGCATCGGGTCTGGCCTGTTTGGCCTAGCCAATTCGATGGCCAAATAAAAAACGACATCGATTGCAGCAATCGCCGACGCTTGCCACTTTTTGAGAGCAGTCCAACTGGAAGCTGGCCGCGGTCCCCATTTGGAAATGGAATAATTTGGCTGGGTCCAGTTTGAGCCTGAGCAGCAGCAACTGGTTACAATTTCACCGTGAAATTGTCAATGTGGAGCAACGGCCAGGGGCAAGGGAGGCTAGGCATGCATACAGATGAGGGAAAAGTGCAATCGACTGGGTACCAATATTTAGTCATAGATATCAAAAATTCAAGAGCTATTTCATAATGTAATGATGTAAGTATGTGAATTCTAAACATTTATCAACTAAACACTTTTCACCATATATTCTCCAATTCTAGATTTCATTGGGCTATCCAAAATATATCTTTAAACATTTTCTGTTGGATCGTACTTCTTCTTTTTTGGATCGTACTTACAACGAAATATATCGAAACGCTGAAAGCTCAGCGTAAAATAGTTGCGTCGCGTGTTCTTATGGATTTTCATCGAGCCCGCCATATTCATGGCGTCTGAGCTTGAACTTTGAACTGTCGTCGTTTTGTTAGCACACACACAGCAGTTCGATGACAAATCACATGATCAGCGATTGCACAAATTCACATAAAAGAGATCAAATGAAGCACACACACAAAAAAAAAAAAAAAAAAAAAAAAAGAATGAAGGAAATGTATCCACCGAGATTTATTCGATATATATTCGAGTCGCGAAGCTGAGCTGAGCTGAGCGCTGTGCACGTTGACGATGTTGCCCGGGCGAGCGTTGCTGGCAGCCTGATGCGAGTTCAAGCTATTGCCAAAGTTATTCACCCAAAGCGCCACAAGCAGCGGCGGCAGCAACAGCAACAACAACAACAGCAACAGCCACTCGACTCGTGTGCACTCCGAGTCTTGTGGCAGGCGCAGCGCGAAGACTTGTCAATGGCTGTGCGAAAACCAATAAAAAAAAAAAAATGAAAAACAAAAAACACGTTCACTTTCCTTGGGTAAAAGTTGTGCAGCGCGAGCAGCGCGGGTGGCTTGACTGGCACAACCCACATGCAGCCAGCAGAGGCCGTAATTGCCATGGCATTGTGTCCCCTGTGGCAGGGGGCGGGGCAGCAGCCGCTGTCAAATGGCCGAGCTGATGTGCTTCCGCCTTGGCCGCTGACAGCGCCAAAGGATCCGCAACGGCTTCTGATCGGACATGCCACAGGTTGGCAGTGTCAAGTGGCAACAGGAGCAGCTACTGCTTGTTGCACTTGCTCTATTGCTCTCCCTCTCTCTCTCACTCTCTCTCTCTCTCTCTCTCTCCCACCCTGTCCCTTGTACTAATATTTTCCCAATGTTTGTTTTAGTTTTTCTGCTTTTCGCTTGTTAACAACTTCCACTTCTTTGTTTTGCAATCTCAAATGTTTTTCCGTTACGCCGATTTTCCGTTTTTCCTGCTACTGCACTTTTTTTTTTTGCACAACGTGTGAACTTTTTGCACTGAGTTTTGTTCGCCTGTCTATTTAATTTGTCCAACTTATTCTCTTGGCAAACAGACACACACACACATACACATAATGCGAATGCATAAGCCATTTACGAATGCATATTGCAAGTCAATGCATGTCAAATGTCTGGCATTCATTGTCTTGGCCAGGTTAACAAACTCGGCAACTCTGTAAACTGATGTTTAAATTGCTCGATGCGACGTTTGCCTGGCATGCGGCAGTCAGTCTAAATGAAAACTCAAACTCTTGTAGCTAGTCAGTCTCGAAAAAAAAATACCATTGAGCTGTTGAGAGCTCCAATCAAAATACTATATCGAACGGCTTTTCGACTATTTAGCCAGAGTTTTCACGGCTTCGAGGGCAACTCAGCAGCTCTTACTGCCATAATCATCATCATCGTAGACAAGGGCTATATCAACAGATCCTAACTCCTGCTATCCACAGTCGGTGGGTTTGATATAAGAATGTCTTGTAGTTACTTAGTGAATTTTTAAAACCTTTCAACTGCCTAGAATTTAATTAGTTTGTCTATACTTTATTTTTTTAGTTTTGGAGATTTTTTTTTATCATGACGTTCGTAGCCAAGGGCAACGTTTATTGTATTTTTTTGTTTTTTTTTTTTTTTTTTTTTTATTTGAGGAAATAATATCTGCCATAGAAAAAAGCAAAAATGTTCCAAACTAAATGAAAGTTCTAGATTTATCGAATATTTATCCGTCCGACCTAACAGCTCACCTAAGATAGAGATTTCGTAGAGCAGAATATTCAACAACTTCCACGCTTCCATAATCAACCAAGATCACGTCTATTTAAAAATGTTCCTAAATAACAAAGATCAATAGTTGGTTGATTTCACAAACTACCTATCTATAGTATATGCTATCTATAGTATATGTCTATATATAGCTGCGGTTATATAAATAGTATTATAACTAAGCACTAAATGTTTTGGAGAAATAAAACCTGAGCTACACTAGCTATATCAACACGTAAATGAATAATAATATAAATGCTATCAATATACTTTTCGAATTGTTTTTAAAATATAGAGTCTATCATTAAGTTAGTTTATACAATATTTACTGCTTTTGTATCACTATTTTAATGAGCTCTACTGTGTGTATCAAGTTTGATTTGCACCTCTGCATAAACCTGGTATGCCCACTGCAAACATTACTCAAGATCTTTAAATGATTTCCGCGGCAAGCCAATTGCGAGTCAAAATATTGATCTGTGTTCGATTTTAGTTGGTATGGCTATATGGCTATTGCATGTTAGTTTAGTTGTTGTTGTTGTTGTTGTTGTTATGTTGCCACTTTGCCAAATGGCAAACAAAAAGCTAACCAACAGCTGCACAGTTTGCCAAGTCTGGTTGTTGGGCAATACCAGTTTGAGGCATGTTTATGTCGCTAATTGATCAATCAATATCTAGCGCCGTAATGCCGCCCCGCCCCCTTGCCCCTTTGCCCCCTCGCCCGCTCGTTTAAGATGTCAAAGACCCCCCTCGGCAGTCGACAGTGAGTGGCTGGCTGGCAGGATGAGCTGATGCTAATGATGAACGAATGCAATGGTGCTATAGGGCAATGATTGGTTTTACTGATTGAACGAGAAGGAAGCTCGAGAACAGATGCAACTGTGCTGTACTGGTATGGGGAAGTTGCTTGGCTCAGAATTTATAATGCTGCTTGGTGCGCCTCTTCTTGCCCAGCTTCTTGACGCACTTCATCTTGGTGTGGCATCTGCGACTTGGGGTCGATGTGACTACGGTTGCGGTTGGGGCTGCGGCCGCTGAACTGGTACAGGGCACCTCCACATCGAACACATTGCGCATGCCCAGGGTCAAGATGTCCGGATTTGGCCAGAGCGGCTCGTCCGGATGGGCGATCTTGACGTCCAGCAGATGGCGATCGAGCAGCTGCAGCTGGGGCTCTGTGGCATATTGGGTGTCCAGTGAGCTCAGGCAGAGCGTTGTGTTGCCCACGCTGTAAATGACATAGGTATCCTTCAGGTTCAGATTCTCTGGCAGCTTGTCGGACAGATCCTCCAAGCTGGGCGCCGACGTCTGCTCGGTGGGCTGTGTCATCACCTCCGACTCGCTCGGCGACAAGTTTCCGGTCGTCGTTTCTTCCGAGCTGCTGCTCGGCGGCCGGATATCGACCAGATCCGACCAATCCATACTCGAACCCTCCGTGCTCATGGTTTACAACACCCGCCGCAGTTTGATTTGGACTCGGATGATATATATATATATATATATTTTTTTTTGTAATTTTCTATTTTTTCTTTTTTATTTGGTTTTGTTTTTGGGTTTAGTGTTGAATTTGTGATTTATAAAAATTGATTGTCGAAAATTATGTTGTGTGGCCGAAATTGAGTGATCCAAAATATCTGATTTGACACTAAGCCCACTGCCAGCTGGGCGAGATGACAAATTCTACCTCTACTACTCGCAAGCATACGAAATTACTTACCGGATATGGTGGACATGGTGCGATTGTGATTGCCACGCACCAGCTCCGAGGGACGCAGGCTGGGCTCCTCGACAACCTCCAGGCCCGAGTCCGAGTCGACGGCTTCATGTGCACCACTTGAGGCGGCATTTGTGGGCGTGGTTTGAGCATTTGCCGCTGGCGATGCGAGGCCAAAGTGATTCTTCTTATAGATGTTGTTGTTTGAATTGTTGTTGGAGCTGTTGTTCGAATTGTTGTTCGAATTGTTGTTGTGGTTATTGCCAGAGTGCTCCGCATTCAAGTTGTTCCGTTGCACAGGCGCACGCAGTGGAGGCGGCAAAGGCGGCGGCGGTGGTCCATTGACTAAGAAGACAGAGAGAGAGAGAGAAAGAGAGTGCGTGTGAGAGAGTGAAATAGTATGGTTATAAGACTGATATTATAACTTATTTTATATTAAAGAATTGTGAGACAGTCGTACTAGAGAAGACTTAAAAAACTTGTCCTGTTACTATATGATATTTTCTAGTAAACTATTATATCAAACCATATCAAACGAATTGGGTGTGTTAAGATCAAAATTGTTGAAGTATAATAGACCAAACTTCTTGTTATAGCAAGAGAAATGAAAAATGAAATTCTGTGTATACTAAAATTAAATTAAATATAAAAACAATTTTTAGACTCATTCACGAAAGTGAAATGAGTATATTGGTTTTGTTTTTTTTAAAGGTTAAAAAAACCATAGACTCTCAAGCAAGCACTTGCAGCATAGAAAAATAATATTCAAACATTAAATAATATTTTTTCGACATTTCACTACACTCTCTCACTCTTTTCCTGCACAGTAGCTTGTAGCAAGTATTAAGTTTCTATTATGCTATGTACAATTTTCAAATAATCAATTCATTAATTCATGTGGAGCTTACACTATTCATAAGAATATTCAGACAGCTTAATAATATTAATATCATATTATTGACCATGTTTGACTTTCAATCAGATAGATTGCTTTTTATAATTTTAGACAAACTTTACAATAATAAGAAAAACTTCATGATCAGTAATATAATATCAATGGACATCCTGATCTGATCACAAGTTCATTCTAATTGAAAGTGTAAGATATATTTAGGGTTATCTTAACATCCACATTGGAAACTTTACAATATTTAGATATTCATATTCAGTTTCAAACTGGCATTCAAAAGCTTATTTCATCTGCAGGCGCAGCCAACTTAACGCGATGCAGTGCTGCCAGATAGTCACAATTTGAAGCCGCAGCCAATTTAATGTAAATCAACTCAAAGAAAGCTATTTCTATGTAAATCTCAAGGAGATTTCTAGTAACAATAAACAGTTAGTGTAATACTCCTGAACAATTTGATCTGGTTTTTAGCATTTATAGATAATGGCTCATAAATTGATCGCAATTACAATATATGTATATTCAGCGATCTCTCTCTCATCTCACTTGACTTACCCACGGCCAGATTCTGCATGGGCGGCGCCGAGGAGACACGTTTCAAGTTTCTATTCATGTTGCTGTTGCCGTTGTTGGCGCCATTTTGATTGATGCTGTTGGTGCTGCCGCTGTTGGTGTTGCTGATCATGTTGATGTTGCTATTGCTGCTGCTGCTGTTATTGTTGTTGTTGTTGTTGTGACTGTGATTGTTGCTGTGCATTGAGATATTGGGATTGCTGCTGAGCAGGCCAGCGTCCGCCAGATTGTTGCGTATCATGGAGTTCTTGTGCGTCTGCTTGGTGCGCTCGGCCACATCCTCGGGCGGGCAGACACTCTCGTAGGTGTCGCTCTTGATGCCGCCATTGAGCAGCTGATTCTTCAGATTCAGATTCACGTTCTTGGCGCTGTAGCTATCCTTCAGGCTCGAATCGTATTTACTGCTGTGCAGACCAATCATCGAATGCGACTTGTTGCGATTCAATACGCTCATGTTGCCGTTGTTGTTGTTGCTGTTGCTAGTGTTGTTGTTGTTGCTGTTATTATTATTGTTGTTGCTGCTGTTGTTGTAATTGCTGCGCTTGTTGTTCAAGTGCTGGAAGAGGAGCAGAGAATAAGAGAGAGACATAGATGAAATCCACTGGCACGAGTCACCCTGTTTAATCGCTACTCACATGATTGCTGTACTGCAGCACAACATCGGTGCTGCGCGTGGAGCTGGCGCTGGCCGAACGCGAATGGGAGCCACTGTCACGGGAACGCGATCTGCCCACGCTGTATTTGTGCTGCAGCTGTTGCTGCTGTTGTTGCTGCTGTTGCTGCTGTTGTTGCTGCTGTTGCTGTTGCTGCTGCTGCTGCAGCTGATGCTGGTGCTGATGTTGCTTGCGTGACTCCTCGCGCACCAAATATATATCCTCGTAGTCGTGATCGCCATTCTGATTGCCATTGGTGCTGATGTTGCTGCTGCTGCTCTTGTGCTGCTTGTAGTTGCTGTTGTTATTGCCGCTGTTGCTGCTGCTGTTATTATTGTTGTTGTTGTTGTTCTTTAGATTGCTGCTAGTGCTGATGTTGCCGCTGCTGCCATGCCTATTGAAGCTCTGGCTGCGCAACTGATGCTGCTGCTGCTGCTGCTGCTGATGCTGGAGATGATTGTGACTGTGATGATGACTGCTGCTCTTTGGCGAGTTGAAGCTGGACGCGATGGAGACGGACTCGTCGGAGCCGCTGCCGGCGCCACTCGAACTGGAGTGGACATCGGCCTGGATGGTCATGATCGCATTGCCGGCCTTCGATTGCAGCGAGTGCAATGGATGCGGCATCTGGTGCTGCTTCACGCTGCTGCAGTCCGAGTCGACGAACAGATCGCGCACCCGATTGTAGATGATCTCCTGCGGATCGTGCAGGAAGAACGACTCGCCCGAGATGCTGCCGTTCGGCGAGGGCGTGGCATACATGCCCCCATTGCGCATCGGGTTCACATAGAGCCCATCGTTGGGCAGCAGTGCGCCGCCGGCGCTCGAGCTGCCGCCAGCACCACCAGCCCCGCCCGCTGCCCCATTGCAGCCGTAGAGCTTCTCCGAGGAGCTGCGCGACTGCTGCGAGTACAGGGCGTCGCTGTTCTTGCGCGTGATGCCGACGCCCAGGCCGACGCCCGCTGCGGCAGCTGCTGCCGTCACAGCTGGCGGATGCAAGTAGAATGGCTCCACATCGGAGCTGAGCGTGGATGAGGACTTTGACTTGATTGTGTTGCTGCGGCTCGTCTGCTTGCTCGAATTCGTGTTCGAGTTGCAGCTGCTGCTCATGTGCTGCAATTGTTGCTGCTGTTGTTGCTGTTGCTGATGCTGATGTTGGTGCTGCGACTTGTGGCGCTGTGTGTTGTTCTTGTTGTTGTAGTCGACGGTGGTGCCGTGCTGCACGAGCACGTTGAGACACTGCAACGAAGAAATGGACGTTGATTAAATGAGAGTCCCTTTACCCATTGGCAGCTAGCGTCGCTACTCACCTCCACCTGCTGATTCTCGGCCGCATCGTTGATCGGCGATTTGCCATATTTGTCCAGTGACAATTTGGCGCCGTGGTTGAGCAGCCACCGCACCACCGACAGATGGCCACGCGAGGCGGCAAAATGCAGTGGCGTGGCACCGTCACCATCGCGCAAATTCGGATCCACGCCCTGATCCTGGACCTGTAGATGCAATCAAAGAAATGTTTGAATTCCAAGAGATAATTTAACTTAGATCGATGTTTGCTGCTGCTGCTCATTGAGCTTAGACAAATCGCATGGAGAGGCGCTGACTCGAAGAGAAACTTCTTAACAGGCATTTGGTAACATCTGTTAACTAACAGAGTGAGCGAGAGAGAGAGAGAGAGAATATTGCCGTAGAAGTAATGTAAGAAGCGAGACCTCGTAGGACAGCATAAAGGCTGTCCAAGTTGCCTTTCCTCTGCGTTTGTCAACTGCTCCACAAGGATCCATTGTGAACTGTCAGTGGCTGTGACGTGTGGTCGTGTGGCTCGACTAGACTTGACTCGCTCTGTGGACACAACTCAAGCAAAGCTCAGCTCCACTCAACTCACATGAATGTGGAAAGTGGTCGACTTGAGTGTGTCTGTGTGTGTGTGTGTGTGTAATGCAAAACTATTTAGCTCAATTTAGAAAGGTGATTTTCAACTGGCACCCAAAGTCGGCCTGGCGAGATGTCCAGTTTATGTCGTTGGATCTATAAGAAATACAGAAAGAGACAGCCCACGCTTGGGGGAGAGAAGAGTCAAAGAGCGAAGAGAGAAGAGTGAAGAAGCTGCAACGGATAAATTCGCATTCTCAGCGGATATAAAGAATAAAAGAACAGAGTTTTAAGACTTTGACTTTGACTTTGACTTCGAGTTTGACTGTTGCTGGTCCGATGTGGGAATCTGGTTAGCGGCAAATGCTAAACGGTTTGATAAATTGCATAGGCCAGGCGACAAACGAGTCGGAGAACCGGGAACCGTTAGTTGAGCAAACCGAAACCAGGACAAGAACCAGCTAACCAGCTGAAGGCCATGCGCCTAGCGCACACCAAACGAGTTCAGATTTGGTTGCTATTGTTGCTGTTGTTGTTGGCCCCATTTTTGGCACATTTGGCAATTGCAAATTTTTGCTACAGTTCAGCAAGTGTGTATATGTGTGTGTGTTTGTGTGTGTGTGCTTTGGTATACTCACCATCCATTTGAGGCAATCCAAGCAGCCCATTTGTGAAGCGGCATGGATCGGTGCCATTCCGTCGCGTGCGCGCACATAGAGCGAGCCGCCAGCTTCAAGCACCAGAAACTTGAGCACCTCCAGATGCCCCTCCTGGGCGGCCAGATAAACGGGCGTGACATCATTGTCCATTTGCGTATTGGCGCTGCAGGGCAAGACAGATATATAGACAGCATATAGTTAGATCAGTATCTCTCTTGAAATCAATATGAGAGGAATCGCAGCTATGTTATCTGCGTTTGGTTTCAATTAGCTAAGGCCAAATTCGTTTGCAGTTGTCTAATGAGCAAAAAGTCAACACAGCCAGTTCCATGTGGCATGCACCCCCCGCGCCTGCTGCCTCCTGCCCCTGGGTGCATTCACTTTCAGACAAAGATTTCGCAAGCAGCAAGAAATAACTACATACATATACATATATAAAATGGCTAATGGCTGCCATATCGAGAGACTGCTATACATAGATGTAGTAGATACAAATTAAAGTATCATCAATGCCAACACACAAGACAAAAAAGCTACAAAAGAAAAAGAAAACTGCGAACGGCAAACAGCAAACAAGTTGACAGCTCTTTTTCATTGTTGTGCTAGATGATAGATGCACGAAAGTGAATGATAGGCACTTACTATAAGTCTGATTATACATATATTGCGATCAAATATATGCATCATATATCTTATATATATCTTAACTATATCATATAAAAGACATCATACGTAAAGGCTCACTTAGTATGATATGCATATAACATAATAATATATCATATAGCATACATATACAGATGTATCATATATATGTACACGTTCACTCTTCTAGAAGCACGATAGTATATGATAGACATTTATAGCTACAAGTCATTTATATATATATGTAAATATACAATATAGTTATATATGCACATCATATCATATGATAGTATATATAATATATATCATTTTCCATATATGTATCATATATAAAGATTTAGGTTTAGGTAGGTATAGGTAATTGATAGACATTTGCTTGAATATGATATGATATACATATCTCCTATATATATATCTCCTATATATACCATATAACCTGGTAATATACCATATAAATCATATACATAATATCACAGATATCACATATATTGGTTCATGAAAGTATGAAAGTGAACGGTAGACACTTACTATAAGTCTACCATGATCAAATTTCTTATTGCTAAAGGCTAAGCTATCATATAAAGTGCATAAAAATGACATCTTGTTATTCTATTGCTAGACTATCCTAATCTGGGCTCAAACAAAATAAAGCTATTAGCTTTAAGGCACTTTAATTCTATTCTTTCAAAGATGACACAAATGCAGATAATCATCAAGAATGGGGCTACGTAGATCGAAATATAAACTTTGGCTGAGCCACAGCTAATCAACATCGGCTCAGGCAGGACAAGACAATATGATCTTATTATGATTCTATATCAAGTTCGATCCACATCAATTACAACTGTTCGAACTTGCTCATTCATGAAAAAGTTAAAGATATAAAGAATTTTCAGTAATTTGCATAAAATCCAGCAGATAATCGATTTATAGAATCTATTTATAACACTTGCTAATCTAAGCAGATAACCACATATTTATATGTCAGTTACCAAGATGAGGCCCACAAATAGGTAAGGGAATTTCTATGTATTACATTTCATTTATAGAAGTAGACAATTTCTGTTACTTTTTCTATTATGTTAACCGAATGTTAACTAAAGTAGCCGGATTCATTCCCGCAGCCATTGCCGCCATCTCTGTTGCTGCTGCTGTCTCACCTTACGACGCTGCGTCGATTGTTCTGCTCCTTGCGACCCTGGCCAGCGCCCGCCACTAGCATGGCCGTGGCCTCGTCGTCATTGGAGTCGCCATTGCCGGAGACCTTACGCTGGTGCGCCTCCATCATGCGCTCGCTGAGACTGCTCAGATTCTCGACGAGTTTGCTGTCCTCCGGATGGCCGCTGTGCTTCTGGCCCGGACTTTGGTTGGAGCTGTGTGCGTTCGCTGTGTCCGGCCCCGGCTCGGCATCAGGATCGTGACAGTTGAGGTGGCTGCCGCTGCCGCTGCCGCTGCTGCTGCTGCTACTGCTGCTGCTGCTGTTGCTCTTGCTGTGACTGAGTATGGCAGTCGTGACGCAGTTCACTTCCGTGGAGATGATGGTGTGTATGTCATTGTTGGACTTGCTCTTCTGCTTGCTGCGGCGGTACGAGGTCAGACTTGTGGTCATACGGCCCAGCAGGCCCTTCTTAACGTTGATGGTCGAAAAGTAGCTGCAGAGTGGGGGAGTTTTTTGTTTGTCTTTTGTTGGATTGCAGCAGGACGTGCCAAGTGTGTGTGTGTGTGTGTGTGTGTCTGTGTGGGTGAGAGGGCATTTGGTGTGGGCGTTTGCTCAAGGAGGTGTGACGCGAGCGTGTTTCAAGTATTCATTGTGCATGGAGTAGACGTCACGACACGACGCGAGAAAAATTGCATTGCGAGTGCACTACAAAGGGGCGGTGGGGGGTGGGCGTGGTTGTGGTGCAATTGTTGTGCTATATTGAGAATACTGATGAATGCCTTTTGCTTACCTACGCACAGCTATTGTTACCTATGCGACTTTCGCTTTCACGTCGCCTATGCGATAATATAGTTCATATCACAACAGAATCAACTGGTTTTCGTTGGAGTTTTCCCCAATACCGTTACCGTTAGACGCGCGCACATGCACAGACCAAAAAAAAAATGAATAAGTAGATAGATAAATAAAATGCTGAAACGGTTAAATGAAAAATCACTTTGATTCGTATTCGTTTCGATTGTTTTTCATTGCGTTTTTTCGAGTTTGGACTTTTAACTGTTTTCGGCTTCCGTTAATTTGCATTTCGAGTTTGGGGCCCGGGCCTCATGCATATTTCGTATATCAATCTCGTTAGCTGGCTGCAGCAGCCGTCACTCGAAACCGAAAGTCGAACTGTCTGTCGCTGGCTTGCCAGTTGTTGCCGGGCGCATCAATCTGCATCTGCAACTGCAACTGCAACTGCAACTGCAACTGCCACGGATGTTACAGGTGCAACTGACTCTCAGCGGGTACGCCACGCGATTGAGCCAGCGTCTGGCTGGCTGCCCCAGCAAACTTCTAGCGCGTTTTGTTTCGCTTTTGCCCCTGCTGATGCTGCTGCTGCTGCTGCTCAGCTTCTTTCTGCTCAGCTTCTTTTTTTTCGGTGTGAAATTAACGCTTAAATGCGCCAAATGCACAACAAAAACAAGTAAAAACATTTAAACACAAAAAAAAAAAATGGAATGAAGAGCAGATCATACGCCAAAGACGCAAAGACTTTTCTCTCCATGTTACGCCCGGGCGAAGCGGCGGAGCTCTCTCCGCGCCGCTTCTCTGCTCGGCTACAGCAGCCACTGGCTATGATGCGCAATTGCTACCATTTGTCTGCGATATTAGCCACAGCACAGTGGGTCGAGTAGCGAAATAAAGACTACAATTTAGATAAATAAACTTGCTCATTTTGACTAATGATGGCTAACTATAATTATAAAAAATTACTTTAATTCATTTAAAGTTTAATTATATATTTTTAAATATCTATAAATATCTAATATCTCAAATGCAGAAAAATCTATAAACAATATAGTTTACTATAGCTTGCAGTATATAAAACATTCTTTGTCTTCTATACATCATAAGCAAAATTGTACATATTGGCAAAATTTAATAAACCTTGAAAGCAAATGTATAAATTATGCCAACAAAATACATATACCATAAATATGAAAGGTTAATCAAATAAAAAATCTGTATTTATAATCTATATCAAGTCGAAAGGAAGCTCCAATAAAATAATGAGCTCGAATGAAACAGTCCACAATATGCATAAATATAAATATATGCATAGATAGTACATATCAATATATTTTTATTTTTTTTCGTTTTACCAGGCTAATTTATAAATGTTTTCAAAATCTAGGTACATCAAATATCAGAACAAAATATATACTAAGTATTTAGCAGTTTTCACTAAATGTCTGTTCATTTCAATTTCAAAAGTTAGGGAAAGAAGTAGATAGCACTATCCCCAAGATTTACTGAACAGCGTCTTGACATTAAGTTCCTCAAAGTGTATCCTTTATATTTAAATTGTGATATTTATACCCAATACTCCAGTCTATCCCCAATTATGGGTACGTCTTTCATAGCCCACAAAAATATAATTAATTAATTTCTGTTTAGACTAAGTTACCCAAAGACTAGCAGCACACTAATCAGCAAATATTTCATTAAGTAAGCAAAGTCTGCACACTTAATGGCATAGTTATGCCCACTGTGCTTTCCCTAATTCACGTTGGCGGCGCTGCCTTAGGCAATCGACTGAGTTCAGCTCGGCTCAGCGGCGTCCGCCGCCGCTTCATGGATATTGCACAGCAGACACTTCAACTTCAGCTCGAGTGCTGAGAGTGGAGCAGGCGCTGCTCCGGCTGCTGCTTTCTTCTCGAGCGGCTTGGCGACTTGTTACATTTTCCAGCTTTTCGCTACAGAAATGAATTGTAAACCAATTAAAGTTGATTTTTCATCTTCATGTTGTGCTTTTTTCTCCACTTATTTCTCTGCTGCTGCTCTCATGTACATGTATATAGATTTTATAGTCGCAGACATCAGATTCAGCTCAACTGGCCCCTCCTCCTTCCCCCGTCTCTCGCCTAGCCAGCCCAGCCTCCCCACCCGCCTCGGCTGTCCGTTTCGCAGTCGCGTGTTTCTTCTGCGCCTCGGCAGCTTCTTTCTGGCTTTGTAGGTGAAAATACAGTAAACAACGAGTACATACATCTCAAGTAATCCAAATTTCTTGTGCTCATTTTGTAATTGCAATTTAATAATTATACCATTTTTTTCTACTTCTTCTCCTACTTCTTTTTAAATATATTATTTGTTTGTAATTTCTTTTGTATTTAATATTTTTAATCGCAACTCGCACAAGTGGAGATAAATTGAAACGCAAGTCTCGAAAGGCCGATAATTATGATGAGACTGGCTCGTTACCAGCTCAGTTGACAGTTAGCCGAGAATGCCACAGAGCTCCACAGATCTCGAGCGCATTTAGCATTTAATTGAACATTTGCGTGCCGAACGAAAGCAACTCTCGACACAAATACAAATACGCCAACGGCTGGCTCAGAGAACTGAGCGTAGTTAGAAGAAAACATTTCTCAAATCGATTAGTCGGTTCTCAATATATATATATGTATATATGCATAGGTATACATATATAGACGAGCTCGCAGCTGACTGACTGCCTCTCGGTTTGTTTGTCTGCGAATTTTTTAATTTGACCAACTTTCTATTCTTTCATCATCTTTGGCAATATGAAATAATTAAGTTTTACGTATATAGTCAGACTCTTCAATTCGTAGGTAGTTTTTCTGTCAGCAATATGCCTCTAAACGTTGTTTGTTTATCTCGCGATATATTTTTGTCTGATATATTTACTTATTATGTGCTTTAAGATACCTTTCAAAAAACATAAATATCTTTTCTATATATTTTCTATACTCTATATATTGTATTTTAGAATGGATTTTCCCATATATATGTATATATGTATGTACATATATTTTGTATATATTTTCATATACTATACATCTTTAAAGATACGGAATTCCTTTAAAATATTATTTATTTTAATTTATTATTTATTTAATTATTTTCATATACTACAAACATAGTATATAGTTGACCCATATATGTATGTACATACATAAATATTTTAACTACTTTTCATGCCAATTATACTTTTCTCTTCCTTTTCTCTCCTAGATCTGATCTGATCATATATGTATTTTATATTTCTTTTCATAATTTCCCTTTGGCCCACCTATCGGTAATGCCTTTTATTGAACGTTCTTAAAACTACTATTTTATTATTTCTTTCTTTGCTTTTCATGTTATTTCATTGCAATTTCCGAAATCATAAATATTGTAATCTCTCAGGTTATTTTCATTCTTACCTATTCTATCTAATATATAAATCGAATGCAAATGAATTTGCTACTACGTCTTGCAAAAATTGCATATTAAATTATTACAGAATTCGAGTTAAGAAATTTGCTAATTTTACGTTTATCCACAGTGGCTGAAGCCAAACAAAACAGCATTCATATCACATATTTTAGGTTCTGATTACCCTTTGACATGATTAAGTCTTCTATATAGACACGCCCAACTGCACTATAACTTTTTTTGTTTTGTATATTTATGAAATATATATTGGTATAATTCCGTTTTGTTCAGCTCATCACGACTTTTGCTGTCCGAGATTTTTTATATATTATTATTTCCACACATTTTGTATTATTCGCAATTTATCGCGCGTTCGTTTCATTTAATCCATGCACAATTTTTGCCACTGGAATTCGAGCACATTGAATTTTTCATTGTCGCTGATTTTTGTGGGTGTTGGCCTCCATTGCCGCACACACACACTCACACACACACACACATTGTTTTGAATCACATAAAAAAAAGAATATATAGAAGAAGGGTAGAGCTAAATGTAAAGGGAAAACAATAGCAACAATTGCTATGCGGATCCGTATGTTGCTCCGGCTTTTGGCTACTCGAGGGGCAGCTGCTCAGCGCTTGGCCAATTGATTATTGTGACTGACGCTCGAGCTACCTTTTCATGGTTGCGGCTTGTGGCACACAGGTTGTTGCTACTGTGCCTTCTTGTACGTTGCCGATGATGATGTAGTTGTTGTTGTGGCTTGCAGTTCTTTGGTACACTGAAACTGTTAATTAATTCGCGTTCCGATTCGTTAACTGCATTCGAAGCACTTTGAAGCGCGAAATTTTGTTTGTTGCTGTTGCTTCTGTTGTTGCTGTTGTTGTTGTTGTTGTTGTTGTTGCTGTTTGCTGACCAACGCGGCGCGGCGCGTACTTTCAACGGCATCGAGTGGGCGGGTGGCATGAGGGGCGTGGCCGCACGGCAACGCTACAAACACTGCATTGAGCATTAAACTGCAACTACACTTCACTTAACCAAAGCCACAACACATCAACAGCAAAACAAGCAAACAAAACAAAAACAAAAACAAAAAACAAAAAACAAAAACTGCTCAAAATTCAAATTCGTCTATGCGTCGCATGTTGTTGCTGTTGCTCTAGGTGTTGTTGTTGTTTAATGTTGCTGCTAACGGTTGTGCGATCGGTCAGCGCTTGGCAAACGGTAACAGCGTCGCTAGTGGAAAGCACAGACGGCCACGGTAGACCACGAACAGTTGCAGCTGATGCCAGACGAAAGCACCGTTCGCTTCGAGTAACCAAACGCGAATAGAAGACACCGCGGCCAGCGGCCAGCGACCAGCAGCAGTTAGCGACGACAGCAGCGGCAACAGCAGCAGCAAAAGCAACAGCAACAGCAACAGCAACAAGCAGCAGCAGCAGCAACACACAACGGCAACGGCAACGGCCGCCAAGAAGCTTAGAAACCCGCTCTGCCACAAGCGTTTTCTTGGCCACAAGACAGAGCCAGAGCCAGAGCCAGAGCTATCATCAAATGTTTAGTATATGATATTATTCAATGGTCTCTTATGCGATTGGCCCCAGCGTGGGTTGCCACACATGATCGAAGCGCAATCAAGGTGAACTGAACTTAGAGCTAATTACAGTTTTAGGTAACTTAATAGATATAGTACGGTGCATTAATATATTGGTAAATATATTAATATAATATATATAAAGAGTGTATTCGACAGCTTAGGCTTTGCATTAGCTAACTTATAGTTATTATACGATTTATTTTTAGATTATATCCAAATACTAGATTAGATAATGATGAAGATGATATCCATATATCATACTATATTGAATAATGATGAAGAATTATCGATTAGGTTTAATACCACACTATCGCTCACTCCGTATCTCTCTCACTCTCTTTTCAGGCGCTTACTTCCTATCTCTAGCTTTCTTAGTCTTTCACTGTCTGTCTCTCTCTCTCTCTTAATTGCTCTCAGTCTGTTAATATCTCTTTTCTCAGTTTAACTATCTTTCACTTTGTCTCTCTCTTCGTCTCTTTGTCCCCAACTGTCCCTCTGTCTGTCTCCATCGATCTTTCTCTTTCCCACCCTCACATTTTATCACTCTCTCTGAAAGAGTCTCTCTCTCTCTTTCTCTCGCTCTCTCTCTCTTTCTCTCGCTCTCTCTCTCTCTCACGTCTGTCACATACTCTCACTTCCCTTTTCCATTTCAATATTTTACATCATAAATTCTAAAGGAGTTCCTCTACTCAATGTTATGTTGTTGCATTATACCAACTTGTTGGGCAAACCTCGCAGTGGAAATGGTATTTATAGCACTTGTTGTTGCTGTTCTCCAAGCCGCCTGCTATCATGTGTGCTGCTGTGTCAGTTGTCATGCCAATTGAACTGGCGTGTTTAATAAATATGACTTCTGAAAGAGAAGACCCAAAACCAGCTGGATCAGCAGATCTGCAAGAGCAGAGCTACAAGCAGAGAGCCAGAGCTGGCCAAACCAGACCAAAGACGAGGCCAAGCCAAGTTGGACTCCTGGTGTAGCTGCTCCACTTGCAATGGGCAACTAGTTGCAACGGTTCTTTGTGCTTGTCTCCCTCTCATTATCTCTTTCTCTACTTAATAATCTCTCTCTCTCACTCTGGTTCTCCTGCTGGCATCCAGTTCGATGGCAGCGAAATAAATAGCACGCCTGGATGCCTGCTGGAATAGCTGCTTACCTGAAAAACTAGCTAAGCGGTCTGGCTGACTGGCTGACTGGCTGACTAGCTAGCCGGCTAGCTAGCCTTGGCGGGTTTTAATGAATCAACGCTAAGAACGCGTGCTTCATGGCGGTATTTGGGTGATCGCTGACCAAAGTTGAGCACCAGCAGTAGCAGCAGGTGGGCACCAAGAGCTGGAAAGCGATCTTGATCGGTCATGCATTCAATACAACAGCGATTGCATGTGCTCCACTTGCCTCCAATGGCGTCTTGTTCTCCCCATTGTTTGCAGCTCTAATTACCAACGATCTTCAGCTCTAATCACCACACATTTAATTGCCCTGGCCGCTGACTTGAGTGTGTGCCAATCCCACAATCGATCAGTCAGTCGATCAGGCCACTCAAGCAGCTGTCGGCCAGCTCAAAGATGAGGAGCGATTCAGCTGGCTAATAAAGAATTTGTGGCGTATCGATGACAATCACAATTTCAGTCAGTCAATCGAGCACCGATCGCCGATCACCGATCACCGATCACCGATCCCCGATGATCCTGATGTAATCTAGCTTTATTCATTAGTCAACGCCTTGGACACTTGCGACGGCTAAGCTAAGCTGTTTCTGATCCCAACTTAAAATTGATTGATCTTTATTATTTAGTATAATATTTATATAAAAGGATGCCATAGTTAGGGTCTAGCCATATTAATATATTTTCCAATAAGAAAGCACCGTCTAATTAGCTGCTAATGCAACTGCTTTTCACGTTAAAATTTGAAGATCTAGTTGAACGCATAAATCTGTCTAGGCTTGCGTATAAAATTTCATGTTTATGGCCAACAGATATAGAGTGAGAGGGGTAGAAAAACACAGAGAGCGAGTGAGTGAGAGCGAGGGGGGGAAATGTCAACAGTTGGCAAATACGCTAATGAAATGGGGCAAGTGAATGCCATAAAATTGCATTAGCCGCAAATCACGGCAAAGCCGACAGCAGCATTAGCAACAGCGCCACCGGCACCACTAGCACCACCGGCAGCCACTTAAGTGGGGAGAAGCTGTGCATTGCAATAGCTCTGATTCCGTTTTGGCGTCTATGTTTGTCGCAATCATTTAAATAAGCACAGCTCCACAGTGTGGCCGACTTTTACCCGACGCCCCGGCCAAACTCAATCCCAATTGCTGCTTAGCGCGATAAAGAACAAAGCTTTCACCCCATCAACAGCTAGAGCGGAGTCGGACCCGGCTTGTGTGCGACTTTTGCTTTTCATACTTCACCCAGTTAACTGAAATTGGCCAACTGCATTTGCGTGCGATTCACTTACCAAATGTCTACAGATGCGGCTACCAGCAGCTGGACGCAGTCCAGGCAGCCCCTTGCCGCCGCATAATGCAGTGCCAGTGCGCCTCCGTTGGGTCTTTCGTTGCCAGAAATCGAACCCGGATGCATTGGCCCGGACATGTTCAGGCCGATGGGCATGCCCGCCAAGTACGAGTCCAGCTGATGGGCATGCATTCTGCTCAGATTGTGATTGCTTTTGCTCTTAATATTGTTGTTGTTGATGTTGTTGCTGTTGTTGGTGCTGTGACTAATATTGCTGCTGCTGCTGTGCAGCTTATTTAGCTTAACGTTGTAGTTGTGGCCGTTGTTCGTGTGCTTCAAGTGCTGATTCGGGTTGAGCGCATAGTCATTGATAGTTCTGCAAGGGAGTAGATCAAAATATTACTGATTAAAATACATACTAAATTTATTTCAATTTTCTCATATTCGTAAATTTGTAATAATAAGAAACATTTAAATTAATTAATATTTTTTTTGCTAGGTCAAAGTATTTCCAAATTATTGTTGTCTCTTGAGCACTAAATATTAACTCATTCGCACTGTTGCTATTGTCACGGGCTTACTTGATATAGTTAATTTTCTTTCACAAACTCTAGTTTGGAAAAAAATTAAAAGCTAATAAATAATACGTTAGTATTCCTGTTTTATGTTGCTGTTTTTTTTTTTTTTTTTTTTTTTTTTTTTTAATATTGTGTTTTTATATAATTTTGTTATGCAACATTTTGCACTACTATTTTTATGAGCAAATAAAGTTAGTTAATTTCATATCTCAGGCACTAAAGTTGCTAAAGTAAAAATTTACTATATATATTTATGGAGTAATTAAAAATGATTTGAATATTGCATATAAATAATATTTTAATATTTGTTATAAATTGTTTAAATTGTATTGTGTTATCACAGCATTTTGGACTACTATTTTAATGAAAGAAGCTGTACATCCAAGTCAAGCAGATTAGTTCAGTACAGGACTGGACCCTCCTATTTTGTACATCCTAGATCCGAAAAATGTGTCTAAGGTCGAATTTTCGCACAAGCTACTTTAGGTCACATGGGATATCTAGGAACTTACTGAGGCTGACGAATATTTATTTATTTATTTATTTGTTTTTTTTTTTTTTTTTTTTAGTTGTAGCCTTTAATATTTCCTTATAAAATAAAACCAAAATGAAATGAAAACAAAGATTAGCTCGTATCGAAACTTAAATTCGTTTCAGTCTTAATTCATTAATAATTAAGTTGAGCTTTTATAATATACGAAAAAAAAACTATACATATGCTTAAGAGCATATGCATTTGACGTGTTCGATAATAACTTATCAATATAAAAAATTTAAAATTGTAAATTAGTAAATGCAATTACAGCGCTTTACATAAGTATATTCATACCCTATACATTTATTATTATTATTTTTTTTTTTTTGTTTATTTTAATCGTTGAATCTGTACAATACAAGTATAGTACCTTAACAACACAGTTAGATTATATTATATAGAGCCTAACCTTCTGATAAACCCTATAAATATCACCAACAACTACATATACAGCTACTCGATCTAAGCTGAAACATCTCAAGGCCTTTGTCTTTGTGAAAGACGAAAAAACTTTGCATACTTTTAAGGTGCGCTTGGCGCGCTTTTGCTGCATTTTTCTGTTGCAGCCTTTGCAGCTGCAAACGAAAGACTTAAGACACAAACTTGATGCCAGTAAACACGCAACAGTTTAGGCCACTTTTGCCGAGAGTTGCGGAAAATGTGCCAAAAGTTGTGAAAACATCCAAAATGAATTTGCCAATTTGCTGGAAGCTAACGGGGTCGAGTTGAGTCGAGCCGGTGGGCAACCGCTGAGTCATTGCAACAGCACTTGCCCCATGGGCAAGCCCACTTTGGATTGGGCGCCACTTCCGCTAGCTCAGGCAGCAGCAAAACTCGGGCAAAAGTCGTAAACTTGACTCCGCACATAAGCAGCAAATTAATTGAGAGCGGGCGCAGCGACGAGAGAAGCAGCAAAACAACAACAACAACAACAACAAATGGAGTGATGTTGTTGTCGTTGCTGTTGTTGTATTTCAGTTAAGCGCAGAAAGAAACTAAATAAACGAACGCCACAAGCCAGCCACTTTCTTTCACTTTATTGCGTCAACACATTTGGATTAGTTTGTCAAAACGAGACGATTGCTTGTAGCAGGTGCCACCAGGGGCCCCTGAGCGGCAGGTGAACAGCTGAGAACACAATTCGGTCACACAGAATGCGGGCCACTTGGTCAGCCAAATGTACGAAAATGTGAAAAACAAATGAAAATCCCCAAAACCCCAAAAAGAAAAACATTACAAATGATTATTGTGCTAAATGAAAACCGGCAAAAGAGCAAAGCACTTTGTATACCCTAGACTAAACATAGATTAAGCAACTGATTGACAGTGTGATTGCTGATCGAAGCAAGGAGATCTAGCTGCAAGAGATCTAGCAATTATTTTTTTTCAAATATTAAATAGAGAAAATAGTGAAAAACAAATCTATATTTTATATCTAGTTAAGATCTATAGCTAAATGCGGTATAAAATATAATACAGCAGAACTGAATAAAATCTGATCTACTGACTCAGCTGCAATAAATGAACTAAATAAAACTAAAAATAAATTAATCACTCGAAACAACTTCAAGCTCATCTGAGCTGAGCTGCTCTACCATGATCTACTCTAGCATGATCTGCATTACCATGATCGGATCTATCACGAGCTGCTCTACCATGATTTTATCTATCATATCACTATGATCTGCTCTACCAATATCTACTCTACTATGATTTGCTCTACAATGATCTACTCTACTATGATCTGCTCTACCATGATCTAATATACCATAATCTAATCTATCATTAACTACTCTACTATGATCAGATCTATCATGCTCTGGTCTACTATGATCTACCATAATCTGCTCTACTCTGCGCCACACTACCATGATCTACTCGAGCATGATCTGCACTACCATGATCGGATCTATCACGAACTGCTCTACCATGATCTTAACTATCATAAACTGCTCCACTATGATCTGCTCTACTATTATCTACTATACTATGAGCTACTCTACTATGATCTACTCTACCACGATCTGCGCTATCATAATCTAAGCCATAATGATCTACTCTACTATGCTTGGATCTATCATGATCTGTTCTGCCATTATCTGATCTATATGATCTGCTCTACCACGATATGCAGCAAAAAATTAACTGAAGAGAAACTAAATAAAATAAATAGAAACAGCTTCAAGCTAGCTGATCTTTATACGAGTTATAAGAGTCCATAAAATCAGGCTGCCAGAATCAGGGATCACAGCTTGCATAGCTTATAGTAAATCGAATATGGATAGGAGACTTATCTTAACAGCTACAGCTACAGCTATAGCCATAGCAACACACGCGCGCACTTCACACTTGTTACAGGGTATCTCTGAGTGCATTGTCACTCACTTTTGCTCTCACTGGCAGTTCACACTCACAAAAAACAACAACAAAAAAAAAGGAACATCGACCCTTGACATTTTACCTCAATTTGATGGCAATATCGCGACACTTGACACATGGCACTTTTGCAGCTGGCTGCGCTTTGGCTGTTTCCTCGACTGTGACGAAGGATACTTTGCTCTGATCCGCTGGCTTCTTTTCGCTCGACTGCGGCTGCTCCTGTGGCTTGGCCTGCGGTGCATTCGCTATGGTTGCGTATTGCGTCTCAGCCTCTGGGTCTTCGGCCTCAGTTTCGCTGGCGAAGTCAACCACCAGCTGCTGCTGCTCGTCGTCCTGCGGGACAGCATCTGGCTGGGAGTTCGAGCGCCTGCTGAAGTAGCCGACGTGCTGTTCGACGCCCGCGTTGGCGTCCAGCAGGATGCGCTCGTAGGCGGCGCTTTCGTTCTCGCTGATCGCGAACCGCTGCTCGAAGACGCGCATCGGCAGCGCCGTCTGCCGCAGCAGCTCCATGCGCTTGTGACGCAGCTCAATGGAGAATATGAGACGCACCCGCACCTGGCGCCGCAGACCCTGCTGCGTGGAGCGGGCTCGCTGCAGGCGACGGCGATTGTGGCGCAGCTCGAGCTTCTCGAGGCCGCGCAGCGTCTTCTCTGCCACGTGCAGCGTCTCGCTGCCACGCCCACTGTAATCCGCCACCGAGCTCAAGTCCAAGGCGCTGCGCGTGCGCCGCCACGGCACCAAATCGAAGTGCGAGAATTTGCGTTCGCCCAGCTCCGTCCAGGGATGAAAGTTAATTTGGGAGACGCTGCTATGGCCCTGCCGCAGTATCCAATCTGAGGCAGCTGCAGCCGTGCTGTACGGTGCACGCGTATGACGCACGTGCGCGTTTTTGGCGCTCGCCTGCGGCTTGTGGCGTTTGTAGCGCGGCACCAGCGTCGCCTCCAGCATGCGCTCATCCAAGCCGTAATCACGTCGCAGCAGCTCCAGCTCCAATTCCCTGCTGCTCGCCGTATACTGAGCGCCGTTCCAAACGATGACCGGTCGCGCCGAGAGACCCGCGGACAGTGGCCCGCCGCTGGGCATGTTCGTGCTCGAGCTCGACTCGGACACCAGCTCGCATGGAGCTGTCCGTTCGAGCTGATTTTGCTCTTGCTGTTGCTGTTGTTGTTGCTGTTGTTGTTGCTGTTGCTGTTGCTGTTGCTGTTGTTGTTGCTGTTGCTGTTGCTGCGGCTGAGCTCGTGTTCTTGTTCTCTGCGCGTTAGCGAGAATTTTCGCCCGGTTTTCGGGAAACGGGGCTCGGGTTCAGGTTCACGTTCGTTTCGTGAGCGCGTTTTACGTTTTGTTCTGTCGCAATTTGCTGATTGCTTTTTAATATTCGCCGTTGTCGCTGCTTTCCGGTTTCCGTTTTCTGTGTGTGTGTTTTTTTTTTTTTTCTACCGTCCGACGTCTGCGCGCCCTGACGCCGTCGCCGCAAATGCTGCTGGTCAAAATCCGAAACTAACTCCAACTGCGGCTCCGACTGCGACTCTAACAACGACTGAGTGCTGGTCGAGCGAGGGTTGAGCGCGCCCTATGCAAACCTGCGATGCCAGCGCCGCAGTCGGCGTCGCTGTCGACGCTATTGCGATGATTAATTGTATGCAAGCGCGCTTTGAGTTTATACAACATTATGTTGCTGTTAGTTTTTGTTTTTCTTTTTATTTTTATTTTGTGTGTGTGTGTGTGTTTTTTTTTTTTTTTTTTTTTTTGTTTTTGTTTGCTCAACATTGGTAGACGCAGCAGCAGCAACATCAACGAATCCCCACCTAATACCCCCCTCTGCTTTTATTGTTATTTATTTATTTTTCACGCTTGCTGCCGTGTCACCAGGTCGCGGCGACTGCGCTGCCAGCAGCCAACTGACTGCGCAGCCCTCGCGGCGCTCATTTCAAATGTTTCACTTCGCTGCGCACGCGTCAACAACAACAGCAACAACAACAGCCATCATTGGGGGCCGCCGCCGGGGCCGATTAAAATAGTTGTTGTCGTTGTTGTTGTTGTTGTTGTTGTTGTTGTTGTTGTTGTTGTTGTTGTTGTTGTTGTTGTTGTTGTTGTTGCATGCCCCATTCAAAAATTGCGAGTTCACAGTTCTATTCTCAGCTAATTGACAGCCGCAGCTCATTGACATGCTCATCATCATCCAATAATGTGGAATAATGAAGGCTTTATAGACAGACACAAAGTCTATGGAGCTTAGCTCCCATCAGGCTAAAATTAACTCATATTTCATTAGACTAGAAAATTAAATTTAAAAAAAAATAAACTAACTATCGAAGTTTTTTTTCTTGCATAGAAGTTCTATAATATTAACGAAAGTTGTTAAAAAATATTTCTAAAAAATAATAAATAATAAATAAAATTAAGAGAAACTAAGATTATATTTTTTTTTGCGGTATTTTGAAAATATATACATATGAATTATTAAATAAGAAGTATAGAAGTAAATATATATAGCAGCAAAAACAGCAACAAAAATACTAATAAATTCGATTTTCTTAAATTTATGTAATTTGATAAATATAAAATATGTAAATATGTATTATAGGTAATTAAAAGATAAGAAAACACAAGGCAGCAATATACATATACATATGTATTATTATATACATATATCATGGTAGACGAACTCCAATATAATATTATGATATTATGACGTGATAATGTGTAATGAATGGGAAAGTTTGTTTTCTAACTTTCCTAATTCTATTCAATTTCGTCACGATTGCCTCTTGCTGTAGCTTGTACAGAGCTGTTGTAAAAATGGTAATCGAGTGGTTTTATTATGCTTCTCGTTTCATTTGACTTGTATTCGCAAATTCTCACCGCATGTAAGTGAGAGAGATAGAGAGAGAAAGAGTGAGAGATACAGAGAGAGAGAGAGAGAGAGAGAGAGAGAGACAGACAGAGCGTGAGAGCGAGAGAGGGACATAGGTATGTATTGCTATAGACAGCATCGGGCCACTCGGACAGGGTCGTTATAATACTCAATGGATGATATATATAAATGTATATAAATGTATAATTTATATGAACGTATTCAAGTCGGTTGGAGAGCTTGCTAATTTATATCTATATTGAGTGCCCTCATTCAAATTCGCTGCAAAATAAAAAAAAAAAAAAACATATAATAATAATAAAAAATTAATGAACTAATTCTCAGTTGAGAATTCACTAAGAATCCGGAAATATAAAACACAATGCATATTTAGATGAACCCAGATATAAAAATGTGCATATATATATATATATATCAATATATTTCTAAACATCACCTAGGTATGTCGCAAGCGTTGCTTGCGATTGTTTTTGGTCGATATCGGCGAGCGTCAACCTTGGATTGGTGTCAATTTGAATATGGAATGGAGATGCGTGAAATGCGGTAGAGTCGCAGTCAAAACAGATCTATTATACTATGGACATTGTTGTGGATAGATAGATGTAGATTTGCATTATAAATGCATTGGGGCAAACGTTTAGTTTATGGCCTGGCCGCCTTTCTAAGCCAGCTGCTTGCGGGCCAACTTCAGTTGTTAATGCGGCGCTGTTGTGTTAACTGAAACTTGTTTGGCCCGCAGTTGGAGAGGTCTCTTAATTGCAGGCCTCAAGTGTCAGTGGATTGGCCCGAAAGTCAGCCTCAGCTAATGAACGTCATCTTTGACATTTTCATCTTCATTTTCATTTCCATTTCCATTTCAATTTGAGCTTTGACTTCGTTATAAAGCAAAATCTGAGCAAGCGATTATGAAATTATCTCGACAGAAATAAAATTGCGAAGGTCGAGGACTGTCAAAAAAAACACACTCACACACACACGCGCCAACACACAAAAGAGGCGAACAAAATTGTATAGGGAATGAGGGACAATGCGCATGTTTCATCAGGCCCCGAAATACGGGCGGTGACATTCACCGAAGCTATGGAGCTATAGATGCGAAGAGTTGCGGAGTGGAGCCATTGAACCAGAAATCACGAAAACGCTTTACGCTGCTTGAGCATGAATCACGCCCTAGCCGCTCGCATGACAGACCTGACAGAGGAAACAGAAGTTTTCGACTAGACAGGGGCTTTACATGAGCCATAAGCATTCAATCGACTCAAGAAGACCAAGAAATATAACTACTCCCAGCTCCCCATCGGCTCACTCAATGGAAACGCACCAGCTGCCCACTTGAGCACTCCCTGCTCATTGAGCTGACTGACTGACTAAACTAATGGCTAGCAAGTAGCTACTAGCTACTAACTAGTACTACTATCTACTAACTTCAGCGGCTCAACTCCTGGACAAAGTCTGTTGGAGAATCAGCGTCACGCCTGAGTTGAGCGACATGCAAAAGTTCTACAAGCTGTACCACGGCTCGATAGCTGCCCATATGATATACCAATATATACACTTATATATATATAGTAGTCCAATCAGTGAAACAATAAAGAAGGTAAATAGAAGAGAAAAAATAGGAGATTAGAGATACAAAATACAAGATACGAGATATAATATATAAAATAAAATACAGATACAGTCAAAAATACAGATACAAGATACAAGATACTAGATCAGATACTAGATACTAGATACTAGATACTAGATACTAGATACTAGATACTAGATACTAGATACTAGATACTAGATACTAGATACTAGATACTATATACTAGATACTAGATACTAGATATTAGATATTAGATATTAGATACTAGATACTAGATACTAGATACTAGATACTAGATACTAGATACTAGGTACTAGATACTACATACTAGATACTAGATACTAGATACTAGATACTAGATACTAGATACTAGATATTAGATATTAGATATTAGATATTAGATATTAGATATTAGATATTAGATATTAGATATTAGATATTAGATATTAGATATTAGATATTAGATATCAGATATTAGATATTAGATATTAGATATTAGATATTAGATATTAGATATTAGATATTAGATATTAGATATTAGATATTAGATATTAGATATTAGATATTAGATATTAGATATTAGATATTAGATACTAGATACTAGATACTAGATACTAGATACTAGATACTAGATACTAGATACTAGATACTAGATACTAGATACTAGATACTAGATACTAGATACTAGATACTAGATACTAGATACTAGATACTAGATACTAGATACTAGATACTAGATACTAGATACTAGATACTAGATACTAGATACTAGATACTAGATACTAGATACTAGATACTAGATACTAGATACTAGATACTAGATACTAGATACTAGATACTAGATACTAGATCCTAGATACTAGATACTAGATACAAGACACAGATAAAAGATACAGATACAAAATATAGAAAAAAGATATAGATATGAGATACAGATATAAGATACAGATAAAGATATAAGATATAGATACAAGACAAGATACAAGAAACAAGATTGAAAATAGATGATAAAAGATAAACGAAATTATTTTATTTGCGAATGGTGATTTTCTCCGGACCTAAGCAAACAGATATCAGCCAGTCAGTTAGTCAATCAGTCAGTCAGTCAGTCAATAAATAAGTTAGTCAGAACAACTTTGTATACATACGTATATAAATATAAACTTTGTATACATACATACATAAATACAAATACCATAGACCAATCTCTTGCCCTATTGCTACAAAGTCGATTCATTGACGGTTTCTCCCTGCTGTGAGTTATTTCTGACTTTGGCCGCGCTGGCTGTAGCGGTTGGAGGGGTCGTGGGGCAGGGCCGGAGGAGGGCGGTCTCGACACTTTTACTTTTTGGGCTTTGTTATCAAAAACAGAACACCGCTAGCATTGAGCGCTGTATAACGGTATGTGGTAGCAATAGCCAACATTAGCTGGGCCGATGTCGCGTCGTCTTCGTTTTGATCATCGTCAGCCGCCATTCAAATGCAAATGGGCCCCAAGAATCGATGGGTCAATCGATGCTTTGTTTCACGAGCCGGACAAATTTTCACTTTCCGCACTCGAATAGAAAAGAAAGCAAAAGTGAAAGAAATTGCTTAGACCTTAGACTGACGATCAAGACCCGCCGAGAGGAAGTTGAAGTCGAAGCTGATCAACTAGCTTCCGCCTAAGATCTAACGCAATTCCCAATACTCTCACATCTATAAATGCCTATATAGTCAAATGAAATGAAAATATCAAAGCTGAATTGGCTAATAGGCTTTGCCAAATAAGCCACTCGCAGGGCCGTGTTCATTCATCACTCCAATGCGCGTGCATCAGAGGTTCATTCATTTATTCAATCAGTTGATCAAGCGGAGGCCTCTGGGCGACTGGCGACTGCCGTGAAAGTCCAAGGCAAACAAAACATTTTCTTTCAGAAATATGAAACAAAAACGAAGAGCAAAGAGAGAAGAAGTAGGAAAAAAAACACATACACAAGCAGCCTTAACTAGCAGCAGGTAAACAACAAAGCAAAACAAACTAGCAACAAGACAAACAGCTGCCACATCAGCCACTTGCCACTTGCTACTTGCCACTTGCCACTTGCCACAGCCCCGGCGGAAACTTCATGCAGAACCGCACAATTCACAGGCAGCGCACAGATAAGAGAACTGAAGATGCATCAACTGCAATGGGAGCACCTGTTGCATCTGGTTGCAGCTCGTCGTCCCGCCGTCTCGCCGCCTCATGGGCGAGCTGCACGAGCTGCAGCCATGCGCCGTTCCAGCTCTGAGCGAATTGAACCAAATTCAACGGACTACAAAATATTCTTATGCAATTTTTACTGTTTAGTATTTGATTTGGTATTTTGATATACTGTTAGTGGAATGCGTGCGGAGGCTGCAGAGCGTTGATTGTGTGGGGCTTTTATGCTCGTTCAAAAAGTGAAAGGGGCATATTGGCTTTGTGCAGTGCTCGTCTAGCTGTATATCTGTCTGTCTGTCTGTCTGTTTGTATTGTTAGCGTTGCGCCAGAGATTTGGGAGCTTTTATCAATATCTTTGACAATGTATGACCTCGTCTTATAAACCCTAAAGTTCAGATTGGGAAACTCAATATTATATAAAGTTGAACAGTTAAAATCTGATGATAACTGTTTACTGTTGATCTTCTCTACGGATGGAATTGAAATTATATTTTCAGTTTCCTTATTAGTGCTTGTTGATCTGATCTACTAATAGATCGATATGCCATAAAGTGCGCCTATTGGGGCGTGGCCAATTAAATATTAAGGGATAGTCAGCATTCTTGCAGATTTTTAATTTTTTGTTTTTTTTTTTAATATTTATGAAAAGTCTTGAAAAAAGTTTTAAGAATTTTATTATTTTGTTTATTTGATGTTTTTTCTTTTTTTTAGAATCCACTCTGATCAATTTGAAAATGATTGCAGCTGGGATTAGCAAAAGCGGGTGAACAAATGACCAATTATGACAGCGACTGCAATCAACGCAGCAACATGAAAAGCATGGGAAAACCTGTTGAGAGCTGTGCTTTAATATGGAAAATGAAAAGCCAAAGACATGAACATCCACATCAACAACGATATCGGCAACGGCGGCGATTTCTAGTCAATCGAGTTAAAAATGTCGTATGTAAACGCTTTGCCTTAATACTTAATTGACATTGGTGGAAAGTTGCAGCGGCAACAAGTGCAACAGCAACAGCAACAACAACTGCAGCAACAACAGCAACAGACTCGAGCCGGTTGTTGACCGAGAGATTTGCTCGGCGCGCTTATGGCTAATAGCCATCGCCCGCACCTTAGCTCCAATGAAAGCAAAAGGATGGCCAGGCTCAAGAGCTGGAGGCACGGCGCGGCCCAGGGAGGGGCGTGACGCGATTCAGTTTGCGCGCGGTTCGGGCCAAAACGAGTTGCGGCCAGCCAAAGCCGGCCGAAAAAAAAATTTCACTTTTTCTTTGGCGTCTCTTTTTTTTTTCTTGATTTATATTTATTATTTTTTTTTTTTTTTTTCTATTTATATATATAAATATCATTTAAGCTGCATGCTTTCGAGATTTCGATCAGAGCGTCGCTAATTAGCGCCAGGTAAGGCGCAAAATAATAACTAAATACACGTTAAGACAAACCCATTTGGCCAGTTGGCCATTTGCCACTTTTGGCCATTTATCTTGTGTGTGAATGCGTTTGCCTAATCCCCGACTTATATACTTTTTTATTTGTATTTTGTTTATCTCGCATTTTCCTCTTCTTTTTTGTTTTCTTTTTAATCTCCCTGTGTCTGCTGCACGCAAGTTGAATGGACTGCAATGTGCAACACGCCGCGCTCAACTTGCAATGCGTTATGCGATTTACACCGCACGGCGAATTGCGAATCGCGAATTGTGGCTGCGCAGCTTTGGACCCTAATTGAAAAGGTGTTGGACTGGCACTAAGACTCTCCCTCTCTCTCTCTCTCTCTTTTTCTCTCTCTCTCTCTCTCTCTCTCTCTCTCTCTCTCTCTCTCTCTCTCTCTCTCTCTCTCTCTCTGTATATGCATGGATTGTTATATAAATTATAAGTTATTATATATTATTATTTTACTTAGATCTGTATAAATTTCTTCATTTATTCTATTCTTTACTCTATCATCAATATTCTAAGTTGATCAACAAATTCGTATCTATTTCTTTTTATCTGTGTGTAATTATATATCCAGAAACTACTTTATATTTATATTTTTATCTAGAATTTTTTAGTGTATAAGTGTGTGCGACTATACACTACTATTTTGATGATCATTATCATTATTAGCATATGGTTCATTTCTATTTTGCTTCAAGTCACGTTTTCATTTTCCAGAACGAATTGTTAATCTAAGATTTAAGCTCAGCTTTTTCTTCTTTTATTTAAATGTCTATAAAAATATATAAATATAATAATAATATATAAAAATATATTTCTTTCTATATATCATATCAATCATACAAAATCAATAACGAGCTATACAAAGTACCTTTCAAACATACTAAATTGCAGAGGTTATAATACCCTGTAAATTGCAAGTATAGCTGTACGCACTAATTATTTATAAAAAAAATTTATGACCCTAGCCTAGCCTAAATTAAGCCAAAAATAGTATTGTTAATAACACTAAAATCCAAATTCATATTGCCCTCTACCTCTGCCGCTCCACTCTGCCTCAATCTAGTCACGTTTGAAGCGTCTTTATCATATCCAAGTTATAAAAGCTTTCAGCTGTCGAAATAAACTTCAACTGAATAGATATACATATATATACATTTTTAGCATATATACACATATATACATATATATAGTGTTATAATCACTGTATCATTAATCTAAGCGTGCCACCACCGCACATCCATGAACAATCTGTTCAGCTCCACTTCAAAGTATCTTAATTAAGAAATTTTTATTAGCTTTTCTTTCTTATCGGCGCTCAGGTTTTTATCTGCGTATTTTGCATTTGAAAGTTTTTGCTTGGAGAAATTCCCTTTGGCGCCGTTATCTGGCGTACGATTATTGTTGTAATAATAATAATTATTATCTCGCAGTTGCCAAAACAAAAAAAGAAATAAATAATAATAATACTAAATTATATTCTGTAAGCTTGAGTTTACTTCTAGGGCATTTCCGCAACTTCGTTAGCCAGCAACAAAAACAACAACAACAACAACAATCTCAAATGTGGCAATAACTGCAACAACAACAACAACAACAGCAATACCGAAAGAAAAATAATTAAAGTAAGTATTTCACGTCGATGTCTAAAGAAATAATCGCTAAGACCACGCCGAGTGGCTTGAGGCAGGTGGCAAGTGGCAGGTGGCAGGTGGAAGGTGGCGGCAGGTGGTAATGGCGGGTGGTTAGCTACGGCTACAGCCAGGCAACAGGCGTGTGCAACACCGAAACAAAATACAATTTAATGCGCTTTTCGAATTCTACAGCGCCGCGCTCTGATCACATCAGTAAACATGGATATGGATAGCTGCCCGTTCATATATGTGTATATGTAGATATGTATGGAGTATATACTCTGAAATCATACATGGTATTACTATTACTATAATGATACGATTTCTAAGGTATTGCAGATGTTATATAAATGAGGCAAAGGTATCGACACGATATACATATGTGTATGTGTAAACAGATCAACATGTATATTGTAAAAAAGTGTTCGATAGAGCAGTTGGATATCATGGTATAAACGTTCTCTGAATTATTTATATATAGATACTATCTATAGAACTGGTCTAGGAATTGCATGATTTATTGTATTACTTGTTATGACCCTAGACTTGGGCTCATTAAAGCTTATAGACAATATAGATCTGTTATTGGATGGTAGACCACTTAATCAATTATTGTCGTATATACCATAGTGTTGATTATGAGTCTAAGAACTACAAATGTAACTGCCGATCTAAAAGCTTGCTTGTTTGTATTATTATATATTCGAATTAGAAGCGACTTTCAAATTAGAAAATTACCTTGAATTATAAATAAATAATCACAGATCTTTCTCTACCCGAGTATAGTACAATTATCACAGCTTGTGGCTCAATCAAATATGGTTAAGAGAAATGCCTAATTGTATATCCAAATCTCTGCCAGACACGCCCTAGAAACTATTGGGCATCATTTTAATTGGATTATAGCAAAAAAAAACTTTCACTTTTATTAAGCCAAAAAAAAAAAAGAAGAAGTTCTGATAGATCATCGCACGATTTGGTCTGCATATGACAATACTTTCTAATACTACAAATTGACTAAAATTAAAAAATTTATGTAAAGCATATGCATACATATACAATCTATGTAAATGTTGTTTATAATCAGCAATAATTGTTTATGAAATCAAATCAAACGATGTATTGCCAATATTTAATTCAAGCCTTGGCTTACATTTCAATTAAGTTAATTTCATGTATGTATTTCTGAATATTTTGTAATTCACCTATTTTCGTATGATCTCTCGACATTCATATTCCAAACGTAATCAAAGTGCAACTTACTCAGAATGTTTGCTTTATCCAAAAAGATGCAAGAGATAAGCTCACAAATTACTGTACATCGCGTAAACATAACACACACACGCGCACTATCTCTCTCACATGCACACACGCGCTTACACATACATCGATATGCGTGCATGAATAGCACAAGCTTTACAAATATCGAAAACGTTTGATCCGCGACTTTTGCAATGAATACGAAGGAAAACAAACAAAAAACAACAAGAACAAAAAATAATGCATCAACAAAAAATAATAACAATAACGTATAGTACCAGTGGGTATATGCACGCCTAACTAACACAATTGATGCAACATTTTGAGGCAACGGTTAATTTGTGTTAACTGTTTGTTGCTGCCGGCAAGAATCGCTGTTGAAAGAGAGAAGCGCGCGCGGCACGTGCTATGCGAACAATGGTCGACGCTTGTTTAAGTCTTGAATCTTTTAGTCTGCGGTCGGCGAGTCTCCGATTTCGACTTCGAGTTCGACTTCGACTCTGACTCCAGCTTTGGCCACCGGTCGCCAAAGAAATGTAAAAGCCGCCGCAGCCACTGCCGCTGTTGCCGTCGCTGTTGCTTTCAGCGCTCAAAGCGTCAGCGTCGTAGCAACAGGCGTGAAAGCTCGAAAGCTTCTGCTCGTTTGTTTACATTGAATATTTGTTGTTATTATTGTTAAGGCTACTTTGGAGTTACATGTGTGTGTGTGTGATGTTTTTAATGCGTCGATGCGCTTTTTGCACACTGCTGGGCTTTTTCTGGCTTTTTCTGCTCGCTCTCTTTTTTACGTTTTTCGAAATTTTTTTGATCTTAAATTATGCCCCATACCCTATGCAATTGTCGTATTGGATATATAGAATAATAAGAAAATTAATATAAAAAGGATATATGGAAAATGTATTAAAACTGAATTTTGCTTTTTTTTTCAATTTAAGAATTTTGCCCTATTTAAATATTTGTATTCATAAGATTTTCAAATTTGCACCTTCAGTAAAATCTCTTTGATTTCTCTCATATTTCCGTGATATTAGCCTAGTCATAATTATTATTATAAGATGCACTTGCCAGGGCAGCCAATACAGGGTATCTGCCAGCTAACCACTGTTCGACTCAAGCACTCTTACTTGTTCAGCTAACTTTATTCAATCGAGTTTATGTTTTTTTGAATGCTTTTTATAGCCAGAGCCGCGTCATGCGCTTCTAGGCAGCTGGGCAGCTGTTTAGCTACCATTGTTTGGCTGCTTGTCTAACGGAACCAGCGTTTCTTCTTCTTCTCTTAGCCATGCTAAAGATACATATTCCATTTACATAAATACCAATAAGCGTTTATGCATATGACCAAATCTATTTTCTATGCACTTCCAAAATCCCTTTCATCAACTGAATTAGGTCTTTTGCAACTGAACTCAGTTTTAGCTCCGATTCGTTCACGAGTTCAGTTCGACTCGTTGCGGTTCATTTGAGTTCAATTCGGTTTATAGTTGGTTTGCTGATCTTTATTTTCTATTTGAATGCAATCAGTTAACTAATTGTTAATTGCAATTGGCTATTTCGTAAAACACTTCATTAGCAACTGCATTATGGCCAATTATCATTATCTTTGATGATGATGCTGATTGATTATTATATCAAACTCATGATTGAGCACCTCGGAAATTGGTTCCAAATTATTTACTTTTGCAGCAAGGTCATTGAAAGTTGCTTTAAATTTATATGATATATGTATATATATCGTCTTGGATCTGTTATAAGGTTATCATGAGAGCCATCTGCGAATTACACTGACCTACACATTCCGAATCATACACTTCTTTTAATACCTTCCCACTCCGATGAGAAAAGGCTAAATGAGAAAATTCGTGTTCTATAAAAAAATATTGTCTATCTCAAGTAGGCTTTTGTGAGGCTACGAGCTATGAACTATACTTCCAAAACTTGTAAAAAAGAAAAAAAATATATATTGCGTTGGTACAGATCAAATTCTTAATACAGATCAAGTCTCAATATTCGAATCCAGAAAGCTGCAAAAACTTCGAAAAGGTAAAATCTTCTTATTTATACTAAATTACATTTCATTTTATAGAGAGAGGGTGGTGTATGAAAATCGAGCTACTTATTTCTTTCTCTCTCTGTCTCTTTTTTTTTTATGCGTTTCAAGTGCTGTCTCGCTGTCGACTTCGCTCGAATTACGAATTTCTAAATTCGTATCGAGTTTTACAACACTGGAAGACTGCCCTATGCGATTGCCACTGGTTCGTTCGTGTGAACCTCTGCTCCTTTTAGTCTTCTTTCGCTACGTAATGTTACTTAACAGTTCTTAAGGCTAAAGGGCTAATGTTATGCTAACATTCGCCGACCTGTTAAACTTGTTAGCATAAGCTAGAGTATTATATATTCGGCAAATATAAATGTGTAAATGTATGTATGATGTATAACCTACCTGATAGCACTTGCTGCTGCCAGATTGGGCGGGTGGAGCCTGGTGGCGCCTCCAAAGCGCTGTTGATGATGATGTGGATGTGAATGCGGATGCGGCTGATGCAGCAGCTGCTGCGCACTAAAGTCGAGCTCATTGTCGAGTAGGCCATAGTGGTTGTTGTTGTTGCGATTGCTGCAGCTGAGCCGACTCGCATGGGAGCCGCGCTCCGAGTTGCACTTGGAGCCGCAGAGCGAATTGTCGCAGAAGCGGCAGCACTTGTTGTAGCTGAACGTGGAGGTGCAGAGCGTGCAGAACGAGTCCAGCTGCGATTCGGCATGATCGTCATCGAGATCATCCCCATCCATGTCTGCGTCGTCTGCGTCGTCGCCCTCTGCATCCACCTCCGCGTCCGTGTCCATGTGCAGCTTGTGACAGCGTAGCTTGAGCGTGTGCGCACTGCTGCTCTGATCCTCCGATCCATCCGAGCAGAAGTTATACCTGTCGCTCTCCGTGTCCTCAGCCAGGCTGCTGCCCGCGCTGCCCTCCGCCCGCTGAGGCGACAGCCCGAAGCTGCTCAGCGGACAGGAGGGGTAGCGCGTCAGGGGAAACTGTCGAATATTGTACTTGCTGGTCATCGATAGATTCTCGTTGAAGTATATGACATTCGAGGTGCCGTTCGGCTCCAGCTCCAGCTCGCGCTCTCGCTCCCTCGCTCTGCTGATGCTCAGGTCGTGATATTTACGCAAGAAGGCTGCATTGCAGTCGGCTGCTGTATATTCATGCAGCTTCTTCGGCTTCGGCACGGGATGATGTGAGGAATAGAGTTGCTGCTGCTGCTGCTGCGACTGCTGATGCTGCTGCTGCTGTTGTGGTCCATTGCTCTTATTGTTATTGCCGTTTCCATTGCCATTGCCATTGTTGCTGTTGTTGTTGTTCTCGCCGACAGATATGCCGCCGGATCGCAAAAGATCGAACAAGCGCTGCTTGAGATCGCGCATTGCGTCGGCATGGGCGCGTTGCCTAGCTGACTGTCTGCAATAATAGACGAATAATAACAGTATTAGTATTTAATTTACAATAATAATCAATATTCATTTATACGTTAGGTAAAGCACATTTTGTATATTTTTACGCGGCTATTTTTAAGAAAGGAAAGCTTTTTAAGTGTCATAGCGAAGAGTTTGTGTGCGTTAGCAGCGATATGAGTGTCATACGATATATCTGACCAAACAACATTCAGTGCTTAATGCGGAGTCGTGATGTAGCAGTCAGCTTGCAATCGCTAGCGCGCACATGTTGGGCAACCATCTGGATTTACCAAATTGAGTAAACACTTGCGTGTTATCGATTGTTTAATTTCTGCACCAAAACATTTAACAAAATTTATAAGCGAAGCCTAAAAAAACGCCGTTTCTTCAAAAACCCTGAGCTAAGAGTAAATACTGCATAATATAAATCCAAATTCGAGCAAACTAACATTCTGCCGTGCCGCATTTACAGATACAACAAGATGAGCACACAGCGCGGCAACGCGACTCGCACACGTGCACAAAAACACAAAAATCGTCATGTATTTAAAAACGATTTGCATGACAAGACGCCACAACAGATGCGCCTCAATAAAATGCATGTGTCGACCGTGTGCCAGCGCTGCAAGGAGGTCATCGAGTGGAAGATCAAATACAAGAAGTACAAGCCCCTCACGCAGGCCAAGACGTGCGCCCGCTGCCAACAGCGGACTGTCCGCAAGGCATACCATGTCATCTGCAAGGACTGCGCCGTCAAGGATCATGTGTGTGCCAAGTGCCTGAAGAGCGCCGACGAGGTGGAAATTGAGGCGCCACAGCCGACGCCGCAAGAAGAGCAGCAGCTGCAGGTCGAAATGGATAGATTAATCAAATCGTTCTCAGAGCGCAAGCGACGCGCCTTTCTACGCTTCATGGAGAAGGGGCGCAAGCAGGAAACCGAGGAGCCGCTCGACGAGGAGGAGCGTGAGGCTCAAGAGAAGGCAACACGGGTTAGGCATACACGCGAGGAGCTGCTAGAGAAGATCAAACAGCTGAATCTCGCCGAAGAAGACGACGATTATGGCGAAGATGAGGATGATGACGAAGAGGGAGAATCTGATCTCGGTTCAGAGGAAAACAGCAGTGAAGAGGACAGCGAGGAAGAGCCGCAAAAAGCGAAAACTATAGTAAGGAAGTAACGTTCAACTGCCTTAACACTGTGCATTTAGAGTATAGGAAAATTTTTTTTATTTGTGTATATACACAATAAATATAAAACAATTTGAAAATTTAGCTCATAGTCTTATTTCATAAAAATGTCATTTAAATTGCATTTTGTTAGGCGCATGAAAAGCTTTAAAAGTTTTAATATGCGGCGAAGTTTTATTTTCTGTTGAGTTTATTCACGAAATTAGCGAAAGCTATAATCGATTAAGTGTAATCGATTTCAGTCGTTCACAAGCTGACTGCTACAGCATTTAGTTCTGGCCGCTAGTAGAAATTGCAACATTCGCATGCTAGATAAGGTCTGTCCTTTCTTTTGGCAGGAACATCGAAGAGTGATAGGATAAGTACGGCAAGGCTTGCAACATGACAAATAAAAAGCCAAAGACCGGCCGAATTCGCCGGAACAAGACTAAATCAAAGAATGACGTCGGAGAAGTCATAGAGTCAAATCCGGCACCGACACCAAAACCTAAAACCAAACAGAAATCCAAATTAAATACGGACAAAACTAACAATCTTGACCAACAAAAGCTGACATTTGAACAGATACATCGTCTGCAGCAGATTGTGCTCGATTTTATAAAAGGAGACGAGCCGTGCCAAGAGATATTCGGCTTAAGCAATATGGAGCGTAAAGAGATACACCATTTTGCTAGGCAGCAAGGCGTAAAAACGCGCAGCCGTAACGATGGCGGCGACCGGGTGCTAACACTCAGCCGCAGCAATACCTACCGGCTGAACGCGTGTCTCGACGATGTCAGGCTGTCGGTGACCTTGCAGTTCGGCCGTGTTCTCCACAAGGCACTAAACGAGCTGGGCCGCCGCAGGACAGTGCCCATGCAGCCGCAACGTCGCAACGAGCCGCTCGTCCAAACTGGAGGTCTGCTGGGCATACCGCGCGTGCCGGCATTTTCGCGCTGCACTAATCCAACGCTGATTGCCGAACGCAAGGATCTGCCCATATATACAAAGCGCAACCGCATCTTCCAGCTGCTTGAGATGTCGCAGGTAAGTGAGACTTCCATGACAATCAGGAGTCTATGGCCACATCTCTCCTGTCACATTCAATTGGTTTTCAGGTTCTTATTATTAACGGCGCCACAGGCTCCGGCAAGTCGACCCAATTGCCGCAGTATCTGCTCGAGGATGCGGCAGCCATGAAAAAACCGGTGCGCATTGTGGTCAGCCAGCCGCGCCGCATTGCCGCCATCAGCGTGTCCGGGCGCATTGCCGAAGAGCGTGGCGAGTCGCTCGGCGACACCGTGGGCTATATAATACGCATGGAGAGTAAGTATTGCAGCAGCCCAACCGACCCGAACCCGCCCCATCTCACCATCTCATCTGCTCTGCAGGCAAGTACAGCAATAACACTGTGCTGTCACTGACCACAAGTGGCTGCCTGCTGCGCACCCTGGCCATGAACGGGTCCGAGTTCTTTGAGAATACAACACATCTGGTTATTGATGAGGTCCACGACCGCGATCTAGACACAGACTTCCTACTACTAGCCATTAAGTTAGAGCTCGAGCGTAACAAGTCGCTCAAGGTGATACTCATGTCGGCCACCATGGATCTGTTGGCCTTGTCCAAATACTTTGATGATGCACCCGTCCTCAATGTGGAGGGTCGTAGCTTCAATGTGCGCGTCTATTCGCTGGAGGATATACTATACATGACTGGCTACTTGACTCCGCAGATGTCGAGTCTGCTGGGCAATCACAAGAATCTTGAGGGCGAGCAGCTGGTGCGCGCCTATTCCCTGGCTCACAACATCAACGAGCAGGAGATTGACAACTCGTTGATTGTGTCGCTGTTGCAGGTGCTGCTGCTCATGGGCATGAAGGGCGCCGTTATTGTCTACTTGCCTGGCTACCAGGACATGACCAAATTGATGGATCAGCTGCAAACGGCTCTGCCCACAGACTTGGTCAAAGTCCTGCTACTGCACAGCCAGGTCGACAGCCAGAGGCAGAGGGATGTCTTTCGTGAATATCCAAACGTCCAGCTCAAGGTGGTGCTCAGCACCAACATTGGCCAAACCTCGATCACCATACCCGATCTGCTGTATGTGATCGATACGGGTCGCGTCAAGATGAAGACCTACGACCCATCGACTGGTGCCTCACATCTGGCCTGCACCTGGATATCCAAGGCGGACGCACAGCAGCGCACCGGACGTGCCGGCAGGCGTATGGATGGCATTTGCTATCGTCTGTACAGCAACACTCAGTTCGAGTCCTTCAATTGCTTCACCGTGCCGGAGATTTTGCGCCATACTCTCGACGAGATCTGTCTCTTGGCCAAGATTGCAGCCCCGAACAAGCCCATCGAACAGTTCCTGGCCCAGGCTCTGGATCGTCCGCAGCCCGCCGCCATTGCACAGTCGTGCGCCAAGCTAAAGCTCTTGGGCGTGCTGCGCGATGAGGACGAGAGCGTCACCCAGCTGGGCCAAATCATAGCCGAGCTGCCGCTGGATGTGCAGCTGGCCAAGTGCCTGGTCTATGGCATCTACTACCAATGCGTGGGCAGCCTGAGCATCATTACCGCCTACTACTCGGTGCGTGATCCGTTTGTGCTGCCCAGCGATCGCTCCGGACGCACCGAGCAGCGCAAGTCGCGCGACTTCTTTAGCATTGATGCGTCCAGCGATTCGATTGGGGTCCTTCAACTATATCATGCCTACATGTCCGCCGACACCAGGGGCAGCCGCGAAATGGACAGATTCTGCGAGAGGAACTGCCTCTGCCGCAAATCCATGGATAATTTCGTCTCAGCTGTGCACACCCTGCGCCTCACTCTGATGCGCATAATCAAGTTCGTGAACATAAATATGGCCACCAGGTATGACAACAACCTAAATATGGTACGTCTTGCCCTAGCAGCTGGCCTCTATCCGCGCATCGTCTACGTCGATCATCCGCGTCACTCCCGTCTGGTCGACGAGAGCGATCCACGTGTCCAGCTCTCCCGCAACTCTATCTTGCCGCTATGTTTCGCGAAGCGCGTCAAGAGCAACATGAGCGAATGGCTCGTGTACGTGGAGAAGACCCGCTCAGCCGGCCTCGTCTCGCACATTGAGCATGCCACGCTGATCAGCTCCCTGATGGTGGCGCTGCAATGCGGCAAGACGGTCAAACTGGAGCAATATGTGCCGGAGTTGCTGTTCAACGAGGACGAGACCTACAATAAAGTGGAGCAAAGCATCCTGCGCTTGGACTCCTACCTCAGCATTCGCCTCTCCACTGAGCTGGGCTCCAATCTGATCAGGCTGCGCTCCCACATTGCCCGGGAGTTTGATGAAATGGTCGCCTCCCGCACCATGGTGCCCTCACGCTGTCCATCCGTCGACTATGTCCAGAGACTGCTGGCCCTCGACACCGACATGTCGGGCCTATCGGCCACAGACATTATATTTTACTGAAAAGACGACAGTTTTTATCTTAGCCAAGGCCAAATGGCCTTGCAGCCTTTTTATGTTTTTAGTTGAAATTCGACTAAAACTTTCCATTTCAATCCAAATGTGAACAATGCCAAACAACTGTGACATGGTGACTTTTGTTGCCATGACTGCATTTTCGATATTTTGTGTAGTATTTAGTATACCAATTGCAATTCTGTAAAATCAAAGGACTATTGTCAGATCCACTCAACCACAACACCAATGCAATGTCTCGAACAGCCTGACTCGAACTACGGCCACTCACTGTAAATCCCATCTTGAATTGTCAACACCCATGTGAATCGATTCATCAAATGAAGTCTATATCAAAGTATGTACGCATACAGATGTGCATGTTGACATTCCGAATGTATTTGTATGTCTTAAGATATTTCATTTCAATCATTTATGTATATATGTATACATGTTACATGATAATACCATCAACCTGAATGTAAACCTTTGAAATTATGCACTACGTGCAAAACAGATTTAGTTATCCTGTATAAGTCTCTTCACACTCACGCTACTATTTGTAATGTACAATGAAAATATCAAATATTGATGGAAATGTGAATCAGTATTAACATGCGGCAATCGTATGATCTAACTAATTGTGAAGAACTTGTGCATATCTCTAATTCGAATTCTAATGTTTAACATAAATGATCTTTTCGAAAGACTGCTGTGAATGCTAAAACAAAACAAAACAAACAAAAAAAAAAAAAACCCAAAAAAAAAAAAAAAAGAAACCTAGGTATAAATACTCAAGTACTTGGAGTTTACTCGATTTGCTAAACTCGTTAATGCCCAACGATAGAGAGCGAAGAAGACGGAGGGAGAGAGGAAGAGAAGGAGACATACTTACGTATGTAAGGAAGGCTATGAATACAAAAATACATAGATATAAATATGTATAATCATGAATGTGAATAAAAATAAGTTTGTTTTGCTACATGAACGAATTGATTGATTGATTGATTGATTGACGCTCAGCTTAAGCAGCTGAACTCAATATCTGATACTTCAGATAGTCTAGATGTAAAGTTGTTAAATAAAATAAAATAAAATAGCGAATAATATAATTTAAATAGCAAATAATATAAACAACATAATAGCTTTTAGCAAATTATAAGATAGTTTTAGTAGATGCTAAATTTATTGACTGATATAATTAAGATACTGGAGAGCGCAAGAGAGATAAGGTGAGAGAGAGAGAGAGAGAAAGAGAGGATGTAGCAAAGGCCTTAAATGTAAATAGAACCATGAATGTATATATGTACATATGTAAGTACTGTATGATATGGCTCGGCTTTAAGCACGAAATGATTGACTGACTGATTCGTTGATAATCTTAGGTAGTGTTGAAATAAATATCTGATCTTACGCAGAGAAACTGTCGAGGATGCCTAATTATTAAATATATTATATAAAACAGTTGCAGCTGATTAATAAAAGAGAGAGAGAGAGAGGGAGATGGAGAGAGAGTGTAAATATATATCTGAGACTCTATATGAGAGAGTTCGCTTCACAAACGAACTGAATGATGGCCACCTAAGCTGCGATGAATAGCTGATATTGTAAAGAGAGAGGATGAGTTGCTAAATATATATATGTACATACATATATACATACGTATATAAGATATTGCTTGTTCAACTTATTGACTGATGAATATGAGCAATGAGGGATCTACTAGAGGGAAATAGTCAGAGTAGGAAATCTGTGATTGATCTTGGCTTGGCTTACGACTGTCGCCACACTGAAATGCAGCTCTGGCAGTGCGAGGCTTGAAATATGCCAGCACTTTAATTGCTGGGTGAAAAGATGTGTGCCACAAGTGCATGGAATGCAGCTGCCACTAAGTCAGCGCCAGTGTCTGCCTCTGCCTCACAGTCAGTGTCAGTGTCAAACCTGGCGGCAGCGCCCAGTTCGGCGACGGCTCCTTCGTTAGCCCATTGTGGCAATGCTGGGGCAATTTTCATGTTTCGCTGCCACTTGGCAGGGGAGAGGGAGGCAGGCCCAGCCCCCTGGGCCAAGTGCGACCCATTGAGGCGCAACAGAGCAGCAAGCAGCAAGCAGCAGCAGCAGCAGCAGCAACAACAGTTTGTAATTGCACAGGCAACGCTGTTGTTGGCGCATGCGCGCAGTCAATAAACCTGAGCAGCCTCGTTGCTGTTGTTGTTTGGAGCTGTTGCTGCTGGTGTTGCGCCCCCCGCTCGCTAACAATGGCAGGCAGCCAGGCCAATTTTGTGTGATGAAAAAGACAACGTGCCACAGAGGCAACAGAGGCAACTCCGGCAACTGAGGCAACAACAGCAACAAATGCAGCAAAGAAAGTGAAATTAATTTGTTACTTGTCTCCGAGAGCTCAGTCTGTCTAACTGTCTCTGTTGTTGTTGTTGTTGTTAGTGTTGTTGCAACTGCTGCTCTTTTTGTTGTTTGCTGAAGTACCTTTCAATTATAAGCCAAGTTTTCCAAGTACCTACACGCATGGCTCTAGAAATGATATGACCAATTGCCATTGTCTATTAGTTCCACTATTAGTTCCACTGGTTTCTTTTGCAGCTGCTCAATTTCGATCTGGTTCAACTGTAGCACATTTTGGGATGAGCTTTGTACCGGAACCAGTACAGTTCATAGTCGACATCATATGGAAATACGTTTACATCATATGCAAGTAAGTTTGTTTAATTTAATGACAATATATACATACATAAGTATTTAAAATTCAAGCCAACCTTCCAGATGATCCGCTAAAGTCTAAAGAACTAAATATTTGACTTGAATCAGAGATGTTTATATGTATGTACATGTACATAAATGTAAAATTTCCTTTTGTCATATATACATACATATGTCTAAGGGAAATTTCGCATTTACTTTCATGTACATACATATATTATATATAACTTTTTTTTTCATATTTCATATATGTATGTACCACTACACACAAATTCGCTATATGGAAGGGTATAACAATACTCGCATGTTTTGCACTTCAAGATCATTTTCTCCTTTTTTATGGCTAACCCATGTTTCCATCTCTAAGAAGAGCAAAAAATAATGATAATAATAATAATTATAATAATAATAAAAATAATTATAATAATAATAATAATAATAATAATAATAATAATAAAGTCGTAAAGTCCTCTTAAATAGTCGACTTTATTGGCTGTATTCAAGATTAAAATTAGAAGTACATACAATTAAACTAAGTTTATATATTACAATTATCCTATTTAAAATGATATAATGGTATTCACTATTACAGTCCGTTGCGCCCCGAAATAAGCTCGACAAAAGTAGGCTAAAACAGGCTAAGATGCTAGAACAATGGGATTGAAGAAAAAGGGAGGAAAACATACGAAAAGTAGCTAATATATTTTATAAATTACTTGCAGCCACTTTTTTTTGCTCATATTAATAAAAAAAAAAAAAAAAAAAAAACAAACTTGAAAATTGCCCAGGTACTTTCCCCCAAGTATTTCCCCCAAGAATTGCCTTTGAGTATTGCCCCTCAGTATTTCCTCCAAGTACTTTTTTAAGTATTTCCTATAACTATTTCCTCTAAGTTTTTCCTCTCAGTAATTCCTCCAAGTATTTCCCTTAAGTACTTTCTCTAAGTATTTCCTCTAAGTATTTCCTCTAAATATTTCCTCCAAGTTTTCCTCCAAGTATTTCCTCTAAGTATTTCCTCCAAGTTTTCCTCCAAGTATTTCCCTTAAGTATTTCCTCTAAGTACTTCCACCAAGTCTTTAAGTCTTCTAAGGTCGTGCACATACTTCACATCCCTTCACTTTACTGCACTACACGACTGACCCAGGCCCACTAGGTCTGGGCGACTGAACAAATGCTGCAGCTGCTGCCCTTTATATAGGGCGACTTTCACTCAAACCCTAAGGTGCGCTCAAATGTTGGGCCTGTCGTCAGAGAGGGGTCGTTGCAGTCGAGCTTTAATGGACCAATGGGAAGGAACACTCTCTGCTGCTCTAAGCATTCCAACTTCGTCTTACTCAAATACCAAAGCAATATTGCAGCATACACATAGACAGCTTAAATGATCTGCTTTAGTTCTTCAGACAGATAGAGAAACAGACGGTGAGATTGACAGGGAGGCAGACAGAGAGACAGACAGACAGATATACATATATTGGCAATCAAACATAATTTGTTAAATCCAAATACCTCATTACGCTGCTTTATTTGTTTATTATTTGTAGCTACATTTTTATTACAATATTTATAATTATTATATGGCATAGACAGCAGTTGCTTTTTCTCTATAGTTCTCTTATGACCTAAGACTTCTGCATAATTTTCCTCTTTTTCTAGCTATTCCAGCCCATCACGTTCAATGGACTTTATATCAAAAGGCTAGATCTAGCCAGAAATAGGCTAAACTGGCAACACTGCTGCACAGAGGCATTTGAATGTGCGAATTCCGTATTGAATTACTAAATTGACAGCTGCAATTGATTTGAATTTATGGGCACATATGAACGGAACACACGTGAGCTCAATCTCTGATTGCCTTATACATATATATATGTATGTATGTATTTATATGTGTGTGAGTTGGCGAAGAACGAGTTCGAATCCTATGAAGTGCTTAATTTAATTAAATTTAATGAAAATATGAAAAACGATGCCGTGCATTAAATTTGATTATGTAAAGACGAGTTCGTGTTTGAAGCGAGTTTGAATCTGAAACTAGTACGAATGTTTATTCTTATTAAGTTGTCATTTGAATACTCTAAATTATTATGTGGTAGAGCATACTTAAATATATAATTAAGGTGTTATTATTAAATGAATTTCGATTGCAACTATGATAATAATTTTATATCATATTTAAATCATATATTTTAGACAATGTACTCTACCTTCCTTATTGAGTGCTTGGAAAAGAAGTACAAGTGTACTAGGTAATTATAATATAACTAGCCGAAGTCTCCAGATGCCAGTGCTTCTTGAGCTATGTTCTTAATTTAAGAATAATTCTAAACAAAATAAAATAAAATTTTAGTATATATAATATTAAATATAATTAATTACTTAAAGCTGTAGATCACGACTATCGAAGGAGACTATCCGATCAGACATTCATGAGCAGAACTTAACCAGTCGAGCCTTCGGTTCATATAGCGATGAGTGAGTGAGAGAGAGTTTTGATCTATTACAAAATTTTTCAGAAGTATATAATTCAGTATCTCTAATTGGCTTAGCTTATATATACATATATAAGCATATACATATGTAAATATTAATGTATATGACAACAGTTGCGTTCAACGTAGGGTATCTGCCTGTCGGCTAGTACGGACTGCACTTGCATTACCCTAGTCATGATATGTATGCTTATTGTAAGCAACATTATATATTCTCAAATATAATTTTTAACCAGTTTGAAATGAATTTTGAATCTGAATTCAGCTTTTAGCCAATTCAGAACTATGCGAGTGAAATCTATCCTAAGGCACTGTTCACATCACTTGATCAGCTGTGGGCATTCCAGGGCACCGACTTGCCGGACAGACACTGGGCAAGGGTCGAGGCTGTCGCATTTGTCGTGGCCATGGCCATTATGGCCGGAACCGCTGCTGACCCACAAATGCAAATGTAGCATGTGGCGAGTGCTTATAGCCAGCTAGACAAACAGACAGACGACAGACTGCCAGCCAGCCAGCCAGCCAGCCAGCCAACCAGCCGGCCAGTCAGTCGGCTAGCCACCCGCCGAACAGGTGCAACTATGTGTTGGATGATGCTGGTTGCAACACCAGTGCGTTCAACTTGTGGCATCCACTTCCACTTGCCAGCCAAGTTTATTGTCCAGCCATTAGCGCGCCGCTGCACTAAGCTGTTGCATTTCATTTTAATTGAGCATTCAGGCCAATTGCCAATTGGCTTTAACTTTGTCTCTTGATATTGTTATTGAACTCGCGCCTGCGGTTCAATCGGTGCCCGCGATTGACAATGGCTCAGTCAATCATCAGTCAGCGCAGCAAATTGATTTTCAGCCACAAGAGTTTGCTTCTATTTTGCATTGGCTCATTGCTTATTGGCTTATTGGTTTTGTGGTTTTGTTGGTTTGTGGTTTTGTGGCTTTGTCGTCGACCAATTGGCCGTTAGCTGTGCCCAAATGCTGTACAGGTAACCTAACTGTATTCGCGTTTGTCTGCGATTCGCGCAATACCCAGTGATTAGTCGCAGCTTGTTGGCCATGAAATCGAATGCTCAGAGCGCAAAATTTGAAACCGAAAGAGTGTTCTGCCAGCATTCGAATTGCTGAGACTAACTATCTGGGCAATCGCCACAGTGAACTCTCGGCTAGCTGAACTTTTGGCGCTTTGAATGATTGTCAACAACGATGGCCGATATTGATTGGTAAGCGATGAAACCAGATCAGAGCAGAGGCAAGCCATTGAGCTCTTTCGAATGAATGCTATTGATTGGAAAGAGTTTTCTTCTGCATTCGTTAGTGGGTTGAGAAATACCTGCGGCCCAGCGTGCGTGCGTGTGTGTGTGTGTGTGTGTGTGTGAGTTAATGAAGCAACTGGCGCTGATGAGCAGCGATGTGACTTGACGAAAATGCTGATAGATAGATGTGTGAGTGTGTGTGTGTGTGAAGCTTGGAGCAGCAGTTACAGTTACATAATTACACAAATTGATTTCACAGAGGCCTGCGGTGTTCGGCTGCTCCCAAATACCAATGCGAATGATGACATCAGCCGCAACAGCAACAGAGGCAGAGATAGTCGGAGCAGCAGCCGGAGCATCTGCCACAGCAGCAGCAACGGGCACGACATCACGAAATGCGTTTTGGTAATTCCAAATTGGGAATAATCATAATACATCAACTCAGGCTGGAGCATGTGCAGGCTGAGCAGCCAGACAATGACCGCGCGATCGGCACGGCAAGGGTCGGGGTAGGGAATAGCCGTGGGCTACCCTGTCACGCCAGCGATTGCCAGTGAACCGCCTGGCCCACCTGGCCCACCTGGCCCGCCTGCACCGCCTCCCCCCGCCTGCACCGAGGCAGGCTGCCTGCCAGCGGCTGCATTAAGAGCATAGCGAACGGAGCGCACCGGTGAAAGTCTAGCCGGGTCAAATCAATCAGCCTGGGCGGCGACCTGGCCAAAATGCCAAATGCCTTTTCGTTCCATCACAGCCACAGCCAGAGTCAGAGCCGTAGACGCTGTCATACATATTTCATTTACGTTAGGTTTGCTCATGTTGTGACTGCCAAACTGCCAAACAGGCAGCTAATTAATTTTTCTCATTTTATTTTCTGTAGTTTTCTTGGTTGATTTTTGTTTTGTTTTTATTTTTATTTTTTTACTTTTATGCTGCTGCTGTTTTCCCTTCCTCCTGCTCCGCGGCCATAACACCTTTCGCAGCGCCTCGATTGCCTTCAAAAGCTACGCCTAATTATGTCATTAAAAGCGTTTTCAACGATTATGCGTTCCATGGAGCTGCACAAAATTGTCGAAACTTCTGCGTCAGTGTGCAAATGTGTGTGTGTGTGTGCGTATGTGTGAGGTATGACTATGATAATGATAGTGACCCAATCGAGATGAGAGCGAGCGGCTCATGATATCACACATCATATACGAGCTATTTTCAGAGAATGACTCGAACTGTTGTTTTTATTTTTAAACATCAAGTTGGAGCTAAACGTGAATTATGCTGGATGGATATATAGAACTACTAATTATTATATATAATTATATAGATACTCTGTCTGAATCAATCATCGTTTCGACTCAAGTGTACATGCATATACATATAATATTGTTTATCTATTTCTGGGTTTCTTTAAAGACTAACTTGAACTTGATATGCTTCTGTTGCAGAGATTATGTCAGAAATGTATTGGCTGTATATTTATTATTATATGTATTTATAGCTGTGGTAATTAAATTAGCTGTGCTGTGCTATAGACTACTAGAATAATACAAATGATTCCTATACAGTAGAAAAATTGCAAGATCCTTAACTATCGGTCAAAATTAATTTATTTTCGCTAATTTTTAGATAGATGCATTGCAATTTGCTTAGAAATAGATGCATAGAAATAAATTTTAAAAAATATGTATATAAATACATATATACATTTATGTCTGTATATATAAACATATAGAAGTAAGGTTTCAAAATATTTATGCCCTAGATTTATTTCAAGCTGATATTTTTTTAAGTTTCTAGCAAGAAATATATATAATATTCGGACTACCATTTATTTCGGTCAATGGAGTAAAGTTGGCTTCAAGAGAAGCCTGTGAAAATTACTTGGAGCATTTTTTCAAAGAGAAACCCCAAAAGTTTTACACGAATGGAATTATGTCTCTAGTGGAAAAATGGCAAAAGGTGGTGCCTATTTTATTTAATAAAGTTTATTATAAATATTACAAAATATGATTTGAAGTTTCATGACAAATACGAAAAAACTTTACCGACTACCCCATATAAAATGCAAATAAAATTTTATGAATTTCTATTATCTATACATACATATATTATCTTTATATACATATATATAAAAAGGAAAAAATTAACAAAAATGCTATCTAAAATCATTTAAAAGTTTTACTCTGAATATAAAAATACATATGCCTCGACTATACTTATATATGTAGTATATTTAAAAAATTGAAATTTATATATTTACATATAGATCAAATAAATTTGGGAACAGCTAAAAACCAGTAAAATAAAATTCTTGATAATTGATCTCATTCAGATGCCATATCTAGGGTATTTGCCATTCAATTTGGATGCCATTTGTCGTCTTTTATTTGGGAGGCTGCTGACCTGCGTTAGCGCGCGACAAAAACCTTTCTGCAAACGGTAAAAGTAAAGCGTATTGTGCGATTTACAAAAGCCACTTGCAACGCAGAGCTCTGGCTGCCAAATATGTGGCCGAAAGTAAAAGCCAAACGAGAGCGTGGAGCGTGGTGCGCCGAGAGGGGGGAACGGGGAGCGGGGAGCGAGGAGCGGGGCGCTGGCAAACAAGTCGTGACATCCGAAAGTAGCAGCAGGCAGTGGCTGGCCGCCTTGGTCTGCATTTGGTCAATGACAGCAGGAGCCGGAAATGACCGACAAGGCTTGCGCAAGATCTGCTTATGCGGCTGACCCAAGACGTCACAGCCGGGGAGCTCCGATTGAAGCACGGAAGTGCCGAAGCTGGCGCATAACGATCAATCAATAGGCAAATTATTTATGCATAAGTATATATAAATCGCTTGCAACATTATTGGATCTTCCCCTCCGTTCGCTCAGCCCCTGCCATCTGTCGATCTCAGCTCGTAACTTTGTTTGTTTTTTGTTTTTTTTTTTCGTTGACAACGAAATTTGTGTATTTATTTTTATATTTCATTTTGTCTTCAGTTTTCTGCTTTTTGTTTTGGAGCACAAATTCGACTGGCCATTAAAATGCCAAATGGACAAACTGTAAAATGGTTGCTGTTGTTGTATTCATTGTCTTAGAGGTTTTTATGTGCCATGCGTTAGTGGACGTAATTACGTAACAGGCACGACACTGCCACAAGACGTGCCATAAATAAGCCAACATCCTCTTCCATCCAGTGTCAAGCGCCTCCATCTCGATGGGTCAGCGTCGGCGTCAGCTCCAAGCTGGGTATTAAAGCTGCACAGGCAAAGAGCATTATAATCGCCAAATCTGCTAACGCCTGATCTCTTAGCCACTAAAGTTTTAATTAACAAGCATCGCCCGGTTGCCACTTGACGTCTGATGAATGGGGCAACACTTCCAGCTGCAACATTGAGGATGATACGCCCCAGGCAGGCGCTACAGCATTATGGGCAATTCATCAGAGAGGAGATTTACTGTATTTTCAGCAGAATTTGTATGCCTCTGATAATTGTTTCTATTAGGGTCAAGAGTTGCCGCTGCAAGCGTAATAGAAACCCCAATTACTATTATTCGGGTTTAGATAAGAGTCTTAGCTACTTTTCCACATTCGTCGAGTGTCGCATTTTACACATAAGCCCTGTTAGTTGTTGGGAAACTGTTTATCGATCGAAAGTTTTCCACACTTCTTCTTCTTTTTCATTTTTTTTTTTGTATATGAAAATCGAAAGGTTTTTGCCCACCAATAACAATAAAACCACTAAAGTCGAGCGCATCGAGTGGCCCTGATTTAATGGGCTTATGCTTGATGTTTATCGTTGGAAAGTTAATGCCACTTTACAATAAGCCAACTGAAATGCCAGACCAAATCAGCTAACTTCGTCTCTCTACCCTCTCTACCCTCTCTCCCCTCCCCCTCTCCCTCCTCATGCGCTAACTCGCTCTCTGCATCTCTTTGCCCGTTTGAGCTGAGCCTCATTGTGCTGACTTATTGGGCCGCAGCTTATTTATATATTATTATTATATTAAAAATATATATATGTATTTTTTATTATCGCATACAATGCGCTCTGACGCGCCAACAAATTTCACTTTCGATCTGCAAACAATACTACAACAACTTCGACTTTGACTCCAAACGTGCCACACTATATATATATATATATATATATATATACACTGCAGATAATAGTATATAGTTGTATATGTATTTATATACATTTATTGTTGCCCTTTATTGATATGTCATTGTATCGACTGGCAAATGCCGAAAAATGATGATGAGCCCCAACAGACAATTACATTCTTGGGGCCCATGGGGCTTCAGGGGCTTCAGCGGCCGAAGGTGAAGGGCTCAGACACAAAAGCGCCAGAATTGCTGTCCCGATGTTGAAATGGTAACAAAACAGCCAAGCAGACAACTGCGGCTGATGGGACGTTTTGTCTAAACGATTCCGATTTCAATTCCAATTCGAAAGCGAGCAGAAAGCAGAGAGCGAGCAGCGAGCAGCGAGCGGCCAATACCAGAGACGTTGAATTATTTTATGCATAATTCGTGTGACAAATGCGACAGCGAAAAGAGTGAGAAATGCAGTCGAGCATTGATAATTATGTTAATTGCCCAACCGAATTGTACGGAATTATAAAAAAAGATGAAAAAAAAAATAAATAAAAGTGTAAGTATAGAGGCGGGGAGTTCCCCCTCGATAAATGTTGCTGCAATAAATAAATTGTCGCCCTGATGCGGACAAAAGAACTTGAACCTGCCCCCGAAAAATCTCGACGCGTTTCGTCGTCGTCCAAACCGTTGCAACAATGATGAAAGTATGCGGCTTTCAGCTGAACTTGGCTCTAGCTGTTTTGTGTATTGTCGGTACTAACAACAACAATACCTACAACAACAACAGCAACAACAACAGCAGCAGCAGCAGCAGCAGCGACAGCAGCTGACTTTCATTCTTGGGCCCCTGTGATAAAGATACATTTTGTAGCGCTGTCTTCGTGTTCAACTGTTATTTTGCAGCCGCTTTGTTGCTGTTGTTGTCATTTGTTGTTTGGCTTTTTGGGTTGCCACAGCACTCTGATTATATGGTACGTACTATTTCATTTGCTGACAGATGCGCACGTACAACAAAACTAACCAAAACTAAACAACAACAACAACAGCAGCAGCAGCAGCAGCAGGCAACTTAACCACAAGTGCCACAGTAACAGCAACAAATAAACAACAAATGGCAACAAAGCAGCAACAACAACAAATGGAGCTAATGACGAATGTGCAATACCTTAAGATAAATAATAATAATAAACACTACCTCAAAAAGTGTCAAATGGAATGCTAACAACATTGTCGTATATCATTGAAATAAATATGAAAGTTTAGAAATAGAAATAAAAAAAATAAAATAAAATAAAATCAAATAATAATAATAATAATAAAAATAATAATAATAATAATAATAATAATAATAATAATAATAATAATAATAATAATAATAACAATAATAATAATAATAATAATAATAATAATAATAATAATATAAATAAAAATAATCATAATAATCTAAAAAATATATACAAATATATTTATGAAATCTACAAAATATTTAAAAAATACATACAAATATATTTAAAATAAAATAAATTATGTAGCAAATATAAGAAAATATATGTATTTAAATAATATATATTCAATATGTTTTTCTTAGATTTTTCAAAGTATATCAAAAAATTTATAATATAAAAAAATATATATATAAATACGAATAATATATATTTTTAAATAAATATTTTTTTTTTGTTTTATTTGTTAACTTATGTAATTTTTAAAATATAAAAATAAATAAAATGCTTAAAAATATAAATAAATAAATTTTAATAATTTTTGTAGGCTTAAAATTATTAAAATTTTGTATACATAAGTATCAAGTTTATAAAAAAAATATTAAAATATATTGGAAGTATAGACGAACATATTTAAAATATACACAAATATAAATATGTATAAAAATATATTTAAATGTATATAACGACAAATCATAATATTTAAACATATTAAAATATAATCGATTTTAAAATATGTTTAAATATTTTTAAATAATTTGTTTTGTAGTACTTTGAACATCATTTTCATAAAAATTAAAATAAAAATATATCAATTACTAATTATATTTAATTAGATACCGAATATCTATCTATTACAGTATAAATATTCAATATTCAACTTATCACTGATGTGTTTAATAGGCCAAAAACCTCGGCTAGCTCACCTGATGGCATTGGCGAGAAGAAGTAGCAAGTGATTGAGTACATAGAATTTACATACCAATATAAGTAAATACATATAGGCTTATATAAATATGTATGTATGTTTATAAATATTAAGACAGAATTAATATAACCTGAACTTAGTTTAGCTTGTATAAATCATTTGGGTTAACTTGGCCTGGTGAGCTTCTCAGTAACTGTTTTAGAACTTATTCGTATGCTTTGGCATATTGTTTGTGATTAATCTTTCAATATTCTATATCAACAATCTTAACAGTTTTTGTTTGTAGAACCCATTCAAATGAAAAGCGCTTCACCTGCCACCAGGTTGACGCAGCAAACATGCTGCCAGTTGCATTGGACCCAGCCAAGTAGTTAGGCACGGCTCAGTCAATGAGCAGGCACATCAGCGTGGCGGGCGAGTGGCTCGATGTGTGCGGCTGCATCGTGTCGATGACGATGTCGATGTCGATGTCGATGTCGATGTTGATGGTACACGATAGCTGGATGCTCAGAATGCGAATGAGTGCTATGCAATTATGATCCGCTAGCTGAGCGCTGCTCATGGGCATGTCAACGACGCCCAGGAAGAGGTGCTAGGCAGCAGCCGCCCTCAAGCGAACAGTTCTCAGCAGTTTCCTGACTGGGAAAGACACACACACACACACACACACACACACACACATAGCTGAAGCTATAGACATTGGCCAGCAAACTATATACGATTTATAATAGAAAATCTAGCTCCACTTATGTTTAATGAATTGTAAACCTGACGCCAAGGAGTTTAATTTAAATACAGTAGAAGAGAGAGAGAGAGAGAGAGAGAAAGAGAGAGAGAAAAAAAAAGTGAAAATGCGAGCGAATGACAACTCAATGTGCCTGTCGCTGGGGACAGCCGCGTGTTGGCAGTGCGTTCGGGTGGTGGCGGTGCAAATTATAAAATTAGTATTATGCGAAATGGAGTTAAAAGTGTGATTAACTTGGCGCGTATGTAAAAACCGAGTGGCAGAAGCAGAGGCCGAGGCAGAGACAGTGGCAGTGGCTGTGGCAGTCAAAGACAAAGGCAACCGAGCGTTAGATATAAAGCATACGGCATAATAAGTCAGCTAAACAAACGGCAAACCGCAAAGACAATGAAAGTCAACTAGTTGCGTGTGTGTGAGTGTGTGTGTGTGTGTGTGTGAGTGGCAATTAATAGCATTTCAGTTAGTTCAGTTTTCGCAGGCAGCAACTGTTTTCCAAGTGAGCAAGCATGCGATTTCGTCTCCAGCTGCCAGCGCTGCAAGAAGGCGACCCACACACATTGTTGCTGTTGCTGTTGTTGTTGTTGTTGTTGTTGTTGTTGGCTTATTAGCAGTGGCACTTAGAATCGGCACTGGGCTTGTCAAGTGGAGAAAGCCACGCAATACGGTTGCCCAAAACAAAACAGAATAACAGCGACAGCAACAACAACAACAACAACAAATATGAGTAAATAAAAACAGAAGAAAAACCGCAAGCGCAGCGTTCCAGCCGCATGTTATTTCAAGTTCGTTGCCTAAGTCTTTTGTTCTGCACGCAAATTGCTGTAGAAATAAACACGAAGCAAGCACACAACATTGGCACTGCATACGAGCTGCAGGTGTGAAACAAATCGCATTAGCGGACACGCGAAAATCTCTCGCATTCATTTCAATTTCCATTTCGATGCAGGAATTGTCCAGCCGCAGGTGATTGATTGTCCCGCTGCAGCAGCTCCAGGCAGGGCAATGTGTGTTGCGCTTTGCTTTGCCTGCCTGATTCACTCTCTCGGCTTGGCCAGAAGCCCAAAAACTGCGGCCACACACATATATAAATTATGATTATTAAAAAGAAAATCGGCAGACCGACAATTAATAGACCATGAACAGCAGCTAGACGTTATCGCTGGCCATGGACTTTCATAGAAAATTGCACACACTTCAGACGAAGTTTCAAGCATCACACACACACGCACAGCTACAAGCATTCCATATGATCATGAACAGGGTTTTATAGAGGGGGGGAGGGCGTGGTAGACGACAAAATCTATTTTTACTTTATTTTAATGAATTTTGTTGCTTATTAAAATTTAATTAAGAAAAAAAAATCTATTTTCGCACTTATGTCTTCCTGATTATTTCCAAATTGATGTTAAGGTATTTTGAACTCAAATGTTGAACACAAAAAAGAAAAACAGCAAAAAACTAACCTTTTTTATTTGAATCGTGCTGCGTCAATTGTTTGCAAAAATAATTAAATGATTGTTGAACTGGTTGCTTTTATTCCGTTGTTGTTGTTGTTGTTGTTTGTTGTTTGTTGTTGTTTGTTTATTAAACATGGATAAGCAACTATTTTGAATACTTGTCGACTTCAGCTCACACAAAACATTTTCCAGCGGCTTTTGCACATACTCTGCCAGCCACAATTAATCGCATTGCGCACAGTGTTGTAAATGAATGTTGCATAAAAGAAAAAAAAAGAAACGAAACACGAAAAAAAACACCAACACAAACACTCAGACACAAAACAAAATAAATACAAGAGACGCGCACGAATAGCAGATGCAGGCTCTGCCTCTGGCTCAGGTTCAGCAGGTTAAGGCAAAGGCAGGCAGGTTAGGAATCCTTTTTTTTTTTTTACTGTTTTGGCAGCAGTTGAACAAACGTAACGGCTACACGTTAAGCGCACAAACTGCTTGCAACCAATGCGCGCGCTTGCAACAGCTCGAGGCACGATAACACGAAGATATGGAGTTGCTGCCTGTGAACCGGCGGCGGTTGCAATCCGTCAGACACGTTTCCCAGTTCCCACTTCCCAACGGAATGATTTGGCCAAATCTGCAGCAGCGCCAATGAAGCCCGGCTTAAGGCAGCCAGCGACAGCGACAGCAACAGCAACAGCAACAGCAGCGCCCACCGCATGTAACGCGGCGCCGGCAAGCGAGCGAGAGCGTGCCAAGCCAGAGAGCGAGCGAGAGTGAGAGAAATGGGGAGAGAGCTCTCGCCACCCAATGCTGGCTGCCCACTTGTCCAGCCATCAACTGCCAACTGCAGTGAGAGTAAAAGCAGCAAAGAGCGCAAAGCAGACACAAGTAGAGAGAAAGAAAGCGTGTGTGCGTGTGCGTGTAGACTCTCCGTCACGACTTTCATGGGAGCTGAAGAAAGTAGCGAACTGCTGTGCATGCGAAGCACCCTATAAACCCATGAAATATGAGCTTTATGAGCAAATGCTCAGAGCAGATCTGACACGGCGGCTACTGTTGGCCGAATGTTTGGCTGCTCAGACTCAAATCGAGTGCATCTACAATGATAATTAGTCAACTTTGCTTAAGTGGTTCCGCTGCAGAGGCCACTGATCTGAAATGCCATATCGATAACGATATGTAACGGGTTTGCCTTAACGATAACGATATGTAACGGGTTTGCCTTATCGATAACGATATGTAACGGGTGTGCTTCGGGTTTGATCCATTTGATTCCCATAGCACTCACAAGTCAACCAATAACTAAATAGTTTGTCTTTTCTCATGGCTGCAGAGCAAATGAAAATTACTTTGTTTAGCATGCTCACTTTCAGGCCCTCCGAATGACAACTGTAAATTTTCTAGAAAAATCTCTGGGCTTATCTCTTATCAGGCCTATCTCTTTCTGGGCGGCCATAAATTATCATCTGCTTTGCTATCGGGTAAGGCTTATAGCTCAGGCTCAGTTTCTGTCTCTGTTACTACATATGAATCAGAGTGGGCCTTAGTCTCTTTGTCTACTCCACCTCTTCCTCTGTTTTTGCTTCTTATACTTCTCTTTCTGCCTCAGCCTTCGCCTCCCTCTCTATCTCATCTACTGTTTGTCCTTTTATTTCCTGTTGTTTCCTTTTATTTCTATTCATCTACCTCAGTCTCTGCCTCTGTTTCTGCCCCTGTGGCTGACTCTGCCATTGATTTGGCATCTATCTATGCATCTGACTCTACTTTTTGCTTTTTGTCTAACCCTGCTCCTGCTGTTGCCTATGTATACTTCTAGTCCTACATTATCCTAAGCTTCTGCCGCTGTTTTGCTTCTGTCTCTGTCTCTATTTCGGTATCTAGCTTTGCCTCTTCCTCTGTGTATACTTCTGGCTCTGAATCTTCCTCTTAGTCCGCCCTTGCCTCTACCTATTCCTTTCTATTGGTCTGTGCTCTATTGGTCTTATTTTGCTTCAACCCTTCAACCCTCTCTATCTCTGTCTCTATTTCTGCATATGTCTCTGCAAATCTCTATCTCTAATCTCTGTCTCTACTTCTGTTACCTCTCACACATCTGCCTCTCCGCATCAAATCCTTTTACTGATTCAACTAAGAGCTTTGCTTTCATCAATTCCTGATTTATTTAATAGTATAATACGCTTTTATTATAAGCTCCGACAACTCTATGAAGCAATAAAGTTTTGATATTCCAGTCGAAGCCAACTTTTGATTCGCTACAGCATTTCAATGCAGATTGCCTAATATAAGAAAACCCAGCTTTAAGTATTTTAATATACATATTTTTAGATTATATTGGTATTAAGTAAATATTTATTGCATTAAGATTGAGTATCAATACCGTTTATAAATGAAAAATATTTTATATCGACTTTTACAATAAATTTGATCACAAATGTTTACAAATATATAGTCAAAATGTAAACGGATTATTATAGACCAGTATGATTAGAGGTTGAGGCAGCTGGTTATAGAGTTTGTTACCGCGCTTATCCAAAAACCCGGAGCTACTTGAAAGCTGTCACGGCTTCAACTTATATAACAAGAGCAACAGTATTTGCCAACATTTGCAGTTGTTTGGAATATTTCGGGAAGTTTTTAGCATATTGTTGCATCATCCAAGCTCTTCAATTACATGTGTCTGAGCTCACTTTCAAAAAAAAATGTAACATAAAAAAAAGATCAACAAAAACAAAAACCCAATCTGAAGAAGGAATGGAAAGGGAAAAACTCGCACTGTTGGCAGCTCTGCTGTTTATCCTCGGCCCACGCGGCGCATGCGCAATGCGAAATGCGCAATTCAGCAGCCATAACTTTCAACTGCAGGCTCGGCGTCCAGTCGGCGTGGCTTTTAAGCCAAGCAGCGCGCTAGATTACGCAAAGCGAGCCGCAGGCAAATTGCCGTCTAATTGCCGTCTTTTGGCCAACAATTAATTTTTATTTTTCTGTGTCTCTCTTCACTTAATTTGTCTTCGAACTTTTAATTAAAGGCACCACACACACACACACAGACAGACACACGGCGCTGCCAAGCCACGCGGCACTGGCAGGCGCTCGGCTAGAATCGAGCGATAAGCATTACAGCACAAAGCAAAACCAAAGCGGAATCGATGCCCTTCTGCAGGGAGTACATCAGCTATGGTGTGAGATAAGCTGCTGAGGAAGGGTGAGCTGGTGAAGAAAGAGGGAGGCCAAGGAGAAGAAGGAAGGGCAAAGCTAAAAAGAAGGAGAGAGAGGGAAACGATTGCGGAGAAGGAGACGAAGACGGGGAGAGAGGCAGAGACAGAGACTGGTGTACGAAGTCGAAATCGAAGTCAAAATCGAAATCGAAGTCGAAGTCAAAATCAAAGTCGAAATCAAAGTCGAAGTCGAAGTCAAAATCGAAGTCGAAGTGGAAGTCGAAATCGAAGTCGAAGTCGAAATCGAAGTCAAAGTCGAAATCGAGGTCGAAATCGAAATCGAAGTCGAAATCGAAGTCAAAATCGAAATCGAAGTCAAAATCGAAATCGAAGTCGAAGTCGAAATCGAAGTCGAAATCGAAGTCCAAATCGAAGACGAAGTCAAAGTCGAAGTCGACGTCCAAGTCGAAATCGGAGTCGAAGTCTAAACGAATTTTAATCATATGGGAATTTGGAATAAATGGAATAGAGATCTTCCTTTGCAGGTAAAGGAATAAAAATAAAAAATATAAGAAAAAATATTTGATTAGTTTGTACAGCAATTAATATAAATATATTTTCTTACTTAATAAAAACATGGCTCACATATGCAAATTTTCAGAAGAATATTAGAACTCATTCACAAAGTTATATTTTCACTACACATACTTATGTATTTAAATTTTATCAACTGTGATATTTTAGCAGCGTATTTGATGTGCGGCACTATAAACTAAATTTCTTATTGTTTTTCTTCTTCTATTTGATTTTTATTTTTAGTTAATTTTTTTTTTTTCTTGGTTTAGTTTTTAGTTATGTTTTAAGTTTTGATATTTTTGTTTTCTTCTTTCAATTAATTTGAGTATTTCGTTGTTTCTTTGTTTATTTTTTCCCCTATGTGTTTTCCATTAGAAGTCGAAGATCATTAGCAATATTGAACGGAATTTTCAGCTATAAATTGTGCTGCCTGCCAGCCAAGAAGCATCACAAGCTTTTGGAGCAGCGCACCGAGAGCTACTGAAACAACAACAAACCAACTGCAAAATCAAAGCATTCTATTATCAACATGAAGGTAAAAGGATTTCTTGAAAGGACTCTGCCTGGGGCTGGCCGACTAACGTTTCCATTTTCAGGTCTTTGTCTGCTTGCTAGCCACCTTGGCTCTGGCTAATGCCGGACAACGCGGAGGTGCAGGTGGCGGTGGCTATCTGCCAGGCGGAGGACACGGTGGCGGCGGCGGCGGCGGTGGTGGCTTCAGGAATGGCGCCGGACTCATTTCGCATGTGTCGCAGTCTCACGGCAACACAAAGGTGCACATTGGTGGTGCTGGAGGTGGAGCTGGAGGCCATGGTGGCGCCGGAGCCTATGGCGGCGGCGGCGGCGGTGGTGGTGGCTGGCAGGGTGCCGGTGCTAGTGCTGGTGCTGGTGCTGGCGGCTGGCAGGGAGCCGGTGCTGGCGGTGGACGCGGCGGCTATGGTGCTGGCGGCGCAGGAGCCGGCGGCTGGCAAGGAGCAGGTGCTGGTGGCGGACGCGGCGGCGGCGGCGGCGGCTATGGCGGTGGTGCAGGTGCTGGTGGCTGGCAGGGAGCAGGTGCTGGTGGCGGACGCGGCGGCGGCTATGGCGGTGGTGCTGGTGCTGGTGGCTGGCAAGGTGGTGCTGGAGGTGGCGGTGGCAATGCCTGGGGCAATCCAGCCTCTTTCGACTATTCTGTGAACCATGGCGCTAGCTCCTCCGTCGGTGGCGGCTCTCGCGGTGGAGCTGGCTGGTGGAACGATTAAGAATACTCGCACTGAAAAACTAATTGGATAACCGAAACGAATAAATAATTGCTTAACTCTCATCGAAAAAAATGCATTTGAATTGAAAAGAGTTGCCAGATCTTTAATATTGGCTGAGTAGCTTTTATTGTACTTAAAGCTTTTGCCATCTGGCAGCAGAGCTCTACAAAAGCAATGTCTTGAGCTGAGCTTAGCTTCTGCCGCTAGCTAACGCTAGGGGGCGCCATAGATGAGCAAGTTCGTTGCTTAAGTCTTTTGTGTCTTACAGTTCAATGATCTTGTTAGCTGCAGAGTGCGCTCGATTCAGGTAGTACGTGAACTGGCCGGTAGAGGGCGCCCCACGTGTCGCCATGTCTTTAACTGCAGATGGCGCCAGTGGCTAAGCCGGCAAGTTCGTTGCTCAAGTCTTTCGTTTAAGGTAAAAACCTGTTCGCTTAACCATCTCGCGCTACTTGTGCCGCATTCAGGCCGGGTTAATGAAGTTCAATGTCAGAGCGCGTCGCTTCGTTGTGGAAAGCGAAAGTTGAGCTCCGGCCTGGACGAGCCCCAGTCCCAACGGTATCCATGGCGCGACAGTTCAGTGTCACGCGGCAAGGATAAACCTAAGCTGCCATCGCATGCGCCGGCCCAGCAGGCTGCATTCTATTGCAGTCGATTGTCGAGCTGGTGCATTTGGATAGCAAAGCAACTAGCAATCAATTCGCTTTGTTTGCTGTTGCTTTTGCTTGCCTTTGTTTGCATTTCTTGTTGATTTATTGCCATCTCCACTCCACGTGTGTATAAATTTGACTTTGCTTTTTGCCTTTTTGATTTTTAGCTTCCGCCGTTTGCTTTTGTTTGATTCGTTTTGCCTTTTGTATTTGCTTGATATTGAATTACCAGTATACCTGTCTGCGTGTGTGTGTGTATGAGTGTGTGTGTGTGTTTGTTTGTTTCTTTGTGGTCTACTACTGTATGGTCAAAGGCAATGCTTGGCTATCTTGGCGTCATCTTGTCTCACATGAAACGTGCCCAGAACCTTGGCCATTAGCCACAGCCACTCGAATGGCTTTTTGCATTTTGTGCATAAGCCCACAAAATAATTACATAAGTAAATACACACAGACTGCTGTTGATTTTGAATTGTATTTTTATTGTTTAATTTATTTTCCACCCAGTTTGTGTATTTGCATTTGATGTGTTTTGGTGCTGTTCAACTGGTTTGCTAGCAGCCAGCAAATATTTGCCGCATTGCATGTCTATCTCAAACACCGAGTAAGCTTTACATGACGGCATTGAGTGATGACCAATTATTTCGTAATTTATGTAGCAAACAATAAATAAAAATTGGTTAATGAAGAATACATACGATTTAAAGCGGCCAAGTTCAAGGACATTTTATGTAGAAGTTCTTTGCGCAGAATATGTATGTTAATGAAAATCGAAAAAAAAAAAAAATATTTTTTTATTTTATTTTTATGTTTACTAATATTAAATTGACAAAATGAAAATAAATTTTTTTAATTTTATTTATTTATTTATTTACTTATTTATTTATTTTTGAGTAATGAGGAATTTAAACCTGACCTTCACACTTTTTAGATCTGAGTTAATTATTTAATATCTATATAAAATGTATCTATTTATCTTAGAATCTTATAGCTATACGACATTTGGTATTTATTTTTTTTTACTACATACTAGCTTCATTGCTTAATCAAAGTCTTTATGCCCTTCTCCCAGCTACCGAGTTGGCTCTGTAACTGTTTCAAAACAGAATTATTCTAATGAACCTGACTGCAATTAAGGCCTCATATTTATGGGCCAGCGCTGCCTTTATTCTATTTCAGCTATTTCAATTTATATGTTTTGCATTCCCATCAATTAGCATTTTTACATATATGTATGTATATGCCCATACATGCACACACATTCAAATATATAGATTTGCAAATATGGATAGTTATTTATGTGTACGTAATTGCTCTGGGAAGCTTTAGCTTGACAATCGTTTATGCAAATCGATTACAGCGAAGAGTGCTTTGCACACATATATATGCATTAGAGTACACACACATATACACAATCTATGAATTCACATAGGAATGGCTTGCTTAAGTGCGAGCAGAATTTATAATATATGCCGCACGGCTGCATTAGGTTTAATTATTACTATGCGCCAGCTATAGTTTATGAGTGTCATCAATTCCGCAACCCTATAATGACAATGCTGGGTACTTGGCGAGGGTGGATCGAAAACTAACTGAATGCAATGCTAGTAATGAACTCTGAAGTAGAAATACATTAGCTTTAGATAAAATGACGTGGATATGATGTGAAAATGCGGAAATCATAACGGAAATCTCGAATTGAGCAAATTGAGATATTAGTATTGAGTAGTTTTTAGTATATTGTAGCAGTAAATAGTAGGGGAGAGTAGAAGTATAGTCGACTACTATTAACAGTAGTAATATTAGTATAGTATAGTGGAAGTAGTAGTATATATATAGAATAGTAGTAGCAAATAGTAGTAGTAGTAGTTAGTAATAGTAATACATAATAGAGTATAGGAGAAGTAGTAGATAGTAGTAGTATTTAGATGGGATAGTAGTAGTATATTTTAATAAGAGTAGTAGTAAATAGTAGTAGATAGTAATCTATTACTATTTATTTATTAATCAATAATATGATATAGTCGTAGTAGATAGTAGTGGTATACTGATAGTTTGTATAATAGTAGTAGTATGTGGATAGTATAGTATAGTATAGTATAGGAATAGTAGTAGTAATATATAGATATTGTAGTATAGTGTAGTTGTAGTAGTAGTAGTAGATAGTGTAGTATATTGGTAGTATTTAGTTAAGTATAGTAGTATGGTAGTATTGTAAAGTATTACAATATACAATAGCATATTACTATAAGGCATAGAGTAGGTACTAGAGCATAATAGTATACTTTAATAGTAATATAAAAATATTAGTAGTGCTATATAGTAGTATAGTATGAGTCATATAATGATATTTTGTGTATATAATTTATTTGTTGACAAACTTTAGATATACTGTGGGTAAAAGAGAAGAATAATAATAACATTAGCTTAAGAAAGTAATTTACTGAAATAATTATTCCTTAATATCCCTCTCTCTCGGTCTCACTCACACTCTCTCACACACATCCTGTAGCTAAATCCTTATCATTGCCAAGCCTAGACAGCTTGATATGAACCAATTAAACGGCCCTCTCTCACATAGGTTTGTGACGCCGAGACCACTACCAAAAAAACAAAAACAAAAGATGAAAAGATGAGAAGATGACTTCATAAACTGCAAGTTTGCATTCACTTTTATGCATTTGTGCATTTGGCCAGTAATGTTATACGAGTTAGTGCATAATTAAATATGATAATTTGATGAAAGCCTTCGAATTGAAGGCGATGCGATGGGAACTACTTTTTACGATATCTGTAGCGGCTGCGGCTGTAATGGAAGTGTAGTTCCATTGTAACGAAACGTGTTACGCGCCAGCCGAACGAATCTATCTCCATCTGTAGGTCGATCTAATGAACGTGCTGAAATAACAAAGGCACATGACTTTTTTTCTCTTAATTTTTGACCCGTGAGGCCCCAAAAAAAAAAAAAAAAAAAAAAAAAAAAAACAAACGAAAAACAGGTTAAGAATATTGCTGAATACAAGGCGAAACAACTAAGCATCGAAAGAAAAATAAAGTATATACTATATACAGATGTGTGAATATATAATGTGACCTTAGATACAGATCGTAAGGCAAGCGAGATTTGTTTCAGTTTTAGCCAAGATGTTGTGCAACGCAAAATAATAAACATCATAGCTTTTTTTTTTTTGTACTTAGCTATAATCACATTTTATAAATCATTTGCAATTCACTTTAACAACTTTAATTAATACTATAAGGAATATATATAGTTTTAGTGCTCATAAAACTCGAGTTATCAGTCCATTGCGGATGCTTCGTATAGCCTTAAATTAGCTGGAAATTATCATATAAGTGCTATTATATTTTTATTTATTTTATAGGAATACATATATCGTATAGCTGTTAATAGAAGAAGTTCCGTTATTGTATTACTCTTTCTACACATAATTAACTTTATTATTAGTATTTTTTTTTTCACAATTTGAATGTGAATAAATTAAGCTAAGCTAAAGACAAAAAAAAAAAAAAAAAAGTTTGATGAATAATATTTAGTCTTTTTGTTATTGTAATATTTGAGCAAAAAGGAAAAAAACATATCAATCATAGGAAATAAGGAATTATTCTATAGCTGACCTTAAGAGTCGCCTAATTGGCATATATCAAATGCGAACTGAAGATTTCCTTAATCGATATGGCTAATGAATCAATTGTTACAGCAGACACGCAGCATTTATATATATATATCTCTAAAAATATATGTATACATATTTATAGAATTATTAAATATAGCTAGTTGTTGTTGTTGTATTAAACACCCCCCATAGAAGCGTAGCTTATCATAAATATTCTGTAAGCTTGAAAGTGCATTGAACTTGGCAAGCTGTCGGTCTCTATAAGCAAAGTACATAGGCCTCGATATGTATGTATATATTATATATATATATACATATATATGTATGTGTCTATATCTATGCATATACACTGACAAGTCAATTGACTATGCAAATATGTGCCAAAACATTGACAGCGCCTAAACGTGGAGCATGAGCTTGTCCAAGAACCGGTTCTGGATTGCGCCTATTTTTAAACGATGATGCTGATGGGAACGTTCTGACAGTGGGTCAAGCCTAGGCCGATACTAACTGTAGCTACTCGCTTCCTGATTACTTGATCTAGCGTTACAGTTTTGTCGTTTCGCCAGCTTCTATATGCCCGCTGGCAGACCTTGATTTGCAAATGAGCAGAACAACGGCCGAGCCGCAGAGCCAAAGAGCTGACAAGCTGAAGAGCTGAAGAGCTGAAGTCTAGTGCTTGAGTGGCCTGTCAAAATATCATTTATCAATTGTGCAAGCTCTCAGCTCAGCTTGACAAACTGTCCGTTGCTTGTTGATACTCTGTTTTAGGTCTTACCGTCCTCATGCGATCAAACGGCGTTAATTTGTTTGATTTGTGGCCCAAGCTCGATGCTAACTAATATTTGAGCATATAACGAACATGCGAGGAATTGATTAATGACCGATATATACTCTCTGGCAAGAGTGTATGTCATCTAGACTACTCCTCTTATTTATTAGAAATACTTATTATATAGAGAAATCTTTGTTTGTATTTGTTCTCTTTGTAAAGTTAGCTTAAGCTGCGATTTGTTTAATAAAATATGCAATTATTTAATATTAAACATTTATACATATTTTAAATCAAAATTCATTTTTCTGCTCGACTTTGATTGCCCTTAAAGCATGCACATAATAAAGCATACCCAGCGCTTATTCGCTGATTCCAGGGTATTCACAATGACCAAGTCCAAGTCGCGCATGCGTAAAGATTTGCATAGTTATCGGAGACAATCGGCAAACAAAGGCCCGTCGGCAGCTGCTCAATATATCTTCAGCATCGTCGCACACATACAGACATAAATGTGGGTTATTAATTCTTTTAATTGCTTAAACGATCAAAGGCAACTAATTGCTGAAGTCAAGCTCGTGGCACGAGCATTCGTGAGTTCAACTGCAGCAACAACAACAGCATCAGCTTCAGCCTCATTAACTGGAATGAGAAACCTATAACCAAATCTTAAGAGTTCATCTCTGTTTGATCAGTTTGTGCGCTCGATTGTCGTGCTCGTGTCTCTGCTGCTCTCACGCGCCCATCTCTACGCATCGGCACTTGCTCTATCTACACCCTGTGAGGTTGAATCTATTGCTGATGCTGGGCATTGAAAAGCGTGCTATTGATTTATTCATGCTTTGCGATACTCGTATTTTGGTTTGGAGTATTGATTCCGTGCACGTTTTTTGGTATAAATGCGTGTGGGCATCATGGCTGTAGAAGTAGTCAACGCTTCTGTTTGTCTTGAGCACCATATCCAAATCGAAATTCAGATCGTCTTCGAGATCCGAGCTTAGAGCAAAATGAAACCGTTCGCATGCATCTTTGTTATCCTTGTTGCCCTGCTGGCCGGCAGCCAGGCCACGTTCGATAGTCTCCTTGGCGGCGGCGGCGGCGGTGGCGGCGGCGGCAACATCAATGGCGCTGGTGGTGCTGGCGGCATTGTCCAGCTGCTGCAGAGCAAACTGGGCAGTCTTGGCGGCGGTCTAGGCGGCGGTCTTGGCGGTGGTCAGAGCGGAGGACTTGGCGGTGGACTTGGTGGTGGACTTGGCGGTGGACTCGCCAGCAAGCTTGGTGGCGGCGGCGGCGCTGTTGGTGGTGGCTACTCTGGCGCACGTTCCGGCGGTTACTCTGCGGGCCCATCCCGCGCCTACTCAGCTGGCCCATCCCGCTCCTACTCAGCTCCATCCAAGGTCATCGTCCTGGAGGTGATCAACCAGGCACAGAGCGGCGGTCATGGCGGCTACTCCAGCGGCGGTGGCTATGGTGGCTACTCGGGCAGCTACGCTCGCTCCTCCGGTGGTTCAGGCTGGAACAAGGGCTGGTAAACGGCCTCAGGCTCAAGTTCAAACAGGGAGTTTGGCTAGCATCTGCAATGTTTTCCAATTATTTCTAAGTTCCAAATTTTTTTTTTTTTTTTTTTTTGTTTATTAAATGATTTTATATGTTAAAAATTACAAACTTTTGTTGCTAATCTTAAGCTGAATACAAACAGAGAAATATGAATTGATATTGACGGCTTTTTAATGAGGCATCGCCGCCTAAAACTGGTTGGGAACGGCTTCCTGATTGACCCATTGTCCAAAAAGGTGAGCTCATGGCAGAGGCAACTGCCGGCTGCCGGCTGACGGGTAGAGGCCGTCTTGACTGAATTGCCCACACTTGATTGGCATCAATTGCAATTGAGGGGGCCACTAATGCGACATTTATAGTCAGCCGTCAATTGGCCCAAAAGCGCAGACAATTCAGCCATTTAGCCCAGTTGGGCTCCGTTGCTGCTGCAATCGGTCGACAGTTAAACGCTTTGTTACGGAATTCGCAGTTCGAGGCAATTGATTGATTGCCGGCCATTGATAGATCGGCTAAATTGGCAACGAAATCGATGGCACAAAGCACCGATTTTGATTTAATGCCGCCCATGAAAATTCACAAATCTCCTACCGCAAAGCAACGACAAACACGGACAAAGAGTCAACAGGTTCAGCTTCGGCTTTGCATTTGTATTCATCTGATCAACTGGGGGCAGTCGCAGTCGCAGCAGCAGCAGCAGCAGCAGCAGCAGCAGCAGCAGCAGCGTCAGTTAACAATCTTTACCATCAGTTGGCAGAGTTGTCCATTAGGTATGCGCCGAGAGTATACCCTGTAGAAATGTGAATTAGACTCTGACTATGTCCACTCGGCAGCAACTTATCTATTTTACCTATTTCACAGACCAACTCAGCTGAAATTTGAAAATTTTCATAGTCAGCTTAAAATTTGTATTTTATTTTAATTTTATTTAGATTTCTTGTTTATGTTTATTATTTATTATTTATTATTTATTATTTATTATTTATTATTTATTATTTATTATTTATTATTTATTATTTATTATTTATTATTTATTATTTATTATTTATTATTTATTATTTATTATTTATTATTTATTATTTATTATTTATTATTTATTTTTTCTTATTTATTATTTATTATTTATTATTTATTATTTGTTTATTATGTATTTTTTATTATTTATTTATTATTATTATATTATTTTACAAATATTTTTGCAATTAAATGGAGCTAACCTGTCACTCAACTTCAAAATACAGAAATCTTAAAGCTGACTAAGAAAATATTCAAATTTCGTTATCTTTGCCCTGGCAAATTCATTGTATAATTCATAGCACTTAATATTGATGGCCTGAGTGATTGATCGCTGTGCCGTTGACCCGATTTTACAGTCTGACACGAAACTGTTGCAAACTGTGTGGCAACAGCAGCAGCAGAGAACAGTAGCAGCAGCAGCAGCAGCAGCAGCACGTGTGCAGCCAGCGGCTGGCTCATTGATTATGAGAGCTAGAGAGCTCAGCTGTGCTCGGTTAATGGCAGCCACAAAGAATGGGCCGTCTGTCAATCGATTTGCCCCCAAAGAGTTGTTACATAAAAATGGCGCGCCAATAAATCGATGCTGGCTGGCTATTTGTCAGCGCTGGCCTGGCCAGAATCTAGAGTCTGGGCTGCGTCAGGTGGAAGGTTTGGGGCGGGGCGCTGCCAGCAACAATAGATGGCCGCAAAGTGTACGAAATTGAAAGTTGGCATAATGAGGGCCGACTGCACAGAGCTCCAAGAACGGAGCGAGCGCCAGATTTGGCAATTACAGCTGATTACACTGCAGCGACGTCGCTGTCGACAACAACAACAGCAGCAGCAGCAACAGCAAGAATAGCAACAGCTGCAGCGGCGTTGACGAGGCGACGGCAACAACAGCAACAGCATCTGCACTGCTGCTGGCGGTTAGAATCTTAGATGCGCTGCACTCGGCTGGCTGTATAAATAGCCGTGAGTGCGCCCAGTTGTAAATTAGTTAGTGCACAGCAGCAACATCAGCAGCAACAGCAACAGCAACAGCAACATCGGACAGCAGCAACAACAATAGACAGCAACAACAACATCTCTCGCATAGATGCAGTCAATACGTCGCTTGGTTCTTGTCGGCCTCTTGGCCGTACTGAGCGTCTGCGCCTTTGCTAAGCCACATGGCTGGAGCAGTGGAGGCGGCGGTGGCAGCGGCTGGTCATCGGGTGGTGGCGGCGGCAGTGGCTGGCCTAGTGGTGGCGGCGGCGGTGGCTGGAAGAGCGGCGGTGGCTCCTCTGGCTGGTCGTCGGGTGGTGGTGGAGGCGGTGGCTGGCCTAGTGGAGGCGGCGGCGGTGGCTGGAAAAGCGGCGGTGGCTCCTCTGGCTGGTCATCCGGTGGCGGCTCCTCTGGCTGGCCCAGCAAGATAAGCATCAGTGCCTGGCCGTCCAGCGGCGGTGGTGGTAGCAGCGGTTGGTCCTCTGGCGGAGGCGGCGGTGGCTGGAAGAGCGGTGGAGGCGGCGGCGGTGGTGGCTGGAAGCTGAGCTCCGGCGGCGGCGGCGGCGGCTTGGGCGCTGGTTGGTCTAGCGCCTTGTCTAGCCTCTCTGGCTGGAAATCTCAAGCGTTGTCTGGTCTCAGCAGCGGCTGGAAGTCTGGCGGCGGTGGTGGTGGCGGCTGGAAGTCTGGTGGAGGCGGCGGCGGTGGCTGGAAAAGCGGCGGAGGCGGTGGTGGCTGGAAGAGCGGCGGTGGCGGTGGCAGTGGCTGGTCCTCCGGCGGTTCAAGCGGCGGCTGGAGCTGGTAGAAATCCGTCCATAACAAATCACTGAGGCGACACTAAAAAGAATCTACAACTGTACATAAAAAAAACAATCTCTACTGCTTTATCTAGCAACTTTTTTTTTTATTTTTTATATCTCAATAAATATATATGATAATCTAAAAAATGTGAACATTTACGGGAAAAGCCAAGTGAAGGCAACATCAAATAATGAATTGGAAGTTAAGAGTTGGAGAAGACAGGGAGAAAAAAAAAAGGGGGAGAGAGAAAGAAAGAGAGAAATAAGATAGAGAGCGCGAAAAAGAGAGAGAGAGAGAGGGAGAGAGAGCAAGTTCAAGGAAAATCAAACTCGAATTTATTTATGCAAATAAAGTTCAAGTCGTGTATACCCCACATGAGAGCTATTTCCACATGAAAAGTTATCATGCATTTTATATTCATATCGGCTGCATCCTTTCCTCAATCGAGGGAAGGGAAATGCGTATATTGCTATTCAAATCATTTCAAACTATTTTGAAACTGCTGAAACTTGAGACTTGAAATTTACAATATAGACTCGTGTGTACCCTCAACTGAAAAAGTGCCAACAGTTGTCCAATATGTCTACTTACTACCTTGGCCAACAGGGGGCTATAAACTAAGTGGGCTAGCCAAGACTTAATATAGGCTATTTGAGCTCTATTTATGATTTTAAGTAATATGAAAGTAGGAGACAGCTAAACATTTTGGCAGCCTTCAGATGATCAGCTCATATTAAGATAATCCATACATTAATTCCAATTGCTTATGGATAACTTCTACAGAACGAGAATGTTTTATGATAATATTCAGCTATTGTAGTAGGTCTCATATGTTAGAATGAGCGAAAATAAAAATTTTCCTGCCTTTAGAACATATCATCATCATCTAAGAAAGGAAATTAGCTAATTCCAGCTGTTCAATAGTTGTTTTTTTTTTTTTAATCTATTTTATAGAGGCTTTGGAGTACTGCATATTGGATTCATTATGAGCTGATGCTGATCAATCTGGTCCAGTTTATCAACTAATCCAAAACAAAGACCTGCTGGCCTTTAGGGCATATACTACACCATCTAAGCTTTCGATGCCCATAGTGCTATATTTTCTATCCATGCCCAGCTAGGAAATCTTCAAAAATAATCTGATATCATGAATAGGCACTTAAATACACATAGATTTTAGCAAAATGAACATTTCTTTATTAGTACATATAAACATAAAGTATGGGAGAGGGTTGAGAAACTTTGGGTACAACTAGGTAGGTAGCAAAAAAAAAAAAAAACGTTAGTCATAGCACTTGTGGGAATTGCCTCTAGCTCTATGTCTAGATGCCGTAGAACACATGTCAGCCTAGGGAGCAGCCGGAGTATTTACATTTCGTTTCGTCTTGGAGTTCTCGTTGCTGTGGCTTTGGAGTGTGGTTTACCAGCCACCACCGCCGTGCTTGCCACCACCTCCACCACCACCGCCGTGCTTGCCACTGCCTCCATAGCCGCCACCACCGCCGCCTCCGCCGTGTTTGCCACCGCCTCCGTTACCACCTTGCCAGGACACCGAGCTGCCCCGATTGCCGGCCAGGGACTTGCCGCCGCCACCACCGCCGTATCCACCCTGACCGCCGCCGCCTCCTCCGCTCTTTTGCCAGCCACCGCCGCCGCCGCCTCCGCCATTCTTCTGCCAGCCGCCTTTACCGCCGCCGCCGCCACCACCGCCGTGTCCACCGCCGCCACCGTAGCCACCACCGCCGCCGCCGCCACCCAGCAAACCAGCCGAGGCGATGGCGAACATGAGAGCACACAGGAATACGACGAGCAGAGCGTAGCGCATGTTGAGCTGCAGAATCCTTCGATAGATGAACTGTTTTGGAACTGTTTTGGAACTGTTTTGTTGCTGTTGGCGCTGTTAGAACCTTAGCTTCACTGATGCCATTATCGGGCCCAGCGCTGCGCTTTTATAGCCGTCAAAGGTGCACGGAATAAATCAAACTCCCGCTGAGTCATGCTGCTCCCAAACACTGATTGGGCATAAAACTAAGGCAATGTGAGATGCGATCTGTCTGTGTGTGTGTGTGTGTGTGTGTGTCTGTGCGTGTGTGTGTGTGTGTGTGTGTGTGGGAGTGTGAGTGTGTGGTGGAGCGACGCACCCAAAGGCTACTCGGAAGGCTGAGAACTGCACACTCAAGTGGCTGTCGAAGCCCGCGCACTGCACTCGCTGTCAAGAGCGCGGCACACGCGGCGCATACGCAACGTTTATGCTGGGAGTACTCGGAGCATGCGCCGCACAGAGCCGCACGGGCAACCACTTCTAAACTGCTGAGCCATAGCGATGTCATTAATTACAAGCGTTTGTGCAGCCACACAATTTGTTTTACAATTTACAATTTAAATTCTGTAATTTTTCATATTTTTCAGATATTTCTGCATAATTAATTTGATTTTAGTTTTTGCTGTTTTTCTGTATTTTCTACTTGGATTTGTCGGTATTCGCATGCGAGGCGAGTGCTAGACAAATGTCTGTGTGTGTGTGTGTGTGTGTGTGTGTGTGTGTGTGTGTGTGTGTGGTGCACGACTCAACCACATTCGCATGCGACGAGTTCAATGTCAATTGCACACACACACACACACACACATGCAAACGCAAAGGCCTAACAAATGAGCTGCCTGCTCAAGAGAATTACTCAACTAATATATTGCCGCTACTTGTCCACCGACTGTGTTGCATTCAACGCATTCAACGCGTGCGGCAGCCAAACATGGCTCAAAGCCACAAATAACCTCACAGCCAAGTCCAAAAGCCGACCTCAACCACCGGAGCAGCAAATATGTTTCGCATCTGCAGCACAGTGGACTAAAAGTCATATTTTTAGTCATTTTTTATCAGTAGTCATATTGTATGAAGCATTCATGACAAAATGGAACGGAATGAGGAATCTTGGAAATCAGAGTTTTCTGGCATGGACTCGTGTTTCTTTTTTTTTTTTTTTTTAGTCAAAGAAGAACACTATATTTTTGTTTGGCGGTACCCATTATTATATTTGGAACAAACAGATTTATTATTTATTTTTCGATTTACACAGAAATTCAAATTATCGAGAATTATCAAGAAAGAACTTTTTTGAAGAAAATATAGCTTTTTCTATTTATCGCGATTTTTGATACAGCGGGGTAAAAATGATCGACACTCGACTGTACCTCAAATGGCCGCCTTGAGCCTGTACGGCGTAGTATTCCCGTCTCTGACAAGCGATATGGGGTTGCCAAATGGGTCCGTCGAATATGGACAGCTCTGTATATATTGAATATTTGATATTCTGGAGTATTATGAAATGAACATTTCCAAGTTTCCTAATTCTGTTCCACTTTATCAAGAATGCTTCTTGCTGTTGCAGTAGTATTAGTGTACAGCTGAGTTTTTACAGAGCTGTTATGCGAGAGATGTTATCATGTTTATGGTTTCCTCTTGCTCCGTGTGTGTGTGTGAGAGAGAGAGAGAGAGACAAAGATAGCTATTGCTAAGAGAGACTTTTAGTCCAGAAAATCTCTATTTCTAAATGTATTTTCAATTGATAAATCAACCAGCTGCTGCATTTCGTGTCAGTGTGCAACTCAATGAGTGATGAGCACTGAATGCTCCACGAGCACTGAGAATGCGCAAAGTAATAGAAATAATTACGACGTTGGGTTAGCATTTTAATTGTTATGGACCATAATTCAAAAATGCATTTATGTGAATTTCGAGATCAACGAGCACACAGCACACAGCCTCTCACTGCTGGGCCCCACAGTGGCAATTCTCGATCTGGTTCCCAGGCAGACGTGGGCAGCGGGCGGCGGGTTTCTGAACTTGAAGATGTTGCAGCTATGTTAATATCTGTGCTCAATACTATTTTTTTTAATTGCTCTCGACTGTGAAATGAAATATGACAAGCCGAAACGTGTCTGGTGCAGTCGCTCGTCAATCATTTGCCAGCATTCGAATAAAAATCTGGCAATTTCTTGCTTATTTTACAATTTACAATTTAAAGTTTATATTTGTTTACAAAAAAAAAAAATAGGTTTGTTGGTATAAAAAAAAAAGTAGAAAAAAATTATAAACTCCCTTATGCATATACGTAATATGAAAGCAAAAATCAGTAATCAATTCGAGTCAGCGCGCGGTGGAGCCTTTGGCAGAGCCTTTGGCTGCGATCCTCACTACCAGCCGCTGCTGCCCCATCCGCTGTTGCCGCTGGACCAGCCGCTGCTGACGATGCTCGGGCTCGACCAGCCACCACCGTTGCTCCAGCCACCACCGTTGCTCCAGCCACCGCCGTTGCCCCAGCCGTTGCCCCAGCCGCCGCCGCCGCCAGTTTTGATGACCTTGATGATCTTGGGCTGAGAAGACCAGCCGCTGTTCCAGCCACCGCCGCTGCCCCAAGGATTCGAGCTCCAGCCGCCGCTGCTAACGATGCCGCTGCTCCAAGGATTCGAGCTCCAGCCGCCCGTGCTGATGCCGCCGCTGGCCCAAGGATTCGAGCTCCAGCCGCTTCGGCCACCTGACCAGCCGCTGCTGCGAATGAGTCCAGCCGAGCTGCAGGCAATCAAAGCGCTGAGTACTATGAACAATTTCATTTTGCCTGATCTTTAGGTAGCTTTTAGCTTAATCCTGGCTGTCTGCGTTGTGGGTGTGAGTTTTGAAGTGCGGCAATTGAATGATCTGAAAACACACGCAGCATACGCTATTTATCTAAATTTGCATAGCCACAGCGGCCGTCCATCATATGTAGGGGAGCGGCCGTCCAGCTGACCGGCTGACTGGCTCACTGGCTGACTGGCTGACTGGCTGAACGACTCATCAAGTCAAGAATCCACAAAATAAATCGCACCGCTTTGCTGGTGGGGGTTGCTGTGGTGCGGTCTTAAACCAGCTGCGCACATAGAGTGAGAGCAGCGAGCGGGAGGTAATTGCAGTTTATTAAACCACTTTGAGCGTCCGATTCTTGACCAGGGTCAACTACTTTACAGCACTTTACGACAGTCTCATTGGCAATAGCATCTGCAGCAGCAGCAGCAGCAGCTCATCCCATACCCCATCTGCCCCCCCCTTCCTCGCCCCATGGGGGCCAGTTCTTGTTGCCGAATTGCGCATAACTCACACGGTTGATGGATCATTTCCTCGCCACGCTGTTGGCTTCTTACTGCCGACTTCAGTCAGCTGGCGGAAACAACGAGCGCAGTTGACGGCTGCTTGGCACGGTTAACTCTAATCTCCAACATGCCCACAGAAGCTCGCGACGGGTGACTCATTTGTCATGTTGCCAGCTCAGTCAGGTGAAGGGGCACGCCAACTGCAAGCCACAGCACCGCAGCAACGCTGCGGCTGGCACCACAGTAGCCACCAGTTGACAACGAACCAGAGCAGAGAACTCTAACGAGTTTCAGTAACAACTAATCCAAAGATGGTAAGAGATTTATTTCTTATTATTATTTAATTTTTATATTTTCTTATGCAATCAATTGCTAAGAATTAAAAAGCAAAATATTTTTAGTGAGATTTTTCTTTTAATTTTTAATATTTGTATAAATGAATATTTTTAAAAATTATTTTTACAATTATTATCTTTTTTTTTTTTAATTTAATACGTATTTTATTGAATTTTCAGGTTTTTTTTTTTTAATTTTTACAAAGTTAGCTATAACACACAAGAATATTAAAGCTAAGTATATAATAAGAGCGCTAGCGACCAGGCCTTCGGCTCATTTTCAGGTTTATATTCAAGGTCACTTGAAAATTTACTCAGTTATTTTATTTTTTTATTTACATTTTCCAAATTATGTTATTTTTATTTCATAATTTTATAGTCTATAATATATTTCTGTCTCCGAAGTTCATAAAAGCAAAATGCATATTTGAAATTATTTTATTTTTATTTTAGTACCAATTTTTTGTGTTTGTATTATTTAAATTTAATTTTCTTTGATATATTTGAAAAAAAATTTTTTTTTCATATACATAAATAATTTAAGATGTAGTGTTCATAATTTTTGCTAAGAAATTTTATTAATAATATAATCACTCTGCTGTAAACAGGTAATTAGCAATAAATATAAAAATATGCAAATTGAATATTCTATAAATAAAAATATTCTATAAATAAAAAAAAAAAACGCTTTAACAATAAAAACAAAATGAAGTTATTATATAAATAATTTATAATTTAATTTATAATAATAATAATATAATAATAATTTAATAATTTATAATTTAAATGAGAAAATCCAGCAATAGCAATAGTTTTTAAAATTATATTTAAGGCTTGCCAAGTTTCATTTCATGTTTTTTTTTTATTTTATTTTTTTTAAACATTCTTTTTATTTATTTCTATTAATTTTTATTTAATTTTTAATTTCATTTCTATTAATTTTCATTAGTGTTCATTTAGTTTTCTATAACTTTAATGTATAATGAGCTAAATTTCAATTTTAAATAACATTTTTTCTTGATGTCAGTGTAAATTACTTGTTTGCACTCATTTTCGAGGTGTCGTCAATGAACAGGATGTATTCCTTGACTGTCGTTAATCGCATTTCAACATTCTCTTAACGCATTCCAGTTGACCTCGCCCATTCGATGCGCTGCAGTTGCCGTAGCCGATCGCAACTTTTGAGACTCACTGTACTTTGGCGCCTAGACGATCGTTACAATCTGTATGTAGGTTTGTGTGTGTGTGTGTGGCGGCCTCTATTTCATAGATGTTAGAGAATTGTTTTTGCTACTTGTGAAGTTTTATTTTTTTTAGCATAGGCATTATAAACAAAAATTAATTGAATTGTCAACGCTTAACATGCAAATTGTATTTGGGGGCCCATAGTTCAGGCCAAGCAAATATCTGACCAAAAAAAAAACAGCTTATATGTAGAAGAAATTAAATACTATAAGAAAAAAAAAACTTTATAGCGAATAATAATTTTCGAAACTGCAATATTATCGGCTTATCGCAGTCACGGAATTGCTATCGGATTTCATAAGATTTCTTAAGCCTATATTAGCTGGTAAGTTTCCTTTCGAATGCAGCTCCGAATTCACATATTACATCAATTCAGAATTCTCCAATTCAGAGGCAACCGCAAGTGGAACGGGTATCAGGTATCGATTTAGGTTGGGATCTCATCACCAAGTGCCGCCTTTACTTTTCACAAACACCGCACTTGGCGAGTCGGGCTGAACGAGTGCCCGATGATTGCTTGCCATAGGGCTTGATGCTGTTGACCTCCAGGAAGTAGTTGCCCTTGATGTTGTGGGGCACAGCATAGCCCATGGGATACTGTTCGCCCGTGCAGAGATCATCGCGCAGCCTCCTCAGCGAGCTGCAGCGTGTGGCCAGGAAGTTGCGCTCGTTGCCCGGATAAACGGACTCCTCGTAATACTCCCAGGCACGGGCATGGGCACAGGTCACCGATATGCAGCCGACGGGCAGAGGATCCAGACCGCCCGGATAGAAGTCCACATCGCCCATGGGATCCCGTTTGCCCAGCACGCCCGGATTACTATGGATGACATCAATGAACTTCGCGTCGCCACGCTGCAGGCCCGACAGAACTTCGCCCTCATTGAAGCACGGCTTGGCCGGATCCAGTCCGGTGATGCGCGTCAACGTTTTGCCAGTCATCTGCTGCAGATAGCGGCCCGCCGAGCCCACAATGTGCGCGCCCAGACTATGGCCAATCAGATGAATTTTTTCCACACTGACCACGTCCAGCAGCTTGACCAGGCCCCGAGCAATGTTCTCGCCAATCTCGTCTGTATTGAAAGCGGACCAAGTGTACAGGGTATCTATGAATTTGGCAACATCCACAGCCTGCAAGATGGATAATGGATTTAGATAGGCTGATAGATAAGTGTATATAATGAATAGAGGAATAAGCAGAAAGGTTAAGAGATATATGGACCTTAATAGAGATACCTAGATGGATAGCTGGACATATGACTAATTGGTTAGATGGATGAATGAAGAGTTGGATTATGGATAGATGTCTAAATGAATAGATGGATACATGGAATGGTTAGACAAATAAATAAATAAATGGCTAAGTGGATAGATGAACACATCGATAGACTGATAGATGACTAAATGAATATGGGGATAGCTGGATTCGTAGAGAGATGAATAAAAAGATTGTTAAAACTAAAGATAGAGCAAAGTCCGAAATGGTCTAAATAGACTTTGAGAGAGACATTGGCCAGTCTCTTTTGATCTTAAAAACAGATAGACATGAATTCAAATATGGTATATATAATATATAGCACCATTTTATCGTCTCTCTTTCTATTTACCCATATTTTTATCGTATTCTCCATAGAGATTACATACAGGGTATCAGCTGGCTAATCACTTTTGTGAACTTCTCTAGCTTCTCAAATTCAAAGGCTATCGACTAACGCGTCATAACTTTCATTTGGCATTCAGAGCTCAGCCTTCCTAAATTATTGATAAGAACCGAAACTTGCAACAGATGCAGCTAAGGTGATTAAATGGGAATTGAATGACATTTTCATAGACCTAAGTTAATACATTTTACTTTGGGTTTATAAAACTGCCTGTTTCAAGTTCAAATGCAATATCTCGTTTTCAAACAGACGGCGGGTATATGCGCTTTCAAATGTGATTTGCAATTTGTCTTCATTCGGTCGGCATTCAGACGTAAGGTGAGGTAAGTCACAAGCAGAGTATGTGCAGGTCGGGACTCACCACAAAGTTAACATCGCCGCGACAGTTGTAGGCCTGGGCAAATTTATCGATGGTGTCGTCCGTATCATTGATGCTGGTGGTCCAGCCGGTAGCCAGAATGACAACGCCCTTCTTGGGATCAAAGTCGGGACTGCGCCATATGGAGTCGGCTTCGAGAAGTGGAAAGCTCGTCTTGTTGCAGGCGGTGCGCAGCTGGAATTTCATTTGGTTGATGTCCGGCGTGTACTTGGACTTGATCTTATTAGAGCTCAGCGCTTGGGAGCCTGTGCAAGGAATGAGACACGAAATGCGTCAGTTTGATTGGAGTTGTTATTGTGTTTGGTTGCTCACATAGAAAGTTGATGGAGGAGGAGACGTATTCGAAGGGATAGCCGGCGATCAGATTCTTGCTACCCTCGAGCAGGCCCTGCGGCGTGGGCAACGTCTTCGTGTCGATGATGGAGGAGCCAACATTCCGCAGCGAGCCCACAACATCGGGCACCGTCCATTCGATGCCCTGGCCCAATGCGGCGAACAGCAGCAGCTGCAGCAGGCAGGCTGAGAGATTAAGGTTCGGAGTTCCCATGCTGAGCGACAGTTCCGAGCGCAATGAATACCGAATGCCATACGGAGTAAGTATTTATAGGCCGGTCGGCACCTGAAAGGCGCATACGAGCATTGCGGAGAGAGTGAGTGCGAGCAGTGCGACGCTTCTGGAGAGAGTGAGTGAGTGAGAACGGCCGGCCTAACTGTGACCATATAGGTGTATTTCATGCGCAACACGGCAATCAGATAAGGTGCACTTGTCTCTTAATTAGATTCTACAATTTCACTGACGACACAGACAGAGGGAGACACACACACACACAGAGACATACCCCTAGTCTAATGGACTAATATGCATTTTATTCAAATAATAATTGTTAATCCACATCCAAATCTGAATAGAAACAATTGTCTCTCTATCTCTCTCTCTCTCTCACTCTCTCTCCCTTGCTAGCAACCCGATCTGTTTGTAAATAATTCATAACTCACAATATACCCTTTACGATTGTTTTGATAACATATCATCAGCTTTGCCGATCTACTTGAAGCAAACGGAATCAAATGAGAGATCACCTCGATTCCACTCAAACGACAATCAATAAATTATTGCTCTACCTGATTGCAAGATTGCAAATAAACAAGATTTGCAAAAATTGTCACAGCATATATAGTAAGTGGTCAGCCTTCGTGAGAATATCACGCTTACCTCACAGTTCATAGGGTATATCGATCGATGGATGGCATGATGGCATACTGTCATATTGTCTGCTGCTGCCGCCTACGACAATATCATATTAATGGGGGTATTCCGCACTCATTGCTATGCTGCTGACATGCTCCACCCGCCCCATTTGGAGTGCTCCGAGCGTCACAAAGAACTCGTTGACATCAGCGCAGTCGGCGAATTCTTAAGGCAACTCACGAATGCTCAACCCACTAAAGTTGATAAACAAAGATGCCTGCAATTATATAGTCAAGATATAATCAACTATGCAAAAATCCATTTCAATACAAATCTGTTATCTCGGCTGGTTTGCATACATTTTGTGCTCGAGTACATTTTTTTTACAGGGTATTTACTCGCCTGTTTGGCTTGCCAATCGGATGCATGACAAATAATGTGGCATGATATGGTATTTCCCATCATTAAATACTTCATATCAGAAAGCGGCAAAATTGATATTTATCTACTATATACCAGATACTGCGCTGATCTAGTGAAATCTGATTTAGTACTTTTCTTCTCAAACAGGAAATGATCCAGTTTGTGATTGTGATTGAAAACTCATTTAGTTGAAAGCTCTCACAAATGATGATTTATCTCTAGCATGAATATAAATGATATATATAGATATGTATACGTATGTTCTACCTGCAGTTGTTGAGCCATGAGTAATCTGCCTGTGCGTAATTACGAGTACGAGTACGACTTCTCAAAAAACGCATTAAAAAACTCTCTTAGATCTCTACGCTTACCTAGCTAATATAGCCTTGGTATACTTATTTGAAGGTCAGTCCTCTAATGGCGATGCACCTTCATAGTCAGGTAGCTGATATTCCCAAGCAAAGGAAAGACAAAATTCAAAAGAAACATAAAATTAACGTTCTTCTTCTTTTTAATATTCACCGATTCGATTAGGGTTTACTGTTGGATATATGCATGTATATATAGGATTTTGAGAAGAAAAATAGAAGATATATATTGCCATATGAGCACCACGCTGAGACGCTCAGTCCTCCGCACCGCACAGACCGCACGCGCTGTTGGTCGATGTGAAGCTGTCCGGATTGGCATTGGTGCCGTACGGCTCGGCTGCATTGGCATCCACGTAGAATGTGCCCAGTTTGGAGGCAGCATAGCCCATGTAGGCGGTGTCGTCGCTTCGGCAATTGCCGCCAGTCCAGAGATCGACATAGTTGTCGCAGCGTCTGCCCACAAAGTTTTCCGTATTCGTGGGATACACGGACTCCACGTAGTAGTCGACGGCACGCTGATGCGAGCAGGAGAGGACATCGAGACCACTGCAGCCAGGCTTGATGGGAGCCAGGCCCTGGACAAAGAAGCTGCCATCGGCTGCTGAATCGGCGGTGCCTGCTACGCCCGGATTGGAGGAGATGGTGTCCACATAGACGGCATCGCCCCTGCGCACGCCCGGCAGCTCGTTGCCATCGTAGAAGCACGGATTGGCCGGATCCAAGCCGGTGACGCGCGACAATATTGCGCCGCCTGTCAGCAGCTTATAGTTGCGTCCTGTGGAGCCCGCGATCTGGGCGCCCAGGCTGTGGCCCACGATGTGCACGTGCTTGGTCACATAGTCGCGGTCCAGCTGCAGCAGCGCCTGGGCCACATAGAGCCCGATGGCCTCCGTGTTCAGGGCCGACCAGCTATAGAGGGTGTTGACATAGTTGGCTGCATCCAGCACCTGTTTAACGAATCAAGGAAATATGTCAAGGAGCTAATCTGCTGCGGAACTAGTTCCATTGCAAGTTCAATCTAGTTCAATCTAGTTCAATTTGAGCTCACCACAAAGTTGGTGTCATTGCGACAGGCGAATGCCTTGGCCACTGGGCCGCTGTTGGAGCTATCGATGGTGGAGCCCCAGCCGGTGACGTAAATAACCGTCGGCCTGTCCTGATGGAAGCCCGGCGTATCCCACAGCTCACTAGCCCGGGTCAGCGGAATGCTGACATTGGTGCAGGCATCGGGACGCAGCTGGAAGCTCATCAGCGACATGTCTGGCACGATTTTGGACTGCACCAGACCCAGATCCATGATGGTGCTGCAGATGTACGTGAGCGCCGAGAGGCTGATGTCGATCGGCAGTCCAAAGATGATGCCACGCAACTGATCCTGCAGCTGATCGCGCTGGCGGCGCAGCAAGGCCGTATTCCTCCTGCCGCCTCTCGTCGAGTTCTGGCCTAGGGCCACGTCCACCACGCCCACCACGACAAGTGCCGTTATCCACAGGGCTAAGGGCTTCATGCTGTTGCTCTAATTGGCGACGAGGCACGCCCTTATATACTGCCCATACCCACCAGACGGCCAGAGGCACGTGTTAATATTGATCAAAGCCGCACAATGGCGATATTTGGTCTTCTGCATGAGAATTTCGCTTAATCAGCTGCTCCAGTTACAATGGACACAATAGAACCCGGCCACGTGAGCAACTGTTTAATAACCAGGCCAACAAAAATCGAATTGTCTAAGCGTTTGTTCAGCGCTCAGCGATCAGCGATCAGTTCATTCCCAGCTGGCCCATTGCAGCAATAGCTCGTTGTGGGTGCTCCCGACTTGGCCAAGCAAAAAACAACAACCGAATAACAAAAGCAACAACAACAGTTAGAAAAGTGAAGAAAACAAAAATTGAAATATTTGCGTTAGGAAATGCTGCCGACAAAATGCGAATTAATAACCAAAAGTTGTTACTGTTGTTACTCCGCTGTGGGTGTACGCGCAGCAATCACTGCCAGCAACAACAGCAGCACCACGAACAGCAACAACAACAGCAGCAGCAACAACTTATTACATTGGTAATTTGTGTGCGCAAAAGTTTTGTGGGGCGTCCCACTGCCCCGCTTGACTTGTTGCTGCTGTTGTTGTTGCTGTTGCTGAGACTATTTGTTGCTGCTACGACGGCTGGCACGCCAACAGCAGTAGCAGCAACTGCGCCCGCTTCTTGTTGTAACAGGCAACGTGTCAAAAGATTTGATGAATAAAAGTGTAAACTAATTATAACACCGCAAGTCGATTGCACTTGCATTCGCCATGCCTCGAAAGAGTGGCCAGCGCTTAGTTTGATTAGCCATATATACATATACATATGCATATACATATACATACATATATATGTATATAAACATACATATATGAAAACAGAAAACAAACTTAATTAGCTACAATATTTTAAACAATTTTTATTGCCTGCATCATAATGCATACTTATGATCGTATATCATATTTAATTATCATGATGAGTGCTATAAAAATATATGGCATTTTTTATAGAATGTTAAAGCATACAAGAGGACATATATTTATATATGTTTGTGTATATCAAGTATAGAATATAAATATTTGTAGAGTGCTAAAGAATACAAATGAACATGTGTATATATATATATTTGCATATACATACATATATGTATAAATAATTGCTTATATTAGAAACAGAGCTCATATTCTTCCTGAAAGATTAAACTAGCTAGCATATCTGCAGTATTTTAATACTTGAAGACATCTTTATTTCAAATACAAATCCATAATCAAATATATGTAAATGAAACTCAATAGAGGAATTTGTATACAGATGCAACAATAGGTTTTTGCTTAAACTTGATATATGTACAATAAATTGGGAGACTCAGACTAGCGAAGATAAGAAGATAAGATAGGACAGACCAGATATATAGAAGACTTGAACCATTTGATCATATAGTAGGATAGCCCATGGCTGAAGCTCTCGTATAAACTAAATATTCATTGCTGCATAATTTTATTTAAAATCTGATTAGAAATTGCAATTAAATATATAAAATATATGTATGTATATATGCAATATGAACATAAAATTTCTTAATAAAAAAAAAAAAAAAAAAAAAAAATACAAATAATAAAACAATAACAATAATTTGAAATTCATATATGTAAATAATAATACATTGTTATATGAATTGAAAACTTTTTTTTTTTTTTTTTTTTTTTTTTAGGCAGTAGACCATTTAGTTATTTATGAAAATAATAGTGCGACTGTGCACTAAATTGTTAAACAACAAAATTTAATGAAAGAAACAAAACAAAACAAAGAACTTAAAATCAGTTTGAAATGAATATCAAGATTAACATATTTTTGTGTTAATTAAGTTTTTTTTTTTTTTTTTTTTTTGCAAAACAAAAAATCAACAAAATTTTAGTTGTTCATGAAAACAGCAGTGACTACAAAAAAAACTAATCCAACTATATATATATAAGCCAACTGCCTTGTGCATAAGAGCTGAGCTATAACATTATATAATGCTTAACTTACTAAATCAATAAAAATAACAAATATTATATTTGAGCCATTTTCGCAGCGTAAAAAAATTCGCACATTTTTCAGTGCAATGGCAAATTGTTTGGCAGCCCCATTAAGGATTGTTTACAAAGAGACATTGTTTGTATATGTATATGTGTATGTATTTGTGTATGTATAACATGTAGCTATACGCACATGTTGTTGTTGTTGTTGCTGCTGCTGCTGTTGGCTTTGTGGCTTCTGCAATCTTTGAGAAACATTTGGCAAGTGAGTGCGCACTGTTGGCATTGCCATGTCTCTTGGTCTATATATGCGTGTGTGTGTGTGTGTGCATTTATATCTGTGACTGCATTTTGGTCGCTCTGGTAACGCTCTTAATTGCCACCCCAGAGGTAGGCCACTGTTGCTGCACAGGTTGCACAATCGCCTCAACTGCAACGAACAGTAGTCGCACATGTGGCTCGGCTCGTACTGTTCGAGCTACCCTCGGTGGTTATCTTTGCTTTTCTTTTTGCCATTTTGTACGATTCTACGCGCTAAGCCATCCGTTTCCGTTTTGTTGATCAACTCAATTAGCTGCCAATTGGCGTGTGAGTGCGAGGTGGTGCCACGGCGGTGCCCAGAGTTAGATGCGTGGTGCTGCTTGCCATTGTCATTGCTGCTGCTGCTGCCGCTGCTGCTGCTGCTACTGCTGTTGTTGCTTCCGCATCGATGTCTATGCGCGCTTTGACAAGATCAGCATAGACAACGATCAAATGAATGACGGTGTTTGTGATTATGTAAGCCTTTGCGCCTGCATAGAACTGGGGCCAACCGCACATACATTACGTATACGCACATTGCAACAGCTGCTGCTGCTGCGGTGGTGGTGGTGGTGGTGGTGGCGGTGCTGGCAGTGTCGGCGCCTCTTATAATTGCGGCTATTCAATGGTCACTCGGCTGGCTTGGCTTGCCTGGGTGAGCTGCCCGCGCAGGCCGCGCTGGCGTATACGTAATCTGCACAATAAGTGCAGAAAATTATCAGCTGCAGCTAAGCGACCGCCTCGTTTCCAACGTGCTCGTCGTCGTCGTCGTCGTCGTCGTCGGCAGATGTCCATTGCAACATGGATGGCCCAGCCAAGCCAAGCCAAGCCAAGCCAAGCCAAGCCAAACAAAAGCGCTGCTCAATGCGTTGTTGTTGTTGTTGTTATTGTTGTGGCTGGAAAATGCAGGAAAATGTGTGCCAAAAGCCAGCGTATAAATGCCAGAGCTCTTGTCGAAAAGAAAATAGTCGACTTGCACCATTTCGCCGCGTCGGTAGCCAACGAGAGAAAAGTCCACAGACAGCATTAGAGTCAACATGTTCACCTGGCGCTTCAAACTGATCCTGCTGCTGGCCCAGGCGCTGAGCGGTCAGGCGGGCTACATTGGTGGCGATGTGGCATCCGGTGTCCATTCACCCGGACTGCTGGGCAACTATGCGGGCGGCCTGAGTGGCGGCGAGGCGTTGGCCAAGCTGGATCTGGGATCTGGAGCGAGCGAACTGCATGCGGATCACGAGCAGCTGGGCGAGCTGGGCGATCACCTGAGCGAGCACAGCTTTCCGGCGGACTATGGCAACAGCGATGCGGGCGTGGAATATGCCGAGGCCAGCGAGCTGCATGCGCACTACGAGCCGGAGCTGGAGCACTACGAGCACCATGAACACCATGAACACCATGCCGAGGAGCCGGTGCCCGGCATTGATCACGGCAAGGGCGCCTTCAGCTACAGCACGCTCTACGAGTTCAAGGATCGACAGGAGCACGAGCACCACCAGCTGCAGCATCAGCTGGAGGAGCAGCACATCCAACAGCAGCAGGAGCTAGAGCATCAGCACCATTTCTTCGAGCACCAGCTGGACTCTTACTAAGTCCCTGTGATAGTCAACGTTTCTACTAGCTAAATTTTTTTTCATTCCCAATACAGATATATTGTACATATACATATACATACATATATATAAGAAAGACACCTTTTTTTTTTTTTGCAATAAATCAGCCAAGTTTGTCGTGTAATCCGCGGAGCATCTACTTAGCGTCCATGGGACTGCACATAGTGCGGCCAGTCCAGATTGTCGCTGACTGTGAGTCGCGGCTCGGCAGCTGCTGGCATGCGCACAGGCAGCAAATCCTCCAGCCTGTAGATGTGCGGCCAGTTGGCAATGGACCCGCCTGGATGAGATGAGCCACTGTGGCCGTTGCCGTTGCCGTTGCCTGGGAGCAGCAAATGCGTTTGCTCATCTGGCGCCAGCTGCAGCACGGCAGAGCTGATGTGGATGATCGGAGTGTAGTCTAAGAGGGAGAAGAGATATGTATATTAGACATAAGTTAATTATAGTCCTAGATATATTTACCATTTTCCATGCGGTGTCCATCGCTGCTCAGCTGGTGGTGCTGGTGGTGCTGTTGCTGCCGCTGCTGCTGCTGCTGCTGCTGGTGTGGTTGTTTTTGGTGGGGCCAGGCTTCGACACCCGCCAGCACTAGCGCCAGCAATTGCATCAAGTATACGCCTCGCTTGCACATTGTGTCTTAGGCCAACTGCCAGCCACAGCACACAGCGTTGGGCAATTTATATGCGCGGCCAGCGGATGTCTCGCGTCTTGGCTGAACGGCTATTGGGGTCCCAGCGTTGACAACTTGATCAGCTATCAACGAGCGTGTCAAGTGCAGATAAGAATTTACAACTAGCTGCGCCAATAACTCACAATAATTGCCCAGTTTGAAGGAATAGCTTGAAATATGCGGGAGAAGTTTGAAGAGAATTGTAAAGAGAAATATGGAAATTTATTTTGTAATGCTAATGCATAGATTGCGATCCATATGAGAGGCCTTTAGTGCACAATCAAGAATTTGTATTTTTTATTACTATTTATTCATTCACTCATAATATGCAAAGAGTAGACAAGGAAAAGTGGTTCGACCTGGATATTCTTCAGCGATCTATGTCGCACTCAGATGAGTGACCTGAAGCGTTAATCATCGCTCCGCTTTCTCTCCATTTACTTAACACTGATGAGGATTACTAGGAGCAGTTCGTAAGAGCAAATAAAGCTCCTGCCTGAACATTTACTTCAGTTTTTCAGGTCCTACTCAAATTTAGAATCAAGTATGCTTCGATTTTACTGTCAAGCCCTACTTAGATATGCACAAGGAGATTTTCAGTCAGTATCGTTCCAAGCTCGAACCTTACGCATATAACAATTTTTTTTAATAAAGTGCCCCATATATAAATAAATATTTCGAGACTTAAAAAATGGAGGAAACTTACAACAATGGTAACTAATAATACAGCAAAAAAAAAAATAATAATAATAATAAATAAATACTCTATACCGAATGCTTAACAAAATTTAACCAATATTTCAGCTTCTGATATGGATATATCCGAGACCAATCAATCACAACAGCGTTTTCGCAAGCGGAGGATAACAATTGATCAGAGTCCCATTCCCATTAAGAGACTGAAGATGAGCATACGTGCATACATTCTCATGTACATGACTTGGATGCTTTTTGGCAACACTTCAGGAAAGGCAACTAACTCAAAATAAACAAAACGAAATCTATTTATATAGACTGTATGTTAATAAATAACTTATTCAGTCTCGTAAGGCAAATGAAAAATATAGCAAAGTTGATTTATTTTTTTGACATTAGAGTTTTTATAAAATTAAAACTAAGTTGACATTAAGCACGGCCTACTGAAGCCCTTGGATCAAGTTATTTTGATATGATACTAAAGGAAACCGTTTCGCACGAATATTTAGCAAAAATGTCGTACTTATATGTAGTAAATACCCGAACATTATAGAGGCTTTCATATGGATTTTTAACCGATTCTATCATCATAGATAATATGTATATATTATGGTAAAACACGATCTTAATGGTTAAATAACTTTTCTCTCCACTTTAATAGTTTAGATATATAAATCAATATTAGATTACTGTCAATTCAATTTCCATTCATCTCGTAATATTACAAATTCTGTTTTATGATCAAATATTTCCTATAATGGAACAGTCCCACTCAAGTCCAAGTCCGCTTCAGTGCCAGCGATTGATTAGCATTCGCGCTTGATTACATTTAGCAGTTAGGTGATAAATTTTCTAATATGTACATATACATACACACACACATCTCTACATATGTCTATTTATGTAGAACACCTCGAGACCAGCCCAAAACCCCAACAAACTAAACAGAAATGCTGAAACTAAAAATTCCCCAAAAAAAAAAAAGGAAAAAAAGCAAATTAAAATACAACGGCAGCTATTCAAATTCTCGATTACATAACCATATAAGGTCAAAATAATTTGCGGCTATTTGGTTTTGAGGATATTGCACAATGAGCTGACTTTTATTCTCGTTTTATACTATTTACACAGAGTTGAGAAGACGAGCAATTTGGGAGAACATTTATTCGATAATGTATTTAAAACTAAAAAAAAAAAGATTAATAATTTTAAACAGTTGAGTAGATATACATAGATCGTGGGCAGTTAGTGTAGCAAGCTCGTGGGGGCGTGGGGGATAAGGGTGTGGCAGCTGCTGAGCTGCCTAGCAGCCGGACGCCAATTTCTCCCAGATGCCGCCGCTCTTCCAGCCGCCGTTGTTGTAGCTGGCACCACCGTTGTTCCAGCCAGCATTGCTGTAGCTGGCACCACCGTTGTTCCAGCCAGCATTGCTGTAGCTGGCACCACCGTTGTTCCAGCCACCGTTCCAGCCGCTGCCAGCGCCCGCGGGCGGTCCGTAGACTGGGCTGGGCAGGTGGTTGGTGCCGCTGTTGGCATCGTCGACAATGACCTTGATGGTCTTCACGTATTGGCGCGACACGGGCTGTGGTGCGGGCACTGGATATGAGACTGGAGCTGGCTGCACGTTCACCACCGGCTGTGGTGCGGGCACTGAATATGAGACTGGAGCTGGCTGCACGCGCACCACCGGCTGTGGTGCTGGCACGCTGTATGTCACTGGTGCTGGCTGCACGCGCACCACCGGCTGTGGTGCGGGCACCGAGTAGGTAATCGGAGCGGGCTGTGGTGCGGGCACCGAGTACGTAATCGGAGCGGGCTGTGGTGCCGGAGCGGAATAGGTCACTGGCGCTGGTGCGGGAGCGGAGTAGCTTATGGCTGGCACGGCCTGAGCCACAGCGCTGGTCTGGATGGTCTGCACGGGAGCGGCACTTGCGTAGCTGTTGGAAGAGGCATAGCTGCTGCTGCTGCCGCCGCCATAGCCACCGCCATAACCACCGCCATAACCACCACCATAGCCACCGCCATAGCCACCGCCATAGCCGCCACTGGAACGAGCATAGCTCTGAGGCTGCTCAATCACTTTGATGACCTTGATGACTTGTTCACCGCCGCCATAGCCGCCGCCATAGCCACCGCCATAACCACCGCCGTAGCCACCGCCATAACCACCGCCGCCTGAGCTATAGACTGGACGGCTGGACTGTGTGTAGTAGCCCTGGTTGTATCCGCCGGAGTAGCCGCCGCTGCCATAGCCGCCGCCGTAGCCACCGCCACCACCGCCGCCGCCGCCGCTGCCACCACCGGTAATGGCCTTCAGCAAGGCCAGCTTGGCGCCCAGGAAGGCCTGGGCGGGCGCACCGAGCGCCAGCACGGCAACCACAATGCAAACGAAGAGCTTCATCTCTTTGAACTGAACTGGATACGGATATGGATAAGTGCGTGCGCTGCCTGGTCTAGACAAAACTCAACTGATGTTCCCAAATGCCGATACGCACAAATTTATAGGCCAACGCAGCAGCCAGCGTCGACTGCGACGCTGTCCCTTGTGTCCGTGTCTGTGTGTGCGTGTGCGTGTGCGTTTGTGGTTCTAATAATACAAATCTTATGCTTTAAGCTGGACCCGATCGACAGCAGCAGCAACGACAGCAGCAACAGCAGCGACACTTTGGAGCTCATCAAGCTGTTTGCTTAATTCATAAATAGTTACTTATGGGCCACACCGCAATGCCAAAAACTAAGGCGCGTCCCAACAGCCAGCCGATTGTCCAACTATCCAGACAGTCAGCCATCCATCCATCCGTACAGATAGCTTTTTTAGCCAGCTATGCATTTGTGTGCGTGTGTGTGTGTGTGTGCATGTATGTGTGTATGTGTGTATATATTTGGCGTGCTATCCAGCGATCTGTCGCCCTGTCGCCTCGATGTGTGTCTGTCAAGTCTACTACTTAACCATAAACTGAGATATTTTCTCACCTCTCTGGGCAAATAACACTTGCGTTTGCTGTCAGCCGTCAAAACGATTCGCAAGAAGCGCAGGTAATTCCCAAAATGTCATTACACTGCAAGAAACAGTGGATCGCTTTGTATACATTTATATATATATCAGAGTCGAACTGCCATAATCCTCGCTTAATTTCTCAAGAATAAAGTTATGCTGAATAAAAAATATTTATTTTAAAATTTTTTTATTTTTTTATTTTTTATTTATTTATTTTTTATTTTTTTATTTTAAATTATAAAATTTTTTATATGTAAACTATTTAGTAAAATATATCTTATGCTTATATTTTTGTGTTTTTAATTTGATGTATTACAAAAAATCTATTTTCAATTTAAAATTCTCATAAAATTCTTAAACATTTACTGCATAATCTTTTCTAATTTTCTCAGACGAATTTGCAAGGTAATAAAAATAATAAATATTTTATTTATAATTTGCTGAATCATAAGAAAAATAAGTAATTAAATATTTTTGTAATTATAATTTTATTTAAGTTATTTTACTCAGCTTGTTTAATATTTTAAAGCTATTCTTAATTTTAATAAATTGTAAATATTTTTCAAAATAAAGTTCTTAAAATATTTCTATTCAAAGGCCCCACCGTTTGTCCATATGCATGGAGAAACCCATTTAAAATTTTTATTTATTTAATATTTAGTTTCTTTTTTGTTGGAGTGTATGGCTCGGTCTTAGGTTCTTGATGAAGATTGATAACTTTTAATTAATGTTAAATATGTTAAAAGGCTTTTGAAACTTTAAAACTTTCTATTGCTACTTTTCTTATTTACTTTATGTTTACTGAACTTATTTTTGCAATTACTTTTAATTTGTTTTTCTTATTTAATTTTCTGTGTTTTTTCGTTTTTGTTTTTTTGTTTTTTTTTTTTTTTTTTTTTGCCATAGTCAAAATTTTATAATTTGTAATAAAAATTGGCTTGATTTTTATGAAGGGTATAAATCTCTTGTTTGCATTTCACACTCGATTAGGCTTTTCCCTTGGCAATATAAATATCTATATATGTATATAGTATGTATGTGTGTATATATGTGTATATTTTTCTCAGTGTCAACACATTCGCACATCACCCATTGTATGTATGTATTGAGGAGCTGCGACCCAAGCGCCCATTGTCGCTCATTCGGGCTAGATCTTGTGCATGGCTCCACGTAGCAGACGGCTTTGGCCCCAGCTCCCGCTGTGGCTCGATGTGCTAACCGAGCGAGCAAAATGCTGTGCAAACAGATTCCAGCATTCAGCTTAAAGTTAAGCCGAGTCTAGAGCGTAAGCCACGTCCGCTGCGCAAAGGGCGCGTATCGCAGCCATTTTTAGGGGCCCACGTCTAACAGCCATTAGTAATACCCGTTTTTATTTTTGGCCCAAACGTGTATGCAAATTGAATCGCATATCAATTTACAAAGTTTACACCAGATGCCGCTGGTCTTTATGGCAGACGTGCAACATATGTATTCACAAGTTCTCAAACAAGCTCTAGGAATATCGCAGCTGATAGTCTAGTTACATTTATAGTTGAACTTGTACAAATATTGCTGAATGGGCCGTTGGCATGGCTCGTTGCTTTATCGGACAATTGTTGAGCCGGCAAATCGTATTTGCCTAAGACATGAGAATAGGAATTCAATTACCCAACCCGGATGTTCCCGACATATACATGCATCATCTCTTATGTATGTATATATGTTATGCTTTATGTGTACACTCTATACTTAGAAGAAACATCGAATTCTTTTTTCTACGCTGGCGTTAGCTAAATCCAAGTGGCCATACTACGTCCGAAGAGACCGTTAGTCCCCGAAGATAAACCGAATAAAACTTAAACCGAATAATTCCAAAGCCAACGACCCAGTAAAGCTCTAACAAAAATATAAAAAAATAAAGAAATAAATAAATAAATAAATAAAAACACAAAAAAAAAAAAAAAAAAAAAAAAAACAATTTATGTACAACTTAGTATTAGACCAAAAAAATATATGTTAATATAATATATGAGGTCAGTCTAATGTCAAAAAGATTTTTGCCACTTTTTGCTCGCTTTATGAACAACAAAATTCTTTTAGTTTTTCTTTACGAAGAACCAAACGCTCCAAAATTTTCGAAAAAAAAAAGTACAGAAATAAATAACAAAAATTGATTATATGTTAAATTTAATATTCGTTTTATTCTATCACTAAATTTGATTGCTTGACGCTTGAAGCCAGTCGCACTGCTATTTTCCTGAACACGGCTGGATTACATAAATCATGCTTGGTTAGATGAATAGATGAGCTTAGGCCTTAGGCATATAGCTGTTCTTTATCTCTCTATATAGACAAAAGAAAGCTCGCTCTGCCCCGTTGCATATAAATTACTTCAACTATTTAAAAGTGTTTGCTTGTTGTTTGACTTGTGATTTTTTTTTTTTTTTTTTTTTTTTTTTTTTTTTTTTTTTTTTTTTTTTTTTTTTTTTTTTTTGAACTTGGCAAATATGAAATCATAGCCAATTTACACATTGGCCAGACCTCAAGCTTTTGGGCCGTTTCGAGTGGCAGCAATTTGTAGCCAAGTGGCGTGCCATCACCATATTCTTGGGCCACTGTTTGGCTTGAAGTTTGGGTTTGGCCCCGCTCGTTTGGCACTTCATTACCATTTGTGACTGTGGCGAGCTAAGTGGATCTGTCCACACGGATTGCGAGGCTGTGCACCGGCCGGGCTCAACTACTCTCAATTTCAATTTCAATTTCGTTTCCCTACCCAGACCTATTTGAAGGTCAACGCACATCTTCGGCTCGTGTGGCAATTGTTGGCCCACGAATTTGGTAATTGACAAATTACGAAACTCAATTGCACAAATGCCAGAAAATTCATGATTACTGATCCAAATTCACATTGAGCTTTGAGCTAGAGAGAGATTTTTCTTTTGATAATTCTTTGGGATTTCCAATTAAACAATTTATTTATTCATAATTTACGTTTTGTTTATTGTTTACAAAAAAAAAAAAAGAGGAGACATTTATTTAGGGATATTCGTATGTGTTATATGTATGAACAAGTCGCTCTCAGTTGTTACAGTAATCACCGCCTAGCACCAACCGCCACCGCCCAGGGCGGCGGGCGCGCCGAAGCCCAGTCCAAAGCCACCGCCGACGCCGTAGCCATTGCCAATGCCATATGAAATGGGCAGTGCTGCACCACCGGCGTAGCCACCATAGCCTCCATAGCCGCCATAGCCGCCGCCAATGCCGCCTCCATAGCCGCCTCCATAGCCGCCTCCATAGCCACCGCCAATGCCGCCGGCTATAACAGGTGTTGCCACCGACGTCACCACGGGCGTGACCACGGCCGAGGTGGATATGGCCGGAGCGGCGCCAACGAAGCCACCGCTGGCATAGCCGCCTCCATAGCCACCGCTATAGCCGCCGCCATATCCTCCGCTGGGCAGCACCGATACCTTGATCACCTTGACAATGTTCTCGTTGCCATAGCCATAGCCGCCGCCGTAGCCACCGCCGTATCCGCCGCCGTAGCCACCACCATAGCCACCGGCTGAATATGGATAGGCTGCGCCATAGCCGCCGCCAGTGCCGCCCACCACCAGGCCCAGCTTGCCAAAGGTGGCCTCGCCAGGTGCTGCCAGCGCCAGCAGCAGTAGAGCGGGCAATGCTAGAGCATAGATCTTCATGTTGATGAGTTGGGCCTGGGCTTATCTATCCACAAACTGTTTTGCTTCGTATTTAAGTTTTTGGTTTTCAATCCGTGCTCTCGACTGGACACCTTGTGCTGGCTGACTGTTGAACTTTGTTGACCGCCAGCGGGCATTTATAGCCAGCTGCGAGTGGAGGGCGGACAATGGCCGGTTATTGTTGTGGCACCCCGGTTGCCCGGTTGCCCTTTGGCGGGCATTGGTCAAACGTGTGAATTGCGCGAATGAGCAACCAACTAACTAACCAGGTAGACCTCCGCACGAAACGCTGCAAATATGTCAAAGTCTATTTGCTTAGCCCTGGTTAACTGCTGCGCGGTGATCACCCTTAGAACCCACCAAAGAAACCCAACAATATCCGGAATACGAAAAACCAACAAAATTACCTGTGAATTGTCTCATCTTTTTTTGACGAAGGAGGGAGGGTGGGGGAAGGAGAATGTGACTATTGTAATTGCTAATGGGCGTTAAGGTGAAATTAACACTTTCGCTTTCAATAGCCGCCTGCATAATGTGATCTAATCAACAGCGATCAGGCAACTGCTTGATCAGCCGGACACACACGAATCACATTTGTGTGTGTGGCTTTGCACAGCTGCTCGGCATTGACAATGCGAGTGTATGCACCGCTGCCCAGTATCTATATAAAGTGGCTCATTGTTATCCAATCTGTTGGGTACACACGGCTCACTGAGGCAAACATCAGCTCTATTTTGTGGCGAGAAAAGCTCTCATCCAGTGGCAACCGCTCGCCGTAAATCGGTCCAATCAGAACTCTAAATAGAATTTCCCTCCCAATTTCGCTTGGCTTCTGATTGGCCAACATTTTATTTCCATCGCTCTTTGTTTGCGGCTAGGAATACTGGGAATACTTGGAAGTGCAGTGTAAGAAAATAATTTAATAATTGCTTCAAATTTCAATCCTTAGATCTGCGTTTGATCTTGAGCTGAGCTATATATTTATATAGTCCAATAAGAGAATTAATTGTGAGCTTCGATTCTCAGCTTTGTCTCTTTCGTTTTCTCGGTCTCTCTCAGTTTATTCTAGTCCCTCACCCACTCACTCTCTTTTTTGTCTCTTTCTCACTCTCTTTTATCTTGACTTCTGTCTCTCTCTCACTCTCTCTCTCTCTCTCTCTCTCTCTTTTTCAATCTACCTTTCTCTCTCCCTATCTCCCTTCTCTCTTCTGTCTTCCTATCTCAGAATTCCTCTATATCTTCTTCTATTTTTCCCACCTCCTCTTTATCACTTTGTGTTTCCTTTTCCCAGGCTCATTCTCATAGTCTTTCTCTTCCTATTGCTCATTTTATGCCCCTTCCTCTTTTTCATTTTTTTCCTTCTCAATCTCTTTATACTTCTCACCATCATTCTCTGCCCTTCCACAGCTTCGATTGTTCTGATTTGATTAATCTAAAAGTTACACAAATAGCAGGCTGTTCATTTATTTAGAAAGACAGCGAGTTGGCTGAGTTTACTAAATATTCTAGATATTCCATAAAATTTTCACATAGAGCACGAGCTCTATTAAGAATATAAGTATTAAAAATTCCCAGTATTATAGTAGATAACCCTCTAGCGCCATTCTGGACACGTTCAGTGAACACAAAATTCTAAATTGTATGTAACCTTGTTGTTGGCGTTGCAGTTGCCAGAATGAAAAGTCGATTAAAGAAAAAGAAGAGCAGCAGAGACGTGAGGCCATGCGTGAGCAAAAGCAGCAGCAAGACGACATTACCACTGCCGCTACATATCTTCGGGCTGGTGTCCAGGGAGAGGCCTTGGCCGCGTAAAGAACGCAGCTGCATCTACTATAGCACTGACTGCGATAAAACGGCGCTGATCAACAACTTTCAGAAGAGGGGCTGGCACAAGGTGCCCGCCTTCGATGGCGAGTGGAATCTGTACTGGGCGTGCGCGCAGAACTGTCGTTACATCTTTGGGGTCGATCATCCCTATCGCATGCGATCCGATCAGTAAGTATGCATGCAGATCTATATAGAGAGGTACAGGTATAGACATAGTTACTCATGTAGCGATCTATGTAGTTGTGGTAAGAGATTTCCATATACGATCTGATACATCTAATACTTTTGCAGAATAATCAATCACTTCCCCAACTCGATGGAACTGTCGCGAAAGGATCTGTTGATAAAGAACATTAAGCGTTATCGCAAGGACTTGGAGCGCAAGGGAGACGCATTGGCCGCAACGCATCCGAATGATACGAAATTGGGTGTGGGCGGCACACGCTATATGCACCTGGATATAATACCGATGACATTTGTACTGCCCGCCGATTACAATTTGTTCGTCGAACAATTCCATAAGAATCCGGCGAGTACCTGGATTGTGAAGCCATCGGATAAGTCACAAGGTGTTGGCATCTATCTGATCAACAAACTGTCCAAGCTCAAGCGGTTCGCCTATGAGGCTCGCACATTCTATCCCCACTTTCATCGCGACACCTGCGTCATCTCCAAGTACATTGACAATCCTCTACTCATTGGTGGCAAAAAGTTTGATCTGCGACTGTACGTGCTGGTCACCTCATTCAATCCGATCAAAGCTTATCTGTATAACGAGGGCTTCTGTCGCTTCTGTACCCAGAGATACGATCAGACCGAGATCGATAATGTGTACATGCATCTCACGAATGTTAGCATACAAAAGAATAATGTAAATCACATTCATCACCTATGTTTAATGATCATCATTATTACCATCATCATAATTCTCATCCTCATCTATATCCTGCAGAAGGAATACAATTCGATACATGGCGGCAAATGGTCCATGCAAAATCTCTGGCTCTATTTGGACAGCATACGTGGCGAGGGCGTATCGAAGACACTATCTTCCCGTATATTGGAGACGATACGACATTCTCTAGACGCTGTAGCCCCGGTGATGGCCAATGATCGGCATTGCTTTGAGGTGTATGGCTATGATATTATTATCGATAACAATCTGAAGCCGTGGCTTATCGAGATCAATACATCGCCATCCATTCACTCGACCACGAAGAACGATTGCACACTGAAGACGCGCCTGATCGATAATGTCCTGGATGTGGTCATACCACCCGGAGGAATGCCCGAGTGAGTACATGGATAGCCATGGCAAAGCCCTATATCCTATACAGTTTCCTTCCCGTATGCTCAACAGTGAACGCTGGTCCAAAACGCCCAGCAAGGAGTCCCTAAGGAACTTTACTCCGATAACACCCGTTGAGCTGCCAAAGGCACCAAATCAAAGCCGACAGCCCACCTCATTGGCTGGTGCTGGTGAAGGCGGTAACTGTTGCCGCAATAAAAGTACTAGTAAGTCTAAAAATAATGGTCACCGACTGGCGGGCGGTGCATTGCCCTCGGTAACGACCAAGGCGACATCCAAGCTGCTGCTGCCCTCGGGAACGTCGGCCGGGATGCGGCCCATATCGAAGAAAACAGGCCAGAAATCCAAGTCGAAGCCAAAGTCAACGACGAAACGCGCCGCCACTGGAGCTGCGCCTACAAAGATCTCGTCCAAATAATTAATCACTTGGCAGATCAATTGCAGCACTTGACAATTACGGTTAGACAGTTCCCCGGTCAGACGAAGAGCAACAGAAACTATCAGCGTTTCGGGGTGAGTGCTCCAACAGTTCCCAATCAATTTGATGTCAGTGGCAATTCAACAGCCAAATTATGGGAGACTTTGCTATTTGTATTGAGTTGCTCACAAAATAATCCCAATACACATATTTTACCGTACTCTGTTTTTTTTCTACACACATTTTGAAGTTTAATGATTGCTGTATGTCGTTAGTAGTTCTTTAATTCCATTCAATTCAATCTGAAATGGTTGGGATGTGCCTAATAAATCCTGTAAAACTTCTTTGATCGAACCTGCTTAGCTAGGAAATGCCCAAAACTACATGAACTACAACGAAACCTTTGTATGCATTACAGGAAACCCTACAGATAATTGGACGTTACCATCTTTTGGTGGATTGGTATTCAAGGTACGCTAAGAAAGCACGAAGTCAAATCATTCTTTTCGATAATCGAGAAATGGGTCAAGTATCGAAATATATTATGAATTTCTACTACGTAAATTTCAACTTTGGAGCTTTTACAGGACGATTTACAAAATTTCTCCACTCATACAGATGAAGGGACAAATATACCGAGAGATATTCGATGGACGGACAAATGGGTACACGTACAAACAGACGAATATATATACGAGCAAACCATATGCCGACTTAGTTTGTCGTCTGAAGAAGAATATACCCTGCCACGCCTACAAAACCATTATATCCTGAATGCCCCGTTTAAATGGGCATAAATGCATTATGGGAAATCATAGCTCAGATATGCTAGCGTCCCTTAGAGGTGTACGATGCTTACGGGGAAATTATAATAATTATCAAAATGGTCCTTAAATCGTATGATATATTGACTTCTATAACTCAAAAATAAAACACGCAGTTACTTATATGGATATATGAAAACTTAATTATTTAATTCGCAACAAAATTTTGCAATATACACAAAATACACAAATATTACAATATGTAGCGTAATGTGTATGGTTTCTATATGAATGCGCTCTCTAATATGAAGTTCTCTCGATGCAATGATGGGACATCTTTAAGCTGCACAATGTTTGCATTGCTAATTGCTAATACATATGTTAATTAAGTATTCCATATTTATAAGTACTTTCATATAATTGTAGCTTACGCAAAGATAATATTTATATTTATAGTTATAATTATAATTATAATTATAATAAAAAAAAAAAAAATTCTTGGGACTCTTAAGTTTCACTTCATATCTTCATCATTTTTTCTTTTGCATGGCGTCTGCTTTAAAGCTAAACGAAAAAAAAAAAAAACGTCTTTAACGGTATATGTAGATTAATATATATATATATACATATCTGTATATGCATATATGTCTAAAAATGTATGTATGTATATATGTCAGTTACATATTTACAGCATGATTTTGGCTTGGTTGAAGCGCCTAATACAATTCCAAGTATTTTTTATTTTTAATTTTTTTTCTTTTTCTTTTCGTTTTGTTTACAATAAATGTTAGCATAATTTAGGGAATATTTTAAGCAATGTTTACCATGTTTTTGCGACTTAATAGCAGCTTACATAAATAGATATTCTATGAAATGATATATGCGTTCGTTCTTTAGGTTTCAGTTACCTCAGCCTTCATTCTTTCGTTCCGCTGCGGCCCATACAATTCGAACTATATTTAATAATTATTTACACGGTCTTTGACTTTCGATTAATACAATTAATGTCTTAGCTTAATTATAGCGCAATGCATTGGTAAATCTTCGCAGATGGATATATAATATATATATTTAAATATTTTCGTATAGGAAGCAGCATTTACATTTGCTCTCTTCCTCTCTCTTTACATGGAATACTTTCATTGTATAATATAATTTTAATGAGCTTAACTATGCATGTGTGTGTGTGTATGTTGGGGCTATCTGGCCCCTCTTGTCAAATAATGAAAATATACAATATATATGTATTTATATATTAATTATAAATGTGTTAAAAAAAAAAAAATGAATTTAAACTGCTTTCCAGTTGATTGCTTGCTCTGCCGGCCGCTGGCGACTCGCACACTGCGACCTGTCTGTCTCCTCCTGGCTGCGTGGCTACCTGGCTGTCTGGCTACCTGGCTGTCTGGCCAGTCAGCACTCGGTGGCATAGTAGAAGACCTCCACCTCGCTCAGCTCCGAGTGCTGGCTGTGCTGGTGGCCCTCCACGAGGACGTCGCGTGTGGCGCGCGCATGCGCCAGCACCTATAGTCACACCTTCGACGCATGCGGCTGGGCGCCGGCAGCGCTGCCGTATTGCGACTGCGACTGCGCTGTCGCTATCTTCTGCACGGTCTGGTAGGTGGGTTGCTGCGACTGCGACTGCGACTGCGACGGTGACTGTGTCTGCGCCTGCTGCATGCCGGTCTGCTCCCGAATGGTCACCTGGGTGACGAACGGTCCACGGCTGCGGGCGCTGCTGTTCAACGATGCCGGCGAGTAGCCGTTGAGGGCCGCTGCCTTCCAGTGGGGCTGCGCCACATTCACGCTGATGGGCGACGACGTGGCATTGCCGCCGTTGTGGTGCCCGCTGTGATTGTGGCCATGGCTGTGGCTGTGACTGTGGCTGTGGCTGTGGCTGTGCTTGATGCTGCCCACGCGCTGCTGCTGCACCGTGTCGTACTCGTAGTAGCTGCTCATTGGCCGCATTCCGTTCGACTGCTGATGGCCAGCGGCAACGGCGGCCGCCGACGGGGGCAGCGGCAACGGTGGCTGCTGCCCGCTGGAATTGGAGTGCATGCTGATGTCCTGGGAGCGGGCGCTGCGCTGCGAATGGTAATGCTGATGGCGGCGACTGCAAAAGCGCAAGAGGCAAAGTTCGCATATAATACAAATGAAGAAATGAGTTTAGCACATATGAGTGTTTGAGTGTATGTGTGTGTGTGTGTGTGTGTGTGAGACATATATTAAGCCAAACCATAGCTGTGTGTTAGTATGTGTGTTACCGTTACCTTTCGGCCTCGACCTTGATGCGCTGCCTGATCACCTGCTGTCGCATGCACTCGAGCGTCGACTCCGAGAGCGTCTCTTGAACGCTGTCGCTGTCGTGTGTCCAGTGTTGGTTAATGCATTAATTATAGTGTATGAGCATGTAGTGGGACGATGCGATGGGTTCGTGTTGTCGTGTGTGAGTGATCGTGTAGTGGTGTGTATGAACAGTATGAACAGGGAAGAGAGACATACATATACATGTACATGACACGGTGTGCACAGAGTAGAAAGAGAAAGAGAGAGAGAGACATGAAACAGAGCAACGGGTTAATAACAATACACATATACACATCGAACAGTGCTAAACACATAAATAGAGACAATTTTGAGTGCAATATGTACATATAAATTGAAAAAGGTCCTTTAGGTAAACCCTAGGAAAACCTGAGTGAGAATTTATGCGAGTTGCTTCTAAGCCAAACTGAATTTAGTTGTAAATTAATAATAATAATTTATAAGATTTTTACTATATACTCTGCGTACATTGAATTTAGTCTCATATGTATGATAATAATTTAATTTTAAATTTAAATTTTTTGAAATTCTAAGATTTAATAGCTAGGAGCATGAGCTTTCAGTTCAATTCTGTAAAATTTCCTAGAATACCTAAAATATGCGGACATTAAATTAATTTTTTTTAATCATAATACAGTAGAATCCGATTAAAACGGCGCTCAAGGGACCGTTGATATACCCGGAAGACGCTTTAACCATATAAGTTTAGTAAGCGTAGTGGTTATAAGTGGATTCTACTGTATTTTCCTGCGTTATTATAAAACACAAATAATAATTCGACATACCCTAAGATTTCATTACAAGATTACAATAAATTTCAAGTGGAGGCTTTTCATCCACTTCCCTCTAGCATCTAAATATATCAAACAATGTTCAAATAAAATTCTATGTAAATATGATATCTCAGCTGTACAGACATAAAATAAGTCTAGACTCTGTATAAAGAATAATAAAATTGCTTTAATCTAAATGTAATAAGCATATATTGAATATCGCATAACAATAAACAGTTCGAAAATCGTTTTCCAAAAATGTTTTACAAAAAACTTCAGTAAATGTCATCTAATAAATCTATATACATATGTACAATTCAGAGCCACTGCATAACCCTAGTTTACACACTGTTCAACAGTAAATTCAATCAGATTTCCAAGTACTCAGACATATCTGCAGTATCAAACTTGAATATAGTTCTGTGAGCCCAAGTTTACTCAATACTATCTTGCCATACTATCTAGGTAAGTATATCTGAGTATACCTGAATATGCATCTCGATATCTTGACTTTTACATACTTCAACATGCAAAATGTTTGTTAGAGCCAGCACCACTTTATATATACATAAATGAACACAATGAGGGGTGAGGTAAATGCAAGCAAGCCCCAAGCCCAGCTCACCTAATCTGATGCTGGTGCAGGTCTTCATAGTTCGCGTAATGCTGATAGCGATGATTGAATATGTCATTCTGGTGTATGCCACCATTCAGTGTGGCAGCAGCTGAGTCGCGTCCAGGCCCCACGGCACCACCGCCACCCGCTGCATTGGGTGCGGGCAGCGGTGGCGGCGGCTGATACGCTGGCGGCTTGCCATTGCGCTCCAGTGCAGCAAGCGCTGCGGCTGGTATCTGCTGCTGCTGCAGCTGTTGCAATTGATGCTGCTGCTGTTGGTGCTGCTGCTGCTGCTGCTGCTGCGACTGTCCATTCATGGGCTGCGCCGTTGAGCCAATTGCAGACGTGGCATATGTGTCAACGGGCACAACGCCATCCTTGCGGTTCTTGCCGAAGCGGAACATGTGCCCGATGCCCCGCAGGATGCTCGGCTTCTTGGCGCGCGACTTGCTGCCGTGCTTGCCATCGTTGAGGGAGCTCTGGAACGGCCCGTTGCGCTGCGAGGCAAAGCCGCCCTCGTGATCGCCCTCCTCCAGCAGCCAGGTCTTGCGCGGCTCTGAAAGCAAATGGGAGAGAACATTGCGTTAGTCAATTCTGGCTGATTTAGAGCTGCAATTGCGGCTGCTCACTGTTTGCATCCGGTTCGCTGACAACGGCGGCGCGCAGACTATCCTCACGTCCGCGTCCACGTGGCGCACGCAGCGCATGATGTGAGCGCGGCTCATCCGACATTTGCAGCTCCTGCACCATCGTCTGCAGCGACTCCAGCGACGACGACTTCTTCAGGCCTAGCGATGGTCCCAGATCGCCCAGTTGGTCGCGCGCCTCGGCCTCGGCGGCCAGCAGCAGCTGCTGCTGCTGTTCCCGCTGCTCGATGTGGGAGCTGGTCTTGGCGTGCTTATACCCAGCCGCTGCTGCCGCCATTTGGGCATTGGCGCTGGCTATGCGCGCCGTCAGCGACTCAATGGAGCCCCCATAGACAGCCGATTTGGTTAGCTGAATGCGACGTTCCCGCTCCCGTTCCTCACGCAGCTTCTTGTTGCGCTGATAGGTGCCCGTCTCGCGTGCATCCAGCGCCGCGTGATGCTTCTCGGAGATGCTGCGTCTGCCGAGCGCATCGCGCGAAAAGTGCTCCACACCGGAATTGTTCGTCTCCAGGCTCAGCTGCGAGGAATACGTGGCATCGAAATTACCAGCCGCGGCCGGCGCTGCCACGCCGCTCGTCTGTCCCATCCCGACGCTCGTCTGCGATGTGTTGGCGCTGCTCGTGTTGCAGTGCTGGCCATCGTGTGTGCGCACCGGCAGCGTGCTGCAAATAAACGAAATCCAAGAGTTGAGAGAGAGAGTGAAGGAGAGGTAGGGCGGGCTGACAACTTACGGTGACATGGGCTCCGCATCGTCCTCAATGAGCAGCGCCGTGTTGCCATGCCCATTGAGCAGCTGCAGCGGCGCCGGCGACCAGTTGTCATTGGTGGCCATGTAGTAGCTTTCGTTGCGCAAGGCGCCGCTGTTGCCGCCCAGGGGCGTGGGCGGCAAGCGACGCTGCTGCGACTGCGACTGCGATTGCTGCTGCTGCTGATGCTGCTGCTGTTGTTGTTGTTGCTGCTGTGTTGGCTGTGTTGAATTCGCGGAGCAAATGCCACCGGTTAGACGATCCAAAACGGGATTGCTCCATCTGTGGAGAGAGTGAGAGAGAGAGAGAGAGAGGGAGTGAGCGAGTGAGTAAAATAATTTCAATCGGAACGCACCTATTCATATCGCTGCCAGGTCCGTTGCCACAGCCGCGCGGCTCGCGTTTCTCTGGACTCAGATAGATGACCGTGGCGCCTGAGTTGTCACTGGCATTGGAGCTGCTGTTGTTGTTGTTGTTGTTGTTGCTGTTGCTGTTGGTGCCGCTGCTGTTGCTATTGCTATTGCTGTTGCTGTTGCTGTTGCTGTTGCTGTTGCTGTTGCTATGGCTTTGACTGTGCTCCAATATGTCACTGGAGCTGGCCGAGCGCAAGATTTTGCGTCCGACTAGCAGGGTAATTGTGCCCGGATGCTTGCCCGGTTTGTTGACCATGGCACGGCGCAGCGTCTCCATGGCCTCGGCATTGTTTTGGCCGCGCAGCGAGACGCCATTCACACTCAGCAGCTGATCGTTCATGCGCAGGCGGCCGTCGCGCGATGCGGCCCCGCCATGGATCACGTTCTTCACAAAGATGCCCAGATCGCCGTCGTGTTTCATGTTGCTGTTGCTGTTGGGCGTGGACGCGTTCAAGTTCGAGCTCGTCTTGCCCTTCACGCTGACCCCCAGGCCAGCCTTCTCGGTGTCGTGCACGGGTATGTGGAGTGTCAGCTCCTCCCGCGAATGCCAGCTACTGCTGCTCGGCGGCAGGCTGTCCTGTGGATGCAATGGCGAGAGAGAGAGAGAGAGAGAGAGAGAGAGAGAGAGAGAGAGAGCGAGAGAGAGAGAGAGAATGAGATCAATAATTGATAATTATCATTACAATTGAACTAGTTCAAATGATGCTGATGGATCTAGGAGATAGGGATATAAATGAAGTCATGTTTTTGTTCTAAAATGAACTAGTTCTTTTGAATAAGTCATGCCCAACAAAATATCTGCAATTTCCACATATTTATATTGGAATACATATAACTCGTATACTAATAAAAATTCTATCCAAAGGAACTAGTTCCATGCAACTAACGAATTAGTTCCTAATCTACTTCTCATTCAAAAAGAGATCTATTTAAATGAATTCACTCTACTTCCATCTGACTCTAGTTCATTGATCATCTACACAAGTTGAAGCAATCTATTATGCTGGAACTAGTTCCGTGCGACACTTACATTGGAAGCCGCCGACTCGCTGCCCGCATCAATAAAGTGCTGAGATTCATTGAGCTGCGCCTGCTGCTGCAGCTGCTGTTGCTGGAAGAGCGAACGAGCGCTGCTCGACTTTTGCACCGGAATCGGAGCTGAAACTGGAACTGGCGCAGCTGGCACTGCCCTCTCCGCTGCTTCCGGGGGCTGTAAAAGAAAGTGATTGCAATTAAATACGATTCGAAAGTGAGCGAAACCAATTCAATTCAACTTACGCCAACGGGCATCTCGGCCAGCTCCTGCTGCCTGGAGACGACAATGCGAACTGTGGCGCCGGCGGGCATGCCACGCAGAATGGAGACCACATCCGTCTGGGTCTTGCCGGTCATGGGCGTGCCATCGACCTCGAGCAGGCGATCGCCGGGCTTCAGCCGGCCATCCTCGATGGCTGCGCCGCGCGGCAAGATGTTCTTAATATAGATGGGGCAATGCCCGCCCGCTGGGTTGTCGCGCGTGGTCACCGAGAAGCCCAGGCCGTTCGGGCCCTTCTTCAGCAGTATCTCGATCTTGCGGCCCAGCTTGCGGGTGTTGGCCACCTGCAGCGAGGTGCCCACCGGAGCGGCATGCGGTTTGCGTGTGGGTGACACGGTGGCCACCTCCACCATCTCGGCCACCTTGGAGTCGCGCCGCTGCTGCTGGCGTCGATGCTGGTCGCCGCGCAGCACGCGCACGCGCAGCTCGGAGGACTCGAGGGCACGGCGCAGCTGCTCCTGCACCTGGGACTCGCTCAGGCCAATCAGTTTGATGCCATTGATTTCGAGGATGCGATCATCACGACGCAAACGGCCACGCTCGGCCCGGCTGCCGGGCTCCACGTGCTGCACGAGCAGTCCGCCGCCGTGCTCCTTGTCCGGCATGGCCGTCAGGCCCAGCGGACTGCCGTACTCATTGATAATGAGCAGCATCTCGCCATCCTTTTCGCGTATGGACTCGTAGGCCTGACCCAGCGGCTCCTTGCGCTTGCTCTCGCGCGGCAGCGATTTGCTGGAATAGGCGCTATTTGGGAGCGACGTGGGCAACGGCTGCGGCTGCTGCTGCAGCTTCTCGGCGGCCTCCATCCACTTGTAGCCATTGCCATCGCCCAGGAACTGCATGGACAGGCGGCCGGAACGAGCGAATGGCTGATGAGCACCCGCTGCGCCAGCGTGTGGAAGTTGCTGCTGCTGCAGCAATTGCTCCTTCAGCTGAGCGGCTGTGTCGTCCTCCTCCTCCCACTGTGGCGACAGCTGGCCGCCGGCCTTGTCCAGCATTAGGCGTTCCGGTGAATCTCCGCCCGCATAGTGCGGCGCCGCTGCCGACCAACGCTTGTTGCTGCCCTCCGCCTTGAGCGAAGCTAGCAAATTGGGATCACTGCTGCGTCGCACCATCAGGCCGACGCCCAGGCCAGCCAACGGGCCGGACGTGGTGCTGGTCACCTCGATGTGCGGCGTGGACAGATCGCGCGTGGGCGCCTCTGTGTTTGTGGGATCACGAAAGATGTCCGGCGAACCGGTGCCCACTGAGGAGCTGCCCGAGGCGCCATCGCCTCCGCCCTGCGGTACGCCCGGATCGGGCCCCGAATCCTCGAAGTGGGCCAGTATCTGTTCCCGATCATCGGCCACATCGCGCACACAGTCATCGGGATCCAATATGCCCGATTGTGTCTGCAAATGGTGTACGGCTACCCAGGAGTCCGCTTCCTGCAAGCATAAGAGCAAATCAAACGGCATATTAATGGAAATGTTAATGTGAGCAACAAATTAACAGCTGGAACAAGTTCAAAGCGCTTTTTGAACTTTTTGAATAGCTGACAAATATTTGAATAAACTTTACAAATCATTTTCAGATTTCTTAGTTATTTGAACTAGTTATACAGATTGGCTCATTAGAAAATAATTCTGGAATTATGCTTGAGTCCATTTTTGTAAGCCATGAACAAATGAGCTAGTTCCAGTTTTTTTTTTAACTGGTTCCATATTTTTATTTAATCGAATGCAAAAAACTGTTAAGGACTTGGTGTTTATATTAATCTCTTCAAGTTAGAAGCAATGAACCAGTTCCAGATATTGTTTACTTGTTATTGAGTAAACTAGTTCATATTGTTTATTCAACGCTTATATCAAATGTACCATTATTATAACTAATTTATGGAATCCTAGCAATAATATATATAATTTTTAAATAGTTCATTTTCTTCATTGAACTGAGCTAGTTCTCAGTAAAGCTCAGCAGGGGCTAGACTAGCGCCGTAAACTGTTTTGCCACTCAATATTGTTATTATTTATTATTAATTATATATGCTATTCTTCTGTTCTTGAAAGCATTTGAACGATTTGCATAATGACTCCAGTTCGCAGAAATACAAACGGTTCTCCTAACTGGCGGCGGCGCGGAAGTTTAGCCAGCCAGCCACAAGGTAAGAGACAATCGCAGCCATTTGGAGCCGAAGACGAGCCTGGGATAGTGCAGCATGCGCTTGCGCTTCCGGGCCACAAAAGACAATTGCCCAATTGGCCATGTGTTGAGTCTCAGTGGCGCAGCTCAGCTGGCTCAGGTGGCTCGGGCAGCGGCTGTGTGGCGCTGCTTAAGCTGCCTGGGAAGCCATTTAGAGAGACTGCGAAGAATAGAGGCGACCTCCAGCCTACCAAAAAGCAAAACGAAAATTGCAGCGGGCCAAGCTCTAAAAGCCAATTCCAAGTTGGCGTCATTGTTGCTTGGCATTCCATTGAATACCAAACAACACACACACCAAATGCCAAATGCCGAAAAACTGGCCAGCAACAGCAACAGCAACAGCAATGGCAACGGCAACTATGGCAACAACAACAACAACAACAATTGCATCACGCCATTAAACCAGTCATGGAAGCAGCAGAGCGTGCGCTTCGCTCCCTGAACTGGAGAACTGGAACGTCAACTTGACGCAACAATTTGGAAGGTTGTTTTCTAGTTTTCGCTCTTTTCATTTGCCGCAAAAATAAGGGGAAAAAAAAAGTAAACAGAAAAAGATAAAAAACAAATCGCGTTCAACAATGTTGTTGTACTTCTTAGATTTATGGGTCAAAGAGCGTGAATTCTATCGATTTTCAAAACAGCGAGAGTAAAAGGCACAACAAATTGATTTTGTTACTGTTTTGATATTTTGTTGTTGTTTGTCTTTGGCTACGGCAAGCGCACAGTGTGGCAAAACAAGTGAATAACTGGGCAAAAAAGCACAAGGATCGATCAGTTATGCATTTATATTAAACACGCACGTAAGAATTTTGTATTTAAAATGTGATTGAACTAATTCATAAACTAAATTAATATTTAATTCACTATTTATTAAAGCAAACCATGAGGAAATAAATAAATACGTGAAGCAAAAAATTAGTTAATTTGTTCATCAAGCAGTTCTCTATGTTAGCCGCACACCAAGCCTAAATAATTTAGATTGAACTTTTTTTAGATATTATAATTTAACTTTAAAAATATGAATATATTATAAAAAGAAAAAATTTATAAAAAAAAAATAAATAAAAATAAAAATAATGTATAAAACTAAGTATAAACATATGAATAAACATAGTATTATAAAATATTAACAAATATTATATGTTTATATATCAAATAATTTTTTTTTTTATAAATAAACATAAAACAAAAAATTAATTTAAAAATAATAAAATAAATAATATTCATTTAATACATAAAGATTAATAAGGATAAACATAACAAATCTAAAAAAAAATAAAAATAAATAAACTAAACAAAAAATAACACATTGAAACCAAATATATAAATTTGAATAAACAATAACAATTAGTAAATTTAAAAATAAATACATACAAGTTCTAGATTTATATAAGTTTTTATGGAATATTAGGTTAAGCCTAACAATAACAATTAGTTCCACATATACAAACAGCTTGACAAATAATTTCGTATTGTTCAAGATTAAAAATGACTTCAAATTGATATTTAATATTATTTTATTATTTAAAATTGGTTTTTTATTTAACATATTTGGACCACTGTGCATTTGCCTGTTGATTTTATTTTCTTGCTTTGTTTCATTTTTGTGTTTGTTGACCCTCTTCATAGCCCATTGATTGTTTCATTATGGCCATTTGTCAATGGAAATGATGCGTCGATGGGCAAACAATGGCTATCAGCTATCATAAAATATTTGCATATATTTGTGTGTGTGTGTGTGGGCGTTTCGTTAAGTGGGCGTGTCTGTCAACATTATTAAGCTTCAAGTCTTTGCTCACATATTAATTAGTTGGGGACAGCGCGAGTGAGAGCGGTGGAGAGTGAAGGAGTGAGAGTGAGAGTGAGAGAGAGAGAGTTACCTTGACACAAGCGTAGCTGGGCGACGGCGGCCGCTTGGGCAGCGTCAGGGAGTAGGACTTGTGCAGGTTGCCATGTGGTATGCCCTCATGCTTGGCAGCCACCTTGTAGGTGTGGCGCCAGCCAAAGAGCCCGCTCAATTTGTTAGCCAGCGCTGGACACTTGGGCGGCACGTCGAACATTCCAATGCTGGATCTTTGATCTTTGATCTTTGGTATTTTCTAGAGTTGTTGTTGTTGTTGTTGTTGTAGCACACTTTTTATTGAATTATTGTTTATGTTGTTTCGTTGTTAATTACATTTAGTTACATTACACATTACAGTTAGCATTTTGGCTAAAAGTCACAGATCGCACTCGCAGCTCGTTCTTCACTTGTGGCAATGCCATTTAGCTCGACTCGTAGCACGTTGAGGCACATTGCACCGTTTCAAAACTCTAAAGATATATGTGTATATATATATATATATATTATATGTTATTTTATTTTGATTTCTATCACATTAGCCACACGCGCTCGCGCTACCGTTCTTATCGCTGATGCAATTGCAAATGTGGCAACAACAGCCGCTGCTGTTGCTGCTACTGCTGCTGCCTTATCGTACGCAATCGTTCGGCTTATCAAATGCAGTAGCTGCCATTCGCCTTTCGCCTTTTTATCGGAGAGTCGAACACACAGAAATTCTTCGCCAGTAAACAATGAAATCTGAGAAATCACACAAGCACTGATAGCAAGAAATTTCCGTTTTTGATTTCATTCACTTACGACCAAATGTTTGCCCAGGCAAAATGTCTAAGGTTTCCAACACGAATTCAAGCCAATTTATTGAACAAAGGAATTTCCTATTTGTTGATTGAGTTACATTGAAACAGAAGACGTAATTCTCGCATTTCTTTGCGTTTCACTGAACCAAAATTAATATGCCATTTTTTGAAACTAAACAAATCGAAAGCTTCGGTTACTTCCATTACAGGGTATCTTACAAACATCAGCTGCAATTGCTTGTCAACTAACAGGATATATTTCAGACTTTTGTCTTGCTTTTCTCTCAGCCTGTGTTTTTGTTGCCTTTTGTTGGTCGCTTTTCCCAGCGTTGTAATTTTTTCTATGAATGCATTTGTCGTCTCACATGCATTTTGCATTAAAATAAAAAATGCGAGAAAGATATTTCTATATGCATATAAATATATACATATATATAAATGTATTTTATTATAGCATGTCAAGATATATACACACACACACACATATACATATAGAAATTAACTGACAATGGCAGCCGAGGCTGGGCAAACTAGTTGAGCTCAATTCGCACAGAAATTCACATTGATTATGCACTTGCTCAGACACACCTGTAGTAAAGGTGACGTTGACTGACGCACGGCAATAGCTCTACCTGTGCTACTAAAACAAAAACACCACCAGCAGAAACAACAACAACAACACCAACAACGACAACAACAACAATGGACACCCATTTGGTAGCACTGCAAACGCACTCAGGCAGAAAGCTCACAGCTTCTGTAGCTGGGCATGGGGGCGGGGCGAGGCGGGGCGTGGCACCAGCGATTTATTTGCTTACTAGAAATTTTCGATGTAAACAGCAAGTAATGAAAATGTAAAAAAAAGAGCAGAAAAAGCATTGCCAATTAAGGTAGCACACACACACACACACACATACACGTATAGAAGCGTACAACTGTGTACACACATGCAAAAGGTTTATTCGACTTTTTTTTTTTTTGCGTAGAGCTAATAAAGCGAGAAAGCAAACGGCTCGACTCGGCACTTAAATACGCTAATAAACAACTGTAACAATTAGCGAAAATGATCTGAGTCAGAGCTGAACTAGTTTCGGATCGAAGATAAATGATTTCGGAACAGAACTTCGTCCAGCCAATGGGAGCTAATAGCTGAAAAAGGGTATAACGTGTAGTGAGTAAGATGACACACGTGCGTTACGTGACGCATGTTATCAGCTGTCACGTTACGTAGAATATCAAAGCCAAATGGAAATGAAATGATTTATTTTACTTGCTTGCAATTGACGTTCTTGGGGTTTTATAATTAAAAATTGATTATATAAAATATATATATAAAGCAAAAATATATCAAATATATGCAGAAAAGATATATATAAAATACATATAAATATATATAAACTATTTATATATAAAACATAATATAAAAATCTAATAAAATTTTGTATATCAAGCTAAAACTAAATTGAAAATTCAGCATATATAGAGCGAGATGGCCTTAAGCAGCAGAATATTAATGCAAACAATATTGAAGGTAGTCGAATATATATGAATGTATTTACATATATATATATATATATGTATATTGTACGAGCTTGTAATGTCGACAATAATCTTTCATCTTTCTATTTTTCAAGCATGAATTGCATTCATTTTGATGTCATACCAAAAGAAAACTTTTTCAAAAAAGTTCACTTAGCAACAGTCAGCATAAATAAATATAAATCTAGTTATACACACATGTATATACAAACTTATATGTATGTGTATAAATTCATAATTTGTAATTTAACAAACGACATTCGTCTATTAACTGCACTAGTTTAAAAATAAATCCAGCAATTCAAACTGTGAGCTTAATCTATTATAAGATTTTCAATCCATTTGCTGCTGCACTCATGTGTTTCGAGTTCATTGAGTATTCATATTTTCAATTTCATAACAAGAGAATAAGGCTTTCGCTGACCATCATATCCTTTTACAATTTCTTGCACACACATGGAAAATGCTAATTGAAAAAAAAAAAAAAATCTCTAACTACGCTTTATGCATAGAAACTGCACAATTACAACAACAACAACAACAACGACTACTACTACAGTGAACTGCAAATATATGGAATCGTTTATTATCATAATGAACTGACAATGGACTCAGTGAAGGCAACGCGTTCGCTTGCGTCTCTCCCGTTTTGGGCGGAGTCCAAAAATTAATTAAAAAACGGCAAGCGCAAAAGCCAGAAGAAAAAAAAAAAAACATCGTAAATTAGCATAAAATGCCATGAAAACTTTTGTGATACGAAAATGGTAAAAAGAGGAAAAAAAAAACGAAATAATAAATTTAAAAAAAAATCTGTTTACAAAGAAGTTGAGGAAAAACTGCAGGCGGCATGCAACCGACTCTGCGAGTGGAGGCAGCCACGCCCACACCCTTTGGAGCGGAGTACGCGGCCGATTCGATTCATCTGGTGGTCCGTTCCGACGCTCTATCCATAATAATTTGCAATCAGACTTAACAACCCACGACGACAGCGACGACGACGGCGACGTCCAAGCTCTTTAAGAAGAAGAAATCTACAACAGCAACAACAATAACAACAAAATCGTCGGCGGCCAAGAAATATGCAAGCAAGCAAAAAGAAAGGCCAAATTATATGTTGTCATTATGCAAAAGGGGGGCAGGAGAAGTACACATAGAGTGAACGAGAGAGAGAGAGAGAGAGAGAGAGAGAGAGAGAGAGAGAGATAGTAATATACATAATGAAGTGTAGCAAAAGGTATGCAACGAGCGCATTTCGCTGTTTGTTGATTCAAATAACGCTATAGTTAGCTACAATCATGGGTGCAAATCGAGCGGCGAGTGTGACTGTGAGTGTGAGTGTGAGCCTGAGTGTGAGTGTCTGACTCTGTTCGTGTGAGTACACGAGGTGCACTCACATACTAAGATTACCAAGAAACTTAACCGCAAAGCCAGCCATTAAAGATCGTTTTAGCATTGGTTATTCATCTCCCTTAAACCATCCATCATTATCATTAACAACAATACAATAATCACAAAGAAAGAAACACACATTAAGGCGCTTTAAAACGTATTAATGATGTTTCATATGCAAAATGATCTATAGAGTAAAATATACGATATATTCCAATTAGTTTCCAATAAGAAATGGGTCTGTCAATTTTCAATAATCCTTGAATCAGTTAGCTTTTGTTAGAGAACATTTATCTAGTTGAAGCTTTTGTTATAGACCATTTATCTAGTTCTATGGCTACGAAATGTATTTCCACGAATAATTTGAAGACATTTATTTAAATGTTTTCAAATTAATAGTGGAGCTATATTTCATTAAGACGTCTCAAGTTTTGTATAGAAAATATTTCTTTTCTGTTTGGAAGGCATTCATACTGCTCTATAGACAGGCTCTTCTCTATTTTCAGGTTTTCCATTTAGCCCATGCTAACTTACATAATGAAGACTATACACAAGAAAAATTCTCATATGTTTTGTAAAAATTCTTCTTTATTTTAAGTCCTCTGCTGGAACAGCCCTCGTATAGGCCATATACTTGCCATGTGAGCGGCCAAGTGAAAGGAACAGCTGCGGGCCACTTGAGCACGGCTTGGCGCAGCTCTCCGCCCAGACACAGCGATGATCACAGTGTGACCAACCACTCGCAGAGCACCACAGAGAGGTGTTCGGCTGATTTGCATTCGATTAACGTGTTGGGAAAAATATGTACACAAGTTATTAGCAGGCAATTGCTAGAGCGTTCTGTTATCTAAACTTGAAACATAGGCATGCTGCCATGACATGCTGCTAAGGCGTGGTCACGCCCTAGGATACATACATACATACATACATACATGTATATGTCTGATCACGATCAACAGCTGAGCACAGGTAGCTGAAGTGTTTGATCAGCTAATCACAAGTTGTAAAGGCCTGCAACGACTTTATCGATAACTTTTTTCGCTTTCACTGAAATCGATAACGAACCAAGGAGTCCCTCAGATTGACGCACTCTATTGTCTTGTTATCAGCGTAGCTCTGGCCAAACACTCGGCAAGACAATTTGTTTTTTATTAACTATTTTTTCTTTTCTTTTTTTTTATTATTTATTTAATCATTCTCGCTCGCTTATCGAAAAGACACGCCACACGGAGAGGCAATAAAATATAAATCAATGGCAAGTGAATTCACCATTTGCCAAGGTGATTAATGTCAACACTTTCCAATGTGAGTTATAGCAGACGCAGCGGCTCGACCACAGCCAGAGAGATGCATAAGAATAGATATACAGGTGATTAAGGTAGCGAGAACAGTTAGAGTCGAAATATCTTTGTATATGTAGGTGATATATGACAGAGCTGCGACAAATTCCTATACTAGATAAGATTTGCATATCGTGAACAGTATTTAAATTTTTGTAGTAGAACTTTCTTTCATGTCTCTGTTTCCCAAATACCCATACTTCCAGATACTCCCAGATTCCTACAATTGAACATTCCACACAGATCAATTCAATTTCAAATCGTCGATAATTTTTCCCACTTGCTTACTATCGATAAATAATAAATGCGTAGAAAAGTGCTTAAGTGAGAAAAGACTTGAAATTTCTTAGTGTATCTATCAGAGCTCCGACAAGTTTCTATACTTAGCAACAGTTAATATTCAATTGGGATATGTTAGATAAGATTTGCGTATCTCGAAATATAAATAAGCTTCCATTCTGATTCACAATGCCTAAGAGAGCCACATAAAATTTGTGTTTCGTATTCCGAAACTGATCCGCAGACCTAAAACAGACCCATAGCTCCCATAGATCGAGTTCGCTTCAAAGAATAATATCGAAAAGTTCTAAAGTTACGAAATATTTCTCTCCTATTTACAAATCAATAACTAACAATACATAAGATCATTTCGTATATTTTCCTCGTAGACTCTACTTATGTAAACATCATGAGCTGCATAACACGCAAATAACGGATAATTGTCAAAGTTATTTAAATTATACAAGCTTCTCATGTACTTTCTCGTCCAACACGTAGAGCTCTAGCGTTATCATGTCTGAGTGGAAGTTGGGTGGGTGGGTCTCGGTTGTTGTGGGACTCCCGATGTGGGTGTTGTACAGTTAGCTTAGTCAGCGAGACTAGACGAAAGCATTTATCGCCATCGGCATTTGTTATTTCATATGAAACAATGACGCGCTCGACGAGGTCGCCCATAAAGAGACTAAACTATGCCAACAAAACGAACTAGAAAATATTTCACAAGCGGTGAAAATCTAACAAATGACAAATAGCAAATAAAAACATAAAGCCCACAGATATAATGTATATAAAAAAAAAATATATATATATATATTTACGTATATACGTATAAATATCACAGCAACTGCAGTTGGACAAGAAAGTTTAGACATAATTGCGATCAGAGGGCAACAAAACATTCAAGTTGGCTGCTTTGGGTGGCTCAAGTTCCCATCGTACCAGAGAAGTAAAGCTAAGCAGAGTTGAGACTCGAAGTTGCGCACAGATCGTGTTTTCTGCCGTGACACGAACCAGCACGAATCAAGCAGAAAATAGAAAATTTTCGCTGGAGCTATTCAAAAAACTTGATTTCGTTGAAAAACACAGTTAATTTCTGATATGTGATAAATATGAAAAGTATTTCATGTTCCATTAGATCTAACGCGTCTCTAGCTATAGAGCAAGGGAACTAGCTTAATGCTAACTTAGCGGCTCATCAGCTTTTGGTCTAGTTTCATTCATTCGCGTTCATATGAAAGTGCACTTAATTGCCTTTAGACTAGATGAACTATGGGCACCTGCTCTACCTGTACCTGTCCGTTGAGCAGCCAAAGCGGGTTCGAGTCGACCGCAACGAATGTCTCCAGCTACAGGTGCCATATGGGACAATCATCGGCTGGCACGACAGCAAGAATTTACACAGACATCAAGAGCGGCCAGGCCAGGCCAAGCCAGGCCAAGATGAAGCTGTTAGCCGAACGATGACTAAACAAGTTTCGCTAACAAACGTAAACATCATAAATCGATCAATGAAGTTAACACGGTAACGACGCAACGCACCGAGGCTGTGCAGTCGTATTGATCGATTCGAGTAACTGAATGAGATACTTAATGCTCAAGAAATGTTTCAATGAAGCTTTCTCTAATTCGCTGAAATGGCTTTTGCTTTTGCTTCTGCTTCTGCTTCTGCTTCAGCTTCAGCTTCTTCTTCTTTCTTGAGCTTAAGAAGTTGCATTGGAGAAAATGCTCAACTACAATTCCACGACTAAGCGATTCAATTGACCATAATTAATATCATGACTTATTCCGCTTCTCTCGCGCTCTCTCTTCTTATCTTTGCTCTTGCGCGAGAACATCATTTCTGTCATTTATCTTTTGCTCGTTATTTTCGTATTGGTATACAATATTTGTATTTATTATGGCTAAAGAGAGTTAGAGCATCCGGCTAAACTTTATCTAAGATTAAATATTTCATGCCTATCAATGTTTTTAGAATACTTTTGATATGATATCATTGCAATATTATTTTTATCATTACAATTTAATCCATATCAAAATTTAATCCGTTCCTGTATTACTTTAATTTTTTTCTTGTACTCCCGCAAGATTTTTGATTCATGCTTATCGACATCAAGAATTTGCTTTAATCGTGGATTTATCTATTAAAAGCTTTAGTTATAAGCTTATATTGCTATGATCTTTCAGACTTCTTATCAATATTTTATCGATCAATGCCTATCGCTAGATATGATCTATGCTCTGTTAGTTTTGATGAGCTATGATTTATTTGATGACGAACATTATTATATAAATCCCGATATTTGGTTTTACAACCCAGACATAAATCGTTGTTGTTTTATCTATCTACCTGAGGCAATCAATATTTTTTTCGGACAATCACATCACTTAGCTGTAGCATGTAGTGGCCATCCATTTGTTATTATATCACACCTAATAATATTTATGAAACGTCTACAAATATTTGCACATTCAGTTGAGATTTACTTAACTCAACCACATGATTAACCAAAAAAAAAAAAAAAAAAAAAAAAAAAAACAGCAATCTATTTCGAATAGCAAAAATTTTGATAGAACTAAATGGTCTGCCCCTATCACATAAAAACTAATTGTCACGGTTTAGTCATGACAAACGGCCTGTACGAGATTTAGCAATGATAAAGCCTTCACGAATAGAAAACTCTATACATATATACAGATACACACATATACATATATATACATACATAGTTTTTGTTTTCTAACTTTATTACGTATTGCTACAACTGTTGAATGAACATGTAAAAACTTTAGACACCAACAACAGGTAAATAACTTTCTTTGGCATGTCGTCATTTAAATGGCGTCCCATAAAGTGCACTTAGTGTTACAGCAATAGTTACAGCCACAAACAAAACAAAAACAACAGTCAAAACTTATAAAGAGGAAAATTGTAAAATAAAAATAAAAATAAAAATAAAAATAAAATAAAAGAAAAGAAAAAGAAAAACTACAAAAGCCGCTTACAAACTTTACTCGTAATTGCGATTGCCGAAAAAGTTGGCATCAGAGCGGCTCTCTAGGTGTCTTTGTATGTGTGTGCGAGTGTGTGTGTGTGTGCATGTGCGTGTGCATGTGCGTGTGTGTGTGCGTGTGTGTGGAGAATGTGTAAAGGTAGGCGGCAGACTTTTCACATATTATACATATACACACACATGTACATACATATATACAGATGTGTATGTGCATGTGTGTGTGAACCGGTTAGCTACTTGGTGGCTCCCGAAAAGTTGATTGAACCTCAGCGCCGCTGATTGAGTAACACACATTTAATTGATTTAAATGCGCGGCTTTTGCTTAATTGCACATAAACAACTAAGAAACGGCCGCCAATTATAATTACAGATGCTGTGCACACACACACACACACACTCACACACACACACTCACTCTCGAAAGTGAAATGAGAAACAACAGCAACAATTACAAGGAAAGAGAGTAATAACAACAACGCATACATACATATATGTACATATGTGCGCCCTTTTCGAGGCAGTTAAATAGGAGCCAAGCTCGCCGTCATAAAATGCGACACTTGAAATACCCTGTAGAAAAGCTTAAAGTGTACGGACAGCTGTGTAGAGACTGCTGAGCAGATTTTGATCAAAGTCCAACATAACATTATTTCTCTAGTTGTAATATATACATCCACATGAACATATATATTACATTTTTGTTTAGTAATCTATCTGCCCCCAAACACACTTGATGTTTCTTTAATAACAATTGCTTGTAAATAGCCATATCTGTTTACGTGTTTGTGATATATTCCAATCTGTAAATCGATTAGCTCCTTCATTTAAGCGGTAATATATATAAATATTTATATATTCATATTTACAGATAAAGCTTAAATGGAATCATGTTAGAGATAGGGCTTACATAATGTAACTGCGTTATCTGCTATTATTATAATCTGTCTGTAACACAGCTCTAATTAGCTCGATCTTCCTGTCTCCCCCTACCCTTTGTTACTCCCAGCCCCCACTTTGTCCGTCTTCCACATTTGTAGACACATTTCAAATTCGCTTCAAATATCCTGCTCATTCATTGCGCCTATCTCTCGCACAAACTATCCTCCGCTTTGCGCCGCCCGTTTGCAGGGTATACGGAAGATACCACGGGTCAATCGAGTTCACTGCCACTTTCACTCACTCACTCACTCACTCACTCACTCACTCACTCACTGCTGCTGCTGCCGCCGCCTTTGGCTTCTCCTTTCGCGTGATTAGCGCCATCTGGTGACAATTTTTGTGCCGCAGTTTTTAATCGATCTGCGGCCGGCCAACAGCTGAGTACAGTTAATCAGAGCAACTGGGCGCTGGGGGCGGGCCGGCTCCGAAGGGGTTGGGTATAACAGAGAAAGATGACGTGATTTGAACGCTTCAGCATTTAACTGTGCATTTTCACTGTATGTGTGTTGCTGTATGTTTTCCTTTTTTTTTGCGTTTTGCTTTAATGCGGTCTTTTTTGCTGTTTGTTTGTTTGTTAACTGGTTTCGTTTCATTTGCGTGAATCGTTGCCAATTGCGGCCAGCCAAGGCGGCATTAAGAATTTACTCTTTTTTTTTTCGTTAGCTTAAGGGTTTGGGTAATAAGTCGATTACCGCAGTCGAGAGCAGAAGCCGACGTCGAGCTCAATAGGCTCTAATTGAGGTGAATGCACTTGAGAGCTGCAGTGATTCAAAGTATTCATACTATTCACGAATATGGTACATTTTTAACAAATCACGTATTCAAAGTATTCACTGTTCATACTTTGAATATTCATGAATATGCTTAAGATCAAACAACATTCTAGAGAGCAAAAGCAAAGGAGACTTCATGAATATGCATGATTTATTCATGAATACACTCATGGCAATTCTAGATGTTGTATAGAATTTTGTATATCAAGCACTTTAAATACCTATCAATCGCTACAATATCATCCTTTAATTCAGAAATCTGTTCAAACATTTATGAATACACTTTAAATATTCATGAGTGTACCAAATATTCGATTTTTACATGCATAATTGAATTGTGGCAATTGTGGCACTCTAATGAATACAATCAGTTATTGATGAATAAGTTACAAATATTCATGAATACATAATGTGAAGTTAGTCAGTTTTCATGAATAGACTGAATTTAATTCATAAAAACAATCTCAATATTTATGAACGCTAACAACTTCAAGCATTGATACCTAAATCCTTTAGATTGATTGCATTCGATTCTATATATGCTATAACTACTCAATTCAATTCATCCATATAATGAGTGTACCCAAACCATTCGTTGCATAATACCATTCCCAGTCGGTAACTAGGTGCTATACTAATGTATACTATATATCATGTATACTAATGTATACAATTCGCTACACTCATGGTCTGATTCACTTCTGGCCATCAATTAGGCTTTAAGCACGCTCAGTTAAATCAAAGACACACTCACTTGAGTGGGTCTATAATGTTTATATAATTTCGAACATTTTGCATTAGTTCATTAAATATATATATGTATATAATTTATTTGTTTCTTTTTTTTTTTTCATATCAACAACAAGAACTAACTTGAGGAATATCTCTGGCATAAAGCACAAATATTTTATCAACATATTTAGTCAGCGTTAGAAATTTTATCTACGAAGGACCCAAATGAAATTGATTAGATTAAGTAAACAACGTCAAAGTAACGAAAATAAACAGCTTGGCGTCGTTTAAATACCCAGCATACACTGAGAGCCAAGGCGAGGTATATACCTCTAACTGATAAATATAACAAAACACCAAGAATTAAATCATTATTTAAAAACTTTTGAATATTATATTATTTTATTTAAATAGAATAATTTATGCTGATTTATGGCAATACTAACTTTTCATATAATATACAGAAATATATGAAGAAATATATCATATAAAAAATAACAAATAATTCCAGGGTATTTCCTCTTCGTGACTTATTTTTTGCCTCATTGGGTTTCATTTTTCAATAGAAAGATTGAAATCTTTTGTTTACAGGGTAGATTTATGTTTGGCAATTAGTTGCTTAGAATTGTAACCCGTTTGACTTATGATTTGAGCTTTAGGTATGTGGCAAGCTGCACAGTGGGTCAAGCCTTCAAGGCCAGCAACAACAACAGCAGCAGCTAGAACAAGAACTGCAACAGATTGCTGATTTATGTTGTGGCTGTTGTTGTTGTTGTAGTTGCTGTAGCTGGTTGCTTATTGCATTCCTGGCTAGTGAAAGTCGGCCTGGCTTAAAGATCTCAAGGCTGCTGCTGCTGCTGCAGTTACCTGCCTGCCTGCCTGTTCACTCAGCTGCGTAATCCAAGACCCAAATAGATTTATTAGCTGTCGCATTTAATTGAAAAAAAAAAATGCAGTGACGGCATTAGTGTGTGCATGCGTGTGTGTGTAGTTTTATATATATATATATATATATATATATATATATATATATATACATATATATAAAATAATGATGATAAAAAAAATCCTCACGAACTGTGACTTTTGCTTAGGTAGACACGAAAAGAAGCCATCAAAAAGGTAAGGGAAAAGAGAAGGAGAAGACAAAAATAATGATAATAATGCCTGGGAAACTGACAGCACTTGAAATTCTTCCTTACGCTTGCAGACCTGCCCCCGCAGCATTATACACCCCGCCCTCGCCCTCTCTGCCTCTCTCTGTCCCTATCTCTCTCTCTCTCTCTTTCTCGCTCCTACACTTGTGCGCCTCTTCCTGCTGCACTGCGCGTCATGGGAAGCTAAGCAGCGCTAAGAAGCAGAAGCAGCAGTAGAACAAGAGAAGCTAAAATAAAAGAAGTCGCATAATAATAAGAATAGATAAAAGGAAGTTGCATATACGCCCCTTATATGAAGGCAAGCATTAACATTATCTAAAACTGGGAATCTTTCTATATTTATTATAGGCACAGATAACGTTTTCAGTTAAGATAAAAAAGAAAGAAGAAGGAATTCACTCTAGAATTTTACTTTGTTTTTGTTTGTTTTTGCTTTTGTTTTTTTTTTTTTTTTTTTTATACAATTCACAACAGATTCAAACACTCACAAAAATTGCCTTGGCAAACACTTGTTAACAACAATGTGAATCAGAAAGAAATGAAAAGCAACAACAATTACGCGCACTTGTGTTAAATAAATGACAACAACTAAAAACTAAATCAACAAAAATGAAAAAAAAAAAACTGCGTAACCGCAAAATTCGCAACAACAACAAGAGCGCAACAGCCACAACGGTACGTACGAAACTTCAAATCAACGACGACAACGACGTCGCGACGTAGCGGCCGAATAACGTAATGAGCGAACGAGCGAGCGAGCGAACAATCAGCGTCGTACGCTGCGCTCGCGTTTCGTTTTAAAACTGAAGTCGCACCACACACGAGAGTCAAGCCAAAGCGACGCTGGCAGAGCGCTGATCGTGCAGCACAACAACAGGTGGACCAAGCGCCAGAACGAGTGAGACAGAGCGATAGTGAGCGAGTGCAGAAAACGAAATGATGAGAGAGCAGGCACAGGCAGTCAGATGCCGGCGCGTGAGAGAGAAAATAACAAGTGCAAGCAGCAAAGCAATGCAATGGCTGCCAAACTAGTCACATGCATACGTGCATGGTGCCCCAGTGGCTGTCAAACGGCAGTCAATGCTGGCCAGCAATGAATGACTAGCAAAACAGCTGAATGCGTCTGCTGTTAGTCAGGCCCAAAGCTTAGGTAGGGCCCAGCAGCAGCAGCAGCAGTTTGTCAAGCGTAACGTAAATCAGCAAAACTAAAAAACAAACAAACAACTAGGCAGAAGAAGCAGAACAAAGCAACAATCAAAATCAGCTCGGCTTGAGAATGTCGAATAGGAAATGCTCTAACTAGAAGTTTTTTTTAGAGTTTATTCTCTTGTATTACCTGACATAAATGAACAATTTGTTTAATATAAACATATTTGAAGTAATTTTAAGGTAATTTGAAAACAACATTTACATATATATTTACAATTAGTAAAATTTATTCATTGCAACACGTTACGTTGCCAAAGCTGATGGCAAAGCTAATCGACTCGATTGCTTAACGACATTTAAGAAGTAGAAGAAGAATGCAAATCTGCTGGTTCAACATGGCAAAGGATGATGACAGCTGACAGAGTGAGAAAGAGAGACCGATGGTGAGAGGGAGAGAGAGAGAGAGAGAGAGAGAGAGAGAGATAGAGGAATACATAATATAGACAATTTGCCGAGGGCGGCAGATGGGGCGTTGCTTTGGAAAAATGGTCGCCGCAGCGCGGCGCGTCGTAACGTTGCAGGGGCAGGGAAATAATTGCCAAGAACGTTGCAACGCGATGGCAATCGTTTCCTTTGCTATTTCCCCTTTGGGCCGCAGGCAGGCAGGTAGCATAAAAATGAATTGGCCAGTGCAAGTGCAACACGATTGTTGTTGTTAGTTGTGAAATGAATTCTAGCCTGTAAACGTAATGAAATTAAACGAACTGGAAAGCTTCCTTTTTCCATGAAAAGCCTCCGCATCGCTGGCATAATTAATGAGAGAAAACCAAAACCGCTAAAAGCAACAACAACAACAGCAACAATAAATGTATTCGAACAAACATGCATACATACACTCAAACATTCATACACATATACATATTTATATATTAATGTAATTATATTAAATTTTCTATTGTAATTTAAAAAAGCATAAATAATGCAAAAATAGTTGCTGCGATCTGTTTGTGTTTGTGTGTCTATCATTTTAATTAGATATGAAACGGGAAGTTTGCATTCAAATATGAATTGTATTCAATATAAAACAATAATCATAAAGAGGAACTTCCAAATATAATTATTCATCAATTACATTTCATTTGCTTGAAGTCCAATTGGACTTTACAGTGATTCTGCAACTGTTGCGGTCAGCTGATTTCTCGCGCAGACATAATCAGCGCAGCCAAAGCTTTGCGATGCCAAAAAAAAAAAACATAAGAAAACAAAAACGGAGAACCGTTAATTTGATTGAACAACTTACACACTTTGCCGTCTCATTAAACACACGCACGCACACACACAAAAAGACTTCCGTTCGACAAAAGCCGCGTGTGTCACCCCATGCGAGTGAGCGAGCAAGCAATATATAGCGCCATCTACCAACCCACCCACAGCACGCAACTAATGAGCACAGAACAAAAAGGGAAGTGCGAACAGCAAGGCAAAAGCCGACGCCGCTACCGCTGCCGCTGCTTTGCGAATTCTCAATCAGCGCTTCAAAAATGTTTATGACAAATGCGTTTCACCACATGCCCAAGCCATGCTCTTCTTCTTCTCTCTCTCTCTCTCTCTTGTTTGCGCTCTCATCAAGCGCTCAGCTGTTTTTTTTATTTATTTATATTTTTTTTTATGTGTTTGTGCTACTCGTAGTTTTTTTAAAGCTGGTCTCGTTTTGGAGTCGCGTGTTTGCGGTGCCTAAGCGGTTTGACTGGTCCATTTGGCGGCTTAGATTGCGGCTTGCTGTTGGTCTAAGGCGTCTCACTCTCCCGCTCCGTGTCCCTCTCTCTCTCTCTCTCTCTCATACTCTCAATGTGTGTTGGCCTAAACTAAAACAAAAAGCGGGCAAGTTCATTAACCATTTCACCTAATTTTTGTCGATGCTATTTGTTTTGATGTTGTTGCCTTCATTTTTGCATTTTTTAACACTATTGAGCTAAGCAACAAACAAAAAACATAAACAGACACAGCGACACTAGCTCATTCGCCTGTCAATGCAACACCACGTGCACGTCGCGCTTCGCTGCGCTTTGACATCCGGCTTCAAGGTCGCCGCAAAAAAGTCGCCAAAAAAAAAAAACAAAATAAAGCAAGCAAAAACTAACCAAGATCTGTTGCAAGCTTAAGTTACAGTTTGAGCGCAACTTTGATTTATTTAGTTTTACAGCATGCTAAATGGGCGAGTTGCCTGCGTGTGCCGTCAGATGTCGCCACATGCTTCTCAAACCCAATTGAATATTGTGCGTGTGAATAATGATTCGCTCTCATTACGGCATTGGCTTGGCGTGTGAATAGAAAAAAAAAAGAAAAAATAACAACCACAATAGCAGCAACAAACACAACAATCGACGGCTCACTCGAAAGCGTGCACACACAATAACAAATTGTGGCGAACAGCATTAATGCATTTGGCTTTTCCAACTACTATATCATTTTAATCAAATCACGCCCTCTGGCCAAATAGGCAGGTAAATATATACATAGTATATGCATATCGCATAGATAACGGTTTAATCAGCTACCCTAATCACACATATTTGCCATACAAGCAAAAATAATAAAGCTAAAAAATGCCCATGTCACGACCTTGCTATCAGTCAAAGCAAACTATATAAGTAGATATACATATATAATAACAATAGTTGCATAGCAACAATTTCAATATGGGTTCAAATAAAATGCAAATTAAATTTAATTAATATAGCTAACTAGTAATACAAATAAATGTAAAACTCTAGCTAAAATTAGAGTTATAACAGAACTGCTCTACAAATATTTACGCGCTCAACGAGCGCCATCTAGCGCTTGCTAGTGAAACTCTTAGGCACCATGGCAGGTTGTAGTGAGTGTGTGTCTTAGCTAAGCGACTGTGCTTATGGTTGCTGCATATGCTAAGAGCTTTGACTATGACAAAAGCTTAATAGCTTAGGCTTTGTTGCAGTTGTTGCTATTGCTGTCGCTAGTGCCGTTGCAGTTGCTGTTGTTGTCCATGTTATTTTGTCTTTTGGCCTATTTACCTAAATATTTTGTTAGGCAGCGCACTTGCAACATGCAACGATATGGTGGCTAAAAACAACGATAAGATACGTAGGGCACAAGAAATACACAAAAAAAAAAAAGCAACAGCAAATGTTGCAACACGCTGAAGAATGTATCGATAAGCACCTACACACCTTTTACACATACACACGCACAGAGAAAAGCTCTTGTGTGGCATCAACTTACGATTCAGTGAATTTGTGGTATGCGTCAGCTTTGACTAGACATTTCATCTGTCAAATGCCGTTGGCCGTTGGCCGTTGTCATTTGCCTGTTGGCCATTCAACTGGGTCATCGACGCATTATACCACATTTTATACTCATTATTGGCCATCCTCTTATCAGTGATTTCTAGTTTCCAATATGTTTCATATTTTTTGGTTTTACACTTGACTGCTTATCAGTTGTTGTTGCTTACCTGCAAAGAGAGCGGAGAAGAAGAAGAGAATATTGATGTCAGCATTGTGTGTTTAGTCAGTGTTTCGAAATAGAGCGATAATTTACGAGTATTGGGGTAGGTAGGATGTGGTGTATCGATATGACGAAGTTATCTCTATTTTGGGAAAGGGCCAAACAAAACTAAATTGGATTGGGATTTTTGGTATTCATTAGGAGAGTTAAGAGTCGAGAGTGAAGATTGGAGAGCGTAGAGTCGAGAGGTCATTTAACTGCGTTAAAAGCTTTAAGGATTCCTATGTCTACGAAAGTTTTCTTTATAGTTCTTCCTCTACAATACATTGATTTTACATTTATCTCATCCACTCTCTTTTGTTATACAAGAGAGACTAAATAAACATCTATGTTTTCTTATCTTGATCATTATCGATCAACATCAAGATTCTTTATAGCTATAGAAAAAGAAATATGAGTTGATTGATATCATAGGACTCCATTTAATTATAAGGATTTCATCGTGATTATTTGTGGGGTTTCATATCGTAACTTTAAACTGAAAGCATATATGTTGAGCTGATTAAGTTGTAGTCTGTACTCTTCTATTATAAATGAAGCCTCCAACTAAAAGTTGTTTATATGTAGCTCATAAACATAACTACGAACAGAGTTCCTCATACGAAACACATATATAATACACATACATACATATACATATATATTTTGAATCACATAACCCTTGTTAAGATTATGTTTCAGAGCTTTCAGGCAACCAGAATGTAGCTCTGGGCCATTGTCAAGCTGTAAAGTTCAGGCAAAAGTTAATTTCCTCTGACCTCCGTTGGCTCGAAGAGGCAGTGAGTCACAGTGCTTCAAAGATGACTTTGTCTGAGATCATATATGGCCAATGTTTCAGGCCTAAACGGGTGTTGAGCTTTAAATTGAATGCATCAAGGTAATTTATAGAAGCGCTCGATACATTTCTGTCTGATGGAAATTCTTTATAAATTAAATGGAAAAACAAATGCATTTAAGGGTAGGGTTTAGCTTATGGAAATGAGTCGTTGTGCTCATTATTCCGAGCAGGCCAGACAATGGACACTGATTTATAATGGTATCTAAATATGCATATATTGTATATGTGTATATACATATCTACACATGCTAGTTCATGCCCGATCCCAGCCAACTGCAATGCTTATCACGTTTGTTTCGTTGCATTCAAAGCCTGTCAAATCAATGCAGCTCTGCTGCGACTCATTCGGGGGCTAGGCTCATGCCAGCTCTGTCTGCCCCACCTCCGTCAAATGAATTCAATACTCCAATTTTGTGTTGTATTTTTTTTTTTTTTTTCATTTTCTCGCCGCCCCCAAGCAGCCAACACGACAATGGCAGCAGCAGCAGCAGCGATAACGTCACGAGCCGTCGACTAGGCCGCTTGTAATTGATCGTGTCTTTGACATTAGAAAACATTTTTCGTTGTCCGTCTAACTGTCTCCCTGTCTCACTGTTGCTCTGTCTGTCTCTTTCTCTGTGTCTATATGCAATGGAAATGTAACGCGAAACACGCCAAGAGACGCCGCCAACTGGTGCACGATGGCTAATAAAGCGCATGGAAGGCGAACGCACGCAGCGACAGCAAATCCACTTAGGCGTGCAGCAGGCAGGAGGAAGCCAAACAAGGCACTCAAGAGCATCGAGTGAAATGAGACGTGGCCAATGGCAGCAGCAGCGGCAGCAGCGGCAGCAACAGCAGCGGCAGCAGCAGCAACAGGCAGTTGGCAGTAGGCAACAACCACCAGTTGGTGGCAATGGCAAGTGTGCCCTGGCTGACTAATCGGCTAATAACACCAACTAAGCAACTGCCATTGACTTTTTCCTTAACAAACCCTAGCAAGTTCATATGAGATACATATATGTATATCTATCAAATTTTAAATTGTAAATTTATCAAATTTGTAGTTCCTGTCAGATTGCTGTCATCTCTACATCTGACTGAAGAATAAGCTAATCATGACTAACGTATATACAACGTATAAATAATATCATAATATCACAATATATAAAATATGTATATCTCTAGCAGAAGGCGTGTATATCAAATTCGAAGAGTCTAGCATTTGTAGTTACCGAGTTCGGTTAGTCGAGTTGATTGGATCGATAGCTGATATTTCCCCTTATGAGTGTAGAATATTTTATCCATATATATCAAATACAAAATTTGATGGCTGTGACACTTGTAAATGCTGAGCTAGGTTAGTTAGCTGATCATCATAATATCATATCACGCAATATAAAGCATGCGTATATATATAGAAGCTATATCTCTTATTTGAACACTCTAGCATTTGTAGTTTCTGAGTTCGCTTAGGTAATTAGCATTAATTAATCAAAATATTACATTATATGACTCATGGTTTTCCTTAGTAGAAAGCTCATATTAAATTTGAAGAGTCTAACATTCGTGGTTCCTGAGTTCGGTTGGTAGAGTTAATAAAAACATTGTATGAGTAAAGAATAGGTTATACATAAAGTCTATACCTAATTTGAAGCATTTAGCTCTTGTATTATTAGTTATTATGGCATTTGGTCATTCATAATTCAAGATCATATTATAACACTATATGAATAGAAAGTGTTTGCCAAATTTGAAGCATCTAGCAGTTTTTTGTTCCCGAGTCCGGTTAGTTGACCAAGTTTCGTTTGACTGCCTCTCATATATGTACATACAGACGTATGCTTCTATATGCAGTGGTAGGTCAGGTATACGGTATTCCCATAAAATCTCTTCATTTGTAACATAGATGCAATCATCTCTCAGCTTTAATTCCGTAGAGTCGCAATGCTATCAAGTTTCCGAGTTAAGATTTCACTTAAGAACAGCTTAAGCTTGGTTCCTCAATTAAGTCTTGGGAAATGTTAACCTTAACTTGCATTAAATTCGAGAAGATACTAATTCTCTCTCTATAGCGAAACATGTGTACTCTGAGAACGCAAAGAAGAGAAAACAAACAATTGAATTATTGATATAAAATCAAAGTGCGCCAAAGCAGTCATCAATTGAGGCAATTTGGCTTTTTGGCAACTGCTGAATATCCTGACTCAGCACGGAGTTGCACGGAAGGAAAGAGACAGCCTAAAAGAGAGTAAAAGAGCTGGGGCGAGTCTGGCAAGTCATCTTCGCTGTGCTGCTGACCTACAGACAAAAAAAAAAAAAAAAAAAAAAAAAAGCAAATGCACAAAAAACACAGCGAAGATAAATCATGTAAGTGCGGCAAATGGCTAAGCGGCTTAAGTGGTTCACCGACAACTTGCGAGCAACAACAACAACAACAGCAATAGTTACTAATGTTACCAACAACTAAGACAACCAAGACAACCAATCGGATATTGCGCAATCGAGTTTTTGTCTCTGTTTTCGAATTGGAGTTGCGTTTGCCCGTTGACGCCAGCATCAGAGAGCGTTTCCGCAATGCTGCGCGTTAAGCGGCGCCAGCGGGTCAAAGTTCAATGCGAAGAGGCGACTGCTGTGGGCTGGCTGAGGAGGGAGGAGGGCGGCGCTATGCGGAGTTATGCAAAAGCGTGAGACGAGTGAAAGTGATGGCAACAGGTGACGAAGACAATGACGGAAACGCGTTGCGTTTTCAAGGCAAAGCACACACAGCTAGGCCATCCATCAAGCAGTCAATCAATCAATCAATCAATCAATCAATCAGTCAATCTGCGAAGCTGTCAATCGAGCCATCAATCAAAGTGGTGCTGCGAAATGCAAAACTCAAATCGACATCAAATGCAAACAAAAAACAATAACAGCATTCAATGGAAAATGATTAACATGATTATTAATAAAATCATTAACATGAAAGGTGTATGAGTGTGTGCGTGTGTGCATGTGTGTTTATCATGAAGAGGCAGTATTAAATGTTGGTAACCGGATTCGAAATCAGTTTCAGATTCTGTGTGTCCAGAGCCCAGCCAGACGCAGCCAGAACAAAGCGAATCCCCATTTCTTGTTTTGTTTATGAATAAAGAGTTTTGAGCAGGCAGCACAGCTCCAAAACAATATAATTTATTGTTCAGTGAAAGAGCAACAGACAGAAGAGAAACACAGATAGAGTGGGGGAGGAAGAAAAAGTCTTAAGAGCAGAAAAGCTGCGACCGTAAGATGAGTAAATGATATTTAACCAGATGACAAAAGTGCAGAACGAGCACAGTAAAAGCGGCGATAGCTGTAATTGAATATAGAGTACAGTAGAGACGCCATACAGGCGACAGTTAGAATTGTAAACAATACAAACTCATGTTACTATATATACAGATATATAGGAATATACATATATAGAGAAAGAGAGATATCATAAGAGATATCATCATATCATGCAGCCATATGCCAAAATATTCTTAAGCTCAAAGCCAATAGAGATAAGAGAGCATTTAGCATAAGGGCACGTGCTTAGAGATAGTCTCTAATCATAGTTCTGTCTGATAATCGTAGCCAACTTACATCTGATTAGATTTCTATACTTCTTAGACGGCACTCGAGGCTCTGTGCTCACTGTAGAATAGAAAGCGTTTAGATGCTAAATGTCTCGCCCAAGCCTCAGAGACAGCCAACGGCCATTCACGGCTCTAACAAAGGAATGCCTACTTAAATGCCTACTTAAATTTCAATAGCTTTATACGCAGAACGGCAGAAGGTAAATGAAGTAAACAAGTGGAAATCTGACAAGATGAATGGGAGAGTCGGAGGGGAGGTAGCAGATGTATGAAAACGAGTACAAATACGATTACGAGCGCTTGTAATGCCAATCATTGATCATTTCTATAAAGAGAGAGGGGGAGTGGGAGAGGTAGACATAGAGGGGGAGAGGGATAGAGGAGGAAGAGCGATAAAACCTTCCAAGAAGCCGCAAGCCCAAAGAACCAAAGAACCACTCTGAGTGACAGACGACAGTTCATTAAAAAGAAATTAGAGGGTATGACAGGCACGATCATAAAAGCAGTAAAAGAAAGAAGAAAAAAAAAACGAGAAGAAAAAAAATTGTCAGGCAAAGAGAGAAAAATACCTTGCCTAACCACAGATTGAAAATGTCAATAGGGTGGCAGAGCGAGAGAGACCAAGAGTGGGAGAGCGAGAGAGATGGAAAGAACTTCAAGGGAAAGCCACAAAAGACAATAGATAAAACACACAAACACATAAGCAGGAATTCCAGGAATTAACAATTTTGGTAATGCAATTAAATGTGCCTCGTGGGGGGTGCCAAGCCCTCGGCTGAGTTGGACTTGTAGAGACAGGGCGTGTTCTCAATGAGATAAATATGAGATAAGTGTAAAGATAAAGGAAAAATCAATAAGCAAAACCAAATTAGATTATTTATGAATTGCGAACTGGCTAGACAGAGAGAATGAGAGCGAGAGAAAGAGGGAATGAGACAGAGAGATTGTCGCTTAAAAGCATAAATAACAACAAACATAAACACAGCACAAAAGAGCCGAGACAAAACATAAATTAAGAGCAACAACAGCAACACAAACTAAACAAATAAAACATACTAAATTGCGTTTTACGCATGCGCAACAAACAGAGCAACAATAACAACTAAAATAGCTTAAACAACAACTCAAGCAACTCAAGCAACAACAACAACATTGATGACAACTGCTTCATTTTATGGGCGTTTGTCTGGCGGAAAAAGTTAGCTTACACACAATCTATATATAAGCAATTAATTTTACTTTTATTTATGATATATAAACAAATATATGTATATATATATAATCACACATCACGCATGTACACATACATACGTACGTATATGTTAAAGCTCTTTTTATGGCAGTGAAATTAAAAGCGAGTTCAGTGGAGCTTGCGGCCCACCAAAAAGATTCCCACAAATGCGATTGCCAAATGGGAAAGCGTTGAGGCTCTGCACACATAGGTTACATAAGGGAGAAGAAACAATAAGATGAAGAAGAAGATGATGAGGAAAATGTTGTAAATTTTAAGCAGATCAGTTGAAGCAGATATTGGCTCAATTCGCTGCATCACATCAAGGGATTCAAGTGCGATGATATATACATAATTTAGTTAAAGTTATATGAAAATGCGGAACTAGTTCATACATTGAATAGGTTCAGGAATGAACTTAAATTGTAAGTCAGTAATTAATCGCAAGCCACAATCAATTCAGTTTAATTAGATGAGTATTGATTACTGCTTTGATTCAGATTCATACTACAAAATTCGTTAGCCAATTTGCAGCTATAAGGCAATAACTTACATGGCAGCCCTCGCCGAAATTGGAATTTAGCAAACTTTATTCAAGAATCATATTTGGACACAGATGTGGAATGTGAAAAGAAATCAAACTCAAATGCCTCTTCAGAATTGCGAATCTCTAAAGGAAAGTTTCTTTTTATTTTTTATTTTTAACTGTCCATCAAAATCAAACAAAATTGTTGTTGTTGGTTTTTAGTTAAACTTTTATCAAAAGCATATTAATTGAATTGTAAATAACGACTTTTAAAGCAAACCCAAACTGAGCTACATTGAATATTTACAAGGCAAAAAGCAAAATGTTGTTGTTGTTGATTGTTGTTGTTGCTCTTGCTGATTGTTGGTGTTTTTATTAGCATTGTTGCTGTTGTGTTATTGTTGTTACTGTTGTATTTACTGTACAGTCTGTATAGTCTGCACAGCTAATTTCAAGGCCAAGACGCAAAGGCGTCGCCCATGTGGGTGTCGCTTGACAGGTGTGTGAGTGTTTATCGGTGTGTGTGTGCCTGCATAGTTAAAAAGGTTGAGCCGCACTCAATTGGAACGGAGTAGCCGGGCGGCAGCCACGCCCCATTCAAAAAAAAAAAAAAATTTTTTTGTTGTTTTTTATGTGTTTTTTCTAGGGTGCCGCGCGTCAAGTTTGTCGCTTGAGTCTTTTGTTCTGCGCCACGAAAATCTCAATTATTTATTTACGTATTTCATTAATTAAGCGTGCCCGGCAAGAAAAACATCAACAAGAACAACAACATGCGCAATTGCCCATGGCTATATGGCAGGGGCGTGCCCAGTTGAATTCCTTCAGACGGTGCCATCGTTGTTATTGTTGTTGTTGCCCGCTTGTCGCACGTGCAGCGCCTACGCAAAAAAAAAAAAAAATGAAAGAAATTCAAAGCAGAAACGCAAAAAGAAGCAACAAAAACAAAAATATAAATCCGAAGCCTGGCAAAACGACGGCCACGAAAAACGCTGCAAAGCGCAGGCAGATAAACAAAATAAATTACAGCAAAAGCTGAAAGCGGCATGCCACACACCAGATACCCTAGGCATACATAAGAAGAAATGTATTTCTCAATTTTGTTTCGAGAATTATTTTGATTTGGCATACAATATATATTTTTTTTTATATTATTCTTTTTTTTAAAGGAACTATATATTGATAAAAGTAACATTTTTTTATGAAACCCTATAATATAATAGTTAATAATTTTAGAAATTATTTTAAAATATTATACATATTTTTAAATGCATTTTTCTATATTTGCCGCTATTAAATAGTTCGTTAATTTATTTGTTAATACTGATATATTTTTATTTATTTTAAATGAATTTTCATCAAACATTATTATTATTATATTATTATTTTTTTTATTTTTTATTTATTTTTTTTTTTTTAATACCATTTATTTTAATTTTATTAGTTTTAATGATTAGTAATTAATGATGTTTATATTAAAATAAAATTTCATTTTCACCTAATTTTAATATTTGCAAAAAATCAAAAATGTTTAAATAATAAATAAAGCTATAATAATTATAGAGAAACTGAAAAAAATATATAAATATAAAATAAAATAAAAACAAATAATTTGAGCATATTTTCTTTTAAGAATATCAACAGCCTACTTTAAAAATCTCTCAAGTCTTTGCCCCCAACCTTAACGTCCGATCTGTAATAAAAAGCTTATGTGCATATATAAACGTCTATAGTGCATGCTTAATTCCATTAAGTTGAGCACATTTCGTGACAAATTTATAATATCGCAGGTTAAAAGAAGAAGAAGAAAAAAAAAACAAACAAACAGCCAGAAGAAAAATGAAATAAACGAATTTAAAAATTAATGTAAGACGCTGCCAAAGTCGAAGTCGAAGTCAAAGTCGTTGCCGCCGTTGGCTTCAAAGTGCGCGTCGCCGTTTGCTGCATGAAAAAAAAACCAAAATAAAAACAAAAAACAAAAAAAAAAACTAAAATAAAGATCCGAGCATTTTACGACCTCTTGTGGCCTTCAACATTCTTTGCAACGGAGTCGTTTGGCAACACTGGCGAACGCGCGTTACTCTCCCGATCTTTCGCTCTCTTTATCTCCTCTCTCTCTCTCTCTCTCTCTCTCTCTCTCTCTCTCTCTCTATGTGCCTCCACTCCCACTCTGAATGTGGCAACTGCGGCAGCTCCATTGTTGACTTTACCAAATGATTCATGCATTAAAATTTACGTTTTTTCTCGTTTCTTTTAGAGGAAACACCTGGATAAATACTTGTACGATCTCGTACACGTAGCAAATATTATTTGCTCTGCTCGGTTCTGCTCTGCGTGAGTCAACGTACCCACAAATTCTGGATGCTGTGTGACAGCATAATGTGCCTAAATACTGTGTAAGCCGAACACACAAACACACACAAGCACACACACACACACATAAATACAGGCGCCATCTCACCGTTAAATTTGTAGCGTAGCATCGCATTATATAATGTTCGAGTTGTTCGAGTCTTTGAACTTCGATTGGAAGACTTCGCTTCAAATATTTGAGCACTTCCGGAATTCCAGACATATAATCTTCGATCTACCAACATTTTTGTTAGAATTTCATTTGAAATCGTAATACCTCATATGCCGGCAGACGGTTTATTGTGAATGAAATACCTTTTCGTAACTATTGTCTTTTAATTGAAGCATTTCCGGCAGACTTGTGAGAACTGACGAATTGACTCAATAGCATAAATCTCGTTCTCTTGTTTTATTTTATTATTTTTCCTTTTATCATGAGTCAGTTGTAGTTCAGGATGTTTAGGTAAGCAATTGGGCTCAAACAGTATAAAAGTTGTTCAAGTTTTATTGATATTTTTCACATATATGTTTAATGCAAATGTTTTACTAAGAACATTAACTGGATTTGAGTGATATCTAAATCTCAAATTTAAAAGTTTACCCACGTATCCAAAAAAAACCAAAAGAGTGTGGCTTTAAGCACAAATCTCTTTTGAATCACAGCAAGAGCAGTCGAAGTCAAGTAATTAACTTGAATCTACATATGTTATACTACTTATAGCTTGCTTAAAGAGTATGTTGATTGCATGCAATGTTTGTCTTGCTCTGCTTGAAAATGGGAAACATTTATCGTCGAAAGCTATAAAGGAAGCTATTGAAGCTATTGGAAGCTATTATGGACAAATCTATGTATTTATGGACCTCAGCAGTAGTTCCATTGACATACTAAAAAATACCGTAATTCCCATAGTCTTAGATCGTATACACCTTACCGTACGTTACTCAGGATTCATAGTAAGGATTGAGCAAAAATTATATATCTACGCTCATTGTGGGTATGGCAATCGAGGAACTACTGTTTGCTCTACAATTTTATAGTGGAATAATAAAAATTTAACGACTAATTTACTGCTGATCCACTTTATATATTTAGCATAAATTATATGCAACATATCTCATTGCATTGCACGATTGAAAATCAGTTAAAAATTTTTTATTTTAAAATATTTTAATACAAAATTTATATATATTTCGATCTTGGCAAATAGATGAATACAAAATTATTATATTTTTATGATCAAAGTCTGTATTCTATTGTAGTTAAAATATACGCAGCGAACCCGAACCCGAAACCTCAGACCTCAAACCCGTCAACATTTAAGCTTGTTTGCCAGCATTTAATTATATACAGCAAACGACAAATTGATAATTTTAATAGACAGCTGAGGGTACGCTATCAGTGTGCTGTACTTTGTGGCAGTTCTCTTTTATGGTTACGCTAGATCGTCAGCTCGATTGGGTCAGTATGCACTTCCTACAGCCCAAGCAGCTCTTGCGCCGTAACGCACTGCCGGGTACGGTGGGCGTGCAACTCTGTGGAAATATATAAACATTTCGTTCTTTTATTTCTTTTTTGTTAGTTTGTCTCTTTGGTTCAGTTAGGGTACACGGTGTGCTGTTCTGACACGTACGGGCTTTCGGACAAAGCATTTTCACTGTTGTTGTTGTTGTTGTTGTTGTTGACTGGGCAGTATGAGTAAGCGCGAAATTGGCACGCCATGAGTGGTACTTGCACTACCTATGCACGGTTACCGGTACGTCTCGATCGCGTATACCAGATATGACGACACACACTCAGAGAGAGAGAGAGAGGGAGCGAGGGAGAGAGAGACGTGTGTATGTGCAGCCCAAAAGGGTTGGCTGGGTCAACATACCGTCAACCATCAAGCCATCAGCGCAACATCATCATCATCATCATCATCATCATCATCATTACGATCATCATCATTATTACGATCAACGTCAGCTTCACAACTGTTGTTTTCAGACCTGATGTTCCACATGTTTATGCCACGCCCCCTCCTCCCCCTTCCCTACTACCCTCCCGCCCTCTACCTCGTCAAGCTATCCATTCCCCAAGCATATTTTCACAGCGCGATGCATTCCACAAAAATGCAGCGGTGCAAAAACAACAGCGAAAATTGTTAACGAAACCCAAAACCTCAGTTGCAAAATATTCACAATATTGAAGCTGCAACAATTCAATCGCAACGTCGCGCACGTTTCAGCGATAAAAGCGAAACCCAAAAGAAAATATGTAAAAAAAGAAAGAAATAAAAATTAATATAAAAAAAAAAACAGATACTACAAAAATTCAACAACAAAAATTTGTAACGACAATTTCTGATATGCAAAAGCCAATTATAGCTAAGGGGAGTTGCGTCGACTCGACTCGACTCGAGCTGCGAGTTGAGCACGCAAATTTGCAAAATATTTGAAACGGAAATGCGAGCCTAGAAATAAACCGGTTAAATGCCTGGAATTCCTTTTTGTAATACAGCTATGAATGAATAGAAGTTTTACTTATTTAAGAAAGAAATCCATTAGAACAAATTGGAAGTTGTGCATATTCGAAAGACCTTAAGTAAGAGTTTATTATCTGTGCAGATAAGAAACCCCGGGCATTTTGCATGAGTAATCCTGTCCCATATACAAACTTCAAGAATTATGAATCACTAAGAGTAACAGCGAGGCTTATCTAATGTCGCAGAAGTTAGATTGAAACAATCGATAATAATCGGCCGATAGTTATAATATATCAATAAAATACTAAACTTATTTAAAGTCTCAGAAGTTAGCTAACAGCAACCGATAACTATATCGATAATTATATCGATATCGATCGATCAATGTTAAAGTCTATGTGACATTATAAATTGGACTTCCAAGAATACGCATATAATCGATTAGCCTATTCTAATACTAAACCCAATTGAATACTTTAAAAAGCTTCTTACGGCAATCGATAATAATCGATTAATAGCTATAACATCTTATTCAGCATGTATTCTACTAAATGAATCAAATACAAAACTTAAGCTTAAGTCTCAGTCAGCTTACATAAATCGATAACAATATATCGATATATATTATAATGTCTCACTCAATGATAACAACCTCTATCTGACATTTGAAATTTGACTACATACATATATATTAGTAGTCCATTAACTTATTCTAATATTAAACCTAATTGCATGCCTTAGGCAGCTCACATGAATCGATAATAACCGATCGATGGTCATAATATCTCATTCAATGTTAACCTTCACCTGTCAAGTGACATTCACTTAGTCACCTTTTGCACTTGACATAATGCAAGCCAATGGAGCATATCGACGAAACTCTGGAAGCGCTCGCCTGCAATCTTGAGGTCTAGCCAGCGATGCGTAGCAGCCATATATTGTATATATTTATAATGATGTATGGAGTGTAGCTCGACCTCTAACATGCTCCAGCAAATGTTGGAGGTAGATGAAACAGAGGCAGGGGTTAGGGCAGGGGCAGGGCAGGGGCTAGGGCATTACTTAATATTCACCTTGAACTCGACGCTGAGGTAAAGGTAGACAAAAAAGCCCAGCCACAACAACTCAATTGATTAAAATGGGCAACAAATTGTAGAAGCAGAGGAAGAAGAAAAAAGCAGAGCAGAGTGAACAAATTAATTAGAATGATGATAATGCATATTGAATGCAGTTGTTGTTGGCCTCATTGTTATTATAATGGATGTGGTCTGAGTGGAGCACAGCCAGGCGAAGGGTAATATTTAGGTGTGCGCGGGACGGATGAGCTCGATGGCGTGGCGCTTCCGTTGCGTTTCGATTCTCATTAGGAGGTAAATATCAAAAATAAAAAAAAATTCTGTTTATTTTTTTGTTGTTGTTTGTTATATTTTAATGATATATTACCAGGGCAACGAAATGCAGTGGTTATTGTTGTTATTGTTGTTGTTGTTGTTGTTGTTATGTGAGCTGCATTGCCTGGCAGAACAACAATGAATCAGTTGAAGAACTGTAACGGCCCTTGACACGCAATCGGCGCACGGGCAATGGGCGCAGCTCGGCGCCGCCCGGCAGGAAGTTCGTTTAATTAATGTGTCAGGCCCTCGAAGTCGGCTTCGTATCCCTAAATATTTCGAATCCTGCACACAGCAAAACCTAACGAAACAATGCAGCAGTCATTCGATTGGCGTGTGTGAGAGAGGGAACGAGAGAGAATGAGATGTATTTCCAAACAATTTAGCATGACATTTGAGATAGGGAGACACTTATAAATACCCTGTATATTATTATATATTATTATATTATATGTAATACATTTATTTATTTTTTCTTTTTTCATTTTTGTATATAAGAAAGCGTTTGCATATTAGAAAATTAGCACTAATACATATTAGTTGAAAAAGTTCATATAAATTTTCAATTTGTCTTATATATCACATCGTATCCAATATCATATCATATCCATTTGATATCCAATTGTTTGATATATCCTATTCCTATACAAACTACAGGGTATAACAAACAACCAACCAAACAACAGACAGCAGACAGCAGTTGGTAAACAGCACGACCAGAAATCCAAACAGAACAACACAAAGGTAGCATAGAGGAGGAACACACGTGCGTGACCAAAATAGATACTCAATTAGTGCAGCAATAAATGTATTGTAATTGTAGAAGATACAATATCCGTGGAGCGCAGCGAGCTGGCCAAGGAATCCGTTTGACTCCGGCCCAACCAGCCGACCACAAAATGCAACAAAAGTCGTGGTCGTGCAGTCGTGTGGCATGTGGCGTGTGGCAGGCATGCAAATAGAACAAACCGCCCACCCGAAACCCGAACAGCCCAAAGCTAACAAACCATTTTCTATTTGGGGGCAGAAAAGCAGCAACAGCAATGCCAAATGCCGTCAAGAACAGTTTCTACGAATGGGAAGGAGCAGAGCAGTCAAGCAGTTTACCTAGCGCATATGCTCGCTGCATACTCTATAAGGCAGACGAAACTGTAGAGCACTGAATTTGAATTTGAAAAGTATAATATAGTATAACATAACAGACTAATATGACGATTCAGTTTAGAAGCTAGAACACATAAAATGAAATTTTAATAATTGTTTTCTATTTTTTAATTTTTAATTTTTATTTTTTTTTTTTTTTTTTTTTTTTTTTTTATAATTATGTTCTAATTCCATTATATTTTCTGGGAATTAATTTTTGTTTAAAAAAAATTAGCTTAGCTCAGCTAAAACCTTTTAGCATTAAAAATGAAAAAAAAAAAATAATAATAATAAATTGTTGAAACAAATAAAACTTGCTTCATTATATTATAGCTAATCATAGATAAATATAGAATATGAAATCAATATGCATAACTTATAGATTTATCTGCATTGCATTGGGCACATATATGATAAATATTTTTTGGCTTATTTGGCATTCAAAAAGCTTTCAACAAAAATGTTAAACTGTGTATTTATTTGATTTAAAATTCCGTTTGGTTAGCGCACAAATATTATTTGAATGGGGTGAAAAGTTGAGGCTCATAAATATCGCTGAGCTGCTTTTCTTGGGAAGGCCATAAAGATAAGAGCTGCTTAGCATGGAAATCAATGAAAGCATATTTCGAAATACGTATGTATATATTTCGTTTTGGATTGTTTTCTATACAGACGTATGCATGGGAATATGAAACATATTTGTATTTTAATTAGAGTCAAGAGATATTGTATACAGCTTTATTTCGTTATATAAGCTTGTTAGCCATCCATATCAATTACTACTGCAAAAGTGCTTTTGGAGCTAATCAATTTGTGCAGTCCAAATGCAGCGAAAATAAAACGAAATCGAGAAATTAAAGAGTCGCATTAAGTGGAGGTTGTGGGCGTTACGATTGGATTGGGCATCCGAAATTGTGTCGACATGTGCGCTACGTGGGCGAGAGCAATTGATGTTGAAAATAATTTTCAATTACACGGCATCCAAAATAAATGTATATATATATATATATATATATATATATATAAAGGCAAACCGAAAATGAGATCGAGTTTGAGTTTGAGACTAAAACTGAGACTGAGACTGAGACTGAAACAATAATTCAATTCAATTGAATTTCGCGCCTAATTTGGTCAAGCGGCATGAATCAGCCCGAGCTTCAGCTTAGGCAGCCCACAACAATGCAATCGTTATAAAGATATGAATAGGAAAACCAATACGTATAACACGTTACCAATGTGTGTGTGTGTGTATGTGTTTGTATGAATTGCGAGTTTCTAGGTAGATATTATACGACAATGAGCCAAGTATTGGACGCCCCTTAATGGAAAATGACGCAGTCGCAACTCTATGTATGCCAGATAGACTCACTAAATATATATATGTATATACTATATATATATGGAGCTATATATATGCCGTATGTTGTGGCTGTTGGCATGACAACACAACAACAACAACAAATCGTAGGCAACCCTCATGAGTCTATCAACTACCCAAGCCTGGGCTATACGACAGACTTTTCGCCAAGGTGGGCGCAAAAATTAAAACGCAATTGATTTTTATACCCTACAAATAAATGATGACTAGTTCAGCTGTATGATTATGAATTTGCTACGATTAGAACTAGTTATGATTAACGTTGAATTAATCAAAGTTGCACTAACAAAGCTATGAATATCAAAAGTTAAAAATAACAAAATTTATGTGAAATTAAACTAAAAGAACTAATATTAACTATGTGAACTGGAACTAGATTAATCACAGACGATTAATATGAGCTATATAAATGATATGAGCTAGATGATGGAAAATATGTAATCTATTTGAGCATAAACTATAAGAACTACATAAACTCCAGTTCTTGGTCCAGTTCTGGGCACATTTTTAATTTTAAACATTTGCAAATCAAAGATCTGTTTTAGTTCCCATAAATTCTTATATAATATATATATATATACTATGTGAACTTTAACCAAAGTAATCATATACTAATATTACACGAGCTATGTACATTATATGAACTAGATGATAGGAGCTGTGTTGTCTCCAGCTCCATTTCTTGGTCCAGCTCTAAGCATATTTTTAACTTTTTAGCTCTTATATAATACATATATATATATTGACTCAATAGTCTATAACTTATCAATATATGCACAATATTTGCCCAGTCAATTAGCATGGTACAGAGTATCAGGCAGTCGTGCATGTGCACCATTCACACATTCATACATATTCGAGCGCGTTTTCCACATTGTACGTCTTGAGCTCTCCTTTGCCGTGCAGTCGTGGGTCAGACAAAAGTAGGTGGCAAACAGCGACTTAAATGTTAGCCTATTATGGCATTAGTCGCCCATAGTTATAATTGGCTTGCATTCTTAGCCAAAGGCAGCGGAATTTTGAGGTTAGCGAGGTGAGGCGGGGCGAGGAAAGCCTTGAAGTGAGCCAAGGAAAAGATTTTGCACTTTGCATACTTCCAATGGGAACTAGAACTTATTCTTTATATAATCTAGCATAGTTGTTTCGTTTATTTCATTTTATTTATTGCTCATTGAGCTCAACTATGATCAGCATTATATATAGAACTAATTGTATTTTGATTATTTCATTTCATAATAGATCTGCGTTTGTTCTATGCATTGAGTTTGCTTTGCTATTTGTTTGGACCCATCATCTTGTTGGCCAACAGAGCGAAGGAGGGAGCGGCGAGGGCGCAACAAAGTGCGGTTGGTGTTGCGTAAAACCTGTTTTAGATTTCCGGTTATGTACATAGAAAATATTTTTTATGTTTTTATTATAATTTTTCATTTTCCTTTTTTTTTTTTTATCTCTCTATAGTAGCCGCTGGCCAATATCAACCAATTATCAAGAGTGCTGCAGCAAACACCTTGCAACGATTTGTGAAATACTCAGCTTGTTATCCTTAGCCATGCGAAATGAGTTAAGTGGGGGCACTTAATGAAGTCAAACTGAGACGATTAGCGAATACGCTCGATCAGCCAATAAGAAACCTATTCAGTTTCAGTTCTGTAGCAGAACGTGTTTGAATGCAAAGTGAATCAGTTTCACATCAATTTGCATTCAGCCATAAAAACTAACAGCATAGGGCACCCATATACATACATTAGTTGGTTTCTCATTCTGCTTCTCATTCATAATTCTAATTATTGTGCCCATTTCTTGCTGCTCTCGTCCAGGTGTGTGGAGTGTCGATTGTTGAGGCGTTTTTTTTTTTTAAATATAAATATATATTTTTTTTTTTTAATATTTTTTTTTACTTTTCCAATCGAACGTAAGTGTGCGGTCCAATTAGAGCGCACTTAAAATGCGCTACAATTAGCGTGCGCAAATTTTCAAATATTTTACTGGCAAAATATTTTTGCGCCTGCTTCGAAAGCGTTTCATTGAATATTTGCTCTCACTGAATTTGAGTTGGTGTTGTTGTTGCTGTTGTTGTTGCTGCTGTTATTGTTGCCATGACGAAATAATTTACAAATTGCGCAAAACTGGTTTTAAACAGTGGCCAAAAGAATTCAACAACAGCGACAACAACTGAATGCTCAATGAATCTTTTTCAGCAGCAGCCGCCGCCGTCGTCGTCGTCGTCGTCTCTGCTCGCCTCCAGAGCGATTCCCCAGACGGTTCTCTGTGCCAAAATCACAAAGAACAAGACCCAAAAAAAAAAAAAAAGAAATGAAAACAAACAGAAATGAGTCAAATGGCACGCCCAGTTACCAGTTACCAGTTGGCCACTTGGCCAACTTGTTGGATTGTCCAGTTGCCTGGTTGCCTGGTTGCCCAGTTGATCGCCTGGCCCAACTCGGAGCTCTAGCGATAAGGCGATAAAAACGCCCACCGAACGCACTGAGAGAAAGAGAGACAAAGAGGCAAAGACTAAGACAGAGAGAGATAGAGAGAGAGAGAGAGAGAGAGGGCATCCTATAGCGACAAAGGGAAATTGATTCAACAGCATTCATTCGAATTTATTATATAATCAATTTGCTCGGGAATGCGGTTTGGGCTCACACCAAAGAACTTGATTGGGCCTTGGCTAGCGAACGACTTATGCCTGGGAACCATAGGAACCAGTGGCAGCCAAAAGGATTTGATTATGTTAAGCCATTTTCCTTGGGTATTTGGAAATTCAAATCATACGATTGCATTATATATTGATATTTAAGCAGATCTATAAAGATATGTTTAGGTTTCATTATATTCAATATCAAAATAGGCTTTGATTATAGTAGTAGATCGATTAATATCTATCAAGATCTTTTAATAGTCAAAGTTAAGATAGGACCTGAAGATAAAGCAGTAGACCTATTAAAATATATAAAGATTTATTTACTATTATTATTATTACTATCTATTAAGATATGTGGATGGGTCCTGAAGAAAGATCGCTCGACATATTAATATCTAACATTTATTCTAATAATAAGCAGAGTTATGAAAGGTCATGAAGATAAGACCATAAGATCAATTAAGACTAAGCTAAATCTATTAATAAATAAACTTAAGATAAGCATAGTATAATATAGTGTAGTATAAGTATAATATAGCACAAGATATATTGAGATATAGTATAGTAAAGATCTCTCAAAACTCAAAGATAATAGTTTAAGACATTTTAAGAACTACGGCATAAATTTCATATACTATTCGAAACTAAATTTGTCTACTAAGCATAAACCATTTTCCATAGAATTCATAAGGAATTTATTGGTTTTTTTTTTCTGTTCTTTAAATTATGTAAATTGATTAAGATTACCTGGAAATATGATGTTTCATTAGTTTGGAATTCATATACAAAGAGAACCCCAAATCTGTTTATATTGCATTTACCCGGAGTTTTGTATGGCAATAAATTTGCAATTAGCTGCATTTGCCATAATACGCACTCGGCATGCCAAAACATGAATGCAATCGCTGCAAATTTGCACCAGTTAAAATGGTGTTGGGATCGCTTTGTGCTGCTCTGAGATTGAGCCAAATACCAAGAGAAATAGCAGCTGCGAAAGCGAATCCATTCATAGCAAAGGGTAGCGAAAGAGCGAGAGGGGGGGAGAAGAGTCTGTTGCCAACGGCTGATGATAGCCGTCATGTCATGTGAGAGAATTTGAAATCAGAGCCAAAGTTATATTTCTTTTTTAATTTTTAATTTTGTTTTTTTTTTTTTTTTTTCTTGTTTTTTGTTGATGTTGCAATTTCTATGCCGTTGAGGCATTAAATTGCATAATTAGCAAGTTCGCCGCTTAGAGCTGTCGAGACGCAGATAGATACATATATATACATACATACATACAAATATAATACAGAGAGAGCGATGTAGCATGTGGCTCTAGCTCTGGCACTGGGTCTGGGTCTGGCTCGGGGTCTGGGTCTGGGTCGAAGTCTGGGTCTTACTTTTCGGTCTCTCTTCGCGCAGCTCATACACGTGATCGCGAAATGGAAAGCGCCCTCTTATCTGCTTTATTTCTTTAAAGAGCTTCACAATTTGCAGCTGGCACAGTTTTTTTTCGTATTGGCGGCGAGCCACTCACTCAGAAAACAATTGAGAGTGTGGCTAGATCTCTGCCAAATTCACACGTTGCACTCCGCTAAGCACAACAACAACACGAAGAGAAATAATAATAATAGTTCAGAGTGCTCTACTGAAGCAAGTCGGACTAGGCGTTGGATGGATGCTACAGTTATATATATATATATATATTCATACTAGTCATAATTGCATAGAGTTGCAGTTTTTACTGATTGAATATGATTGATTATATATATGGAAAATAGAGGAAAAACATAGATCACTATCTATCATATAACAGATCTCTGTATTAGAAAGTGATCGTATATAGTATCTAGAATGCATAAATCGACTCTAGAAATATATATAGAAATTTCTATATAATATGCATATACATATGTACACAGTTGATATATATTAATCAAATAGATATATATACTTATATTTTATATAAATTAGTGGTCCCCATTAGAAACACTTGAAACAATTTAAAACCAATTTTATATATACATATATATAAATATAATTAATTATGTATTTTTTTATATTTTTTATTTATTTATATTTTTATAAGTTTTGTAATTAATTTCTTATAATTCGTTCATTCTTTTCTTTTTTAAATATCCAAAACATCCTTTCTATTGTATTAGCAATCTTTAACTTTGCTTATACGTAAAAACAAAAATTGAATTTCATAACCGGAAATAATGAAACACCAAAAATATGTATAATAGCTTAATCAGTTTGAAAGCCTAATTATCAACATCATCATCACGATGCTCATCTTCTTCATAATGATCTTTGCGATTAACATAATAAAAATTGATTTGATTTTCCCTGGGGAGCATATAGCTATGTATATACTTATATACATACATACAAATATACATATATATGTTTTTATTAAGGCTTTTAGAGTGGAATGCATTTTTGATTAATTACAAGGCGCTGGGACTGCAGCCAGCCGCCCGGAACCCTTGCCCCAATCAGAACCCTATACCATTTGTCTTATTCTTCTTTATATGCGCTCTACTGCCACTGCCACTGCCACTACCACTGCCACTGCCACTACCTTGTGCATTACAGCGCGTTGTACCTGTCCGTGTCTCATGTGGATGATGTTCAAGACGAAGAAGAAGCAGCAGCAGCAAAAGACGGTTGAAGAAGGTTGGGCCCTTAATTTGGCTGCCCCTGAGAAGTTGAGAAGTTACGAGCAGATCTTTTTCGGGTTCAACCGAGTTCACAATGCGCTCTGTCTTTGGGTTCTTAAAGGTATTTATTTACTTTATTTTCATTTTTATTCTGTGGTCTTGGCTTACGCTCTGCCCTGTCCCTCGGCTTGGCTTTTCGATTCTGTTTGTTGTTGTTATCATCTTTTCTTCTTTCTTTTTTTTAACATTTACATACATTTCTATCTTTTCTTTTCAAGGAATGCTCTTACATAAAGAATGCGTAGAGTTTTGATCCAGTAGAACCATTAACAAAATTTTATTTCATTATTAATAATTTTGAGAAATTAATAATAATAATAATAATAATACCAGCGTTATTTATGTAAACAATCCATAATCGCTCAAAAGCTTGCATACAAATGACTCAAAGAGCATAAACTCTTCGACTTAGCCGCTCGACTGTGTTAATATTTGAACTCATTTGGTTGACTGTTTCTTTCTTTTGCTTTTTTGGAGCGTTTTTTTATTGGGTCGCTGCTTATCATTATTCAAATATTTTACCTAGACACACACACGCACACTCGCACACATTCCGATCTCGTCTACCATCTTTCCAATGGGCGATAACAATTACATGTGCACACGCATTCATATACATACATATATATGTATATACACTTTCGACTTCTTTTGGGTTCGACTTTCGTAATTACACAAACAACTGACGCTCTCAAGTGCAGCATTTCCGCTGTTCGATATTAAACAGGGGGATGAAAACCCATAAAACCGAGGTGCATGCTATGGGGGGAGACGTGGTGGTGGAGGGGTGCAATAATATATATATTTTACTCACCTTGCCGGCTGCCTTTTTGTAGCGTCGCGTGGCCTCGCTGATCAAATCCCGGACGAACAGTTCGCCGGTGCCGCAAGGCACCAAAATGCGAACATCGCCGAAGCAAACGGTAACCTTCATAGTTTCGATAACACTTTTTCGATAACACTTTAATTAAATATATTAATAAGAATGCACTTGTGTGGAATGTATTTATGCAGTTGCAGTCGTTGTCGTTGTTCTTGTTGTTGTTGCAGTTATTATTATTAATGTAGATACATATTTTGCTCATCCGTACGTTGTTCTTGCTGTTGTTGTTGTTGTTGTTGTTGTTGTCGTTGTCTGTTACTGGCATTTGGCTTTGGCATCATCTTCTCCTTTCATCTGCTCCTCAGGCAGCTGCATACGTTTATTTGCCTGTTTCTGTATGTGTGCGTGCGCGTTGCTATTCATCTAGCTGGACAGTGTGGCATGCGAGCGAGCAAGCGAGACGGCCTGCACTACCACGCTTAAAGGACTTTGGCGTCGCTGCTGCGGCTGCGCACTTGACAGCAGCTGTACACACGACGGGAAAAAAACGTTTTTTTTTTTTTGTTCACCTACCACCAGACAGAAAGAACTATCGCGTGTGCGTGCGCGCTTCAAGGTGCGTATGTGTGTGTGCGAGTGTCTCTTGCTCTCTATATGCGTCTGTGTGTTTGTTTGAAAGAGCGCCGCTTTATATTGTTTTATTTTGTTATCGTTTTTTATCTCTCGCGCTCTCAATGCAGGATGCACTCGTCAACGCACTCGTCTCGCTCTTTTAGCTGTTTTACGCTTTGCCTTTTACTTTGTTTATTTCATTTAGCATATTTCACTGCATTTTCTGTTAGCGGTTGTTGTTGCTTGTATGAATCACACGCGCAAAACGAGTTACAATAACAACATTTCAACAAAACAAAAAATAAGGCAAACAACAGGCCAAGATCATCGGAAACGTCGTAACCGAACGCAACAACAACAAAAAAATAAAACACGTTAGACAACAACAATAATACCAGCTGCACACCGCTAACTGCAACGGCAATGGCAAATTTTTGTTGCACCACAAAAACAAAAAATTCAAAATAAAAAAATACACAATTCGGTTGCTTGACTCGCGTTTTTTGTTTTAGCAGCTTTTTGCTTTATTGAAAAGTTAAATTGTCTCTTTTACCAACTGGTGGCACAGATATTCCGTTCGATCATTTTTCGTCGCACCGTTCGCAACGTCGTTTCGTGGTTATCTTCGCTTCTATAGGTAAGCGTCGTTTATGCTTTTAATTCATTCTCTTTTATTGCGATTGCACCTACAGTTACATGTGTTTTGGTATTTGCACTTGACTCGTTAGCGATTCTACACAATTATCATTTAGTGATTCTTAACGTGTAATTTCAAAAACAAAAACAAAAAAAAAAACAAATTCTTTAGCGTTGAACATCGCGCTGCGCTACGAACGCTGTCTCCGCGTTAAATGCCAACAACAACTAGCCAAGTCTGGGAATATTGGCTTATCGATTAACCAACTAGCGCCAATTCGAGACGATGTTTTTGCAATCGCGATAGTTGTTTGTTAAATATATCGAATGTATTTTCATGCGCGCGAAAATTCTTTTATTTTGCCTGTTTACACTTTTAAATGAATTAATTTTTAATATCAAAATGGTATACCAGCTGATCGAATATGTTGCTTAAAACAATTTTATTTATTCATATTAATAATATAATAATTTAACAAGACAAAACGCAGACATTGATTTACATTGTTATGGTTACAGTCATAAAGTATTTTTACCGTGTATGCCAACAAATAAACTTTTATGTTAAAAAATATTTATCTTTTCGCATCCAATTGGCCAAATGGAGTCTAACAAAATCTTACCGCGCATACGTATTTCCAGCCAATCCCAGTGTGCCCATATATTTCGAAGCTGTAAAGAAAAAATTATCGAATCTAAGCATTTCATTCGATAGTTCTGTGGGAAACTGGTTATATTCAATGTGACCAAAACAAGCCCAATTGCGAATGCGAAAAGTAGCTAAGAACCTAAGAAACAAAACGAAATTCACGTAAAATTTATATTTTCTGACATGACGGATGCACACTCAGGCACTGCCTACAACAACAAGACACTGCTGTAAGTACTCGAGTGCAGTTAGCGCGCATATAACGAATCCTAACTTGCAGATGCACAAACATACCAGAACTCTTCCTCGACAAATTTGTGGCGCGCACGCATTTCAGTAGGTTCGGCAACCTGGTGAACTTTGTGCTGCGTCCCCGGCGCATGACCTGCACGGTAAGCTATTCCAATGAAGAGGAGGCTGCTTTGGCACTGCGTGAGGGTAATATCTACAACGGTCACGAGTTTGAAATGAGCTACGTAGAGAACGAGAGCACGCCGGCCCAGAAGACTGAGGAATGGGTCGACCCCGATGTGCAGGCGGAACTAAGTGTCTTGAGTGGCACCTGGCGCAACGAATACGGCTCTAGCAAACCAAACGCAACAAAACCACAGACTATGACTACAGCTACAAGTCTCTTCGGCTCAAGCAAAATCGCCTCAGCTGCAACAAGTGGCAATGCTGAACGGGAAAGAGAGAAGGACCGGGAGCGTGAACGACAACGTGCACCCGCTCAATTCAAGACCGCCAAACAGGACCTGGAGGCCGTTATGCGCAAGCCGGCGTACACAAGCGAGGAGAAATATCGCGTCTTGGATGCACGTGACAAACTGTTGCGCCTGAATCAGAAGCGCTCGACAACCGACGCACAACGGTTACAGGGCCACTGCCCGGACATGTGTCCTGAAAAGGAACGTGTGCTTCGTGAATTCCAACGACAAGTGGCAATTTATGAACTGAAGCCGGGCACCGATGATCAGATCGCACATGAGCTCGCCCTGAAGCAATATTCGCGCAGCAGCGCCGATCAGGAGACACCGCTGCCGCATGAGCTGCGCGCTGAACCCGTCCTCCACATGACCATGAGCTATCTGATGCACGAGATAATGGATATCAGTGAGACAACGGATAATCTGGGCGATTGGTTCCACTTCGTTTGGGATCGAACACGCTCCATACGCAAGGAGATTACCCAGCAAGAGCTCTGCTCCCTCAGCGCCGTCAAGCTGGTGGAGCAATGCGCACGCTTCCACATCCACTGCGCCGCCCGCCTGGTCGCCGAGGATCCCAGCGTCTTTGATGCGAAAATCAATGCCGAGAATCTGACGAAATGTTTGCAAACGCTCAAGTACATGTACCACGATCTGCGCCTCAAGGGCATCCAGTGTCCGCGCGAGCCCGAATTCCGTGGCTACATTGTGCTGCTCAATCTGGCGGATGCGAATTTTCTCTGGGACATCTCGCAGCTGCCCGTCGAGTTGCAGAACTGCAAGGAAATCCGACGGGCCATCCAGTTCCACTTGGCGCTGCAGGACACCAATTTCGTGCGCTTCTTCCAGCTGCTGCGCGAACCGGAAACGAGCTACCTGAGCGCCTGCATTCTGATCACCTATTTCATTCGACTGCGCATTCTGGCCATGCATCGCATTGTGCAGGCCTATCGAGCACCGCGCAAATACGAATTCACCTTGCTGCCCGTCCAATATATACGCCAAATGCTGCTCTTCGCCAGCGACGAGGAGACGATTGAATTTGTCGAAGGCTGCGGCCTGACTGTGAACCAAGCAGATCGCGTTGAGCTGACACGCATCCATACGCCAGAGCACTACAAGCTGAGTCGACAGTTCGAGGTGAGTGTGAAGTGGAATCTTAACCAATTGGGAACCTTCATGTACTCTTTGATTCTGCTACTTTTGCTCTCGCTCTAATCGATTCTAACCGCTATTTCTCTCTCTATCTCTCTCTCTCTCCCTCTCTCTCTCCCTCTCCTTCAGCTGGTTGAATCGAAGCGCAATCAGAGCGTCGGCGAATGCATTTGTGGCGAGGAACTGCCGCCGAAATCCCTGTACAGCAATCATCGGCCGCACAACAGCTTCAATGAGCAGGGCTATCTGAAGAGCAGCGCCTGGACAGCCAGAGATCAGCTGCCGAATGCCGTGGAAGAGGAAGAGGAGCCAAGAGCAACGTACACCGAAACAATGCCAACGGCAACAGCAGCAACGGCAACAACAGCAGCGACAACAACAACATTTAAGAGCCCCACATCCACGGATAATTTGTTCAAGGTGCCGTTGTTTTCGGCGCCCATATCGCCAAGGATAAAGCCAGCCACGCCGCCATCTCAAACGCCACAGCTGCAGCCACAGCCGACGATGCCAGCCAACATCTTCGGCTTTGAAATGCCGCAAAAGCAACAACAGCAGCAACAACAACAGCAGCAACAACAACAAGCCTTTGGCTTGGTAGGCTTCGGCAGGAATACAACTGAAGCAGCCAAACCGAGTACGAGCACAGCCATTGGCTTTAGTTTTGCAGCTGCAGCGGCTGCCAGCATGGCAAAGGACGGCCCGAGTGCTGCTGATCTTGCCGAGCAACAGCGACAGCAGAAGGCCGCCGATGAGGCCAAATTTGCTGCACTGCAGCAGGCCATAGCCACGGCCAAGCAGCGTGAGCAGGAGCTGCTGGAGCTGCAAAAGGCGAAGGCAGAGCAGGCGGAACGTGAGCGACAGCAGCGCCTGTTCGAGCAGCAGCAGGCCAAGGAGAGGCAAAAGCGCGAGGAGCAGGCACAGCAAGCGGCCGCCGCGGCTGCCGCAGAGGCAGAGGCAGAGGCGAAGGCGGAGCGCCAGCGCCAGCGACGCATCGAGGCGGAGCGCACGACACAGCGAAATCACCTGCTGGACCAATTGATCGATGAGCAATTGAACGAGCTGTGCAAACGGGAGTTCCGGCTGCATCACAGCGCCCTGGCCATATACGATGCACTGCTGGATGAGCAGATTGTGGAGCTAGTCAAGCGGAATATACGGCGCACCGATTACGAGCTGGGTCTGATGCGTCAATATTGGCGACGATGGCGCAACTACCGCCGCGTGCAGCAGCAGAAGGATGCGCTCTTCGCCTGCCTGCCGCTGAGCTTCGGGGCTGAGTCGAGCGAGCGCCTGTTGAACACGAAGACGGCGGAGCAGCCGTTGCGTCTGATGCGTCGCTATCGCCAGGGCGAGGCCTGCGACTATCGCCAGTTGCTAGCGGGCATGGACGATCAATGCTGGCTGAAGCTCGACCTCTGGGAGCTACTGGCTCACACACTCCAGCAGGAGACGCCCGGCGCTCGTCACTATTTCAAGCTGTTGATCTCGCTGCCCGACAGCAGCGTGGGACTGGTCATGGAGCATGCCTTGGATCGGGGTGTGCTGCAGCAGCCCGTACAGAGCGAGGGCCAGAGCCAGAGAGCGAATGCGCCTGGCCAGCCTGCCTACATAACGGGACTGGCCCACGGTGTGGCACTGTGCGTCCACAAACTGAAGGGCATGCCGCCATCGAATCCGAACCAGATGAGAAATGCCGATGGCATCATATGCTTTGTGGATGTGAAACAGGTGCCGGAGGCGCGTCAACGTTTGCATAGCCTAGTCAAGAGCAGCGGCTGCGACTATGTGGCGGTGATTGTGCAGCAGCAGCAGACGGAAGAGGCACAGCTGGCGGTGCAACTGCAGCTGGAGACGTTGCGCGCTTTTCGCATCTTCGACTGCCGCACCATGGCGCGTGGCAAGCAGAAGCTGCAGCTGGTCGCACTACTCCAATGCGCCGTCCAATTTCTGGCCAAGCAGCCGCATCGCAGTCGCAGCTCACTGCAGCAGATGGAGCTGCGCGAGTGGGTGCTCCGGCACCTGGGCGACGAGTTGTTTGAGCGACTGCGCTATGCGTCGCTAAAGGATGTAGCCATTTGCTGGCGCTGTCGCCAGGTGCCTCAGTTCTGTGTTCAGCTGTACAACGAGGCTGTGCGTCGCCTGCAGCTGGTGGCGGGCGAGCAGCTGGATGATCGACCCCAGCTGCCGCAAGAGCTGCGCGTCTACGTGGAGCCGCTGCCGCCCCAGGCGCCGTTGCCCAATCGCCTGGAGTACTTTGTGAGTGGCTGGCAATCGCGGGAGCAGCGGGCGAAGATCGTGCAGCTTCTGGAGCAGGCCAAGCTGCCGGAGATGCCGCCGCTGCCGGCGACAAGCGACAAATCGCAGGACGCTCTCTGTGAATGGCTGCTCAACTATGCCCAGCTGAGCGAGGACGATGCTCAGGTGGAGGCGGTGGCGCTGCGTGCGATACAAACGCTTGAGCTGCAGCTGCGCACGGGCAGTCCCAACTACCTGGACATTGTGGACATCTTTGCCAAGGAGCGGCTCTATGTTGTCCTGCAACGCAATGCCGCCTCGATACCAGCGGCTATTGTTTACCGGCGTCACAGCATGCAGCGTTACTTTGCGACGCACTGGTATTACGATTGGCCATCGCCAGAAGAGGCAGCAGCAGCTGCGACGGCGGCGGCAGCTGAGAATCCACAACAGGAAGAGCCGATCGAAGAGGCGACTGTATTGGCGCCCCAACAGGAGCCGCTTGACTATGAGCAGGTGCTGCGAAAGGCGCAGGCTGTACTGGACAAATGCCAGCAACATCACCCCGTCGAACGCAAAACATTGACCGTTCTGAACGAACCGCTGGACACTCTGGAGCGCATCATGGAACGGTGCGAACGACATACTTTAAACGTTCCTCACGAGCCGCACTCGCATTGGCGATCCCGACGACAGGCCGAAAACTTGCCCATGCAGCCGGTCAACAAGCGACAGCGTCTAAGCGCCCCGGCGAGTGATGAGTGCGCAGATCTCTTGGATCGCACTGAGCGGTTACTCAACGTCAGCCAAACGGCTGAGGAGAGACGCCTTCAAATACTGCAACGTGCCAATAGGTTTCTATAATTTCCGGAGCATTTATTTATCAATTATACCTGTAATGAATCTAGTTAAGTGAATGTAATGTAATTATTTAAATAAATACGTATTAGGAATTTACACTTTATAAGAAACGATTTTCGATTTACTTTACGTTCGCACTTGCATTAGTTGAAAACTCAAAAGGGATAACGCCAAAAACTATGCTTCTTACGTTATGCAACACTTTGATAACCACCACACATATCGTGTTCTGTATTTCTGCTTTTGTTTTTATACATCTACATATTGATAAATATATATGTATATTTTTTTTTAACATTTGTCTAACAATTTTAATATTTTATTAAACAAGTGTCATGCTATATTCAGTGCCAACTGAAACTAGCTTTACATTCACATCCTATCAAATGCGAGTCATAGGAATTTCAAATTACGCGCCGCCAGAAAGTATGCTTCGCACGTTGTGCGACACTGTTCGATTGACAGTTTGTACGCTGCCTGCTATCGATTGGAAATAGTTTCAAATAAATATCGCACGTTGATTTAGTAGCAAACCCAAAAATTAACACGTAGGCCTTGCCGGCTTTTCTAAGGTCAGTTGTTAAATTTGATACATTTAAGCACAGCACAGACAAAATTCAGTTGAAAAAGTACAATTTGTCTCATACAGAAAATCCAAATTATATATCTCCGCATTTCATACAATTTCTAATTAGTTGCAAGCTATACAAGAGCCAGAAGTAAATTTATACGAAATCTAAAATTAATAAAGTCCTATAAGTATTTGTGCAAACTGTGCCAATTCTTTTAGAAAGTTATACCATTTGTCTAATCTTAAGTCGTTTCGACTCGAAAACAGTCTGTTAACGTGAACAATATGAATAATCTTCCAGGATTCAGCTCGTTTCGTATGCTGCCCTTCGGAGGTATGGAATCAAATATGAATACATTTCTTTTATACATTTTTTTCCAACAGCACTTGGCCGCTGGAGGCGTGCATTGTCCAAAACAATCAACACCCAGGGCGTTGGCCAGAGTCCAGTTTCCGCTATATTGAGCACCTACAGATCGGTGCGCTCTCGCCTGATGAGGAAGATGTCGGTGGCCATGGTGCAACGGCGCTCAAACCTGAGCTTTCTGGAGAAGCGACCCATTAATGCACAGAGTAATGCAGCAGTTGGCTATGCACGACTGCCGGTCACAATGCGCCACTATCCAAAGACGCGCGCCCAGAAGCGCTCCAGTGTCGACTATTTCCCATTGATGATGCCCACATCGAATGTGTGGGCCAGTTTCCATGCGCACCGCACCTATGCGACAGTGGGCGAGAGATTTGAGAGAAACAAAGTAGTGAAACGTCCGAAAACATTGATGGATCGGCCATTGGTGCCGACGCTGGCATTCGAGCAGCCGGAAAGCGAAACGAATGAGAGAGCGGCCCTTCCGGAGGAGTCCGTCATGCCGGGAAACAAAATGAGCCATATGCTGAAGTTTCTGCGCGAGAATGCGAAGCCAACTGGCAAAGGAGATGAGAAATCAGAAAAATTACAAACACCTAGGTTACCCATAATGCATATACTTGACAAGAAGGATCAATTGGCGAGGACTCACACAGCGCACAGCTCATCGCCGGTCGCCCGACCCCTGCAGCCGGGTGCACTAACCAAGCCCAGTGCAAGCCCACAAAGCGGAAGCGTCAAATATCCGCTGTTAGAGAAGCTGACAACACCCGAGATGTCCTTTCTGAAGGCAACCAAGAATGCGTCCAAGTATCTGGAAACGTATGAGACGCGCCTGAGGGCGTTGCGTCAATCGCAACCACTGAAACTGCGACTGCCTGAGGCACTGCAAGACGACAGCTTGACCTTGAAAACGCCCACAATCAAGAGGAGCCAGCTGAGCTACCGCAGCACATACAAGCCACATTTTAAGCCAAGCTCGCCCAGCGCTCTGCAAATGCCGGGCATCAAGGCGCACAAGATATCGATGCCGCACCGGAGCACGCGCACGACCAAGAAGTACAAGTATCCAATGAAGCCGAATAGCGAGCAGGATCGCCAGAATGCGGGCGATGAACATAAGGAACGGGATGATTTGAACAATTTGCTGGGCGATCTATTGAACCAGAGTTCGTCCAAGCAGCAAGTTGGGGCGATCGAATTCAATAAGACGGCGCCGCTATTCAAGCTGGTCACCACCAGCATGGAGGGGCGCAGCAAATTGCATACTCGAGCCTTCGAGAAGCAGCTGGAGACGCCACCGCTATTTCGGGGACCGCCAATTAGGCAACGCAGCCAATCGACGGGCGTTACTCGCCGTGCCATTATATTGGGCCAGAAGGCGGCGGTGCGAGCCAAATCGATCATGGAGAACAAGCTGAGCTTGCTGCTGAAGGCCGACAAGCAGTACCAGGACGAGGAGGATGACGACGAGGACAACGAGGAAAATCACTAGGGCCAGCGGCCATAACATCCATGCCCCCTAACCATAATTCCTGATGTGAGACTTATGCAGTGTGATGCAGTGTGTCCAATCCCAGCCAAGAAATCTAAGATTAATCTCTCTCCAAACCGATCTCAGCACCCTATCGTTATTCATCAACATATGTATGTATGTAGTATGTATGTACGTTCGCCATGTCACAAATTCTGGTTATACATATGTGTATTGAACAGGATATACCATACCAGTGAATGTAACATATCCAATCCTCTCGGCTGTACACTCAATTTTGTCGCCAAATTCTAAATTGAAAGAAAGATGTTAATTATATTTAATTTAAATGTAAACAATCCCATTTATAATAATATTGATTCCAAGAATTAGTATTTGTACTTAAATACATAGATATAAGTACATTTAAAGAAAGCCTAAAATATTCAGGATCGTTGTATTCACTTCTGGAACTGAGACGTACGATCCACAAGACTCTTATTTTTCAATAAATTTTGTAAGTAATTAGAAAAAAAATAAAAAGAATTACATATTTATGTATCTTTCAAGACTCATGAAATCAACAATTCAAGATAACTAAAAGAAAAATATATGTATATGTATATAAAAAAAAAAAAAAAAAAATATTTTATATTAGCTCAGATTGAGCTAAAAAATATTTATATAAATGTATTTACATACATATCAGTCATATCATATACAAATATACATAAAAACATACATATGTATGTGTAACTGTATGACTTTAAGTTAAATACATAGAAAATTGCCAAAAATATTTTTCCACAATTTCCATAATATTCTAGAAATTGTTTGAAGACAGAGAGGTAGATACATCAGCCATAGTGGGCGCCAGTGAGCGCGACAAAGAGACAAACATTGAAGACACACATACATACATGTACACACATACACTTACCTGCACTCATCGTCATTGTCATCGTAAACATGTTTATCATAATCGATTCTGTTTACTTGGCCCAATCCATTTATTTCACCAAAACAAGTCTCAATTGGCGCAGCAAACACACAAAGCGATTGAAAACAAAAACAATAACAAAGCGACTCACGCGATGTTTGCAGAATCGAGCAACCCTTCCCCTTCCCACACCACACTCATTCGCTCGCTCTCTCCCTCTCCCGCTCGCTCTGTCAGCCGGCTGCATGAATCAGTGCAACTATTTTTGGTACACAGTGCGTCGTCAAAGTGCAAGGTCATCCTTCCTGAGGGGCTCACGTGCTTCGAGGGCTGATCTCTTGGCAGGCGCCCAGCGAATGGAACATTTCACAATTTAATGCAAATTTTACAATGCAAATACATATAAATAAAATACATGTTTTTTTTTTTGTTTTGGGGCCAACGACGCCGGCAGCCAAGGATTTTTTTTTGTAGCTGGCGGGCGCCGCGGCGCTAAATTTCTATTGAACAATTTGACTATATTAAACAATTTGTTGTCTCATCAACAATATCATGAATTATATATGTAAAACTAATTGAAACAAACAAAAACGCAGAATATCAAAAAAAAAAAAAAAAAAAACCCTACTTCAAGCTCAACATTTCGCCAACGATTGATGAGATTTGGTTATGTTCTTTTTATGTTAAATTTGTTGTTGTTATTGGAGCTGCTGTTTTTGTTGTTGTTGTTGTTGTTGTTGTTTACTGCAGATGATGCTGCACCTTGCACTGTCGCAGAGCCTCATTGAAGCCCTCGCACAGGGACAGATCAGATTGACCCTGAGCGCATTGCAGGAACTGTTTGATCTCCCAGGCGCAAGCGCCTTGTGGCTCATTGGCCTGAGCTTGCTGGCCATAATAGGGCTGCTGTTGTTGTGGTGCAGCCGGTGCGGCAGCGGCTGGCGCTGCGGCCTCCTTATCGCCCGATCCGCTGAACAGCGATGTGAGTCCATGTCCGACGGTGTGACCGATGGCCGAGCCAACGGCAACGCCTCCAGCGGTTGCAGCCATTTGCTGGAACATCGAGGGCTGCTGTGGTGCTGGCATGCCAACGGCGCTTGGTGGTGCCGCCATCGGTGCTGGTGGTGGTGCGGCAGCACGTGCGGGCACTGGAGCCGGTGCTGGAGCAGCGGCGCGAGCTGGCGCCGGTACTGTGCTGCAATACAGAAAATGAAAAGAAATTTATTAAAATTATAGTTCATGCATTGTTTTTGTCACGCGTTTGAACTTTGCTCGTTGCACAGTTTTCGTCTCGATTTCCGTGTTTATCTGTTATTTTCGGTTACGTAACAACTTGCGACACGGAAACTTCCAGAACTTACTCTACATTTCATTTACCCGCAGTTCAATTAACGAAAGCAGAAAAATACATTGCGCATCGTTGCAACTGTGTTGCAACAAAGAAGAAAACAAAACGTTTCATGTGTTCTTTTCGCGTCATCCAATTTGGTGCCTTTTGTCCAATTGGATTTTCTTACGCTTTTACAGGTGAACTGCGGAATGCAACTTACCGTCTGGCTGATGGTGGGGGGCTAGCTGAACGTCCACGGCGTACCATTTTGTTATTTCTTTTAATTTGATTTTTTTTTATTTGAAATTTGACACGAACGAGTTATTTAGTTATTTACGAGAATTTAACTGTGTAGCTTCGGGTGCTTTGCTTGGTTTTATAAACTTGTATGCGTAAGTAGAGTTGCTTGAAATAATAAATCGATGTCGGATGCTATCGATATTTTCAGTGTGGGTAACTTTTAAAATCTGAATGGGGTAGTGCTGCCATATCAATGAAAATATATCGCTCCACTTATGTTCGTTATAACGGTTAATGGCGGCGAATTTTGAGCGAACTTATATTCGCGCATTCATATGTATTATATGTACATAAAAAGAAAGGTTAAAAATGCGATTCATTCTAATTTTGTCGTTTATATTTTATGCGCTGAGCACAATCTCAGCCGAAGACCTACTTGAGCTGAGCTGCCTCACAGATGAACAATGCATGCAGTTCGAGGGCGGCAAATGCCTCGATTCTCGCTGCATTTGCACGGCACGTGGCGGCGACAGCGAGGAGCGCGTGGATTGCCAGCCCAAAGATGAAAAGCGGAACAATATCGTTGGCGGGCCGTGTCCCTGCACACTGCCCCATGCCGAATGCGATGCGCAGACACAGCAGTGCTTCTGCGCCGCCGAGTATCTGCCCAGCGACGATAGACGTCGATGCCTGTCGCTGAAGGTGCCACTGAACGGCAGCTGTGAGATGGCGCGTCAATGCCAGTCTATGGACACATTTGCCGATTGTCAGACGAAACGCTGCACATGCCAGGAAAACTTTGTATCCTACGAGGGCAACTGCCTGGCACTATTGGGCGAGTGCTTGGAATTCCATATGCAATCATCCACATTCTGACCATTTATTTATCCTTGCAGATCTAAACTGCAGCAACAATGCAATGTGCGAAACAGTTGACGCGTCGATCTGTCTGCCCCAGACCGCCAAGTGCGCCTGCCCCAAAGATCTGGTGTCCAATGAAAACAGAAGTGCCTGCATTCCAGGCGTCGACTATGCCACCAGCTGCACAAATTCCGCCCAATGCCAGGTGCAGCTCGGGGCCGGCAGCATGTGCGACAACAACAATCGCTGCAGCTGCAGCCCGAAGCACTATGCCAAACGGGACGAGACGCTGAACAGCACAGTCTGCGAGCTGCGTGTGCCGTACGGCGCCTATTGCCGCCGCACCGCCGACTGCCAGCAGATGAGCGATGGCGAGGACAATGTCCTGAACTCCCGGATGGAGTGCAAGTGGGGTGAATGCCAGTGTCGCGCCGAATTCCAAGTGGTAAACAACGAGCATTGCGTTGTGAAAGACGCAGCAACGGCCAACCAATTATCTCTCATCTTGCCAATTCTCACTATTTGGCCAATTTATTCATGGATATAGAGAACAAAAAAAAAAAAAAAAAAAACTACAGCCAAAAGGTGGTCTGAACATTCAAAATACAAATACACATACACTCAATATCAATAAAAAGTATTAATTATTGTTCTTAATTTTTAGAGGCCAATGCGAGCGGGTGTGCGGCGTGGCGTTGCATTGCCTGGCGTTGCGATCTCCTGCTTGCCCGCCAGCTGCTCCTCACGCTGGGCGGCCAGCTGTTTGCGCTCCTCCATCTCGTGCTGGGCCTGCAACATTTGCTCCTCCATCTCCTTGAGATGCTCGGCGGCCAGTTTCTTTTTGTCGCGTCCGCTGCGTCCCGTCTCCTTCACCGAGAAGAACATCGGACCGAGCTCCGCCAGCCAGTAGCCATCGACAGCGGTGGCACACTGCATATACTCCTTGGCGGTCATGATCAGCTCATGGTAGACGACATAGTCGGGCGTGGTGCCCAGCCCGTACAGTGCCGATGTGGGATGCAAATGGCAGGGCATGCCCGTGCGCAGATTCACATACTCGCCGATGCCCTTGAGCCGTGCCGCTTGATAGAAGTAGGCGGAGCAGATGCACTTGCGCACAATGTCCCAATCGGTGCCGCACGACTTGACGTTCATCTTCTGCTGTGTCATAATGTCCTTCAGCTGCTGTCGCACCTCGCGCACCTTGCGCATGGCCTTAATGTGTATGAAGTGCTCGTTGCACCACGTGGAGCTATAGCTGTATGGGGCAGCGTGAAAGAGAGCGAAACAGAGAGAGAGAGAGAGAGAGAGTGAGTGAGAGTGCTGCTTCATTTGTCCTTTTGCTTACCTGTTCTGCTTCCACTGCAGATAGACATTGAGGTAGGTCAAGTGATCCGATTCGGGCACCTGGAACTTCTCGCGCACGCCATCCGCCTCCTCCTCCCGTCCCTTGGGGCGATAGAATATGGATGGCACAGACAGCATGGATACTACAAGAAGAGAGGATAAGAGAGGATTCGAGTCAGTTTGCCACAAGATTTTCACATCTCTCTCGGTCATCTCACCTATGATTAGCACCTCGGCGCTGCACTCCATTTGGCAGGCGACGATGAGCATCTGACACTGTGGCGGATCCAGTGGGAACTCGGCCATTTGTCGGCCCAGCGTGGTCAAGGCGCCTGTGTGATCCAGTGCGCCCAATATCCACAGCTGGTAAAGGGAGTTCAGGATGTTGTCCTGCGGCGGGGGATCCATGAAATGGAACTGCAGCAGATCGACCACGCCCAGGGACTTGAGCAGCAGCACCGTATTGGCCAGATTGGTGCGCTGGATTTCGGGCACGGTCAGCGGCAGCAGTTCGTCCTTGTACTGGCGCTGTGTGTACAAGCGAAAAGCCTGACCAGGACCTGTACGTCCGGCACGACCCGAACGCTGATTGGCATTCGCCTGCGAAATGGGATAGATTTGCAGGGCGTCCATGCCAATGCGCGGATTGTAGACCTTCAGCTTGCAGTAGCCGGAGTCAATGACATAGATGATGCCGTCCACCGTCAGCGATGTCTCCGCTATATTGGTGGCCACAACGCATTTGCGTACGCCATCGGCGGACTTTTGAAAGATCTTCGCCTGCAGATCGGACGGCAGCTGCGAGTAGATGGGCAAGATGCTCAGCTCGGGTGCATTGTCGATCTCGCTCAGGCGCTCCTCCAGCACCTCGCACGTGACCTCGATGTCCTCCTGGCCGGGCATAAAGATCAGCATGTCGCCTTCATTCGGCGTCAAGTGCACCTGCAGCGCCTGCTTCACAGCCGACTCCACGTAATCCTCGCACGCATTCTTGCTGAACATCACATCCACCGGAAATGTCCGGCCGGGTATGGTGAATGTCGGCACATTGCCGAAGAACGTGGCAAACTTGGTCGAGTCCATGGTGGCGGATGTGACAATCAGCTTCAGGTCATGACGCCGTGCCACAATCTGCAATCGAAACGAGTCCAATTAAAATACTTGATATGTGGACAAGTAAGAACACTCTAGTCGGGGGTGTCCGGCTAGCAGATACCCTAAACTCGGCGAAATTTTGTGATAATAACTAAAATACAAATAAAGTTTTTAAAAGGTTTCAAATCCCTAGCTTTCATATCTTTTGAGATTGATGAGCTAAATTGACTCAGCTTTTCGTTCCGATAAAGAATTTATATACATAGTCACGCCCCCTTCTGACTGTTACATACATTTTAATAGAACCATTATACCCTGATTTCCCATTTTGAATGGATTCAGGGTATGCAAAGCAATCTGAAATATATAAATCAACAGAGACGAAAGTTTCCGTCTAGGCGATACCCTGTAGCCTTAAGTTTGAAAATATTTGCTTTCTATATTTGGCAATTGAAATACATATATTGAATCGCATACATAGTAAATGCCAAATCAATTACAATAAACAAATCTGACGATTTCTGGGGCATTTCACTAGCTGCTACTCGATGCTGTGGCCTTGGAGTGACTGCAACCCAGCCACCCACCGAAATACATACGTGCGAGCATGACCCAAATCCAGAGCACCGGCCCCTGAGCTGAGCCAAGCTAAACAGCGCATCAAGTCAAAGTCAGCCAAATTCATGTAGCAGCGGCAGCGGCGGCAGCAGCAGCAAATATCCTGCTCATACGCCAACTGTGTTGAGTTGCGACTGAAAAAGCTAACAACGAAACTCAACACACGAGAAATAGAGAGAAAGAGAGCGCGCGAGAGCAAGTGTGTGTGCGAGCGTAGACAACGCGCTCTCTGTGTTTCGACTCAAGCGAGTTAACGATTTCACGAACTGAATACGACAACAAATCAACGATTGCCCACCGGGTTGGGTGGTGTGGGCTGGGTTGTGGTGGATTTTGTCAAGTCGCAGCATGATGGGAGGGGGGGCCAACGTGCTGTGTCGCACGTAGGCAGCTGAGGATGTATAGTAGATCCTGTGTGCTGGCGGTATATATGTGTTGTGTATTTGAATGTGTGCATGTGTGTGTGTTTAATGCCTCTGATTGCATGCATGCCTGGGCCAAAGCACAGACAAAAAGCTCAAATTGCTGTTAAACTAATTCCGTTGCAGCACCTGCTGCAGCAACAAGAACAACAACAACAAGAGCCGCAACGAGCTTCGCGTCACGGACAACTTAACAAGCAAATTGCGCATTGGCTTGCAATGCGGTTAGAAAGAGGTGGGCCAAGCCCACAGCTACACACATTCATGCACACACTCACACACGCACACGATGATTATTATGTGGCTTATCGAGACACGGTGATACAGTGTATGCACAGATGTACCTACACTATGTATACATATCGCTTACGTATTGAGAGTGAAGTGTTTTTTATGACAGCTCACCAACGCCAACGGCAAAGGCGACGGCAACGCCAACGCATTGATTCAAATTTTTATCTCCGAAGCCGAGCGTTAAATAATGCTGAATAATATCCCCTCCTCTACGGCAATTACGATAGAGCATTTCGATATTATGACAGTTAAGTGTGTGTGTGTGTGTGTGTGTGTGTACATACACACACATGTATATGGTTGTTTGTATGTGTCTGTGTATAAAGCTCTTTTAAGATAAGGTGGCAGGCGAAGCGAAATCGGAATTCTCTGATAGATACGAATGCAAATCCCGTTATAAGCACGAATGAAAGCTATAATAACTGTAACTGTAAAGCTAATGAGTTATTTATGGTGCTGTGCAAACTAGATTAATTATTGAAAACGATTTTAATTCGTAATAATTAAAAATTCGAAAATATTGATTTTACTTAGACTTGCTCAACTATTTAATATAACGGAATATTGAAAATTCTTTATAGATATGAACTAAGCTCATGCTGATTGGGAGTTCCCCTTTCGGAAACGCCCCAAGTTCTCCGATATTAAATATTGCTTTACTCGTAAAACACACAAAGTTGAATCGAGGTTTTTGTCGCCTTCTCGAAACTTTACTGATGTCTGTGATTGATAACAATTTTTTTATGAGTTACTCTCTGCTTTAGATTTATTTATGTGAAAAATATGGAATCAAATATATCTTTGGCTTTAAAAATATACTTAAAGTGAAATGTATAAAATATTAGCTAATGATAAATAAGAAGGCAATCAGGAGTTGTGGTTAAATCTCAATCAAATTTTAAAATTCTTTAGACATTAGAATAAACTTACATTGATTTGTTAATATTAGCATTTTTTTTTTTAAGTTTAACCTTCATTTTCAGCTGAAAATGTTTATCACTGAGTATAGTATTTCAGCCAATAATGTGTTTCCATAAGAACCCATACAGTAATACAATATATCTATCACTGAAAGTCAACTTCTAATCTAATATCCCAAACATATTTTGTTATATCTAATGAAACCTGTTAATACAAATATTGCCAATGTTTTGTAATTAATCTCTTCGATTGCAGTACCAGGAACTAATGTAAAGTCCATGAGTATACAGTAGACACCTGATATCAAACGGCTTTATCACTGAACATTCTGGAAGAGCTTGAAAATATATTGAAAGCAGAGATTATGTATGCGTATACAGAGCAAGAGTTCTATTTCAAGAAAAACGTTAAAATTTGCTAATCAAAGGCATATGAGATATGTGCAAAAATAAAAACCTATTTGGTAATTACTAGAAAACGAATAACTGTTATTTACAATCCACTGATTATCGCGGGTTGTTAAAATGATTCAAAGAACAATCGATTTTGCTGATTACTGAGGATTTCTAAAATGATTCAAATATGAATCAATTGCTGATTATTTCGGATTTTTAAAATAGTGCACAGATGAATCAAGGATCTTCAGATAGAATTGTAGAATAATGATAATAGCTCGATTCACTAATCTATTTAAAAGTGCTTCAGATACCAGTGGGATTATATGGAATAATATGATTAATAAATTTAGTTAAGATTATATAAAGAAGAATTTTAAATAAATAAATCTCTCCAGATTATCTGAAATAGTAATATGACTTTTAAGATTAATTATATTAAAGACTTTACAGATTGCGTAGAAATAAATATCTTAAATAATAAGCTTAACGAAACTACTTAAGGCTCTTTAGATATCAGTGGGCTTACATCAAGGAATAATATGATTTGTGGGTCTACTTAAGGGCTCTTCAGATTATAATGCGTAATAAAAGTAATATGATTAGTGAATCTACTTGAAGGTGCTACAGATAAGACAGAATAAAAATAAATTAATATATAAATAATAATAATACTATATAATAATACTATATATATATATGATTAGTGAATCCATTCTTAAGTTCTTCATATATCAGTGAGATCATATGGAATAATAAATAATGATACTACGATAAGTGAATCTACTAAAAAGTGCCCCAGATATCATGTATATAAGAGATGTGTATGTATAGAATTTGTCATATGCATTACGACACAGCTCAAGTCATGAATTGTTTGCCAAAAACAGAATATTTCACATATACATATAGTATGTATTTCAGAGAAATTGCTATCATACAACAAATATTTACTGATACTGACAAACTCCCTTTTTAAATAGAAACTTGGACTACAATCAGAATCAGTTTAATGAGCATAAAATGAAATTTCGAATTCGAGCAAAGTGAACAAAATGTGTATAATATGGCTGAAGAAAATTTAGAACGCGGCAAGGTCGTCAGTCTATTGGCCCTACTTATAGCACTAAAATTGGATGAACTTTGAGCGATATTGATATTGTGAGATAACTGTTGTTCGACTCAATATGCGACATTTCATCATCATCAGCTGGATTAACTGCATGTGTGACTAAGACAAATCACGAGCTACACACACACACACACACACACACGGAGAGAGGCATACATGTGTGTGTATATATACAGCTGATACTGTAGTCTTATTTGATTAGAGTTTTTCTTATAAGCAATGGCATTTAGTGCTTGTCTTTATGAATGTATATCAATGTGTTTGGTACTACGAGCTCCATTTATTATTATTATTTCGTTTTGTTTTTAGTATGGAATGCAGTATATCAATTTTGATAGCGATAAGATTTTAATTTTTTTACTTTTTGCCAGTATCCCACTTGAGTTAGGTTGCGACTTTTTCACTTGGAACATTTACATACAGAGAGAGAGAGAGAGAGAGAGAGAGAGAGAGAGAGAGAGAGAGAGAGAGAGAGAGAGAGAGAGAGAGAGAGAGAGAGAGAGAGAGAGAGAGAGAGAGAGAGAGAGAGAGAGAGAGAGAGAGAGAGAGAGAGAGAGAGAGAGCGAGAGAGAGAAGCAGATTTCAAAGGGAATATCAGTATATCAAACAGTGCTTGCTGGCAATAAATGAACGCTGCTCATAGGGAAACAGGAAATGCGCATGTTTGTTGAAACATTCAATAAACTGATAAACTGATCAAGTTCGCCCCGCAGCTCATCAATCAAAGAAGTCACAAAATCAAAATAAATAAATATATATGTACATAATATATAGGAAATGCAATTGCAAGAATGCAAAAATCTCATTAAAAAGAGGAAAGAAAGCAAAAAAAAAAAAAAAAAAAAAAACAAAACAAAAACAAAACATTTTCGTCGTCATTTGTGGAATTCGATGGGCACAGAGCCAATAAAAATTCTTAGATGAGAATCGGGCCAGACCGCGATACATATATAAAGCTATAAAACAAAAATTAAAGCAACAACAACAAAATTCCATCTATCTTCAGAGACACGAATTAAAAAAAAAAAAAAAAAACGGAATTACTAAAACGTAAAATATATTTTAATTTTTATTGAACGGCATTTTGTTGAAATTCTATAGATGGTATATACTAATATAGATAAAAGGTTTGACATATTTATAGCCATAGCCATATATGTACATATTTTGTATAATAACTAGCTGTGAAATTAGTCAAGTAACGCTTATCTATGTAGTTTACGAGCTGCAGCAAATCATTTTTATATATTACACTCGGAAACTATGATGTACATATGTATATATGTATGTCTAAATAGTAATTTATATAGTATAATTTGATATATGTATATTTACTATTATAATGGGGCATTGACGTTTTCCGTAATACCCATGAGCTGTCCAAATTTGTTTGTCCTTGATCTTGAGATTGTCCATATGCACTGAGAGACGGACGGATTCGACTCACGCGACCCGCCAAGCAATGCCTACTTGGCATATTTCTAATTAAATAATATCTGTATAATTATATATCATCTCTCGACTTTATATTTAAACATATATTACAATCAGAGAGGCCGCCTCAGAATAATGAGGGCAATTAAAAATACAATTTATGCATATGAAAATTTATATGCAGATAAATACCGAATGATGTACTTAAATGTTTAATATATGGGTTATACAAATGGGTGTATGATAAGTATGAGAGATTATGTATAAAATGCCAAACAAACGCAAACATAAAGACAATGTCAATGTCTATTCAGGCGAAAAAAACAGGGTATTAATCAAGAAAATATATATGTATATATGTACATATATCAAAATATATACATATATATATATATAGTTTCAAGTAGGGGCAGACCCTCAATTTGTAGCCAGCTCCCCAGATAAAGCTTTACCTATGACAACTGTAACATGATATGATATGGTTTTCATTGATAATTTCATTTTATGTTTATTTTACTTATTTCTTTTTCTTTTTCATTGTAATTTATATTTTTGTTTTATTTTGTTTGAATGGCGCCTGGCGAACAAATCTATGGGATATGTCTGGCCATATAATTGATGTTTACATGCAATTTTCAGTGCATTTGCATTGCAAAACGTCGGCTGAGGCGAGCGAGTGGGAAAAGCTTTAGCGCGAGTCTGATGAACTGAACTGAGTGGACAGCCGTTGGGCGGGCGGGCGCTGTTGGATTGAGTGGGACAGCACGAAAGCAATTTTACAATTTCTCAGTGGCAGGCTCAAGACTTGCGGCGACAAAGCGGCACGAGTTGACAGAGCACAACAGCTAGAGAGAGCAGTGCGAGAGAGCAGTACGAGAGAGAGAACAGTGAGTGATAAGTGGGGAATGGCGAATTTGCGAATGGTGAGTAGCGAATGGTGAGTTTTGTGCGCTGCTTTTTGGAGGTGTGGCAATGTCTACATACAAACAACAATTCGATTTGGCAAAACTACCTACGAGATGTAAACAAAGTACACTAACACACAGACACCCATTCAATTGAACCCACAGCCACACGCCCACATAATAAACAAATATTTTGCACGAGCAAAAGCACGAGCCAACAACAATACGAAAAAAAAAAAACCAAGCAATGCAAAATATTTATTAACGTATTTAAAAACAATCATGAAATATCGTGGCAAAAAAGCAAAAACAATAAACGCAATCAATGCTCGGAGATTTTTGCATATTTTGTTTTTATCCGCACATTTGCAAGGCATAACAAACGGACTAAAGCAGGCACAATGAAGCCGCAAACGAGTTATGAGCAGCAGATGCCGATGCCGATGCTGATGTCGAAGGTGAATAACACCAGCAGCAGCAGCAGCAGCAGCAGCAGCCGAATGCGAGAGAGTGTACATGTGTGCTAGAGGGAGAACGAAAATGCGCGAGAGAGTTAAGGCAAAAGTGGGAGTGAAACACAAGCTGTGGGCAGAAGGAAGCTTGAAACTCAGAATGGCCCATCTGCTCGCTGGGCAGATTTTTTTGTTAAATTCAATTTAATTTATTCGCAGGGCTTGTCCAACAAAACGAATAACAATAAGCAAAGCTGAAACAGCTGTTGCAGGTCCTTTTCTTCCGCCATGTGCCAAGTACACGGATACATACATACACATGTATTGTATGTGCTCTCTTCATACATACACTCATACACATTTTCATACACACCTCTTAAGGCAACAGGAAGAGTTGGATGCAACGGCGACGGCTGTGAAAACACAAGAATATATATACTTTTTGTTTTTGCATACTTAATAAACACATATAAAAGTATTTATTTTCTGCGTTCAGCTTTCGGTTGTTGTTACTGTTGTTGTTGTATTCGCTGTTTTGTCTCACAATGTTGCGCGCGTTTTATGATTATCTAAAAATAGCTATAAGCAAAGCACATGACAAGCGCTGCCTACGCCGACGCTGACGCCGGCAGCGACGCAGTCGTTGACGTTGTCGCAAACGTCAAACGTTTGCGTTGCGGTTTTGGATTACAAAATTTTTTTTTTTACAAATATGTACACAAGCAACAACAACAACAACAAAATACAGCCACAGGTGGCTGGCAAAAGCGAGCTTAGAAAAAACCTTGTTGAAAGCATGGCTTAAGCATGATGTGCCGTTGTTTACTTCCCTTTCCATATACAATTTCTTTCGCAGAAATATATGCTACAGAAAGCTCGACCTAACTAGAGCTTTTTAGAAGCGTTTGGTGAGTATTCAAATATAATTCTGTCTAGCTTCAAGCTTTCAAAAGCTTAACCAATGACCGCAAATAATGGCGTTTATCACTTGAATCAGATTCCAAGCATACCAATCAAATTCCAACAAGACCTCACTCAGGGCTTTGTCAATTTCATTGTTGTAAAACTGTTTTGACTAGACACTCAATTGAAGGTGTGTTTGTGTGTATGCGTACGCTCTTTCATTCTCTTCTAGTTACTTTTACTGCTATACTCCTACTTTTCTGCTGTTTACTTAAACCTGGTTAAGCCGGACCAAGCAAATAAACGAAAGAAAACCGAACGGAAATAGCTTTGAGTATCTCTGACATGAGACCGAAGTCCGGTTATGGCCAGATATCGACGGCATTCGCCAGCAAAAAGCGCGCTGCGAAGCCTTTAAGTCAAAATGGCTTACAAATTATACAAAATATATAGACAAAACAAAGAACGCAAATAAAACACGTTTTTTGTGTGTTGCTGCGGTTCGCTTTAGATACACACGTAGATAGGCTAGATAAATAGCTTCAAATGAATGCTAAAATATTTATATACATACCTACACCTGCGGTAAAGAAAATAGTAGTTGCACTGTTACCTCAATATTTTGAAAATATTTTCAAACGAATATTAAGATAAATATACATACATATATTTTTATTCATTTAGAGCTCAATCATTAATTTTTCATTCAACATTTAGTGCACAGTCGCACAATATTTTTATTACCGCAGTTGTATGTATATATGTATATACATATATATGTATATATGTACATATGTATGTATATTTATATTAGCTTTACAGTTTTTTATAGAATTTAATCAGTGAACGAAAAGTTGATGAAACAAAAGAAAATAAAACAGTTTTTGAATGATATTCCTGCAGTGGAAGAGCTCAACACAAACAACAACAAAAAAAAGGAAGCCGCACAAGGCCGGGTAACTTCCGCTAGTCTTATTTGTACATACATACATACATATGTACATATTTCATGCAGGCTCTGACCGGCCACTGGCCAAATTAGCCCATTGGTATACAATAGACTGTAAAATGAAAACAAATACAGGTGGTTTAGCTCACATTTTGCTTTACTATTAAAAAATATACACAAATGCATATGTATACACACAGGCGAATATACTCACAAAGGGCAGCAAGAGAAAAAGAGAGAGAACGCGAGTGGGTGGTCAAGCGAGCAAAACTTTAACCGAGTGCATAAAACAGATAATAAACACACACATGCACACTAACCGACACACACACTCATCACATTTCTACAACATGCATGTGCACAAGTGTGTGTGTGTGCATAACAGAGATAAACAATGCACACAGGTCATAACGAATTCTACATACGGTTTCTTAATATTCAAACGGCAATTCCAAACTGGCATAGCTAATTAATGAGAGCTTTGAAATCAGTGATGGCATTTTCAACAGAGATGCGCGTTTTTTGACATGCTGTTGAGTTGAATAAGTTTAAAGCTAAAATATACTGTATAATAAAATATTAATAAATATATATTATTATTATATTAAGTTATTCCACATTCTGCTAGTGTATAACCATATCAAGTATCTCTTATACATACGTTCATATATTATCTTAATACATACATATATGTATATTATTTGCTGTGATACATTTTGATTTATCTAGTTAAATTTATGTCGCATTAATGAATTAAGATTGCAATACAATTTAATTAAATGGCATCAGTAAAACGAATTGATTTATGAATCAAAACGATTAAGAATATGTCAGTAAAAATAGCCACCTACATTGTTCTAACGACCTGTAATCAACGTATTCAATGAACATAAAAATCGATTCCTAGAAATCCAACCAGATCTAAAAGGAGGCCAGCTCGTAAAAAAAAAAATTAATTGTATCAACAATTTTGGACAACTAATTGATTAGTTCTTGTTCTTGAATGTGTTTATTTTTACTTCAAATATAAATAGTCATATACATACATATAAATGTAAACATATGTTAGTTGATTTTGGCTGTTGCTTTTTGGGCACTGACCTACGCACAGTCATTCACATAAAAACTACAATTATAACAAACACGAAGAAAAACAGATGAAAACATGTCGAATATACAATACTCTTGCTGACTTATAAAATAAAAAGCTCGAATAATATCATTGATATAGAAATCATTTTGTTATGCTATTGACAGTTCGAGTTTAATCAAAATATTCTACTATATATATGATATGAATATCTATATGTTTATATATCTTGTTGACATGATAAAACATTCAAAAAGTTTTATAAGCATTAAGTTTTCATGCAAGAGCTTAAAACTTAAGCGATGATAGTATCTCTATATACATATGTAGGTATATACATAGATACATATGTACATGTATAAACTATTGTGATCTGATTAGTGGGCTTGATAAATAGAAATCAATTGAATATAGAATATATAATTATTACATATATTACATATTATATATTTTCTCGCTCAGGTGTTACACAAATCATCTAAAAATTCAAATACCCAATTGCAGGGTATCTCAGGTGCAGCACTTTTCTTAATTAGGAAAACAATTGCAAAGTGCTAGGTGGAGCAGAAGCAAATGCAGCGCTAGCGGTAGAGAGGGGCAGGGGTAGAGGCAACGGCAGCGACAGCAATAGAGGCAGAGGCAGCGGCAGGTGGAGAGGTTTCAAACTGTGGCTGTGGCGTTGACGTCGACAGCGGCGGCGGCAGCGGTGGCGGCAGCGGTGGCGGCGGTGGCGGCGGCGGGGGTGTAGAGAAATGTAGAAATGCTTTAGACCGACACTGAAGCCGAGCAGCAGATAATTAAACGCAGTTGAGCTGAGCAACGCAGCAGTCAATTGGCAGCGAAAATGCGACACGGCATAATCATGAGACCCCGCCACCCAGCCCCTTCTCTCAGCACGCCCCTTGCGCTCTTCCGTGCCCCTGTGTCCCAATGCCGACAAGGTTAAACTATAAATAGATATGGAGAATAACAAACAGCAGCAATAACAGCAACAGCAACAACAACAACAACAACTTGTAGAGCTGCGCGTATTTATATCAAAAGCAACAACAACAACAACAACAACAACGACAACGACGACGTCGACGTCGACATCAACGTCGACTGCGAAATACTCGAATAAATAAATGAAAAACCTGAAACAATTTGTAGAGAGAAGAAACGTTTAAGCGACGCTGCAGCGCAGCTCTAATACCCTGTAATTTAATTATGTGTGTTTGATTTAATTTTATATTACTGTGATACTATTAGTTATTTATATGATTTATATAGGTTTATATTTAGTATTTCAATTTGAATGTAGTACTAAAATGTAATATTTTTGCATATAGAATTAAATTAAATATTATTATTATTATATACAAAATTCTTGTTTTTTATTTTTTATTTATTTATTCTTTTATTTGAAGTTCTTTTGCTAAACCTTCCCACTCAAGCTAACTTCAATGAGGCAACAAATATTCTCAGCCTTTACCTATTTTGATAATAGCTTGTTAATTCAATATATGTGGCCAAAAAATGCGACGTAGCCGCAATGACCTTGGTAAGGGTAAACGAAATGAAAAACTTGAAAATGAAACAGATCCAAAATATATATATGTATATATGTGTATATAAAATAAAATAAAAATATATAAATTAAAATATATAAATATAAAAAAAGTATAACAACGTCAGTAGCGACGTCGCAGTCGCAGTCGACGCCGCCGCCGCCGTCGTGGCTTGGCCCAGTTTTAAGCTTTGGCAACTTAATAGGTCAAATTAATTGTCGTTCGCGATGTCCCAAACGTAACTTATTTCAGAAGCTCACACACACACACAGACAGACGAACGCATTGGTGTACAAGCGAAAGCTGCGACGTCACAGCGAAAAGCTTTCGCAAGCCTTTGAATTGATTGCAAAGCCGAAACGATTGTCCAGTGTTGGCTAACACACTAAAAACATACACAATGACAGCGTCGACCGTGGTTTTGGGTCGACAATATCGATCTGCGTGTCTGAGTGCAGCTCACTAATCGTTGTATGGCCTCCTCCGATAATGTGATTATAGGATTGCCAAAGAGAGAGAGAGAGAGAGAGAGAGAGAGAGAGAGAGAGAGAGAGACACACATACTAATTGATATGTATGACAGAATATTCAAGAGGAATACATTGCGGGCGCCCAACTGTGCCCCACCCCCTAATGCTAGAAAATGAGGGCAATACAATTTCAGATTCTGATTGCAACCGTAACCCACAACTTGTCAACAGCATTTGGGGGTGCGAATGCACCCAGAAGACAAACAAATGAATAAAAACCAAATAGATAAATGTATACAACAAAATTTTTGCAAGTTTTTTTTCGCTTTTCGTTCAGTTCCCCTGCACTCGAGTGTATATATTTATGTATAATTAGATATGTATATATCTGCAGATTTTGGCAGATGATATATAAGTAATATGTTTATTGGATTGCCTAAGCAACTTGTTAATAAAACACTTTTCTGTAAAGTAAGGAATGTTTCTAGACTCTTCTTCTTGAGCTCATGAGAATTGCATAGAAGACAAATGCAAAGCAAAGTAACGTAAACATATGTATGTAGTTACATATATCATATATCAACTGGCGCCTCTGGTAAAAATGTAAAAATAAATTTCAAAGCAACCATGACACAGTGACCGAAAGTTGCTGGAAATTGATCAAGTTCAAGATTTTGGGAGTAAAAACTATCTTCTTTAATGCCTGAAATAAACATACATATGTATGTATGTATTTAATCATTTATGTATTCATGTTTTATTACCCATATCTTTATTATTCTTATTATTATTGTTATTATTATTATTATTGTTATTATTAATATTGCAATCAACCATAAACAAATAATCAACAATTGCCAATACAATAAAACTGATCAATCATTTGTTCACATATTTTTGGGGCCGCCTGCCATGTGACGTGTGTGTATATACACATACAGTTACACACATACACACATAGAATACATGCTACAAGTTAAGCATTTTGCTGTACCGAGCGTGTCGGAGCGCAAAGGCAATGAAAATAACAACAAAAACTACGCCGTTAACAAAAAATTTCAACAATATACATACATTTTCTTATAAGAATAAGAAGGTCAGACAGCCAGTGATGTCGCTGTTGGCGTCGCAGCCACGACTGACGTTGTCAACGCTAACCGCGGCAGCGGCAACGATTGCGACTGCGATGCCTAACGTCAGGTAAGCGTTTTAGTAACTACATATGCGACAAGCACATAATTAAATTGATATCCCAGCAATTAAAGCGATAATAAATAACAAAAACAAAACAACTGTAACAATAAACACATAAAAGAAGAGTATAACAACATAAGGCGCAAAGCCTAACGGAACGTGCAACAAGCCCGTCGCCGTAACAGGGGTACAATGGCAGCTTCGTAACTCACCACACCAAAGAGAGAGAGAGAGAGAGACAGAGAGGGAGAGCGCAAAGAAACCACCACAAAGAGAGCGAACACTGCAGACGACGACGACGACGCAGCCGACGACTCGCTGGCTAGCTGACAAACCGAAACCGGCTTTGGTTATAAATAAACCTTCGCTATGCTGGTATTTGGCTTTCGAGTCTCTAGCGGTGCAGTAGCAGCAACAGCAAGCAGCAGTAGCAGCGAACAAAACAGAAAAGCAACAAACGGCGTTCAGGCGAAAAACACGAACTTACCGAAACGAAATCGCTGTGAAAAGAAAATACATAAAAGAGACCAGACCAAGCAAGAAAAATTTACAGACACTCGGGCGCACATGCATAGAGTTTTGTTTTTGAAAATTGCTGTTTTGTATGCTGATTGAAACACACGAATTTGTGCTTCTATTTGCGCTCTATCATATTTATTTAAATACAAACAGCATTTCCATTCACTCTAGTGCAAAGCACTTGTGCTCTATTTATTTATAAAACTTATTTTATTATTTTTGTTGTTGTGTTGCTTTGCGAAAAAAAAGACAAAACAAAAGCAAAGGAAACTTGAATTGGAGCATCGGGCCAAAGGCAACGCAACGCAACGATAAGCGGGCGTATACAAAACAAACGAGGAACGCATTAGACAGAGAAAGAAATAGAAAATAAGAAAAGCAGAAAAACTAAAGAAAACAGGGGATTAGAGCTAAACGCGCGCGCACTGTTTGTTAGTGTGAATAAGTGAAAGTTACGCGCGCGTGTGCAACGACATCGGCCACGCCCACGCCCAGCCACGGCACACCGCCCACAGACAATGAACCGATCAAACAGTTTTGTCAGCTCACTGAAATGGTGGCCACTGCAGGGCCACAACAATCAGGCAACGCCACCGAGCGCCGGAGCAGCATCGAATGGCAGCAGCAGCGCCGGCTATTCTCAATCGGCGCCCAGCTCTCCCACATCGAATTGGCCGCCGTCGCTGCTGCAGAACCATCACCACCACAAGCTGAGCGTCGGCGCCAATGTGAACGCAACATTTGGCAGCAGCGTCGCCGTACAAAAGCTGCGCGAATCCAAATGGTTCAAGCCCGAAGAGCATCGGATTTTCTGCGCCGTAGTCGAATGTGGTTTCATTGTGGAGGTGCGCAGCAGTGCTGCTGCCAAAGCCGCTGCCGATGCAGCCGCCGCTGCCGCAGCTGCGGCCGCAGCCAGCGATGCCGATTCCCTGGACATCGATTGCCCGGTGCTCACACTGGCGCCGCCATTGATAATACCACGTAACGGCAGCAGCAGCATAAGCTTTCTTGAAACACAAGATGAAAACGAGACGCCGGTAGCGTCATGGTACGGCATCGTACTGTGCAAGGTGGCCAAAGGTGAGTACACAAAATACGAAAAAGCGATTGGGGTGAGGGAGAGAAAAAAGCTTTCCTCTGCTCTAGCTCTAGCTGCTGTTGAAAAGCTCTTGACAGTCTGTGCATTTTATGTCGTCAAAAATTCTGACTACAAAAAAACTGTGCAAACTTTTTTGTTTTGATTTTTTTGGCCAATTTAAGTGGCTCTTCGTTCTGTTCTTGACCCAAAAAAAAAAAAAAAAAAGAAAGAAACAAAACTGCTGCGATATCAGATTTTCTTACTTTTGAGGATGATTAACCACATTGCAGACGTCAGAGCAATTAAACTAATCTCACAAGTTCGGCACATGCTGATATTTGAAAATGACATTTAATAAAATCAACAAATTTTATATACATAATACACATGTGTGTGTGTGTATGTGTATGTTGTATATATGGGCGCCTTTTATCTAATCGAAGACAACAACTGCCGAGAGCTGCCTACAAGAACAAAAAGCACTTCTCAGCGGTTTGAAGAGGCAGCAAAAATGGCGCCAGCAGCGCAGCGGCGCAGCAACGAACTTTGCGACGCGTCGCACGCACGCATTCACACACTCGCACACACACGCAAACGAATAGTATACATTACACGTACGCAGACATACAGTATTTCGCTCTCACACTTACAGCAGCTACATGACCATTCACAATGCTGCGCTGACAGCTGCCAGAACATTCCATTTGTATGCGTGCGCAGAGTGAACAAAAAATGTAAACACACGAATACTTGAAATATTGCAGACAATGTGCGCCTTGTCATAGGCAGCGGCAGCAGCACCAAGAGCATCATGTGCTTTGAGTCACGCATGCTGCTGTTTTTTTTTCTTTTGCATTGCTCTGCCGACAGCACGTTCACCAGCCTTTGGGACTCAGTCCCAGTCTTGTGATGTGTGGTGAACTTTTCTCTACGACTTAAAAGCTTACATTACGTAGTGACATTCACCACTACGAAGACGACTGTTGCATCTCGTGCTGCGAACAAGTCACCAATAGTATAACGGTGGGTGTTAGGCTTTGTTTGCAAATGCATACATTTATATGCATGTGTATGTTTATACATGTGTACGTGCGTGTGTGCGTACATGCGTTTGCTATGATAGTAGAGCTTTTGATTTTTAATTGCATGCCGTGTGGTGATTATCCTGTACATTGACATGACAAAATAAGCTGGTATTAGCATGCATGTGTATGTGTACGTATGTAAAAAAGGCCGCATATACATATATATGTTTGTATGAATATATTTATATGTATGCAGTGACAGTGGTATAAGATTAGTTCTATGACAATTTCATAGAAACTTCAGCTAAACACAATTAAATGTTTGCTTATTTTTGACGGACAAACGTAATGTACATATGTATACATATACTTATATGTATATGTAGACACACTTTTGTTAGACAATGATATACTGATAAGAAATGCTGCAAGCGTAATTAACAAATGTTTATGTAATTGCTGCATTTGAAGATAGAATGGTATGCTGGATAACAACGCGACGTCATACATATGTAAATAGCGCTTATCTGTGTCTCGTCGGAATAAGGCTTATCGCTGCCCACACATACATATATACATACATACATATATACGTACACAGAGTGCACCAACAGGTGCCGCTTTGTAATACGTTCAATGAACTATAAGAAAGTAATATTAACATTTATGAGCAATCTGTACATGAGCTCCCTTCCCCTTGCTCTTCCGACTGAGCTAAGCAAACACATTTTTCCCACGACCTGCGATTACAGTTTACAGTTATTTAATGATGAAATCTACGTTGGTGTGTATGTGAATGAATGAACATGAGTGCCTAGGCGATTACATACATACATATATAGCTGACATAAGACATGAACGACTTAAATAATAACCAAGCCAAGCTACCCACAGTCCTCTTCAACGATTCGCCCACACAATGGAGCAAACAATTTGAAAATGCGCGCAAATTAGTTGCGCATGGCAAATGCTTAGAAGCAACAACAGCAACAGTAGCAACAGAAGAGCAAAACAAAAAGGAGCGCAAAAGTGTGAAATATTAGCGATGCTAATTATAGATGATTAAAGCTCATGTCATTCATAGAAAGCATACGAATAAAACAAAAACAATAAAACAATTACGCAACTAAGCAAAAACAATGAATTATTGCTGTTGTTGGTAATGTGTTATAGCCATCTAGTTTATGATATAATACAAGGCCTACAAAAAAGTAAAAAGTAAAGTAATTTTAGCGCAGTCAACTTAGCTCATTACTTAACAGTAATTTCAATCATTTCATAAGCTGCATTTAAAACGAATTTAATATTATTATCAAGAAGTATTTTGAAAGACTACATTTTGTTTATTTATTTATTTATTTTTTTTTTTTTCATTTAATATAATTTTTATTTTGCTTGCACAAATTTGTGAAATTGCAAATTGCTTTTGCATTTCGTGAGACTGTGCAATGCTCTTCTATCTGTCATCTCTAGGATAATCGATTGCAGTGTGGCCACAGATTGCGGCCTGCAACTGTAGTGTTGTATAACAAATCAAATTGAATAGAACTAGCAGATGGGCAACGCTGCAGCAATTTAAATTTGAATTTAAACGAATCAATTGACAGCCAATGCAGATTGCACCTGTTTGTTTCTTTGCTTGTTTGTCTGTCTGTGTGTCAGCGAATTGAGATTGTCGTTATGAATTGTTTAAATTGATGTCAATATATTGATAATAATATTAATGTGTATGTGTGTGTGTTTGTATATTGCAGACAATAAACCAAAACCGGAAACTATTGAGATCTATTCTGTAAAGATACGAGAAAACGGAACCTACAAGCTAATCAAAATGTCATTGGCCGACATCTGGAGCCACGGCTGGGAATTGCGCATCAATAACTTCGCTGACAAGGAGAAAGCGCCGCACAACGAAAAGGACATACGCAATCAGGTAAATTTTCAATATACATTTCGATTCTATTTCAATTGTTTGATTGCGTTTTTTTTTTTTTTTGCTGTCGTCTTACAGGTGTCGCTGGCACGCAAGGCCAAGCAGAGTCTGTGGAATAATAATAAGCATTTTGTGTACTGGTGCCGTTACGGCAGTCGCCAGCAGGATGTGCGCAAGCGACAGGTAACGACGAGTGCGAATCACGTGCTGCTGCATTTGATCAACTGATAAGCGACGCACCTATATACTCTAGCTGTATATAGGTAGTATCACATTCTGTATATTCCAAATGCCCGCCACACACACACACACACAAACACACACACATAGACAACTAACATACACATGAACACATTGTTATAGGTGCAACAGCAAAGCACACACAAACATACACACACGCTCGCACAACTGTTAACTTGGCCAACTTTAAAAAAAAAAATAACGGACAAAAATCAAAAATTGTAATCGAAATATTCATATATACATATTGATGTATTGTATATGTATGTATGTACTTGCATTCGACAGAGCTATGCCAAATTCGATCGATGTATATATAGATATATATGTATGTATAAATATATATGTATATATACGTTCAGTGATCAATCGCAGCGTTTTGATAAACATTCATTAGTTCATCAATTGTATTTTGTGTCAGGCTACACAGCAGCAGCAGCAGCAGCAGCAATAATAATAATAATAATAATAGGCGCAAGCAATAATATAATAATTCTAATATTTATATTAATAATGCAATCCGCCTGTGTTATTTAATCGTATTGCAAATCTTTACAAGTAACCAAATGTATCTTGCAGATGTCCGAGTGCGTGAAATGGGGCAGCGTTGGCATGAATGCGGGCATGTTGCTGGTGCTCAATAATAGGCAAAAGTGCCACTCCCACTCAAAGTAACTAACACACACACCCACACACCCACACACACTCTCTTATAAAGCATATGAACACACATATATATTATATATATACACTGGCATATATACATACATATACATACGTACGTACATAGATTGCTTGAAATTCTTCTTCTGGCTTTGTCACAGAGCGAAACAAAAGAAAACCAAACAAAACCCAAAGCAAATTGTGATAAGATAAATCATATTTTAGCGCCAAACAAATGCAAATATATGTATATTTATTAACATATGCTTACTATATATACGTATGTAAACGATATGCAGAAGAAACAACAACAAGAACACAGCGAATGTTAGAGAGCAGGCTCTGAATTTGTTACTTTATTTAATTGGCAGTATTAGATTAAAATTAAAAAAAAAAAGTGGCTACTACAACGTGCACACACACACACACACACATTTGCTGTTGCAACTTTGAGAAAATGCAAAATACAAATTGTATTTGAAATTTGTATATTTGACAGAGAGAGAGACACACTGTGAAATTCGAAAAGACTTAACAATTTGTTGTTTTTTTTTTTTTTATTATTATAATTATTATAATTATTGTCATTACTGTAATGATGTATTATAGCTATTATAATATAATAATTATTATATATATATATATTTATCTATATATATATTCTGTTGTCATAGAGATATTAATAATCGAGCAGGCACTTTTTTGCTGTTTTCTACAAAACAAAGAAAACAAAAACAAAAAGCAAGCAAAAATGGCGTTTTGCAACACTTTTTTGCCACTGCATACTTTTGTGCGCGCGCTTAATTACTCTACATAAGCGCGCTGCACATATTCCCCCCACACACATACACACAGAAAGTCACCACATCTCAATTCATGCATTGCGCGTAACGTAACGCAACGTGACGGAACGTAGCGTCAACCAATTAGTTTGTAATTGATAACATTCACACACTCACACACACATACATACACATAAATATATAAATACGTTTAACTATATATTATGTATTTTTGTTTTTAGTCTCTTAAGCGATTTTTAAAATATTTATATATATATATTACTACATACAATAATATATACATTTGGCAATGTGAAATTTAAATATGAAATGTTTGTAAAATGCTTTATATATTTGGATATTATTAAATGTTTACCAACGGACAACTAATTTAAAAGAGACTTTTATTTCAATAAATATTATAAAATGGGCGCTAGGAATACCCTAGAGAATTATACATATATAGTTTTTGATTTTCAGCAAAATTTTGATGACGACTTTTAATATTAAAAAGCCCAAGATGAAATTCTGCTTTTATCCCCCTTATAGAAACATTTAGAGAAACGCTTCTCATACATTTCATAACGCTCGGACAACTTGACTTGAATGTTCTTAGGGAGAGGTGGAAACACATATGCTTGAAACTCACCTCACGCAGCAATCCGAAGAGCACGTCCGTTGAGAGCGAACGCTCGTGAGCCTCGTCCATAATGATGGCCGAATAGCTGTCCAGGTCCGGATCGCGCAGGCTCTCGCGCAACAAGATGCCATCGGTCATGTACTTGATAACGGTACGCTCGGACGTGCAGTCCTCGAAGCGTATAGCATAGCCGACATCCTCGCCTGCGTAAGGGATTCAGTTGTAAAGCGATGCGGATTGAGTAGGCTGGCATTCGACTTACCCAGTTGGGTGCCCATCTCGTCGGAGACGCGTTTGGCCACCGACATGGCGGCAACACGACGCGGCTGGGTGCAACCGATCATGCCGCGTTTGCTGTAGCCATCCTCGTGCAGATACTGGGTGAGCTGTGTGGTCTTGCCGCTGCCTGTTTCACCCACAATGATGACCACCGAGTTCTCGCGTATGACATTGAGCAGCTCCTGGCGTGAGGCGAAGACGGGCAGGAAGCGACGCTGTTCGCCGATTGTCTTCTTGCGCGAGAAGTCGCTTTTGCCCTTGTTGTCCTGCATGTCGCGCATGTGATCGGCGAACTTCTGATCCTTGCGATAATCGGCCGTGTCGTTGTCCCTATCGAATTTGGCATCGTCCTCGTCCTGCGGCCGCTGCACGCCCATAATGTTGCCCAGCTTGGTGCCGCCCAGCTCCCAATGTTTCTTCTGCGCCTTGCGGCGCTCCTTTTGCTCCCGATAGTTGCGCACCAGGAGGCTGCCCTTGCGCGCCAGCAGGGCCATGTCCGAGGTGGGATCCTTGACGGGCACCACCGGCTCCGGCTGCTTGGTGAACACGATGCGGCCGTCCAGAAACGGTGGCACTATATGATGAACCAGCAAATGGACTCGCTCCAGCGCCTCCTCGTCGAAGTCATCGCTCACATTGATGGAGGTGACAACGCCGGAGGTCAACATGCGATTACGCTCCCACAGCTCGTTGTCGCGATTGTTCTGCCGCTGCTGGGCGCTGATGCGCTTCTTGCGCTTCTGCTCCAGCTGCTCTTCGCGACGGCGAAAGTAATCGGCATTGCTGCCGCCGAACGGATTGTTCTCGTCGTCGTAGCCCTCGTCTATGTTATACCATTCACGGTCCAGGCGTCGCTGCTCCTCTTCCCACATATCACGCAGCTCAGCATCTTCGGCCCAGGGTGTTGCGCCGCTTCGCTTGCGATCGTGCGCCCACTGATTGTAACGATGTGCGGGCGTGGCACGGGTCGTGTCATCGGCATACCGGCTGCGACTGCTGCCTCGCTCGGACCAATCGCCAAAACTGGAGCTACCACCGGAGCCAGCGCCGCGTGGTGTGGGGAAGTCCCAGTCTGATTTGCGTCCACCGCTGGTCTCGCCATCGTCATCATCCCAGGAGCTGCCGGAGATACCGCCACCTGGTGTACCCGGCTCTCTGGGTGTGTTCACGCTGCGCACCGACGCCGAGCGATCTCGGTTGCGATCTCGATCTCGATCCCGGTCCCTGTCTCTTCGTCTACCATCTTTGTATAGCTCCTGGTCCTGTTCTCGTGCTCGCTTGCGCCTCTCATCGCCGCGACGCTGTCTGTCCCGCTCACGCTCTATATCTCTGTCTCTGTCTCTCACCCTGTCGCGATCCCGTTTGCCATCTGAGTCATCACGCGTCGATTTACGAACGGCGCCTTTATGGCGATCCCGATCTCTCTGGATGTGCTCGCGCAGCCGCTCTCTAGCCTTCTCAGAGACGCCGCCCGTGTATGATGGCGTCTCGTCTTTGTGTTCACGTAGCTGCCGGCTAAGCTTCTCGAAGCTCTTTGTGTCGGGTTTCTTAAAGGCAAATTCGCTGACAGGCGTAGAGGCGTTGGCTGAGCTAGAAGGTGTGCCGCCGTCATCGTACTCATTGTCCTGAAAGGAGATCAGGCGTGCTTTTTCAGCACGTCGCTTGGCCGCTAGCTTGTCTAGGCCCAGAACCGAACCTTTCGGCACCTTAAAGCTAGGGCTCTTATTGTCGCTGTCTTTGGGCTTTTTCAGCACCAGGCCGCCACGCTGCTCCTGGCCTGAAGTGCCCTCCAAGCGATGCACGCCTGCATCATCCTCGGACATGCTATTATTTCGCGTTTATTAAGTTATCTTTTGTTTCCACAAAACGTACCGTGCGCGTTTCAGAATAGAGGTGGAATACTATCGATATAATTATAAAAATACCGATAGGTGGCAATACGCGACAGTTATTCTTGAACAATTTGTATATGAACTTTATTAAATTGATACTTTTATAATAAATTTCTTATTGCTGTTAGGCTCTTCGACTTTCATGCCGCAACCAGTACAAATTTAACAATTTTAAATAATTCGAGTTATAAACAGCGAAAACATCTCATCTCTACTTCACAGCACAGCTGAGTGCTGTAAATGTGTAACAGACTCTCTGGCAACTCCCGTCAATGGCGGCGAAAATAAAACAACAGTTAGTTTTAACGTAATCAACTTAATCGTTTATTAATTTTCGTTCTCTTTTTCTTTCTTCTTTCATTGTCCATCGGGTACAGTTTGGCTTATCCAATTCAGATATGGTGGATTTCCAGCCTGTATGGGCAGCGATATTACCTCCGCCACGCTATATGGGTGATTCTCGCGCACAAACTTGCTCAGCTCATCAATGCGGGTGGTGCGTGTCTTGATCATCATAAGATACTCATTATCCTCGTTCACCTTACCTTCCCACATATAGATGGACTCAATTTGTGGTATAATATTCACACAGGCTGCTAGTTTCCGTTCGATGATGCCGTGCGCCAGTTTCTTTGCAGACTCCTTGTCGGGTGTTGTCACAAAGGCAACGGAACTGCTGCCTGCTACATAAACAGGATCTGAATCCATATTGCTTAGTTTATTATTACTTATTTGGTTTTGGCTGCCAATGGAGGAGCTATTGCCGGATGTACTGCAAGCGTTTGTCGCAAAGGCCGTGCGGCTTGTGACGGCGGCCGTAGCAGCAACAAGTATTAAATTGCGAGTGAGTAGCCAACGATAGGGCACCGACCTTGCCTTTCCCAGATATTGCATTAAATGCACTTTGCTCGGCCAATGAAACGCTGTGAAATAAAAACAACACAACAGTCGCCGCGATACTTAACAAAAAGCATCGAAATATCGGAATGTTTCTTTTCTCGTTAGCTATCGATATAGGTGAGCTTACACAGGCGATATTTCCAAAGTTTTAATTTTTTTTGATTTGCCAGAATATCAACTTTCGCTTGAAACATAAAAAAAAAAAAAAACGGATTATTTACTTTTTTATTATTTTTATTTTATTTTTTACATAGAATTTGTCTTAAATATCTACTTTCGCACGTATTTATAAATGTTTAATTTTAAATTGTAATATGACGCGAAATAAAATAATTATTTAATAAATCTGGTAGAAATGCAATAAAAAAAATTGAATATACTTTTTTAACTTAAGACTAAATTATTTTTTTTTGCTTCACTATTATGGTGCGCTGTACATTGATGGGGAGTCTAATTTACAACGCACACATGCGAGTGATTGGATTGGAGCGAGTATGCGTAGATGGTTGAAATGTGCCTCTAGGGATTTGGCTGATGCTTGTCCCTAGTCCGCTTCGTGCTTGTCCGAGTCGGGCTTCGATGCCGCATCATTTGCTGACGTCGGCGCCGGCGGCGGTGGCGGCTGTGAGGCAGGCGTTCCACTCAGGGGTGGTGGTGCAGCTGTTGCTGCTCCGGCTGGCCCTGGAGCGGCTGCTGTTGGTGGCGGCGCTGCTGCTGCTACTGCAGTTGGCGGAGGTTGGGTCGCCTGTGGCTGTGGCGGTTGGGGTAGCGCATGCGGTTGTTGTGGTGGCGGCGGCTGTTGTTGTGCTGCATAAACCGCGCCCGGACCTGGCGCCGATTCGTGCATGTGTCCCGGCGGCGGTTGCTGTGGTGGTGGTGGTTGTTGTTGTGGCTGCGGCTGCTGCTGTTGTTGTTGTGGTGGCGGTGGAGGCTGCTGCTGCTGCTGTTGTTGTTGTTGTTGTGCCGCACCAGGTGGTCCACTGACGCCGCCATGCTCCCGAGCGCTGGTAAAGTGCAGCGGCGAATAGGGCTGATAGGGCGGTAGGTGCGTGTAGTAGGGCTGCGGTCTCGAGTGCGGTCCATACTGCGGCTGGTAGTAGTGCGTGTGCGAGTGCTGGCCGGGACCGGGTCCACCATAGTTGGCATAGCCCATGTGGGGCAACGGCGGTGGCAGACCAGGCATGCCGCCAGGTGGTGGCTGCTGAGGCGGCTGCTGCTGTTGCTGCTGGGGCGCCATGTGTGGCGGCATGTGTGGAGGCGGTGGGCCACCTACATGCGCATGTGGATGCATTTGCGGAGCTGCTGCAGCTGTCGGTGGTTGTTGTTGCTGCGGCTGCTGCTGCTGTTGCTGCGGCTGAGGAGGCGGCGGCGTTGGCGTCGTCGCTGGCGGCTCATTGTTTAGCGGGGGCGGCGGTGGTGTTGCTGCAGGCGTGGCTGTGGGCGTGGTTGCTTTGCCCGGCATAGCCAGCACCGTGGGTGGCGCCGGTTTCATCGGGTCTTTGATGGATTCATTCAGCGGCACCGGCGGCAAATCCAGTTTGTCGTGCTTCGAGGGCGGCGGCGGCGGTGGCACTGAAGGCTTTGGCGACGGCTCAATGTCCATGGGCTCCGGATCCGTTTTGCTGGCCAACTCATGCACAGGCGCGGGTTGTGGCTGTGGCTGCGGTGGCGGTGCTGGCGCCACCACAACGGGCGGTTTCACCGGCTCCGGTTTGGGTGCAACACTCGCCTCGGGTGCCGCCGGCTGCGACTGTGGCGCCTGCTGCTGTTGCGCTGCATCCTCTTTGCGATTGGGCCCCTCCTCGATGCGCTGGCCCCGCTTGAAGTCCTCGTACATGCGATGCACCATTTTCTGAAATGTGTCCTCGTCCACGGCGGGCTTGCAGTGGCGCTTGAGCTCCTCTTGGAAGGCATCGCTCGACTCGAGCATTCGTTGCTTTTTCGCCTCGAACTTCTCCTCCATCTGCTGCAGCTCAGCCTCTAGCTTGGTCTGGTGCATGGTCAGGGAACTGACCTGACGCTTGAGCACCTGCATCCGTTGGGTGGTCACCACGGAGCGTACGTCGGGCACCACGGCCTCCGAGAAGATCTCGTTGATTAGCCGATGGTTGCGCAAATAGCGCGCATAGGCCATATGCTTGGCCGTATAGCCTTCATCCAGATCGTCCTCATCCTCTGCCGGCTGTATGTCGATGCGGCGCTCGTGTTGGCTTTTACTGCCGCCGCCACGCGACGGCGTCTCATGGACATCGGTTATCTCAGGTTTCACCTTGGACTTGGCCGATATGTAAGCCTGGTAGGCGGGCGTCTGATGATATGCCTTCAATGCCTTCTCATACTCCAGCTTCTCGGCCTCGTACTCGTCGATATATTCGGTGCGCTCTTCCTCGCTCAACTGCTTCCACATGACGCCAATCTTCTTGCCCAGCTCCCATAGCTTCAGTTCCGGATGCTGTGCCTTTACGCTGTCCCACACACGTTTCGAGTACCGCATATAGGGCAAAATTGGTTTCTCTGGCGGCTTCGGTGGCTTTGGTAAACGGGATTCGGTTTGCGTCTTGCTGCTCGATGATTTGGTCACTTTTTGTGGCGTGAACGCTGGATTTCCATAATTACTATGCGTAAATATGGGCGTCTGATCCTTATTCCTATCACCAGCAGCGCCACCGCCAGAGGAACGAGACCGGCTACTGCCACTGCCGCCACCACCACCACCGCCGCCACCGGCCCCACCGCTTGGTAGCGGAGTTGCCGGCCCTGATGGTGCCCCAACAGCGATTTGTTTGTAGTTGCTGGGCAGCGCCATGTTTAGTAACATATATATATAGTTATATTTTTTAACTTTTTTGAACGTGAATTGTGTTTTGCATAGATTTCCAAAGCAAAAACAACAAAAAAAAATCGAGTTTAATTCACGCGGACGCCATTGATGGGTTTTTCTCTATACTGAAAATTGGAGATAGCATGCAACGCGTCACAGCAATCGCTAGCCGATAGTTTTCATGCCATATTCGCGTGTTTCACAGCACTGAATTTTGATTCAATTTGATGAAATTATTATGCATTTTTCAGTTGTGTGGCAAATATGTAATTATTTTATTAAGTTACTTATTTTTATCGCAACATTCATTAAGAGAAACAACAGTTGTATTATGATTATTTATTTTTAAATTCTTGAGAATTATATGTATATATTAAAATGTTATAAACTAACATGGATTAATAACATTATTTATTATGTAGTAAAAGAAATTGATTATATTGTTAAATATCTGAACTTATATTATCTCCAAATGCTTTGTAATGAATTAGAAGTTCGTTTATAGTATGCGCGTTCAAGTGAACTAGTTCACAACGGAATGTACCAGCTGTAGCACCGGTCAATCCAATACGTAATGTTTTCAACAAATTATGTATTATAGGAAAAGAAATGATTTGTTTTGTAAAGAAACACTTGGTTGTTGATACTTAGCAAATGTATTAGATATTTTCGTTGAACATAGGATGCCTTGACTCCTCGTCCCCGACCTGGACTGGACTAAAATCTTACTAAATCAGTTTACTTTCAACACTAGACGGGAGCAGAAGTTTACCAAAAATAAAATAATTCGTAATATATATTTTTATTGTAAATAAAACGCATAGCTTTTGGCTTTTAAAGAATGGAGAGAATACGTTTATTTATACGTGTCGGGCAGGCAATCAGGAGGACTCACCGCTTCAATCATATTTCGGCACTTGTTCGTCGCAACTTCACGCCCTCGTCGGTGGACAGCGACAGCAGCAGAGGGCATGGGATTGGTAATGGCAGAGCATGTCGGCACTGCAGCAACCAGCTCGCGCCGGACTACGTTGTGGATGACGTGCTATATGACCGTGTCTGTACGGAGACATTGAATTCACTGTCCGACTACTTTGACGAACTCACTGAGAATGCAACAGAACTGAGCGGCGCCGATGTGATCTTTGGGGTAAGCGCGAGGGATTGGACTCCATATTAACTATACCTACCTTCATTAATATTTCACGTTTGCAGGATGGTGTGCTGAGTGTTAATCTGGGCACTAATTATGGCGTCTATGTGATCAATCGGCAGCGACCCAACAAACAAATATGGTTAAGCTCGCCCACAACCGGACCCAAACGCTTCGATTATGTTGTTCCACCGGGCCAAACTAACGGCTATTGGGTCTACAAGCATACGGGCGTAACATTGCATCAGGTGCTCCAAGATGAAATCACACAAATCATCAAATCGCTGCCCATCAACTTCATGGCTCTGCCCCATTGCAACTGAGGCGCAAACATGTTGCAAATGTTGCAAATTGAAAATGTTAAATTAAATTCACTGAATAATACAAATTTTAGGTTTTAGCAAAAATGCAAAACAAAAAAAAAAAAAACCTAATTAAATATTAAAATCAATTGTTATGTTTTGTCACTTGTTAAGAAGCAGGCGACTTGCAGATACCCTGTACTTGATTTAGCAACTTAATTTCTGTAGTTAAACTATTATTTAGATATTTACAGATATATATATATAGTCAATTTGTTCACATTGTGCGCAGATTATGTGAAATGTTTTTATTTAAACATTATGAATAAAATGTATCGGCTGATACGTTTGAGTAATAGTTTAAATATAAATATGTAAGACACAGTTAGCTTAACATAACTCGTGGACAAAATAATGATATAGGTATACCATATATAGTATATATACAGTAAATTTGTAAGACTATTAAAGAATACGGCTTCACTCTGTTAACTTAAGAATTCCAATTGGCAGCAACAGGAGCGATGGCATGGATATCGTATATTAGTAGATCACTCCAAGTACGATCTATTTTCACTACGAAAATCGATTCCAGTACACTATCCATATATGATTATCTGCCTAGTATCGATTATAGGACCAAATTAAATTGCCTTAGCTCCACAGCCATCTCCATGTGAGATCTGCTCCAAAGGCTAGCTCAACGGACGCGCCACGATCTGCATCATCCGGAGCTAATGGAAGACTAGTTTCTAGACCTAATTTGATTATTGCACTTAAGACTAGTTAAATGAAAAGTTAAACAATTATTCTAGGCCCAATTGCATTCAATTTCAGTTTTAATTCAAATTATGTACAAATGTAAAAAAAAAAAATGTTGCCTTTATTTGCGGGTGATGCTTTGACTTGGATTGTGACTAAAATATATACAATATCTGCATACATATATACACGATATTTGTTCAAATATATATATGCATATGTATATATATATATATATATATATATGATCGGTATCTTTCCGAAACAGTCTATAAACTACGGGCGATAAAAAGCTTAATTCCTATCAAGGTTTCGTTTATTGTTTATACAACAATTGGCAGAACTCGTGGCGGCGCACTCAATGATGACGGCCAAAAATGTTATTATAGTGCGGTGGCTGCTGCTGTGGCGGCTGTGGCAAGAAGTTCGGTGGCATGTTGTTAAACGGCTGCGGAGGTCCATTGGCTCCCCAGGGATTCATTGGGCCACCATAGCCACCGTTGGGCGGACCGTATGCATTGTAGTTGCCCATGTTGTAAGGTTGCTGCTGCTGTTGTTGTTGTTGTTGTTGTGGCAGCTGCTGCTGTTGATGTGGCATGTTTGGATAGCTGGGACCGCCAGACAGCTGATCGTTGCCAAAGTTATAATAGCCATCATTGCCAGTAGCGACTATTGCCGAGCTGCTACCAATTTCCCCATTCATGTTGCCAAATTGTGTGGGCTGAAGCGGTGGTTGTTGTTGTTGTGGTTGTTGTTGGTGCGGCTGTTGGCGCTGCTGTGAGATCCCACGCATCTGCTGTAGCTGTTGATGGTGTTGCTGTTGCTGTTGCTGTTGCTGCTGCTGCTGTTGCTGCTGCTGTGCCTTGGCAGCGCTGTTTGCCTGATTGGTATTGTTGTTCAGTGTGCCCATCAGATTAGCAATGATGTTCTCGGTGTCCTTTAGGGAAATCTTTGATGCCGCCGGCTTGAAGGTCAGCGCATTGGGTGACATTGCTGCCGGCACAATGGGCCGCATGGGTGTCGCCTTCTTCTTGTTGCCATTCGAGCTGTTCGCCTTCATCACCAGATCATCGAAATTGTAATCATCATCGTCATCATCATCCAGTATGAATTTGGGTGAATTGCGCACGTCCATGCGACGCTGTAGTTTCGCCGACGATGGCTGTTCACGCTCCAGGCTCTTGCGACGAACTGCAGCAGCAACGGCAGCATCAACACGATCGTCACCAACACCACCAGCACCACCGCGCGAGCTGCCGACTATCGGCCGACCATTGGCCACAACACGAGAGAGATAATCGCTGCAGGATTCACCATCGCTGCTCAGCTCGGCAATGTTCACGTATTTGCGCAAACGCTCAACACGTGCCGGATCCAATTTCTCCAGCTTGCGCAGATGGCCAATCAGGTGCACCTGCTCCTCGTTGGACAGAAACTTGAAGTTCTGTAACAGAGTCTGCAAATCGGAATCGGTGAGCGATTCCATATTGTTGCTAGCATCGTTGGTGGCTGCCTTGGTGGTCAGATCATTGCCAGTCTCCTTCGCCAGCTGATGCTCCACCTCCTTCATTAGCTCACCAATATCAATGTCCAGCACGCCGATGCCACTGCCACTGCCACTGCCAACGCCACCGCCACCGCCGCCGCCGCCGCCACCGCTGCTGCTGCCACTGATGTTGCCCTCATGAGCATCATTACCGTAATTGGCAAGTCCCAGGCGGAGCGGCACCTCGCCAAAGCTGAGACCGCTGCTTTTGTCGACCTGGCGACGGCTGTGATCCGTCTTCACCAGCAGCGTGAAGAAGTGCACCAATTTGTTCATATCATCGGTGCTCAAGCTGTCCATGCCATTCATCACCAGTTCGCTGGCCAGTTTCGACGAGACGAGCTGTCTATCGAAGGGCAGCTGGTACTCCTTCTTTTTGGGCAAATCCGTTTGCTTTGGCTCATGGTCATGTGCCTCTTGAACACCTGGTTTATAGGTGTGTTTGTGTGCGTGTGTGTGTATTGTGTGGGTGAAAAGGAAGGAGCAACATAAAAAACAACATTAATTCATTTATGATTACATTCAAATATTAGAAAATCTCTGTCGAAAAGTCAAAGAAAAAAACCAAAAAAAATTTACTTATATCTTACATCAATTCATACTTGAGAGCGGATGAGACAATGCGACGCATTCAGCCGATTTTTGACAGCGAACACTAAACCAGGACATTAGTCCTTGATTTATTTATTTATTTACTTTTTTTTGTAATTATTTAATTAAATATTATTATTATTTAGCTGCTTTACTTTTTCATTTATCATTTTCATTTCTTTTTAACACTTTGAGCACTAACCTCAAGGACGCTGATGCGAAACGTAACACTGAACCGGGAGAGCTCACGTAGAGCTCCCAAACAAAACAAAACAAAAAAAAAAAAAAAAAAAAACTCGTAACGGGGCATAGACAAGTAAAATACCGTCAGATATATAGGCAACTATATATAAATACATATATGTATGTACACAAAAATATACCCAAATATGTACGGTATATATCATATACCATATGCAAAATTGTTGTAAAAACTTTTTAGATGATCAACAAATATTAGGGTTTTTAGCGTTGAGGAGGAACAAACTTCATATGCAATATATACACTATATAGTATATATATTAAATTGTCAGTTCAAGCTGAACTAACCAGAAGATCTTGTAAGGCATTTGAATATATTACAAACAGATATAATATTTATACATACATATTAGATTAGATTAGATATAAAAACTGATCGATAACATTGTAATCGAAAATTGTTCTTAAATGCGAAAGGAGACAATATGAATATATGAATAATATCCTAAGCATGTAAGCTTATAGATAAAGAGAGACATGTTTAATATCCCAGACCTGGCCCAATATCTCAAGATAACTTACAATAGAATTACAAATAGCACACGAATAAAAAGGCTTTACGAATCACTTATAGCATACGCATAAAAAAGTTTTCCGAATTATAACTAATTCAAGATAATCAAAACCGGAACGAACGTAAAGACAAACGCGAAAACTGAAAGTTCGAGCTGCTTAAACGTATTTCGATATAGCAAGGGTGAGCCCATCAAACAGTTCGCATAGAAGGTATTGAATATTTCCAGCTTACCAAGAGAGGATTTTGGATGAATAGTTGCTTCTTTTTTTTTTGTCGGCTCTTGGCAATGAAAATATTCAGCCCAAGTGTGCGCAACTGTCCGAGCGAGCTCTCCCCACGCCTTATGCCGGTAACGAGCAAAGACACAATACTTACCCTCATCCCGGACTACTGGATTGGCCTCTGTAAAGTGAAAGGATTTGGATATTGATATCGTAATGAACTTACCTCTGGAGGTCACCTGGAAGATGATGGTGGCTATATTGCTGATTAACTTTTTCACAACGCGCACTTTTTGCGGATCATCGAGCACTTCGGCAATGAGTATACCCTTTAGTTTCTCCTTGGTGGTCTCCAGGAAGACGCAATTGTCCTCGTTCAATAAGAGATCGTCGGCAGCGTTCGGTTTGATTTTCTCCATGGCCAGCGCTTTGCTCAGCAAATTCAGAGCCTTGGGGCCCAGACTGCCCAACTGATCCTCTAATGCGGATAGCATGCGCAGCACACTGACCACGGTCAGCGGTCCCTCGGTCTCTTCGGCTGGCTCCGGCTCCTTGCCCGAATCCGATATGACTGTGCCCGTCGGCGATGTTGAACGTTGTCGGTGGTGACTATATTCCGGATAGAGGCGCGAGTCCAGCACACGGAATGACTCGATAGGCTCATAGTTGCGCGAGGAGCGCGAATAACTGCCGCTTCTCTGCTTATAGTAATCGCCGCTTCTCTCACGGCCTCTCTCACTGTAATCGTCGCGGCCGCGCGAATGCAGCGATCGCTCACGGCCTCGGCTATATGGCGAACGCGAGCGCCGGTGAGCCGAACGCGATCTGGAGCGTGAGCGTGGTCGCCTTCTGGAGCCGATTGGTGAACGAGTGCGCGAACGACGACCTAAGCGTCCCGGCCCTGGCCGGCCACGTTTGGGCGACGAACTGCGCGAGATCGAGCGTGTAAAGTTTGGACGGCGACTGGTGCGTGTCGTTGGAGCAGCTGGTGGCTGCTGATCGTCATCGCTGATGTCGATGACAGCCTCGATGCCAATAGGCCGGCTGCTGGATCGAGTGCTGGAGCCACGATAGCTGTTCTTGTGACGTCCGCTCGAGGCAATGGCAGCTCCAGCTGTGCCTGCAGCCACTTCGGTGGTACTTTTGGGACTGTTCACACGTATCTTGTAGCGATCCATCAGCTCCTTGGTGTTCTCTTCGTCCTCGTCGCCAAGTTTGAACTTCTCCTTGAGCTCCTTTTTGATCTTGTTGACGGCAATGTTGAAGAGCTCGACCCGTCTGTCCTTCCAGTACGCGATCCACTCGGGCTTGTAGTCGTAGCTATTCGGATCACATTTCTTTTCTTCCTGTAGCTGTTTATAGCGTCGATTCCAGAACAGTTTCCATTCTTCGGAGTAGTCGGGATGCTTCTCCGGATTCGATTCGTACGTCTCGGTTTCGTCGCGCAACTTCTTTAGCTGCAGCTCCAGCAGGCAGCGAAACTTCTCCCATTTGTAGCGCTCCTGGGCAATGTGCGATGCCTGCAACGATAGCTGCTTGGGCGTCGGCAGCTTGACGGTTGCTGCTGGGGCCGTATTGCCGGCAATTGCTGTCGGATCTTTACCCACAGGCGGTGAGCGATTCGCGGCCCTGTATGCCGGCATTTGTTCCTCCTGCTTTTTGCGCGCCTTCTTTGGCTGTTGCGACGTCTGAGCCAGCGCTGTGACAGCAAAATTCTCATCGTCATCACTGGAAATGGCATCCAGTGCAATGGCCGAAGACTCAGATTTGCGATCATTTAAATTCTTTTTCGGCTTGAGCAGATCCGTTGGCTTCATGTCCTGTACGATTTTACGCACTTCATCGACAAAATCGACGCCGGTGCATTCATCGAAATGAAAGTGATCGCGTACCTGTGAACAAATCTTAGAACGAAAGCGACGAAAATCATCGCCATCCACAGCCAAATGGTGAATGCTGCGACCGCATTGCTGCTCTATCAGTTGCACCAATTTGGCGATGGCGGAGCACATGTCGCTGCTGGTGTTGGTGGATGAGCGGCGCAGCTGCTGCAGCTTGTCGTAGGCCTTCTGAAAGTGTTTCTTTAGATAGTTAATTCGATGGGTAACCGAGGTCCAGTGTGTGAATATGGAACAGCTGTCGTTGCATGTGTTGCACAGTACACAAAAATAATCGGGATGCACTTGACCGTTCTCGTGCAGCTCCACCACGTATTCGGTGCCGATGAGAGCGCCACCTTTGTAGTTATCAATTTGCTTCTGTATAACCGCTGCTCGCGCCATTTCGTCCTCAAATCCAGGCGGCACCGGCTCGCTGGTTAAATAGCTCATTTTTTTCAAAAAGATCTGTAAAATGGGACGGATTAATAACTAGTGTCCAAACAGAAGTAGAGCTAGACGCATGTCGTAAAGGCGCACTTCAATGAATACTATGGGAACTAAATACATACATCTAAATATTATATAGTATTTAGAGTAGAGCAGCGCGAAAAGACTTCATAAATAAACAACAAATTGACTCAGATTTCAAAACAAACAGCTGTTTGATGATTGTAAATTACATGCAATTTACCGCTCAATTTATAGTTCATTCATTGAATGTGTATTGTCTATAAATGTATATGTTCATGTTGTTTATCATGAAGATTTCTTATATCGATTATATGTAAATATGTTATTTGCGACATGCGTCCATCTCTAATGGCAAAACAATGTAGCCGATTGGCGAATTACCTGATCTTCAATTTGGCTATGTTTCCTTTAGCCTCACTGTTTTTTCTCTATGATGCACTGATTTTGACACGAAAAGGAACAAGACAAGTATGCACAAACTATACACACACTCACACAATCACATTCACGTATAAACACGCTCAATTTCAAAGCAGCGGCTCTTTTGCTTCCTTTCTTATTATTCTTTTTCTTTACTACCACAACAAAACGTAGACGTCGTTTTGCACGCTCCGCGGTAAGCGATTATGTTGTTAATATCTTTACTTACAGTGCTAATTATAATGTTGTTCACTTACAATTTGTGCAATGTCAATTATATGGGCGACACTTCTAATCTTGTTTTTCTTTTTTGTTCACCGTCCCCAAATATTGGAATTGAAGCATGCACACAAAAAATTAAGGAATAGAAATGAATAAAAATGAACGTAATTCAAGTGTAGCTAAATATCGAATAAAAGTCACAGTGTTGAAAACTCCTTGACAATTATTGACGTACTAACTATCGATGGGTTGTAATTTCGATAAGTTGTGTCAGTGATGGCGGGAAAAATTATAATTTTGAATCGTATTATGTTGGGTAGCTTTAGTAGTTAATTTATAATTATAGATTATATTAAAATGTAAATATTCATAAAATAGCTATAATAATAAAAATAATATATATATATTAAAAATAATAATAATATATATATATATATATATATATATATATATATATATATATATATATATATATTAAATAAAGTAGTAGTCTTCAGAGTTTTAAGAATGAATGACTTGTTTAGGACGCGCTTGAATTTTTTATATTATTTAAAGTAGTAGTAGCAATATTTATTAAAGTAGTATTCCAATTAAAACAAATAATAGGAAAATCCTCATTCAAGTGCCTGGGTGAAAGGAAAGACTTGATTAGGGTGCCACTGATTCATTTATACATAAATCAATTTACAAGAAATCTGCCGCATGCTCTCAATTAACTTCCCCTTTGGGGTGGCCCGCACCTGCTGTTGACTATATCTCAAAATGTTGCTTTGTAATCATCGCCCCATAACATTTTGATGAACTTGCTGCAGCTTAACGCGTATTGCTTTCGAAAATGCGTTAATGCCCTCATATATACATGCATACATACATACACACACCGTACATACATATATAATTACATTTTGGGATATTATGAAAAGTGGTGGGTAGCACTAGCACCATCAACAGCACCAGCAGGGCAGACAAATGGCAAATGGGTGCTCGATTCCACGTCCCAAAACAATTTCACACCCACCCCCCCCAGAGAAAAATGAAAAGAAACGAAACGAAACGCGATGCGATACGACGGCAGGCGATGCGACGTGTGCGCCGTGATAGATGTATCACGTACATGAATTCCACATCTGAATAGAGAAGGGCCGCATTAATCGCAACATGATGATGATAATGGCAATATAAGCGACTATACAATGAGCTGACCATATGCGCACATAGACAATAAAATGTGAAGCGGCTACAACTGGTGCAACAAGCACCAGCCTCAGTAGCATCAGGAGCAGCAGCAGCAGGACCAGACGGGTGGGCACACAGTCAGTTCGCATTTAATGAACACAACGGTGACATGAGTTATGGGCCATTTTTTTTTTTTTTTTTTTTGACAACGAAAAATTGCGAATCAGCACAGCTGTTGGCTCTGTGGTGAGGCTGCGCCTAGGCCAGCGGAGAAGAAGGGGGGACAGCAGCAGCCATAGCAGCAGAGGCAGCAGCAGTAAGGGACATTTCGACAGCGGCATGAATGCAAATGCTATTTTGCATTAACATTTCGAATGAACATGGGGCAAAACCGTCGTGCTCAACCAAACTCAAAAGTCCTTCCGTCCGTCCGTCCCTCCGTTCGGTTGTCCGTGCGTTTGCCCGCTACGCTGATGAAGATGAGCGCATTCCGATTACAGTTAACACAGACAGAGGGAAGACAGTGACACCCCTTCAAATACGTAGCCGTAATTCGTATTCGAATTCGGTCTACGATGTGTGTGATATGAGCGCATAATATGTTCCTTTAGACAAAGTGGCAGACCCAGACATATCGCATGATCGTGCTCTCTATGGAGTATACTCAAATATATGCATGCAGTTTGCTTAGTTATGTATATGATTATAATAATTAGATTATTTGTGGAGAATTTATAAAAATTCCCATGAGACCGAGCATTAACATCAAACAACAAATTTTGTTAGTTTTAAAAGGGCTTAAAGCCCTTTCGAGCTATTTCTGTACTTCAAATTAAAAGAAAGATGTACAATACATTTTGTGAAAATTGAAAATTGGAAAACACAAAAATTAAATAAATTCAGTTGAAAATAATCAATAATTCCATAATATTATAAATAATATATAAATATTGCCTTTGTTGCTAAACTAAATTGTTATTTAGAATTCATAAATAAATATAAATATCCTATATATATTTAAAAATCTAAGTTACAAAGGAAGGATTTTGAGGAGCTTAAGTATGAGGCTATACTGAATTTATGCTGATTCGATTTCGTAGACCAAAGTGAAGCCCAAGCCGAATCGTAGAACTTTTCAAAGAAACAGAAATAGTGAAAGTTTTTATTTTTATGTCTTTTAGACTAACTTTTCATATAAAAAGGTATTATATTATAACTATATTAAATAAAAAATATATATTATTTTCTATTATTTTATATATATTTTCATATAGTATTTTTTTTTTAATTTTAATATATGTTCATAGAATTTTTTTTTTTAATTAAAAATTTTCACTTAATTTAATTTAATTTTTTTTTAACATTTTAAAAAAATTATATTTGTTATATACTTTGCTTTTATTTAAATTATTATTTTCAACATATTTTATATATTAGAATTATATATTTTTAATGTTTTTAATTATTTTTTTTTTAGAGAAGAGTTCCAGAAAAGTAAACTTTTTTAGGAATATAATAAAATAAAAAATATAATAAAATAAAAATATATGTCAGTATATATATACATATAAATATTATATATGATAAAAAAAAATATTATATATGAAAATTTGATAAAGATTTGACAGTTAAGCGATGCAAACAGCCGGTTGCATCCCATTCGGTCTACAGGGTATTCCCATGTCATGAATGCAATTGATGCAATTGTTGCTTTGCTGTAAGTTTTTTTTGTATCTGTGCAGTTATTGTTGTTGCTGCTCTTTCTTTTGTGTGTGTGTGTGTGTGTGTGTGCAATGTTTCGATAGACATTTCTTGGCAAGTTGCGTGCAATTCATTAAGCGAATTCTGCTCGAATGCGAATAATGCAAATTGCTCTATTTCGGGCTAACTGCAAAAACGCCAACAACGACGACGACAAATTTATTTTTTGCTGCCCATGTGGCATGTGGCAACTGGCAATGTGGCAAGTCGAAGGAGCGAAACTTCCATCAATGAAACCAAATGAAAAGAAATTAAATGAAATGAATGCCGTGTGTTATGCAGACTGAAGAAGCGTTTGCACTAAAAGTTCAAAAATTCCATTAATTACTCTTCCTTTCTCTCTCCCTCTCGCCCTGTATAAACTTCTTCATCTGGCTCTGCTTCTTCCATTCTTATTTGTCGAGTGCTAATTTTTAAGAATTTGAAATTTTCTTAATGGATTCGCTGTGTTGCCCTGCCGCACGGATTGTGAAATAGTTTTGCCTTTTGGCTTGGGAATCAAGAGTTTTTGACTTTCGTTCGGCTTCTTCCTCTTCTACTTCTGCGTGTGTGTGTGTGTGCCATTTTTTTTTTTTTTAACCCTAAATTGTGTCTGCTTTACATACACATTATTCCCACCCCTCGCTGGGCCGGATGTGCTCATTGTGCATCATCATCAACAACTACTTATCACCCAGGGGAATATGCAGCTAGCCCAGCTGCAGCTGCTGTTGATGCTGATGCTGCTGGTGTTGCTGCTCTCGCTCCCAGTCCCAATCCCAATCCCAAAGTCCAACTACAACTCCAACTCCCAGTTGAAGTCCGAGTTCCAACTTTTGTCGCATGCCTTCAAAAATGCGTAAATCAAACGAAAAACAAACGGGCAACGGCTTGCCCATGAATTAGTATTAGTGTAAAACGGCTTTTAATAAGCCGGACGGACGAGCGGACGAGCGGGCGAGCGTACAGACGGACAGGCGGACGGACGGCCTAAGGCCCGCATCTCTATCCGCAGCCATTGCATGTTGGGCGCCATTAAGTGGACCAGGATGGTCTAAAAGGGCGGCAGGGGGGTGGGTCAGCAGCAGCGAGTAACGGGGCTTCGGCATCCGGCATCCAACGACAAAGTCAATTGCGGTAGCCGCAAAATGGAATTTTGTTTTAAAAAGTTCTGCACTGCAAAATGGCTCGCAATGGGCGCATAAATTTCAAAAGCCCTTCTACACTGCTTGCTTTTTACCCTAACGGGCAATACGAGTTTGTCGTAAATGATGTCACACAATGCTCGAAATGTAAATGTATATCAAAAGTTATATATATTATCCATAAGCATCATAGTATTTGATCTGCCTAGTGTCTATATTACTATCAATTACTATATATTACTACACTATTATCAGGCAGTTAATCATACGTTTGTGACATAGTATGAATAACTGCTTGATAATTAAGTTCTTATAGGAAACACTTACATATATAAAATGTGCATTACTAAAATAGGGTAGTAGATATGGTATCCATATTTGAATACTATGTGTACAATATAGAGCATTATATAGTATAACATTTCGATCGTAGTAATTATATAACATTGACGCCTTGACTTTACATTTTTTTTTTCTTTTTTTTTTTTAAGTCAACCCCAAGAGCAATTGAGAGGTCCCAAGATGTGTTTAAAACTGCTAAAGCAATCATAGCACATAAATCAAATTTCTCATTGTTTCACTATTATAACTAAATCGTGTATTTCTTCTGTTTTCTATATACTCTGTATTTCATTTTATGATTTTATGATCTTATTATCATGTTTACTATATGATATCCTTATCTTATTATATTATTGAAGTATAACGAACAAAATTTGAGCCAATAGATTGCTATAACATATATGTATTTGACATAGCTTTGTACTCACATATCAAACATATAAGTATATAAAAACAAAGTCATATCAATAATCTATATATACATATAAGTTAATAGAATATTTAGCTCAATTCGAAAAGTGAACATGCAACTGCTTATTGCTGTAGAGTATTATAATATGTGTAGTATAATATGCTATATATGTACATATGTATAAGATATAGTGTTCAATATCTGAAATTTATAAACAAAAGTCAGTAAGTGTATCTAATATTCGTAGCGCTGTCATCTAGAGCTTGCTTTTCTATATTTGCTTTTTTTTTTCGTTTTTTTTTTTTCTCTTTGGTTTTTAGTTATAGCCATAATCTTTGTGTAGTGGGGAATCCCATAACTTTTGCAACAAGCTGGCAACGCTGTTCGGAAACTATTAATTTGAAATAAATACAGTATATATCATTTCAAATGGCTCAAAGGTGGCTTTCAAATGTGTGTGTGTGTGCATCCCCCCTCTAGTTATAATTTAGAACGTATTTAAAACCACATTTTGGAATAGTAGCGAAAGGAGTGTAGAGAGAGAGGGAGACAGCGAGAGAGAGAGAGAGAGCGAGAGAGAGATCCCAAGTTAACTTTAAGCACAGATGTGTTAGCCATTCCTGTGATACATGGCCCTAAGACAGCGATATCAATGTATTATTATTAGCGCATAAAAGTTGGGAAAAACAAATTATGCGCCTTATGCTGGCAAAATGGAGGAAAACCGAAAAGTTTCATAAGTATTAACGAGTATGTCGGACATCGGGTCGGTCCGCTGCATGCTTAGATAGCTGATCTATGTATTTTGTTGTTTCTTTACTTTTCATTCCTTTTGGCAATTTCAAACATGCAACATGTTGCAATGGAGTTATAAACCAGCCCCAAATTTCAAACTTTGCAGACGACTTATATAAGGAGTGTACATAGACGTATAGAAGATGACAGAGGGGGTGGGGATGGGGGCTGGGTCGGGTCGGAGGGGTTGCCGCGTTTAAGGGCAGCATGCCAAATGGAAAAAAAAAACAACTTTTTTTGCCTTAATTTTTGGCGTTTTTATATTTTTCGTTTTTTTTTCGTTTATTCTGCCGCTTTATTAACGTTGCCCTGTTTTAGTAGGGGTGACCTGTGTTGGGTGGCACGTCGAGAGGGGCGGCTATGGAGGGGCTGTTTGTTTGCTGGCAGCAGCGCAGTAAGTAATATTTTTGCCGCATAAAAGTCAAAATATGCAAATAAAGCTGCTGCCGCTGTTGCTGTTAGGGGTGGGGGGATGGGGCCGTTCGAGGGGGTACACAAGTAGCACGTAAGAGTGGGACAAACGGCGAGGAGCAGAGGGCATGGAGGGAGGGCTAATATAGCAGCAGTCAGACACAGAGACACAAACCGAATGGCTAGAACAATGTGCATATAGATCAGAGAGTGAGCGGGAGAGAGAGAGAGAGAGAGAGAGAGAGAGAGTGGGGTAGAAGGAGCGAGCGAAAGAGAGAGTGAGAACGGCGTGGCTTAAATAATAAATGTAGTACACGCTTTGAAAGAATTTACTATGCTTTGGCAAATGGAAGTTATAAAAACCAAATACAAGCACACACACACACACACACACACACACTTACGTTCACTCAAACACATTTGCACACACACACACAGGCACATGTGCATGGCATATAAATAAACAATGCCCCTATATAACCCGAGGCAAACCGAAGTAGTGGAGAGGTAGCGGCATTTCCATATTGTTGCTATAATCAGCGGCTGCTTTGATTCATCTGCATGCACGCGCGATGCCGGGACATTGAAGCCATTGGCTGTGGAATGGGCCAGAGAGATCGGGCGGGGAATACTACCACCACCAAGTCAAAGCCAAAGCCAGAGCCATAGCCATAGAGCTATAGCCGTAGCTGTGCTGTAGCTGTAGCTAAAGCTAAGTCCAAAGCCTTAGCCCTTGTGCCAGCCACCCCATCATCATCATCATCATCGGCATCGTCATCGTCATCGTCATCATGATCATCATCGTCATCAAAGTCAACCCAGCACTGGGCGAAGCAACCACCAAACAGTCACACAGACTCCGTTGATTCCGTTGGCCCAACTTCAACTCCGACTTTTGGCTGTGCCGTGCAATTTAGTGCTGCCCACATTATAAAGCACGATACAATACGAAAAGAAATTTATAAAATTTTTTTTTACAAAAATGCTGTATAATAAAAGAATTTTCTAATAATTTATATATACATATATATTTTCGTATTGCCAGCTCATTATTATGCGAGCGAGTAATTATTTCATACAACAAATCAAATAATTTGCTTTGTTTATTGGTTCGGTCGCGCGGCGATAAATAATCACGACCCGCTTGCATTACTAATGTCGTTCAAATATCGTTTCGAACATGTTCGTGTTCGGTGTTGGAAATCGTGTTCGAACAACAACCACTGACTGACGCCCCTTTTCAGTATGTGCGGCCAGTGTTGGAAAGCCTGGCCGTGGCCTTGCCCATAAAACTAGCCAGAAAAATGCTAAGTTCCACAAAAAAGGCAGCTAAAAATAACGATTTAAGTGTTTTAGCCAAAATATTAGAAATTTAATTTAAATTAAATTGATTTATTTTATTTTTAAAATTATTTATTTTTGTTTTTACAGAAGTCTGATTTATGTGAGTCATTAATATTAGCATTAAATAAAATCAATAAAGTTAATTGTACATGTTTTTCATACATATAACTATATTAAAATATATTTTATTAACAAATTAGCAGCCATTACAGAAAACTGTGCAAAGGTAAACTAACAAAATAGTCTATTTTGCTCGTTGTGGAAGAAAAAGAGCTAAAAGTAGCCATTTTATGGCTGAAACAGCTGTGTGCTTAGCAGCCCTTTCTTTACTCTGCTCTCTGGGACTCGCTGTGTGCGTTCGTGTGTATGAGTGTGCTGAGTGCCTCTGTGTGCGATTGTGTGTGTGCCGCTCTGTGTATGGGTGTGCGTGTGTACTTGTGTGTTATCTCGCAGCCTGGTTCTGGTTCAGTTTTCGTTTTCCGTTAGTGCAGCATTTATCCTCGACGACGTTGGTTGGCCTCGCCTTCGCCCTCAGCCATTGTCACTGTCGCTGTCGCAGTCGCCGTCGAAGTCGAAGTCGCAGTCGTTTGTCGCCTTGTCGCTAGTGTTGTTATTTATTTGTGTGTGCATTTTTTTTTGTTTTTTGCTGCTTCTGCTGCTCTGCTCTGCTCTCGTTGTGTGTGCACGTTTTATTTATTGTTGTCGTGTGTTGTTTGTTTGTGTTTTTGTTATGGTGCCAGTGCCAACTTACCTGATATAAAAAAACAACACACACACACAGAAAAAAAAAACAAACTCAAACAAGGTGCGCAGACCTGGAGTCAGGGCCACGGCACATGTTGTTAGTTAAACCAGCGCCCCAGAACGCTTGCCTCACATCCCCCAGCCCCTTCAAGAAGCCCGGGACACTAACCAATAAGTAAACCCCAAAAGGCAGCAGCAACAACAGGAGCAACAACAATAACAGCTACAACAAGACGCAAAGTAAATTCAAAACGAAACTAAACGACACAGACGAAAGTCCACAGTTCACCGCAATAGTTACAGTTACTCTCACGCCGCGTGGTTTCAATCGCAGCATGCTTTCAGCTGAGACACAGTTATTGCTGTTGTTCGTGTTGTTGTTGGCGCAGCCAAAGCTCTGAGCAATCGCCAAATCACAAACACAAAACGGCAAACAGTAACAACAACAACAACAATAACAGGAAGAAGGAGAAGAAGAACAAAACAAATAGAAATACACAAAACGCGCTGCGTCCGTTGCTTCACTAAATGCAGTCGACGTCAATGTTGACGTCGCTGTCGTCACAGTCGTCGCGTATTATGGGCCTAACCAAACAGCAACAACAACAACAGCAGCAGCAACAACAACGCCAACTTCAACAGCACTTGATACAAAAATAAACAAACAAAATCAATCAATTAATCAATCTGTGAACGCCCCAGGCGTACGCCCTCGCTCTTGTACATCCACGCCCACGCCCACGTCGACGCCCACGCTCGCTTTAAACTGCAACAGCAGCAACAACAAAAACAACAACATCAATAACAAGAGGAAGGACATATATAGCAACAGCAACAACAATGTTCCAGTCAATTGCATTAGTGCTCGTCCTGGTTGCCGCCCAGTCTGTGGCCCAGGCTCCGAAGGATGCGAATAGAAACGCTGCCGCTGCCGCTGCCTCTGCCTCTGGCTCTGGCTCTGGCTCTGGCGCGCCTGCTGTCCAGCTGCAGGCAACGGAGACACAAGCGGCGACAGCAGCAGCAGCAGCGGCGGCGGCGGTAGCAGCAGCGACGCCATTCAGCAGCAAACAGCTCACCAGATGCCGCCAAAGCTGCTATCAGCAGGTAAGCCCGGCTCAGGCCACTAAAGATAAGACGCACTTGATGGACACTTGTATGTAGGACTCGCCTGCTCGCCTGCTCGCCCGCTCACTCCCTTGCTCTCTCTCGCACCCTCTCGCTCCCTCTTACGGTCGACTGCGACGAAAGACGCTCGAGTGCGACTTCAAGGTTAGAGGCTCTCTCAGTGACTCTAGCTGCAGCCCCTTCCCCTCCACCTGGTCCAGTTGGGCAATGACAATGGGTCCGACAAGGGCAACGCCGGCACTGGGAAAACAGTTCGATACTCTGTTCAGAAACTGAAGTGGGGTATATGTGATGGTGATGGATTGATGGTACGGGAGTTACGGCATTGAAGTAGGCGGAGGCAAATACTCATGTTCATGTCACGTCATGTTTGTCTAAACTTGTTTAATTATGTCAGCCACGCCCTCCCCCATCAGTGGGTAGGCAACACACAGGTTAACACGGGTGAAAAGTTTGAGTAAACAACAGATATGCTGGTGGTTGGACAATCACCCATAGGTTTGAGAGCCATTGCAGTAGACTGGGCCTGTAGAGTCTTTGCGAGATTTTGTATTAGCAAAAAGGACGATTGCGTGACACGATCTACTCACGAGTTTGACATGTTAAGTATTACAGTTTTTAAGTCTTCAGTAGATCTTAAAGATAGCAGCGTCTAGTCTTAGAGTCATTGTAATGCCTAGCCAATAGCTTGCCCTTTAGTCATCATAGATGCTAATGTAAAATGTGGGCATTAGTATCAATGATGACATCGTGACACGCCCTACACTTTGAAAGCTATTATCCGCCTTCAATAAAAGTGAAGCACTGGGCCTACTACAGTCTACGATTCACTGTTAGATCTTTGTATTAGTATACAACAAATTGCAGCATGACACGCCCCATAAATTAATGTTCTTTTTCTTAAGTTAACAGTTTTCAAGTCAATGACTAGGCATTACGATCTTTAAAGCAATAGGAGAACAGTTTTGGAGTTATCGTAGGCCCTTCATTAGTATAGAGATGACAGTGTGCTACGCTTTTTTCACGCCTTGCAAATAATTTATTTTCTTCTGTAAAGTTGATGTTTACTTTCAGGTGATTAGATTCGATTTAGTTAAGATTGGAGCAATCATCGTGACAATCATTGCATACAAAAAGAGACAACGTGTCACGCTTTATTCACGACATATGTATTCGATCTGCTACATAGTTACAGTTTGAATGTGACTGCCTAGGCATTCTAGTTTCTACTGTAGAGGGAAGGTGGCGATTCTTCAGACATCGTAAGCCCCTTAATGAGTATCAAGAGATGACAGCGTGACACGCTTCGCTCACGAAGTTTCCCAGTCTCAGCCTCGCCCGGGCGGGATTCCTCTCAGCTCGAGCAAAACAGGGTATGACGCAGTCGTTTCTACGCGACTGCAATGTTCTCACTGGTTTCTTATTTTCATTTTATTTTTTTTATGTGGCTGCCCGCCTTTATCTGCTCGCTGACATCGCTGCCGCTGTCGCTGTCGGTGCTGCTGCTGGTGCTGCTGCTGGTGCTTCTCAGGTAGCTGCCTCTGTCAGTTGACAATGTCAGCTGGGTGGTCCACGCCAGTCATAGCGCTACTAATAGAGATTAGGCAACTGAGAACTGAAAACTGAAAACTGAAAGCTGGGAGGGCGATCAAGAAAGGAGCCACAATGCCGCAAGGGCAATTGGGTGTGTTTTGTCAAGCGTCGGGCAAGGGCAAGGGCGAGGGAGCGCGCTCAGCGTCGAGGGTTGGGCACAAAAACCTATTTCATTCAATGACTGTGAAAACTAGTATTCAAATGTACTTAACATTGAGTAAGAGAGAGAGAGAGAGAGCGAGAGAGAGAGAGAGACAGAAAAACGGTAAGACAAAAAACAATAACATAAACGAGTCCAAAATTATAAAGTGAAAACAGGAAATGGTCTGAGCAGAGACACACACAGTAGCTAGATCTCTACGTATGTCTCGCAGATAAAGCAGGGTTCACTGAAGGTAATTTCAGGATCACAATTGTCGTATATCATTTCGTAACAGAAGAATACTAATAATACTTCTATGGCAGCCGTATGCAATGGGACGTTATCTGATTTAGGGAGCTTACAAAAGAAGTGCCGAACTGAGGGAAGTCCCCTCTAGGAGTTATGCTGAACCCTGCGCTGATATTTCAAAGTCCAAGAAAATATGATAAACCCGTAGTGGTATACAGAAATATGTACATATATTTGTAAAAACTCCAAGTCTTTAACTTTTATGGGCAACGAGATTGCTGTGCTCAGACGGACGAACGGACAGACATTCAAAGGGAAACGCAAACGACCACGCCTATATCGGGTCAGTTCGTCGCCCTGGCCAAGATTATGTATATACTACATAGAATCTGCCACGCCTCCTGCTGCCTCTGAAAACCAACGGAAATGCGCTCTCTTCCTATATGATTTAATTTCCAGCTTAACTATCTAATTATATGTACGCATAGCCCACTTCAGATAAGCCTTATTCAAGTGTAGAGCGTAGACTGAAATTCCAGATAAGTTGCAAAAATAAGTTTGTCACACAGAAACTCTATTTAATAATGCTTTAACTGTTAATTTCGAGAGCTGTCGAAAGCTCTGCTCTGACTGTGATATGAGCAGACAAATGTTGACACATTACGTGATTGAAACAAATATGAGTGCACTCGTTCCGTGCGGCAGTGCTCGACTGGCCAAACATCCTGGCGTGTGTGGAGAAAGTCCTTTACTCGAAGTAATCAGAACTCTATCAGAGCTAAGTCGACTTGTCTAGAATTTGGATGAATTTGAATTTCTATAAATGAAATTGTCTGATAGAATTGGCGAGAAATTTATTAAAATCTCTATATCATTCCATTTGAGTATGACAAATGACTCTAAAAATTATTATAAGGTAACTATTATTATTGAATGGTAATTTTTCTTCAAATGAACCAAATTGACAATAGTGAAAATCCCGAGTCGCTTGTTTAGAATCTTAGAAATCTAGCTTAAACTGAATCGATTATTGTGAATGATAACAGTTGCACTAGTTCTAATAATTCTGAAACTTGATGAGGGCAAAAAGAGAAGGCAGACATCAAAAGGACTAAAACTTTGGAGTATTTCACCTAATTATAAGATCTATATCTATCCTATGTATTCAAGTTCCTATCCAAAGCGCTTTTTATCGATAGCAAGATTAATATTTAGGAAATATTGCAGAGCTTGTCTGAGTTCTCGCTTATGAATCGAATATGAATACATATATGAATACCTACTGTAATTTATATAGCTTATATTATTATAGCTTCCATCTGTTACACACCCAAACCCAATATACCCCATTGGAACCAAAGCCAACGAGTGCTCAGGGCCTTTGTGTGTGTGTGCATCTAATGGAAGAGGCAAATTTCTGCTGATTGCCATTGCGTTAATTAATGCAATTTATTATTATGAAATGTGAAATAATGTAACTTTGAATGCATTATTGTCGGCATGTGTGTGCGTGGGTGTATGTATGTGCGTGTGTGTGTGAGTGTGAGTGTGAGTGTGCGATGTTGAATGGAAGTCAATGCATTATTTGTTTGTCGCATCATTTATTAAATTATTAAGCATTATTATGTAGGTTAACCAATTCAATTTGTTTGGTTTTCTCTATTTGCATTTTGTTTCTGAACGTCCATTTAGCATTCAGCAAAAAAAAATATATATTTATATTAAATATTTTTTGCTGCTGATTAATTCTGCATCACTTCCTTAAGAAGAAATCGCTTTGATGGGCTTTACTTTAAAATTTAAATGGAATTTTTACCTGTATCCAAAGTTTCTTCAAATCCATTGACGATAGGCAGAGAAGGACAGAGAGAGAGAGAGAGAGAGAGAGAGAGAGAGAGAGAGAGAGAGAGAGAGAGAGAGAGAAGAGAGAGAAGAGAGAGAGAGAGAGAGAGAGTGAGAGAGAGTAGAAGGAGGCGTGGCAGATTCCATCAAGTTTACTATATAAATTCTTGATCAGGACGACAAACTGAGTTGATATGGTTATATTCTTTAATCTGTATATGTATGATATATGTATATGAGCATCTTAATCTCAGAACCTACAAGAATTGAAGACTTATAATTGTTCCTTCAGAGTTTATTTCAAATAATCGATAGCTCTTTCTGTTATTGATTTAAATATTATCGAACTTCAATAATTAAATTTTGTATGTTTTAATTTATAAAATCTTGTTGTTGTGTTTTACATTTTTCATTTAAGATTACGGAAGATCTTAGTTAAGTGATATCTCGCGCTCTCTCCCTCTCCCTTTCTCCCTCTCGTTTGTATTTTGAGTTGGGTCTTTCATTTCTCACTTAATTTGAAAACTGTGTCTAATCGATCGATTTACCTTTGATGTGGTAAATGCATTCGAATTAGTTCCAAGTCATCCCAGATTGAGCATAGTAAAAAACCGTGAATCTTTACGTTGTCAAACTGGAACCGAAGGGATTCGATATTCGCTTTTCGGGCATCGATTGGGCTAATGTCACGTTCCAGTTTTTGGGGGTTCACATTGATGCAATTGCGTTGACCTTTAAGGGTTGCAAAGCACTGCACGGCCGTGTGCATTGCGGGCTAATTTCACGCCTGTCCGGCTCTAATCCCCGGCCCAGTACGAACGTCGCTCAATCAGCGCCAAATTAACACCATAAAACTTGGCAGCCAGCAAAAGACTTTGTGCTATTGCAATTTGCCTGACTACTTTTTGGGGGTGCTCTGTGAGAGCGAGAGAGATAGAGAGAGAGAGAGAGTGTGTGTGTGTATTAAGAAATTCAGTCAGTCTCATTGTCTGTTGTCTCCGAGTCAGCGTGAGCTTGTGACCCAGACTCCAGGCTCGGATGCGATTCGTAATGCCAGCTGCGTATGCCGAGCACGTAGCCTTTGGCTGGTGGTGGAATCTGTTTCGACGGGGCTTCAATAATTGACAAGCGCAGCATTTGGCGACTACGTGCCACAACAAAAAAAAAAAAAAAAATTAAAAAAAGTGGTCAACGGGCATTTGCAATAGGCAGTGGCAGCGACAGAAGCGACAGAAGCGACAGCACCAGCTACAGCTCATAAAACTGCCTCAAAACTGACCTGGATGGGTAATTTATGTGGCCTGGGTGTGAAGCGATGTCCAATTCCGTGGGCAATTGCATGTAAAAGTTGTTCGTTGCCTGCGTTTAATTTATATCGCCCAATAACAACAACAACTATGCCAGGTAGCCCACAAGACGCTCGAACGGGCAAGGCCGATGAACGGCTAAGGGCGAAGAGCGAAGGGCGCAGGGGGAACGCAACGGTATATGGCCTACGGTACGAAACGGACGCTCTATGTGTGTCTTGAGTTTGCCTGCTCAGCGTTTTCATTGAGAAGTGTGTGGTGCCTTTGCTTCATTCATGGCCCGACTAGAGAAGAGAGCGTGACACGCTAGACTCACGATTGCCGAGGAACAACTTTCGATATATGTATAAATATAGATATGATGGTTCGTAACTCTATAGAACTGTCTTTTATTTTTGACTTTACATGGTTGAACGAGTTAAAAATGCAACGGAATAATTTAAATTTTATAGATTAAAAAAAAAATAAAATAAAATAAACCACATATAATTATTCTTAGCACTATATAAATGCATACCAAAATTAATTATAATTAGAAGTATCTTGCTATATGTCTATGATCGATTTGTAAAAGAACGAGATGCGCAAAGAATAATAAGAAATACAGATGAGAAAAGAAAATAAGAAGATAGGAATATAAAGAGAAGATGAAAATAGATATGAAATGTGGAAGACGAGAAACGATGGAATTATAAGAGAAGAAATATATATAAAAAGAAGAGAGAAGAGAGAATAAGAAGATAAGAAACGAGATGAGAAATAACAAAGATCATAAAAGAAGTTGATGATAAGGAAAAAGATAATAAAATAAGATATAAGGTGAGGTGAAGTTAGAAAGTTAGAAAGAAGAAGTAAAAAATAGAAAAGGAAAATATGAAAATAAGAAGAAAAATGGAAAAAGAAGATGACTACAAACGATATAAGAAAAGGAAGAATAGTCAAATATGAAGATAACGGCAAGACAATGAATAATATGATATGAAGAAGAAGATAAAGTTATGAAAATTGGCATAGAACAGAATAGAAATAGTTTTGGATAGCACAGAAAAAATTAGTATTTGAATTATGCATGAGTTTGAGAAGATAATTGTTTTATATTGTGTGCCAATTGAAATTATATAGATGAGAGCCAATAGAAGAGCTAAATATGCCCAATCAATCTTACTCAATGTGTTTGTAGATAGATACATATGTATGTATGTATGTATGTATGTATGTATAAGTGGATATAGATTTGTGAATATATTGAATTGTCAATTACAATTAGGCTAACGATGTTGATGGGCAATCAAATCACGTTGCCATCTCTAATTGATATTGCCAAAGCCATTCATTCAGTCAGTCGCTCATTCATTTGCCGCCTTATTGTTGTTACTTATCGCCCAAGTTGTTTCGCAAAGGCCAAAAATTCAATTGAGCGGAAAATATGTTGTCTTTGCGATTTTCCTTTTGGCATGCTCGTTTATCTGGCCGCCTTATTGTGTAATGATGACAAAGTGCTGCTGCCGCCGTTGCTGCTGCTGCTGCTGCTGCTGCTGCTGCTGTTGATGGCAATGATGCCGAAGTCGATCCGGAATGCTGCTGGTTGCCAGTTCCTTTGTGCTAGCCTGATGTCCGCCATCTCGTTCCAGTCAGAGTCACAGTCACAGTTAAAGTCGATGTGCCTCTGTCTCTCTCTCTCTCTCTGTCTCTGTCTCTGTCTTTGTCTTCGTCTCATTCTCATTCTCAGTTCGCATCAGCACATTCATTCATTTGTCTGCGTGCTCATTCATAAACTAAACGGACAGGCACCGAGATCCGGGCTGTGGGCCTTTTTGCACTCATTGCTTTAGTGCCCAGGACGTTGTCCAGCTGTCGCTGCTGCGTAGCTAAAGCGACAGTTGACAAAGGCTAAGCAGGCAGAGCCAGCTATTCACCGCTTAACACACAGCAGTTGCCGTTGCCGTTGCCGTCGCAGTCGCCGTCGCAGTCGGCGTCGCAGTTGCCGTCACATTTGCCATGTCCAGTTAGTTCACAGTTTCATCTCCTGCCGACAGCGTAAAAATTTCAATTCGCCATACAACTTTGCGGTCATTTATACAAACAGACACACGCGCACAAATGCACACACACACACACACATACATACATACACTCTATCATTTCTTTTTTCCTTTTACACACACACACACAGTGGGAGTTCTATCTCTGTGTTCTTTTATTTTTTGCGTTTAGCCAAGCCAGGCCTTTCATATTACAGTTACAAATTTGCGTCTATTGTTGGTAATGGCGATGCTGTGGCGTTGTCCTCGACCAGAGCCAGAGCCAGAGCCGTAGCCAGAGTCGGAGCCAGTTCCAGTTACCAGTTGCCAGTTGCCTGCGGCGCTGTGCCTGATTACTTTTTCTAGCTTACTTAAAATTCGATTAGGCCACGCCCACTAACTAACTTTTTTGTTTGTGTTGTTCTGGTTTTTGCCATACGTCTGCTCGGCTCCCTCTCATTTTCTCTTTCACTCTCTCACTCTCCTCACTCTGCCTCACTCTCTAAACATGCTTCTTCTTTTATTTTGCAGTTTGCGAGGGATTGGAATTATTGCACGGATTTCGTTGATTGCAGAAGCGTAAGTACATGCCCCGCCTCCAGCTCAAACAGCAGCCGCATCAGTAAAAGCTCCCTACACGCGCTCACGCCCCCACCGCCCCATCGTCCCACCGTCTCACTCCATTTAATGATAAGTACAAAGACGGCGGTTAGATGCGATAACAACAGCTTGAATAGCCCTAAGCCATGGCTTCCTAAACCATCCAGCAACAGTTCATAATTATTATGATCCCTTAACCCATTAATGTGCCCGATGAGTAAATGCTTTTGCCGCTCCAACTAAATACTTCGCTAACAACTATGAAATTTTAATGCAATGCTAATATACTTGGCTTCAAATTAAGTGCTATCTGGAGGCCAATTTCGAGGGAGTTGTATGTATCTATACATTTATTCTATGAAAGCTCTTAAGCCGGAACTTAATTTGTTAAAATATCGCACTTGTTTTTAAAGCACACCTTGTTTCCTTTTTTTTTTTGCTACGGCAGTCTAGCGATAATTAAGATATGCAATCCGCTGTATTCACATTTTTGAAAGCCCTCAAATCACTTGAAATTGAAAAGTTTCACATAACCAATTTTGATTGCATGGCGCAAACATTTTTTCCAAATATGTAACGTTTTCAATTTGAAGAGTATTCCATTTCAGTTGTTAGCCAAGGCTAAAACGGGCATTTACAAAGCTAAAAAAACTAAACAACAGAAATAGAATAGAATGAAAATGCCAGTGCTGCAATGCCAATAAAAAAAAGCAAGAGAAAAACAAAAACCAACGTAAAATCGAAAAAGCAATTTAAACTAAACAGAAAAAAGCTTTTGTAAAATGAATGCAACAAAAAAAGGAATTTTTCAATACTAGCGCAACTAATGCCTGTAAAACTTATCGATAGTTGTGCAAACTCAATTAACTCGCTAATCAATGCAAAAAAAAAAAAAGTACATCGAAATTTTTCAATACTGGCGCAGCAATGGTCAGTCCCGTAAACATATCGATAGCTATGTTTTTAAGCTACCTCAATAAAGAAAAGCTTATCGATAGCAGCACATTCACAGGGATCCTCATTTCGAATGCAAACAAACATTCAAAATGAAATTCGCCAGAAATCTGGCGCACAGATTGCACGGGAAACGGTTATTTGTGTGCGTATTTAAGTACGTGGGCGCATTAATGGGTTAAATCTCGTTGCTTTCGATTGCTGCGGGCGGCTGGCAAAATTGCGTTGGCAATTTGCGACTTTTTCATCCGCCCCACCACATCCTGCAGCGATATATACATACATCAGTATGTATATATGAATGTATGTATATCTATACATATACATATCTGCTACTACCGTTATGCTTTTGCTTTTGCTATTGCTGTTTGCGCTTAGCTTTGGCTTTAGCTCTGCCATTTTCCTAATGTCGAAACCATCCACAGTGTTGGCAAAACTGCCACAGGCAATTGGCGCCCTTTGAGCTGCGCGTCCACCATGCCCAACGACAGGGAGCCCTGGTGCTGACCGACATCGGATGGGACGAGATGATTGCGAACGCATCGCGTCAATGCCTGATCACCTGGGAGGTATCCGGCGGCGGTCTCATGGGCAACCTGCTCACAGACACAGCACGCGCCGAGCTGTCACTCTGGCCGGATACAGTGTACAACATACAGGTGACCTGCAAGCATAAGGTAAGCCAGTTCAAGTCCACAGCCTTTGACCACAGTGTGTGACAGGATAGAAATTGTCAAACCATTTTGTTTGTAGCTAACGGGTCTGATGCGGCGTTCACTGAAGCTCAATGTGGACACACATCGGCTGCTGTCAGAAGCAGCGGCAGCGGCAGCGGCAGCCAATCGTTGGACAAATCCCAGCCTGTTGCCCCTAAATGTGGATATGCTGCCAGCGGCAACAACAACAACAACAACGGCAGCAAAAGCAATAGCCACAGCAACGTCAGCAACATCAGCAGCAGCAGCCTCACCCCCACCACCACCACCGCCATCACCACCAACAGCAACAACAACTACAAAAACAGCAGCAGCAGCAACAGCAATTTTGCAGCGCACTCGACCCACAGACCGTGTGTACATCATCAGTGCATTGCCAACGGCCAGCCAGCTGAGCGGCGTTGTGTATCCGGCCTTTGGTGCGTTGGCTTTCTTCCTGGCATTGCTCGTTATGTTCCTGTTTCTGCGTCCGCAACGCAAGCGGGCCTCTGATGGGGATGCGGACACCGCATCTCTCCTAAGCGGACGTCGCTCGCGGCTCTCCATGGACAACTCAACGCTGCATGTGTAGGCGCTCAAAAGGCGAACCGAGTTAAATGACAAAATAACAGCAATATCAGCAGCAGCAACAACAACAACAAAAAGAGAGAGAACTTGTAGTCGTTTATGTCTGACTATGTGATATTCTGCACCCAAATTGTACATAACATAGATACACACAAATACACACACACACAATACAGACACATTCACACACACACACACACACACACACCTACTATATATGTAGCTTACATATACTATACTATGCATACTATACATAAACGTGCGTATTAAAACATATATAGTTATCAAATCAAATATCTCACATCAAGTCCAAAAAAAAAAAAAAAAAAAAAAAAAACAACAAAACAAAACAAATGAGAAAAAAAAGTTCGCTCAATCGTACGATTAAGTTTTACCTTTTTTTTAGTATTTAGGGCCAAACAAAACAAAACAGTCATAAATTATATAGAATATTAAATATATATATACATACATACATATACATATTAACTATATACATTAACGCGTACACTATATACATACATACATATATATGGTATATATAGATATATATATATATACCATATCCTAGTTATACATCTATAGACATAATCTAGGGGCTGCGGCCAATCAACTACATACACCAAACTAAATGCAACAAATTGCTACAAATTTTTATGCAACATACAATTTTTTTCTCGTCGCGTCGCTTTTTTCAAAACTAAACTAAACAAACTAAAACTAAATAATAATAATACAAAAAAAAACAAAAAAAAAAGAAAACATACAAATATACATATATAAACAAAAACAAAATGGAAATCTTAAAGATCGCATGTCGTTTTCAAATTTGTCGTCTATATAATAATATGAATTAAAAAAAAAAAAAAAAACAAAAAAAAATACATAAACTCAAATTAAATCATACCAAAAAAACAAAACAAATTAAACTAAAATCAAAATGAAATATTTTTCAAAATTTTTAAATGTTTATATACCTAGCTAAAATGAAAACAATTACAAATTCAAAACAAAAACTAAAACTAAACTAAACTACATAAATCTAATGCAAATTATGTACTTGAGCAAGTCAAAAGAGCAAAGAAAGAAAATTGAAGAAAAAAACCAAGAAAAGAAAAAGCCAAAAAAAAAAAAAAAGCTTCGCTACGCAAAATGCCTGTAAATATCAAAGCGTCATTCAGATAAGATAAACTTTTTTTTTTTTATAAATATATATATATATATATATACTTATATATGACTATTATCTAAATCTAGCTCTTTTCCAGGTCAAAGTATCCTAAATAGTTTAAGCAGCAGCAGCAGATGAGGCTAAAGCAAAGTCAACTGGATTCATGAAATGTAAAATCTGTTTGTCTGACATACATACATATATGCATATACGATACATACCTACATACATACATACATACATACATATATACCTAATCTAATGATAATCAACTACAGATTTGTAGTACTCAATATATATATATATATATATATATATATATATATATATATATATATATATTTACATGTATATATATATTCTCAAAGACTAACAAACTGTTTGCTTTTGCCCCCAGATCGGACCAAGTGTCGATTCAGTTTTTGAATGTTTTTGGACTAACTTCTAGTCAAATGCAAAACACATATACATACATACATACATACATACATATGTAGCTAGTTTTCTATTGTAGCATTCCCGATCCCAGAAGAAACCAAGATAGGCGCCAAATCGAAAAGCGCAATACGCTCGTACATACATACATATACATATGTATGTGTATATGTGTGGCTATCTAGATAGGTGACAGCAATAGAGTTCAGCCTAGAGACTAAACAAACGCAAATCAACCAAAACTACATAACTCTCTCTTTCTCTATATATTGAGAAATATACTATATACTATATAGGTACACATATAACCAGGCAGATGAGGAGAACATTTGTGCAGAGTCTGAAATATATATATATACATATATAGATATTAGTTAAATAACTTGTCAATCAACTTGCCGGAAAAGAGCATACAAGATGCGGTGCGCACCGATCGATACACTATAAACAACAACAACAACAACAAAAGAGAAAAATCATAAATAATACAAGAATATAAATTGTATCAATATATGTATTCATATAACTATATATATGCATATATATGTGTGTGTATATTTGAATAATTCTAGTTTAAGTTTAGTGTTTGTTTTTTTATTTTTTTTATTATTGTTTTACTCCTATTTTTTTTTTTTTAGTTTCTGCATTTAGCATTATTATTTTTATTTGATTATGTAAATATAATTTGATTTGTTATTGCAGCGCATTTCGGGTTTTATTTGTGCTGTTGGGTTTGGATTTGGATATGGGTCTGGGCTTGGGTTTGGGCCTGTTGGCATGGGAATATCATTTGCCATGGGTGGCGTGGGGGTTTGGGGGGGTCGCGCTTGTTGCCAAACTAACCCATCGATTTTTTCTCTCTTTCTCATTTCATTTGTGCGCTGCGCTGCGCTGCCGCATGGATGTTGGTTGATAAAAACAACAAAATGGATAACCACTTACCATATAAATTGGAGCCGCAAAATATGCCAACGATAAAAAAAAAAAAACAACAACAACAACAACAGAAAACAATACAAAAAAAATAACAACAGCTACAAAATAGAAGCAGCTTTTGTTGCGGGGGTGTGTCCGCAGCTCCCCCCGCCACCGTCAACCGCCCCCAGCGTTCATGATGGAGGCGTGTGTTGTCCTTTATCCAATTGTTATGCGCTCTGGCTTGGTTTACCTAGTTATAGAGCTGGGAGGCATTTTTTTTTTGTTATTATTATTATTTTTTGTTTTTTTGCTTTTTGATTATTTTGTTGCAATATTTACATTTATACATTTATGTATTTGTATGGGTTTTACCGTGTTTCTTAACTGTTTGCCATAAATATCTATCTCTCCAGCTCTCCCTCTCTCCCCCTCGCTCACTCTCTTGGCATGCATAATTCTGCCCTACTTTGACTTTTACGATTTTCGTTTACTTGGCCCCCTCCCCCCAACAATGGCCTGGGACATGCATTCCATATACATATACTGAATGTAATCAATGACAACATCTCTTTAATTGGCTTATAATAGTTTACTCTGCCTCTTGCTCTTGCTCTTCCTCTTTCTCTTCCTTTTCCTTTGCTGCTGTTCTTTATTATTATTATTTCATTTCATTTTTTTTTTAAGATTCCTAATGGATTTATTGGTTGTTTTGACAGTTGTCTACGCTGACATCTAAATGGATCACTCTATTTATCCAAGCAACAGTTCACACGCTCTCCCTCTCTCCCACTCTGGCTCCCTCTATCTGTCTCGCTCTTTGATAATTTGAGCTGTTGTGCAAACATTTGAAATTCCTTAAGCTCAAATATAGGAGTAGAAGAGCTCTTCTAGACGCAATTACATGATTTGTTTTACAATGTAACACTTTTTCCTCTTCTCATCTCTAACCCTGCGTATGTGTGTGTGTGTGTGTGTGTGTTATCTCTTGAGTTGCCGTTAGCTAAGTCCAACATCGTTACAGATTTTTCCACTTGAGGATTTGTTTTGAATTTCAATACAAAAAAAAAGAACGACAACAACAACATAAAGAAGCAGCATCTTGTTGAGGCTTTAGGTAACCCAAAAGGGCGTGCACCCACACTAAACAAGAAAAATCTCAAGTTGCATTATCTCAAGTTCCATTTGGAGTTGAGTGAGGCTGAAGGGGTTCGGGCTGCGGCTTCACCTAGCCGAGCCAGCTGCTCCAATCTGAATGGCGGATGGGGGCACTTGGCTGGCATTTGTTGGTCGGCTTGACGGTGGGGGGGGCTGAATTGGACTGAATGGGGCGGGGCGGCGCTGCGCTGGGCTGTGTTGGGCGCTGCTGTGCTATGCTATGCTGGCTGGCCACTTGGCTTTCAGCTTCCAGCTCTGCTCTACACTCGCCATTCTACTTGTTCTCAAGCACTTTTTATAAACCAAATTAAATTTATATGGGCCTCCGGCAGTCAACAACGCTCGCTCGCCTGCCCAGCACTTGGCACCCAAAACTCATACAATACCCCATTCCCATTCCCCATTCCCCATTCCAATTTCCATTTCCATTCTCATTCCCATTTCAAATCCCATGCTATTTCATATCTCTCTCTCTCTCTCTCTCAGTCTCTGTCTCTGTCTCTCTTTCGCTCGCTCTGTGGGCGCTGTCAACTGCCAATTAGCTGAGCATTTTTCAACATTTTAAATTGTCTTGCCGAGTGCGTGGCCCCAGCTCTGGGGCAACACTTGAGTGAGTCGTTTTATGCAACACAGCCTTCAGATTTTTACCCCTGCTTTCTTTAGCTTTTTATTGTTGTTGTTGCTATTGTTTGTGTTTGTTTTTTGCTGTTGCTGCTGCTGTTGTTGTTGTTGCTGTTGTTGTTGTTGTTGTTGCTGTTGCTGCTGTCAGCTGTGCAGCGCGTGCTTCATTTATCAAAAAGCAATTACAATGTTATAGGCAATTCGATGCTTGATTCAGCAAGAGCCCCATGGGCTATAGACACACTGGCTGCTGCTGCTTCATCATCAGCAACAGCAACAGCAGCAGCAACAACAACAACAACAACAACACCAACAGCATCTCAGCCCACCTGCTAAAACAAAGGCAAGAGCAGAGTCAACCCAGCATTATTTCGTTTATTGTTGCTCTACTTCTTTTTTTTTTTTGCTCATTTTAACAAATATATACATACATACATATGTATATATACATATAAAAATATATATAGATAAATTGAAAAGAACATTCAAGTTGAAAAATAATAAAAATGAAAAACCAAAAAGCATATAGCGCGTACCTACAAACATATTGTATTACAAAAACAACACAAATTATTAACTTTAAGTAGACGAAGAGAAAAAAAAAAAAACAGCAAGCAAAAAATACAAATGAAGATGCAGAAAAAGCAACATGAAAAAATAAAATTAGACTACAAAACTCAAAACAAGCGAAATACTAGAAACCACTAGAGATGGGAGAAGAGGTGGGGGAGCAGAGAGAAGAAGCACACTAGCGGTGGGCAGCAGCGCTAGAGAGGAGACAAGAGCAGCAGCAGCAGCAGCAGCAGCAGCAGCAGTGGCAGTGGCAATGCCGGCGCTCACTAGAGAGGAGAGTGCAGAGCGTAGACGAGGCAATGGCAGCGGATGAGCAAGAGCAGGCAGAAGAAGACAAAAAGCGAGCATGTGTTTGTGCTATAAAAGGTTTCTCATTACAATTTTTGGCCAAGGGTCGCATCGTTGCACAAAATTACTTTTTGTTGTCGTTGTTGTTGTTGTTGTTGTTTTTGGTGCTTCAAATGCTGCTGCTGCTGCTGCCGCTGCTACTGCGTCGCGCTCTCAACGCCAGCGGCGCTTTTAGAGAATGTGGTGGTGGTGCCTGAAGAGGGGGTGGGGGCTGGCGGCGGCGTCCTTAGTAGGTGTTCGGCTGACTGAAGTGGCGGGGCGGCAACGGCTAAGGGGCAGCGGGCACAGGACAGGGCGATTGATATACAACACACAGCCGCGCTGTGATACATACACACACACACACACACACACCACACACATATACCTAAATATATACGTATGTATACATTTATATATAGTATATATGGTACACATAGAGATGCTTATGCTGTTTATAGCTAACAGTTGCTGTTCCACAAACAAACACACCCACACTCACACACACACACACACACACACACATGCACACATAGAGAGACAGCACTATAGCCAGGGCGGTTGCACGTGACACGACCAAACATGTTCGAGGCTGGCAGCAAGCGCTTGGTTCGATGCAAAGGATAAAACGTATCCCGCATCCCAAATGGCAGTCAAACGAAGCGCCAGTGCGTCGGCGCCTTGCCACAGCTCGCTCACACATACAGGCACACACACTGGCAGCCACACATACACGCACACCGATACACACAGCCACAATGGGCAGGAAACAGGCAACGAGCAGAACACAATGAAGCCTTGCCTTTATGCCTTGCTCTTGATGCTGTTGCTGCTGTTGCTGCTGCTGCTGCTGCTGCTGCTGCTGCTCTTGGCGTGGCACAATTCGCGGGCGCTGTGCTCACATTTAACCTTAGCAAAGGTTACGCGCGGAGTAGGCGCGAGCCCCAACGATGTTAGCCGACGACAGCTGCCAGGCCGAAGAGCTGTTGAAGTTTTGCCCCGTCACAGCTGTCTCTGCAGATATAGAGATGACGATGAGCTGATACTTGGCTTTATGCTCGCCGCCCGCTGACTGTTGGCTCGTTGGCCCATTGGCTGCTGAATGCTGCTGCCGCTGCTGCTGCCACTGCTGCCGCTGCTGCTGCCGTTGCAATTGACAGCTGTGACGGGCGGTAACATGTTGATACGGGGCGCTTTGTTGTTTCTCAGAGATTTCATCTAATTCGCTTTGCGTTACACTTGATTTTCGGCTTGTCTTATTAAAAGACAATCAGATTGGAGTTCTCCGTATATTAAGGGCATGTGTCACTGTTAATCTTCTCAAGCATTTCTCAGCGGCTTCCACTGACGGCACTTAAGCCCAAATGAGTGATTTTTTACACTCTATCTTGCTCTCGCCGTCTACAATTTATCAACTATGCAGTCACTGGCTGACAATATCGAATCACAGTGACTAATCACATCAATGCGGATTAGTGATATGGTAAGTAGACGTAAGTATGACGGAGTATATCTACATATGTATGTCTGTGTGCACACATGGTTGTCATTCAATGGGGATTCCAGATGAAACCTACATATGGATGTAGTAAATAATGGAGATGAAGAAAACTTGTTACGAGCTTGGACCAAAATTGTACAAGAAATAAAATTTTTTTTTTTTTTTTTTTTTTTTTTTTTAAATCTAGACCAACTTTGTATGCTCATTATAGGAAATAAAATGGGTATATTGGTTTTGTGCAATGTCCGTATTGCTGTCTGTCCATATTGCAGCTAGCTATTTTATATTTATAACCCCAAAATATATAGTGTCAAACTTTTCACAGTCCACTCACTAGGGGCGTGGCAAATCAGGAAATGCATATTCCGGTATCCTAGAAGCCATTATAGTTGAAGTGCTAGAGAGTCGAAATTTTAGATGGTAAGGCTGATATATCTACGGCCATTGGGGGTGTAACAAACCGGAAAAGACTGTATTTTCAACAGTTTAAGAGCTAAAAACTCAAAATTTAACGACCAATTTGGGGCGTGGCGAATTGAAAAATGGAACTGCCAGGCCGTGAATGAATATTACGAGGTCGACTGCAAGGTTTTTTACTTTTTATACTCCTTCATGAAAGTCAATTAAAATATTGGTTTTGTGCAACGTCCGTCTTACTGTCCGTCTTGCTGTCCGTCCGTCTGTCCTACTGTCCGTCTGAACGCAGTTTATTTCGGCGCTATTGAAGCTAGAGACTTGAAATTTGGAACACAGACTCGGGTACATCTCCCATTTATAAATCCGCCCGCTAGGGGCGTGGCAAATCGGAAAATGCATTTCCTAGCTGCAAAGTTCTTACTTGTTTAAAATGGATGTAGTAAATGATGGAGATTAAGAAATGTTTATTATGTTTCTCTAAAATTTTGACCAACTTTTATTTCAACTACAAATTCAGACTCGAATTTATGACAGCTAGAAAATTTACATACATTTCATTTGCAGCTTTGTCAATTTAGGAAGGCATGATTTACTTGCCAAACGCTTTACGTTTTCATTTAGTTGCTCAGAGCGTAATAGTAAACATATCACAAAACATGGTAGAAAATTTGGATCAAGTTATCTAAGTCTCACAAAATACAAATTCATATGTTTCATTTCACTTCAACAGTACCCCAAAAAATTACTTAAAAACACACAGAAAAAAAAACCAAAAAAAAAAAATAAATAAATAATAATAATAAATAACCACAAAAAACATTTACCACGGCTGTAACCTCTATTGGACCCATTATTGTTGAAAGCTTGAACTAAATTTGGAAAACTGAAGCTTAACTTAAGACTGAAGAAACTGAAACTAATATTATTTAGTTAGTGGGTATGTATGTATGTGCAAATATATATATAAGACTTCTTTTATTCCCTGAATTCTTTATGGGAAGTAAAAGTATGATGGTGGCATGACATCTGTCGTGGAATCTCATAGAAAGTACATAGAGTAGACTTCGCTTTAGCGTCTGTACGTTTATAGCGACGAAAGTTCTGGGCCCTGGGCAAATTTGTATGAGCTAGCTTTTATGATTATAGCGTCTTCTGTGTACGTCCTCTGACGGTCCCTTGATGGTCGTTGTCGACTGTACATATACATATATGCTTGATCAGAGCGACGAGCTAAGTCAACTTCTGTCCGTTTATTTATATGATAGTTGTTTGCTGGATCGAGATCGATGTTCAAATAATCAATAGCTATTCGCGTTTGTTTTGATCAGAATACAATTATACATCATAATATCGTCTAAGTCTTTGGAGCTATAGTTTTCAACTTTTGCAATAGTTGCATGTATATTCTATACAATTTGATCAACTTCTTCAAATTGAAGTACAATTGCCATAATAGACAACATACGAAAGTGTTTGCAGTTTTAGTTAATTGATAAATACGCTATAGAATATGTAGATTACACACTGAAAATTGCATTGAAATCCATTAAGTAATACAGAAGTTACTGAACAAGACACGTGGCCTGCTGCGCCAAGCTTTTGCATTATTCCTATACATGTGCACACATATGTATATCTTTATAAGTATATTGAAGAATACACTAATTGATTGTGAAAGCTCAAACATTTTTTAATATATACCTTTCCAATACTAGAGACTTGTGCATCAGCAAATACCCTTAGCTAAGAGACATTATTACGTTTAGGAGACTTAATTAGGAAAGTCCGTTTACAGATGTTGAGGGTTTGGCCTAGTAGATCAGCCTCTGCTCGAGTGTAACCACGTGTTGGACGTCGGCAGCGCAGTATAGTAGGCACTGTTACTATTAGTCTATTCAAATCCAAATTAAGCAGTTAAACAGTCAGTGTCGTAGACCTACTGACATATAATAGAATATAAAATATATTTTGATATATCCTGATATAATAGTATATTATAATCTACATTCACAATATTGCCAATAGAAATCATATTCGCTTGTAAACCACATTGTCGGTGTTGTTGCAAAAGCGAAAAAACCCCAAAGAAAACCCTAGAAGGAACAAAGCAAGAGTTAAAGCCAATCAAAAAGCCACTACTGCAATGGAGAAGTTGAGCAAAGCGAAGTGGGCGGAAATCTGCAATACCTTTGCCATTTTGGATGTGGATGGAAGTGGACTGCTAACAGCCAGGGAGCTGTGTGGCATGATGCGTGTATTTGGCTATGACAACAGCGAAGAGGATGTGCAGAGGATGATCGATGCCGTCGATACCGATGGCAGCGGTAAAATGGACTGCGCCAAATTCTGTGCCGCCCTATATTGGACGCTGAAGCCCGAGGAGTCAAAGCACAGCGAGGAGTCAGACGGCTCTACAGAGGAGCAAAGTTCATCATCCAATGAATCGTGTAGTTCACACGAGTAAAATATTTCCCAGGCAAGGACGACGAAAAAAAATCGAGAACCCAACCAAACAAAAAAAAAAAACAAAACTTTCCACGCGCTCCGGTCTCTGCGAGTCTGTGTGCATACATATATACGATATAATGATGATGTACCTACGGCATTCACATATATCACGTGTATATATATATATGTATATATGTATATATATATAAAGCTATGTTTGTTAGATCACACAATGAATCCTTCTCCACGCAACATTTCTGTTCACCGCAACAACTGAAAAACGAAAATAAGCCAACAAAAAAAGTTCTGGATACCGAACGGAAAAATGGGGAAAAAAAATTAAGTGTTATATATAAAAAGTTAAGTGAAAAGAACTATTAAAAAAATTTGAGCGAAAAATAGTAAAAAATAAAATCAAATTTCAATTTGTAATTACTGTTGACAGCTAGGTAGAAATTATATGATAATGGATGGGAGAAAGCTGAACCACTCTCAAATAGAGAGGTACGATTGGTCTGAAATTGTCTCGAACTCGGTCTGAAAAGTCTAGTGAGATTCCGAAGAACGTCACCAATTCGCCACACCCATAGTGGGTGGATTAGGAAAAACTTGACACTTTATAGTTCCGGGCTTACACGAATACATACATACATATATGTATGTATGTTCAACTTCAAGTAGAACTCATGCGGACAGACGGTCGGCCAGAATGTCTAAATATTATATGTATATATCCAATATAATATTGCAATAAAATCATTCCAAGACTCGAGCAATATTTATATCAGAGAGGAATAGCTCTCCCAAGCAAATAGATCTTGTATAATTTCAAATCAGATTAAGCTTGTTAGCTAGTTAAATACCTGGTAATAAAAATAACAATATATATAAAATATAGCATACCTTTTTGGGCACTAAAATTCATTTGCAAACCTTAGGAATTAGCTACATAATTATCTATAATACATACATGCATAAAAAAAAATTATAAATTATAAAGCAAACACAATTTATTACATCTTTAAAACCTTTTAATACTCACGACTTTTTTTTTTTAATATAAAGGTTCATTTAATATATTTGATAAAACAAAATGTTGGTGTTTATTTCAGCTCAAAGGTTTGATGAATACAAAAAAAATATATATATTTATATATACATACATATATATATATATATATATATATATATATATATATATATATATATATATATATATATATATATATATATATATATATATATATACATATATCAGATATTGTACAATATGTTAATGTTTTTCTTTTTCAGTTTTAAATATTATAATTAGTTGTTTTTTTGTTTGAATCATTCTGCTGCATGACATATTTATAATTGTATTTAAATACATACATAATAATAGTACATAAATGTTGTTTATCTGTTTTTTCAATTACCCCCCGAAAAATATTTAAACATAATGCGCATTGACCCGCAACTAAGTGTTATATACTTTTTTTTTTTTTTTTTTTTGTTGAAATTTGTTTTGTTTTCCCTTTTTAGTAATATATATATTATAATTATCTAGTTTTCCACAGTGCTGCCTGCTGTTTCAGTTTCTTCTTTGCTGCTGCAGTTATCTGTTGAATCGTTTTTAAGTACGTGCGCACAGGAAATAACAATTTATCGAGTGATAGATAGTTCGTGGAAATGTAGGCCACACGGTGTGCTGAGCTTAATGTGTCGGCTTCCAACACTGCGCTAGTGTGTATTTGTGTGTGTGTGTGTGTGTGTGTGTGTTTATGTTTATGTGTTCGTGTCACCGGCCATTGTGTGACGTCACAGCGTGCAGCCCAATCCTGTGAACTGTGCTAGCACGCTGCCAGCGCCTGGAGCCTTCATTAGTTTCAATAAAAAAAAAATATTGTTTAATGCATATTACATACATACATAAGTATAACAAATTAAGTTTCCTTTTTTTTTTTTTTTTGCTTTTGTTTTTATAATAATAACTATGAGCTCTGTCCATCATCGAAAAACGTGTATAACGATCGATTGACACTATCGATAAACTGCTTCCAATTGGCAAATGCTAAGCTTCAATAAATGCGCTCCGTTTTCTTCTCTTTGTTTTCATTTGCTATACACAATTTGTCACATTTTAGTTGCTATTTTGATGTTCTTTTTTTTTGTTTCGTTTTCTTTTTGAGTTTGTTTTGCTAACGTATCATAAAATACATTTGCTGTGTTTGTTAATTGTTTTAATTTACAATTTAGTGTAGTGGCTATATAATTTAGCTTGACGCTGTTTAATGACTTTATTGTCTTACATTAAAACTGAATGTTGTCTTTTACACAAACCAATTACACACACAATTTTAAAAAATCAAATCATAATTATTATCATAATCATGTTAAATAGTACTAATCAAGAAATGCTTACACGCATCGCGGACATTTATCAAACTTGGTTTTTGACGCAAAAAAAAAAAAAATAACAGAAAAAAAAAACAATTATAAAAAATCAAGGGAATAGGTATACATATGTATATATAAATATATATATATAGATATATATGTATATATACATATATCAAATATAAATTATTTTTTGCGTTTCTTTTTTAAAGCAACTGGATACTTTCGCACATGATGCCCATATGTTTTTGAAGTCTGGCAACACTGTGCCTTGCTGATATTCTCAACGATGCTCCACGCACGCGGACTCCGCTGGGTTTCCTTTCTTCAGATGAGTGAATGAGTGTTAGTGTATTGGTATAGGTGTTTGCCTGGGTGTGTGTGTGTGTGTGTAGTTGTTTTAACTTATTTTACAATATATGCGTGTGGCAACCTCTGTATTTAGCTGTGTTCGGTATGTATGTATATATGTGTGTGTGTGTTTGTTTGTGTTGTCTTTAGACTTTTAGCTTAAACGCTCGCTACGCTTGCTTTAAAGCATATTTATTCATGCGATGGCTGCTGTTCCGGAAAGCCGCTAACCTCCGTCTGCTCCACGACCTGCTGACCATCGATCGTATATTGAATTCGTAGACGCATGCGTAGCACAGCCTATTATATATAGAGAAGCGAGAAAAGTTTTAGAATTTGGAAATTTATCAATCAATATGCAAGAAGAATGGAGAACTGATAAAGATTATTCCCTTCTCTTCCCTTTTAGTTAATTTGACTAGTATAGTTAATAACTCTCTTTCAGATTAACATTGCCTACATAAGTTTTTTTCTCTTTGATTTCTAAAATAGTAAAGTTAAAAGAATATCTTATCTAATCTGAGAATGTACAGGCTCTTGGACAAAGGCAGTTTATATCGATAAATGATATATGTATATACATAAAAATGAAACCCCTTTTAGATCTCAGGATAGTCTTAGCTATACTATTTCACATTTACATCTCCTACTGAACTTCTGTGCTCTTCATTTCATATCTCCGTTCACCCACTTACATTGGACGTAGCAACAACTCGCATTTCCTGCGTGATGACGCCACCTGGAGGCAGCACCGAGCCCGACGGCGTCAGCATTTGCAGTTTAAAACTCTTCTGCACGGCCGCCTGTGAAATACAATGAATTTAATATACAAAAGTCATTCATCATTCAAACAGCAAGTAGACGCACCTGCAGCAAATACTGCTCCAATGTATTGTCTGAGCTATTTGTGGTTGTCATAAATATTTTCATGCAGTCACTGCCCGGCACTGGCACCAGCTGCACCAGCAGTCCGTTCTTGTCCAGCGCCGTTAGCTTGGGATCCTTTGGAGGCTGAAATTTAAGTTAACAATAATTGAGTACAGATGCCAGCTGGATTATAGGGAATTAAAGAAGTCTCACTTACCACTGACACATTGTTAGAGGCCGTCGTCGGATTCAGTTCACCCAGCAGGCTGCCGCGGTTAATATCACCGCCAATGGACGGCATTGCGTGGGATGGCGCACCGCCTCCAACGTTAAGGCCACCCAGCATGCTCGATAGATCGTTACCGTTTGTGGGCATGCTATTGGGCATGGAGTCGATGCCACCGAAGCCGCCCAGATCGAGTCCGCCGAGCATATTGTTCATATTGGCGGCGCTGCTATGATCACTTCCCAGATTCACGCCCATGACGGGCGTTGCAGTTGGCGCTGACATGTCCAGGTCGAGCAAGTCGAGCAGATCCTGATTGTTCGACACCGGCTCATCGTTGTTTGCATTTCGCGTATTCTTTTTATGCACCGCATTCGATAGGTCTGTTGCCATGGCCAAATCGTTGGCGCCCGCCGACAGATCCGTGCTCCCCAATAAGTCCAGCAGGATATTCTAAAATATCATCAAGACAATATAGAGAACACTCAATATGGGTGTGTATTATATAGTTTACCGTATTGTCCCCCATTGTGTTCATATTGCTTTCGATTATAGGATGCGTACTGTTGCCGCCAATCTCGATGCCATTCTCGATAACGTCCGGACTATTGTCATCGAAGGAGCCGCCGCTCTCGCCATTCTGTGAACTAATACGACTGATTTGCATGGCGGGCATCTTTTCCAGCAGGGGCGGACGCAGGTGCTTATAGCTGCCAAAGAGTTGTGTGAACTCTACGCCGCGTTGCTGCAGATCCACATTCAGATGGCTGCCAAACGAGGTAATCAATGCCTGGATCTCTCTACAATAGAAGATGTTTGATTTTCAGCATGTGAACCACTGACCAGGAGACGGTATATATGTGTGGTCACTTACTCCACGCACTGCTGCAGGCGCGTGCTCAACTTGGCCAAAGAGACGAGCGCATATTGCTTGCTTGTTGTCGACACTTGAGCAGAGGTTAAAAACTTATGATACACAGCGATCAGATCGCTCTCCGTTGGACGCTCGAACTCTGTTCGAATAGATTTGGGTGAATTGGATAAAAAAGATTCACGAATGATATGACTACTGTACACTCACCATCCTCATTCGCGCCGTACATGAACAGATCGCCGTACTCGCCTATGGCCCAGACGGCAACCTGCAGCAACGGCTGCTTGTCCTCACAGTGATTGGGCACCTGCAGCGATTCCCAGAACCGATTCGTGATATATGTCTGCTCTGGCACGGGACTGCTGGACACCAGCTGTATGGTCGATGAGACAACATCGTCACGCACATAATTGCCAGCAGCTATCAAGACGCTCAGCTGCGTGTCGAGATGCCAGCGTGAATTGGGCGAATAGCGTTCGGCAGCCAATATCATGCCAGAGCTGCATTGCGCCTTGAATTCAGCGTCGGCCTTCTCGAGGAACAGCAATAGCTCTTTCGTCATTGTACGTATATTTTGTGCATTGATTAGCGCAAAAGATAGCTCCATCGCACGTCGCCTGATCGACACATCTGGATCCTTGAGGCACTCCAATATGGTGGTGCGATGCCGCTGCACAGCGGACGTATCGGCGTGCACCGTTCGCAGCAGTGTATTCAGCGCCACATAGCGTATATTCTTGTCCGAGTTGAGTAGAAAGCGTCCCAGGATATTCACAGCCAAGACGCGCAGGCCGCCCTCCGAACTGCAAAGAATATAATAATAGTATAGTATAATGTAGTATTCATATAGTATGCACTCTTACCGTATATCCATTATGGATAGCACTGTCTCATAGAGAATGGTGTTGCCAACATTCTTGCTGGTCTCCGTATTGGTGGCCACCTGTGCCAATATATCGTTCATGGCTTCTGAGGCATCCGGATCATTATGGCCGAGTATGCGTAATAGACGCAGGATTTTCACCTGCAGGAACGGATCGCTGACGCCGCTGACATCGTGCTCAGGTGAGTAGCCGCCCAGGATGAGGTTCTTTAGGATCCGCACCAGATTCGGTACGATCTGTTATGAAATCGAAAGAGACAGAGCGAAAGTGAAACAGTTGCAATACCTGTGCATAAACAGAGTGAACAAAGAGAGAGAGAGAGAGAAAGAGAGAAAAGGGTGTGTGTATATGTGTGGGTTAAAGCGAGTCAGAACTAGCTACTGTATAATTTTGTGCGTGTGCAAGAGTTGGAGAAAGAGCATAAACAGGAAGTTCGCAATAAAAAGTCAACTAAGTAAACAAAAGTAAATCATATCAAATATCACAGCCGGAGAGACTGTTCCAAAGAAAAGCTGTACGCAATAGCTACTTCAGAATATCGTTCGTGTTTATAGTAAAAGCTAAACAAAGGTGTTTTCAAAAACAATATACAAAATATAATATAACAAATACAACAACAAGAATATGGTGAACAGGTATATATAGGTATATACTTATGCATAAAAAGTTTAATTTGAGGCACAAATCACAATCATACCTCTCGATTTCCGCTATCCTGGCAAGCAAATTACAACAAATTTCATTTTGTGTTCGCGCGGTATTCGATCAAAAACAAACGAAGCGTTAATTTGTAATTACAAAATGTCGTTAGGTGTCAAAAGTAGTACGTGGCAAAGCGATAAACATTAACGATAACAGTTACAAAAAATATTAATTACACTTTCTTTAGCTGAAGGCGCAAAAGCTCAAAAAATGGCAGCAAAAATAAAACAAAATTAAACGAATAAATGAGATACACAAAATAAAAACTTTTGATATGGAAAAGAAACCACAATTACAATATACATTAAGAGGGCCGCCCAAAATGACTAAAATGCGGTTGGATCGGAACTCAACAAGTCAACAACAAGCCGTCCGGGGCGGTTAGTCTTTGAAGCTCTATATATATGTATACATATATAGATATATATGATCGCTTTCCACTTGAAATACCGTTAGCTGTTTGTCTGCCTGCCCGCCTTGGCGTGTCGGCCACACCCGTCCGACCGGACAACAACTTACCTTTTTGAAATGCATCAACGTATCCGAACTGTTCTCGCACATCTCCGTGATGAGCGTGACGCCGGTAATCAGGATGCCTGCAATGATATGAGATATGAGATGATTGGCCACTGATTGTACTGGAAATGGCATCAAGCGTACCGTGATTCTTCTCGCTGAGCAGCGAACGTGTGGCCGGCAGAAAGATCTCCATCAGTTCGGGCACACGGCGAATGACTCGGAATGCACACAGTGTCGCCTTCTTGCGGATGTACGTGTTGGGCGACTTCATCAGACGCTCCACCTCGCTGGCCAGGTCACGTGCCATTTCCGGCGATGCGATGGCGCCCAGTGTGCACAGCGCTAAGCCCACCACGAACTGCGTCGAGCTGTTCAAATCGCTGCAAGTAGCAAGGTCAAACACAATTAATTAGAAACAGCTTGAAAATAAACAAAGCTCATTACCTAATCGTAATTACTAGCTTTACGGGCAATTTACTTTCTATATCTAGTGATTACAACTATATAAAAAATATATACATTTATTAGTCATAAACAACCTGCAAGTGACTAATATAGTTGAGTTACGTTTATAGTACGACAAACTGGAATCTCGTATGCAAACAGGATTATTGTAATGATTATTATGCGGCTCGATTGGGCCAATTGTGATTAAGCCAATTTATAGCTCTTTCTGTAGTTCTTCCATATCTAATGGCCTTCCAGGTAATTATGATATTTGCCGAATTATTTTTATTAAACTTTCAGTTGATAGACATAGTTAGGATCAACCTCAGCAACAAATTCAGTTGACTCAGTTTAAAGTATCTTAAATAGTTACAGAGTTTATACAGATGTACGTGTATTAACTATATTATTGTATTAACTACATTATTGCTGAGCAACTCACACAGAAACGATGCTTTAGAGAGATAAATATATAAAGAGAGTGAGAGGGCCCTAAAGATGCAAAAGGTGTATTTCAGTCATTACAAAATATCCTAAGCCCATTAGAAATCTAGTTTATTTGGTTTGCTACAAAACTTAATTTCTAAATTGTAGATTAAACCTAATATATTCTATATCAATCTGCATTCTATAAAGGTCAGTAAGCCTCACAATTTCGATAGCCTAAACAAATTGAACATGATATCTATTTGATTTGCTAAACAATCTGATTTCTAGTCCCTTCATACTAACTTATCATAGCTTAATCTGAATCCCTCTTCTACAAATAGTAATACCAAGTACTAAATTCAAGCTGGGAACTAGGCTTAATGATTATATTCATCTGCTGGGTATTATCCCTGTTGAACTTACTTTTTTAAACAATTCGTAATCAGCAAATGGACATCTTGACGTTCATCCAATAACAGCATAGCACCCAGATAGCCAATCCGTTTATCTGTGAAACGCGTGCTGGCCGTCAGTTTGAGGCACTCGAGTTGGCCAAAGTGCGCCGGATAGCCGAGCATGTGTATGTACAGCAGCTTGGCAATGTTGCGACAACTGCATGCAACAATCAGTGAGCGAGCGAGCGAGAATGAGATGGAAAACAGGTTAAAATGGCCTGAGAATAATTATTAATGCAATTTACTGCCCACACTCACCGCCAGACGGAGTCCTCCTCCCGGAATGTGCTGCGTATGTAGGCGCACTCTTTGTTAACCACGGCCCGCTCCTCGGCAGCGGTGCGGGCGGCGCGTATCTGTCGTATAAGATCACGCAGTCGTGTGGGCGTCGGCATTCTGACTGCACGTGGGCGAAAAAGAGAAGATACAGAGTCAGACAGTTTGTTGAGGATGAGAGAAGAAGCAATTGCTTATGGGGATGGATGGAGGCTGGTTAGCTCTCTACCTCTTTACCTCTTTACCCTGCTTACCTCTTTCGACGGCCTCTGTGAATGCCTGCCTTATGGTGGCCATATTGAAGGCTGGATTGAATCTGTTGGGCGAAGAAAATGTGTATTAAAAGAGGTTGATTAATACATAATGTAGAGAGATGCGGGCGTAAATATATATATTGCATTTTATGCATATATATTAATGTATGTACACATATAATGTATTTATTAAAACTGCATACCCATGCTCGGAATTCATTGTGAGGCGTTGCGGCTGCTGCTTCTGCTTCTGCGGCTGTGAAGCACTTTGGTTGTGGCACGCAGACTAAACTGCAGTTGTTGTTGTTGATGGTTCTTTATCTTGATTTTGTTCTGCTGCTGCTGCTTCTTCTTCTACTACTTGCCGGCCTATGCTTTTAAGTTTGCACTCAATTGTTATTGTTGGTGTTGTTGTTTGAATTATTGTTATTTCAGCTGCGTTGGCAGCGAGGTGGCAACAGCGATCATATTCGAACTAAGTCGTTCGCCGTTTCGATCAGTTTGCAACACTCGCTGCGCAGCATACGAATAACGATAACAACAACAACAATAGCAACAACAACAATATCTATGACAGCCGGCCGCTATTCAATTGCAGTTATTTCTTCACTTGTCGCTATATCTCCCTCTCTCTCTCTCTCTCTCTCACACAGTCACTCTCCCACACACATATTTGATGCTCTCTCACTGCAAAAGTGTTAACAGTGTACATCAAACTCCAATTCACTCGCACTCTCGCATTTCCTTGATGTTGCTTTGTTTTATCATTATTAACACAAATCACAGTTCACAAACACAATTAGTAATCAACTTATTTCTGTTATGAAATGGTATACACGTACACAAATGGTGTGTGTCTGTGTGTGCGTTTGCCGTGGCTTAAACAAATATGTAGTTATGTATGTATATGTACATGTGCATATGATCTGTCGCCCGCTCAATGCAAACAAAAAGCTTTACGCTCACTTACACATGTATACGGTCTGACATACGCATGTACACATACATACATATTGGTCATATGCATGGACATTGAAGTGCCTTTTAACTGGCATCAGTTACATTCGTACAAACATACATACGGTCGTATTTATGTAGCTGGCAGTGCTAGCCAACGAAGCGCAGCGTAGCACAAGTTGAAAAAAGTAGGCTAGGTGTGTAGGGTGTTAATTAAGACGACAAAAAGGTGGAGGCTCACACAAATGCAAAACCATTGACGGTCGCTGCTACTGATGAAAATGAAATGATTAATTCAGTTGTGGGAATAATGCGAAAACCGCACTTGAAGCATGAGCTGAGCCGAATCGTCGATTAGCGCGCATCGAGTTGACAGCAACACACACATACGCACGCACACACTCACACGCGCTCAAGCAAACATCAAGAGAGGCGTATTAAATCCAATTGGAATATATGAATACAAGTTCTAATTACATTCTTTCTTGAAAATTTTATAATATGAATAACAAATAAACAATGCAATGCAAGTTCCCAAATGAATCGTTAACAACTAATTCAGCTTTTGCTCAAATGCCTGAAAGGCAGTCACAGTCACCAGTTATGGCCAAAACCAAAACAGCTGCCGTCATTGCTTCTTGGTATCGATAATTGGATATCGATATGGCACAATGGATATTGTATCGAGTGCATTGCATGCGTTGCAAAAAATATATATATATTTTTTTAGCATGAAAATACACGTATGGATTTGTGCACATTCACTGTAATCTAAAACGTATTATTTTTAAATATTGTATTACTTTCCGCCGTTGTTGAATAAAGCAATTTCATTGGAAAGCTCAAGTCCACAGACACCACATACATATACAAAAGCACACACACAGAGAGATATACATGGCACACAACACACACTCAAGCGCCCACTGAGTTAAGCGTATGCTTCTTTCTGGCCACACGAAAAGTAAAACATAAATTAATTGAATGTTGACCGCAAACACAGCAAGATGCTTTTCTTTGTTGTTTTATGTTTTGCTCGCACTAAATATAACCGTTTGCTTTATAGCCACCTGCCGCCTCCAACTTCCAATGCAAATTTTTACAACGCGACAAAAATGCTCGTAGAATGTTGATGATGAGCGCAACAGTAGTAGTAATAGTAGTTGTAGCAGCAGTGAGAGTGAGAGTGAGAGAGCGCTAGCAAGCGGTTGACATTTCGTTTTTGACATTAGCAGTGCTGTTATCGCCAGCTCGCTGTTATCGATAGACCTATTGGCCAAGACGACGGATTCGCGCATAACGTCATTTTTTTTAAAATCACAAATCCCCCATTGCCTGTTTTTGCAACTCACCTGCGATTGTTTTCCGGTGGCAAAACACTCCAATCCTGTTCATAGTACGGATACATATTTGCAGCGTGACGTTCTCGTTTGTCCCACAAGCAAACAACAGTGGACAGTAACTAAATACACAAACGCTTACACACACTAAAACTCAGCACAGTTACTGACACTGGAATAGAGTGATAAGCGGCTATGGTGTTCCACATAGGCAGTGTGCGTACGTGTTATCTAATGTACATTTATAAGTAATTACGGTTCCAATCCCCTCTCTCCATACACACACGCACACATATAGACAAACACACGCGTGCGCGAAACGCTACTGCTCCATGCGCTTTAGGATTTACCACAGCAGGGCAATCATATTCTCTTAGCGGCGTATAAGAGCTAATGGATCAGCGGATCTAGGCCAGGAGCGACAATTTGATTATGAGAGGCGGCCCGCGCAAGTGTAACTCTGGCAAAAGACTAATATCATGAAGTTCGAATCCCTCAGTCCTCGCCGACGCTTGCTGCACAGTTCAGGTGAGCGTTTGCATTTCGCTGCGCATAGATAAACCATATGCGATAACTATCGTACTAGACGCTCGCGTTGGTGGCATGGCAGCCATGGACATGGCATGGCATTCGCTCTGAGCTCTCGATGAATACACATAAACTATACTAACTTATCTTTTAGCTGATAACAAGGAAAAAAAAACCGTGAGAACAACACTTGACACACGTACATGTCTATAATAAAAAATATTCACATGTATGGATAAGGCAAGTCGTCACCGAATGACTATGCGACTGGTGATAAGTCAATGAAAGGTGAAAGCCGCTGCGCGCGCTATACACGTATATAAACACATATATGTCGGTATGATTATCCTTGTATTCAAATTGTGTGGTTTTTTTTTCGTTTCTTGTATTTTATACGTGCTTAGGGCTATGCTCTATCTAAAACAAGATGCTATTGTACAACATTGTCACTGATTTCTGTTCTGTTTCGGAATTAGTTTGCCCCTTTCGTTGCGTTTGAGTTTCGTATCGTAAGGAGCTCTCTCAATCGTTTTCTCGCGGCGGACGCACTAAGGAATGTCGCTTGATCGCCTCCACCAGCCATTTGATGCCCTCGTCAACGCCTTCGCCGGTGAGCGCAGAGACGGGTATCGTAAGGCAATCGCGTCGTCCGATCAGTGCACCAGCCTGTTGGAATACTGGCTTTATTTCCCGTACGCCCATCACATCGGGCAGATCCTGCTTGTTGGCCAGTATTAGCAGTGGCACGCCTGAGAGTAACTCGTTCTTAATCATTTTGTCTGTATAGTCAGGAATCAGGAATTAGATAGAGGATTCTTGAGATTAGGTGCACAATTACCAAAAATAACTTTCGACTCGTCCATTCGTTCCCGATCATTGGAATCTATCACATAAATAACGCCATGCGATTCCTGATAGTATTTGTCCCACAGCGACTGCAGTTCCTGCTGGCCACCCAAATCCCAGAAATTCAATCGGACGCCGTGGACATCGATGGTGCCAATGTTGAGACCGACTGTCGTTGTGATTTTAGCCGGATTCAGCCCTTTGTAGTTTTTCGTAAATTTCGTTTTGGCCGCCTCCAAATAGGTCTGTCAACAGAAAGTTGCATATTTACAGTTGCAGACGTGTCGGAGTCGAAGTCACTTACCGTTTTGCCAGCGTTGTCCAGGCCCAGAATGACGACGCAGTACTCGTCTTTCTGTGTGAGATATTTGTAGAAGCCATGCAGCAATGTGTACATTTTTGAAATGCCTTGGGGTTTTGTGCAATATTAAAATTGCATTCCAAATAAACAATAAATAAATATAAAATAAAAACACAGTCTAGGGTTGTTTCTATCCGGAATGGTGCCAGCATACGTGTGAGAATTCCTAGCTGAATTTCGAGTATGCGATCACGTCTTAAGGTATCTTGCACAAATAATAAACTTTATGTTCCGTTTAAAGTTTATTTTTCAACTCATAATAAGTCGTAATTTAAATATTTTTAAATAATGTTAATTGCAATATTCTTAAGATTCGATTGGCCAGCCTATCGATAGTTGAGTTTAGAAGCTAGCTGCCTAGCAAACAGCTGTTAGTGGCAGCTCCATGATTTGTTTACATTTTTACTACACAGTCAGGCAGCGCTGTTCAGCACTCCAGCCAAATGGAGTGTTGTAAAACAAGGCTCTGCCAGCTAACGGTTATTTAAACGTATAATAGAAGCATATGACTTAATTATTTAGTATTTTAAAATCACATAAGAAAATGTAATATGCTAAATGGTAGACCCCAAAAACCTTTATTTGTATACCAAATAATTACTGGTTATATTAAATTAGGTTCATAACTATTTCTCTAATAATGGCAATATGCAAACCGGTTCTGTACTGCTGGGGTTATCCGAAAATAGTGAAAGCGTTCTGGCATTTAAATCGAATAGAGCAACACATATTGTCCTAAGAACATCAGTACATTTATCCATCCATACGTTAAAGGGGTCACCCGACACATCTCCAAGCATATTGCGTACATCTGATCCGCTCACCGGCGGCTTGTATGATTTCATAGTTTCTTTTCGCGCCTCACTGGACTGAAGTAGCTTATCATCGGCCTCATCCAATGATAAACCCTCAAATCTATAGACAATTAGTTAAGCAGTGTCGATATTTAATATATAGGTTATACTTGTTAAAATGATAATTGTAAGTGCCAACGGGAATCTCTTTAACGCATACTTTTGACTTATTCTTTCCCTGTGGGCAGGGAGCGAATTCCATATTATAGCACATTTTACGCGGATCACTGGAAGTGGGCCTAGTTAAACTCTGATATATTTGGTATATGCCGTGCACTTACTTAAGAAATGCTAAATTAATGGAACATGCATCGGCTGCGCCTACACCCTCATCTATTACCACTCTGAGGACATCATCCATATTGCAGGAGGCCAGTAGAGCTCTGGTTATAAAAGTTCGGGCTGCTGGCACAAGTTTCGCTCATGTTATTTTGCTTGCATAATTATATATGTACATATTTATGTGCACTTACGCGTTCTGCCGCTGCGTAGATTCTTGGCACATATCGTATTGATGGTAAAAACGAGACCATGATGATTTTCGCTAAACGTATAGCCTGGCAGGAGGCCAGCATAGCAGAGTGACATGAAACGCTCCTCTTTGACTTTATACTTTCCCTGCGGCTTGTCACTAATGATGTGTGCTACCACAATATAATACTGGTTCATAGTCTCTATCAGAGCATCTTCCGTATGGCCCATCACACGCTGAGTAGTAATCATATATAGGGTCTGATCGCGTGAAGGTAGAGTCAAGTTTCTCACTTACGCAATGCTTCTGGTTTAATACGATTGAGGAGCAGCCGCAGGATGCTTTGGCTGCGGGACATAACATGTTCTGCGGTAAAATGGCGTCCATTTGTCTCAAAAATAACTGTAAAAGGTAAAAATGTCTCATATTGTTGTCGATACGATAATAGCATCGCGCGGTCACTTTGAAGTCAGCTTAGAGAGCAACAAATTCGAGCTTGTCATTCCCTCGGCTCGCTTCCATACGGCATAAGCTGATGATAAGCTGACACCGTCAGGGGGCCAAGGCTAGTGCAAATTTGCGTGCATTTAATTGGTCAACACATTATCGGCAGCTGCGCCACAGCTTAGAACACAGCTCACTCACTCAGTCACTCGGCCGAATGATAAACAAACAATAATAACAAAATATCGAAATTGAAGTCGAATTAGCAGCATTCAGAGCGAAGGTGAAGCCAAAGCAAACCCTTGCACCTGAACTAGCGCTGGACTTGGGGAAAGTCCAGTTACAATAAATACTCGGCACACACTCACACACACTCTCACACATGCATGTATGTGTGTGTGCATTTAGGCATATTGGCCACTAGCGAATTCGCGAACAAAACAAATAACAGCAACAGTGTCAAGAAAACGGAACTAGTTCAATGACTGTGCGCTGCACGGCCAATGTGTTTTTACAGTTGTAATTGCCTAAAGAAGCTAGTTAGAGTTCGAATTAGTTTTATTTTGAAATAGAATTGCCACCAACTGCCACAAATTAAACTAAACAAAAATGAAGCTAAAAACATAGCTGTGGGGCGTGACCGACTGTATGATGCTTGTTCACGGGCAAATGAATTAAAAAGCGAAGCTTAAGTTAAGATCAACACTAATCCAGTTGCTAATTTGGGTACTCCCAGAAGACTTACAATATATTTTTTTATTCTGATCTGTTAAATTTGAAATATATCACTAAAGCTGGGGAAGATATCATCTTTCCTTAATTCCGAATTTCACTGGTCATATCAGTATTCCTAGTCTTCATATGGACAGACGAACGGATATGCCCAAAGCGAATGTACTCTGTTCAGATCTTGAACGAGTATTATAAAGCCAGGCGCTAAGTTTAATTGATAATTGTTAATTGCGTTATTAGCGAGTGATTGCTGTTGGTACTGCTACACTTGCAGAAATGCACAATTATGTGTGAATATATTTGCGTGAATCGTATTTGGTGTTTGTCATTGAGCATTGACAACTTGCAGCGAGTGCGAGCCATACGAAAAGAATCTAATAAATTCGACACGCAACGACCTCATCGTTAGTGTGCTGCTGACACAGACCTCACAACAAAATTATATTGAAAGTAAATATATATAATTGCATCTTGGTTTCTGCTCATAATCATTATCATTAATAATTCGCTGTCAGTCGATGCCAAACGCATAACGTTGTCATTAGCCTCACAGCAGATTGCATATAAATTTTACTCACATGTTCGAATTCCACCTCGGCGCCGTCAGCCACGCCCTGCAGTTCGAGTATGTACTGAGGAAAACTGGCTTTTACTGATGCCAAAGTTTCGTCATAGATTTGTTCTGTTTAAGTTCGATTAGAGGGGCTAAAATTCAATTGGATATCGCACAGGTACTCACTGCCCTTGGGGGTGTTGTAGAGCGGTAATAGGCTTTGGTTCAGAATCTGACATTGAGTCTGAAGATTTCTTATCATCGAGCCAAATGTGCGACCCTAAATAGCAAAGAAATGAGTAACAGCTCTCTGGATGTGATACGATTATCCAAATCCTACTCACCATATCGAAACCGACCTCGTAGTGGGAGCCACGGGTGTAGAGTATGGGTATCGCTTGACGACGAACGTGCGGCTCGGCCGAGCATTTCTTGCATTTTTTAGCCGGATTGTCCATTCTTATATTAAGGGGGTTATTTTCTTAAAATCTACAATTTTGAACAATACTAATGAATTTTGAACAATACTAAACAAGCCAAAATTTAACTAAAATTCTAATTTTAAGCCTGAAATTGAGGTAAACAAAAATGGCTACTGAGCGATTAATAGAGATTATTAAATAAAATAATAAATGTTTAATTGTTTTTGCTTGTTTCAAATATTACTCATATAAATTAAAATGTACATTAATGGGTAGGAATTTATTGATAACTCTGCAAGGCTTTCCCACTGTCGATAAGACCAGTTGCTTTCAGTTTTAAGCTTTTTATATAATCTATTTACAGAAATTGCTAATTACGGTCGCCCAGCGAAACAATATTCATAATACATTTTTCTTTCTAGATTTGATGTTTACATTGAATAAAACTTCTGATGTGGAGCGTATAAATTTGTATAATTGCATAATATTCTAATTTTAATCATGGTCTCGTTACCTGATATATCTAGTTATCATTATCAATAAGTGCTGCCAATAACCGTTAGTAGTTTGAATACGTATGTATTCTATCAGTATTAGTGCTATAGTGCTTTACTTTATATCGATTAATCGAAAGGATGCCAGTGGCAGTTGTTGCCTCTGACATTTCGCTATCGTATATTTGATATCAGTATTAGTACGATAGTGCATTATTTTATATCGATTAGTCGAAAGGATGCCAGTGGCAGTTAAATATTGCAACGGTCATTTCGCGTGCCGTTGAACCCTGACAAAGTGATTCATTAATGATTAATTGTTCGTTAATGATTAATTGTCATGAACATTGAGATGTTTTTTATTTATTTATTTTATATTTTTGGATAAGTAAACCTATTGAGACCAGTAATGTAGCCAAAATAAGGGGAACAAAAATGATTAATGGCAATTTCTGTTGTGTTCTTTGTTTTTCGTAAAAGTAAATAAAAAAACAAATGTTTGATATAATAATATATATGATCAATTATTATGAATCACGCGTACAGATTGTGCTCTTTATAGAATTGATATATTCATTTATACATAGTATATAGATATACACATGTTATTTGCTGCCATTCTGTGAGAAATCAATTATGGAATCAATTTATGAATGTGAATTCAAATTAGCTAATGTGATAACTGCCCACACAGCCAATCAAGACCATTAATTTGCTCAACTATTTAAGTGTAATAATTATAACAAGGTATTGTCAGCCGTGAGTGCATCGAGCCAGCATTAAACGTTTACAGCGATCGTCCAATTAGAGATGTTAATCAACAGATAAGCCAAAGCAAACCATTACACCTGACTAATTCCCTGGCTGCATTAGATAATTTGTTATTTTACGGCTTCTTTCATTTCACGTTGACAGTTTTTGCAAGTGCAAACTAATGTAAACCTGAACCGCAACAATGTCAAGAAAAACGGAACTAGTTCAATGACAAGTTCATTTCATGGCAAGTGCGTATGTTTTTTAAATAACTCGTATTCACGTTTTAATTACCAAACTGCGTCGGCTAAATATCTGTAGAAAATTATTATTACTAGATTCTAGACTCTTCTAGATTCTAGACTCATCTAGATTCTAGACTCTTCTAGATTCGTGTAGTGTGTTAAAAAAATGTGAAGGGTTCTACAAGGCGAATATATACGAGGGTAACATATTCTATTTCAAGTATAATTTTCAAGCGACGATATGCTTTTCGGTCAGATGGACAGACGAACGGATATGCACAAAAACGAATGTACTCTGTTCAGATCTTGAACGAGTATTATAAAGCCAGGCGTTAAATTTAATTGATAATTGTTAATTGCGTTATTAGCGAGTGATTGCTGTTGGTACTGCTACACTTGCAGAAATGCACAATTATGTGCGAATATATTTGTGTGAATCGTATTTGGTGTTTGTCATTCGAAGAATCGAGCTCACATATCAAGTGTGCTGCTGACATAGACACAACAATTAAATTATATATAAAGTAAATATATTGCATCTTGGTTTCTGCTCATAATAATCATTAACAGTCGATGGCAAACGCATAAGCTCTTATTCTAATTGGCCAGTCTATAATAATGTTCACCTCGGCACCGTCAGTCACGTCCTGTTAGAGTTTCCTCAAAGACTTTCTTTTCTTAGTCAGCGGCTGAGAGTGTGCATCAGTTCTTGATAGAGCACCTTTGGCATGATATTCTTAAGACTAAATACGCACACAGACCAGTTAGGCCTAAGCCAAAAGCTTAAATTAAAAATATAAAAACTTAATGCAGCAGAAATCGATTGAGCTATAAAATGTATTAATATAGTTGAAGAAACAAAATGTAAAAAAAAAAAAAAAAACTGCCATGTTTGGTTTATAGTTTGTTTAAGCTGGTTTAAAATTATCATATTAATAGAAAAGATCAAGGTCCTATCGATAGCATTTCAAGGCTCTGCCTGACACTGACATTGACAGTCTGGCAATGCTGCAAAAAAAAAAAAAAAAGCAAAAACCGTTTTAAGTTTAGAACACATTTGAAATCAACTTCTGAAGCTGAAGCTTTATTTATGCATATATAAATTATTGCTTAGATCGGACAATACATTCTTTAAATAATTGCTAAATATTTGCTGATTACCAATTATAGACATTTCTAAAAAAAAAAGTAATAATAAAATATTGGTTATATTTCACAATGAGTAAGTACTGAGCTATTTGCAAAGCATGGGCAACGTGCAATGGGGTTCGGTAAGGCTGGGATTGTCCGAGTAGAGCGCAAAGGTCTTGGCATTCAAATCGAATAGGCCCATAGCAATAGTCTTCACTTCTTCATCGGTTCTGCCATTATCGCGCCACACGCAGAAGCAGCCGCCAGTTACGTCGCCCAGCATGTTACGGACATCCTGCTCGCTGGCCGGCGGCTTGTACTTGCTGAAGGCGCTCATGCGCGAGACGCTGGACTGAATCATCGGCTCATTGGCCTGATCCAAGAGGATCCGCTCGAATCTGTTTGAGTAAACCGAATTGAATATGCTTCCAGCTATGGGCACGATTACTGTACATACTGATTTGTGTGGTAATTATGACCGCCCAGCGCTATCTCCTTGATGCTCAAGTGTGATTCGTTCTTTTTGTCGGGATTCGGTGCCATTTCGATGTTGTAGAACATCTGACGTGGATCGCTGCAAGCCAAACAGAGCGAATTAATTGATAGACTCGCATAATCCCATAGCACACTTACGATATAAATGATAAATTAATGGAACAGGCGTCGGCGGCGCCTACGCCGGCATCTGCCAGCACCCTGAAGGCGTCGTCCACGTTGCTTGTGGCGAGCAGAGCTCGGGTCAGGAAATGACGAGCTGTAAGTGGTCAGTAATTCAAGAATATATATGTATATATCTTATGGGTAATTAATAATCGTATTTCGACTCTTACGCGTCTTGCCGCTGCGCAGCAGCTCGGCGCTAATTGTGTTGATACTGAAGACGAGCCCATGATGATTGTGACTCATGGTGTAGCCAGGCAGATGTCCGGCATAGCAGAGGGACATAAAGTGCTCCTCCTTCACATTGTACTTGCCCTGCGGCTTGTCACTAATGATGTGGGCGACCACAAAGTAATAATGATTCAGCGTCTCTGTGAGAGCATCCTCGGTGTGGCCCAGCAGGCGCTGAGGATAAAAACTCGATCGTGGCAGAGTCAGTGCAAATAAACATTATAGTCTATTATACTTACACAATGCTTATGATTAACAATAATCGTGGAGCAGCCCGTGGGTTGAATTTTGTTGCGCGGTTGATGCTTCATGGCCTGCGGCAGAATTTCGTCCAGATGCAACAAGAATAACTGCAAAAGAGATTCGTCGAGAGTTGCCCATAGCCGTTAAAAATACATATCATAATATCGATAATGCTTTATACGATGGCTAATGCGATGAGCTGTGTTTAGTGCACTAATATCGATAGCATTGTATCATATCAGTGGCGTTGTATCGATTAATTGAAAGGATGCGACTGGCAGTTATTTCAATTGTTATTTCAAAGCCGTGCAACGCTGACAAAATGATTAATTTATTATTAATGATTCATTGCCAAAACCAGATTTTTTTTTCTTGCGGTGTTGTTTGAAGCTAGCTAAAAATATTGCCAAAAATGATTTATGGCAATTTCTATTGTGTTTTTCTTTCAGTAGAGCCCAAAATACATTATTTTGAAAAAAGATAAATGATGAATAAATGATCAATTATTATGAGTCGCACGTACACCTGTAATTTGTTTGTCTTTTATTGTCGAAATTGTATTCATAATATACATTTGTACACCAAATTCTGTATACAAAGTACATTGCAAATGTCAGAGAAAAGAAAAGGAAAATATTGTTAAATGGCTATCAAATTAAAACTGGTGCATTGACATCAGTCAATGAGCCAGCTGCCGACAGAGTCGATCAAGGCCATTAATTTGACCAACTGCATAAGAACAAGAATTATATAGAGCTTTTGACAGCTGCGAATTCCTTAAACCAGATTAAAACGTCTAATCGTTCGTCTAATTAGAGATGCTAATGAGATGATAAGCCAAAGCTAAACCATTACACCTGACTAATTTCCAAGCTGCATTAGATAGGTCTCTGTTCTAAGGCTTCCTTCTATTCACGTTGACACTTTGTCTAAGTGCGAATCGATGTAAACCAGAACCGCAGCAATGTCAAGAAAAACGGAACTAGTTCAATGGCTAGTTCACTGCATGGCCAATGCGTTATATTTTGCTGCATAAATACCTTGACGAAGTAACTGTAAGAAAATACACTAACTGCAAGCTAAGAAATCTGCTTTAGAGTCTATTTGAGTACAGGTATTACGCAGTCGACTATACCCGACTGCAACGGTATTTGTTGTTGTTGTTTTTTTTTTTTTTGGCTCGTTAATATGTGTGAGAAATAGTTATAAGCAGCTCAAATATTTACTTTTAATTAATATGCAATTGAAAACAATTGCATTATTGCATGGCATTATCATAGCCCAGTGATAATTATGTTTGCAGTCGTTCGTTATAGTTGAGTGCTAACTGTAATTATTATTAAATAAATGTTATAGACAATTATGTGTGAATACTTAGTTGTTTGATTGTCATTGAACATTGACAACTTGCAACACATGCAACATGCAACATGCAACGTGGATCACGCAACAGCGCCCAACGACTTTGGCATTAGCTTCACCGTTAGAATCGCTCAAGTTGAAGTGCGCTGCCAACGTTCCGTCCGCGAACCAATAATTATTAATTAAACGTTTACTTTAAACGAGGCTTTCAGAGTACAACGGCTTTGCTAGTCTATATGTGACAGGGTAATGGCTGGGTGGCTGATCTTATAGAGAAATACATATATAAGTAAGTATATTCTTGATCTTGATTTTTGATGTAGCTATTCGTTTGTATGGTCCACTATAAGAGTGGAGAACCTATACGTGCCTGGGACTAGCTGACATAGCAACTCGTAAAGATCGACTTTATTTCAAATAATCGATAACAAAAAATCGATTAAAATCGAATGAAAATTTCTATACTTTCTAAACAAACTCATTCTTCAATTATTAATTAAATTAATGAATTAAAATTTTATTTATATCAAATAATCGATAACATTTTGAGTTTGAGTCCGAAATCGATTAAAATCGAATTTACCATTTCTGTTTTTTCTTGTTAGCAAACTTTTTGATTTAGATACTTGAAATGGAATTCCAAAGCGGGATCACAGTCATTGTATTGCAGTCAGGGTATCTTCTAGTCAGGAATGCCCAACTGAAAGCTTACTTGCTATTCGATAACTGCAATAAATACATATTTGTATTTACGGCCAGTTAATATTTAGCGACTGCCAATGTGCTAATTATGCCAGTTAACAAGCGAGCTATATAATTGTGTCATGGGATCTGGATCTGGAGTTGGATATGGATATGGATTTGGATTTGGATTTGGATTTGCGCTTGACTGTTTATCCAATTGATTAATTAGTTACCTTATGGAACTCTACTTCGGCGCCATCGGCCACGCCCTCCAATTCACGTATATATTGCGGAAAGCTGCATTTAACCGATTCCAGCGTTTCATTATATATTTGCCCTGAAACAAAAGAAGATCGCAAGAAACAAAAAACGAAAAGAAAGAAAAAAAAAAAAAAAAAAAAAACATTTAAAATAAAAACAAACAATGAGATAATGGAAAAGTTGAAGCATCTTGTTGATGGAGTACTACTCACGGCCTTTTGCGGTGCTGTAGAGGGGTAAGTAGGTCTCGTTCAGTGGCTGCGATAAGATCAAAAAGTTCTTGATCATCGAGCCGAAAGTGCGACCCTGTAAAGCAATTAGGTATGTGTTCGTTTCATTATTATTATTATAATTATGATGATGTGTATGATGATGAATGTCGAATGGAAACTTTCTAAATACTTTATACTTTTTATGCTAATGGACAGTCTAGTTTAAAATTAAAAAACAAAACAACAAAATATTGTAAATAATAAATTGAAAATACAAAAAAAAAAAAGGCATAATCGATCACGACTGATCGCAAATAGCAACAACAACAACAACAGCAACAACAATTTGAATAAATAGTTATTGTTAGTCGCTATTGTTGCCAGGTTGTAAGTTTTGGTCCATACGCTCGCTGCCTTGGCTGGAACACCTCACGGCCCCTCGCCCATTTGACAACCTCGAGTCGCAGGCGAAGCGTCTGACAGCGTCTGAATTCCGGGCCTGCATGCTAATTGCGGTGCGCCCTTGATATTGGCCATTTGTGTGCAATTCCGGTTCAAAGCCAATTCAATGGCTGAGCAAGAGTTTGTGTGTGTGTGTGTGTGTGTGTTGGAGTTTAGTGAAGGCTAAACAGGAACTGGGTCACGAATTGGCATAGCCAACGCCTACACAAGCAGCCAAACCTGACTACCAGCAGGCTAAATCGGCCAGCTACTATTCCAGCATATATACATATAGAGATTGACTTTAATCTATATAGTATTTCCCTCAAGGGTTAGACGACTTCATTACTACAGTCAACTAGTCAACAACCGATTGTCGCCCTGCTTATCAAAATCAGCGTTTTATCTTTATGTGTCACATACAATATAGAGAGAGTATATATGTATGTATGTGATTGTGTATGTAATTGTAATTGCAAGAACTGATAAGCTAGAGCAGATAGACTCAAGTACTCAACTCAACTGGAATCCAGCGCTAATTAAAGCAACAGCTCATAGAGATCTGAACGTCTTTTTATGATATCACTATAGATATACATTTAGGTATATAGATATAATACAGAGCAGATTAGCTGAAGAGCTATTAGTAGAGCTTAGAAAGCTCTCAAGACTTTCAAATAATGTTTAACATTATAAAAAGTTGTTCATTTGCTATATACTATATTCCTTTTTCTTTAGCTAAATTGCACTTGGTATCAAATCTTATGGTAGGGCTTATATGCAATGCTCCACGTCTAAATACTCTGCTTGGTTGATTTTGTATTTAATATATAAATTTCCTCTCAATTCTATCAATAGATTTATAGGTGATAGATGATAATTGAAATAATGTGCTCAATTACGAGCAATATTATTCTAAATTTGATTAACAGATTATATAACTACTGCAATTATAGTAAAAACGCTCTAAAGCAAGCTACGACTACACAATTCTAAAGAAGTTAGATCATTAGTCGAATATATGTGCATATATATATAGTGTATATTTTCTGCTTGAATTGACAATTTCGAATGCATTCAGAAACGTTTCCCTTGCTTTTTCTATTATTTTTGTACCCTGAACCTTTTGGGAAAGCAGAGTAAAAAGGTATTATTAAGATATGTATATGCAACAGGTCAGAAGGAGGTGAAGTAGACCCCATAAATTCTTGATGATGACGATAAGCTGATATGAGTCAGTCAATCTGTCCGTTTTTTGAGCTCATCGATCTCAGAGCCTCGACAGCTATACAAAAAGTCGATAGCTATGCTCATTTAACTGTTATCGATTGAAAACCTCATACAAAATCAGTTATTAATTTATATCTGGCGTAGCTTTAGAGTCCATTTTCTGTAGCTTTCATTTGAAATGCTTAATAATTTGATTTGTATTGGAATTATCATCATAATTTCAATACAAATCAGTCTTTAATTAGGCGCATTAATTATTCATAATCATTCACTCATTTATCGCAGTAGCCGTGCCAAAGCAATCCATTTGAGCTAATGACAGCTCGAAGTTTCCCCGTTCTAGGCATAAGCAATCTAAAAATTGTACTGTTTGGATCAATTGAAAGTTTAACTTAACTTAAAAATTTAGCTAGCAACTAGCTCAAGTGTGTGCTCGAGGTCTCTCCCAGCCCATCCAGCTGCTCCCTCCTCCTGATACGTTTCTAATTAAGCTTTGCGTGACTTTTCGACTCCAAGGCAAGACTGCGTGTGCCTCTGTATGTGTATTGTGTACGTATGCACTATTATAAGGGTGCAAAGGCGAACAGGTGAACCGGTGGACAGGAGGTCAGGTGGACAGGTGGACAGGTGCAAGAGTGCGATTGCTGTGTGCTGTGTGCTGTGTGCTGCTTACCATATCGAAGCCGACCTCATAGTGTGTGCCGCGTGTATAGAGAACGGGTATCGCCTGGCGACGGGGCAATATCCTGCCGGACGACATGCTCGATGACATTTGGTGGGCTACCGGTGAAGTGCACATGGCTTCCTGGTCGTTCGTACTCGTCTATGTGCTCTGGATCGTTTATCGCTTTACGCGCTATTTGGCTATGAAATGCGAGCAAGATGATCAATAAAGACATATATTACTATTTGTGTGCGTGTGTGTGTGTACTGTGCCATTCGCTGAGCAGTGCATGAGACTCACTCACTCACTCACTCTCTCTCTCTCTCTCTCCCTCTGCTCTATTTTGTTTGATATATATTTTATATTTTATATTTTATATTTCTTCTCTCATTTCAATGCATTTCATTTTCGCGAGCCCCACGAAACGTGAATGAAATGACAAAAATCACAGCAGAAAAAAAAAAAAAAAAAAAAAAAAAAAAAACATTCTATAAATAATAATTCAGTGGGAAATTGAAATTGCAAATGCAATTCGCGAAAGATGAGACTACCGACAACAAACAGATGATGGGGCAGAAAGAGAGAGAGAGAGATAGGTATGAAACAAAATAAAACAAAATTCAATAAATACATTTCACAAAATAAACGGCGAACGTTTAAACAACGGAGTTAATAATTTCTTTAAACACGGACACGCACGCACACACTCACGCCAACAGGCAGATGCTCGCAATGTAAACAAATAGTACGAAAACAGCAACAACAACAACAACAACAATAAAAAAAACAAACAGAGTTTAAGATCGAATTGAAGCCAAGCTTTTTAAAATAATGTTCTAAAGCGCTTGAACGCAGAATTCAAACTGAATTGGCTATGTTTTGGCGGCGGCAATACGAGGTGCCGAACAACCACCCAGCAGCAACAACAACAACAACAGCAATAGCAACAACAACAGGCAAGCGATACGAAGACAGCGGACGAAGCGTCGCGAGGCGTCGACAAGCGGCAATCGCTGCGATAACGGAGCAGTAAGCAGCGGCCACACAGACAGCAACAACAGCAGCGGCAACAACAACAACAACAACAACAGGTAGAGCAGCCCCACTAAGGCTGCGACGCCAGCAGCGCTGCCGACGCTTATCCAGAGATGGAAACCAAACAAATTCGCTTCGTTTCTACATCGAATGGGAATTCGCATTCGAATTGGCACTCGAATTCGAATTCGTATTGGAATTGAAGTTGATATTGAAATTCAAATTCAAATGGCAATTCGAATTCAATAACTGTTGCGCTTCGATACACAATCTTATTTATTTAAGTTATGTTAATCATATTTCGATATCGACAAATTTATAGCAAACTAATTGAATATGTATGATATATGTAGCTTAATTAGTTTCGATACTGTGAAAATTTACCCACTCTATAAAGAGAGACAATCAATCATTATAATTTGTGACTTTTTATTAACCTATTATGGTATTATGGTATTATTAACGTATTATTGTATGTGTATCCCTGGGCGCAGTATTACGTATGACAGCAAGTAGACATTGTTTTTCTGCTCTCCTTAAGTCGATTACGACTAATAGGGTTTCCCTTTGACACAGAGACGGTCTGCACTATTTATAGAGCTATTGACGTTTGTCTCCTTCCTTTTTGTCTAACCTTAAACTTTTCATGCCCATTGTACTTTTTTTTTTTTATAGTATTTTTGTACCTTAGCCTGTTAAAGAATTTTAAATATACTATTTGATGCAAAGATACCAGTTCCTGATTCAGTGTTTATTTTACCAAACCTAAACATCATTTGAATAACCTGTATGAATGGGGAAACCCTAAAACTGTTGATAGCTTGAGTTAGGTAAGTAACGCACACGAAACAGTTAACAGGTATACAAAAAAACCAAAATATACATGTATGTATATGTATTATTAATCATCAAAAATTTGAAAGTAGAACTAAAATTCGCTTTATTTATTTATTTTTTTTTTATATCATTAAAACTTTTTTTGTTAATTTATTTTTTTTTTTCCTTTTGTTCTTGTAATGTTATGTATACGTAATTAGAGTCTATGCCAAGACAACATACACACAAATGTCTAGGCATAGTTGCTGTTGTGGTTGTTTTATTTCATTTCAAAAATTGACCTTGAAAAAAAAAAATTGATTTGTGTTGGTGCTTTCCATGGCAACACGTTTCTTGCTGCCGCACGCCGTGGCTGCCACACATTTCGCTTCTTTTTTCCATTTTCAATTTGCTCTTTTCATTATTACACTTATGTATAGCTAATATATGAGTATATGCGCATATATTGTATAACATTATAGAAATGGGTTCGGTTTTGCATACACACATCTAGCAGGTGGGCCACGCTGTGAATGATCGCAGTCAGTGTCAAGGATAGCCGGTTAATACATTTCTGAGTCGAAACATACCAAATGATTAATTTCTAAAAATTGGCTCATCTCGTGTATTGAAACAAGAACGATTAGTTCTAGCATCCAGTCAGTGATACAATGTTGATAATTTGGTTTGTGCTATTCAAGTTTCTAATATCCACAGTCTGAGCGTTATGTTCTCTCTAAATTCTAGCATAGATCTATCAATTATAATAATTAATGTTAGTCTCAAAATAATAAAAGACCATAGTCGACTTATATCCAGCTCGTTGTATTAGCTTTATAGTTATTTTGTATTTTTCTCTTCAAAACTATTATTATGTTTTAGCAGAGATAAGTATTATAATAATTTAGACATATCCAGGTATGACCAACTAGTCTTTGTCAGTTTTACAATTAAAAAGTCTTTAATAATGTTGCGAATGGTTTTTAAATTTTTCATACGTTATTTTTGTTCTTCGCCCAATTGAATTTAAGCAGCGCGCGCAACTTACGCGCTATTTGGGCATTGTTCAACACAGCAAATTGCTATCGATATATATGGGCAGGCGATAGCTCGAATGTGGCGTTATCGTTGAATTATTCTCTGCGCGCAATACTCTTAGACGCAAACCGCAAAGTAGCAAACGGGACTTTTGTTGGCAGTCAGCATCATTTAATCTAATATTCGAATACCATGTGTTGATTTACAATATTCGTATATATTCTCTCCATTCCGGGCATCACGGAGCAGCAGTCTCATGCGTGGCTCAATTGACAACCGGGCAGCATGACATTAGGAATCGCACATTTATGTGTTTATTTGTTTATTTTATTTCGCTCTTATTTCTATTGTTGTTTGATCAAGCAACGCGATTTGTTGGCGCGGTGTACTTAACAAATTGTAATTGTTGTATATAAACAACTATTGAAATGCCAGCTGCATCGACTCCAAAAGTTGCGAATGCTGAATCAAGTCCGTTGGAGATTTTGGGTAAGCAGCTCTATAATATTGTCGATGCACGGTATATAACTCTCACATTTACAGACGATGACGAAGCGAAGCCAACACTGGTTCTCAACGAAGACACCGGGGAATTGGTCATAAGTCCCGCAACAACGAGAACGCCGAGCAACAGCGTCGACACCTCTTCTAGCCAAACGTTCGCCTATAATCTGGGAACATATCTGGCGGAGCGACGCCTCATTCGGCTGGTGAGAAAGAGATCGGCGCTCTATAACCGACACCATCGGCGCTTCAGAGATGATGTGTTCAAGGAGCAGCTGTGGCAGGACATTGCACGGAAGATGTCAGTGGAGATTAACAAATGCATCAGTACTTGGGCAGAGTTGCGCTACAAATATCAGCGGCATGTGCGTCGTCTGCGCAGCTATCGCCGGCAGGTGCAGGCGTGTCGCAGTCGGGCGCGTCCACGTCCCATCATGCTGCACGAGGAGGAACTGATCTTTCTGTACACGCATGTGGCCCAGTTTCCGCTGCAGTCCAAGAGGCGCAACAGTCGACCTCCATTGGATGTGTCGAGTGGGACCGACGATGTCACCATCGTGAATACACAGCCACCCATCATAGACGTAGACGCGGAATATTCGGATCAGTATAACATAAGCCCGGATCAGCAGCGTCTAATTGAAGCCGTGCGCGCCTATCCTCAGCTCTACGACACTGAGCACGACGACTACGAGAACTATCATCATCGCGGCCTCATTTGGAGCGCCATCTCCAATGAGCTGCGCGAGAAGGCGACCAAGCTGATGAAGATCTGGCTGCACCTACAGACGCGCTACGAGTGGGAGCTGCTGCAATCCAATAACAGCAGCAGCAGCGATAGATCCCAGTTGTTGACGCAGCTCAACTTTCTCGAACCGCACATTCGGCAAACACCCAACACGGTATGCAAGCTGTCGCTGTATTTGAAGGACGGCTGGTTCGATCCCATCGATCACTTTCGGACTATTGTCAATCTGATAAATGTGCTCAAAACGGTGCCGGAATTCCCACAATTGCTAGAGGATAAGCAGGACATGGCCGCACAGGACACTACCAGCTACAAGGAACTCTGGTCGCGTGTTGCGGCCCAAGTGAAGTGCAGCAGTCAGCGCTGCGAGGTCACCTGGCTGGTGCTGCGCAACTTCTACCTGGAGCTGGCCGAGATGCGCAAAGTTGGCTATCAGCTGCAGGACAAATGGTTCTTTGAGAACATCATTGGCTGCCTCTACAAGCTGCTGACTTCGCGCTCGGTGCGTTATGCCCAAAAGCATGCCGTCAATAATGTGCCCAAAGTCGCATCGCAAACCAAGCCAAACCCACCGCAAGACAAGACCCCAGTGACGGTGCGTGATGTGGGTACCACTGAGACGACCCCGGCGGTGGCACCGCTGGTGACACCACTGCCCCTGGGCATTAACTACCCGCCTGCCTCGCGACAGCCAAACATCACCATCTCTGCTATACCCAAGAACAGCAGCAGCAGCAGCAGCAGCAAATCCACCAACACCATCTTCAGCGCCACCAACAGCAATTCCAGCAACAGCACCACTGGCACCACCAGGACTACCAGCACCATTACCACTGCCAGCAACACCAGCATCAATGCTAACAGCAGCAGTGGTGCAGTTGGCACCACCGGCTATACCTTGCCCTACATTTCGGCAGCCATTACTGTGATTCCTAAGACACGGCCGACTGCCGCAGCGACTGCAGCGCCGCCGACTGCAGCGCCGCCTGTGGTAACTGTTACCAAGTCCACATATATGGACACGCTGCCCAATCCTCTGGCATTGCCCATACTGGCCACTGTCCAGCTGGCCACACGGCCCAGCGTGCCCAGTTCGTCCAGTGCGAGACTTATTCCAGCACGCAGTGGTCTGCAGGTGACGGTTAGACCCAAAACGAGTCTACCTCTATCGCCGTCCGTTATTGGCAGCACCAGCACAAACAATCTCACCGGCAATAGCATTGGTGGCGCCATTATACGCGCTATCCCAGCTGCTTCATCTGCATCAGCTGTCCCAGCAGCTCCAATTGTTTTAGCTGCTCCAACTGCTTCTGCAGCTTTAACTGCTCCAGCGGCACGAGCTCTTCTAGCTGCTCCAACTGCTCCAGCGGCTCGAACCATTCTAGCTGCTCCAACGGTCTTAGCTGCTTCAGCGGCTCGAGCTGCTCTAGCTTCTCCAACTGCATCAGCTGTCTTAACTGCTCCAGCTGCTCCAACTGTTCTAGCTGCTCCAGCTGCTAGTGCTATGATGCCGCCCATAGCCGCCCAGGAGCCGGTGGCCATTGCAGAGGTGACACCGCCTTTGCCCAAGCTACGGCCGATGGACGTGCTCAGGAACAAGACAATTTGGTCGTCGAAGGGCGCCGCATCGATGCCAATGCCCAAGCTGACACCAACAACGTTTGCCAAGATGCCACCCAATGAAATATGCGGAAATCCGGCTCTATCCGGAAACGTCATCAGCAGTAGCAGCAGCATGACCAAGTTGGTTGCCCCTTCGTCGACTTTGATGCCCAGCATAAGCATCAGCTGCAGTGCATCAAGAGTGAGCGCCCGTATGGAACCAACTTGGGTTCCCCCCTTGGTGCCCAGCAACGCACCGTGTACTCCATTGGGAGTGAGCGTCAGTATGGCCAATTCAGTGCCGCCGTCGACTTCATCCATGCTCACCAATGCCATCAGCATATCCAGCAGAGGGAGAACAGAACCATCTGGTGTTCCCCCCTTGGTGCCCAGCAACGCGGCCACAATTCCCAGAAATCCGAAAGTGGCCAAGACAGTCCCGCCGTGCCCTTCAACGATGCTTAGCAATGCCATCAGATCTGGAGTTCGAACCTCGGTGCCCAGCGATCCCTCCAACATTCCCAGTAAATCATCAAGTGTGAGCACCATCAGCATGGCTAAGGCGGCTAAGGTGACTGCATGCCCATCAAATTTGACGCCGTCGGAAGCGGAAATGAAAGTTGAGATACGCAACCATCCGACCATGGGACCCGTCATCTATGCCGAGGGCCCCGCCGTACCCTTTTTACCCAATCTGACCATGGCACGCACTGCATTCTTTATCCGCGAGGTGATGGCCATACCGCAACTCCACAGCACGGATCCCGATGTGATGCTCAAAAGTTCCCTGTACTGGCAGCATCTATCCAGAAAGTTTCACATGCCAGGCAAGTGCTAATAATGGGTATACATAAGTCGTGCATTCTTCAACTAAAGCTATTCTCATACCCATTGAATCCAGAAAAAATGAGAAGAGGTTTTTGTGTAAATGTATATGTGACAGGCAGAAGAAGGCGTGGCAAATCCTTTTATGTATTTTTTTAAAGCAATGCACTAATTTGATTTAGTAATGTCCACCTGTCCATCCGTAGATCTCGTGATCCACAAAAGCTACAAATTTTATATTTCGAAGCTATACTCTTAATTAGCATACGCAGCACGAGATAATTATGTTTTTTCGATAACTCATCCCATTTCCTAGTTATCGATAAAACTCGATAGCTTTACTTCGTCCTTTGAGCTTGTATGACTTGTATGCCATGGGATCTAGAGGCTTCAGATTTGCTTAAGAATACAAACTTGGCTCTATGCTAGGATATATGGATATGATACATTTCCGATTGGAGCCCTCTAATGAATTTGTGTGTCCTTTGCAGAGCAAATGTGTCGCGGCATATGGCGCTTCTTGGCGGCGAACATTAGTCTGTTCCCGGAGATAGCGCCCATGTCGAATCTGATGAGTCCATTCAAAGGGAGCTTGAAGACGTGGGAGAGGTCGAATCGATTGTTTAGTAAATTTGACGAGATTGCACGTAAATATGAATGGATGCAATACAAAGACAAGCTGCCGGCCCTGATGCAGTTCTTCGGCGGGTATGAGCATCTGTACTGGGATCTGCGACGACCACGGCCGGGAGAGGACAGTCAGGCCGTACAGCAGCCGCCACGTTCACTTACCGAACAGGAGCGGCAGGAGGTGTGGCAATTGGCACGCGAACGTTTTCCACACAGTGAGTGACACACAGATTGACCAAGACTGGCCAGGATTGACTTGACTTGGTATTATTATTATGTTGTCTTCTTTGTTCAGTAAATCATCGCGACGTTTGGGCCATGTTTAAATTTGCCTTCAAAACGTATATGGAGGACTTGGAGCGTGGCATTGAGAATCCCTGGCCGCAGAACTGGTGGCATGCCTTGGAGCAGCTGAAATATTTAGTGAATATGCGCTATCATCCCTTGGAGCCCTTCTACTACATTGTGCACAACAAGTTCATGGAGGAGGTGAAGCGCTGCAGCATGTACGAAGCGTTAATGCAATCAAATTCTTCCGGCAGTGTGATTAGTTCATTGGCCAACATTTCGCCCATGCCGTGGGAGACGGCCGAGGCCAAGGAGCTGTTTGCCATGCAGGTGAAGCTAACTAGAGAATTTTAGAAGATTCGGCCGTTTCTTATAATGAAGATTAAACTCAAATGCAGAAACAACAAAGGCAGCAAAAACAGCAGCAGCAGCAGGAGCAGAAGCAGCAGCAGCAGAAGCCGAAGCAGCAGGAGCAGGAGCAGCCGCAGCAGGAGCAGGAGCAAGTAAAGAAGACACTGCCCCAGCTCCAGCCGCTGGATATACAGCAGCCGGCCTTGACTGAAGTGTGCACGTTCAGCCAGAGTTTGCCCAGCATCGATGCGTTTCAGCTGAGCCGCCTGATGCTCTGTTATCCGCATACCTATAGCCAATCCAGCACCATAGAGAAGCGAAGAGCCTGGCTGAAAGTTGCCAATGAACTCAACACCTCAGGTAAGCAAGGTCTGTCACGCTAAATTGATCTGATCTGATCTGATCTGTTGCAGTTACCGAGTGCCGACTGTGCCTGCAGCATGCGGTGCTAGATATGCGGCTGATAAAGCTGGGCGATCCGAAATATCGCTGCTTGCTGTCGCATAAGTATTATCGTCACTTGGACGAGATTTACAACCAGGTCAAGGCGGGCGGCCCACAGATGAAAATGCCGATACCAAAAACCATAAGCCAAATTGTATTGGAGTCCACCGACAGAGTATATCCGACGCGCTTTCTGCCCGAGATCAATATGGCTGTGTGCAAGCCCAGTCTGGTGGTCAAGAACTGGGCATATGCGGCCATCAATTTGCCGTACGCCAATCAGAGCTCATTGCGCACACGTCTGAAGCATATCTTTGAAAAATATGCAAATTTGGCGGGCATCAAGTGGCCAGTCCAGTGCAGCAATGGTGCACCAAAACTTCGGCAAAAGCAGCAGAGCGCGCAGCAGGAGCAGGAACAGGAGGAGAGGTTCCTGCTAGAGCAGCCCAACCCGAAAAGACCTAGGCAGAAGTGAAACATATAGACTACTATAAATGCTAAGCATAGTTATATAAGATATGTATGTGAATATAGAAGCTTGGGCATCATGTTCCAGCTATTCCAGCTGGAATACAATCCTCGCCCAACCTAAGCAACTATCAGGCATCACGAAAGCCACTTGCAATCTCTGTGAATTATAGATGTACTATAAATAAGGAATAATATTTACGAGAGAAGATATCAAATATGTGCATATACATATATAAAAAGATATGGAGATATATATATATGTATATAAAGAGAGAAAATAAGAGAGAGAGCGCGATTATGATTTTATTTTTTTTTTATATTTTTTTTTTTTTTTGGAATGACTCATTGAATTTAACTAAATACTATTATTTCCGAGAGAAGATATCAAATATGTATATACAAATATTTTTAGATATATATTAAGAGAAAGACGTTATAAATTGTTTAACAATTTTAAATTGGAATGACTCATTAAATATTTTTAACTACTTTTATTGGATTACAATGAAATATTTGATATGAAATAAACGGTAAATGTTTTTGTGACATAGTTTTGCTGATTCGATGTCGTTGATAGCCGACTTTAACGACCTTTGGGGGCGGGGCACATCAAAGTAAGCCCAAACAAATTGTTGCCCAAATATGACAAGGGCGGGTTTGCCCTTATAGTGTGCGCGTGTGTGTATGTGTGTGTGTGTGTGTGTCCAGCTTAACTATATGTGCGACATGCAATTGCAAAGCCTTAACAACATGCCATAACTTGAGCTTAGCAGCGGAATTTTGTTTCTCGAGCAACTGCAGCCGTGTCCTAAATGGGAAGTAATCCGAGCATTCGATTTCTTTACAAATATGTGTCAAATATCTTGACCGTGAGCTGGGCCAAGCCCCCACAGGAGTTTGTAATGGAGCGATATACTCCTCCTGCTGTATACCAAATCGACTGCAACAGTCTGTGCTCCACGATTCCTGTGGAGTTATGTCTCTGTGAGTTTCAGTGCTCTTCGACGAAGCTTTCGAGTCGTCACATGACTTTTTGATACATGGACATCATCTCTATATATGTAGAACAATAATATTAATTTTTATATATATATTAATAATTTATATATGTATTTCAATTTTGCATATTTCTCTAGGCTATACAATTATAGTTTTTAGTTTATTCCAAGTTTTACTCTAGTTTTGTCTTATTTTTTAAATAAGTAAATAACGGAAATTTGGTTTTAGCTCTTGCTAAATGAAAGATATTTGAAATGGGCTTTAGAAGATGATGGACATCTTAGGTAACGCTATGTGCTTCAAGTCTGCTGTTGATATGACGCCTATAGCGTCTGTACGGTTATAGCGTTGAAGATTCTGGTCCCCAGACAAACTTTCATGAGCAAATTTATACGTAGCCGCCTTCTGGCTATAACGACGATCCCTTGAGTGTCGTTATAACCGGATTTCACTGTATTAGGAGCTAATATATAAGTTTATCTTTCGACCTCTGCTAGGGCTCAGGGTATTTCCTAGTTGATTTCCTTCGGCTAGAGCACGAGTTGTAGCTCTGGTAGGGTTCAGGGTATCTTCTAGTCGGGCAACATCGATTCAAGTTTCGTCTGAGTAACTAAATGCACTTTACTTTCCTTCCAGACTCCTACTTCTACCCGTCTCTCTCTTACCATTTGCTTCCTCTGATCTCCTTGGCCGTCGAGGCATCTGCTATAGGGTATCTTCTAGGCGGGCAATCTCGATTAAAGCACTCTCTTTCTTGTTTACTTTCAGTTTCGTTTGAGTAACTAAATGAACTTTACTTTCTTTCCAAACTCCTACTTCTACTCATCTCTTACTTACCATTTGCCTACTCTGGTCTCCCTGGCCCTCTCGAGCCCAAATAAAAATGCAAATAGTTGCATTTGTAAGTGAGATATTAAGCTCGTGGCTAATGACCCCCGGAGATACTTTGGCCCAGCTGCGCATCAAGACACATCAAATTAACATTCTAATGTGCAGCGCTTAAGCTAAGCGACTGGTCGAGATACAACTTCCCTCCCAGTGCCCTTCGTTCCCTTAGTTACTTCGGTCGTCACCTTTAAGGTCCATTGCACATCATCATGCGGAGCAGCATGGCAAATAATGTTTGCTCCCGGTGATTAACGCAATTAAACAGGTGCTCAAAATGATGTTTCCAGTGGATTAGCCAGCGACAAGGACAAGAACGACTGCGCGTTGAGGATATTCAACTGCTCTCGCTCGCACGCCCGCTAATAGGCGCCACATTAGCAGCATGCGCCGCTTCCTCGCAGTCACAGCCCCTCCCCCATCACAGCCTCAGCCTCATCCACATCCACATTCGCATTCACATCCCCAGCTCTATCCTTAGCCAACGCCACATTCGCATTAATTCAATGTGGATTTTGAGCATCAGCCAGCATCCATGACATGGAGGGTGCCGCAGCCAATTGGAATGGGCATACAGCGTGGACGAGGCTGGGGCTGTGGATGGGGTCGTGGGTCGTGGGTCGATTGTCGGCGACGTCTGACGTTAAAATTCCATTAGCCAAACAATGGACTACAGTTAGAGGATGCTGCCACCGCTGCTCTAAACTTGCTGTCCAAGAGCTGCGCCCTTTTATGATTTGTAGGTGTTGCTGCCGTGTGATAATACCTGTAATTATACCGCCTCTAGCCAGGAGATATTTAAGTGCTCAGCTCAGCGACTCAGCTGCGTCAAAGATGCTCGAGTTCCCAGCATCGTCAACTTTTCCACCAATTAAGCCAAGTTTTTTTTTTATGTTTTGGGAAACATTTCTGTAACTAATTTCAAATGTAAGCTGAACTTTTACACTTCGGACCATTAAATACCGAGCGGAACAAAGGCGGTATGCATACAATATAAGCAGGCTCTATAAGATAACTTTTACATAGTAGTCTGGTACTATATACTGAAATCGTGTAAGATATACTTCAGTACAACTACTAGTGTATTTTATATTTTATATTTTATTTTTATATTTTACATTTTATATTTTATATTTTGTATTTTATATTTTATATTTTATATTTTATATTTTATATTTTATATTTTATATTTTATATTTTATATTTTATATTTTATATTTTATATTTTATATTTTATATTTTATATTTTATATTTTATATTTTATATTTTATATTTTATATTTTATATTTTATATTTTATATTTTATATTTTATATTTTATATTTTATATTTTATATTTTATATTTTATATTTTATATTTTATAAATTATATTTTATATTTTATATTTTATATTTTATATTTTATATTTTATATTTTATATTATATATTTTACATTTTATATTTTATATTTTATATTTTATATTTTGTATTTTATATTTTATATTTTATATTATATATTTTACATTTTATATTTTATATTTTATATTTTAGTATTTTATATTTTATATTTTATATTTTCTATTTTATTTTTATATTTTATATCTTATATTTTATATTTTATATTTTATATATTATATTTCATATTTTATATCTTATATTTTTTATTTTATTTTTATATATTCTACTTTATATTCTATATTTTATATTTTATTTTGTATGTTTTTTTTTATTTTTTATATTTTATATATTATATTTTATATTTATATATTCTCACTGTTATATTATATACATAATATATATATATAAGCAGTTGATTTTGAGTAAATCAACAGCTTTGTCTCAGCCTCGTCACTTCTCCGGCCTCCAAGATTCCAAGATTCAGCATCCAATTGCAGGTAACTGTGACAATTCAATGTCCAAGGTGTGCTGGAGAGGCGATAGGCGCGGGAATTGTGTTTGTCCAACTGGTTCACATGACCTCCATGGATGCGGGCATAATGAGACGCAGGTTTTTCATGATTGGGCGGCGTCTGTTTCACATGGCATCTGGGCAGCGAGAGACCAGAGCTAGCTGGCTCGCTGGCTATTGTAAGATGATTTTTGGTTTTACATTTCAAATCAACAAAAAACGAAAAAAAACTCAAACTTTTTATTGTGTGTGTTTTTTTTTTTTTTTGCTTAGCTGCTAATTGAACAGTTTTTGTTTTTGTTTTTGTGATTTAGCCGTGTTTTATTGTTAAAATAATAAAAAAAAAAAATACAGGGTAAGAGAGAAATGAGGCAAACGAACTATTTAATGACAGTCGAATAAGCCAGAGCTGTGACGGCGCTTGAGGGCGGCGGGTGAAGCGTGGGGGCGCGAGGGCGAGGCAACCGGAATCCAGACTCAGCTTGTTTCAATGTTTAGCTTCTGGAAGCAAAACAAAGTACACACCCCACGCAACGCTCCACAAAAAAAAAAAAAAAAAAAACTCGGTGAACAGAAAAAATCACTTATTGTTATTGTTGTTAATGTTTTTTCCTTTTTTTGCTGTTGTGCATGAGAAACAATTAGAATTTGGCAAGCAGAGATAATTTGCACATGAGATCGACGATACAATGGAATGACGACTGCAGCCACAATGACGCCGACAATGGACGCCCGACGCGGGACACATCAAGATCGAGCTGGTACATATTTACCTGTCAGCAGGTATTTCCAGACGAAAGAAGCCGCATGAACTGAATTAACTATTAGCCTAATCAAAGCTGAGAAGAAATTTGGGATAGCCTCAGTTTGGTAGAGATATGAGGGAAGGGAATGGAGCTCTGAAATTCACTGCACAGGCAAACCATGTTTAAAATAAAAATAAAAAACGAAAGAAAAAAAAATCACACCGAAATCATTTTATTTTATTTATTTAGTTCATTTTTACCGCAAAATGTAAAGGTATAATATTGCATACAATTAATTAAATTTTTAATATGTATTATATATCTTAATATTTAATACTTTTTTATGTTAGCAAAGAAAATAAAAAATAATTATTTTGAATTTATATTATATTATATATATTATTTTGAATTATATATAATTGCTTTACAATTCTATTAATTTTTATATTTAATTATCTTTCTTAATATTTTCTATTTTTTAATAATAACTAAACTCAAAACAAAAGAAGTCATACATATGTTCTAGTAGTTTATTTATATGTTAATTTTACTGTGTTTAATTATATTTATATATTGTTAATATTTTATATTTTAAACCACAAAGAGGAAAAAAAAAACCCAAAGAATCACTCTTAATCGATTTAATCGAGTCTTCCAATTCTTTTTTTTTTTTTTTTTTTTTTTGGCAAAAAGTGAAAATATACTTAATGATATATTATGATGATCCATTAAGCATTGTATTGTGCAGCCTTCCCGCTGACCCATAAAATATAATCGTGCGTAATCCACACAGCAGCAGCAACAACAACAACAGCAAAGCGAACACAACAAAATCTGGTTTACGACGTGAACTGTTTATTACGCCTAACGAACTTTCTATGCTGGGGCACTTGGCACTTGCATAATCGGGCCCCCAATCCCTGCTACCATCGATGACGCTGCATTTAGCGGGCTGCGAGGTAATCAATGTGGAATCTGCTCTGATTGCATAGGGGAAAGCACGACAATAACAACAAAAACAAAACAACATCAAAAGTCTGCTGCTGATTGTTGCATGCAAGTTGTCCTCAAGGTGACATTAAAAAAGAAAGTGTTCCATTAATTTTTTTTAGTCAACATTAACTAAGTTTTTATTAATCTTTAAAACTTTGTGTTACATTTAATGTCAAAAAAAAAAAAAAAAAAAAACACTTTCCCTACCATTTTGTTCTTAGCTTTTTTGAACTAAGCGCCACAATTAAATGTGTGACTGGCAAAACAATATCGATAAGTTATGATCGTGCTTTGTTTACGATGTTCTTGCTGGCAAGTTTAAAGCACTTATTGCTGTGCAAATTAGATCAAAGACCACGACAATTTTATTAAACTTTAAGCACCATTTTATGAATCTTTTTTAATAACATAACTATAAAAATGAATTTATTTACTTGCATATATATCTGACATATTATATATTCAAAATTAATATATTCACGCTTGCTATATGTGTGAGCTGTCTGGTGGAAACGTCAACGCGTCTCGTGGCGAATGCAATGGCAAGATGTTTAACTATCGATAGCAGCAAGCACGATGTGGTGATATCGATAATGGCATCGATTGCTGCCACAAGATTAGTCTGTTTGGCGCAATTGTAACGCGAAGATCGTGTGTCTCTCTTTCAGTGTGTCAGAGAAACGGTCGCGAGTTCAAGTTCTCCGGCTAAAAGGCAGCTTAATACATTTGATTGCGATTGTTAATCACGCTCATACGATTAAGTACGAAATTATTTTGGCTAATCTAGTACTACACAAGTAATTGCTGGCTGGCATTGTTATTGTTGTGGCCGGTGCCGGGGCAACAGAATCGTTACAGCGCGGCTGTTCCTTCTAAATTTATTTATTTATTTTTTGTTGTTGTTTTATATTTTGTTTAGTTTGAGATGTGTCGCAATTAAATAATCTACATACAAACATAATTATTATTTAATTGTAAAAAAAAATAAAAATAAAATACAAAGTAAACAGCAAGAGCCACAGCGTCGGCTGCCAGCAGAGTGAAGTGCGCGAACGTAAAGTAAAGCGCGATACGCGAATTAATGTAAAGTGTGTGTGGAGTGTGTGCGTGCAATTCGGAATTGGAGCAATAGCCGCAACGGCAACGGCAGCGGCCAACGCCACCAATTTTCCAACTCGTCGCGATATTTGCGCTGTAAGTGTTCCTATTGTTGTTGCTCTTATTGTCCCTATTACTGTTCGTTTTACTGTCCTTGCTGCGGTTCCTTTTTGCTTCAACCGTTTTGTCTTCTTTGGGCTGTCTCTCTGTGAGTGTTTCGTCCACGTTGCGTACAAGTTCAAGTTCAGCTGTTGCTTGCGGCTACTTAACCGGCGAAAATTAGCAACTTCGTCGTTGCCTGCAGTCGGCGTTGACTTTTTCGCCCACCACTTGAACTTACAAGCAGCAGGCGTGCTCTCACTCTTTTTACATGCACACGCATTTCTCTTCGCCGGACGCTCTCTTTGGTTGGTTGGTCGGTCGGTCGGTCGACCGGCCGGCTCTCCTGCATTTCGTTGCGTGCATTGCACCTTTGCCTGTGTGCTTCCTTGAGGCTTGTCTTCTTGTCTTGCTTTTTCGCTTTCGATGCGTTTTGACAGCGAATTGCTAATCGCCGCGGTATTTCGCACTCACACGCACACACACACAAATACTCCAACACATACGCGTATGCCCCTGCGCCACCCACTCACAGTTGCGCTCACTAAACCAATACACAGAAAGATCTCGTCATCGTTCTTTTACCTCTCGCCGCCTGTGAGAGGCTCTGCGGTTCATCACTGTTTGCTCTCGCCGCGCTCGCCCTGGCGCTCGCATTCTTTGCGTTTTTGTCATTTGCTTCGCCGCAGCAGCAGCAGCAACAAATTTCTTAGATAAATAACGTTTGATAAGTATTCGTGTATGTTCTTTACTTTTATAATTTTTTGTTTTTTGCCAAATCAACTATTGGCTGCTTTTGGTTGTCGCCCGCGTGGCTTGCTTTTACCTTTTACCTTTTTATTTATTCATTTACTTTTTTTTTTGCATTGTTCCCTGTGCGTTAGATAAGCCCCGCGGGCTAAGTCAACGATTTTTGCTTATCGCTCTTCCTTTCGTCATGACAAAAAGGTAACCAAATGTTACTCTTGTTACTATTTTTGTTGTTGCTGTATAGAGCGCATTACCTCATAGTTCCAGATATTCCAAAGCGTTTACCTACATATGAGATATCTGCTTGAGGTATACATATGTATATCTATATCTATATATACATATATATAGATATAGATTATTATTTTATTTTTTTTTTCATAATGACCATTCACACGCAATTTACCATCGTCTAGTTCTTTTTAGACGGGCCACAGTCTTATCAGCACAGATCCTTACTCAATGCACTCAACGTTGGTCAATCAGGTACAATTCCCACTGTGTGTGTGTGTGTGTGTGCATTGTTTGCTTAGAGATTTGTGGCTTAAATGAAAATTGAACTGGTCTAGCAAAACACTGGACAACATGTTTGCTAATGTTGTACAAGCAATATATAACATATATATGTATGTATGTATATATATTGTAAAAGTATAAATTAGTCAGTTCAAACAACTTTTTAAATATTTCAGATAATCAAAAGATTTATTATTGTGGATTACAACATAAATGAATATGTATAAAGAAGTGCGATAGAACAGATAGTAGGAAGAGTGTAAACAAAGAAAGATTTCCTAGAAATATACTATTTCAGAAATTATTGCAAATGTCAGTAAACAAAAAATCACACTTTCATATAATGAAAAAAAAAATTTATTATTTAATTTTAATTAACAAGAAAAAGGGTTTGAGATGTTGAAAATAAAATACCCTGAAAAAAACCTACAAAAGAGAATATATTAAATATTAAAAAAATAAATTTGTTTTTGTTTATTTCACTTTTTATTATAGTGCAGTCCATTGTGAATAGTAAAAAAAATGAATAAAAGTGTAGGTTAATTACATTCCTACTTAGATATCAATACGTAGGTATCTATCCTGTGGTATGGTTCTTGGGGAGGAAAGAGATCTAATTTAATACGAAGTAAACTTAATATCAATGTTAGTTTAAAAGTCTTGGCATAGAAACAAGGCGACAATCGAACACTCATAGCGATAACGTATTCAGTATGTAATATCAATAGCTATTACCTGTTGCCAGAGCATATCAATTTCCCCACCTGAACTGATATACATAACAATAGCTTGTTTACACCTCGAGAGTGTATTCATATTTACGATCAGCCTATAAACAATCAAGTTAACAGTGAAACGTCTATAATGAAGTGTCTCAAGTTTGGCAAACTTCTCGATTTTCAATGGATCGCATAACTTTGCCTTCACTTGTTTAAACAACATACATATATATAATTTTATACCTATAACGATCGAATAGTGGACCTTACCCAGTGATCTACACTTGCGACACCCACACACATATATATTTTGTTAAATGAATCACATAAAGTGGCAAATTTGTTGGCCAAATAAGCGAGTCTTTAACTATATATGTGCCATATGATCAAATTGCGATCAGTTGGCGATCGCAGCTCGTGTGGGCAAGCACAAAAAAAAAAAAAAAAAAAAAAAAAAAAATTAAAAAAGTGAAACAAATTTGGGTAAAATATATTGACAGACTCGTGTTTGGCGTTTTGGTGGCCAATTGTTTCAATAGAAAGCCGCGATCGATCGCGCTCGAGGTCAGGCCTGAAGATGATCACAGAAAAAAAAAAAAAAAAAAAAAAAAAAAGAAGAGCGAAAAGCAAAAAAACAAAACGAGAATAAATAAAACCGAATGCGAGTCGATCTCGTTCGCTTGATCAGCGTCGATCAGCGTCAGCGTCTAAATATAGATTTCGACCATATTTGATGATAAATATTGGCAATGAGTGGCTCCGACTGACAGCAACCGGACCTACCTCAACCTGCACAGAGCCCATAAGTATCTGTGGCTGCGACAGCGCCTGTTGCTGTGCCAGTTGCACGTGCGTCAAACCACGCGCAACAGACGCGACAACATGTCAGGCAGCAGCCCCCACGCGGCATGCAACATTTTTGCAGCAACTGCGCTGCTGCCTATGGTGCCTATGGTGCCTCTGCTGCTGCTGCCTCTGCTGCTGCTGCCTTAATAAGTTTTAATCTATTTGTCAATATTTCCTTGTTTAGTTCTCAAACATTGCACATGTCTATCTGCATCTGTATTTGTATTTGTATCTGTAGCTGTAGCTCTAGCTGTATCTGTATCTGTATTGTGTGTGCGCTGCGTATCTTTTGGGCCTCGTCGCCTCGGCACACAATGCCCGCGTATTCATAAACAAGGCAACTCCATCTCCATCTCCATTTCCATCTCCATCTCCTACTCCCATTCCGCATTTTCGACTCCTTGGCAGGCCTCAGGCCCTCATCTAGCTCGAGCGTGGCTGCTGCTGCTGCTGTTGCCGGTGCCACTTTGCCACTTCCACCGTGCTGCCATGCGCCGCTGCAAACATTTCTCGTATACCCTATCAATCGGTAGTAATAAACTTACATACCTAATATGTACGATTTTATAAGCATATATATATCTATATTTAGTAAAATTATATAGTTCAAGTGACTGTATTATAATATATATTTATACATATATATAATACATTCAAATCCTCATCCATATCGTACGATCTATTAGCATAACAATCTTTGTCTTCTTGGCAATTCTAAGATTACTTGATATTCTCTGAATTAATCTTATCAACGTTGTCCTCCAGTTATATCACTCAGAAACAATCAATCAAAAAATTAGGTTAATTTGTTTTGCAAATATTTTGATTAGATAAGCGGGATAGCATGATAAAGCCACTAAACTATTGCTGCTTTATATCTAATATAATAATATCTAATAAGTACTAGCAATAGGAAATCATATTTACATTTTGCTTATAGGGTGAAACGCTTTTCAAGTACAATAATATCTTTTAAAACCTCTATAGACCTTAAAATATTTGCACATCTTTAGTGCATGGAACGAATTTATTTTGAATACTACTAAAATAATATATGTCTCTATATGACGACAAATTACTAATATTGTCGAAACTTCGAATATTACATACATATATCCTCTATAAAATTTTCTAATATTTTCGGAAGTATTAATATTATATACGTATGTATGTTCTCTATAAGAATACCGAAGTTCTCAATTCTATTATTGTTAATATTTAGAGTTAACTTTAGTCAGCCAATTAGCATATCACACATTTACCTTAATCTTGGCATTATTAGAGCATTTACAGTTCGGTCTACATCTATCTCTCTCTATTCAACTGTTTTTTTGTTTCTTTTCATTTTTTTCATCGTGCGTTTTGTTTGTCTTCGCTGATATGTACGAATGCGTTGCGCCTGCTTCGTCTGCTCGCTCCATTGGCATCGTCCGTGCAAACTGTCGTCATTGTATTGTCATATTTCTCTGTTGCATGTGGCCATCAGAAAATACATAAGTTTTTCCTAACCCCTACACCCCCTATCCCTAGACGCTCGTCCGTCACTCTGTTTGTTTGTTTGTTTGTCGCTGCGCAGAGGTTGCGGCTGGTTCCTTGACTGTGTTGTCTGGCCGCTGAAAGTAAAAGTTGCATCTTCTGTGTGGCCTAATAGAGTTGCCACAAGTTGCAAGTGCCATACATTTTGCAACATCATTTTCTAAGCATGAATCTAATACCAACAACTTTTTCAATTTCAATTCTACTCCTTTGTTCTCTTTCGATTTGCAACTAGCTGTAAAGTTTCTTCTTCTTTTATCATAGAATTGAATTTGTTTTAATATTTCTGTCATTGGCTTGCCCTCTAAATTGATAGCAGATCTCTTTATTATTTTACATAAGAAAATTAAATTTTCGGAATATTTGAGTTGTTGAAAAATTTATGAATTTTTTTTCGAGATTCGTTGGGCTTCATAAATCGAAGTATTAAATAACAATTATTTAGCATATATGCAGATATTGTACAGATCGATTTCGTTATGGAAAAATACCAGTTCTTTGGGCCGGGCAACGTGTCGCAAAGTGTGTCAAATGTGTCTCAAACATGTCGCCAACCAATTGGAACACTGACCTTGCGCACACTGATTTGCATTGTGTAGCTGGCGCACAGTTATAGACATACTATCTGAAAGATATGACGCTAACCATGCAACCATATCGGCCCCCAATTGATAATGGTCAGCTGGCACTGATATGAACTAAATGCATGTAGAACAGCAAAATCGAGTGCAAAGGACACTTGATATGGATAGTAGTAGTTGATAGTAGTAGTAGATAGTAGTAGTAGATAGTAGTAGTAGATAGTAGTAGTAGATAGAAGCAGTAAATAGTAGTAGTAGATAATAGTAGTAGATAGTAGTAGTAGATAGTAGTAGTAGATAGTAGTAGTAGATAGAAGTAGCAGATAGTAGTAGTAGATAGTAGTAGTAGATAGTAGTAGTAGATAGTAATAGTAGATAGTAGTAGTAGATAGTAGTAGTAGATAGTAGTAGTAAATACAGTCATATATTATATATACAGTTCTGTTCGTGAAAATAGTAGTAGTCATACAGTTCTGATCATGGAAATCGTAGTACTATTACTAGTAGTATAATTACATCGACATCTCTGTTTATAAAAATAGTAGTACTATAATACATATATTTCTGTTCATACCTACAGCTCTGTTTATTAAAATAGTAGTAGTTTCATACATAAAGATCTGTTCATATAAAAGTAGTAGTATACATATAATTCAGTTCAGCAAAATAGTAGTAGTTCTGCTCATAAATATAGCAGTAGCTCTAAAGTTCTGTTCATCAAAATAGTAGTAGCATCGTACATAACGCTCAGTGTTTAAAAAAAAGTAGTAGTATAAGACATATAATTCAGTTTATAAAAGTAGTAGTAGCTGAATACCTACAGTTCTGTTCATAAGAATAGTAGTAGCATCATGCCGACAGTCCTGTTCATAGAAATTGCAGTAGTATAAGCACTCATATGCAAACATATATATGTATATATGTTGTTGTTGTTGTTGGTTGCACGGTATATGCATTTCAATTATGGCGAATCGACGCTTATCAGAAAAACATTTCAATTGATTTATTGAGGCATCAATTGAGTGAATGCAAAGAATGCGATCGCCTTGGCGACACTCGAGATGCGAGCGCGCCAATTCACCTTCAGCCTCAATTTACAGCCGCTGAGCAGCGACGTCGACGTCGGCGTTAACAGCGCAGCCAGTGCGTGCCACACCGCTTATCAACAGGCAGCAGGCAGCAAGCAGCAAGCAGCATTGAGCGTGTTGCGCGTTTATCACATCGACAAAACAAAAGCGAGAAATTGCGGCAGTCTTAGATAAGCGGCACAGCGCGCGCAATTGCATCTGTATCTGTGTGTGTGTCGTTCAGTATCTGTATCTTGCGAGCCGTGCCTTAGCCGAAGCTGAAGTTGAGCTGAAGCTGTCAGCTGTGCACAGCTGTCGGTCATATCTGCCCCCATCTACATCGGTACACATACATACATACATACATACATAAAAAATCTATCTAAAATATCTGCATCTTTGGGTTATGAGCGTGTTCGCCGTCTTCAATTTATGGCTCAATAACGTTTAATTAACTTCAATTTGACGCCGCTTTAACCTCTTTGCGTCTTGTTACCTTAACATAAATAAAATTGAAATTAATAAACAGTCACTCAGATTTTGTATGATCAACTCTGATCTGGAATCGGGCAACTGGAACCTGGAAACGAAACTTAATGCCACAGCTCAACTCTTTTGTCATACTTACAGCTCTCGCGCTTGTTATTGTTGTTGTGGTTGCTCTCACTGTTATTGTTGTTGTTGCTTTGTCATATGTCGCTTTTTGCTAATGAGCCGGTCCACCAAATGGTAAACATAAACAAGATACATCAACAAGTTGGTAAAACTAGCTGCCCTAGATGCGAAGCCCAAATGCTCTTTGTCTAATAAATATTTGGATTGTTCAATGCTGTGAAAATACCAGACTTCCACATGGGGCGTCTTTTATTTTTTGTTTCTTTACCAAGGTTTTCCATATGAGAAACAAAGCTTTGCAATTGGGAACAGTTGAAGTTCATTTTCTGTTTCAGTTTCGTTCCACAATGTCTACATTCATTGCGGAGGCATATAACGCTGACCTTGACTTTCTCTTGGCACTGCTTTGTTTCCATCATTCTTATTGGCTTATGCTTTAGTTTCATATTAATTATTATAGAAATCTTCCTGCTCCCTTCCATTGTTTCTATTGGGACACGGTTTTTTTGCTCTCGTTTTGTTTCAGTTTTATTTTATTTCGTCAAATTTAACTATTACAATTCAGGTTTATGTTCCACTCTTCCATTCGTGCCCAGTCTGTTCTACTTTTTGCTTGCTTACATACCTCACCCTGGCTGTGTTCTCATTCCAAACTATTCCACTTGCGTTTGTGCACGCTTTTAAATGCTCTTTCCGCTGTTCTTTCTCATTCCAAACTATCCCCCACACTTTTATTGCACATTTTGGTCTCATCTTTCTGTTGTTCTTGTTTCAAACTGTTTCATATGCAACTGTTCCGATTTCTTCTTAATATCACCACTAACTAATTACCCTAACTTGCTCTCATTCCCAACTGTTCCGTTGCTTTTATTGCACACTCATATGCACCAACTCCCCTCTATTCTCATTCCAAACGTTCCACATGTGCATTATACGCGTCCCGCCCTCTCTTGTTCTCATTCCAAAATGTTCGCTACGCCAAAAGAGCAGATCGCCCCACCTACTTCATTTCCAGGATTCACTTTCCATGGTTTCACATGTGCAATGTTTCCATATTCATTCAGTACTTCTCATTCTAAATGTTCCACATTCCAAAATGTTCCTTTATTGCCACTCCAAAGCGTTCCCCACGCTTATAGAGCAGCCCCGTCATGTAGTTAATTTCCATGATTCACTTTCCATTGTTTCACATGTGTTCTATATTCATTCATTTGTTTTCCAAATGTTCCACATTCCAAAATGTTCCTTTACTTCCATTCCAAAGTGCTCCCCACGCTTAAAGAGCAGACCCGCCATATAGTTCATTTCCATGATTCACTTTCCATTGTTTCACATGTGCGATGTGTTCTATATTCATTCATTCATTCTCTTTCCAAATGTTCCACATTCCAAAATGTTCCTTTACTCCCATTCCAAAGTGCTCTCCACGCTTATAGAGGAGCCCCGCCATGTAGTTAATTTCCATGATTCACTTTCCATTGTTTCACATGTGTTCTATATTCATTCATTTTTTTTCCAAATGTTCCACATTCCAAACTGTTCCTTTACTCCCATTCCAAAGTGCTCTCCACGCTTATAGAGCTGACCCGCCATGTAGTTAATTTCCATGATTCACTTTCCATTGTTTCACATGTGCGATGTGTTCCGCATTCCATAATCGTCATGCTTACGCATAGTTCTCGGGCAATGACCAAATTTAGTAATAACATGATAAGTGTATGTAGATTATACAATTTGAATTTCGACCAAGATTTTGAACTTATTTGCTTCACTTTCCATCGAGATTTGGATCTGTTGTTGCACACGAAAACACGAACCGCAATGCGCCTCATGACAAATTCAAAGCACTCGGCAATGTGCATAGTGTGTAAATCATATAATAAACAATTTATACACACAATGGAGCTTAAATAAATAAAACTCCCGAGACAAAATCTCATTTCGTATGCATTTAAGCTTCAGTAATGAGCTGCGATTGCTCTGCGACTGCGCAGCGACTGCGAGGCGAAGTGGCAAAGCGAAGCGGCAGCTGCGACGATTTCACGCGTCTTTTTTTGTTCGTTCACGCGTTTTTCGTTTTATTGTTGACGTTTTTTCATTTTTGTTGTTATTTTTGTTTATATTTATTTTTTATTCTGTGACATTTTTGTTTTTAATTGGTTGAATTAAAATGCCCTGGAAAAAGAGCTATAAACTGGGCATATTTTTATTTACAGAAGATTTTAGTTGATGAAATTATTTATTTATTTATTTATTTTATTTATTTTTTTTATTTATTTTTTTTATAGTTCTTTCTTAGAGTGTACACTGAATATTATTAGATCTTAGATCTTATCTTACTTTAATGTAATTTCATGAACCACTTCAGTAGCTTGAATAAAATATCAGCCTCGCTCCATTTTTTTTACTCAAAAATAAAAGTTACAACAATTGTTAGCACAATTAAGGGATATACCAACATAAAATATAAAAAAATGCAGAAATTCATCAACAATCAAACATTTGAGATACTCTTCAAGACAGCCAGCGAATACTCTTAAAAGTGATCGAAAAACTTATTAAGAAAACTGCATTAACTTGTAGCCATAGCAAAAAAAAAAAAAAAACATTTTACAGGGTATCTGGACGTTTAACATGTGTCCATTTCTTATAAGCCACTCGCATATATATTTTGTCTGTTGGCTGATTTTAAAGTGTGCGTAGTTCGAATGCAGTTCAAGTTGATTTTGTCTGTTGTCTGTTATCAAAACGTGTAAATCGTGCGCACTTTAATTTGCAATTCAACTTCCGTCAACCGCTGAGGAATTTTGAACAGGCTGAGGCGGTTAACAAAAAAAAAAAAAAAAAAAAAAAAAATTAAATAAAATAAAATAAATAAAAAATAAAAAATAAAAAAAAGCAAAGAAATGTATAAAGTTGGTATTAAGCAAGAAAATGAGTAAAATGGTTATGTAAATGCAAATGGAAATGGAAACGAAAATGAAATTGTAATTAATGAGCATAAAATGCGGAAAATTGTGGAAAATACGTGAAACAAGTTTTACACATTTTGTTTTTGTTTTTCTCATGCGTCGCGCAATGCGAATGGGACAGACAGTCGGACAGTCGGACCGTGGGACAGCCAGACGGAGTCAGACACATCCAGACATAGAGAGCGGCAGACCAGATGAACAAACGGACAGACATCGTCAAACATCTCGGCAATGTTTGGACAGTGCGATTGCTCCGTTAACCGTTAGCCGTGTGCCTTTTTTTCATTTGTTAATTAAAAGTACGAGTATCTGCAAGATACATTCACTTTTTATTCGGTTTATTGCGGCCGGTATGTGTGTATGTGTGTGTGTGTGAGGCCAATTGGCCAGCACTTCACAAATTCATAATGAGCATATGGTCTTCATAAATCATAACTAACATTTTTTTTTTTAGAGCCAATCAGCTAACTAATACGCTCTGTGTGATATCTGTTTGCTGTCTGATTGGATGGCATTGCAGTCCAATTCGATTTTATTAAGAGAGAAAATCAATTTGGAAAATTTTTTAGACGCGCAAATGAGTCGTAAATTTTATGGAAAGAGGAATTATATGCAATTAAATAATTCGACAACTATGATTATTAAATAATTTATTTAAAGGGAATCTACAATAGCTTATCAGTCGAAGCTGTAAACACAATAATAATAAATAATATAATATATATAAATTTTAATAATAATAATAAATAATTTTCTTTTCCATTTAACACGCCTCTTAGAGGCTCATATACTTATAAAGTAAGATAAATCAATGAAGAACTTGAGCATTAGTTACATAGTCTTTATAGTCTTTAGTCTTATTTGACCCTCCTTTATCTCCAGCAATATATATTTCAAATTTGAAGTCCTTTTATGTTGATAAAGTAGCCTTTTCTTTTTCTTTAAAACGGAGCAACCATTTCGAATTTCTCATTTCATGATTTCATTTCACATTGAGCCTTGAGTAAAAACTATTATTATACAAAACATTTCAAAAACAGACTTGGAGCTACGATATGCAATTAATTGGAGTCAATACATCAATAATACAAAAGAGAGAATTCAATCGAAACTGTTGCCTTGTAAGCCTTGTGAACTCATAAAGGTATGTTTCTAATCTAAACATACATAGAGAGTTTGGAATATCAACGAGAACTGTTGATATAGCAACATAGAAAGTCTAAAAGTCATGAAACCATCTTAAATAGAGATAAAAGAATCTTTAGGTCTTCGAATTAGTGTGATCTAAAACTATATTGCTCACATGAAAATTTATCTCAAATTTAAGATTTACTCTACGTCACCTCCAGCTTCACTTATTGTACAATAAAATTGTCTTGATGTGATAATAGACCATTACAAATAGACTTGTTTTTTCTCAAGATATGGATTGTCTAGTATTTACCAACATTTCTCTGCATAGTATTCGCTAAAGTATCTGTTTTTATTATAGTATTATGTTAGTATGAAGGCATATGAAAAGCCAACACCCCATTTCCCATTTTCCTTCAAATATTTAAAAATAAAAATATATATATGTAGTACATATATATGCCTGATATATATATGTATACTATCTCATGATATTTTTGTTTTTTATACCTAACTAAGAGGAAAAAAAATCTTTACACTATAATTGAAATAAGCTACAAGCTAATAAAAAAAAAATTAATAAATACTTATGAAGGTTTAAAAAAAATAAAAGATATGTATTTAAATAAATATTTACATGTTTATATATTTTTAAATAAAAAATATTTCTTAAATTTATAAATAAATAATATTTATTAAGCTTACTTATTATTTAAATTTTATTAAATTACATTTCAATAATATATTGACAATTAATAAATGCTTGTATATCGACATATTTCTATAGCTATTTGATCTTCAACTGCGCACACTTGGCAATTGAGTGGGCTGTTATTCGAAATGTTAATGCGCTTTAACAGCGCTGTTAACGCGTTCGCTATGTTCACAGTCTCTAAAACGCTCACACTCCAGCAATAAATAAGTTCGAGTATTTATAAATCCCGGCACTAACTCGTTGTCAATCTTTTTATTTCATCCACAGCTGCCCGGCACGTACCAATCACATTGCTTATGTATGTGTGACTCTGTCTGTGTGTGTGTGTGGTGTGTGTGGGGCTTGGAGCTGCCCACCTGCCGCATAGGCAAATCGAGCACGTTAATTAAATGTCAACAGTTTGGAAATTGAGAAGCGCGCGGGTCGCGAAAGGACGCGGAGCTGAGAGCGAAATTGAAACTGAAATCGAAGCGGAGGCAGAGACCAAAGCCGAAGAAGCAGCGGAGGCAGCAAAGGCAGCAGAGGCAGCAGCAGCAGCTGAAGCGGAGGCACAGCAACAGCAGTCAAAGACAACAGCAACGAATTGAAATTGTGCAAAATGTTTGCATGACTGTCAAATAAATCATAAGAAGCGCAACAACACAAACGAAACAACAACAACCAACCCAACAACAACAACTTGCCGCAACAACATCGACTAGCAAGAACAACATGGTTAATGCTGTGATGGATGCCATTGCGGTAAGTGTCCAATGTCCAGCTGTCCAATGTCCAGCTGTCCATCTATCCATTCGTCCCCAGTTGTCCCATATCCAGTGTCGCCGTAATAAGTCCCCAAGCTCGTTTAATTTAATTTTATAATAAATACACGAACGCAAAATATACATATTATTTCAAATGCCCTTACAATTGGGCATGCTTAGCTAGTCAGGTAATATGTAATGCTTGTGAGGTACATATATTGAATTAAATATGTATATATACATATATCTAGACCTGATCAGCTTCAATAGCTGAGCTGAATTTGTCTAAGCTTTGAAGCTTTGATCTATTACTACATTTATCAGATATGCATATATATTTATTGTACATACCTACAGTGAGTAACATTAATATTAGGTTTTTTTATTTTTCACCCTCTTTTCCGGTTTATGTATAATCTTTGTTAGTTATGTTAAACATATAATATCTATACATGCCTCATCGGAAGGGATATTGTTCAATCTACATTTAGACTTTTTTAATTTAAATTCAGTGAAAAATAAAATAAAACGAATATTAATGTTACTCACTGTATATAGTCCATAGATCTCCCAGTCCTATACACCACTAACCTATCTCTTATATCTAACAATGAAATTGTTGGTTGGTGATTTCTGATCCATGAACATATCTTAGCTGCATCAAACTACTGAGCAATATAATAATATTGTACTATATGCATATAATTTTTTATTCGTCTTACTAAAGTCTAACTTTTTTATATATTTTCTGTAAATAAAATAGCCTAATTAGGTTGCCATGAATATTGCTTGAGTGTGATCTAAAATTGAGTTTTATATCATATTGACAATATAAATATATGTACATATATGTAGTATATCTATATATTTTTCCAACTAGCTATATCTTTTATACTTCAACTATCTCAATCATCTTGATATATTATCCGATCCTTATATGCACAACTCTAAACTATCAACCTAACTCTGCTTCATGAAGTTACTAAATTACATAGAGAAATATATATGTATCTACATATATATGATATATTCATTATATATATAATTACAAATGCTTATATCTACATCTTCTCTAGCGTCTCAGTCCGACCTCTCCGAAAAATTCCTAATTATTCGTATTGCGTTGCAGCTTATCAAATTATTATATACACAAATATATTTTCTATATATAAACACTCTTAATACCCACAGGAATGCCGATGGAACAGAAGCTTTTGTACTTCTTATCTATATAGAGTATTTAAGCTTCAGTTTTCAACTTGCTTTTCAATTTTTCTTTATTTTTTTTTTTTATTTTACTTTTAATTTTATGATTCCTAAATTGAAATTGCAGTCGCAGCCAATTGAAGTTTTGTTTGTACTTCAAACAAGAAACTCGGTGATTGTCGTTTATATATATGTATTTTCTCTCTCTCTCTCTCTCCCAGTCTGTTTGTCTGTCTCTCTAGTTTTTCACTCTTCTGTGTGAGTTTTTTTTTTTCATTTTTTTTTGCGCTGCTTTGCCCACATTTTCAATTTGAATTTGTTTGCTGTGGCAATTGCTCAATTGGTTAGTCTGTCTACATGTTGTGTCTGTGTGTGTGTGTGTGTGTGGGTGTGTGCGTGTATGCTTAAGTGCTTGAGTGTGTGTTGTGCACATTACACGCTAAGCCATGTGTTTAAGGCCTTTTTTCTCCTTTCAATTTACATATTGAGGTATAAAACGACACTGCACGCTGCACATTAAGCGTGCAATGAGGCGTATGCGTGCTGGGCTGCAGCTTGCAACACGTGTGCCACATAAATGGGGGCTATTAAAGCCTGAGCAAATTAGAGACACGCATAGCTCTAGGAGTGCACAAAGAATGACAAAGAGAAAGCGAAAGGGAAAGGGAAAGGGAAAGGGATAGGTAAAGAGAAATAAGGTAAAGGAAATTATGGGAAATTAGAGTGGAACTTTTACTATAAAGATCTATATGTATTTCTATATACATATATGCCAGTAAGTAAATGCCTTTGTAATTGTCGTAGGATAATTGCCAGACTCGGAGACTGAATTTGATTCCGATCAAAAACTTATGGGGAATGGTTAGAGAAGAGTTCTCAACAGCTCTTGCCACAGGCATCGACCTAAGCACAGTTTAAGAAAGCATATCATTAAATTCTTTACCTTCAAGCTTTTCATGGATACAATAAAAATAAAAAATGTACAATTCAAAATAGTCCTAAAATATTGTGTTCAATATATGCTTTGCTTCCCAATTTTTACCTTTAGCTTAAAGCTAGCTTTTTTTTCTTTATACAGAGCTTAGACCTATTCTATGTCCTATAATATTTATCATATATAATATACCTGAAATTTGCTTAATGTTCAATTGCTGTTAATATCCTTCTGTTTCAATAGCCTCTACTATTTTCATGAACAATTAAATTTAGTTAAAACTTAATATCTAAAGGGAGACTAATTTTTAAAAAATATTTTTACTAGTCACTAATATTTGTACGAAAAACTACTATTTTAATGGACAACGACATTTTTTTCACTAAACCTAATGTAAACTTTTTTTACGCTTCTTAAGTTTTCTACACGCAAAAAAAGAATTTAAATTAAATAATAATAATTTTTTCTTAATATTAATTTTAATATATTTTTTAAAAATAGTCTTATGAATATATATATATATATATATATATATATATATATATATATATATATATATATATATATATATATATATATATATATTTATGTATATATATATGTATATATAAATATTTATTAAATAATAATTATTATAATTATATAATAGTAAATATATTTTTTTAAAGGTATATATTTCTTAAATAATCGTAAAAATATTTAAATAAACATTTTTTTGCTTTATTTAGATTTCCGTTTTTTTTTTTTTTTTTTTTTTTTTTTTTTTTTTGTACAAAACTGAAGAAGAAGAGTAATACATATATTTGGGAATGTATTTCTTTCAGGAATTCATTCTTGTAGTTTTGATATTTTTCGTTATCAACTTGCTGTTCAACATAATTAGAATACCATTATCATTGTAGTCGCAATTACTTTTGATATCGAATTCGTGCTGTTGTTATCTCAACATTTTATAGCGCATTCCAATTGTCGGCTAAATCGGATTCGTTTCGGCATTTTCCACTTGAATTTCGAGCGCATAAAATTTGCATAGTGCTGGCTGGCAATTGCTGCTAGGTTTTTGGCCAATGCAGAAAGGCCACAGCCTGTACGAATATTTATAAATACCAACAAAATAGCAACAACAAAGTGAAACAAAATATAAAAGCAGCGAAGAGGAGAGGGGCCAACCAAGAATAATAAAAACCAAAATAAACGCCTCGAAAGAGACGAAGAAACTGAAACCGAAAGACAGAAAGCAGAAGTGGAGCTCAAATTAGCACAGAGCGTGGGAGCCGGTTTGCGTTGCGGCCAACGTTGACGCTGACGTCGACGGAGACGGCGACGGCGACGCAACTATATGAATTTTTCTTTATTTATTTTTTTTTTTTTTTTTGGCATAAAGTCTGGGCGCTTGGGTGCTTGTCGCATATAGAGATGACCAAAGTAAACCCGTTATTATAGGCGGCGTAATTATTGCGAGGCGTTGCGCTATCAGCCAGCCTCGCCAAGGCCTGCCCCACTCGATGGCAGCCCGGCCGGAAGTCAAGACCAGTTCGCATCATGTCCAGCGGCAGCAGCCGCCGGCTGCGGTTGCTGTTGCAGTTGCAGTTACTGTGGCTGTGGCTGTGGCTGCCTTTTGGCGCTTTGTTTGTGTAACGGAAATTCCTCACAGAGGCCGACTTCAACAGCCTAGACCAAGGGGCCACGATTTGGCAAGTATAGAAAGCAACAACAGCAACAACAACTATAAATATGAGAAGAAAACGAGCAGAAACCCATAAGCTGAAAGCAAATCAACGGCAGCCAAAGTCGTTTCTCATGGCCGAGTCGAGGCGTCAGCACTTGATTGTCTGTGTCAAGTCGATGGCTGCTTGAGACATCCGTTCATTAACCCACAAACCTGACAGATTTGCATAGAACTTGATTACCAATCGATTCTGATAGCTGTTGCAACTCTTTTCTTCTTCTTGTCGTTCGCTGATTGCCTGGGAGCCGATTGTAATTGCTCGAAATATATTTGTCAATGTTTTGCGATCAAGTTTTTGTGCTATAGCGAAATTATTGATATATATATATATATATATATATATATAAAATTTATATATATAAATAAAAGTAAGTTCAAAATTTTACAAGATAAGATTTGTTATCTTGTAAAATTCTGAACTTCGTTAAAGCATGAGTGAGAGACTGAGATAGAGCGTGGATTAAAGTGCTGATAACGCATAATTGTTGACCCATACCAATTTACCTACCTTATGAGAATCGCAAAGAAAGCAATGTGTTAAGAGACCAAGTGAAAGATAGAGAGCGAGAGTGGGTCAAAGATTAAAAGAGTTGATTAAGAGCAGAGATAAAGCTTCATAATTGGCCAATATCAGTTTACTTACATACAGATAGAGAGAGAGAAAGAGACAGTGAGAGAGAGGAAGAATGGGAGAGAGAAACATAGTGAAAGAGAGATGGATAGAGAGAGAGAGAGACGGGGAGAATGTGATTGATAGATATATAGAAATATAGAAAAAGTGTGAGACAGAGAGAGAGAGGGAGTTAGATAGATTGATAGAGGGAGTGAAACAAAGAGAGTAAGAGTGATCGAGCGTGAGCTGGAGAGGTAGACGAAGTAAAAGTGAGGAGAGAGTAAGTGAGAGAGAGTGTGTGTGTAAGAATGAGAGTGAGAGAGAGTGTGTGTATGAGAGAGGGAGAGAGTGAGAGACAGAGAGAGAGAGAGAGAGAATGAGAGACAGAGAGTGAGACAGAGAGAGAGGGAGAGAGAGAGAGAATGGGCTAGAAACTAGAAGAGCAGAATACAGCGAGGTACAACTGTATTTTGTGACCAATACAAGTTTTTTAATATAATTGAGAAGCGCAAAGAAGGGCAATACGTTAAAGGACCAACAGATAGGAAGAAAAAGTTAATCAAGGACTACAAAAAAAAAATACATATTAATATATATATGTGTATGGGAGTATATAAAAATCAGCTCTTCGATTGTTATATGAATATTTGCTCCTCTTCTTTCTTAATTTCTTTTTCTGATAATTCTTATTCGATTTCGATATTCGAATTTCAAGTAACCTTTTCCTTTTGATTTGCTCTTTGCAGCTGCTCAGCTCGCTGGCCAGCGATCTGGATGTGATGCTGAATGATTTGCGCTCAGCGCCCAATCATGGTACAACAACAACGACAGCAACAGCAATGACAACAGCAACCATACAGCAGCAACAGCAGCAGCAGCAACAGCAGCAGCAGCAACACCAGCAGCAGCAGCAGCAGCAGTATCATCAGCAACATTCAAGGCAATTGCAGCAGCAGCATTGGCAAAGCATTAACAACAATAACAATAATAATAACAACTTTAGTTATAACAACAACAAGTATAATAGCAATGGCAACGGCAACATACAGCTGCCACGCCCACAATACTTAAGTGATATCAAACTGAGGCCTGTCAAAACGGCCGCATTAGCAACGCCAGCAACTGCAACAGCAACTGCAACAGCAACAGCACAGCTACAACAACAACAATCGAATGGCTTTCAGCGCCGTCGCTTGACCACAAAGCCAACGCCGACGCCGCCGCAGCGTCGCTCAACGCGTCGCATGCGCAACGAGCAGCAACAGCAGCAGCAGCAACAGCTGCGCGAGGAGCTCGAAACTGATGCTGATGATACGGATGCCAGTGAATTGGCCAATATGACGTCACCACTGAGTGCGAGTGCGGCTGCCACGCGCATCATTGGCCTATCGCCGGACGTGAAGAAGCTGCAAAAGCTGCCGCTCTGGTGCCGCAACAACAACAGCAGCAACTATAACAACAACAACAACAATAACAACAACAGCAGCAGCAGTAATAACAATAACAATAGTTGCAGCAATATTTTATCAGCGCAGCGTCGTTTAACAACAACAACAACAACAACAATAACAACGAAACGCCAAATTCAACAACATCAACTGAGGTAAGTGTTGCACGCATAACCGCTTTGCCCTAGCCACAACTCCATAAGGAAGTGCACTCGACCCTACATTTGCTTAGTCATGCAGAATTGAAATTTGGGGCAAGAAAATACTGGGAACTGCTAGTCGAGCTGACCTGCGGCTGGGACTGGGGGATGAGCATGGCCTTGTGCATGGCCGGTGCATAGAACCAGGAAGGTGATGCGCCGTGGGTGTGCTAGCCATGACTCAGACTGATGTGTGTGTGTGTGTGTGCACACATATACACGCACACAGAGTCACAATCACATTCACAGTCGCAGTCACAGTTCAGTCTGCGGAATGGTTCATGCATCGTTGAGCGCTTCATGCGAATGGCAAATGCTTGAATGCCTACAAGGTGCCTACCTAGGCAGTCAGTCAGTCAGTCAGTCAGTCAGTCAGACTGAAATTGCAGGGCAGCAGCGTGGACTCAATTAAATTGGCATGCGCGACTAATAGATGCCCTGCTTTGTCATATTACATTCATTTCATACAATCTTTAAGGCCTACTCTTGCAAGCATTCTGCTTATAATATGTATCGATTTCATATAAACAAACCTATCGATTATTTATAACAGAAGAATCTGTAATAGTAGCTACATACATTTCAAGATATTCTATGAGGAATATATATATAGACTTACTTTCCTACCTACACATACATATGTTAATCAGAAAGCTCTTATTTTTAAGATCTGCACTCTCAAGCATTCATCCAGCGATATTTATCGCTTCCAGAACAACAAATTTATCGTTAATCTATAATGGATGAACCAATAACTGAAGTTAATGTTTGACTACAAGATATATATATATATACTGTCGAGTCCCCATAACTCGAAATTGCAAGGGGATGAGTTTTTCTTCGATTTTCACAGAAATTCAAATTATCGAGAATTATCGAGAACGAATTTTTTTCAAGAGGATAGAATTTTTATTCGATTTATCACGATTTTCGATTAAACGGGGTACAAATTATCAAGACTCAACTGTATTTACTTGCATAAATTACACACATTCACATGTAACCAGCATACCCTTCAACTACAAATTACTTACAGGGTATACACAAATAAAACAATCGAAACTCCGGAGACAATGGAGAATTCCTTATCTAATTGCAAGCACTACAAGTGTGTGTAGTTAAATGTTCCGTCCGTTTATCTCTTGTATCCAACCGAGGATAATTTCAGTTTAAATAATACCTTGAACTTACGTTTCGAGTTCAGTTTGCTGACGACTATGACAAATAAGCTGCAGTGTGGGAAGGCAAGCTATTATTTATTTAGTATAAATAAATAAATAGCTGATCAAAGAATCAGTCGATTGTGTATGGAAATGTACATATGTACATATATAAGAGTATTATGGATTACAGGGGTATCTAGTACCAAGGCAAGGAATTAACTAGTTGATATAGAAAATGTGAGCAACAGAGGAGCATTAGAAAAGGTTTGTATAATAAGTAAAAGTTAGTTTATATATTCATATATATTTAAATGTGTACACTATCAAACATGGAAATTATTATATATTATTAGTATATATGTATATATTCTTTTTCAGGTCGATAGGCTGAGTTGATGTAGCAATGTCCGTCCGTCCGTCGGATTTTGAATACTTTATGCCTCTTCCATCAAATTGTTAACTATATCTCATAGTAAGGACTTCTGCTGAAATAAATAGATAAAAGTAGATGCGATTATAATGTAATGCAAATTTGATTAAGAAAGTGTAATCAAAAGAAGAGTAATCTAATTCATATATTTCCCTCATTAAAGACCATGGAAGTACAGGCTTATGTGTATGTGTGTATGTATATATATTGTCAGTCTCTTATGTATAAAAGAAAACGTAGAATGACTGTAATATCAGCTCTGCGCAGAGTTCAGGGCAACTCCTAGTCGACCACTCCTAACTAAATACACGCTGACTTGTTTGATTTCCGTTGACTTTTCTCATTCAATTAAAATCAACATTACTTATATATATATATATATATATATATGCATATTATTATATTATAATACACCTTTCCATTTGTACCTGTTTCATTTCAATTTCAATTTCCATTCACTTCACATTCAACCGACGCTCAATTAGTTACAATAGTTGTCTCAATTTTAGCTTCGACTTCTGTTTGGAAATGTCAAAGGCGAATTGCATTTGACAGCTAGTTTGGCCAGGGATTTGCTGGGCTCGAGGCAAACACTGCAAACTCTGCTCACTTAAGCTCGGCGCGTCAAAAACTAAACACAGAAAAACCAAATACCAAAACCAAAACCAAAACCAAAACCGAAAACCGAAAAACAAAACAAAAATAATATTTTCGTGTAATCCGTATAAGACGCAATATGTTTAGCATATAAATTATGAGGCCAGTCAGCGGCAGATGCTGAAGTGGCTGGGAGAGAACTACAAAACAAATCCCAGTAGCGCCCCTGCCTGCACCCGGACACCACACACACAAGACCCTCATTGCGTTGTAGTGGCTGTTGTTGTTTTTGCCATTTCGTAATCGTCGTAGGCGTCACATGAATTTGGCTCAAGACATTTTGGCCAAAAGCAGAAAAAAAAAAAAAAAAAAAAAAAAAAAAAAAAAACGAAACAACCAACGGCCAGCAAATGGAAGGCGGACTCTGGCAAATATGTTAAAATGAAGTGTTATATATTTTATGTGGCTGGCCGCAACAACAACAACAACAACAACCACAACAACAGCAGCAACAACAACAAGCAATAACAATTTACAACAATATCCCTTGACAAGAACAAATACAACGGGCCATAAACTTAAGTAAATATGAATATGGACATGGCTAGGATGACGATGGCTTCTTCAGTTTCAGCTTGTTGACAGCCGCACAGCCAAGGCAAACCAAGCCAAGCAGAACGCAACCCACCCGGGGCAGGGGGCGTGGCTGGAGTGAGAAAGGATGTCTGGATGGCATTGCAAAGGGTTGTGACTTTTGTGTCTTTAGCTATTTATTAAATTTGTTTGCCAACACAAACACTCGCCAGTTATATGCGGGCTGACAAAATGTCTATATATTAAATACATATACATACATATATGCATCTATATATACGTATATGTATATGTATATGTATGTGTTTAAATGGGCGGGCAGGAACAGCAAACAGGACCAGCAAAACATGAGCTGCGTAACTAATTTGCTTAAAGTGCACGATGGCTCATCAGCGACACTGATGGCACAGTGGTGCGACAGCTATGGAAACTGAGAGCAAAATTTTAAGTACATGTACTTTGAGACTAGACACGATGCCTCATCAGCGACATATATAAATGGCACAGTGGTGTGGCGACTATGGAAAGTGTTGGGGAAAATATTCAGTACAGTGCCACTAGAAACTTGAACTAGAATTTGGTAGAGAGAAAATTATGAAAAGAGATAATACAAGTAATATAAAAATAGGTAGTTTGAATATTATTTTTCGTCATCATAAATTTTATTTTATTTATTTATTTTTTTTTTTTTTTATCTCTAAAATTCATTTACCAGATTAGCATTTACATAGAAAGTTTTCCTGATTTTGTATGCCGACTGGCGAAAATTTGATGCAGCTCGCCAAATGGAATATTTGTTCCTCATTTCATATATGTTGGATGATTTTCTTCATTATAAAATTTTCTAAATTTGTTATTTTTGGTTTTAGATTCAATATTATTTCTTATTTTACCATTTGAAAACTTTCGTAGCCGTAGAAAATAACACTGGCTGCTTTAGCTACTGTAATAAAATAAAAAAAATTATCTCTTTATAATCTAAGGCGAAAGTAAAAATTTCATAGTTCTCGATTTGCTTTGAAAAATTAATACAAATTATATTAAATCATAATGTGCTTATCTGAAGCTTTTTTTCATCATAAGTAACTATTTTTCGTACACAAAAATTTATTTCTTTTAAATTGGAGTGTTCTTTTATAAGATATATATATATATATATATTTTTTTTTTTATATACAAAAATGTATTTCATTTAAATTGAGATATAATTCAGTGATGAGATATAACAGCCTATAAATATTTTATAGTGAAGGTAGTCAAGGAAAAATATTTTTGCTTATATAAGAATATTTATTTTGTTAAAATGGAAGTGTGCTTTGATGAAATATATATATATATTTTTTATTGTTTAGTTAACTTAGTTTGAGAAAAATGTTTTCGTTTATATACGAACATTTATTTCATTCAAATTGAGGTGTCCAATGATAAGATATAAGATTATTTTACTTTTTAGTTAACTTAGTTAGTGAATAATATGCTTGTAAGTAGTGCAAGCTATCTAGATTAAATATAGGAAAATATAACGCAGATAATCTTTAAGTTTCTTATAGATAGCTAACCACTGTGCACACACACACACACACGCTTATTTATATACTTCGCAGCCGCAGCAAACTTTTTGCTTCAAAGTGTTTTGTGGTTCACATGCAATGAGCCCCAAACGCAAATGAAAAGGAGTGAGCGTTATGGTTGAGGGCGGCTGGAAAGTGGGTGGAAAGTGGGTGGCAAGTGGGTGGTTGTGGGGCAGTGGGTGGCTGCTGCTGCTTGCCAGTCTAAGTGCTGATGTCTAAGACAAGTTGGTGCGTATGAGCAACAAATGGATGGCATCTTTCAAGCTCCCATGGAGACAGCACAGCGACAGGTGTTTGCTTTATTAACTTGCAAATGCAGCCACGCCCCTAAGGCTAGCTAGCGAAACCGCTAACTCTTAATTTGCGCTGTTTGGCCGCGTGGCAGGCAGGCAGCTCATGTGGTTGACATGTAAACAGATTAAAATAATTAATTTATACGCTGTGGGTCTCATCTAGCAGCAGAATTTGAGACTCATTGTTGTTGTTGTTGTTGTTGTTGTTGATGTCGCATTGTTAGCAAACTAATTTAAGCTTTTTTGTCAGCGCCTAATCAAATTAATTAGCATTGCATGCGCACATTAATCAAAATGCATAAATATTTAACGAGAGCAAGTGTGCAAGAGTGTGTGTGTATGAGAGTGTGTGTGAGTATGTGTGCGAGTGAGTGTGTTGTTAGTCAGCTTCTTCATCTAACTTATTTTCAAGGCAGTTGAATGATAACTACACAGAATAGAAACGAATAATAAAGCGAAGAGAAGAGCAGAAAAGAGAATAATCTAGAATAAGGAAGGTTAAACGAGATGGAAATAGAATCAAAGAGAAAGAGAGTGGAAATCCTGGAGATAAAACGGAATGGAAAGCGAAGCGAAAAAAGACAGTAGACAAGAAAATACTAGGAAAGGTATGAACTGAAGTGAAAAACAAAAAAAAAAAAACAAGAAAAGGAAAGACGCGTAAATCCAAAAGGAGCAAAACTAGACTAGAAAAAGAAAGATAAGAAAAGAAAAGACAAAAAAACGAAAACCAAATGGAAAAACCAGAAAAAGAGACACAAGCAAAGGAAAGAAATTGGAAATTAAAAGGAATTGAAAACGAAGATGAGAGCAAAGAAACATAATAGAAAGGAGGCAACAAGAGGAAAGAGGTTGAAAGCAAGGTAAAGAAACCGATAAACAGAAAGAAAAGGAAAGGCGAGAAAATAAAGCCCAACAAAAGGAAGGATACGAAAATAGGAAACACACAAAACACAAAATAAGAAAAGACACAAAAGAAAAGTGTAGAAAAGTAAGAAAATAACTGAGAAGAGAATGTAAGAGAATAAGAAAAGGAAACATATGAAAGGCTTTGGCCTAAGGTCTAACTGAACGAGCAAGTTGAAATGAGCTGAATTAAATTCAGTAATCGATCAACTATATCGTTTTGTGAAGAATCAAATTTTCACTTAGCTTATTCATTAGCTATTCAGTTATTCATGTACAATCAAAACACACCCACTTAGTGAATCAATGAAAGCTTTAAATAGAATGAATCCGTTAATGAACTAGTAAATTTCGGAACAAGTCAGATAAGCGATATGGCTAACGATTCCAAGCTATATAGCATATACAGAAAACAGATCAACATTTATTGTTATAGACAATCGAATTGATTTACAGCTCTCCTATGCTAGCGATTATTAACCGGCTTTGCGCGTGCCAAGTGATTTTCATTTTTCACACAACCTTCACTCCAAGTCAACATTCGTTTCTGGCTATTATTTGGCAACTGATTGAGTTCTTTGAGTCTGAGTCTGAGTCTGAGTCTGAATCTCAGTCGGAGCTGGGCAATTGACACGTGGAATGCATTGGCAAGAACTGCGGCTCGATGGCATCAAGGCAATCGTAGCTATGTGAAATGAATGGCAAGCGTATTGGCGTCTAATGGCAACGAATGTTATTCAAATCCAAAATGCCAATCAAACGAGACAACGGCGCACCACGTCTGACTGCATGATGATATCGAAAGTCGTGGCATTAGCGTAGACAGCAATCGTATCAATCATATTTAGCATACAACTGTCAGTGGCTCAATGAGTCAGTTAGTCAACTCGGAGCGAAAATTGACAAACTGAGTAAATGACAAGTCCGTTTCGAATGTTGAGAAAGCTCGAATTTCGCAATTATGCAAGAGGGGCACACGAAATGGCGGGTGAAGGGGGGGGGTGGACGAAGCCAAGGCCCCCTTGGACAGCTGTAAAGCTGACAGCAGTTTTTGGCCAGCTCCATTCAAGCGTCTCATTAGCCAAAATTCTTTTAGCCTGAACTGATTTGCGCTCTCATTCACACACACACGCACACATCGAGCGTCGTCATTGTGCTCACCTCACACCGCATTCAGTTATGCAGAGCAGCAAATTTCCCCTGACAATAGACCGCAACGAATGAACCAAAAGACCAAAAGAATGACCAGAACCATAAAAAATGCCAACCTTCAGAGTGCAAACATTAAAAGCCAGAATGGAAAAGCCAGGAAATATGCAAATTGAAAGGACAACCAAGAATAGAACTGAGCGCCGAGTACTAAGAAATGACCGTGGGTCTGCCAAAAAGCAGGCGGCAAGATTCGCCCCACCCCACCACCTCGCACCCCCCAAATAACAGCGAAATACCAAGAAAGTAAGTGTTTGACAGGGAGTTGTTGAATGGTAAATACCCTTGTTGAACATAGGGTAGAAATGTTAGAGAGATATATATTATACGAGTATATTATATAGTTATAGTAAATTTTTATATCTAATATAATATATAAAATGATTAATTGACAGACTGTGTGATACTCTGTCCATAATGAAATTGCTGAATTAAGCTATTGAAGCTTATGGAGTAATGAATAGTTCGATAGTTACACTATTTATATAGATATGTAAAAATGTGTATATATTTAATACTTTAAGGAGTCCATATCTACCCGTAATAAAATTTCGAATTTCAATCTGAAAATGATAATAACCTAAAACGGGCCATAGAGGGACTATAGATAGATTATGAAATGATTTTATAAGCTATGTAAGGACTATATAGTGAAGGAAAGAGAGTGTGGTGGGGACTGTAGACCATGGAATACAATAGAGGAGCTAAAGTATAGAGGAACTAGAATTAATGGAGGAACTATAGAGAAATTATAAAGGAACTGTAGAGAATTAGAGAATGATTAAAGAGGGGGGATCTGGAGGAATTATAGAGAAACTATAAAAGGGACTATAGAGCAACTATATATGGACTGTAGATTTATATATAGACTGTTATAGTTAAGACTAAGCTCGGAGGGACTAGAGAGTGAGTATGGAGGCCTTATAGGGGTATTATAGAAGAACCATAGAACTATTGAAAAGAGGTCCTATAGGGATTTATAGACAAGAATATAGAAGGCTATAGAGAATATTATGAATGAATATAGAAGACCAAAGGGGAATTGCAGAAAGATTGTAGAGGCATTAAAGTATGGATCAACTGAAGAGAAACTATAAATTGTAATCAATGTCAAGTCAATGCCAATTCTGCTCACATATCGCTCATATATACATATAGTGTACCTTATTTACTTGAGATAAACTCAACTCAACTCCAGCATACGCACAAGTAGCACGCTCAATTGAGCATGCCCTGTTGTAGGGTATGCAAAAGTTGAAGCTGACGTAAATTGCATATTAAATTTTACATTTTTCATATTTATGCAGCCGGCGATGCGGCGCACTCATAAAGTGAAAGTGACTCAAAAGGCATTTAAACAGTGGCCACCGGAGCCCGGGGACTGTGCGAGTGGGTGTTTTGGGGGGGGGGCGCACAACAAGAACAACATTTCAATTTAGCAAAATATTCATTATGCTCGAGTGTAGACTGTAGGCAAATGGCGCTAAACGGAAGCGGAAACGTGCCGAACAGAAGTTGACCCCACATCAACTCACGGTGGGCAACAAAACTTTTAACGCACACATACATACATACATACACACACACAAATATATACTGTTAGCCTGCACTTATTTGGCCATTGTCAGGGAACGTCTTCATTGTCGCCGTTGAGCCACATCCTTGGCTGAGTCTTTGCTGCATTGTGCAAACTTTTATAAAGTTATGAAAAGTCATTCAAGTGCGTGGCTCTAAAAGCGACAGCCAGACAGACAGATGGAGAGAAAAGCAAAGAGAAACAGAGAGAGAGAGAGGGAGTGAGAGGGAGAGCGAGAGGGACAGAGTTGAGAATGAGATTCTGTGAGACAACTTGGCGACTTTTTGGAGCACTTTGTTCTCATTTTCAGCGTGCTTTCTCCACCTTTCTGGTGTTTTTTTTTTTTTTTTTTTGGAGCGCAAAAACTAAAGACAGCTTCGACAAGAAGTGCGACCAGGTGGTTGGGCGCGGGTCCAAGACTTGGCTGACAATAAAGCCGTCAGAAACGTGCATGTCGACAAGGATGTTGTCCTTAAATGTGTGCTGAATGTCCTCGATGTCGTCGCCGTTGTAGTAGTTGTAGTTATTGTCCTTGTAGTTGTAGTTGTATTTGTAGTTGTAGTTGTATTTGTAGTCATCTTAAGCGGCAATCCCAAGTAGTTAGACTCTGTAAAAAAATATGAAATAATGGCAATAGCACTTTGTAAGACGACTTGCTAGGCAAATATGGTATAGTATATATAATGTCATAATTATTTTATATATTTATATATTTTTTAGTTTTTGTCCTAAACAAATATTTTAAAGACTAAAATCGTTGACTAGCAGAACTAAATATCTCAATTGAAGAGCCTTAAGTAGCTAAGCTCTGTATAAAAATAAATTAATCAATTTTAGCATAAGCTTTATTTGACTGTAAAGCAAAAAATTTTCAGAAGAAGTTTAGCTCACAAAAAAAAAAAAAATAAATAAATAAAATAAAAAAAAAAAACACTAAATTTTATATCTCTAATAATTTAAAAATGTATATGAAGTTTGTTTATTTTGAATATTTCTATATACCTTAAATACATTTAATGCAATACTCAGACTATATACATATATATGTATGTTGCTCACTTACGAAAAAATAATGATAATAATAATAATAGCTGGGGATAAAAATATTTAAAAAAAAATAAAAAAAAACCTAAAACATAAAACTACAGTTTATTATATTTAAATTATATATTCAAATTTTAATTAATTAATTTTTTTAATTAATTTAATTAATTGTTATTCATATATTGAATATATATGAATTAATATTAAGTACTTAAAAATTTATATATTAAATATATCTCATTTTTACATTTTGTAGTTAACATTTAGTAATAAACATTAAATATTCTTTTATATTTATATTAATATATTTATACATTATTAAATATTCTTTGGAGCACGACAAAGCCAAAAGTTTGATCTACAAACTCAGCGCCAGAATACCGCTTAAAGCCAGACAACTGTCAGACTTCTGTTCTCAAACTTATATAAATAAACTATATATATACATCCTTGCATAACTTTGCACACTTGCCGTCATAACTAGTGTAAGCTGTGATATTGACTTGGCCGAAAGCTATTCACCATATTTGACTATAATTTAATCTCAAGGCTCAGCAAATAGCAGAGCATTGCAGCTGAGGTGTGCTACAGGTGAGCGTTGTCCTTCGGCTGGCAGCTTAAGTGAGCTTTGCCATTAGGTTTGGCTGGCGCACAGATGCTACCTGGCTAGCTGGCTGTTACCTGTCCAGAGTCTGTCGTGAGCTGCACTTTGAGTGCTGCTGCCAAAACTCATTAACCACACGCGTTGGCCACGTTCAAAGTTGCGGGCGGCTTGCCACACAAGTGGCAACAAGGCGCAGCTTCACAGTTTGCAATATTCTAGAGATTGTTGTTGTTGTTGTTGTTGCTGCTGTTGCCGGGTGTCACTCAGGGCCAGCCACGCCCCATGCCACAGCAGGCTGTCGCATTTCATGTGCTCAGGATTGCGTGTTCGGCGCGCAGCAGTAAATAATTTTGGCCCAAAGGTTGTTGAAACATTTAATAAAACCAATATAAATCATAACAAACACTTAGCAAGACAACAACAACAACAACAACAACAACACAAACACACATACACACCCACACTCACACAGAGAGACAGCAGAGGCAACAAAGCGTAACTAAAATTCCAAAGCGTTGCCCATTTTGGCCGCAAAAACTTCTGCCGCAGTCGCCGTGCACACAAAAATGTCGAGCAGCCTGCGAGCCGGCAAAATGACAAACGCCAACTGTACGTGTGAGTGTGTGTGTGTGAGAGAGAGAGAAAGAGTGTGTGTGTGAGTGTGTGTGCTGTAAGAGCGGAGGCATAAAATTCAGCATTGCAACGCGTGAACGCACCTTTGCCTGTGCGTCTGGCTGACTATTGCCCTCACTCTGTCTCTGTCTGACACGTGTGTATATATATAATGTGTATGTGTGTGTGTGTGTAGCCATACTGCTCCATGCTATGTCGCCTCTTGCATAGTTCCATGTCCATGTCGCTGTCGTTGGCCACGCCAGCTTCCCCATAGCAACATTCAGAGCAGCAGCAAAAATCAAATGGCATGCGCCACTAGCAAATACCCTGGACATAAAAAGTATTTTTCAATTTTCAATTTTAGACTGTAGATTGCTCTTAGCTAAAGTTTAAAGCAATAGAATCTATTTACTTCAATAGAGAGCAGATAGAAAATAGAGAGTATGTGGATAATCAAATGTGTTGGGAATGATCTATTTAATATATACCCTGTAGTTAATTGATTCTCAAGAGAGATATTGTGCGTATGAGTTATAGGCTTTATTGACTTTCGATAGAGTAGTAATACTTAGGAGTTTATGAATAGTTGGATAATATATACCCTGTATATCTTTTGAACTGAATCATATATTAACACTTTACAAAATTTGTATATTACTTTCATAATGATATGTTTCTGAAGTATTAAGTCTTATGGATTGTATATTAAATCTTCTTGTTAAAAATATCGTTTGGGTCTGCAGAGGCATTATAGAGGGAGGTATTTTTCTTTTATGCTAAAGATGTATAGCAATCCGTCAATCTGTCAATTATTGAGTCAATGCCAAGTAGAAACAACTAATTTTTAAAATAATTTAATAGTCTTTATTTATTTCCCCCATATATATTTTCTTTGAAGATCTCATTAGATATATCATTATTCGAATTTTATAATATATTTCTCATATACATAAATATGCTTTATTTTCCTTTAACGATTGGTGTTTCCTAATTTCAGCTTGATTTCCTTTTCCATTTTCCACATTTAACAAAGTTTCTCTCCAGCCTATATACCCGCTCTGTTGTTCTTCATGCAGGGCAATAAAATGCGCAAAAAATTAATTGCGGCGCATAAATCAAAAGACTTTTGCTCTCACTCTCCGTCTGTGAGCGACTGGCTCTGCACTCGAAAACGCCTCTAACCCCACCTGCGTTGCGTTGCTTTGCTGTGCTTTGCTTTGCTCCAACTCCCCCTACACACACTCACACACACACACACTCATATACACAGAGAGACATGACATTTGGCATCTCGCTGCGCACTTGTTACTATTTTTGTTTTGGGCCATCGTGCAGCATGCATGATTCGCATGATTTCGCATCCAGAAATTGCAAAGTTTGCTTCGCATATTGTTTACTTTGAGTCTTTGGCATCAAGGCCAGATTTGATGGGGCCCTTGCACGCCAACACATTGGCCCCGCTAGGTGCTGTTGACCGAATTGTCGAGTGCTGCCAATAATGATTGCACATTGAGAGCGAAAGGTGGCAAGAGAAGGGAAGAGAGAGAGAGAGAGTGAGAGAGAGAGCTATAAAACAACGTCCCATTGGACCTGACAGCCTCATAAGCAACCAGACCAAAGCTGAAGCTGCCTGATGAATGCCTTTTTCATGGCTGACAACTTGATAAGCGTGCAACAATTGAGCGCTAATTCAAAAGATTAAATCTGTTTAATAAGCTCAATTGAGCAGTTACTAAAGTAGACTTTGTTCGCCGCATCGACTGCGATAGCATGTGTCGTGCGGCTTTATGCCATATGCGAGCTTCCAGCTAATATCGTTTCACTTAAAATGCGATAAACATTCATTTGCAGTTCGTGTTACACTAGAATTAAATAAGCAACTTCGTAATGGCCGTCACTGTCGATACAAAGCATTGTAGCTCCTCGCCTTTACCGTTAAGGCTGTGATTAAGCAATCCGTCAATCTGTCAATTACTAAGTCATTAAGTCAATGCCTAAAAAATGTGTACATGATACAAGTTAGAGTGGCCTTGGAAGGAACTTCTGACTAAGCGACAAGCCGAGACCTGCTCAATACAGTTACTCTACATATGTAGCGCCGTCCTCTGCAGTATGGGACTTACTATGGAAAATATTTAATTTAATAGCTTTTGCTTAAAATATATTTTCTTAATCAAATCAAATCTTCAAATTTCGAAAAATTAAGAGGTATACAAAATCCGAAGCACTACAAATCATCACGGGGAACCTTCAGAGTAAATTTGAAGTCTCAACCTATTGTAATAAATATTTACGCTTTAAATCAAATTGATAAATTATCGAGCATTAGAAATAAATTATCATTGATGATTGATATATTGTGCAGTAAAATGTATAAATTATCGATGATTATCGCTCAAATATCGAGGGTTATTAGTTAATGAGTGAATATTATCGACGAATTATGGAACTTTTTCCAAGAACTTATCAAATATTATGAAGAGATTATAGAATTCGATCGTTAAATCATCTATTATTATTGATGAAGAAAAGAACTAAAATTTTGATAAACAAAGGTTTGACATATGTATACTATATGACAGATATTATAACAACAACATATTATAACATATAACATATATTATTTGACATATAACAAAAACTCAGGCCATTTATTTATTATCAATACTTAAAGATTTAACGATTGTATGATTTTCTTGATCATACAACCAGATTGACTCAAGATGCGATTTTATGGGATCTCCCACGCCTCCTGTTGCCTGTTAGATACATTAAAACCAACTTTTATGCATCGGATTTCCATTTTCAATACGTTCTGCTCAAAGTAATATCCAAGTGCAAGTTGATTTTTTCCAGAAAGTTATATTTAAGACGCTTTCTCCTTCTCTCAGTCTCCCTCTCTCTCGCTCTCTTACAGTTTCAATATTTTACAGTTTTCTCTGACTGCAAATGAGAAACTGTACTTTTACTAGAGTTCAAAAAAAGAGGCAAGCTTTAAGTTTAGCAAAACTCAACTTTCTCATGGAGCTAAACATTTTTCCAGCTATTTCATGCTGGAATTTTCCTTTCCGTTCGCCCTTTTTGTTGCACTCATAAACTAGAAATTTAAATGCATTCATTATTTATGACAATAATTTGTGTTTTTGTTTTGTTTTGTTTAGTTTTTTTTTTTTTTTTTTTTTTTTTTTTTTTTTTTGCTGTGGTTTGTATGTTGTTTGTATTTCTGTAGCTGTTGCCAAGGCCGTTGCACAATTGTTGTCGGGCTCTGCTGACAGGCAAATGTCCAAGCGGCAGACAGAGGCTGGGAGCGCCATATCACGCATACGTCATGGGTGCCGGCTATAAAAAGTAACCATGCATAAAATACACACGTCAAAGAAGCGAAGAGGAAGAGCGAGTGAACAAAAAAGAAAAAAAAAATGCTCGTAAATAATGCACAAGCGATTTATCAGCGAGACAGTTGCATTTGCCAGTTGCAGTTGCAGTTGCAGTTGCGCGTTGCAGCAGCCACCCTCGACCCTCGACCCTCGACCCTCAGTGCTTAGCTCTCAACGCGCCCGCGACTTTTCAAATGGCAATTTGGCAATAGTTTTACAATCTGCTGTCAGCGATGGCTAAAAAAAAAAAAACACCAAAACCGAATCCAAATCCAAGCAGAACCCACATGAAACTGGTCTCACTCTGAGGTTTCTTTTACTATTTTCTGTTTTTTTTTTTTTTTTGCGAGTTTCCGAGTTTTTGGAGCTTTTGTGGGTTTCACTGTGGCTTGGGCTTGGGTCTGTCTCTGTCTCTGTGTCTGTGTCTGGGTCTCGGGTTTTAGCCCACGCTCGCCGACAGTTTGTTTAGCCCCGTTAAGCCTCACACTAATTACACTTTTTACAAATCCAAACACACACACACACACACACATACAAAGGCGTAACATTTTTCTTAGTCTGGCCGCAAAAAACACGTTGAAGTAGAATGAGCTACAACTCGAACATATTTTCATTTTCATGGTCAAAATGACAGTCAGCCGGGTAGGGTCGCTATTTTTTTTATTCAACTTTGGTTACAGTTAGCTTTTTGGTTTTATGGTAGCGACAAATATGCAAATACCTCGACTGCAATTTCCCTTTTTTGTTTTGCATTTCACTTTTTCTGTTTCCGCTTTTCTTTGCGCTCTCCGGTTTTTTGGCCCGAAGCACGCAAATCTTGATTTAATTTCCGACTATTAAGCTTAAATGGCAGCCAGCCAAAAATATTTGCGGCTTTCATGCAGAGCAGCTAAAGGATTTGTGCTTTAGCATGACTTAAAGCTCATTAGTCGCATGAATGTGGAAACTTTGTGGCAGCTGCTTCGGTGTTATTAGCAAATGGCCAAATTGTTTCACAAACTATGCAATTTGCCCAGACATTCCTTTGCCCTGTTGCCGTACTTCACCAGGGCTGTGACAGTGTTGGTAATCATGCATGAAACTTGTCGGTTTGAGCTATGGCTTGACCTAAAGCTCATTAGCAGTTAGTGTAAGTTTTCTTCTTAAATTTCGTTTGAATTATGTGGGCTTGTGATCTATGTTGTGTGGGTAAGTTTCACTATGTTTGCCAGTGCTGGTCAATTTCACTGTTCGCCAGTGTTAGTAAGCTCTGCCGTTTTTGCCAGTGTTGGTAAATTTCATTAGTGCCAGTGTTGATAAATGCAGCTATATTTCCCAGTGTTGGTGAATTGCATTATGTGCTGGTAAACTTTATTATGTTCGGCAGTATTGGTAAATTTGACTATGTAAATTTCACTGTTTGACGGTGTTGGTAATCTCGGCTGTGTGTGCCAGTGCCGGTAAATTTCATTTTCTTTGCTGGTGATGGTAAATTTCAGTAGTGCCAGTGTTGGTAAGTGCGGCTATATTTGGCAGTGTTGGTTAATTTCACTATGTTTGTCAGTGTTGGTCAGCTTCACTGTGCTTACCAGTGTTGACGAATTTCACTGTGTGCTGGTAAATTTCACTATGTTGGCCAGTGTTGGTAAAATTTATTATGTTTGGTAATATTGGTACATTTGAGTATGTTTGTCAGTGTTGGTAAACTTAGCTATGTTTGCCAGAATCAGGGTCAACTTCATTGTATTTACCAGTGTTGGTCAACTTTACGGCGTTTGTCAGTATTGGTGAATTTCAATGGAATCGACCAACCCTATAAACTGATATATCATATTCAGCTAAAACATATCGAATATGATATATCAGTTTATAGTGTTGGTCGATTCCATTCGGATTGAACTCATTAGTAGTTGATAAAAGTTTAGCTTGAGCTATAATTTTCAATTATATAATTCGCTAATAATTCATGCTTTATTATATTAGCCAATGTTGTCAAACGTCATAATAGAGCTATGTAAAGTTTTTATAGCATGCATGTTGTCATATCATTGTTATGGAATTAATGATTTATATATAACATATCTGTATATAATTTTCATTAATATACTTTTATTATAACCCCCTACAATTTTATTATTTTATATTTTATAATCATAGCTTGTCTTCAGCCGACGTTTCCTTTAGCTTTTCTGCATTGATGGAGAATATCAATGCATGAATTTACCGCAAGTTGTTAAGCTTTTAACGCCTTGTCTCTTAACATTGTTTGCCAAAATGCAGCTTACTCTACCTACCGTGTGAACGATCTAAACTGTACGCTCATTCATTATATCTAAAGAGCTCATTTTCAGCTGCACACAGCTGCTGTTTTTTAGAGTTGCGTGAAATTTATAGCTGCGCAGTTGGCAAACTTCACTTCAAACTTTTCGCTATCATTGGGCAACCCTGGAAAAGTTGAGTTTAGTTTGTGCTCGCTTCTACAGCAGCTTACTTAGTTAGTTAGTAGCTATCAGTTTTTAGTTTAGTGACGTTCGTAACGCAATAAAGCAACAGCACTCCATGCATACACTGTTGCCAAACTTCACACTTCGGGACACATCTGGCTGTCAGTTTATGAGCCACCTGCGCATTAGACCCTAACTATCGAGCAGATAACCCTTGCGCCCGGCACACTATTAGTTATTTATATAAACTTTGCACCGGCCAAGTGACATTGGGATCTGCCGCTTGGCCGCCTCTCTGGTGTGTGACAAATGAATTTGGGTCAAAAGTTGTGAAAATTAAAAAACCAAAAAAGGATCCCAACTCAATCGAAGGCGCCAGAGCGTACTCGAACTTGAACTCTACACACATTCGCACGTGTGATGATGATGATGATGCCACAAACAGTTCGCACGTCTCAGACTCAGCAAAGTTATCTCAAACTCGGCTTTCGAGCACTGGACAAAGTTGGTGTCACGGGACAAAAGGGCTGACCGACGATTCGCAACGCTTTGCGGACTTCAAATGACATTCAACTGGTCTGTCGAATTGCAATTTTATTTCCGTTTCCGCATCGACGTGCCACATATGCCGCACGTAGACGGCACGGCTCTCTGTACGCAGCCATTCAATTGAACGTTCGACTCCAATACCCTCTCAAAATGGACTCATTGCAACAATGTTTAATTCGGTTATGGCATTGTATGGTAGAGTCAAGCGAAATATTTGGTTTACCCTCGAATGTTTATAAATTTCTGATCAGTCTATCGGCTGGAAAAATCATTGACAGCTTGAATTGCTTAAAAAAATTGATAAGGATTGCTCTAGAGAATTTCTAGAGATTGGTTTTCCTTTTGTTATCCAAAGTGATACAAAAATCGAACAATCAAAATCGATAACCGATAAACGATTCAAAGCATCTACAAACTTATTTTATTTATCAATAAGTCTTTTTGTTCCTCAAAATCAATTAAAATCGATTTGTTATATCAAAATAATATTTTAACAAAGAAATCCATAAATATGATCGATAAGTTTTGCCTTAATAACCAAATATATCGAAGTTGTTAAAAATTTCTTAGGTCTGATATTTCAGGGTATCTTCGAGTCGTTCACTGCCATTTAGTGCCATCCCACGTGCTTCTCTCTTTTTTTAGGAGCTCATCTTCCGGCCAACCAACTAACCAGCCCACAACAAAGGGGGCAACTAAAACGTTACAAAAGATTTACACCGCTTTTCGACACCGCCTTCGAGCCTCTACCCTTTGCTTCCATATAGCAGCACCCTCTGACCCAACCCATCCTCCTGCCCTGCCTCGCTGCCTGGGTCCGTCCATTACTTTTGCTTTTGCGGGTTTGAGTAATGGATTAGATTTTTACTCACTTGTTGGATACGCCGGCTGCTCCATCGGTTCACGTTGCCTCCATGCCCTGCCATGGCATTTCTTTATATTCGCACCCGCCTTTCATAGTGTTTTTTATGCCCTTGCCATAGACTGTATACTATCATAATGTTATAGCACTTGTTGGCGAAGAAGCTGGAAAAATGGCAAGATTTTATTTCCGCACTTTAGATTTGAGATGTAAATTTTAGTTGAAAGCTTTGAAATGGCTTTTAAAGATTCCCACTTCAATGGTTGTGCGTTAGAAGTTCGCTGGCAAGAGCTTTTTAGATGATTGATAACAGTTACAAATGTCATATCAATCTGATCTTTGACTTGGATATGTATTGCTGTTGGTGTCATATAATGCGATATTGTAACTCTATCTAGATAATATTAGAGATCTCTTAAGATGTGTGTATTTTGCCTTAACAATTTTCTATTCCTCTTACACACACACACTCCCTCTCTCTCTCTCTTTCTCTCTCCTTCTCTTTTTCTCTCTCTCTCTCTCTCGTTTTCTCTCTATACTTTTCGTCCAAGCGCATTCAGCATTCGTTGTAAAAACTTCCTTTTATCTGTTAGTGCATTGTTTAAGGGTTTCTTTTTTCCTGAGATATTTGGTAACCCCTTTTCGACCACAATGCTCCCACATGAAAGCGCATTCCTTTAGATTTTTACGCACTGCCTGCTCATGTGTGAAGTGTTCACAACTTTTTGTTGGTCAGACTCAGGAAGATAAAGTTTCAATTGGAGTTACCTTCAAGGTTAGCGGATATATGTACATGTATCTATAGTTAGATAAAAGATAGTGAGAATCTAGACAGATTTCACCGGATATCAATCCAATACATTCAATACATATGCACTTAAATCGAGTGAATTTTCTGCTTTTTCTGATCATTTATAATAGTTTCTGTATATCAAAAATCTTTGCCTTGCTTTTTTTTACATCTAGAACCATCTCTCGGTCCCAGCACTAAATGCTAATTCTAAAGGTTTTTTTTTTTTTTTTTGGTACCAATTTCGGGCCGAGAATAAAATGCTACAAGTCATTATCTGTAGCATACATTCCAGGTAGCAGGCAGCAACTACCTGTGGCCCGACCTCATTTTATGAACCTCCCCCAGAAGGCATCTAAATCTATCTACCAGAACGTGCCCTCCCCCCAATCAGTTCCCCCCCAATGCTGTTTGTCATTTGCCGTATCAAAATCAATCGAAACTCACAGAAAAACAACAGCAAAAAAAAAAAAGGAGAAGTGGAAAATAAAGAGGGTGGGGAGGCTGGGTGGGAAAAGGTAGGCTATGTGGCAAGGGAAACCTGCTGCTGCGAGTGCGAGTGGGTGAGAAACCCCAAAAACCATCAAAGAAACGTTGAAATTTTATGAGCCCGCAAGGGTCACATTAAAACGCATGTTAAGGCAACAACTGAAACATCGAGAGAAACACAACAAACACGGCAAACATCGACTGAAGAGAAAGTAGAAAAAGCATTGGATCAATCGTTTGGGTAGGTTTTTTTTTTTTTTTTTTTTTTGCTGTTTTGTGGTATGGTGGAAGGGTTTTTTTTTTTTTTTTTTTTGTCCTGTGAACATGGAACTGATAAGGTCGCACGGCTTGGTACGCAATGCCTCGACTGGCATTTTAATAGACTGGCTGACGGTTGACGGTGACAGTGTTTACAATGTGTCTGGGCGCAGGTTGTGGTTCATCTGCTGCCACCCGGCTGCCGACAATGAGTCTGCTCCAGAGCGTGGCCAAGTAGAGCGTGACAAAGAGTGCGACCACGTAGCTGAGAGAAGGAGAGGGAGAGAGAGAGAGAGAGATCAAGAGAGGGGAGGCGGGCATTTGGTCTATTTGATTTGCTCGGGTTAAACAACAGCCTGACAGAGTCAAGTTAGCCCAAGTCGAAATCAGCTTTAAGCTGGCCAGGGAACGGGCTAGGGAGCTCCTTTAAACACTGTCCCGGCCGCCCGCTGTGATAGTGTCAGGCAAATCAAGTCTCAGCAGGACAAGCAGAATAATTAAACGTGCACAAAGGAAAAACCAAGTTTTTCCTCACAGACAACAATTGAATTTGTTGTGCTCAAAGAAATATGGAAAAGCAATTTCATGAATCGAGTCGAGCCATTGTGAGTAAATCCGTTTGACCTTTTATCTAGCTCGACTTTGCTTTATTCCCGCCCACCTTTACGGTTTACCCATATGCCAGGAGCCAGCCTAGCTAGTCAACATCTGGCAGAGCTTTAAATATTTCGCTGGCAATTCGCACTTGATATGAATACTTAGACATATCATTGCCACCGTCATAAGACCAATCCGAAGTCAACTCTGACTGCTGACTGCTGATTCCTCCTCCTCCTGCTCCTGCTCCTGCTGCTGCTGCTGCTGCTTTTTTCTTTATTTATTCGCATTTCTTGGGGCTCCAAGTGTAAAATACTTTTCACTTTTGTTGTCGAAACGTAATCCAAGTTGTATCTATTTACATATTTATCTGCATTTTGCGGTCGAGCGAGGGGTAGCACCACCGCCATCTTTTCCAGAATGGGGGCCGTAGCATGCCTACGTGCCGCATATTTTGGCTGACTCTTTAACTGCTTATGGGTTAGATTTATAGTCACGGCTTTTATTTATGTCACTTTTGCCGTTCTTCTTTACGGGCGAACCATTTTTCTTGCGGCTTTAGCATACTGTCTGGCTGCCTGTCCGTCCGTCCGTCCATCTGTCTGTCGTCCGGCCTGTGTGTCCTCGATCCTAACGTGGACCTCTTCCACCCGTTGCCTAAAATCAATTTCCTTGCCTTTTGTTTTCGCTCGTTTCGGCGCTCGTTCCGCACGATGATGAGGTAAAAGTGTTGCAAGTTTATGTTCCTTATTCTTGTTTTTTGCCTTTTCCCTTTATTTTATTTTTTTTTTTGCCAAAGCTCGATACAACACGCAGCTGCCACAGAGGGTAGCTGTTGTGGGGCTGGGGCCAGCCCTGGCACATTTGGCGCCCAGCCGAGCGCTGTCTTGCATATTTAAGTAGCCCGCTGATACTGTCGCTTTTTGCTGTTGCTGTTGCTGCCAGCACTCCCCCCTCACCCCTCTCCCTCCCTCTTTTTGCCACGTCCGGCTTTGGGGCTGCACATTTCCGTTAGCCATACCTGGTGGCTGGCTGGTGCTTCATTAGATGCTCAGCTCCTTGGGTCCTTGGCTCCTTGGCACTATCTACGCCATATTTTCATACATTCATTTGGACGCTGCACTCATTTCCGTTAGCCACTCAATGGTCTTCCTGTTTTATGAACTCCACTCGACTCGACTCGATTCCACTCGACTCCTTTATTAATGAAGTGGCTAGAGCGAGCCCCTGTCACTGTTGCTATCTCCCTCACGAAGCCAATTAGCAAAATGTATGTGTTAATATACATATTTTGTGTTAATTTCCGTTTAATTGTTTAATATGTTGTTTGCATTTTCTATTAGCAACCATCCGCTGCGCATTGTTTCAACAATTATAGCTTCATCCGCCGTACTCTCCGCCTGCTGCTGCTGCTGCTGCGGCTGTTCCCTCTGCTAATTGCATGAAGTGTTACTCAAGTGCCTGTCAGCTTATACATTTCAAGGGTTGAGGTCGTCTCTATCTCTGTCTCTCTCTCTCTCTCCCTCTGCCTCTCTATCCAAGTATTCTTGAATACTGTTTGTCGAGCGCTCAAGGGTGAGCCACTGCCGCAAAGCAGCTGAAATTAGCCGTAAAACAGTCGGACAGGTGAACGAACAACTCGTTTAGAACTTACCCGCTGAAGTGGTCAAGCAGCTATTTAGGTCCAACTGAATGAGCTTCCATATATACTTGGCGATCTGTCAGCTAGTGTTAAGTGGGGCTTGTCATGCAAAAGGTAAGCCAAGAGCTTCTGTAGCCAAAAGGATTACGCCTTGTACATAGACATTTATAGTTGAGTTTGCTTAGGATGAGAGATATGTTTGAGCTAAGAGCAAAGACTTAACTATACGAGAAATGTTTGACTACGCAAGACTTAAGGCAATTTTGTGTTTTACATGGGCAGAAGTAGCTCTCTTTATTTTTTGTCTTTCGAGTTTATAATTATAGTAAAGGAGTTTTAATTTAACACGTTTTCTAATATTTAAAAACTTATATGGACAGATGGAAAGCTTTTCTATTTATACCCTGAACCCATTGAAAATGGGAAATCAGGGTATAATGGTTTTGTGAAAAGTATGTAACAGGCAGAAGGAATCATCGCAGACCCCATAAAGTATATATATTCTTGATCAGGACGACGAGCTGAGTCAATATAGCCCTGTCCGTCTGTCCGTCCGTCCGTCCGTCCGTATGAGCATGCATACTCGTGTATACCATAGGCAGTACAAGTTTACTTTATTTTTTCGATAACTCGTCCGATAACTTTTTTATCGAGAATAATCGAAAATTTGACATTGTTTTTTCAGCCTAATTTGAACACTTTTAGACCTGGGGACTTCAAATTTGCGTTGTATTTAAAGTTAATAGATACAAAGATTTTGTAATTTACAGATTTTGGATACCACGCCCCCTTCGCCCCCAATTTGTAAAAAACGTATTTCAAGTACTAGAGACTTGTGCTTTGGAATGTACACACATTTTAGCCATATGATTACGCTCTAAAAGTTTCATTAAGATCGTATGTCTACAAAAGAAATTATTCAACAAATAAATTCTCATAATATTGCCCACACTACAGTGCAGCTCAAGCGCAGCCGCTGCTTACTGCGCAGTCAGCAGAGCGCGTGCTTATAAGTGCATGTGTATGTATGTCTGCATAAAAGAAGTCCAGAATGATTAGAATATCAGTTTGGAGGGTTCAGGGTATCTCCCAGTCTCGACTGGAGCCTTCTTACTTGTTTAAAAAGTTGTTTATTCAGTTTCAAAAACAGAAAAGGAATTTTAGTCATAGAAAGCTTACTATTCTGTAAGAGATCTATATATGTTTCTATATAGAATGAACCTATGTTGTTTTGTCATGTTGAAGTATACGAATATTTTGGGAGTACAAATAGAACAAATTTTTCTTCTTTTATCATAAAAAAAAAAATTTAGGAAATCTTTTTAAAGCTGGTAGAGCCAGAAGAAATACTCTATAAGCATAGAAAATTCGGAATATTAGGAATAGGAAAAGGAAATACTCTTTCAGAATACTTTTTAAGCACAAGATATTTAAGAATATTATGGAGAATCGAGTCTACTCAATTTAGAAAAGTGTTGATGCACATGAAAAGCTAAACAACTCTTCAACCATCTGAAGCTAAGGAATATTTAGCATATTCCGTGAATCTCGTTAATCTATCTATTAATTCTCTGTCTATTACTTTTAAAGTATTTCAAATCAATGCATAGTAAAATCAATCACAAAGAGCAGTCCTATAGACAAAGCAGTCAAGACAAATCAATATTATATTTAATCTGCCTGAGTCTAGGGTATCTAGCAGGTAAATACTGTTACATACTTGAAAATGGTATTAAGCATGACTGTTTTATTAGCTGTCCACCCGCTGTTCCGTTTAGGCATCTAGCTAAGCTGCTTTGCTAGTTAATTGGCTTAGGAAATGCTGCAGCTGCCAGCAGAGAGCTAATGCCCCATGTTGCACTGTTTGTCTGCGTACGCTTAACTAATTTAAATCATTTTAATGGCTCAGTCGCGCCCAAGCGATGTATTCGAACTCAACTAATTCTCGCGCAACTCTTAAGCTGCATGCAAATCCCAAATGCCATAAATGTGGCGTCACGGCACCACCGAGATGCTTGGCATCAACTTGGCTCAGAGGCAGACAGTGGCAACCGCAGTTGAAGCAGCCAAAGCTTTCGAACATGGCCAAAAGACGGCACAACTTTCAATTGTTCGCTGTTTGTTGTGTGTTCGCAAGTCGTAATAGAATAAAGTTTGCCACCATGGGAATTCCAACTGTTGTTTTTCAACCACCTGCCTCCCCCCACTGCCCCACACACACACAGGGTCCACATCGTTCGCATGCCTCGTGCCCAGGTTCCCAAGGACAAGAGCATAAAAAGCAACATAGATCTCATTCGCGACGTCTTTAGCTTGTTCTGTGCGTGTAATCCACTCAGGCCCAACCCCAGAGCCCCAACCCGAACTCCCCTATACCTTCTACAGTTGTACGTACATATGACAGTTGGCTGAGCCGCCATCTTGCCTGAATTCGTAATCCCAAGTTGGCTCAAAAATAAAGAAGAAGCAGACGATGTTTATTGCCTTCAGTTGAAAGCGCTGTGTGAACAATATGAACTGTTATATATAAATGTTACACATTCCGCTGCGAATACTATATATCATTAAGATATATGTACTAGTACTAGCTATACAATACATTGTGTATATTCCGCTTTAATATACTCTGAAAAGTTCTTTGATAATAATATCAGTTGGAGTTCTGTTATACGATTTAGACAAATATATAAGGGAATGGAAATTGTGCAATTAATATAATAATAATATTTAATAGATAATGTATGCCTGATATCCTATATGTATATGTATGCGTATTCCAATGAATATTTTATTAATATATCTGCTTATTTCAAATAAAGTTAAAAGTATGAAATTCAAGTCTTAAGTTTCTATGCAAAATATATATTTAAATAGGATCCATGAATATATACAGTCTGATATCCCATTTATATTCCATGATAACCATATATGCATTAAAAATATTATTTACTGAGTTTTAGGTATGGCTATGTATATGTAATACATATTTTTAATATAAATACACCCATTAAAAATGAGCAGTGAGGGTATAATGGTTTTGTGAAAATGTAGTGTAATGTGAAAAAGAAGCGTAGCAGACCACATAAAGTATATAAATTCTCGATCAGGACGAGGGCTTGAGTCAATATAGTATGTCCCATAGAGACTGAGCGAGCAAAGCTAATGCTTCTGCATTAGTAATGTTCGACCGATCGCCTCAGGTTTCAATTTCAAACTGTTCTTATATAGAGTGTGAGCATAGCGAAGTGGAGAGTACACTAATATGCCCACTCTTCGAAATGAACTCAAATATAATCGATGCTCTCATTGATCTTATTGATAATGCACTCAGATAACCTCGTCCATAGCGAGTATTTAGTTTTATGCACCCACAGGGTTGTCCACATTCGACGGACCCATCTGGCAACCCTACGCACCAAGTCCACCAAGTTCAAGCCCATACCAAGTCTTTATCTTGCGTCAACGAACTAAATCTACAGTTGACCAATAATATATATCAATTATTGAGTATATAATTTAATGTTAAAAATCATTTACAGAATAATAATTAACGAAATTTAACAGAATATTAAGAATAAGTCAAAAATTGAACTCAACTTGAACAACTTAAGAGAACTTGAAATAACTGTGAGAACTTAAAGTTCGCTTAATCAAACCAGCCTCTATCAATACAGCTCTCAAATTCTTGTTCTTGTATTAGTGCAGCCATCCTGTGTGCGTAACCAAGATGCCATATCGCTCGATAAAGCTCATCATGCAATTTCACAAATATGGAGTCCATATGGTATATATGCTCCATAATATATTATAATTAAATGCTTGGTTAACTGATCTTAGCTTTATGCAGCAATTGAATCACATTATATGTACCTATATTTCTATAGAATATATTTGTATGTATGTATTTATTCCACTTGTGCTCAGTCAAGCACTAAACGCATTCATTCATTCGAAATCCTAGACGAGTCTAATGTCTAACTGTATATACACATTCATGCATATATATTTATATCGATGCATATATATATGTATGTCTATATATGCTCATATATATATCGCATGACAGGCATTATATCATTACAAAAAATTGACTTGACAAAGTTTCAAGGCTGCCAAGAAAAAAATAAATTTTCGCCGGTTTTATTTTATTTTTATTTTTATTTTTATTTTATTTTTTTTTTGCACAAATTATAGAAATGAAAGTATGGCACATATACACACATATGCATATGTATATGTAGATTGATCTATATATATATATATGTATAAGTATAGGTCTGTGTGTCTGTGTGTGTGTCTGTGTTTCGCCTACTTAAGTCGCCTGCTGTCATCTGTCGTCTGTCGTCTGTTTATTGCTTTTATTTATTTACTGCCAGCACCTAAGCCATCCCCCCTCAGCCCCCTAAGCGCCCGCTTGTTGTGCCGTTATAGTCGCGCTTTTGATTTGTTGTTGTTGCCGTTGCAGGCGTCGCCGTCGGCCGTCGGCGTTGCGTCGCAGGTGTTGCGGCGCTCCATTTTGTGGTGTTTATGTCAAAAAGTGGAATTTTATGTGCGCGCTTAAAAGTATGCAAAATGTTTTTGTCATCTGGTAGTGGGTGGAGGGGGTGGGCGTGTCAACGGGGGCTGCCTGTCTCGGCTGGGCCATAAAACAGGCGCCCACTCAAAAGTAGGCAACTTGCGTTTTGTTTTTTCTTTTTTTTTTTTTTTTTTTTTTTTATCTGACAAACATAAAGATTTCTGTTCCCTTCTTTGGTTTTATGTCGCGCCGGGCTGGCTTGGCCATTTAAACAGCTATTGGGTGGGGGGTAGCACGTAGGGTGGTAATCAATATGCCAACTGTCTATTGATTGGATTTTGATTTGCTTTGGCAGGCGTTGCACGCGGCGAGCCAGTGATTAGGAATTGCGATTGGTAAGCCTGGCGTAAAGGCTGGAGGTGGAGTCATAAAACTAATCAAGTTTAAATGCGAGTTGAGCATCAATGTTAAGCTGCTTTAATGGCTCACCCACACACACACACACACACTGAAAGAGAGAGAGAGGGAGAGAGAGAGAGTCACTAATTAAGTAATTACTTTTCGCTCATTAAGCGCGACGCAAGGAATTCAACTTCAATTTGACTTGATGCTGATGCTGATGCTCCCCAAACGCCCTGTCGTCCTGTCCATCAAGTGCGCACTTAGCAGATACAACTGACACGCACACACACACACACACACACTCGCTCACATATGCCAGCAGAGTTGGCAAGTTTTTGCGCATTTTATGCTGCTTTGGCTCCTTTGGCCGCCGTCTCGTCTTCTTCTTCATCTTCATCTTCTTCGTTTCTCGCTCTCGTCTACGACATCAATCGATTGAATCGACGACGCTTAAATATTAATGATAACATGAAGCTAACGGTGGCAAACTCCCCCATGCTAGAGCCCCCAATGTCGCCAACCCACCCCGCCTGCCCTCCTGCCTGCTACCCATTCGGCCACAGTTTAAGTAGTGGAGCCTGCAACGCATTTCATAAGCAGCATCAAAAGTTTTGCGCAGTTTTCCGAATGACTCATGCGAATCATGAGGGTCGGCCTTAAGCACCAGCGAATGCTCTTAGAATTCGATAAAGACTGAAGGGAATCTGCAAGAGAAAAAATCATTCCAATAGAGCTATGGGAGCTATAGGAGCAACAGCTTTACTTGGTAGCTGAAGCGAATTTGTGAAGACTTTTCAAGAGTGCATTATGATGTATTTATAGAGAAAGCTCGTGAATCACACTTGAATAAGTTTGTGTTATATCAATATACATTCATACGGAATATAGAAAACCTCTAACTAAAGAAAACTAATAAAGATTAAGACTTGAATTAAAGTACTACATAAATTGGGCTCAAATTGTAGCTTTTAGAAAGCTTAGTATGATCAAGCTAAGAAACATTTTCTACAAATAGGGCAAAGCTTAAAGCTGTATCACTATGGTGGAAACTCCACTGAAGTGATGTAAACAATTAGCCAATTATCAAGAAAAGCTTTAAAGAGTTTATGCTTCAAGAAGTTTGCCAAAGTTTTGATATAATTAATGAACTTTATATTATAAGTCGAGCTTTAAGCTGTACCCAATAAAGCAAATCAATATATATCTGTAATTAATGAGCTTTCATAGCAGATCAAACTTGAAGCCGTATCTAACAGTGCAATGGAAGCTTAACTGAATTGAAGTAAAAAAGTCATGTCGCTAAGCTTCAATCAATATTATTTAAGACAGCTTTCAAAAGCTTTAAGTTTTATGCTAGTGAGCTTTCAGTGATAATTTACACATTACCTAGTTTACATAGACAATCTACAACTTGAATACAATTTTCTCTAAAACTGACAGCTGTAAAGCTTTAAGCTGAACGTTAAGCTTCAGCTCATATTGTAATCGCTTCAGTGCAGCTTTCAAACTTTAATCTTAAATTAAAGAGCTTTCTGCAACTCCGCCAAAAAGCTTCAAGCTCACTTGAGCTCAAATACCCTACAGCCGAACAGCTGATATGCCCCATCGAGTCTAACGCAGCGCACAGCAGCCGAAAAAAATTGCGAAAAGTGTAAGAAAAATATCAGACTCCATAATTAACTTGCTCATAACGCGCACAAAATGACGCGGAGCTAACAAAGGACGAAAAGGACGACAAGGACAAGGACACGATCTGCGCTGTGCAGTTGTGTGCGCCGCATGCTGCATGCCATGCGGGTGTGGGCGTGGCACTCACATGGAATACTGTTGTTTTCGTTTTTGGTAGTAGCCGCGTCAACGATTTCTCTTGTTTTTTTTTTCACGTTTCAACTTTCAGCATATATATGTACATATGTATATGTATATGTATATGTATTTGTATATATGAGGCCGCAACAGCGAAAAGTTAGCAAAGCCGTGCACTGAAGTGCTTTAAAAAGATAAAAGCCATTTATCACGCATGTACACTCACTCACACACACCCACGCACGCACACACACTTTCATATATTGAGACAGACTGATGCCTAGACAGGTGGTGCAGTGTATGGAATTTAGCGAGCAGACACGCGTGCCGCAACGCATTTTCATTGAACTGAGTAATCCTTGGCGAGAGATGAAAATTTATTCAGATCCAAAGTTGTAGCGACGCTTGAATGCCCTAAATATAAGAACAGAAATGATAGGTACAATATGGAGGGAAGTGTGTATGTAAACAATATAAACATAAATAAATAATAAATAAAAAAAACTATACAAATTTTTATATATATTGTATTATAATAAAATATTGACAATTTTCAGTTTTAGCTTGAGTTAGCTATAAAATCGCTATAGAATGTAGTTAAAAAAACCAAGTTAGAACTCTCTGAAAAAGTATATCATATCTAAAAGTATATTACATTAGAAGGATGTCAGAATAGTTGATTTATCAAATATATAGAGATACATCAACAATTGTTATGAACACAATTGCATATATACAGTGAGTAACATTAATATCCGTTTTTTTTTTTTTTCAACTTCAAACGCCAAGAAAACATATAATATTAATTGAAATTAATACATACTACATAAGCCGAGTCGATGTAGCCCTGTCCGTTTGTCCGTCTGTCCGTATGAGCAAGTTGATCTCAGAAGATGTAAGAGCTAGAGAGCTGAAGATTTGCATGCATACTCGTGTATACCTTACGCTGTACGAGTTTATCATAGTTTTTCGATCTATACATTCATTTCTTCAAATATTCACATTATTTTGTAATTTATATTAATCGATAAATCACTTGCATTGTACTAAATAGATATATACAACATTATTTATCAATATCCCCACATATGTATTTATTTCCTTAAATATACTTATTCCATTCTTCGTATGTGTCACAAATCGAACAGCATAGTCCACATGCTCTTCAGCCCTAATTATACACTAATAATAACAGAAGGTGAAGGCAAATGTAAAGCCAAGACGACGACGCATTTTGCAGGCTTAGGCTTTGCTGTTGCCGCACCACTAACCCACCCCACCAGCCCACCACCCCACCACCCCACCAGCCCACTGCTGCTAAGCCGCTTAGTCGATCAGCCATTGCCATTAGCTGTTGGCGCAGTGACCGTCGCACCTCAACCCCAGTCCATGGCAGCAACTGCCCCGCACCCACCCGCAACACTCCAAGAATACACACTAAGCTATGCAGGCAGATAATTTTCCGGCCGCAAAGCATGCAACAGTTTTTGTTTTGGGCTCTTGGCTTTTCAGTGCACGTAGCAAAAGTTAGCCGAGTCATAAACCAGTTTTTCAATTTGTAATGGAAACGGGCAGCAAAAAAAGGAATAATAAGGGGAAAAAACGAAAAAGGTTTGCTACTTTTTGCAAAGTGTATTGGCAACTTGGTGGGCAGGTGGGTGGAGCGGGGCGGGGCATGGGCCAGAGGAATCGAGTCGTGTCGTAAATAAGCAGCAGCAGCAGCTAGAGATAAGAGCAGCCACTTGTGTGTGTTTGCTCCTTTTATTTACTTTTTTTTTTTTTTTTTGGCTCGTTGAATGCAATGGTTGCCACTAAATTTTCCACACTGCCGCCGACGCGGACGCTAACGTCGACGTCGACGTCGGCAGCGCCAAGCATCGGTTTTTATCGCATTCGCGTGTCTGGCATGCATGCTTCACTTATGCCAATACTCGAACCCCTCCACCGTTCCTCTTACTCTCTCTGTCTACCCCTCTATCTGTCTCTCTCTCTCTCTCTCTCTCTGCGGCTCCCACACGCAACAAAGCTGAAAATTGCTACTTTGTTCAGCGTCGCCGTCGTCGAGCTAGAGAAATGTGGAGTACTGGGTTAATATGTCTATCACTTTTATGGCTAGTTGCCTCCGCTAAGCACATATTCATTTTGAGAGTTATTGTTGTTGCTTTTGCCACTTTCGCATTCATTTTGGTGACGATTGCGCAAGCAAAAAAAAAGAGCTAAAAATCTAAGCTAAAAATGTCATAATTTGACTCCAAGTCCATGTGAGCTGGACCATAGAAAAAATGTCTAGCTGAAGATCTATGCCAAAAGGAGTCTGTCTGGAACTAAAGAATAGAGTAAGTTGGAAAAATAAAAATTTAAAAAAAATTGTTAGACCAATAAACAGAATGTAATATGATAGTAAATCAGTTTTTGTTTTTTGTTTTTTTTTTCATTTTAGAGACTTTGTTTTTTATAGATCTATAATAGCTTAGTTCTAGGTGGGAAATTAATTTAATCAAATAAGTTGCACTCAGGCTTAATCTTCTTAAATATTTTACAAATTGTATAGAGAGCATCGTTTTTAGATAAAACATAGAGATTTATTAATTTCAATGTATATATATTTATTGAAATTAGTAAGGAAAAAACTTATATTGTTATATACAATATATTTAATATAAATCAAACTTCAATATAGATGGGTATACATCTATATACATATACTAATAGTCACATACATGGAAATTTACTGAAGGAAAACAATTTTTATCTATAAATTTTCCACACATTGTCAATACTCTTACACCTAAAACTGTTTATACTTCATTATTATAGCCTAAACTCATTGAAAATGGAAAATTAGATTATAATAATTAGATTATAAAAATTAATTATAATAATTCAAAATGGCACGAGGATCAGTTTTTTCGATTTACACTGAAATTCAAATTCAATTGTCGAGAATGCAAATTTTTCAAAGGGATAAACAATTTTTCAAGTTGTTGCGATTTTCGGAGGTACAAATTATCGAGACTCGACCGTATTTTTCTTGCTTTTCTTCTTAACATTATCGAGAGCTTAGCGATAATATGAAATTAAAACTAATTTATATAGTAAATCACTTGCTAGAGAGGCCTTTGGCTATTTTCTTATCCTTACTATTATTATTATTGTTATTATGTTGGTTCTTCTACGCCTGGCATTGGGTATTTGCATTTGGAATCTAGTTGCAGTGGCCAGTTCCAGCTACGCTTGAGAGCTCAGTTAATGCTTTTGATCAATGCTTCGCTCTTGTTATCGCCTCTCTCTATCTTACACATTCTCTCTCTCTCACACACACACACACTCTCGCTCTTGTTGTCTTCTGTCGCCTTGCTGTGTTTGCTTCCTAGTGGAGGCCGCAACGGGTTTCGCCTTACCACTTGCCGCTGCCTCAGGGCTGCTGCACTTGTTGTTAGCTATTTTATCATGGCAACAACAACAACAACAACAACAACAATAGCAATTGCAAAAAACCTTTACGCCTGCTGCACAGGTTGTTGTTGTTTGGTTGGCTTTTATTGGATTATGCGCTTTCTCTTTCACACATTTCCGCATGCAGAGCTGCAGTAATAGCGGAGGGCAACGCCAGTCGCGGAAAAACCAGACCGACGCGTCGGCCTCCTGTCCGGTGAAAAGCGCTGCAACTGAACTGAGAAAATCGCTGCCAAGCCGGTCCAAGCTGAACAACATGTGTGTGAATGGATAGCAATTGGCAGCAGGCAGCAGGCAGCGGGCAGCGGGCAGCGAATAGCGCATAGCGTGGTCAGCGATTGGTAAACCATGCCTTGGAAACTGGAACTATTTCGCTCTCATTGCGATATTACATTTTCCCCGTTTTGTCTGCACACTGCGGCGGTTAATTAATTTGCATTTTGCTGCCTGTTTCCATTCGTGTATCGATTTGATTGCCGCACAGCTCAATTGCAGTTGATTGAACCTGCCACCAGTTGTGACTCAGCGGGTAGCCAGCAAGCAGCAAATGGCTTCCTGACCGAAAAAAAAATACAAAAAAAAAAAAGAAGCAGAATACAACAACAAACAAAAAACAAAAACCAAATCTTAAATTCCATTTTCCAATTCCTTTAGCGCGTCGCCTCTTTCTCTCGCACGCATGCGGCAATAGCTTTGCACTTATTTTTACGCTCTTTCCAGCACGCTCAGACGGTCTGTCGCTCTCCCAGCGCTGCTTTCACGGCCTTTGCGGCTCTCTCTCGCACTCTTTGCTGAGTGCGCCAATGGCTCGGGGGGCGGCCGCCGGCCGCAGTCAGCGTGCACGACGCCGAGTTGTCGTTGTCGTCGTCGTCGCCTTCAGTCACTGGCAAACTTTCAATGCGAACGCGCGTGGCATCGTCTTCGTCGGTCTTCGGTCTTCGGTCGTCGTTCTTTGACGCTGCGGCGCGGCTCCTCTGCTTAATCGCCGCGTAAACGAAGTGTGTGTGTACTCTTAAGGTGTGTGTGTGTGTATGTGTGCCCTACCCTCTTCAAACTGACTCCCGCGCAGGTCGCTTGTGATTCATTCAAATCAAGCGAAATTCGCCAGCCTCAAATAAATTTCAACTGTTGTTGTCTCTGTTGTTGTCTCTGCTTTTTTGCTCTTGTGCTGTAACCTGTAGCCTAACGGTAACGCTCAACTGCGCAGGCCGCTTAAGACGCAGCGCAAAAAAAAACAGAGCTTTTTTTGTTATTATTGTATTTCTTTTTCATTCGACAAACGACAAACTGAAGAAGCAGCAGCAGCAACAACAACAACAATGAAGTTCAGTAAATGAAATTCGCAATTTATGTAATGTTTTTTTTTATGCCTGTTGTTATTGTCATTACAATTGTCTTTTCTGTATTTCATTTCTTTGTTTTTGTTTTTGTCATCCCGCAAAGTTCAAACCAAGAGTTCAGATCAGTTAAGAAGTTGAGATAAATGTAGAATTTGGTAGCTTTTGCCATGGATGCTGAGGAAGAGCAAGAGAGTGAGAGGGAGAAGGATTTTAATGAAATGAATTTCATCTGATTATAATAGAATAATAGCGATTATATTAATAGCAAAATTTGGGCATCATTTAGATATTTTGATAAGTGAATATTTATATTTACAATTAGTTTAATTGAAAAGTTAGAGCTAGCAAAGAAGTACGTCTATTTTTTTGTTCAGTTAAAGAAAGTTAAGAATATAAGAAAAACTTATAAAGGTATAGCGAGTATTGACTTCAAACGAGTTCTATTCATGAATGTTACATTGTGTTTCCTTTAAAGTAATCCCAATTATTATGATGCACTTGAAACTTAACACACACCAATACATGTTGAACATATCTCGTATACAGTTATACATATGTATATGTATTTGTTTAAATACTAAGTTTTTTACTGTTTTTTTTTGCAGTTTTATAGTTTCCCTTAATCTGGGTGGCTTTTTGTAATTCCCACTCGATTTATCTATATAAAGAAAAAACAGCTCATTAATCATCTAAATTGCGAAATAGTTCGTTTACGATTAAAGCTAAAAATGAAAAATAATTTATAATTCTATAAAACAATATAATTCTTAAAAATAAAAAAATATTTTCACTATTTCAATATTAAGCGCAGACACGCCTGCTTTTGAAAGAGGCTTAGATATATGTATGTATGTACTTTATATATATATATGTATATATACATACATATATACTGGATACAGATTAATCGGCCAAAGCATATGAATCTTTGTCTCTGCTTAGTCATTGCAAGCACACACGCAATACACACACAAATACAATTACATATATACATGATTTATGTGCTCATTGAAACCGATTTATTTATCATCGAATGCGTATAGTTCCTGCCACTTAACAGAACTTTTCGGGCGAGCCAAAAACGCGCACAAAACGCTAGCGAAACGCGTCGTCGTCTAACACCAATTTGAATTGTTTGTTTTTATTTTTGTTGTTGTTGCTCTTTTTTTTTTTTTTTTTTGGAAATTTTGCATTTAATGAAAAGCGCTCATCAAAGAAGCCCATTTGAAATATATGTAGAACTAAAGTTTGTGCAGTTGTGTGTGTGTGTGTGTGTGGGCGTCTGTTGTGCATTGTGTTTACATATGTATATATGTATATGTTTATACATTTATATATATATATACATTTATGTGTGTGTATAATATCGTCTGATTAGTTTAATTAAAGCGTATTTTTCATAGCCATTGTGCGCAGTTTGCAGCACTGCAATTCACACAGACACACACAGACACTCACATATACATATATATCTATATACACATATATATATATATATAGTGTTATAGTGAGACGCAAAAGTGCAGTTAAGTGTTCTTCAGTCTTGGGCGCCAACAGGCAACAGCAACCCAAACTCTCAAGCATTATGACAACGACCAGCCTGGGACGACATTTTCTGGAAAAGTTCTTTCCATTTCGGTGAGTGAGCGGCGCACGAGTGGCACGAGAGGCACGAGTGTTGCACAAACGAAACTCTATCTTAAAATAAGCAAATACCAATGCCAAAAATAAATATGGGTCAGGCGATGTGCAGAAAAGATCGACAATGCGCCCACTGCAACTTGTGGCAACGGGCAACGGGCAACAGGCAATTGCCACAGGCAGCAGTCAGCAGTCAGCAGGCAGCAGGCAGCCTGTTTGCTATTTTTATTTGCTAAGTGCAGGAAACTGTAGCGACAACTGAATTAACGATCGATCTTATTTTTGCTGATCCTCGACAGAAGCAGGAACTGCTCTGGATTTTCTTTATTTTCTTATTTGTTTTTTAGAGCCACACATATTTGTTGTCAGTCTAAGATGCATGAGCTTTGCATGATGTGTCGGCAGCATCTTTGATCGTACGTTGCTCCATGGAGATGCCATTCAGAGTTCAGCTTGACTTTTTGTGATCAGCTGCATCTTTAACTAACTTGGGTTGATTTTTGTGGTAAATTGATGTTTAAGGAACTATTTTTGTTCATTTACATAGGTCAGAAAATTTGGCTGCCATTCACGATCAGTAAAGTATCAGAGTTGATAATTCTTGCTTCAAATTGAAGTGTAAGGAGTTGCTTGATTTTTATTTATTTATTGGATGGATCTACTCACGATCAGTAGGCATAACTTAAACTAACCATGATCAGTTGCTTCATTAACTAACGACGAGTAGAGTTCTAGTTTTTGGTAGCAAGTTAATGTTTCAAGGGGCTTTCTTATTTTATTTATGACCACGATCGCTAAACATTCCTCACACTGAGAGTTAATGATTCTCAAGTTTAAATTGTTATTATATTTAAAATATTTTCGTCCTTAAAACTTGCTCTTCTATTCACGATCAGCTAAGATTTCCTAAACGAAACACGATCAGTTGCTGCTTTTACGAGCTACGATCAAGTTTAAAAATAAGTAAGTTTAATAAGACATTTGACTTTACTTAAAAGACCTCAACAGTGAAGTTACATTCATGATCATTCCCCATAGCCTAAACAAAACACGATCAGTTGCCCATCATTGCCAATTGTCGTTGCCTGATGCTAGTTAAAGTTTATATAGATCATTCCACTTTTATTATCGCGCTGCATTCAGTGATCGAGCACCTGCACGATCGATCTAGCGCACTTCCAAAGGTGTTTAATTGAACTTAATTGGCATGATGTATGATATTTTACTGCTGCCCTGAAGCACGACACGATCCTTGGCAGCTCAGCTCGGCTCAGTTGTGTTCCACATTCTGTCTGCGATCAGTGGCTGTTCTTGGCCATTAATGGAGCATATAATTGATGTGCTATGCAACATATGATCTTGATTGCCTTACAAGGAATCTTTTTCATTTCATAATTAAATATGATGAATGAGGCCTTGCCGCATAGCTGAAGCCTCTACACACTCATTTCACACTGTTGCCGATGCGTCGATGCACCGATCGGAGCTTCTGTAACTACGATCTTGCCAGCTGATATTCATGTTGCTTTCATATGAGACTTTATTTAGTGCGTGAATCAGGGCATAGCGTCTGTATCAGCATCTGCAGTGATCTTCAAGCTAAGTCATGCAGGATCGTCTTGGAATTTCTTTAACGATCAGAGATTAGCCTCCAGCTATACAAACTGTTTGTTACTGTTGTCATAGTATAATATATTACTAGGATATTAATTAAATATTGATCTGCTGAAGATTATCTTCTATAACTAGGCATCCACGATCGTTTACTAAGCAGAAGTTAGCGAAAAGCTTCAACTGAATATTCAATACTGATCCGTTGGAGCTTAACGATCCTCGATTCACGATCGTTTCATTTTTCCATTAAAGCCACCCATAAAGATATCTGCATCGGCATCTGCAATGATCTTCTAACTGCGAGAAGCTTAAGACTTCCGTAGAGATCAGTGATCGGAGAAATGGAAAGACAAAGATGGCTGTCATTTTGCAGTTAGTCGTGGAACGTTGATCCACAGACAGTGTAGCTGTGGTGCTGTGGTGTCAACCACTTGACATTTGTCATATGCAGTTAGATCAAGCCCCAAGCCCCGAGCGCTGCTGTGCCCCAATGGAATGTGCTTTCGATGATCCACCCCACACTCAGGCCCCACAGCCTGCTAGCAGCTGTATTTTATTTTGCTTTTGTGCGTGGCGCATGGTGCGTGGTGGAGCGCACAGCTGTTGGGGCTAAAATAAATAAATACTTTGCATCGATCGCTTTGGCTTTGATCGCAGCGCAGCAGTAAAACGAAAATAATAATGCGGCCAAAAGGTCGCAGCTGCTTCAACAAGTCGTTATCCTTTTCGTTTCGTTTCGTTTCGTGTTCTTTTCATTCGTTCTTGCTTTTGGCTAATAAACATATTTTCTCATTTGGCCAGGCTCATTAGGACCCCGTCACCGCACCCGCCCCCGCCCCCGCCCCTGGCGCGCTCCAAGCTCAAACCGAAAGAGCTCAGCATTTTTATCGCTTGCTATAATTGTCTGCATAACAATAACACTTTTGACATTAACAACCAGCAACGGCAACAACCAACAACAATCATTATAACAACAACAACAATTGTCATAATTTTGCACAATAAAAAGTGTTTTTCTTGATTAAATGGCGCAAAAAAAAAGGGGAGGGGGCGCAGGGCTGAGAGCGAAATTCAAGCAAATGGTATTGGCTCTTTAGCAGCCCATCAAAGATGCAAAAGATGAAAAACCCCAAAGCCCAAAGAAGTAACAGATGAAGCAGCAGATGAAAAACAAACTTTGGCGAAAATCGCACTCATTTCCCATTTTCCGCTCTCAGTTTTCTCTCACTTTTCCCTCGCAAACGACGCGCTTTCTCGGTGTGAAAATACCAAAAATGGCATTGCCCATAATTTTATTGCTTTCATTTGTGCAGCAGGGCGGGGCAGATGGGGCAGCGGGGCTAAAGACTGCCATTAGCGGGTGGAGTGAGCTGTCGTCGTGCGGGTGGGTTAAGCGGGTTAAAGGGCTGCGGCACGTAACTGTTTATGGATTGTCTTCAGTTGGCAGGAGTGGAGAGCAGGCGCCGCAAACTGTTTGCTTGCGCCCAGCACACACACGCACACCAACATACACACACAGACGCATATGCACATACACACACACATGCGACAACTATGAGAATGCAATTGCCAGGGCTGAAAAACTAAAACTGGTGGCTCAACTTTTTGATTAGCTTAAATACAGATAGAATACAATATCATTATTATTACTTTTTTAAGTATTATTATTATTATTATTATTTATAATTTTTTATTAATTTTTTTAATTTAATTTTTTAATTATTGTTAAAAAAAACTTTTTTTAATTAATATTAATTTTATTATAATTATTATTATTCCAATTATTATTATTTTATTTTATTTTTTAGCTTGCATATTAAACTTAAATTAACCTATTATATAGTATATAATTCACCTATTATATATACATATTTAGCTAGTTAATAATATAAATTGTTTAATTGTACTCTTTAGATATTATTTGCCAAGGTAAACGACATGGTTGAAGAATTTCTTAAAAAAAAAAAAAAAAAAAAAAAAAAAAAAAAAAAAAACTCTAAACTCGATTCATTAAATACGCCCTTGCCTTCTACCTTAGCATTTCGGGTCGTTGAGTTCTATTCCAACACAGTCAAATGAACTTGGTATTCAGTGGAGTTAAGTAATACAGTTATTAGTAAATGCGATGTGTTCAGTCTGACATCGTTTGATTTTTGGTCTTGTTAAAATGTAAACCTTATTCTATGTATGTACATGCATGTGTGTACATATGTTATGAGTTTATGTAGATGCTTGCATGTGGAACTGAAAAAACAGATTTTAAGGCGCTGCTCCTCTATGTGATTCTCATGAATTCATTTCATCAATAGATATACATCAGTCTATCTGTCAGTCCATCAATCTATCCATTTGTCAAAGTATGAATCTATCAATTTATCAATCAACCAGTTTATCGATCCATCAATATATCAATAAATAATATATCAATGCATTGATCTGCCACTATATCAATATAGAAATTTGTCGATGTATCGATCTGTCAATACAGCAGTATATCAATCTATCAATATGTCAATATACCAATGTATCACTACATCATACCAATATAAATATATCAGTCTGTCAATCCATAATTCAAACAACCCGTCAATTCATCCATCCATTTATCCATCTTTCATCCTATCTCTAACTCTCTGTTGATAGTCTGTAGCTTTACATAAAATATTATCCATTATAGCCCATCCCTGGTGCATTCCTCATTTTATGTGGTCGTCGCATATCGCTGTCCATGTGCGCGCGTTTGATTGGAGAAAGTCCAAATTGTAATTGCCGTTTGCCATATTTATTAATTTCTGAGTTGCATTCGCGAGGCGCACCACAACAACAACAACAACAATCCATCCATAAAAATACTGAAATCCAAAGACATACCAAACATATATGATGTAGGTGTGTGTGTGTGTGTGTGTATATACATATATGTATAATTTATATATATATGTATATTCGTAAACATACAATGTCGCATCTGACCGGGCATAGACACCATCGTCATCATCATCATCGTCATCGTCATCATCGTCATGATGCTATTTTTTCATGATGTGGCAGCAGAAGTTTAACATTGTTTGGCTTTAGCCTGAACTTACTGTAGGGTATGCTGAACTGCGCAGCCTCTCTGTGACCTCAACTATATATTGTTGATTAAAAATATAAATATATGTTATATCTGTCATATGTAATTTAAATATATGAATGATTGTTTGCTTTAACTAGATATGAAATAAATACAAATATTCGTTAGATATTAATTCATAAAAATCCGGTACTGTACTTCCATGCAATTCTCATGTATTGCGAAAAATTTTATTATTTTATTTGTATATTTTTTTAATATTTTTTATTCTTATTTTTTGTTTTCTTTATTTTTTTATTTTATTTTACTATTTTATATTTATATATTTTAAACTTTTTATTCCTATTTATTTTACTATTTTATATTTATATATTTTAAACTTTTTATTCCTATTCCCATTTATTTTATTTTATTTTTTTTTTCTATTTGAATTTTATTTATCTCAAACTTGTTTAAAACTTTTGTCGTTTTTTTGTTTTCTATTTTTCTTTTTATTTATTATTATTTATTTTATTTCTTAATTTTTTGTTTATTATTATAAATTTTTTTTTTTTCTATTTTTCTTTTTATTTATTATTATTTATTTTATTTCTTAATTTGTTGTTTATTATTATTATTATTAACTATATAATTATTTTCTTTAATTAAAAGGATCTTTAAAATTCACTTCTTAATAAGCTGATAATTTATTATTTTGTTTCCTATTTTCTATTTTTTTTTTTTTTTTTTTTTTTTTTTATTCAAAGAGTATTTCCAATTCATTGTTTTTGCAACTAGCTGATAATAATTATTATTATATTTTTTTTGTCTTTTTACTCATTGGGATGTTGGCTATAATTATTTGTTTATTTGTTGCGCAGCTTTGCCATGCAGCCTGCTCATATACCCAGCTCTAGCTCGTGCTCTCTCTCTCTCTCTTTCCCTCTCTCTTTCTCTGTCTATCTCTCTCACCCTTTGCGCTCCTTCACTCTGTGGCAACTTTCGCTTGAAAATTTATTAATTTATCCTAGGGGAGCAATAGTTTGGCGTGTGCATAACTCCCTCCTCCCTATCCCCCTCTCTCTCTAATTCTGCCACTTCTCTTCCTCCTTTTTTTTTTTGCTGGCCAGACAGCAAACAGCTTCCCTCCGGCCCGCGCTCCCTTCGCGCCCGTCGCCACATATATAGTATATTTTTTTTTGTTTCGTTGGCTACTTCAACTTCAAATGGCGCCGCATGCCGTTAAGATACTTTTGTATCTTTTGTTGCCGCTGCTGGCCGGAAGTGGGCATGGGCATTATTTAATTACAGGCTACAGTTGTCCTCGGCTGTCCGAGTTCCGCCTTGCCCCGAAAACAGCTGCTGACCCCTACCTAGTCCCCAAACCAGCCCCAGCCCAGCCCTGGGGGCATTCGCTGTTATTGTTGTTGTTGTTGCTGTTGGGGAGAAGCGGGCGAGCGCTTTGTCGTAAAAAAAAAAGTATTTTTAAGCTGTGCAAACGGCAAACAGGCGGCGTGACGGCGTGGGCATGGGCGTGGGCGTGTCGTCCCCCCATAGAATGCCAATTTCTTGAACCCGTCAATGGCCTGTGGGAGCCACAAAACAATTTTCAAAATGTTGCCCCAAAGTTTTTAATTATTTTATTTTCTTTAATGTTATTTTTTCCCTCTCTAGTTAAAGCGCCAATTGCAACAAATTTAATTAATGTCATTTCTTTTGCTTCCTCTTTTGCAGGTGAGTCTCGTATGTCTTTGATTTCCGTGCGTTTCAGCAGTCGTAAGTACTAAGTTTTTTCCAGCTATAACTGTAGCTGTATCTGAATCTCTATCTATATCTGTATCTATATCTGTATCTGTATCTGTATCTTTTTGTATTTTGGTTTCACTCGAATTGTATTGCGTGCTTTTGTCGTCCTCTTGAAGGCGACTGACAACCAGCTGAATATCTTCGAACAACTTTATGCCATATGAGTGCAGCCGCAGCAGAACATTTCTCTGGTTAGTCTATCCCCCCTCCCCTTTCCGAATTTGACAGCTTGTTTACAGCATGGGAAAATGTGTGCTGCCCTAAACCGTTTGTCTGGCTGGCCAACGTCTCCGATTCGATCTGATTCGTGGGTGGCTCCCAGAAAAAGCGAGAGAAAAACAGAGAACTCAATTGCAGACGGAAACTGGGAAAGCAAACAAGTTTTCAAATGTTTTCCACAATGTGCATTTAGGTCCTAGAAAGGAAAAACTATGAGCGCTCTCCATCAGTTGATATGGATCTTTAGCGACAGAAAAGATGTTCATTTATGGACAATATATCTTTAATCTATCAGCTGATAAATCTTAAATAATATTTTCTCAGTTTTTCACAATTATCTAACATTAATTATTGTCATTTTCCAATTCACATCTTAATATCTAGTTCAAATTGTTTTCCACCATTCGCATTGAGGTTCTAGAAATGAAAATAGGGAAAAACTATGAGAGCTCTCTATCATCTCTCAGAATCTTTTACAGACAATATATTCCTTTATAGGAAATGTATCCTTAATCTATCAAAGGATAAAATATATCCTCTTACCAATTAGTTTTTCACAATAATTTTAGGTTAATTATTCTCATTTGCCTTTTCCTCTTCACATATTCGTTCCTCGCTCCATATGTTTCCACAATTTACATTGCAAATTACAGTGAATAACTGTAGAGATCTCTTTTGGAACTCCTAAAAGATCTTTAGTCACAGAAAATAATATTAGATTAAATATATTTTCAATCTATCGAAAGATAAAATATATCCTATAACTTATCTTAGTGATATATAAAGGGTAAAATATATTCTCTGACTTATTATCTTAGTTGTTCATATTATAATAGTTGGTTATGTAATTTCCCCTTTCCTCTTTACAACTTAATTTCTAGCTCAATCTGACTTCATCTCATTTCTTAAAACACTTTTCATAGCATGCTTTTAGGCTTTTTGGGCAGCTGTACAAACTGTATTTAATAAAATTTGTTGGAACTATTGGTACGAAATGTAGCCAACACAACATATGTGAAATTTAGAATTCTTGAGGCAACTCAAGGAGAGTTTCCTATCCTATAGTACAAAATGCTCGGATTTGGCTATACTTCTTGCAAAGTTTTTGGATTACTAACTCTGAAACTGAAACCAGTTTAACCGTTCTATCACATTAAGATTTCATATAAAATGAATATGTATACTTATATACATACTTTATTTTCCGGAATATGTAAGATTTTGTACTGATATATGAGAGGACTGCAGGAGTAAGTGATATCTCCATATTTCCTCCAACTCAGCTAGAATCTCTCCTTTCAGCACCGCTCAAAAATATCGGCACAGCTGTCTTTAATATATTGCACAATCTTGGTTTATCCCTAAAATCTTGCTTCCGAAAAAGAGCATATAGATACATAGAAGACTCAGGGTGCCTATGCTTCTCTTTGGAGCTTTCTTTCTCGGAACGAGTATTATGCAGTCAGTCATGCTCGACAGCCACTTGTCTAGCTTGTCTCTCATATTGAAAAATGGATAATTAATTGGCCAACATAATTTTTGGAGCAGCTAACCAGCTGCTGTTTAGCTTCCGTAGAGCTTTGTCTAAGCAAGCAAAATCTGTCAGGAATGTCTGTTGCAATGCTCTGTTTTTTTTTTTTTTTTTTTTTGGCACGCTTCGAGCATTCCGTTGGCCAAAAACTGTTTATTGTTTATTGCGAATTGCTGGCGCTTTAATAATTAATCATTTGGCCTTAAAAAGCAACCAGAAATATGCACATTATGTGGCAAACCGAGGGCCGAGTCGGCTGTTGGCACAGGATATGCGTAAGCCAAATGGACCAGAAAGCCGTTGTTGGCCCAGACCTCAAATGCCGGGGAACCCAAACCGAAACCGATATAAATTGCATTATGGGCAAATTAATTGTTTTTACCGGAGCGATGGGGCGACATTAATGGGCCGAACCCCAAACCCAGCGAACGCCGTCCGCCGTCCGCCATCCGCCGCCCGCCGCCCACCGGCCAGACGGCATGCGGCCCAAGGACATTAATAAGGCCCAAAGGATGTGGTGACATTAATTGCGCAACGTTCGAGACAAAGCGTAGCAAGGCAGTGAGCGAGAGAGAGAGAGAGAGAGAGGGGGTGGCGGGAAGAGGGGAGGGAGACTGAGTGGGGGCAGTCATTACATTTCCATATAAATATTTATCGCATGTGATAATGCCGCCTGGACCCGTTAGCGGCCAGTGGCAAAGCCTTGTCAATAGTTTTTCAATTTGTGTAATATATGAGAGCGAGAGAGGAACAGAGGGATAGTGAGTGGGAAGAGGGGAGCAACAGAGGGTAGTGTAAGCGAAACAGCAAATGCAATTGTGAGCACATGTTGTCGTCTTACGGCTGCCCCCCTCCCGCAGCTAAACATATATATGTATACACATGTGTGTGTGTGTTTGTGTGGGGCGAGCTTTGCATATGTAATGAAAGACGAAATCCCTTTGCACTTCCAAAATGGTCAAGAATTGTGAATTATAATGGCATTCGGGCAATTTTGGAGCTTTCTAAGCGGCCAACACATTAATTACTTTAATTAATAATTGTGTGGCATTAATTTTGATTTATTTCTGCCTTAGCTCACCTGACGCTCAACCTGTCCCTCGCCCTCGCCCTCTCCCTTTCGCACACTCCCACACTCGCATTCCCACTCCAATTGCTGACAATTTGTCAGCGTCGCCTGCTAAATAGCTGTCTGAATACGCAGGCGATTCCTATGCTTATGCTCTCCATGCTTAGGCTCTCTCACTGTCACTCTCCCTCTCTCTTTTATCGTATTTATGTCGCTTTTGTCGACAGCGCTGCTCGAGTCAAAACAAAGCAACAGCTGGTCGAACGCTTGCTTGCTTGATCGGTCGAGGCCACCGCAGCAACAACAACAATAATAATAATAGCAACAACAACGGCAAGAACAAAGGCCGCAACAAGAACAAAACTGTAAACCAGCTTGGCGAAGGGCTCTCCCACGTTCAACTTGCCATGACAATGTTAAATACACGCACACTAGCAGACACACTCTCACACACACGCACACACACACATACAGACAAGCGCACACATGTTCCACTTCCTTGGCAGCCGCCTTCAGCGCCATGCAACGAACGATCTTCAACAGCTCCCACTCTCCCTCTCTACACGCCGTTGCTCTCTTGCTGTTGCGTCTGCTGCTGCTGCTGCGGCTGCTTCGCACGCTTCGCTAAGCTTTTTGGCCAACAGCAGCGACGTCGGCAGAATTGGGCGCGTTTTACACAGCCTAACAAAAGTTTGTGATCGCTAAAATTGAGCATTGACTGATGCAAAGTAAAATGAGAAAATAATATATATTATTATATTATATAATATATATTATATAATATATATTATATGCTTATAATATAATATATATTATTATATTATAAGTATATGAGATTAGCATTATCGATATGTTGACTTGTAATTTTATGAAAAGTATTTTCTCATTTATGTAAATTTTTAGTTTTTCAATATTTACAAGCGGCTGGTGGACAGTGTAAGACTTTAATGAGCACACACTTGTAAGTAAGACCACACGCATACATAGATAAATGCAGATGCATTGACAGCGTGTGTGTGTGTGTGTCTTCGTATGTAGATACGTACTTTGGCCCAGGGGCAAGCGGGGGATAACGATGTTGCCGTCTGTTTTAGGCTGCCGAGAGCTTCGCTTCTTCTGCACAGTGCGCTGGGTCTTTAAATAGTTTTTGTTTTTGTTGCTTTTTATTTTTGTTGTAATATTTTTGCTTGCATGTGTTGTAAAACGCACGCGTGAAATGCGCGTCTGCAATGCGGTTGACCAAAAACAATGCGGACGCTTTGTTTGTTGTTTTGTTATTAGACGCTTTTGTTGTTTGCTATTTGTTGATTTTGATCACACGACTTGCAATGCGTGGCAAATAGCAGTTGCAGTTGCAGTTGCTGCATATGGCACGCATACGCAATCAACGCCCAGCGATCTGCAGCTATTGGAAAACGCATGCGATTTGCGCAATTTGTTCGCATGCAGCAGTAGCAGCAGCATTGGCGACAGCAGCGGCAGCGGCAGCAACTCTAACTCCAATGTGGGCAGCGCAGCAGCTGCCAACGCAGCGACTGCGACAGCGACGGCGACGAACGCCAACGGGCAACGGGCAACGGGCAACTCGTTCCACACACACACACAAACCCAAACGCACGCAGTCGTTCGCTCACACAGCATCAAAAGAAGCAACAACAACAAGCGCACACTGCCCAAGAACTCATTTAATTGCAACTTATTGTAATCCTCAATAAGTTACATGCATATGCAGAGCATATTCGTCATTTATTACACTCAAATTGTTTGCTCGTCTAACAACCACACAGATAGATTATTTATAAACACATATAAAATGTATAATTTAATCTAATGTAATGCCATCTGTTACCACCAAAAACTTCAATCAACAGCAAATAGCGGAGAGCCCAGTGTGCGCATTGTAGACTAAGGTAAGCGGGTGGCAGCGCACGAGTACGAGCGCACGAGCTTCGCTGTCGCTGTCGCTGCCTCTGCCTCTGCCACTGCCGCAGCCGCAGTCACTGTTGGCCGGCCTCAGCCGGCTTCGGCTAGCTCAGTTGTATTTTGCGTTCCACAGGCGACGGACGAAAGTTTTGTAAGCGCATCGTGCGGTTGGTCTTCTATAATTTTTTTTGTTTTTGTGTTGTTATTCTTCTTGTTGTAACTGTAGTGTGTGCGTACGTGTGTTGGCGATGCCGATGCCGATCAAAATTAACGTTTGTGTGCAAAGCAAACAAATTAAAAATAAAATCACATACAAAAACGAAAACAAAAACGGCAAATAATACGAAAAAATTGTTACAAATTGCGGCGCTGCGTTTGGCAAAAATTTTAATTGCCTTTCTTTTTTGTTTTAAGCTTTGTTTTGTTTTAATTTTTTTTTATTTTTTGTATTTTGGAGTTTTATAATTCGTTTGACAACAATCAAATATTATATAATATTATGATACAATAATTAACTTGAAACAGTCAAAGAGACTCAATAAACATAAAACATAAATAAATGAAAATTAAAACAAAAAACTTTAAAAGGGAACGCGAAGCGAGAACAGCTATTGTTGTTGTTGTTTTCGGTGGTTGTTGTTGCTTTTGCTGGCAACGCATTTGCGTTTTGCGCTTTGCTTATGCCGCTGGCAGCGCTGCCCGAATTTTGTTTTGTTTGTGTTTTCGAGCGCTGAATTGAAAGTGTGTTTGCAGTGCCTTTTGTGTGTGTGTGTGTGTGTGTCTTTGTGTTACTTTTTGTTTCTCTTTCGTTTTGGTTTTCTTGCAATAAATGCAAAATTGATTGCAGCAAATAAAACTTCATATGTCTTTGAATTTGAGCATTTTAAATTGCTTTTGAAAAATGTCCAACTGGAATCATTTGTCTTTTTTTTTTTTTTTTTGGCTCTCTTGTTCCCCCCCGTTTTGGTGCTCGACAACTAGTTTTGCTGTTGTTGTTGTTGTTGATATGTGTGTGCAGTGCGGCGCAGTGAAGCGGATCAGTGATGGGCGGCCGGCGAGGGGGTGGGGCAACGCCGAGTCTCACTGAGTCACGTTATAGTTAACCCGTTTGCAGCTCTTCGGCGGTATCTCCCCAACAAATCAAGTCGAAACTGTGACTCAGTCAAAGAGAGATATTATGTTTTCTATAGGCACAATAAGCGCCAGATGCCAGATTCCCAAGATTAGACAGAGTTTTAGTCAATTTTCGTTCAGCTTTTTATTTTTATCAATTAAAATTTGCGGCAATTGCTGACTTTGAATGGCGAAAATCGTAAGATCAACAGAGCAATTGGGTGTGTGTGTGTGTGTGGATGCTATTTTGCGTGAGCGCTAGTGATAGTCCAATTGGTTTAGTGTATATCGTCCAATTGGCATACTTGTGGAACCCAATTGTTGTGCATTTAGCTAGATCTCTTATTGGATATGGTTTGAACTGGAACTATTTGTATGGGAAATGTTTGTATTAGAGTTAGAGCATTTGTTTATGATAAATAATTAAAGATTTACTCTATATTAATAATATTGGCTAATTTACAGCACAATATAAATCTAATCTAGCCTTTGTCCAATTGGCTACGTGTGTAATCCGATTGGACCATGTGTTTTCTTGTTAGAAATGATTAGAACTAGAATGAATTAAATTGGAGTTATGTTTATATGCACATAAAAGATTTGAATATGTATTTGAATCAATTCTGAAATTGTAAAAAATAAATAAAAGCTATTTAAATGTAATTTTTTGAATATATGTATCCAATCTGAATCCAATACGAAAGCATTCCCAATAGGCGTTTGCCTTAATAAGTTAATTAGCTATATGGGAAAAATAAGAACTCTGTAATATATATATATATACATATAATTAACTTCTTCAGCTTCTTTCTTTTACGCACAACTGCGCCACGCCCATAAAGTGAAAGAACGACAATTAATGAAAGACGAAAAAAAAAGGTCTTAAGTTAACTACCTGAAAGTTGTTTCGCTTAGTGCGTGCCACAAGATTCGAGAATCGTTTCATTTTCCCTATGTCCCAATGGGCCATGCGAAGTGTTTAGCATGTGATTAACTTTCTAAAAATAAATACCAATTCAAAGAGAGTGCGAGTGTGTGTGAGTGTGAAAGAAATATTCTATTCAGTTTCCATATGTTCTCATATGTTTTCCCTTTTGGCTTTTCGTAATTTGAATGTCAGCTAAAATCATTAGCGAATCAATTTTACAACAAATGTGACAACACATTAGGGCGTCGATACGCCCCCCGTCCTACAGTACTCTTGATGAATCTCTCGACACTTGCAACGCACTCACACACACACACACACATGGATAGAGTGAGATAGGCACCGTTAAGGGGCCAGCGCCCCATCGGACCACTTGCGGTTAACGTTTATTAACTGTAAAATGAAGAGAACAGCCAAAGTCATAAGCAAATGCAGTTAGTGGCGACGCCAACTGCGACGTCAGCGGCGGCGTCGACTGCGCTTCGCTTGCTTTCGATGCCAGTGCAAAAGGCGCTGCAAAAAGTCGCTAACAAAACGCGCGCGCTTGCAGCATAAAATACCGCAAGACTACCGCACAGATCTAGGCTGAGGCACAACCAGCAGATACCCTGTAAATAGTTGTTGAGAATTTTAATGTTTGGCGGAAAATGTAGGAAATTATTAATATTAATTTGTGTGAAATGAAACAATATTAAGGAATTTAAAAAAATTAATAATTTGAAAATGTTTTTATTTGTATTTATTTATTTATTTTTTTAATTACAAAAATATGTCATTTTAAATAAGTAGTAATCCTTTTTAAATTTACTAAGTAAACAAAAAATAAATAATAACAATAACAAAAATTTGAACAAGAATTTGAAATTTAAAGAGTAAATAAATAAATAATTAAAAAAAAAAAAAAAACAAGTCATTAAAAAAAATTTTTTATATATTTTAGTTCTGAAATAAAATAAATAAATTTTGATATAAAATACTCCTTTATAGATTACATATATTTTATATATAGATCTTAATCTATTTTCTATATAGATGAATATACTGATTTTTATGGATTTTTATGTAGAATCTTATGATAGATTCTGTCTTTATATAAATCTTTATAGACTTCAAATAACTTAGCTTAGTCAGATCCACCCAAGTGCAACTCCGCCCAGGGTGTCAAGAGCTAAAGCTGATAATACAAATTTCTTCAATATTTTCTACATTATTTTTCTTCATTTTTTCTTCAGAGTTTTTTTTTTTATATTTTTCATTTTAATTTTTTTTTTTCAATTTAATTTTTTCAATTTGTATTGCATTGTGCGCTCGACTGAATTTCGTGGTATTTACAACTGAAAAAGGGGGAGAGGAAAAATGGGGGCTTGGGGGGCACGAGGGAGGACATAACAACAGCTTGAGCGAGCTGTTAAATGAATGAGTGCTTGAATGAGTGTATGAATGATTGAGTGAGCGGTTGAGTGCATTATGCAAATGCCAGCGGCAACAACAACAACAGCAACAACAACAATAATAACAGCAGCAACAACTACAACTGATGATAAAGCTGTAATTGAAAAACATATTTGTTTTAATTGAAACACAAACGCAATAATATTCAAAATAATTAAAAGACATATTTATAATATATGCATTTATTTTCATTATTATTATTATGAAACGCCAGCGCTATGAAAATGCAACTGCAACACTGCAAATTTATGCACGCGGCTGCATTTTGAATAAATCAAACAAAACGTCAACGAACTGTGCCCAAATTAAGAATTCAAATCGTAAACGAAAGAATTAACTCAAATAGAGACAGAGACAGAGAGTGACAAAGAGAGCGAGAGAAATTTGCATATCTTGCAACATATAAAGAAAAAGTTTTTTTCTGCTACACTCACGTAAGTAAAAAAAAAAAAAATAAATAAAAAATAAAAACGCTTACCAAGTGAAAATTTGATGCTACCAAAACAAAATGAAAAATAAGAAAATTTAAATTAAAAACAACAACAATTTCTTCTTCTTCTTAATTTGCCAACTGCACTCGAAGTGAAAATTAAAAAAAATTGTATTTGGGAAAATCGGGAAATTTAGAATTCATTCAATTTAGTTTGCCAGAAAAATGGGAAAATCGGGAAATTTAGAATTCATTCAATTTAGTTTGCCAGAAAAATGGGATTTGTTTATATAGAAAGTAGATTTGTAGTTTCCCAACTAAATTAGATTGTCTGAGAGAAACTATATTTAGTTTAGCCATATGCCTAGATTACGCAGATTATAAACAAGAAATAGAAATAGAAATAAGTAAAAACATATATAGCAGATATATCTATATGTAGATCTATCAAAATTAAAAAGCCTCTCATAACTTCAAGAGCAGCCTAACTCCCCCTACATCCTAATGTGCTGAGAACAGAGATCTAGTCAGAGAATATACATTTAGCTACATTTTTCCGACTATGGAAAATCATATACGTTACCTGTCGCTTATAGAAAACTTTGGAAAATGTAAATAACAATAATGAAACATACATGTATTTGAACATCAAGCGAATTATAAAATATATATGATATATAAGACATATATGTACTTATTGGTGCATATATATAGAGAAACAATTGTATATCTAATGATTTAAATATTCGATTTGATTTACATTTATGAATCTATGGGCTAATGAAACTAAGGAAACAGAGATATATCAGAAAATTGGGAAAAATATAATGTATGCGAGATATATGCGTATATACCAATGCACCTATTGGTATATAGGAAAAAAAAAAGTATATCTAATGATTTATATATTCGATTTGATTTACATTTATGAATCTATATTCACATACCCACCCTGATATTATGATGAAAATCACAATCACTTATTGAATTTCCCATAGACACAAAATAAGCTAAAAATAAAATGGAATCCAAAATATTGTATATTTGACTCAATTCAGAGATAAAGATCTAGCCAAAACTCTAGCTATATATAAGACTATCAGCTTTGACTGAAGTCTATCTATCTATCGAAGTCATGAGGCGAAAATTTTAATTGAAGTTGGCTCTTTCGAACCGCACATACTGAACCACTTTGATTGTAGATAAGATATTGTTTGGTCTAATCAAAAATTTGCAATAATATAAATAGAAAATAGCTAAAGAGCTGAATATATCGCTGTCTGAGAGCTTATTTTGTAAGACTTGGGCTATTAGGAGAGCGAGCTTTATGTGTTGCATGCAACACACTGTGTGGCAAGTACAAAACGCCATTGGCTAGTTTTAATGGCAATACACAATTTAGATATTGTATCTGTATCTTGCGCACAACTCAACTCGGGTCTAGACAGCCGCATGTGGGGTCGACTTTTACCCACACACACACACATACACACTCACACCTACAGTCACACACTCTCACACACGTTGTGGGAAGACGAAGTTGTCTACCTTATCAGCGCCTGTGCATTGTCGATAACTCAGAACTTCGAACTGAAAATTACACTGAGCCAAAACACTGGGTGCTTTATTTTGAGGTAAATCAAATTTAAGCAGTTATATAGGTGGGCAGTGTTGGACTAAGAGAGTTTCTGTTTCTTTGAGAATTGCTTACTATAATATATTTATGTAATACATTTGTTTTAAGGAATTGATATATTCAATCTATACAAAATTCATTTCACAGTGAAAAATATTTAAAAAAAAAATTACAAATATAAATTTTTCCATCTGTTTGCAAAATTGACAACTGAGGTTTTTAGTCGATAACACAAAAATAGTTATCGATTTTTAAAAATCTCAACTCATTGCCTAATTAAGAATATTTATATCTTATGGGAGCTGCCACGCCTCCTTCTACCTGTTACATACATATTAATGCAACTTATATGCCCCGATCTTCCATTTTCAATGGGTTCAGGCTATAGTAATTAATATGTAAATCAAAAATTCCATTCAAAATATTTTTTATTAGCCAAATGGTACACAATATATCAGATCATATCTGTAGAAACTAGCTTTTCGCATTTCTCTCAGTGCAGACTTTGTCCAGTTTGGCCAGTGACCCGCTGACGTCGCTGCCACCTGCGAATGAATGTCGCCAAGTCTCTGGCGATAACAGCAGTGAGTCGAAAGTTTGCTTTGAGAGTGGGAGAGAGAGAGAGAGAGAAGGGAGAAGGGGGAAGGGAGAAGGAAATGAAAGATGGCAAGGCTCAATCGACAACGACAATTTGTTTGTAATTTGTTTGTCTTTAGACCAGTGACCCCCCCTCACATCGGTCGGTCCCCCCCTGTCTGCCCACCTCCTTCCCTGGCCATCGTGGCGGGCAGAGTGCATGTTTATCTATGCGATGTACCGAATTGTATCTACACAAATCGCTGAGCAAACAATGAGTCGGGAGCGCACCAAAAGTCAAATGAAATCGTTCGCCGCGGGCGCAAATAGCAAACAACAAACAACACGCAACGGCAACGGCGACGGCAACGGCGACGGCGACAGCAGCAGAAGCAACACAAATTGCCAGCAAATGCAATCCAAATAGGTGACCCCATCTCCATCCCTGTCTCTCTCTAGCACACTGCGTACTTCTCTTTTCTCTCTCTCTCTCTCTCACACTGAAAGTTTCATCAGCCGCAGGCAACGTTGACTTTCATTTTCATTATTTCCCAGCGCTTCGCTGCACCTGCCTTATCAATGGCCCTCCTCCTACTCCTCCCCCACCTTCTTTACGTCAGACCCCCATCTTTATGGGGCCCACACAACTCTCCGCAACCCACTCGAACCTATTTGGTAACCGATTTGGTGGCGCGTTCGCGATTACAAAACTTTTTGGCCTGTGTTGTGGCTCAACACGATGTCAATTGCGTCGTTTATCATCGCAGCTAGAGCAAGACAGATAGAGCATGAGATACAAACGGAGACGGACACAGAGAGAGAGAGAGGTGGGGAGAGAGGGAACGTAGGGGGTCGATAGAAAAGCTGTCAATTTACTTAAATGTTTTTTCGATTGCAGCTTGAAATACGAGTCACATGTGAAATTTATTGACCCATTGATTGTGTTGCAACAAATCGGTGGTAACACAAAACTTTTTACGATAATTCATGGACAAAAGGAAAAACATTGAAATAATTGACAAATGAATGTGTGGAGTCAGCGGTTGGATTGTAAATTAATACAATAATTATAGCTCGAAATATTTGTTCAATTAGCAATAATAATGAGGATGATAATTAAATGGTAATGATGAAGATCAGGACAATAATAGCAATGACAATGACAATGACAATGACAATGACAATGACAATGACAATGACAATGACAATGACAATGACAATGACAATGACAATGACAATGACAATGACAATGACAATGACAATGACAATGACAATGACAATGACAATGACAATGACAATGACAATGACAATGACAATGACAATGACAATGACAATGACAATGACAATGACAATGACAATGACAATGACAATGACAATGACAATGACAATGACAATGACAATGACAATGACAATGACAATGACAATGACAATGACAATGACAATGACAATGACAATGACAATGACAATGACAATGACAATGACAATGACAATGACAATGACAATGACAATGACAATGACAATGACAATGACAATGACAATGACAATGACAATGACAATGACAATGACAATGACAATGACAATGACAATGACAATGACAATGACAATGACAATGACAATGACAATGACAATGACAATGACAATGACAATGACAATGACAATGACAATGACAATGACAATGACAATGACAATGGCATTGACATTGACATTGACATTGACATTGACATTGACAATGACAATGTGTAATAATTGATAAAAATAACAATGTTTAAGGAAATAATGAGAATGTGAACCAAAAAGTTAAAGCTAAGTTAGCGCAAGGTAATGCTCTACATCTAAACGCCTCTAACACATACTCATACAGTATATATACATACAAACATATATATTCACAACAACAGAAACTCCCAAAGAGTTAAATCCAAACTAGTTGCAATTTTATTGCGCGCACTTAAAAAATGTGAAACTAATTAGATTTCATGAAAATGTAGCCAAGTCTTGTGTCAAGTACACCGAAAGTTTGAGTCCAAAATTCAGCAGACATCGCGGGGTTTTGCGTTGATATGGCAACGCTCAGGCAGCGGCAGCGCCAGATGAGACGAAAACAAAGCTGATTCTCAATTTTTAGCAGCACTTCCGCTCACAAAATTTGCGTGTTCTTTTTTTTTTTGTGTTTAAATTCTTGAGACGTTGACGACGACGTTGATGATGATGATGATGATGATGATGGCAGCTCGATTGTGGTTGCCTGGCACAGGGTGGGTCGCAGGTACAGGGGGCAGGGCTCTGTAGCCAGGGGCCAGTGGGCAGGGGGCATGGCGACGGAGCGTAGCGTCGCGACGTTCTTTTATATTTGAACTGGCAGACAGAAAACTGATTGAGCTTCAAGTTCGTTGTCGTTGGCAACATTTAATCAAGCCGCGAAGCCAAGTGGAAGACGCCGCCTACAAGCGACGCATGAGCCAGTCGAGAGAGTGAGAGAGAGTGAGGAGGGGGGGTGGAGGAGTGGCATGCGGGTTGTTGTTATTGAAAAACAAAGCAAACTTCTTGTTGCTGATGCTAATGATAGTTTGCTGAAGACGTAAGTGCGTGTATCTATGAGATACAAAGATACGCACGAGAGAGACGCCAGACTTTCAATCTAGGCAAATGCTGAAAGATTTATCGAGGCAGCGAAGCAGCGCGTTGGCTCTTTTGTTAGCTTTGCGTTGGTGTTCTGCTCTCAAAGGAATAAAAACAACAACAGCAGCAGCAACAACAACAACAACATTGCACCTGCAACCTGCAGATGTTGCTGCTGCTGCTGCTGCTGCTTAGCTTGCTTTTGGCCCTGACAGCGCATAGCCGCGCCCACGCCAACAGGTGTCTATATATAGCCATAGCTTACATATATATGTATATATATATGTATATAGAATACATATATATACACACATACATAAATACATATATAAATATATATGTAACTGACTGGTTTGTTATTGGCTGCGATCAGAGGCCAGCAAATGGCTTTTCCACTCGACTGTTTTGTTGCTGTTGCTGCTGTCGCTGTCAGCAACAGTTGTTGCTGCCACAGTTTCTAGCAGGGGCCAGGTGAGCGTGGAATGTCTAGTGGGTCGATCCGTTCGATCGCTGGGCATGCGGATATGTGTGAAGAATTTCTTCGCTTTGGTCTGCACAAAAATTTCACTGTTTGGCGCCGAGAGTTTTAGAGGAGCACAGAAAAGTGGGTGGCAAAAGTGGGTGTGTTGTTAATGCATGCAAGCATACATGCACACACACACACACATACTGAGCTATACATGTTGAACAACAAAATTTGGTGATAAACACGATATTTTGAAAGCGATTTTAAGTGTATATTAAAACCAACTGATTTTTTTTTAGCTATTTTATTTATTTAATTATAGCTATTTTTTGTTTTATTTGTTTTTACATTTATATTAATTTCATATCATAATATCATATTGTTTTTTTTTTTTTTATCAATTTATATTTTTATTTTGTTTAATAAAATTATTTGGTATTAATTTTTTTTATTGTAAATTTTGCAAACTAAGTTATTTATTTATTTTTATATATTTGTTTTTTATTCAAATAATATATTCCTAAAATTGTTTAAAGTGTTTTTTTGCTTATTTAATTTTTTTTGACCTTTTTTATTTTTGTATGCACTTAAAAAAATTATAAAAACTTATGTGAAAAAACATTTAATAAAAAATAATATTTTATGTTTTTTTCTATTACTGCTTTTTATACCCTGAACCCATTTTCAATGGGAAATCAGGGTATAATGGTTTTGTTGAAATGTATGTAACAGGGAGAAGGAGGCGTGGCAGACCCCACAAAGTATATATATTCTTGATCAGGGTGACGAGCTGAGTTGATTTGGCCCTGTCCGTCTGTCTGTCCGTCTGTCCGTCTGTCCGTATGTATGAACGCGTCGATTTCAGAAGATATAAGAGCTAGAGACTTCAAATTTTTTTTAAAATGTCCGTAATTACAGCGCGCATATCAAGTTTATCATTAAAAATCGATAACTCATCTCGATCTTTTTTTATCGATAAAAAACCTTATCGAAACCCAGTTATAAAATTATATCTTCTACACCTTTATTGCTAGAGTCTCCAAATTTTTAATGTATGCTTATATGCAATTTATACAATTTCGGTTTTTGTTAAAATTTACCCCCCACCTCTAAATTCACCCCCTCACCCTCACTTTTGTAAAAAGCGTATTTCAAATACTAGAGACTTGTGCTTTGGCAATTACATGCATATTCATGTTATAATCATAATCTAAAAGTTTCATGAAGATCGTACGTCCATAAAAAAAGTTATTAAACAATTAAGTTCTCATAGTAAGCGCACACTGCAGCCCATGCGTGTTTATGCGTGGTTGCTTGTGTGTGTATGTGTTTGTGTATGTGTGTGTGTATGTGTGTGTGTGTATGCGTTTGTGTATGTATGCGTGTGTGTGTGTGTATGTGTGTCTGTATGCGTGTGTGTGTATGTATGCCTGTGTGTGCGTACGTGCGTGTGTGTGTGTGTGTGTGCGTGTTTCTTGTGTAAGCTGAAAGTCGCGAAAAAGTATTGAAATATCTATTGCTCCAAGGGTTCAGGGGATCTCGTAGTCGAGCAGTCTCGACTAGAGCTTTCTTACTTGTTGTATTTACTTTTGTTTAAATATATTTCTTTGTAAATTTTCATTTAATCTTTTTGTTTTATTGGGCATTTATATTCTTAATTATTCATTTAAAGAGTTGTGTCGACTAAGAAAACTATTTAGTGAAGCAGTAATACTATTTTCATGAACAAACTTGTAAACGCCTTTATGCACATATATTTATATGTAATTCTGTGTGTGTGTGTGTATGCCGACAAGTACATGCATATGCATATGTATGTGTGTAGGCATTTTGTGGCATGCAAATAGTTGCACGATCAACAACGTGGCAAGCCCAAGCGTTGGCTGCTGCTGCGCCAAGCCCACAGCAGCATGTTGCCTCCAAGTGGGCTGCGCAGTCAATGGGCGTTCAGGTTGTTTAACAAAACTTTCAGATGAGACGTATTACTGGATAAATGCATTTGGGATTTCATGTGGCTTCGATGCAGTTGACGAGCTCTGCGAAATTCTTGTGGGCAGATCGAGAAGGTTGCTCAAAACTCTATGAATCTTTGATTATAGAAAGATGTTTCAACTGAAATTGGCCTTGAAGTGCATAGTATAAGCATTGCAGATAAAAAAGGTCTAAATTGATAGGCATAACTGTAAATGCAAGTCAAATATTTATAATTTCGAATAAAATTCGTATATGCTGTCAGTTTCGATATCTTTTGCGTTTACTGTACTAATAGGCTTAAGCTAAATGGCTGTCAAGCCACATTCTCTATCTCTATCTCTATCTCTATCTCTTGAATCCGGGTTCAAGCCACTTTGTAATAAACGAGGCCGTGGGCTAAGATTGGTTGGCGCTATGGAAAAACAGATATTCAATTATAAATATATATAAATAGTAGAAATAAAAACTATATTAGATATTTATCATATTTTTTTTCTTCATTTTAAAGTAGAGAAAACGGGGATAGATTTGGCGAGAAATGTTAAAGTAGGGGAAACGAGAATAGCTTAGGCAAGAAATGTTTGTCATATTTCTTAGGGATATTAGATATATTTATAAATGTTTATAATACAGTCGAGTCTCGATAATTTGTACCCCGATAAATCGAAAAATTCCATACTTTGAAAAAATTTTGCTCTCAATAATTCTCGATTATATAAATTCAGTGTAAATCGAAAAATCGGAACTAGACTGTACACATCTAACCTAACATTCGATGTTAGTTAAGATGTTCTAGAGCTATAGTATATCATATATGATTCATATATAATGAATATCTAATGTAATGTAAGATATGAGTTAACATAGTTGTGAACTAGACTATAATAATAATATATATAATACGTAATGTAGTATTTATTTTTGAGTTATGGAATATACATCTCTATACTATATATATATATTATTATTATCTAAGGTATTTCATAGATGGAATATCTAGAAAATATTCATAAATTGTTTCTGCCTTGTTTATATCTTCTTCTCGGTTTATTTTTATCGAATATATGTATATAATATTCCGAATATAATAAATATAATGACAGCTTAATAGTTCCGTTATCACAAATATCAGGTACAACTCGCAGGAAGGGGAATTTCCAAAAGAATTTACGATATTTTCTGTTAATTTGGTAAATGTTAATTGTTGCGTAATTGTTTGAATTATATTGAAGGAGCTTAACGCTTATTATTATTACTGCTGCTTCTTCTTCTGCTCGCTTGACATTCAGCTGGGCTGTCTAATGCGCGTGGGCGTGGCACAGTGAGACAGTGGGCGCACGATTAACAGCCGTAACGGCCGCATAAAAATGCAAAAGAAATATAAAAATTGATTATGTCGCGCGACGAGAATCGAGAAGGCGCAGTTAGGCCAAGGGGGAAGAAGGGAAGGGGGGGGGGGGGGGGAAGTGTGAAAGAGAAACAAAAGTGAAATGTCAACGAGCGTGAAAGTGATGCGACGAGGGCGGACTGTAGCATGGGGCGTGGCAGCTGCGGGCTGTGCCGGCAATCAAAGTTGAAAATTAGGCAATAAAATTAAACGAACAGCAACGAAACGAGGCACGAGGCAAGCAGGCGTAAAAGGAAAGCGGAAAGAGAGAGAGAGCCGAAAAAAAAAAGACGTGGGGCATGGGTAGGGGGCAGCGGAGTAGGGGGCGTTGCGTTAACCTTTTGCCATACAATAAACACAAATAAAAGTGCGAGTCGAGTCGCGTCGAGCCGAAAAAGCAGAAAAGAAATTGCCGCAAATGGTGGCAACATTGACAGGCCAGCCCATATGGGGCAACAACACACACACACACACATTGCTGCCACACTTGAGCAGGAATCAAATGGAGTCTCTATCACTCCCTCCCCCTCTCTCTCTCTCTCTCTCTCTCTAACCTCTGTGGCATTCTCTGTGTATTATGCAGCCATGAATTATGCCGCCAAGCGAAACAAAATCCCATTTGGGTCATTACAGCGATTGATTTGCCTCACTGTGCGGCCTGCACAGGGCCTGCCTGACCTGGTCTGGCCCCGCCTGGCCACCCAGTAACCTGGCAACAGTTGGTTTTGGCCACACGGCCGTCATGTGAAAGTCGCGTGCGACGCCAACTTAATAAATGTCGCCCAAAGAGCGATGTTATAAACAAAGTTTATGTTTCAAGTGAAGTGCGTGTGTGTGTGTGTGTGTGTGTGTGTGTGTGTGTGTGTGTGTGTTGGTAACTTCATGTCTTAAAGTATACTCGGCCAAGAACAGTTAACACAAAACTTAATTCAATTAAACAAATTTAGTAGCATTTCATTTCAGTAGGCCCTAGAGACAAGTGTTGTAAAACGCAGTAAAAAACAAGCAAACATATCAGATGATGTCTTCTTCTATATATTACCAGCCTAATAGTCGTGTATAGTCATAGTAAAGCGAGTGTTGTAAAACTCTTTTCTATCAACAAACTCGACTAGTCGATTTATAGCCAACACTAGTGTTGTAAAACTCAATCAAATCGAATATGTGGATGTTATGAAGAGATAGTGCTGCCAAATGCAGCCCAATGCATATGCACATGAAGCAAATGTCAGTCTACTTTGCCAATCTTTGCCACTATGCTCTCAGTTCGGTGTTGTAAAGAATCCCAAAGAATCTAGTGCTATAAAGAATTATTCAATTTGTGCTATTTGTAGGCAATTTTATGAAACTGCAATTTTATGCAATTTGAATTGAAAATAAATCAGTTAAATAGTACCTTAAGGTATCCGGCGGAAGTCAGTGTTGCTAAACGTTTCTGTTCCATCGCTGACTATCTCTGCCTATCTGTGTCTCTAAACTTGTTGATTTTAGTTTTCATCCCTATCTCTGTGCAATTATTCCAATTAGTAAGGTATTAACGAAAGTGTTCATATCATTCCAGTGTTGCAAAATGCAGCAATACCATTCTTACATACATAGATATCCCTTACAGCAGCTGCAGCCCTATTTGTGAAGCAGCGCAAATTATATTTTCAGCCGCTGCAGCTGCCGGCCCAGTGAGTTGCAGCTTATTGCCGGCCAGTGTTGCATAACGGCCTCGAACATGTTAAAACATTGTCAACGTCAGCGAAATAGAATCGCACTCAATTGCAAAATAGACGCTCAACGGTTCTTTGCTTCCTCATCGTCTTGCTCTCTTCACCATCATCATCATCATTAGCATCAACATCATCATCATTCTATATTCATTTGGAATTTCGCATTGGGCCGCGCAGCACGCTTTTGCTATTAACCACACCCACAAATCCTTCGCTGCGCGCTCTAAATGACCACAAAAGCTGCAAGCTGCAAGTTTGCCCGTTGCGCGTTGCTTGTTGCAAGTTGCGCTGCTCCAGTTTGGCATTTGCAAATTGCAACTGGAGGCTCGCGCCTCATAATCAGCTAAATGCATCATTACGGCTGCTGCTGCTGCTGGTGCAGGGCGTCTGGGTGGGCGGGGCAATGCTTTGTGGCATAGAGTGAAATTTTGATGGAACGCAATTTGTTGCTGCACATGCCACATGCCACATGCCACACGATGCTGTTGGAGCGGGGGCGGCGCACGGGCGCTGCTCATTAAATTTCCGCTCTCTTTGCAAAATGAAGTGGCTGCTGCTGCTGCTGCTGCTGCTGACGTCGCCGTCGACAGCGACTGCTGCGCCGATGGCAACTGCATTGGTTATGCTCTGCAAACTCATAAAATAACTGTAATTGTCGTAGTTTTTGCTTTGCGGCGCTGTTGCCACACTTCACTTGGCCAGGCATCCATCAGGAGCTGCCGCTGCTGCTGCTGCTGCGGCAGCGATTCCTCGGCTTTTACTTGTTGCCAGTCACGTTTTAATCTCGTTCTTCTTCTTCTCGTTGTTGTTGGCAGCTATCGCAAAAATCTTTGCAAGCTTTTTTTTGTTTTTGTGTTTTGTGCAGACAAAGCCAAGTGGATGACAAAGACAAAGCAAGAGAGAGAGAGAGAGAGACAGAGAGAGAGAGAGCGGCCGTGTGTGCGAGCGAGCTGGCAGCAGTCAAAACTCCAGTGGCTCTGGCAGCACCTGTTCCGCTGCCGTCCTTTGTCCGTCCGAGGAGGCATCCACCTGGACGGAGAGCCATTTGATGCGGCCGCAGCACGAACAAAACTGGGCACAAAGCAAATTTTCTGGTTCATTGCAAGCATTCAAACTGTAATCTGATACTGAGCTGAACGGGCGAGTGAGCGAGTGAGCTACCCCTTCCCCTCCTCTTTGGCACCCTGCTCGCCCTCGACTGCATTCACGTAACTAAAACTTTAACTGTAATCGTGGCCCATGGCTTCGGTTGGTTTGGGCTTGTGCCTGTGGATCGCATGTGGATGCCATTGTGCCAGCCGTGCAGGTTGTGGGTGACGAGGCTAATAAAGCTGTACTTGATATGCGATCCAGTTCCGGGAAAATGTTTTTGTTAAATGTTGCACATATAGAGAATGATGTGTATAATATATGCATGAAAATGCATGTGTATGTGTGTATATGTATGTGTAAGTTGTTTGACGAATTATACAAATTTCTTTAAAGTGCACTTTATCTCGTATAAATAGTTAATTCAATTCAACTTCTATTAAGCTTAAAACTCAACTGTTTTATAGTATACATATCTCGAATAGATAATAATAGATATGTGTTATGTATCTACAGCTCTTTTCACGTAAATAGTATCTAATCTGGGTATCTAATGTATACAATATTTTGAAAGCAATTTGCAACGAGCATTACATGAAATTATTTTCATGAATTTGACTTGGTTCAAGTCATCTAGCACGTTCATATCATTTTAACACTTTTCACTCCATCTATCTCATTCTCATTTCTCTTCCCCTCGCTAACTCGCTAATCATCTTTCAACGTATTATCATAAATCATCAACGCCATCAATCTTCATTCATCTACTCTACTCTAATTACACTTGTTTCTACGCCAACTAATCTGTAATCACAGTAGCATTTTAAATTCTACAGAATGTAATACTACTCAAAGTAAAATCTGTCATGAAACAAGATCTATATAGTATAGTTTCTAGTATGTATAGACTATTAGATATGTTCTTATTGAACTAACTAATGAGATTTATACATAAATATTCGTTTACAAAATAACTCCATATATTAAAAAATTACCTATTTCTTATTAATTAGAAGATTAAAATATTTCATTTGGGAGATATAAAATAAGTGTGTAGCATATATAGTTTATTGTACTACAAACATATTTTTCACATCCAAAGTTAAATATTCAAGTCTCCTAATTTATACATCTTATATAGCTTATTGTATATATTTTTATAGTTTAACTCATAGTCTTTCATGATTTTTCACAACTGCCTTCATTACAACTGAATCGATATGGCATAATTAAAGTTTTCCCTTAGTCACGCATTAATCAATTTATATGCTTATATGTATATGTATATGTATATGCATATCTAGCACGCCGAGTCCACTGCAACTGCTGCTGCTTCCACATTGTTCTTCTTCCACATTGAACTGCTGAACTGCATGATTAATCAGCTGATCAGAGTTGCGACATGGGTGGCAGCGCGGCCACCCTCATGGAGCAGGCCAGCAGAGCGAGCAGATGATCGTGAGAGCGAGAGAGCGCGCATGAAAGGGTAAAGCACGAGAGTCGTTGTGTGTGCGTGTGTGTGTGTGAGAGAGTGTGGGAGAGAGAGCTGCGGCGCTCTCGCGCTTTCCAATAGCAGCATTGGCATTGCAAATGAGTAAACTGCGACGCGTCGACGTCGACGTCGACTTCGAAGTCAACGTCAGCGCTGACGTTGTCAGATATTTGTGTTGAACTTTTACAGTTGCGTTGGGCTAAGCACAAACTAAAGATGAAGAGGCAATGTGACAGAGAGGAACAGGGTGGGCGAGAGATGTTTGGGGGGCTGCCATTGCTGGGGTCTGGGAGTCTTGATAATTATTGCAACATTGCCGCAGCAGCTGCTGTTGTTGCTGCGTGTGTGTGTGCGTCTCTATGTCTGTGTGTGTGCGTGTGCATCATATTTCGTTTTTGTTTATTTCATCTCTTGCTTCAGTTTTTGTTTTTGTTTTTGTTTTTAATGCTCTGTTGTCCGATGATTCAACAAGTCCAAGGCGTAAAAATAACAACAAACATAAAAAAAACACGAACAAACTTTGTTTTCCTTGTGTCTTTTTTTTTTTCTGTAAGCTCTGTAAAAACACTTAAAAATATTGTTATAAAAATATTTTTGTTAAACGCTGGCAGCGATTGAAATGAAAAGTTTTTATAGCGCACGCGATCTAGAAAATGTCGGCTATCAAATTTTTATTATTATTATATTCTCTACTTCGACTTTTATTTCCCCACTACTCTTTGTTTAATATTTTGATTTTTTGTTTGGAGTCCGAGAGACGACGAGGACGGCAAATTGAAAGCATTTTAATACCATTTCATAAGGTAGAGTGCTTAATTAATGCGCTATAGATAAAGATAGCGAGCTTTTGGCTGACTGAGCTGAGGAGGGGAATACAAGTTCTTAACGGTACTACAACTTGACCTAGCGACCAAGCCATAAAGAAATTCAAATGATTTGGGGAGAGTTGAGATGAGGTTGACACGCTGCTCAACTGTAAAAATGGGGATAGTTAAGAGCTGGAAACGAATTTGGTAATAAAATTTTCACTTTATATAGACATAAAACTGATGCAAATAATAAATAAAGGAAATGTTATTATCAATAAATTGTAATGAAAATTTACCCTCATAATATGATGAAAAATTGGATTGACGATAATGATAATAATAATGTTCTAAATAAATAATGAAATATTCAAATATTTGATATGCTTCGCAATGAACGAATATACCCGCTCAGTGACTTATATTGCAGTGTGACAACTGTAAACAAACGCCGATCGCAGCGACTTTTTATGCTAATTTCCCCAACGATCAACTGTTGTACGGCATTTCATTTGTATATCGATTTAATGCGATTCATATGCAAATCAAATGACGCGAAAGTGTCAATTGGTTATTTGTTGTTCTGGTTGAGGAATATGAATAAGGCCTACAGTTGACAAATTAGACCAATCTGAGAATATACATACATACATAAATTGTATTGTATTGTGTGTATGAGAAATGTGTGCAATAGATTTGCCAAATTCTGCAGATCTGGCAACACTCGTCACTCGATGACGATCGCCCGTCTGTTGATGGGATATCTTTGCTATGATTAAGAGCGCAAATTAAACCGTTTCCGTTTCTCCCACTTCTTGTCTTCTCTCGTATTTTGTGGTATTTTTCATTAGTTTTTACTGCCCACTGCTTCGTCGGGTACTTAGGGCAGCAGCTGCCTCTGCTGGTGCCTCTGGCTCTGCCTCTACTTCTGTCTCTTTCACCTCACCTACTGCTCTGCTCTTGCTCTTGCTCTTGCTAATTGCGCCGCGGCTTCGTTTCTAATTAGAACTCGTTGCCATATTGAGATCTTAGCTTAAAATCCACAATGTTTATCTTCTACTCCACCTTCTGCTCCTCCTCCTTCTCCGCTTCGCATTCGGCTCAGTTGTTGCTTGTTCTGCTCTGCTTTACTCTGCTACATGACGTCAGTCTAGTTGCTGCTTCTGCTTCTGCTTCTGCTTCTTCTTCTTCTTGTTTTTATAACTCTTATTGGTCTATTAATTGACCGCGGCAAGCTGCGTGGCGCAGCTTTACAGCTAATGCGCTCTCTTTCCAGTGCAGTCGCTGTCGCTGTCGGCGTTGACGTCCACGTCGCAGCTTTTGCAATGGGCCGCTGCATTTTGTTGTTGTTTTTGTTTTGTTGGTGCTTTGGGGTGGGTACCGTTTGTTTGTCAGTCGCTGTCATCCAATGGCATCCACAATGCGTTCCACACGCGCCACAGCGTAAAAGTAGCTTAGCAGGTTTTTCTGTTTCGGTCTCTTTTTTTTTTTTTTTTTTTGGTATTTTGTTTTTGTTTTCTTTGTTGCGCTTTTTGATCGCCCCGTTGTTGCTGTTGTTGTTACTGTTGCTGCACTTTCATATTTTGTTTTTGTGTTGCAGTTTCTTGTTATCCCATTGTATGCAGAGCTTTGTTAATAACAGCTGCTGTTAATGCTGTTGCTGCTGCTGCTGCTGTTGTTGTTGTTGTTGTCACTGTTGTTGTTGTCACTGTTGTTGTTGCTGCTGTTGCTGCTACATTTTGTAGCTGACTTTTATCATAAATATTTCAACGCCTTTGATTAGTTGCTGCTGCTGCTCCTTTCACCAGCTCTTGGCTACATAGAATTGTGTAAGCAGCAGACACAGACACACACACACACACACACACAGACACACATTGGCACACATTTGAGGCCCCTTCGTGTTGCCACTAAATTTATCTCAGGGCCTCGCCCCAGCTCAGTTCACAAATCAAACAGAAATTGCAGTGGACAAATTAAAAATTCATAAAACGCCCAAAACTAAAAATCAAATTCTCTAAATTCTCAACAACAACAACACAAGCACAAGCACAAACACAAACAATAATAACAATAACAATAAAAACTATAACACCACCAACAACAACAACAACAACAGCAACAGCATAAAACTGTATATCAAATAAAATCCCTAATAATAAAATACAAAAATCCGATTTACATTTACACAATTTATGAACGCATGTCGCAGGCCATAGAAACATATATACATACATATATGTGTATATATGTATGTATATGTGTGTGTGTATATATTTATTTAGATAACTTTGCTTATCGCCTGCACTGCTGCTGCTGTTGTTGTTGTTGTTGTCGCTATGGAACGCCGCGCCGTCTGGCATTTTGATGTGGGCGTCGCGGCGTGGGCGTGCCAAAGTGCGCAGGCCTTGAGTTATATAGTCGTCGCATAAACACAAACTCACACACACACACACACACACACACGTATGCGGGATGTGGTTTCAGTTTCGGATAGCGGCACAGTGCTGCTGTCTCAATGCCAACAACAACAACAACAACAACAAGCAGCAGCAACGTCTCAACGACCATTCAAACTCTGTCGAAATCAATTTGCTAATGTTGTCACCAGGCGGGCAACATTTGGCTGGATGGATTCGCAAATGTACCTACAAAAGTCGCCTGGTCATGCCATGCCACCCTTAAACCAACCTCCCCCCACCCCCCAACGGGCAATTACAAAAGGCAAAGAGCAAAAACTGTAAACGTTAAGCGCGGCACGCAGCAATCGCATTCATTGCAGTCGCAGCAGCCGCAGCAACAATACGAAATCAATTACAGTAAAGCCCCGTGTGGGTGGCTATAATGGGGAGGGGGCGGAGAGGGGCGAGTGAGCGTTGCGCACGTGCCAAGCGCAACGCCAATAATTTGTTGTAACAAGCGAACACAAGCACCGAAGTCACCACCAAAGCCGCTTCGGTTCCCTCATTGAACACACGAGAGAATTTGAAAAATTACTAAACACATAACGGTATGCCATATACATGCATACATATAGTGTGCTACCCCTAACAACAACAAAAATAAGTATAAAATGATTTTAAAATGCAAAAAAAAATATATATATATATACAATATGTGTGTGGGCCAAGCTAGTCTTTGCCTGACTACGCAATGCTCTGTTAAGAGGGACTTAGAGTGAAGCGTTTAAATATAAAATAATATAATAATATGAGCTATCAGATCTATGCAGAGCAGTTGCTTTAAAGTCTGGTCCAGTGACTCTAAAAACCTTAGGAGATATGTCTCAGTTCTTCAATTGCATCAGTGACTCTAAAGCCTCAAGAGATATGACTTCTCTAAAGGTCCATCATAAATGAGTTAGAAATAATTTTGTTTACCTTACAACTCATACATAATGACTCTAAAACTGTGAGACGGGAATTGAAAACTGTCTTAAGAGCAATCAGTAGTAGCTCAATGAATCTAAAAGGGTTTTAGACTTAGGCTATATATTATATATATGAACCACTAGGTTAAATTTCCATTACCTGATGTGACTGCACAACAATGACTTCCAAACCGGGACTGCTATACCATGACTGTCAAACTTTTTTCTGAAGAGAATTAAACATTGCAATGTTTAAAGATATTGCTAATATGGAAATATTCCATTGATATAGAAATACTCCATTAAAATAGAGAAATATTCTATTAAAATAGAGAAATATTCCATTAATATAGCTTCGCAACTGTAACTCTAGTGATGCCAGAACTGTACAAGTTTGGTATTCGAAGACGCCAAAGCTTTACTTTAAGGAATTCACTTACTTTACAATTCCACTGTCTCTAAAACTGTAATTCAGCTATGCTTCCGCTACTGTCGAAGCCAAACTTAAGTCAAAAATCTATTAAAAAACTTTACGATATTATCTAGAAAGTAAGCCGCAAAGCTAATATGCCCAATTATGTATTTAGAAATACAACATATAAAGAAAAGCGGACAAAAAAGAGGAAAATGGTAAAATGAAAATGGAAAATGTGAAAATATTTTGCTGTGCAAGTTTCGAGCGCATAACTTTGGCTTTTTCGACTAAGCGAAACTCGAAAGTTGATTGCATTCCACTTATGGGGAAAATAGTTTGGGGGGTCTAACGGGGCCTCACTCAATGGGAATTTTCCCCCACGATGCGTGTACAGACGCGTGTGTGTGTGTGTGTGTAAGCCTAAGCGATAATCATTCATTAATCATTCATATGCAAATATGAATCACATTCATGGTAGTTGTGCAAATGCGATGCCAAGTGATTCGATTCATCACAGTCACACTTAGCTGAATCGAATGAATGCACTTGAATGCACAATGAATGTGTGTTTGCTTTTAAATGAATAAGAGCAGTCATTTATAAGTTGGGCATTGGATATCGAGCATAAATCAATATGAATGTGAATTTCAATATGAATTTCAATGCGAATGTGAATGTGGATATGAGTGAGAATATGAATCTGAATAATAATATGAATATGCATATGATTATGTATATAAATATGAATATGAGTATGAATGTGATTACATGCTTTATGTATATGAATGTGAATATGAATATAAATGGGAATGTGAAAATGAATATGAATATGAATATGAATATGAATATGAATATGAATATGAATATGAATATGTATATGAATATGAATATGAATATGAATATGAATATGAATATGAATATGAATATGAATATGAATATGAATATGAATATGAATATGAATATGAATATGAATATGAATATGAATATGAATATGAATATGAATATGAATATGAATATGAATATGAATATGAATATGAATATGAATATGAATATGAATATGAATATGAATATGAATATGAATATGAATATGAATATGAATATGAATATGAATATGAATATGTATATGAATATGAATATGAATATGAATATGAATATGAATATGAATATGAAAGTGAATGTAAAATAAATATGAATATGAATATGAATATGAATATGAATATGAATATGAATATGAATATGAAAGTGAATGTAATATGAGGATGGAACTTAAAATAAATACGTAAATATATGAGTATAAATATGACTATGAATAGTTGACTTTAAGAGCTTTTAAAGAAAACAAAATGTTCTGAAATTTGTAGAAAATTAGTTTGAGTACATCCATTCATACATATAAACATATAAACTATTCAGTCTTTATATCTGTACATTCTCCATGTTCTTCAGACCTTTCTTTGTATACACATTTAATAGCCCTCAATAGCCAATAAATGAATAGAGAATAGACTTTGATAAATAAATATTCATAGCGAATCGGTTAATTGAGCTAATTTATGGCGCCCATTTGGCTTCCCAATTGGGTTGGCATTCTTATATAATTGTGCTTCATTGTCGGCATTTTCAGTTAACGGTGCCCATATGCAAACGCAAATGGCAATCGAGTTAAGCCGAGCTTCCCAATTTGGCCTTGAAATCGAACACTATCAGTCAATAGCAACAGCAACAGCAACAATTGTGAACTACAATGGAGCAGCTGCCCCCATCGCCAATGGGTTCCATAACTCAGATGAAGAAATAAAAGTCGAAACGCGATTCGCATTTCGCTGGGCTCTACCCCCCTTTCTCCCCTCCCCCCCTTCCCACTTGGCTCTACCAATTGTGGAAATTGTGCTCAACTAGCCCAAGTTTGGCTGACAATTTGTTGACAATTGCGTTTCACACTTTGCATAGTAATCAGACGTAAACAGAAATCTTAACTCTAACTCCTGCACACATATTGATACAGTGCCTAGGCACGATATATGTATGTACACTGGGTCGTGTATGTCGGTGCGTATGTATTAAATATGTGCACATGCAATCTAAGCAAATTAAATATTTGCAATGTTCGACTAGCTGTTACCCCTCAAGCATGCTCAACTAATTGTCAAGCAGACAGACAGTGCGTTTTGTATGTATATGCATATGAATACCTGAAATAAAACTGCACATACACTGAGTATTGTATGTATAGTTTTATAAGTTGTTTGGCAATTTGTTGATGCTTAGCGAAAGTTTTAGAATATTTTATGGATATGCTATTCGCCAATCTGGTTCAAAATACATATCCATAAATTGAACTCTAGGAATAGAACCTTAATGGTATGTGGAACCCTTCGCTTGTTCATCTCATTATTTTGGCGACTTGATTCGATTTTATAGGATTTCTGTTTATGAAACGGTGCCAGCCTCATTTCCTATAGATAGCTTAGCAGATCACATGGAGATCGTTTTATACTTTGTTGGCTAACTATTCGTAGACGTAAACTTTCATCATGTATTTTCATTTAATTGTATTTTTATATATATTTCTCAATTAAAATTTTTTTTTTTTAATTTTTTTAATTTTTTTTTTATTTATATATTTTTAATTGATTTTTTTTTATTTATTTTTTTTTATTTATTATTTCATACAGTCTAATAACTTATATTATAAATTTTTGTATAAATACATTCATACAGTTTTTGAAGTATCGTTTCGTTGCTTTAAAAAGGCTTCAGTTTAAAGTCCCATCTAGCAGTGGGACCATCATATCCAATTCTTAGAATACACCCAATTACAGGGTATAGCTAGTAGTTGTGCTGTTATGGAAAACAAATAGCGGCACTTGGGCGCTGTTTCTGTTTTTAACTTTTTGCTGGGGGTGAAATACAAAGTAGAAGACGAGACAGAAGACGACGACGAAGCTGATGAAGAAGAAGGAGCAGCAGCAGCAGCAGCAACAAAATGTAGACGACAATATATTTCATGCGGAATTCTGTCCCACGACGCGACGTAGCGAGCGAGCGAGCGAGCTGAGAAAATGAATCATGTTGTGAATGCGAATGAATGTTTTGAAATCGATTCGAATGAAATGTCTAAAACACACCTAACCATATATATATATATATATATATATATATATATATATGTATATATGTTTTTATATATGAACATATATCGGGCACGAACATTGCATTTGATTGCAAATTGCAATTGTAATTGGGTTTCCAATTGTTGTAATTGACTTTGGTTGTTGTTATTGCTATTCTCATGGTTGTTGTTGCTGTTAATGTTGTTCTTGTTGTTGCTGCTGTGTGGTTGCAATTCGAGTAACAACAACAGAAATGCGACATTAATTACAAAACGCTTGCGATGTTTTCATGTCGCGTCTCATTGCAACCCCCTCCGCTCCCTCTGCGCCACATGCCTCACTCAATATCCAGGCGAAGCACCCGCCCACATGCTGCGACTGACCCCTCCAACAAGCAGCTGATAAATTGCCAATGCACGACAAAGAACAACAACAAAACCAACAACAACAACAACAGCAACAGCAACAAATACACAGCCAAGTCGTGAAAGTTACGAAACTGCATTGATAACGAATGAAAATTTAAAACACGTGCGAGGGCAATAGCAATCGGGGAAGAGAGCGAGAGAGCGAGAGAGAGTGAGTGAGTGAGTGACATGAAATATCGCAACCAATTGGCCGATTAAATCGCAAAATTGAGAATCGAATCGGAGGTATGATTAATGCCTGTGAAATGTGAATGAGCCGCTAATGCGAAGCACAAATAAAGACATAGAATGAAACATCGTCGTAGACATAGCAAAAACAAATCGGGAAACAATCATAATCAATTTCAAATAAACTTAGTATTTATAAGAGCAGCTAAAACCTGTTTAAGCCTCGTCCATGTATGTATATGTGTGTGTGTGTGTATTTAAGTGATAGCTGTGATCATGATGAAACATAGAATGAGGGAATTTCCTATCAATATATATACAGAGAGTGCATCAGAGCTAGCTGACACAGAACAAAGAAAATATTGCCCTAAATTGCAGAGTACAAAAAAAAAAAAAAACATAGAAACATAAAGTATGGATGACAATCGAAATAATTTACAGACTTATAGAGCAACAGCATATGAAACATGGAAAGGGAAAATAAATAAATATTAAAAAAAACATAGAATATAGAAATTGAGTACCAATAAGTGCATAGTATGGGCCATTGGTACTTTTAAATATAGAAATAGAGAACTAGAACTAATGAACTAGCATGACAAAAACATAGAATATGTAGAATCATAGAGAATGCTCTAAAGAACAAACATGACAAAAACATAGAATGTAGACTTGAGTAGAATATCATACAGCTATAATATCAAATAAACAGAATAAGGGCAAATATCATATGACATGAATATAATATATTGTCACATTCATCACCAAAAACAAAAAACTTATCAAAAACATAGAAAATATCATAAAATAATGGAATCATATAGCTACAATATCAAATTTTGAAAGGACAAATGCCAAATGATACTCAGAACAAATCAAAAGCATAGAAAATATTATAGAATCATATAGCAGCTCTATCAAATGAACAAAATTGGAACAAATTCCATAAAGAGACTAGAAACCATCGTATAGAACATTTCATAGAATCATCCATAGCCTCAATATGATATGAAGAGAATAAGGACAAATGCCATTAATGACTCTATGAGCAATGCCTTTTATAGTTTTTATTGCAAAATGCAAATATGTCCATACATATATCCATAGTCCATAATTGTGATCCAATTATGAATTTGATATACATGCGCCGCCTTTAAAGGCAAATATAAAAACAATGCCCATGTGTGAATTATATTGAAATTTATTCACAATTACAAATATGTATTTCGATTTATTGCTTATGAATGGGCTTTAACGATAAGCGGAAAGACGACCGCAAAAAGCAAATATCTATATGACGAAATATGTTTGTAAATGTGTGCGTATGTGTGTGCGTGTGTGTGTGTTTGTGCGTATAAATAAATTTAAAATTCAGTGAAGCACAACGACGCAAAATGAAACCCACTTTGTTCTCGGCCTTAGAGATGACTCGCGACTCGACCCAGCGAGCGCTCCATCATATATTTTTTTTGTGTATTATTATTATTTTTGCTGGGGTTTCTTTTCAATTTCTTTTGATGTCAAAACATCGCAAGCAATACAGATGAAAGATGGAAAAAAATGGAGAAAAAAAAAAAACAGTAGCAAATGTTTATAATTGCTTATCACTAGAAATTGTTGTTATGTGACTCTCTCTGTGTGTGTGTGTGTGTGTGTGTGTGTGTGTGTGTTATATGTGGGGCACTCGCCCAGCTCGACACATAACTTGACCGACTCGACTTCCTTTCGGGTAATTCAAATGATGTCCATGCCTATAAAAAGACCCACTTAGACCATGAAAAAAAAAAAAAAACTCGAAATGAAACGTAAATATGTACATATATAAATATATGTGCATAAGTAAACAAAAAGAAAAAAAAGAAATATTTTTCCATATTTTCAACAAAATGAAATGGATACTTGCCACACACACACACGCACACACAGATGCGTTGCGGCAACAGAATTATTGTTAAAAGTTCATAAAGCCAGCTATAAAATACAAGAAGACAAAATAAACATTCTTAAGCAGCAGACAACGCACTGCAAATGCTCTAATAAACAAATCGAATCATGGGAAATCATTTATTAAATGAATTTGTAAGAATTCAACAAGCTCAAACATGTTGGGCGAAGATGCAAGAAATAAAAGTGTTGAAGTAATTTATTTGAATAGAAAATAAATTTTATACAAATATTATATGCAATATTTATAATATCTGGCTGATCTGGCACTAACATATTTTGTTTACAATGTTGAAAGTGGATGTCAAATTTTGACAGCCGCTTAATCAAACATACAATTGTTAGCACAAATATTGTGCATGCCGCAATTTGCTTGGCTTGGCTCATGTCAAAACTTATCTAAACAAAATCTTTAGGCCAAAAAATACAAACTAGAAGAAAACCTTGAATTTTGGATGTCAGCATCGAGATGAACTTTAAATATATGTGCATATATTTGTAAATATGTGTCATGGATATACAAAATTATAGATGAGCATAGAAAGCAGAGAATATTGCTGGCTATAGATCGTATGTGTGATAGCTTAATGAAGATGTTTGTGGCAGATGGAATTTTGGTTGTGTATTAAGTAAAATAACTGTCAAAACTATTGTTGACTGCTTGACATAACTTGCTAAATATATGAAATAGGAAATATAGATAGATGTATATATAATATATTTGTCATAGATTTCATGCTTGCATGATAGAGTTTCCTGTCTATGAAGATATAGATCAGTTGCTCTTAGACCAAAAATGTTTATCTATATTAAGTCAGTGGACCGTCAAATATTCGAATAACTGGCTGTCAATACGTTTTCAATTTATAAAAATGATAATATTGATGTAAAACATACGATTTATAGAATATCCCTTGATAAAGTTCGATTCGATCAATTTATAGATCAGTCAGGTGGGATTGATCTTTAACTTGCAGATCTTCAAGTCTAAGTTAACTGACTGTCAAACCAAATGTTAATTATTTGACAAATCGTGCTCAATATCTTAAGGAAAAGTTTGATATTATTCAAACATATATTCCATAGATCCTAACTCTGATAACTCTGATAGCTGAAGAAGTGTGTCTAGCTAACATATATTCGTTAACTGTCTGACAAACTGCCTGACATAGCTGTCATACCTCTATCTAAAGAGAGAAAGAGAGAAAGAGAGGGAGAGCATTACCGTATCCGAAAGCCGCCCCGGCCAACGACACCAACCGCAGCCCAGTTGGCTGAGTGTTTGACAAGCAGTCGACACTTGGAGGCGTGGTGGCGAGGGGCAGGCGGTTTAGCAGGTGTTGCCGGTGGGCTGGACTGTGGGCGGGTCTGTTGTGGAATCTATATGTCTCTAAAAGCGTCGCACGGTGCACGTCACATAATATCAGACCAGACAGAGACCACACATCAGCCCCAGCCCACAGCCCCCCCCAGCGCCTGTCCCAGTGCGTTTGGGACTGCTGTTTTTATTAGTAATAACATTTTGAAAGCCTCGAAACAGGGTCGTTAAATTAAAATTCATGCATTGAGTGCTGTGCGAGTGTCGAGTGGGATATACGATATGCGATATGCGTTACGCGATACCTAAACCCGGCTGCAGCCCACACACAGCAGCAGGTAGGCGGGGGGAGGGTGGCCAGGCGTGGCTGGGCGCTGATAGCAAATGCGAGCAGAGTTTTGCGGTGCGCCGTATTAAATATCGAATTCAATAAAACTGATTGACACATGTCTCGTGTCTGTGTGTCTGTGTGTGTGTATGTTTGTCAATCGAGCTGCAAGCGTGGCATGTTGCAAGCAACTGCTGCTGCTGTTGTTGTTGTTGTTGTTGTTGTTGTTGTTGTTTTGGTAGCATCAAATATGAGAGTTTTATCCACAGCATTACGATGTACTAAACGTAAACTTTACAGCATGTCGCAGGAGCTAACGAGCAACGTGACCAACTCAATGGACACCATGGAGGACACGTCCAAGGTGGAGGTGATTGTCTATACCAAGTCGGACAAGACGCTCAAACAGAATATGAATGCCAAGGACGATACGCTGCGCAAGCGTACCTCATTGATCATAGTGCCGCAGCAGGTGGACGATCTGCTCGATGCGGCGGCAGTGCAACAGCAGGAGCAGCGGCAGGAGCAGCAGCAGCAGCAACAACAACTCCAACTGCAACATCAGCAGCAACAGCAGCTCACAGAGAACGGCAATCGCAATTCGATAGCCAGCATGGATAGCTGCGTCTCCACCAATACCAGCCAGAGCAATCAGTCGAGCGTCAGCTCCAGCTCGAGCACCAGCTCCGAGGATGCCCATGCCGCCTATCAGGATCTGCAGAATGGCAATGGAGCCGATGAGCTGGCCGCCATGCATTCGCCCGGCTGCTCCAGCACATCGGAGTCGACATCCTGCAGCAGCTCAGTGGATTACTCGCTGCGCGAACAGCTCCACAACTATGCCAATCGCAGCGAGGAGCAGCTGAAGTGCATCAATCACCATGAGCTGCCCACTGCCGCCCAGCTGCTCAAGGGCATGAGTCTGCCCATGGAGCAGGCGGCCAGTGGAGCGGCCGCCCATTGTGATGCGTTGCTCAGTCCGCAGGAGGTGCCGCTGGGTCGCCGTTACGCCGAGGTGGCACAGTTCAAAGGTCACAGCAAGGCGAGGTGAGAACTCAAATGCAACTGCGACTGAAATACTCTCTCTCTCTCTCCCTCTCTCTCTCTCTCTCTGAAATCTCATTCTCAACTCAGAGGAGAGCTCCCTAGACAGCTTTTAATTTCCATTATTGTATCAATTATTATTTTTAATTTATTCAATTGCTTTTAGTGCACGTTTTGTCTTCACTTTATTCATTTGATATGTTTCATTATAAAGTTTTCCCTCAGCTCTGTTGAAATTTGCCTTTTGGGATTTTACAGCGCTTTAACTTATTTCTCTCTCTCTTTCTCTCTCTCTCTGTCTGCCTCTCTCTGTTTTGTGCAAATCCCTGAAGGCTAATAGAAAAAGTTTTTAGTGCATTTTGTTTTCATTTCAGCAACATTTAACCTGCAACTCAATTGACCTTTAATTGGTTTTTGTTGTTAAATTAGATTTGTCTTTTAATATAATGAAAACTTTGATATAATATGAGTTTGGCCATATTTTAGTCGAATATATGTGGGCGATTTATTGCTGGTAGCCTTGGTCCTTCTCAGTCATTCTGTTCATATTTTTCCGCTTGCCTCCAGTCTCTCTCCCTGCACGTGCTGCCCTTTTATTGTCTCGTCACGTGTTCCGCCACTTCAGCAAAGCCGTATTCGATTTTAGTGTTCATTAACATTCTACTCAAACAGCATTATACAGCACTGTCTCTAGCACTGTTATAAATATGTATAAGGGGCGCTCTATTCCAATAATAATTCATTTCAGATATATTTCATTGCTCATTCGTCAGAAATATATATTTTTCTTAGTAATCCCTCAAAAATATATCCGATAATTCGAAATGGCAAAGGGATCAGTTTTTTTTTTTTCAAATTATCTATAATTATCTAGAACGAATTTTCTTTTCAAGGGGTTAGAATTTGTTTTCGATTTATTGCGATTCTCGATTTATCGGGGTAAAATTTATCGAGACTCGACTGTATTTTGTTTATAAAACGTTCTATTCCAATAATAATCATTTCTCCGAACACATCTGGTTAATTCACCAAATAAATGCAGTAGAATCCGGTTAAAATGACTCCGTTTATAGCGTTTACATGGATATAACGACAATCCATTCAGCATCGGTTGAACCGGATTCTACTGCATTGATCATTTGCTTCCTTCTTATAATTTTATCGCCGACTTATCCAGAACGATATAATTTATTTCGATTTATCGCGATTTTCTATTTAGCGGCGTACAAATTATCGAGACTGTACTGTAACTTGATCTTAATTTTATTTTTCATTTCATTGAGGGTTTGAAATGTATTTCTATCTGAGCTCTGCCTTTAGCTTGTATGACTTCCGATTACAACATCCAGTTTATAATTTTAAATTAGCTTAGGGTTACCACCTTGATCTCCCCATCCCCTTGGCCCCACTGTCAGCTCGGTTAACTCTACTAATTCTCTATCCCTGTTCAAGTCTTATCTCTTAGCGCAGCTCTCGGCTTTGTCTCCTACCTGCAGCTCATTTGAGCCCTAACCGAGTGCTTCCTACTTTCCAGCACCTTAAGCTCGCTGCTATCAGTTCAATCTGTCTGCGGTTCATTTTGCAGCTGCTACACATACACATCTATATCATCATATCAGTGTGGCATCTCTCTTTGTTTTCGCTAGCTGTCTCTTTCTATTGTTATATCGGTATTCCAGCATTTTGCTGGCACGAGCACGAGCAACGGCATTGTTTCGATACCCTTGACGTGCTTGAACTAAACGATGTCAATTGCTCACTCAACTTGAGCAGCGCCAACTAGCCCCACCCAAAGACCCCCCACCCGAAACCCTAAATAACTAAGCACTATTTGCAGTCTGCCGCTGCGGCCAGCCTCCTTGGCATCTCGCTGCAATCCCATCGCCTTGGTTGTCGTCTTGCTGCACATGCATAATACACAACTTAATTAGTATTATAACTTTATAGCACTCTCGAGGACGACGACGACGCGAGAGTGAGAGAGTGAGAGAGCGAGCGAGCGAGCGAGTGGGCGAGACCGCAAGCAAACCCACTTTTTGTTCCTCTTACTCCTTGACAGTCGGAGTCGGAGCTGAGCTTGAAATCTAATAATGGCACATTCCATACACGCATTGCCATTGCCACATTACCATATCAAAAACGACGACGAGTGCGACTCCAACTCCAACTCCAACTCCAACTCCGGCTCTGACTCTGACTACGGCTTGTGCCTGCCCCACGGGCACAGACAAGTCCCTCGGCAACCCTCGGAATCTCTGCGTATGTGGCTCAGCCATGCATAGCTCAAAAATGCAACGGTTCTTTTCTATATATATAGATATGTATGTATATACATATATGTATGTATGTATGTATATATATGCATATATTGTACATATTGCGTTGTTTATGAACTTTAAACGTTTGTAGCTCGCACTCATTCAGAATACTTTAGCTCTCCCCCTCTCTCTCTCTCTCTCCCTCTCTCACTCTCTCAGAGACCGCTGGAGCATTGTCAATGCAAGGTACTCTATGGATTAGTACGGCAATCCACTTCACATCCACTCGACTGTCGCCCATTCGCCCCTCCTCTCTCTCTCTCTCTCTCCCTCTCTCCCTCTCTCTCTGCTCTGCCATTGACAACTATGTTGAACTTTTTGAGAGCTGTCACAACTAATTTGCATAGACCCAACCATGCACCCACCCATCCACACCCACACAGACACACACACACACACACACACACACACACATGTTTGGCTTCAGCTGTGTGTCTCTGTTGCATCGACACCAGGAGCAACACGCTCAACTTCTCTGCACTAAACCCGTTGTCTGCATATTGTTGTTCCATATTTGCTTTTTCTGCAGCTCTGCCTGAATTTGGTTTTTGTCTTGTTTTGGGCTTTGATTTGCATTCAGTACTTTTGTTTAGGGTTGGGGGAGGGGCTAACAAATATTCATGATGGCCACAACGTTTTTTTTTTTTTTTTGCCACGAGGAAAATATTTTTGTGCGCAGCTCTGATTGAGAATGGCTTGGAAAATGCTGGAATTTTCATTTAAGCCAGAGCACGCCCAAGCTTCGATGGCATGTGAATACAGAAATGAGAGTGCTGCTTGAACCTGCACGACTAAGGAGTTACCCTGTATTGAAATGATTTGTACTCTAAAATCTATATGGACTTATATCTGTATTTATAAAGGAAGCCTTTTGATCTGTTGTTTGCTGAGCTTGCTCGACTTGAAAGTACCCTAACCATTTTCCATTTAATTGTATTGATTTGATTTTTGAACTCTTTTCAGCTGGGGTTTCTCTTTGTATAACTCTAAATTATAGAAATACTCTTGTTGAGAATATTCTTGAGTGTTTGCTGAGCCTGTACAACTAGTAAATACCCTGTCCTACTTTATTAACCTTGTTTTGGTTTGCTTACTGAGCAGATTTTCGCTTGGGTTTTGTTTACTATATTTTATATATATTAAAATACAGAAATATTTTATTCCAGTAGCATTTGTATAATATTTATATAGAGCAAACTCTTTGAATATTTTAAGAACTTCAGCGGAAACTTTAGAAATGGCATATCAATTCTCAAAATGTTTAAGTATACTGAAGATTAGTTCTCCATTCTTGACATGTCTATCGTATATAAGAAGCGCTTAATTATATTATAATATTATATGCCAATGTATAACTATATAACATCATGAAAATCATGAAAGTTTGTTATAAATCTTTGCCTGTGCTTGTCTCCACTCCCATCGACTCCCATCCAATGGCTTACAGGGTATTTCCACATATTTCTGTAGACAATCACATTAAGCATTTAACGTTGATTCATGTTTTCATTTTGTTGTCTATCTATTTCATCTGTTTCTCGCATGTATCAGGCGGTTGACGGGCTCTCTGTGATTGCTCGTTGAGCAGTGCCCAAATGTCTAGACTTGCGAATCGCTAGTCTTCTTTCCATCATATCTGGAGAACCATAACCTAAACTGCTAAATTGCCATCCGCTAGTCTCTTGCATAACTTGACCTAGGCCTCGGCCATAATTGCCCTAGTCCCCGTCCTTGATGCGCCAAACCCAACCACGATTCGACGTCGTCGTCCACTTTGCCACATTTTATCTTAATTGCCATGCGTTGGCAATTTACATGCGGCGCCACAACAAAATATATGTTGCATAAATTCTTCACTTGGCAAACAGTTGTGGGTCGCGAGCGACACGCTCGCCATATCCTTCAGCCACACAACTCAGCTACTAGATGCTCTGTAATTTTTTATTTTCAAAGTGGGTCGATTGTGATACGAAAAATCGATCATGATTCAGCATGGCATTTGAAACTTAAGAGATCAGCTTCTGTATAATATATAATAATAAATAGCAAATATAATTTATAAAATAAACAAATATATAGAGTATATATATTTCGTTGGAAAATATGTATTAGCATTTCTGAATTACAGATTTCGATATTAGATTTAAAAAAAAAAAAAAATTAATAAAAAATTTTGTAGAACTTTTTACGATAATTTAATAAATATTTTTGTTATTTATTTTTTGTTTGTGTTTCAATAATGTAAGGGGAAAGTCTTATTTTTGTATTATTTTTATATGTTTATCTCATAAATATTTTAGTTAATTATTTTAATTTGTGCTCTGATAATAGTAGAGAAAAATCATTTTTCTTATTATTATTAATATTTTGTATGTTTATCTCATAAATATTTGTATTATTTATGTTAATTTGTGCTTTAAAAATATGTATAAAAAATACATCTTTTTGAATGATTTATTATTATTTATTATTTATCCCATAAACATGTTTTATATTTATATTTATTTGTTCTTTACCAATATTTTTTAAAATATTTTTTTTTTTTTTTATATATAATATATATATATATTTTTTTTTTACAATTACCTCACAAACTTTTTGATTTGCTAATTTTATTTCGCTTTTCGTATTAAATATTAAAGATAAATCTTTAAAAAAAAAAAATAGTTGGGTTAGTTAAAAACTAATATGAATAAAATATAAGCTAATAAGTATATGTCTATTATTAATATTAGTATATTTTATTTGTTATTGTTAAATCAACCAGATTATTTCTTTAGATTTTCGTATGCTTATTGCATTTCTTGTTTAAGTATTTTTACCATATTTTATACAATATTTTGTGCAATTGCAGGGTATATTTTGGTCATGCAACTCTGTCGTTTTTGTGCATTTCCTATTGTTGCCTTGCATCGTCGCTTGTTGGCTTTTCAAATATGCTTAGTAATTTATGCGTGCTTCAGCTTCGAATTCTTGTACCTTTTGTCAGTTTGCTATGGCACCTTGGCTTGGTTGTTACGAAATCTAACTTTATACATATGTATGTGTATATACATGCAGAGATGTTTATATATACATACGTATAAAGCAGTGTGTGTTATGATTGTGGGATAAAAAAAAACTGTTTGAATTAGTTGTTGCTTTTACAGCAGTTTTTATTGCAGAATAATATATTAAATAATATCCTAAAGTTTAATATTTGATATTTCATTTTGTTAAAGTATTAGGAATTTGTATCATCAAAAAAATGATATGTGTCTATATATGCCTAAACAGCACTGTATGTTGATTTACAAATTGTGCTGTTTAGTTAGAAAAAGGAGAATCATTTGTAATTATTTTTTGCTATAAACTTTCTATAGTCTAGGGTATTGCCAAGTCTAACATGCCTTCTGTTAGCTTCTTCCGTTTTTTTTTTTTTTTTTTTTTGTCTTATGGCATGTCCTTGGCTTCTGCATAAATTCACAGCGACCCGAACTAATTCCTCTAAGTGTTTTATTATCCGTTGCGTGTTTTAGCTGCTGTTGTTGTTGTTGTTGTAGTTGTTGTTGCTTGTTTGTGTTAATTTGACATGATTATGTCAGAATGTTTGACAAGTTGTCATATGGCGTAAAAATGCTTGAGTACGCCGTATTGGCTTGCAACTTTTTCTTGGCTCGATAGAGGACCTTCGTCTTTTTTTTTTTCGGGGGGGGGGGTGGGGGTGGTGTGACTGAGGCGCTGCGTCATTGTGTGCGTCCTTGAGGCGGGCATTATAGAGCGCAAGCGGAAGCGGAAGCGGAAGCACATGCCAACCCCAAAGTTTCAGAGTCATTTCTTTCTTGCTTTTCGCTGCCTGCCTTACTTCCATTCTGTTTGCGATTCTTGTGGCAAATTCATTAATAACATTTGTGCGGCAAGTTTTCTTCTTTCTTTCTTTCTTTTTTTGCTTGCCTGCCCCGCCCACGTGCCGCCTGCTGGCAGTGTCTAGTAATATATTGTTAAAATGGCGTAAAATTGCCAGCTTTTTGGGCGTCAGTTTGTGACACGCTCCGTGGGCGTCCTTGCAGATGCTGGAGAAGGCAAAAAAAAAAAAAAAGGAGATATAAATATATAATATGTATGTATGTGTGTGTGTGTGTGTGTGAGTGTTTGTATCTAACATGTTTATGGAAGAGGGCAGGCAAAAAGAATGTGTCGCAAATTAACCTTTTGACAGCCCAGCCTCGAGCCTTGGGAGTTGACAAATGGAGCTGCTGCTGAGGCAGTGGCTGACTGAGCTGGAGCCAGAGGCAGCTGCCACGAGCTAATGAAGTGGGAGCTAATTTAAATAGATCTCTAGCAATTGGACATTGGACATACAATACGTATTCAATGTTACTTATCGCATTTCTATTTGTCTTTGCAGATCCAATGAACAGCAGCTGACGTCGGCTGCTGCTGCAGTGGGCGTGGCTGCGCCACTAACCGATAAAACAGAAGCTGTTGTGGCTGCGGTCAAGTGCAGCAACAATGGCAACAACAACAACAACAACCACAACAACAACAGCAGCAACAACAATGGCAATGGCAGCAGCTGCAATAATGCTGCGCAACAGTCACAAAAATCTCAGCTGCAGCAATCGAGCAACAACAGCAACAAATTAAATGGCCAATCAAATCTCAGTTCGAACAACAACAACAACAACAGCAGCAGCAATAGCAATAACAACAACAACAACAAAATGATATCCAACAGCCAAATGGATGGGAAGAATGGCGACAGCCGTCGCAGCAGCAGCCTGGAACCGGATGCAGACGACGTTGTCGACTTGGCCCACGGCGGAGCCTTCGATGACGATATGCAGGCACTGTTGCCCAAATGCACGCGACGCTCGAGAGATGAGCTCAGTCAGGTGAGTGCGATGAAATGAAGACAATATTATGTTAATTAAGAGCTTGGGCGAAGAAAGAGAGAGATGCAAAGAGGAAGAAACAGAATAGAAAGAGAGAGAGAGAGAGAGAGAAGTGCAAAGAACAAGATACAGAAAAATAGAGAGAGAGAGAATGAGACAAAAAGAGGGAATGCAAGAGAGAGAAAGAGAGAGACAAAAAGAGAGAGAGAGAGCGAGAAAAAGAGATAATGAGAGAGAGTCATTGAGAAAGACAAGGAAAAAGAACGCGAGAGTGAGATAAAGAGATAGAGATAGAGAGAGAGAGAAAGTACAGAAAGTATAGAACAAGAAAAGGCGAGACACAGACAAGAATAGAGAACAAGAAACAGAAGTACAAAATGAGAGCAAAACTGAGGGAGATAGAGAATTAAAGAGGGAGGCAGGGAAAGAGAGAGGATCACAAAGACAAAGACAGAGTGAGAGGTAGAGAGATTTAGACAGAGATGCAAAATAAAAGATTTATAAAGATAAAACCGCTTAAGCGGGAGATAGAGTGAGAAAGGAAAAAAGAAGGATACAGAGATAGTACGGCACAGAGAAAGATAGAGACAGAGAGAGAGAGATGTGGGAGACAAATATAAAGAAAAAAGACAGGATAGAAACAGAATCATAGTGGCGAAGCGAGATAAAGAAAGATATAGAGCGGTCCCTATATCACGGGAATGCAATAAACAGAAAGACAGTCGGATATGAGAGAGAGAGAGAGAGAGATAGAGGGAGATAGACAGAAGGAGAAAGAGAGACTGAAACAGAGTATTATGAGATTTCATGAAAGATTTGTATAATTTATTTAAAAAGAGCAGACTGATATAAGAGATTATGACAAGTAGATAAACTCCTTAATATAGATAGATACAATCGAGCAACGTAAGGACAATAGCTTTCAGATCTAAGGAACTTTTTCGCATGCTAAGAGATGATAGTCCATGAGAGAATTTCAGAATATATCTGGTAGTACATATACTTTCAATTTCATAAGCAAGAGAAACCCGGCTACAATATCTGCCCATTTATGTAAATAATCTGGTTAATAGCTTATACATGTCTTAATATTCCACTCATAAATGCATCAAATGTATATTTAAATATATTTGTGTACATATGTATATATGAATCATAACAATCTGCAAATGAATTTGGCTTTCACATTATAGAGCTCGAATTGGTATTGCATAATTAGAAATTGCTTAATGGCTGGGGAGCTCTGATTTGCGTGCGTGTGTGTGTGTGTGTGTGTGTGTGTGTGTGTGTGTGTGTGTGTGTGTGTGTGTGTGTGTGTGTGTGTGTGTGGCAACAACAACTGTTGAGCATATTGATGAGTCCTGCTTTGTATTTGTCGCACTAGCCTCATTTGCTGCTGTGGCTTCCACAGCCGAGCAACGGCAACAGCCCAGGGGCAGTGGCACGCAGTTCGTGCCACAGTAAGTGGCAATTACGCAAGCTGCCAATGGGCCATCAGCAGCCTTTGGTCGTCTAGTTGGTGCTGTTAGTCCTTTTAGTCCTTTTGTGCCTTTGTCCCTTTGTGCATGTGGCACTCATTCATTCATAATTTGCTACGTGTTGCCATGACAGCCATAATCATAATGCTGCCACCGCTGCTGCTCCTCCTGCTGCTGCTCCTGGTGCTGCTCCTCCTGTTGCTCCTGCTGCTGGTGCTGCCATAAACTGTGCATCGAATGATGCCCATTTCGACAGAAATAAAAATTACAATACACGTTCACGTCCTCTGCTCTCAAGCGATTTCCCCCCCCCACCACATCATGTTCGACACTCAAACAAGCCCCTCCCCGCACAGGACCCCCCCCCATGCTCCATGCATACTCTAGACTCCATATACCCTTGCCCATTATGGCTTCATTATTTACATGCATTCGTGCGTGCTGCGCGCTGCTCGCTGCTTTTCTCTGGCAGCTCTGGCATTCTTCATTAATAACTGCGAATCCTTTTACCATCATCATAGTCGTCGTCGTCGTCGTCGTCGTCATCGTCGTCATTATTAAAAGCGACGCCTTTATTCTAATGTCTGACAGGAAATTACAGGAAAGGCGCCGCCTAATATGAATAATGAAGCACTTTTCCCTGTATTCATACACTAACACATTCACACACACACACACACACACACACACACACTCAGTCAACACAAAACTCTTTTTGACAAGTCAATTTACTAGTTAATTTGATATGCCAGTTTGATTCACATCCACACACACACATACACACACACATACACACACACATACATGGACACATTCTCAGCTCACTCAAGCGTTAAGCGCATCGGTATGCTCTCTATAATTGCTTAATAATGCGTTAGATTGCCAGCATATTGCAGCTGGAGGCTGGGGCGTTGTTGCCAAACTTCTGCAGCTGCTTCAGCTAGTTGCAACGCTGCAAAGTATGCAACACATTGCATTGCATAGCTTAATACAACTTCTGAGCGCTGTTCTTAAAAGCATTGTTGCCAAATTTCTTCACTTAAGCTACATTGTTGCCAAACTTCAGCTTCAGATGCGTGCAAGCATTGTTGCCAAACTTCTTAGACTCTTCAAGCTTTGCATCGTATACTAAAGTATGCACTCGCCTATAGAGCATTACTAAGCTTGACTTGTGTTTGCAACGTTGCCAAATTTCCTACATATAATATATAGAATGTAATTCATATAGAAAATAATTATAATTATTATAATTATTTTTCTTAAAGCCAAATTTTTTCGACTTATTGGATGACAGAGTTGCCAGAGTCCATTGTTTATGCATAGAGCATACTAGCGGTTTCTTTTGGGTTTATTTATAGTAAAAATTATGACAGTTTGTTTATTTTGTGATAAGCGTCGATTTATGTTCAGAATTAATTGCAGTTCTATGTAAATTTTCAAGTATTTCAAGCACTGCCCTGTTGCCCAACTTCTCTGCAGCGTTGCCAATTTTCATGCGCCGCAAAGTAAGCGGCAATACGATAGATAGATGCACAAGTGAAATAAATTGCAGCCAAGTCTTTTGTCTCTTTGCCGTTGGCCAAGTTCAAAGTCAAAGACCAAATTAATACCCAACTCTATGTGTGTGTGTGTGTGTGCTCGTTGCAATACAAATACATATATCTGCTGGCGAGCTGGGCAACCACAAACGTGTGGCCTGTCTGGCCAGACACACATGTTCACATTTTAATTTGTGTTGCATTTCCTGTTGCATTTGGCAAAGGACTCGCAAGGATGGCCAGCAGGAGCATCTTTGCTGTCTCGACTGCCGCATAAAATATTGATTGCAATGGGCTTCAGCTGACCAGTAAATGCAGCAGCAGCAGCAGCAGCAGCAGCAGCAGCAGCAGCTGTGGCAGCTGTGGCAGCTAGCCTAGCCGGGCCGACAACAATTTCCTCTGCGATTTTTGGCCATTTATGAATATTCAATAAAAACAACAACAACGAGCAATGGCGATAAAAGTGTCTGCTGCGCGTTGCCATAACCACAGACAGTTTTACAGCAACAATGATAGCAACAACAACAACAACAACAGCAACAAATGCAACACATGAGCCGCACGCTGTCTGTCTGCCAGTGAAAAGTTTTTATCGCCCGCCAGCCCATCAGAGATGCGAGCTGGCGAGTTAGAAGCGCAGGGCAGGCCAAGGAATGGGCGTCTGTGGAATGGGCGTGGCTACTATGCTGCTGCTCAACTTTATTACTTTCATTATGCCACAGCCCTGCTGGCATGTTGCCCATGGCCGGCAGCAACCCTATACGCACCACATCCACACGTGCCCCTCCCCCCTCCCCCCTCACCCATCCCCCTCCCAGTTTGCTGCATAGAGATAAGCCCGGCAGGCAAAGTCCATAAACAAGTTTCGAGTCTAATCTGCAGCTGCGGGCCATGTCCAGGTGCACGTGTACTAATTGCAGCGGTATTAGTGGCGCTTTGTCAGCGGCTTACGGCCACGCCCACCGCCCTGCCCTCTTATGTTCGGCTTGTCATGTCAGTCGACAGAGAGAGCGAGTGACTCTTGGCATTCCATTTGAGTCTCTCGTGTTTTCTTCTTTTTTTTTGGATGTGTTTTTTGAACATGTTTACTGATGCCAGCAGCCGGATATGAGAGCCAGACAGACAAGGACAGGCCACGGCGTCGAGGACAGCACGGCCGGATGCTCGGACGCAGCTTTAAACCTGCTGCTCTAATGAAGTGTGTCCAAACAGAAATAATAGAAAGACCGAGAAAAAAAAAAAAAAAAAAAAAAACAGAAACAGAAGAGCGTTCTTCATTTCGAGCTCCAGCTCCATTGGCCATTGGGCCATCGCCGTTGGCCAGCTGGAAGGAAGTTTGTCACTCCGTTTGATGCTTTGCCTTCGGTGGTGCGCCGGCTGGGTGTCATGTTGCAGACTGAGGAGGCAGGCATCGTGCGCCTAATGGCTGTGACTTTTTGACAGCCACAGCCAGAGCCAAGTGTCCCATGTCCTGAGTGTCCCATGTCCCATGTCCTGTGTCCGGTTTCTTGTGTCCTTTACACAGCTACCCCAACAGCTTGTCTGCGTCTTGCCACTGGCCAGCTTTATGGCCATGGATTTTATGCGCAGCTTATTACATGGCTTCAAATGTTGATTGTATTTGACTTTGGTTGCGGTATAGATATATGCCCATTGTCCAGATTACAATTACATTAGAATCTGGCTATAGCGTCTGTACAGTTATTACGACAATAATTCTGGTCCCGAGGCAAACTTCTAAGGTTTTAGCATCTTCCGGGTATAGCGACGGTCCCTTGAGGGTCGTTATAACCTGATTCTACTGTAGTTTTCTTTTTGGGCTTTTCAACTACCACACTAAGTCATAGTTGCCAAAAACTTCACTTAATCGAATTTAAGGCCAAACTTTGGTGAAAACTCCTTCAACTGCTTATTTATTTTATTTTCATATATAGTAAATGTAGCTGGATAAGCTCATGCACAGTTGACAAATTTCACTAAAGCGCTCAGCATTCATAAAGTTGGATTGAATTGCCTGACAATTTGATATGTCAGTTAAGCATCATTTAATAAACAGTTTTCAGGGTTCTTCTGATTTGTATGAATATATATTTAATGAAAAAAAATAAATAAATACAAAAATAACGTATACGTAAATGGTTCTTGGAAGAACTTTAATGAAAACTATATACATTATAAATGTATAATACAATGCATATATGTATATAGTTTTCATTAAAGTTCTGCCAAGAACCATTTAGCCGTTAAAGCAATATGTGTGCATATATGTATATTTCGTTTTCTTATATAAAATCAGATATGTAAGTAATCCCTGCACTGTTGCCAAATTTCAAAGGGCTGAATCACATATTTAATCGAATTGTATTTGAGGCTTAAGTAAGGTTGATGAAAGTTTATTGGAAACTATTTTTCAATATTTTATATATTTTGTTTTCTTATATAAAAAACTACCTAGCCTCTACCTACGCTGTTGCCAAACTTCATGGGGCAGGATTACTTACACAAATAAATATTGCTTATACAATTTCAGGGCACTTCAAAGTTCAGCCCCTTAAATTGTATCTATTATATATACATCAACTATATTTATTTATCTGACTATATTCTTGCCAAATGTTGCTGAGCACTGTTGCCAAATTTCATGTGAAATTTATTATTTAAATTAATGCAAATCTTCCATTGCTGCCCTATTTTGCTCAGCTCTGTTCCGAAACCCTACAGTCCCATCATAGTTTCACATCTAAACTATATACAAAAATATGCAAACTTTAAATCGAGTTTAGTGCTTATGGCATTGTTAGCAAGTTTACTGTGGCAACGTTGCCAAAGTTCACTTTTAGATATGCATGTATTACTTCGCGCTGGGGCGCAACGTTGCCAGACTGCAGTGGCCAGGCAGTTAATTATGCATTCATAGTGCGGCTTTCCAACAAATCGACAACATCGTCAACATCGCGCTTCAATTAGGCTGCCCTACATGCACACACACACACACACACATGCACTTGTCATGTGGCTGTCCTGCAGAGTCTGCTTTGATCCGCACTAAAAACTAAACACGCAGACAGAACGCAATGGCACTAGGCACTAGTCAGAGTCACATATGTCACCATCTACCAAATGCTATGCTGCTGTCTGTATTTATTGTTGTTGTTGCTTTTGGCGCAGTTGTTGCCATTGCGGTTTTGCGGCCACCTCTGTTGCTGCCATTAAATGTAATTCTCTGTGGTTTTTATGGTTTTTTAAAACATTCAACAGCATTTTACGTGGCTGCTATTTATCTTTTATTTCGGCACTCGCTTGGACCCCCTCAAAAAACACGCAGTCCTCCATACGCTAAACCTCCCTCCTCCCCCTTCATCCATCCTATTTGCGCTCAGCTGCTGTCATGTCCCTTGGCCGTGTCGCCCAGCACGTTTTCAGTCGCTCTTGTTGTTGTTGTTGTTTTTGTTGTTGTTAGTTGTGTGCTACCGCTGCGTCAGACAATAATTCAGTCTCGAGTGCAATTTGCCAAACTACACACAGAGCGAGAGAGAAAGAGAGAGTGAGAGAGACACACAGAGAGAGAGAGAGAGAGAGAGAGAGAGAGAGAGAGAGACTCGCTCACCTTTTGTCAAACTATTAGCCCAATGCACAGTGGACTTTTAATGTTAGCTGCTACTAATGCAACATCATATTTCACTGACTTAATCCGCCTGATTGCTTCGATTTCTAGACTTTACTTTAAACAGCATACGAAGAAGAAGAAAGAAGAACAAAATAATCAGAATTTTCGCTCAAGAGGCCGTCTCTTAACTTCACTTACTATAACTATACCTAACTTTCAAATTTATAGAGATCCAGTCACAATATTTTGGAGTACATAACTTCTAGACAAAAAGGCCAGATAGGTTTCTTATTTTGGGGAAATCAATTGAGAAGGCTAAGAATCATTTCATTTCTAAATATTATTATAATTTAAAATATACTTCTTTAAAGCAAAATATATATCCAAATGAATAGTAAATATTAAAGAACAGAAAATAAAAATGTATTTTTTAATTTTACATTTTTAAATCTTTAATTAAAAACAAAAAAGCTTAAAACTTCACTAACTTCAATTTTTAGCATCTTGTTTAATAATTTTATTCTAAATTTTAAAATTGTTATTACATTATATTTATATTAAATTTTCTTTTTGAATATAAATTGAATTTCAAAAAAAGTAATAATAAAAATAAAATACCAAAATTTAATATTAACAACACAAATTTTAATATAAATATAAGAGGAATTAAAAAATAAATAAATAAAAAAAAAAATTTTTTAAATGTAAAATAATCAATCAAATAAAATACTAAGTTTTAAATTTAGAATAAAGTAGGAAAACCAAGATGTTAAAAATTTTTTAATAATTAAAAAGAATTCCAAATTTATTGAATCACATTCTTATGCTTTAAGGAAGCTAAAAAGACAATTTCAAATTGCAATTGAATTTTGAAATTTTCTTTAATTTAAATAAATCATTTGCTTGGCATAGGAAATGCCATTTCTAAAACTGCAAAAGCCAAGCGGAGCTTAATTGTGTTGACTTTCATTAATTAATTGCTGACAACTGGAATGAAGTTTAATCAGCAGCAGGAGTAGGAAGAGGAGGAGTAGCAGGAGCAGTAGCAGCAGCAGATGATGCTCTTCTATCATGCTTTACTTCGACATTCGAAGCCATCCATTTGCTTTGTTCTTTCGTTCTTGCTCTTCCTCTTCTTCTGCTGGTTTGGCATTTGTCGCAGTGCAAATATTTCATTGCATACTTTTGTGCGGTCGCAATTTGTTGTGCAATTTATTAGATGATGCAGCGCGACGCTTCCCATAGATACACATATATAAAAATATATATATATATATATATATATATATATATATATATATATATATATATATATATATATATATATATATATATATATATATATATATATATCTAAATAGGTATAGACACAGGTAAATGCATTGAAATATTAGATCGTATGGCGGGGAATTTTTATATTGGCATTGGGATAGCGAAATTGTTGCCAATATTGGAAAACTAAATAGCAGTCAGCCAAACAGACAGGCCAATATTTAACAAAAGGTAGCCAGAGGGGGGGAGAGAGAGAGAGGGGGGATTGGGACAGCTGCAGCAGCAATGGCGATTTTCATTTTCAGCCGTCGGCAACGGAAGTCAACTTACTTTCGTTGTCTGCTCAGCGTTCCGGCAACAGCAGCGTCTGCATCTCTGTCTGCTGCTTCCTGACCCTGAAACGGCTTCAGCTGCTGCTCCACAGCAGCAGCAGCAACAGCTGCTCAAGGCTGGGCCTGGCCCAATGGGTTTGGCTGTTTGTCTGGCCGCCTCGCTTGGCTGGCCTGGCTGCAGTTGCAGACGCCAAAAGCAGCCAAATTTAAAGTCGCGACTGTTTGCTTAACATTACGCGTAGACAGCCAGCAGCTCACTCACTCTCACTCGCTCTGCCATCCTTCTCCCTTTTTTCCTTTAGCCAAAATCAAATACATTTTGCTAGCACACATGCGACCAGGAAGCAGCAGCAGCAGCGGCAGCAGCAGCAGCAACCCCCAGTGGCACTTGAAATTGCAGTCGAGCTACTTAGAAAGCTTCTCTATATATATATACATATATATATGTATATATATGTATAGTCCTTTTTGCTGCTGCCAGGGGTTGCTGTCAGCGGCAGGCACGCTCAGGCGGCTGTGTGGTAAAATCTGTAAACAAATGAGAGCCTGGGCTAACTTAATAAGTAACGCATTATTGCTGACTGCCTGGCTGACTGCCTGGATGGCTGACTGCCTGGATGGCTGACTGCCTGGCTGACTGCCTGGCCTGACTGTTTGGGTCCCATCGAATAGTTTTTTGTGTGCAATCAAAACAAATACATAAAAAAAAGGGACTCCTCGTCGTCGTCCTCATTGCCTTAATAAGCAATACTTAAGACTTAATGCAGGACATCAAATATGCGCAGCATTTACCTCGCAGTCTCTGCATGCCCCACGTTCCGTTGTTGTATTTTTTCTCTCTCTCTCTCTCCCTCTCTCTTGGGGTTGCGCTGGCTTGAGTTTCTCTGCTGCTGCTACTGCTGCTGCTGCCTGGCTGTGATTTTTGATTTAAGCATAATTTTGCAAAATGCTCAGCGCTCGACGCTTGCCGGGACATCCTGCTGTGTCCTGCTGTGCGCTTTGAAATATTTTCAAACGTCTCTTCAAGGGATTTTCTGCAATTTTCCCTTTTTTTTTTTCGCTCCCGCTTTCTCCATTTTCCATTTACGTTTGCTCCGTCTGTCTGTGCCAGTCTCGCATTTAAATGTTTGCAAAATGAACAGACAGCATTGCCATTGCCCGATTTCCATTTCAATGCGTGGCGTTGTCTTGGCTCGTTTCCTGTCGCTAGACAACGCTGCGTATGATTAATGCCTGCTGAAGATCAACTGAAGAAAAAATTACATAGAAGAGAAAGAAAATGAAACCCGTTTAATAAATGACATCAAAAATTAAAACTCGCTGCTGGCGCGTAAATCAAATTTCTATTTACACACAGATGCCATTGATACACACACACACACACACAGGGAAGTATTTACAAGGTGTTTTTGGGCAACCTAATTTGACAGTCGGCCAGAAATAACTCAATTAGTGCCGCAACCTTTTTTTTTTTTTTTTTGCTCGAAAGTTTGTACACGACCCAAACACAAACTGAAGCAGAAAAAAATCCCCCTATCTCTCTCTATATATATTTGTATATACATTTATATATATTTGTCCCAAAAAAAAGGTCAACCCTATCCGTGACGTTGTTAGCGGTAACGAGTCATTGCGTGGGCTGAGCTTGGAGCGTGGCGTGCAGCAAAGGCCACTTGACTTGCTTTTTCCTCTTGTTTATTTTTTAATTCGACAAGTGAAGTAGCATTTGCAACCGTGCATACCCTGCTTTTGTAGGGGTTAATTGCTGTGGGCTGTGATAATTTGAATGAGCTTGACACGGAGCAAAATACGGCGGAAGACCAGCTGCACAACCAAACAGCCGCGCTAAGATACAGCCCGCAGATCTAACTAGAAGAGTTTTTAAAATTTGAAATAAAAATAAGAAACAATTTTAAAATATTTCAAAAAGTGTATAAAAACTTCAAGTGTCTACTCGAAAAAAAAAAAAAAAATAAATAAATAGAAATGATTAATTTAGAAAAATTTATTTGAAAATAAACTCGGAGAAAAAATATTAATGTATGTATACATTTTTTAATATTTAAGAAAGCATATAAAAATATAAATATTTTTTAATATAATAATAAAACTAAAAATATATTTTATATATTTTTAAATAGTACATATTTTTTCAAATATATAACAAAATAAAAATAAAAATTGAAAAATTGAAAAAAAAAAAAAATATAATAATAATAATAATTTATAATTTCGTTCACATACGGCATTGTCTCAGCTATTCAATTGCCAAAGAAAAAATACTCTATTTGATATAATAAATAAACTTCTTAATATTATTTCTTCTTAATATATTTCTTTTTTTATCTGAGATTACTATCTATAAAGTACTTTATAACAGGGCTGCGAATTGTGCTCAAATCCATCAAACTTGTCTAGCCTTATGCTCGAATCCTCAACTTTGTTAAGGGTGCTTTGTGAGGGCTCGTTAAGGGTTCGTTTCTCAATGAGCAGTAAATTAAATTTAAATATAAATCAGAAATAAATATATTACTTGATTTCCTTTATGCGTTTTTTATGAAATTAAGCCAAAGCAGAAGAAAGAAAATCTGCAATGAAATCTAATAAATCGAATCGACCTAATCAAATCTCTAGCTTACGCTCTATAAAGCATTTTGTAAGGGTATATTGTATGTTTACATACTTATTAATACAATATATACATGCATATATATGTCTATAGACTTCGCCTGATATGGTATGAGCTTGTTTGTCTACTCGAAATTTGCATTTCCATAAGCTGCGGCGCGGTTGCCTTGGCATCAATTTGGCATCGCTTACAGTTGGCAAACATCAACAGCAGCAGCAGCAGCAGCAGCAGTCGCTCTTTGGCATCATTACACACAGAGACAGAGACAGGGAGAGAGAGAGAGTAAGAGTGAGTGAAAGCGACCTCTGCTCCCATTAAAGGCTCAGCACCCTGCAGTTTCAGCCCCTGCGGCTGCATTTTTTGATTCGAGGCGCATAAAAGTATGCTACGGCATTGTAAGAGGCCTCGAGATGAGCGACGCAGCACAATGAGAAAAAAGAGAGAGAGAAAAAAAAGGAAAATACAGACTGAACTTCAAAAGACCGCCCACGGCAATTTTCAATTAAAAACGCCTACGCGAATGCTACAGAAATTTCAGTTCACTTCTGCTTGCAAGCGAGATGCGTGGCAGCATGCGGGTTGCTCTCACTGTCGGCTCCTGCCAGCCTCGCCTGCCCTCGAGCTCTTTTAAAGTTGTGCCCCAAAAATTTGGTTGATGGCCTGACATGAGATTGCACTCAAGATTTGACAGCATGTGTGTGTGCGTGTCTGTCTATCTATCTGTGCCTCTTTACAAGATATGGCCAACAGCTATATGTCAGAGCAACGTACAGTACAACTGCGCATCTCAAGCATTGACAAAATGGGATAGAAAAAAAAAATATATATATATATGTATATATAAGAAGCGCATGGTCTGGCCGTGGCTTGCGATGGCAGCGCACTTGAGTGGCGCTCGAGAACGTGGCTAAATGCGGTCGAGCACGTTGTTGTTGTTGTTGCTGTTGCTGTTGCTGTTGTCTAGCCCCTTGTTAGCTCTAAGGTGAAGAACATAAGCTAAAAACGCAGCCCAAGCTGTGTCAGTTGTATAACAGTTGCACTGCTTGCTGCACTTCACATTAGGAACTTTTTGAGACAAGCTACAGATTTGAATTATTAGATATAGTCACATTAATGTTGTGACTATTATAGTATTAGGACAGTTCTAGTGTCTGTATAACAGTTAACAATAAAATCAGACTAGGACTGTTAGGTGTTTCTCAGCTCCAAATAATATTTACAACCTGAATTGGAATTTATAGTAGCTTCACTCTTATAATCGAAGATATCCTATGCTCTTTAACATTTCTGCTTAATAGGTAAAGCTTTATATCACTTACTTTCACTTTAATCTCAGTGTTGTCATATTCTTGTATAACACATATGGGCGTATGTTTTATGCAGATATATACTCTTTTTCACTTATTCTATGTATATCACATACTCAAGTCCTTATCATACGATTTCTGTTATACATACGCATGTCTAAATGTTTTTATGACAGTTATAATCGTATGCTATTTATTGTATACCTGATATATATGATATCAGGCAAGAGAAATATATCAAATTATTCCTGAAACTTGCGCTCTCATGCTATGCAAAGATTTTGTATAACAGTTATGACTGTGATATGACTAAAACTATTTATTTGTAATTTTCAACCATTACTATTTGGAAAGTATGTTAGCTTCATCACCAATCATCAAATATATCTTGATAATACATACAAATCGGTCTTTTATGTATTTTATATAACACTTATTTATGCTTCATTTGTATAACAGTTGCCAATAAGAATTCTATTTTGGGAATTTGTAAGTTTCGTGATTAGTTAAAGTAGTAGTCAGGCTAAACTAAAGGTAAACAGAAGTCTGTTATAACACATATACAGTATGATATGAGCAATGTCTAAGGTATGCCAGTTTTTTTCGTTAGACAGGCAACATTCTTTACAATTAATAAATAATACTAGTTTTAGACTAATTAAGATTAGTTTTAACTATGCTTTGTATAACACATTATAACAGTTACTAATTGAATGCGTTCCCGTCTTCCCATTGCAGTCACGCACATCTCTCGTCTCTAGCTCGGAGGGCGGCATTCTGGCCGAAGGCGAGACATCCAGCGAGGAGAGCTCTCGCGATTCCAGCAACGATTCGCCGCCCTGTGATTTGGGCCTGATGGAGCGATTGCTGCTAACGCATCCCATGTGGTTTCTGCCCGGCATTCAGCGCTCCGGTGCCGTGCACCTGCTCCAGGGCAAAGAGGAGGGGGTGAGTGTTGATAATTATGAATATATTGATAGCGCTTAATGAGGCAATTGCGAGCGTATGCAAAAATTATGCACTGCCATAAAAAGCGGAGCACACAGCCAGCTGACCACAAAATTTGCACACAATTTGCCCAGGCCGAGCAAATATGAAATACGAAACAAAAAAGCGACCAAAAAAAAGCAAATCCCAATGGATGATGCAAACCGGCGCATTTACATAAACAAATTGCAATCAATTAACGTGAATGTGAAAGGGCAGCAGAGCGGGGCTATGCAGGGGCAGGGCCAGGGTCAGGGGCAGCGGCCGGGTGGTTTGGGTTTGGTTGCAATTGGGATTTGTGGTGCGTGTCCTGGACAAACACACAGACAGTGAAGCCCACAGATTCATTAATATTACGACAGCGACAACAATGCGAAGCCCTTTTAATTGTAAATGTATAAAGATAAACAAAGAAATGTTGCCAGGCATGCAGCAGCAGGAGAAGTAGTACGTGTAGCAGTAGGAGTGGGAGGCGGAGGCGTTGTCCAGGACTCGCGCTGCTGCGCTTGCAAATACATTGAAATTTATCTGGCTGCCAGCAAAAGGCAGACGACGCTGCGGCACATGACAAAGGCGACGAGAGACAATAGCCAGCCAATGGGATTTGTACACACAAAAAGCGTCTAGATGGGGCTGGCCAGCAAGCAGCAGGAGCAGAAACAGCAGCAGGAGCAGGAGCAGGAGCAGGAGTTGGGCCATGAGACCGACTGCTGCTGGTTGCTGCTGGTCATTTGGCGATTCAAGTCGCTTTGCATAGACAATTGAAATTACAACGAAGCGAACAGGAGAAACGCCCAACAAATTGTACAGATTCAATAAGTTGGCAAGCCGGCCGGACTGCCGGCAGGACAATGCCAAGTCGCAGTGTCCTTCGCAGCAATTATCACGTGTTCGCCAGACAGCCTGCCTGACTGGCTGGCAGGATAACAGGCAAATGGTTTCAGTGAATGCTTCATCGAATCGCCTGAATGCCAACTAAATTGCTATCCATTTGTTAGCCCAAGGCGACCGTGCCCCCTACACTCAAGTGGGGGGCGTGGCAAATGCATCACAAATTGTAAATTATATGCCAACATTTATATAAGTGAGTCTACAGAGACAGCGACTGCGACTTGGCCAGAGAAAGTTGTCAACTTAATTGAAAATAACTTGACAAAAAATGCGAAAAATGTATTGTTATATTTATGCATTTACATAAAAATATATATCAATATATAATGTATAGATGCATATATATCCAGCTGCTTTTATCTCATATTTATATATAATCCAATAAAAGCAAAGTAAAACAATGTTCACACATCAAAAGCAGGTTTTTATGTTAAATAAAATTTCGTATTGTTCGTCAATGCTCGACTAAGGAATACCGCGCAATCAGTTGCTGCCAAGCTGTCCAAAGTCTCTAATATCTCACTTTCAATTTATTTTTTAGAATATTTTAATATTCTAATCGTATAATGAATCATCTCAGAGTTCAAATATTATACTGAAAAAATTTGTATAATTTCATATATTTTAAACGAAAAATGATATACAAATTAATTGAATTTTAAACTCAATAGTATATAGAAATTAAATATTTTCCATTAGAAAAATAAAAATAAAATAAAAATAAAATAATAATTCATTTATTACTTGTGATTGTTAATGTGTCTCAAGAGAGATAATTGAGCAAAAAAAAAAAAAAAAAAAAGCTGTGATGCCTCCCAATACACCAGAGCTTCTAATAATAAATAAATCAAATTAATCAATAAAAATTAAAAATAAAAATTAAATTAAAATAATTATCGGCGCATTTCCACGAAATAATCGTTGATTTGATTTGTTGATTTTTTTTTTGCGAAATTGCGATTTGCAAAATGCTTAGAAAACATCTGTCTCACATACTTGCAAAAAATAACAATTAAATTCGTTCTAGTTTCGAAAAAAAAGTCAATTTCAATTCAAACGTATGTATACTAACATACAATAACAAAATTTAAAAAGAGCTTCTCCTGTAAAATTACATCTTTCAACATACGATCATTCTGTGAGAATGCGACATTATTAATTTAATTTGTTTCAATAGTAAATTTTAAAGAGATGCTAAAATTTCGTACTTTTATTCTCAAACACACAAAAGCCAAAAAGCCATATACCTCATTTGGGCATTTTCATGCAGGGTATTAAAACTTATGTAAATGCCATTTTTTACAAAAATATATAAATATATATTTATATGCATACATGCATGAAATATATCGCTCTAATTAAAAGTCTGCTTTTCTCAATTGCAAATATTTGAATCAGCGAAATATTTTGCTATTGAAATATTGCTTTGATTAAGTTTTAATTGAAATCAAATACTCGTTCCTTGAATGCGAAATCGAATGAAATGTAGCGCAAAACTTTTCACATATACAAATGTGAGTTGACAGCGCGAAAAGCAGTTTAACTACAGCTGTGCGGCTTGACTTTAGCTCCACACGGTGATTGCAGTTGGTTGGGATCTGCTTTGGGTCTGCTCGATGTGCCGCTGAGTCGCCTAAAAGCAGGCAACGGAAATTTCAATTACGAACTTTGCCTGCATTGAATGTCGAACAGTGGCACGCGACGGCCAGCAATGAGGCAAGAAAAAAGTGAAAAGCGTTTTTCAACTTGCCAATTCACAATTGTCGAACGCGTCGCAACAATGGCGCATTGATTGCAGGCGAGGGGCCAGAGTTGGGGGCGCAAAACTTTTCACTTTTTGCCAACTGCTGCACCTTCAGTCCATCCCCCCCGCCGACATGCTCTTTGGGGCTCTTTCTTGCATTTTCTATTCGCCTATTGAAACGCTAATTGCATGCGTCGGCGTCGCAGCTGGCGTCGCCGTCGGCAATTACACGCCCCGTCACTCCAGTGGCCGGCAGCCCAGCAGCCATTAGGCGATCCATTGGCAACTGGCGACTCCGTGTGGAGCAGTTGTTGCTACGCATTTGTTTATGCGTTTAATAAAAAAGTATTTGCATAATTGAAATTGAAATTGAAGCAGCCGCTTCAAGTGGCCGCGCACCACACCGAAACACCACTCCAACCACAATGCCCGCATCGAGCTGTGTGACTGACCCTCTGTGTAAACTGCATTGGTAAATGTTTGTAATTAAAAATCAATCAATATGTTTGAGCTACGAATGCGGCGATGGCGTTGGCTACGGCTACGGCTACGGCTACGGCTGGGGCGAGGACTACGGCTACGGCTGGGGCTATGGCTATGGCTGGCCATTTGTGGCAACACATGTGGCTGCAACAACAGCAGCCTTGCGTTTGGTCCATTTGCCTGCCTGGTATTTTAATTACTTGTTTTGCCTGCTGTCGGTTTCAATTTTTTTTTTCCTCTTCCACTCTCCCACGCCTTTTTTCCCACTGTCACTCCCTCCCTTCTTTTATTTTGTTCTTTTATTTCAACTCCATCAATCATAAACAGCTCGAAGCTGCAACCGGAGAAGCTGTCCAGGCGAACGTCTGGTCACATGTGTGTATAGGATTCTTGTTGTAATTTCAGGCTTTCGTCTACCCTGTCAAATGGGCTGGCATAGGGTATATTGAGCTCATCTTACTTATGCTGCATGCAAGGCTAGCTATTTATATACAGCACTGAAACTGGACTAACTAGAATCCGATTACAATGACGCTCAAGGGACCGTCGTTATACCCGGAATATCGTATAAGTCCACTAATATAAGTTTACTAAGCTTGTCTGGACCAGAATATATAACTGTACGGTCGCTATAAACGGTGTTGTTATAACCGGATGCAGCTGTATATACATTCGCATTTATCAGCTCTACAACCTGTTGGAAGTGTAGCAGATCCGATGGAGTATGTATATATATTCTTGCTAAGCATAGTAAGCTAAGTCGATTTATCTCTGATCATCTTTTCGTATGCATTAATGGCTCATAAGATCTAGAGGCTTTTTATCGTTTCATATATAAAAGATCGATTTTTTTCAATGAATCGATAACTGCTCTCCTTTTTAGCTTAGCGATGCGAGGTTGTTATTAAAATTGATTAATGAATTGAAATTCATTGGAGCTGGAGTCTTGAAATCTTGCATTCAGTTTCAATTAATCGATAAGTAATACCATTTGAAAGTTATCGGCAAGCATTATATTATCGAAATTTAGTAGTTAAATTACACATGATTGGAGCTAGAGTATTCAAATTCTATGTTTCGTTTCAATTAATCGATAACTAATTCCCTTTTGAGGTTATCAATACCTTCTCATGTTTGGAGAGCGAGGATTTCGAAATTCAGCATTCAGTTTCAAGTTTATTTTATACAATTTTTCTTTACTAAATATATTGAATATCAGCCTAAAATTTGAAATTCCTTAAATTGTATTTCAGTTGATGAACGGGTGTAATGCATGAGAAATTTTAAATTAAAACTAATATATATAAATATTCAAAATTAAATGTAGATAATATGCTGAAAATTCATTGAAATGCGTGGAGTAAAGAAAAACTTTGATCAAGATGAAAACATCTTCGAGCTGATATATGTTTGCTATAAATATGCAAATTCTAGCAACGGTATCTACTAGTCGGGCAGTCCCGCTTAAAGCACTTGTAATCGTTTTTATTTTTTGTTTTTGTTTTGGTCAACATTTGGCGTCAGGGATTTGGTTATGCCGGCCACAGAATGTAATTAGCAGCAAATGGCGAATGATGAAGGCTCCACGTGTGCAGTCGATAGGAAATGATTCTGTTGGCTGTTTAGCAGCGCAGCAGCTGGGACATCATTAGCCAAGTCAATAGAGGTGGAGCATTAAAATATGCCTTTTAGAATATATGTAAGAGCAATGCATTTTATAGCTCTAACAATATTTACTGCTGTATTTATCTTTAAAGTATTTTTTGGGGCTTTTCCCATTTTCAGTATTCTCTTTGAGAGTGCATTTGATTTATGCGTCGCTATCGCGATTGCAATTGCAATTGCCTAGCCGCAGGCATTGGCTCAAAATGAACTTGTTAAGCTGCAGCTGCAGCCGCCTCCTCGTGTGCCACGCCCACTTAGTGCTTTGCCTGCTTAAATGGCCAATAGACAAGCGAACAAAGCAATCAAATTGAATTTTTTCGACCATGGCTTTGGAATTTTTCGGCTTTGTCGTTTGGCATGTGTTGAGGCACTCGGCTTACATGGCAAAAAGTCAGTTTTACTCCCCAAAAAAAGCAAGAACAAAAAAAACAAAAGCAAAAGTAAAATAAAATGAAATAAAATACAGCAGCTGAAGAGAAGGAAACAGTAGCAGAGCCACATAGGCGCAGACAGTTTTTATTTATCACCCGCAGTGCAGGGGGGCAGGGGGCAGGGGCATGTGGCTGCTGCAGATGGAGCAGGAATGGGGCATGTTCGTGAGGGGCGGGCCTGAGGGTGCATGCCATCAACAACAGCAGCAGCAGCAGCAGCAGCAGCAACAACAGCAGCAGCTGCCGTCGCAGCCACAGCCACAGCTGATGAGCGATAAGGCCGCAGACAGCTGCAGTGTGGGTCCCACAAACATGCGTGTGTGTGTTAGTGTGAGCGTAAGCAGAGACATTCACACATTGGGGGTAAGTCCGGGCTGACAAGCAAAGCCAAAGGGTTGCTCGCAAACACCACAGAGAGCAGTTGGCATACAGCTTTATAGCTAAGTAGGCAGATCTCAATTGAACGCCAGCAGTCACAATACTCGTAGTCGCATAGTTAAACACGGCCATAAACACAGCTGGAGCATTGCCAATCTCGGCAAAGACAGTTGATAGTTGCCGGAAATTGAGCAGTTGCCCATGCATTCATGCAAGACATTTGGGACTCTATTCACTTTTATGAACTATATACTATGAATTAATATATACTATATTTACTATATAAATAATGCGATAGCACTCACTTTTATTTATAACCCATTTAGTATTAGTAGTAATCCAATATGGATTTATATATTAAAATATATCATGTTCTTTTGAAAATTTAATAAAAATTCCCATATCATTAAAAAAATTCCAATTTGACTGAAATAATTTTAAAATATTAATATATTTTTTTATATTTAGAAGAGTTTTGGAAGGTGCTAGATAAGCAGCCTACTCCACAATCTCCCTAAATTCCCTAAACAACTAAAGCATGTATTTTCATTTATCGAAATTAAAAAATACCTAAATAGTTTACCAGGGCGTATGCATGATATTCATAAAGAGGGTTCTTAATTATTTAAGTTATTCAGAGTCATGGAATGTTTTTTTATTACAGTAGAATCCCAATAGTGCAAAATGGCAAGGGGATCACATTTTTTTTTTTTTTTAATTTACATAGAAATTCAAATTATCAGGAATTATTGAGAAGGAACTTCTTTCAAGGGGTTTGTATATTTTTTAATTTATCGCGATTTCCGATTTAGTGGAGTTCAAACTATCGCCATCACATTGGAAAAATTTCATTTATATACTATAATATATATGTAGTTATAATTTTATAGAATATAATATAACATAGAATAAAATGTCTGTAGTCCTTAAACTATTCTTCATCATATCTGGCTATCTCTTGAAATTATTACAAAATTTCCTTCAAGTAAATCGGAGTTTCCGTTTAAAAGATTTAAACTTTTAAAGAATTTAAAAATGCCAAACCTTTTCAATTGAGCAGCACTGTATATTGTATGTTCCAATGCTTTAAGAACTTTCTCAAGTTGCATATATGTATGCCCCAGGGCAGTTCAGTTTGTGGCAGCCTTTTAAAGTCCATTTGAAATGTTTCGAATGTTGCATCAGTCAATTTGAATTTTAAAGCCTGGCGGACACGTGTCGTATGCGCAACGTGCATGCAGCGCATGCAGGTGGGCAGTGCCTGCTGTCTGCATGCATTTTGGCCATGCTCGTTAGACAACAACAACAAGAACAACAACAACAACGACAACAAACAGCAGGCGACACATTGTGCTAATGAATTATTAACAAAAATTATAATTGAAAGCCGTTTGGCAAATGAGTTTAATGCACTCGCCAGCAGCCAGTGTGTGTGTGTGTGTGCTGGTGTGTGGGTGAGCCAATAATGGAAAGGCAAAATTGAAAAGCGAAGCTCTACACGGAAATCAAGGGAAATCAGCTTAAGGCAGCACTAGAGGCAGCGGGTGGTGGGAGGCAAAGACTCTTGAGTTGAAAAGCAAAAGCCGCTTAGTGGCCAATGCAACGAGCAGGGATTGTGGATGGGATGTCATGACCGGGACGGGGGTGGGGAGTAGTCGCTCGTAAGTGGACAGCAGAGAGCAAATGAATTTAGTGTAGACAGAGGCAGCGCTGGGTTTTGGTCAAGCTGTGGGCGACAGCGAATCGCATTGTTGGACTTTGGCTTCAAATTCAATTTGCTATGCAAAGAAGCCGAAACGCGCAAGTAAAACAAAAGAGCACACCCACAATGAAAAGGAAAGCAGGCAAAATGAAAATGAAGAACAGCCAAATGAATGTCAATGAAATGCAAATGGTGCAGAGCAAGCGCTGCTGCCCTTTGCCCCCTCGGTGGCTCAGCTGAGCTCGGCAAAGATTCCTATGGCAACAATGCTCGCATTACCAATTTGAATAAAATATGAGATTTTTATGATATGCCCCGCCGTTCGATTATGCGGGGCGGGCCGACAGATGCTCAGCATCTTCATTTTCATCTTCATCGTCGGTTCTGTTCCATTTTTTTTAATGGCTGGCCAATGGCTAGATAATAGAGGTCCAGTTATGCGGCACAGTTGGAGCCGCTGCTTGGCATAATTTCATTATTTTATGCAGTTTGTTATTTCAATGAAGCTATAGCTGCCCCGCTCTCTGACCCATCCTCTGCGCTGCCCGTCGCCCGTCGCCCGTCGCCTAACCACACAAACCGCCGACGCTCATTAGGCGGCCACGCTGGCGTCTCTCCCTTGGGCTGCGCTGTCTGGTGCTGGTGTCAAATTGCTGCTACCCCAGCTCTCAGCATAGTCGAGGCTGTCCGGGCTGTCCAGGGGCTGGGGATACAGTTTCAATTTCAAGTTTTGAAAGGATATGCAAATTGTGTGCTCGGCCATGAACGCAACACGTTTCGAATACTCTCAGCCACGATGCCAGGGCCCGCATAAGTAGGCAACACTTTCACAAAGACTCGACCAGGCTATTAGGCAAACTAAATCTTTTGTAGATTTTTGCAGCTTAAGTGAGCTGAATTTATGGAAATTGTTTTTTCACTTGGGTATATTTACACTTGTTTTAGTTATGTATTTTTTATTATGTTTAATATTTATATATCTGTTTAGTTTATAATTTGTATATATTTTATTGTATATGCATTTTATTTTATTTGTTTTTATATTTTTATTTGTACATTTTATTTTTATATGTGTTTTACTTAATTTATTTTAATTTGTGTACCATACTTCTATACAGTTTCATTTTATTTATTTATTTTTATTTTTTTGTGTATTTAAATTTAATTTTAATTTTATATTCATTTTCTTTAAATTATTTTATTTTTATTTCATGTTTTATTTTTATTGTGTATATTCATAATTTTTGTTTGTTGAGATTTACTATTATTTTTATTTATATTTATTTATATTTTATTTATTTATATTTACTCCATTTATTTATTATATATTTTTTTATTTGTATATATTTTTTTCGTATAGCTGTTTTATTCTTTTTGTTTTAGTTTGTATTTTTTTTTATTTATTATATTAATTTATGTTATTTTATTTTTTTGTTAGTTGTATTTCTTTTTTTTCTTTTCTTTAATTGTATATTTATATTTACGTGTGTATTAAATTTAATTTTTATAACTTATTTTTCCCCATATTTTTATGTTTTTATTTATTTGTTGCTTTTTTTTATAAGTTAACATTTCTATATATAATTTAACAATTATTTTTTTAACAAATTTATTGACAATTTAATTTAGTTTTACATTTAAGCGAAGCAACAAATAATCACAGTAATGCATACATATAATTAATGTTAAATATGTAGAATATATCTTATATAATTTACAATATTTACCAAAATGAATCAAGAGGTGGAGCAAAATCATTTGAAGAGCTTCAATGAAGGGCAAATTTGAGTCTTCTATTGCTTCGCGTGGTAGTTAGACGTCTGGCTATTGCAGTCGAGTGACCCTCAAAGCGTTGTAAATATATACATAATGAAGTCTTTTACCCAAAATTTTACGGCTCGAATGATTTGCTAACTGGCAACAGTTAGTCCTAGTCTGGCTGAAAGAAGTCTTAGTAGCGATGCCTAAATAGATTACAAGAGAGTGAGAGAAAGAGAGGGGAGAGAAAGAGTGCGCAGTGCAGCTGCTTGTGGCATGTTGCAACTGAAATGTGAAATGTGCATGCCACACACGTATCTGAGCGACTGCCAAGCCCTGTCCATTGGCCACTTCTAACGGTATTTTGGTACTTTTGGCCGCGTCACATGGCAGGCGGAAGCCATTAAGTTGTCAAGATTTGATGTCAAGCATTTGATGTGAGTCCTCATTGAAAAGACAGACACAGTGAGAGAGACAAAGTGAGTGAGTGAGAGAGAGAGGAGGGAAGGTGGCAGTGAGACAGGGCACAAGTGCATGCCTGTATATAAAATAGAAGTTGAAGCATGATTTGATGATTATAGACTAGACTTGGCGCTCGAACGAGCGCAACGAGTCTATTTGCGGCCCGAAACTTGATTACAACATCCCAATAGTAGCTGCCGCCGGGAAGATGGGCAAAGATGCCTCTGCACTTGCGATTCGTGGCCAGGAACCGCAAAGCGACCAGACCGGCAGCCGAGCCAACAGCAGCAGCAGCAGCAGCTGTGCCATTGCCAAAGGGGTGTGGGGTGGGCATAGTGTGAAGAGGCAGTCGAGGCGGCTCCTGGGTACAAAATAAAAAGGGGTTGTCTCGCTGCGGACATTTTCAGCGAATGCGGCCCAAAGGCAAACGCGTCAAATAGTCGAGAAATGGAAACCGGAAATGTTGTTAGCCCAAACCCGTGTGGGCCAACTGCAGTTGGCTCACAAGCTGTGCCGGAAATGGGCGCAAATGCGACAACGACAACGACAAGGCTATTCCCTCAACAGAGGGGGAGCTGACATATGAGTATGCATGTATGTGTGTGTGTGTGTGTGTGTGTGTTGAGTGCCATGTGATTTGTGCGCTATGCAATAATTTACATGCAATTAAATGCCCAACCAGATGCAATAGAACAAGCCGCAAACAGGGCCAAAACACTTTCGCCTAGATTTCGCTATTGACTGTGCTCGCTCTGTCTCTCTCTCTCTGTCTCTGTCTCTTTCTATATATATAAGCACATATAAATAGTAGCAATTGCTTTTGGGAACAGCAAAAGTTTTTTTTTTTTTTCGTTTTGCATCAGTTTGGAATCTTCTTTGGCACTTGCAGCTGCTTCTGTCGGCTTTGTCTCGCTGTCACAGGCACAGCATGTAAATTTATTATACATAGCCACGCCCACTGGACAACGGGACCAATAAACGCGCTCTGTTGTCTGTCTGTCTGTCTTTTTTGGTTTTGACTGTTTTGATCAGGGTGCCAAAGTGCAAGTGAAATTATTATTGCTGTTGATGAGTGCTGACCGCAGCTGGGCAGAGCTCTAGGTGCAATGGAGCAAAAGGTAAACAGGAAATGGGATTGGGATTGGGATTGGGACTGCGACAGAAGACAGACGACAGTCAACGAACTGTTAAGTGAAAATGCATTTGGAATTGCAATGCAAGTGAAATGCATTTCTAGGATTTCCTCTTTCGTGTCTGAGCGCTTAAAAGCTGCCAATGCACTATGAGTTACCTGTATAGGCGTGTGTGTATATATATATATGTGTGTGTGTGTGTTGGTTTGTGAATGCAAAGCATGGCAATGCAATGAACTGGGCGTGGCCAAACGCCCACAGGGCAATTGATTGCAACTATTGTTTGAGCTGCAAACAAAGCCAACAACAATTTACGTATATATTTATATGGGAAAATGTATACACTTATGCGCACAAGTATGTGTATGCTTACATATACATACATATGTGTGTATGTATATTTGTATATTGATGTATCGAAATGCGTCTGCTGGCTTTTAAATGCCGTTACGCCTTTTTATTGTTAGCCACATGCCCTTAAATTTGTCAAGGCGTCTATAAAATGCAGACATGCTTCGCTCTCTGTCTGTCTCTCTCTCTCTCACTCTCCCTCTCTCTTTGTCTTGGCTTGTGCATGATCCGTGCCCTGTCGCTTGTTAAGACATTTTTACGCTCGTTTTTGTCCTTAACAAATTGCATTTCCGTGACGGGTCAACTAATCCCACTCTCTCTCTCTCTCTCTCTTACTTACACACTCTCTCTGCCTCTGCCTCTGCCTTTGCCTCTTCACGGTGCACTCTCTTGACCACATTATTGAATCAGTATATAATGCTCTTTCGCAGCATGCCAACAGTCACACACGCCCACTCCCCGTCCCGTTCCGCCCCTAGCGCAGTCTATCGTCTGCGTCTAATAAAATCAACAGCCGAAAAGTATGCTTTAAAAAGCGTTGCAATGCAGCCAAATGAAATCAGCGAAGTCTGAACTGAGCAGCACTGAGGGCGCTGTTTCTCTCCCTCTCCCTCTCGCTCTCTGTCTGCCCTCTCCACTCATATCAAGCAGCACTTGCTTCCTCTTCTTCTTCTATGTGTTCTTTTTTCCTATTGCTATCTTCTTGATGGCTCTGCTTTTCGCTTTCAGCTGCTTATTGAAAACTCGCACAGAAATCATAAACAACGCTGCGGGGCGTCCATATTCGTTTGTAAATACCCACCCAAAGACGACGGGGCCCACTCTCATTTCATTTTTTTTTTTACTTTTTTTTTAACAGCCCCGCCCACTTTAAACTTATGTAGCGTGCAGCCGCCCCCCGCTACAGTTGGCATTTATTGAAATCTGAAAAAATATAATTGCATGCTTTTAGGGTTGCTGAGCAAAATTGAATGGCACACACACACACACACAGACAAGTGAATTGCTTAGCTAAACAGAATACACACACACGCACACAATGAAAGTAAAAAAAGAAGAAAACTCAAGTTCCAGTTCCTTACATTTCATTCTCTAGCAATTGGAGTTCAAAATTCAGAACAAATTTACAATTATGTATAATAGAAGAAGAGGAAGAAATCTTTATTATACCCTGAACCCATTGAAAATGGGAAATCAGGGTATAATGGTTTTGTGAAAAGTATGTAACAGGCAGAAGGAATCATCGCAGACCCCATAAAGTATATATATTCTTGATCAGGACGACGAGCTGAGTCGATATAGCCCTGTCCGTCTGTCCGTCCGTCCGTCCGTCCGTCCGTCCGTCCGTCCGTCCGTATGAGCAAAAGGATCTCAGAAGATATAAGAGCTAGAGAGCTGAAATTTGGCATGCATACTCGTGTATACCATAGGCAGTACAAGTTTGCTTTATTTTTTCGATAACTCATCCGATAACTTTTTTATCGAGAATAATCGAAAAATCGACTTGGTTTTTTCAGCCTAGTTTGAATACTTTTAGACCTGGAGACTTCAAATTTGCGTTGTATATAAAGTTAATGGATACATAGATTTTGCCATTTACAGATTTTGGATACCACGCCCCCTTCGCCCCCAATTTGTAAAAAACGCATTTCAAGTACTAGAAACTTGTGCTTTGGAATGTACACATATTTTAGCCACATGGTTACGCTCTAAAAGTTTCATTAAGATCGTATGTCTACAAAAGAAATTATTCAACAAATAAATTCTCATAATATTGCCCACATTGCAGCGCAGCCCAAGCGCAGCCGCTGCTTACTGCGCAGTCAGCAGAGCGCGTGCTTATAAGTGCATGTGTATGTATGTGTGCATAAAAGAAGTCCAGACTGATTAGAATATCAGCTTGGAGGGTTCAGGGTATCTCCTAGTCGAGCAGTCTCGACTGGAGCCTTCTTACTTGTTTTTATTTAAATTTTATATAGAATTCTTGCTATTAAGCACAAATTGGGTTTACGGCTCGAAGCAACTCTCTGATTTCTAGTTGAGACTTAATGAATCGTAAAAATATGTGGAAAATATGTTAAGAATTTTGTTTATTATTATTATATTGAAGTGTAGTAAATTTTTTTCTTTACACAGTCAAGTCTCGATAATTCGAAATGGCAAGGACATCATTTTTTTTTTTTTTTTTTTCGATTTACACAGAAGTTCAAATTAGCGACATTTATATAGAACGATTTAATTTCAAGCGAATAGACTTTTTTCGATTTATCGCGATTTTTTTATCTAGCGGGATACGAATTATCGAGACTTGACTGTAATTTAATTAACAATTTATACATGATTTTTCTACTTTTGAATATTTTAAAGCCAAAGGCCTTTATCTAGAGAGGATTTTGGAGCTATTTTGCCCTATCTGTTATTCTTTTATTGTATTAAGATGTAATTTTTATTATATTAAGGCACAATTCCTTTTTGAGCTCCCCGAAGCATTATAAACTCGAACTTTGATTGGACAGCTCGAAATTTATTTATATTAAAAATGAATCTCAAGAGCATATTTCCAATTAGGGCTTTGAGTGTACTTATATAAGTACAAGTAGTGCAATTAGTGGTACAAGTAGTGCACTTCTTTGAGCACATGTTTACAGTGAGTGTTTTGTAAATGTTTCTTTGCTACATTACAGAGGATCTCGGTCTTGTAGGCATTGTTGTGAGTAGAGCCTATCCAGCTTAATCTGTATATGTACATAGATATATTAAATACAACATTTTATTTTAGACAAAAGTCTAGAGCTGTCGTAACTCTGCTAGTTATAAGCACTCTCTACCCTCTTCGTATTCTCTCCTCGTATTTATGCATTGACGCATAGATTTAGCTGGAACTCAGTTTGAAATTGAAATAATTTCTGTGGCGGTTGCGTGACTTTAAGTGAAACGCTCATTATAAAAACTTTTTACAGGCGATTAACGGAAAACGCCAAGGTTCTGGTTCTGCTTCTGGGTCTGGCTGGGGCTGCAGCTGCTGCGCCTCAGCTCGTGGACCACTTGACCAGGTCCGGGAGTCAGTCTGTGTGGGTCTGCAATTTGCGCTTGCCACACGACTTGGCTGCCTTGTCGCAGCGTCTGCAAAGTTTTCTTTGCCCGCCAGGACAAAAGGACGCACCGACTTGCTCAAGCAGTCGAGTAGAGGGAGGGGCTGGCGGGGCAAGGCGTTGCATACTTGGAGGCGCCGCGGCGTATGCAATACCAATTTATCATTTATCATTGTTTTTTGGAGGGAAAAATGGAAGCTGGGAAGCTGGGAAACTGGGAAACTGGGAAACTGAGAAATGGGAAATTTATGTGCGCGCATTTTTAACGCAACATTTAACGCGAAAAGCGGACGGGGCCAAGTCGGAAGTCGATGTGAAAGGAATCAAGCGCTGATTTACGTGGCGGAATTATGACAACGGCTCACTTAGTTGTTCTCCCCCTCCCCAGCCACTCCCTCGCAGCTGTTTACTCATTCCATCTCTCTCTCTTCTCCTTCCCATTGCAGACGTTCATTGTGCGTGGCTCCAGCCAGCCGAACACGATGGCCGTGTCGGTGCGCCTGCCCCAGGACACGGGCCCATACATCGAGCACTATCTGATCCAGTCGCAGGACAACATACTCAGCCTGGAGAGCTCACGCTTCAAGTTTGGCTCCATCCCAGCGCTGATCGCTCACTACGCCCAGTGCTGCGACGAGCTGCCCGTGCAGCTGATGCTGCCACGGGTGCTGCGCGAGGCGAACAATCGCAAGAAGCTCTCGTCGCTGGCGCTGCTCGGCCAGGAGTTCTGGAGCTATGCCAGCAGTCCGGCTGTGCTGGGTCCGCCCGTTATGGCCAAGACAAATCTCACGGCCATCGAGCAGCAGCAGCAGCAGCAGCAGCAACAGCAACAGCTGCAGCAGCAACAGTTGCTGGATGCCAAGTCGCCGCTGTCGCTCACAGAGACGAGCGGCCTGGGCACGGCCACGTTCTTCAGCGATGCTCTGGTGGCCAAGCCGCCGGCTGTGGCCCCGCCCCAGACCCTGTTCAGTCCCACGGGCAGCAGCCAGCTGCTGGGCTTCTTCAGCCAGGCGGGCACGCCGTCGGACACCAACTCGAGCATGAGCTCGTTCACGACCAGCGGCGGCCAGCACATGCAGCTGCTGAGTCCCAATTCCGTGGACTCGGTCATACTGACCATGTCGCCGGTGGATGCGCAGGGCTATCTGCCGGGCGGTGGTGGCGGCGGCGGCGGCGGCGGCGGTGGCTTGGAGCAGCCACTGCAGCCGCATGGCAGCAACAATTTGAGCACCTTCAAGACGACATCGGCGGCTGTGGCGAGTATTACGGAACTGGAGCAGGTGCGTCCGCAGCGACCGAAGCCGCCGAACACATTGAATCTCAAGCCGCCGGCGCCGCCAATGCGCTGGTCCAAGCCCCACTCGCCGGATCAGCTGGGCAACAACTTTACGGTGACCACCACGGTCACCTTTTCCATGGAGAACAACAACAACAGCAACAACAACAACATTGCCAGCAATGGCATCAACAGTGCAGCCATGGCCAAGCCGAATCCCGCCCAGTTTGTGGAGGTAACAACGCCAGCCGCGAGCAATCCCTTCAACGCGCTGCTCAACTCACAGGCCAGCACCAGCACGTTCCAGACCTTCGCCAAGCGCCTGTCGCCCGAGGGCGAGTGCAAGGATACGCTCTCATCGCAGGGCTCCTCCTCGAACGACAGTCGCTGGCAGTCGCAGTCGCAGTCGCAGTCGCAATCGCAGTCGAGTCGCGACTCCAGCCACAGCCAGCGGAAGATGCTGTCCCCAATGACGCCCAATGGCGCTGGCCACCTCCTGCCCGGCGTCGGCAGCACCAGCAGCAGCAGCAGCAAGTCACGCAAGTCGCGCATACGCAAGGAGTCCAAGCACTACCAGGAGTCGGACATACTGGAAAGCCCGCCGGCGCAGTACTGTGCCAGCGCCCTGAGCGACAAGATCAGCGACTACGAGGACGTCTGGACGCACGATCCCAGCGATCGGGCTAGTCTCCTAACCAGCTTCAAGCCCGGACTGGACAATGGCGGTGTCTTGAATCGACGACCTGACCTGCTGGCCGAGACACGTAAGTAGAGATTGCACTGAAGGAGCAAGAGCCCCTCTCATCTAGACTCCATTGAAGATCTAATCCTTTATTGCTCTCTCTCTCTCTCTCTCTCTCTGTCCAGCAGCTAGCACACCCACGCAGCAGCAGCTGCTGTCACCCTGCGATGAGACCAGCGCTGGCCAGGATAGCAGCCAGCAGCTGATGCAGTTCTCGGGCGATGCCCCGGCTCGCTCCCGGGCCGGCCTCCTCCTGCCGAATCTGGGCAATGCGGCACCAGCCATGACGCAGTCGCTGACGGAGCCGAGCGCCGCCGATGATGGCGGAGACACGACGCCCACTGCGGCACAGACACCGGGCTCACGCAGCAAGCAGGGCAGCCCCACATATGCAGAGCCAGCGGATGCACTGCGTCAGGCGGGTCTGACCAATGCTGCGGCGGCGATCTTGCGCAGGCAACAGCGCAGCCAGCTGCTGCCCGCCAATCAGCGGCACTCGGAGCCGCTCAAGGGCGGCCATGCAGCGGCCGCTGTGCCGCTGCTGCTGCCCGCCGATCTGGAGAAGTTGGCCGGCAGCCTGGACGAGCTGAAGCAGAAGCCAAAGCCGATGGCTCAGCAGGCGGCGAAGCGTGGACGCACTCGCATCGATCACTGGCAGCTGGACAGCAGCTGGGAGTTTATGGCCAAGCAGGAGACGAACGGCGGCGGAGGAGGCGGCGGCGACTATGACACCACTGTCGACTGGCAGGAGAAGGAGAACTCGCTGGGACGCGACAAGGATGGCTCCAAGAAGCGGCCGCTTACCGTGCACCAGATCATTGCCAAGCGTCTGCCCGATCTTAATCTGCCGGAGCTCGTGCGCTGCTCGACTCCGCCCCAGATGCCGGCAGCAGCAGCAGCAGCAACAGCAGCAGCAGCAACGTCGACGACGACGACGACGGCGGCAACGGCGATAACGACGAGCGCAGCCCCGCTGCAGGAGAAATCGAATGCCGATGGCAGCCAAAAGTCATTCCAGAGCCAAAGCGGCTGTCGACTGTCCTCGTACGACAACGTGGAGCGCAATTGTGCCGCATTCTGTCAGACCTACTACGGCGGCATCGACTCGGCGCAGTCGGACGATGGCACAGTCTTCTCCGAGCCCTGGGACTCCTCCCAGTGGGACTCCTTCATGCCGATGCAGGATGGTAAATCTAGCCAACACCGTCCCTATGGATTGTCCAGCACAGCAGCTTAACTAATCTGTAATTTCCACCTCTTTTAGATGCCACCATCAATTCGGATACCATTCATCTGTCCAAGTGCCGGCCGGCGCTCTCGGAGGATGACACCATCATTGAGGAATTCAGCAGCACCAAAGACGGCAGCACCAGCAGCTGCAACCAGGATACGCTCAAGGCCAATAAAAATGGCACCAGCGCCGGCGCTGGCAGCAACAACAATAACAACAACAGCAACAACAAAGCAATGCGACCCAAGGTGGCGACCATTCTAAGGAATCCAAGCATGCGGGATCGTGAGATATTATGTGAGTATGAGAACTTAAACGATAAGACATATAAGTGTGTTTAGAGGAGTGAGAATGGGAGAGTGAAGAGGAATAGTCGATCGAGTTGATTGAACTGGTCGAGTTGATGGAGTTAATCTATTGATGGAGTTGATAGAATTGATCGAGTTGATCAAATCACTCCTGTTGGAGCTGATGGAAATAATTTAGGTGATAGAGTAGATTGAATTGATAGAGTCTACTGAGCTTGATCGAGGTGATAGTTATCCAAGGATCTTCGCATCTACAGATCATCGCATGCCAAAACAAATTACCCTACAAATTAGAAATTTCTGGATTGAGCTCTTACATGTGAACTGATCGCGTTGATCGAACTGATCCAGTTCATTGAGTTGATGGAGCTGATCAAATTGCACAAATATGTTCAAGGATCTTCGCATCTACAGTTGATCGTAGGAATAGAAAGGAAAACAAATGATGCTACAAATTAAATACCACCAAAAAAAATCGAAATTTCTGGAGTAAAATCTTCAATATGAATTGATCAAGTTGATAAAGTTGAGCAAATTGATCCCGCTGATCGATCTAATTGATGCTCCATCGATTATTGATAATTAATTAACAACAGTCCAAGGATCGTCGCAGCAATAAATGCAATTGCAATTACAGAAACCAAATGAACATTTTCGAAAGGAACTATTCAGATTTCTGGATCGAGCACCAAGTTTATCTAGCAATGACTATTATCAATGTGGCTCTGTATGCTCTCGCCGGCACTTTATCAATGGACAGCCGATCGTCATCGTCATCATCATCATCATCGTATGCTCAATTGCAATCGCTTGTTATTGTTGCATCATACTACGCTCCATGGCCTCCATGGAGCAGCAGACAAAAGCAAATACGGGTCGATCACGAGCGATCAGACGAACGATGGGGCGATGCGTCGTCATCGTGCGCCTATTGACTGACTGCCTATTTGTTTGTTTGTTTGCTAGTTTGTTTGATTGATTGATTGATTGAGCGCACGGGTTGCTCGTTTACCAAATCTTAAGCAAACGAAGCGTCCACGAGCGGAGGCTATCGTTGAGCGAACTGCTTCGAACTGGTAAACCGAACCGAACTGAACCGAACCGCAGTCTGATTATCAGCATCGGCCGCAGCTTCAGATGCTGCCTCCGCCTCAACCCCTGTTTGCAGTCTGGGGACTACAAAGTCTTTGCCGAAACTTATCTGGCGCGCAATGCGTGCTGCATCGACACATATGCAGCAGCATGAAATGCGTCGCAGTTAGCCAGCTAAAACAAATTTGATAAGTTTCAGGCGTCGGACATAGAATTATATAAATATTGATGCAGTCATGCACTTTGGAATGTAAACTCGACGTCGACTGCTGCCTCCGCTGCCTCCGCTGCCACTGCCTCTGCCGCTGCTGCTGCTGCTGCTGGCTGAGTTTTTATCAGCGCGCGTTTTAAAACGCGCCGTGTCTCTCGCCGCTCAATGGGATGCGTAATTTGCCAGGCCAGGCATAGAAGACGCGACCGATTAGAGTGTTCAAGCCCAAGACTTTTCGAATCGGTTCTGCGCTCTATTTTAGGTCAGCGCATGGCTGATGAAATGCACACAGAGAGCTACGCAATGGGTGGCAATTTTATTTTTGGCGTCTGCTCAGTCTGGGTACGGACTATTTTTAGATTTGGGTCCACTCTAAAAGACACGTGCTCTGGCTTTTCTCCAGCGAAATCCAACTGTGTTTGCTCTAAGCAACAATTTCGCGTTGTCAAGCACGATAAGCAAGTGGATAAGCAAACGGTTCGCTGAACTCACCGAAACAAATTCTCCTAAAGGGCACCTTGATGCACCGTTATCTGGACGGTGCAGTAGAGCCGTAAATAAGCCGAACGGAAATCGTCGAACACCTGGAAACCTGCCCAACTGCCGGCAAAGTAGATAATGCTGCAGTTCAATAGAACTTCGAATGAAAGTGGGCAAGGTGAGGCGCCGGAAAATCAAATAAATTAAAGGTTTAACTCTACCGGCACCGACTATTTCAGTTGTTATCTCTAGTAATATATTGTCAAAGTTACTAAAGTCTGATATGTAAGATTAACTATAGTAGATAATAAGTCCGAAGTTGACGTGAGCTCACAGAATATACAAATCCCCTGGTAAACATATTACAAAGGGTTACACCCCTTTCTATGAGCATTATAAATTATATATTATAAATACCTCAGTTCCCATTTCATATACAACAAATAAATCGCTTGCATAGATCATTATCGCAGTTAGCTCTAATCTCTCTGTCCCTGAAATAGCATCTCTCTCATTTCTTTAATCTTGTGCAGCCTCTTGCGAGGAACACTTCCTGCACACAGACGCTAACGAGCACCTTCACAGAAACCTCCAATCCAAAGGTTTTTCCAAACTACGCAGCAAAATAACAACAACAAAATCGAAGCAGAGCAAACCAATTCCTCAAGCTAAGTTTAGGCTTCGTAAAGCTGATGCAATCGTAAGGTGCAATTGCATTAGAGCGGGATCTCTCGCCGTTTTCATTGTTGTCGATTGATCGGGGAATCTTTCGTAGTGGAAACGTCATCGCTGCCAGACATTAGACAGACTGTCGTTGAGAGATTTCTCTCTTCCCGCTCTCTTTGTGTCATGCAAGCGTCGAGCATGAATCAACTCTTTATCTCAATAGCCTTGCATAACGAACACCCAGCGCTCGCTCCCTGAGGCTCAGCCGCAGCTCTCCCTCTTTCTTTCTCTCTCTCTCTGTCTATCTGGCGCAATCTGTGGCCTACCTGCAGCAGGTATTTCAATTTGCATGTTGAATGATGACAAAGAGAGAGGGAGGAGGGAGGGCATTTACCTAAGCCAGCATTGCGTTTCGTAACCCACTCAGCCGCTGACTCAGTGGCATTTCCTCTTGACACAGTTTCTCCTCCACTCAGGCAGCTGTTCTTTCTGATAAGGCTTTGACTTTCGCTGTTTAGGACTTGCGCAAAATCGAGAAGAAAAACTTGTGTGGCAGGTACTGTCCGTCCGGAAATTCCCAGTTTACCCGGATTAACAGTGGCCCGATCCCTGCCAGAAGCTACCTGCAGGCAGGCGGGCAGGCGGTTTGATGGGGCGGGCGGGACAAATTGACAAATTGAGGTCGCCGCGCCTTGCAATTTAGGCCGCAGCTGCGACGTCGGCGTCGCGCTAGTTGCTATCGTTTCGTAGAGGCGCAGCGAGCGTCGGCGTCGCTGCCAACGTCAGCGTCATCGTTATCGTTGTTGCAGTCTTATAAACTAATGCGTATGAAGTTCAGCATTAGTTTTGCATTGGCCGCGTTTAGAGCAACACGACGCAACGGCAATAACAATTCGCTACAACAACAACAACAACAACAGCAACAGCAACGACAATAAATTAATAATTAATTGTAATCGATCTGCAACGCCGTCGATTGTCGATCGATAACACCAGCAGCAGCAGCAGCAGCAGCCCCGCGCCCCTCTTCGCAGCAGCAGCAGCGTGTGCCGATGAGAAACTTGCGTTTTCGCCAATTCGTTTTAGCTGGCAAAAATCGCTACAGAATCCATCATGAGCTGGTTCAGAAGATCGTCGCGCGCACACCCCGCGAACCGCCCCGCCCCCCTTGCGAGGGGCGCTGGCAATAGCATAGACATGTCAAAGTCGCTGTGCAGCCTGGATGAGCAGCGCATCGAACGTCTCGAGCCAGAGGAGTTCTTTCACGATCCCGTCCATGTGCGCCACTACAAGGAGGAGGCGAAGTTCCTAAGCTTTATGGCCGACTGGGAGATAGTCGATCATCCGCAGCAGGAGAATTACTTTTCGGCTGACTTCGAGGAGGAGCTACTGCAGCAGCGCACACAGACGCTGCCACGCACACGTCACACCCACAGCCTGGAGGAGGACAAGCTGGTCGCGTCCTCCTCGGAAGCCACACAGCCGATGCAGCCGTCGAGGCGCAAACGCAAATTCCTGGAGCTGCTGTTCGTCGAGAATATCCGAACGGGCATTGCGCTACCCAGCGATGGCAACGGCCTCGAGCAGCACCTGCAGCCGCAGCAGCAGCAGCAGCAGCAGCAGACGGTGCTGTGCAAGAAATCGAAGTACGCCAGCAGCAGCCTGTCCAGCCTTGGTTCCATATCAACGGCCACAACCACCACAACCTCAAACACATCGACGACGACGACGATGACGATGACGACGACGGCCACCTGTCCGCAACAGGTGCTCAAAGACTGCCGCATCAATCGCAAGCAACTGAAGACTGAAGCACTCGCCGGCTCCATCATGGGCGCCATTGGCAAATGCCCCAATCCCGAACTGAAGCCCACCGTCGGCGGCACCGCCTGCCCGGACGTCTGCCATCCCGGCGAGCGCAACACCTGTGATCACTACGATATCAAGCAATTCTTTCACCTGGACGACCAGGGCAACATACTGCTCAACATGGCACACATTGTCGAGTGCCGTGCCCTGGGCCTGGCCCTCCAGGCCCAGAGCCGTCGCCTCTATCGGCGCTATCGGCGCGGCTGCGAGTGCGCCGACGAGAAGCCGTGCGATAAGCCCGGCTGCTGCACGCCCTTCATCTTATTGCTGCGGCTGCTCTGTCGACTGCTATTCGGTAAGAAGCTGGAGAGGATTGCTCCCATTGACTCATAGGCGATCGCGCTCTCCCTCTCTCTCTCTCTCCCTCTCTCTCACTCTCCCTCTCACTCTTTATGCATATACCATACTTGTCTCACTTGTCCATACTGACGTCTCGCTTGCTTGCAGGCCATCCCCGGAATAAGATGAACATTCAGAGCGTCGGGCCGGGCGACTCGCTGCGCGCGTACACGCTGCAGTTGGCCCAAGATCCCAACTCCACGTTCGCCCGCAACATTGAGAACTTCATCAGCTGCACCAAGGAGTCGAGGGAGGCGGCGCCCCAGGTGGTCATGCGCAACATGCGCCAGTTCATGAGCGGCATGAAGAACTATTTGGTGAAGCATGGCGAGGGCAAATTCCATGCGGAGCTGGAGTCGGCGCGCGCCCGCCTCAAGTCCGATGAGTTTCTCAATTTGGACGCCATGCTGGAGACGGTGATGCACCAGCTGGTGGTGCTGCCACTGCGCGAGCATCTCTACGGCATCTTCGTGGACTACTACAAGCGCAGCGAGGACATTCAGCTGCTCGCCCAGAATGTGCGCTACGCCTACGAGCGGGATGCTTCCGACTTTGGGATACGGCCCACAGTGACGCCGCCGTCGCAGTCGGCGCTGCGGCTCATCTCGAATCTACTGTGGCGTCTGCAGGAGGCCGAGCTGCCGCTGGACAAACTGGAGCTCTTCCTGTGCGTCATATCGACGGTGTTCGATGCGACGGGCTGTCCGCGGGGCCAGCAGTTGGGCGCCGATGATTTTCTGCCCGTGCTGGTCTATGTGGTGGCCAAGTGTGGATTCGTTGGCGCCGAGATCGAGGCGGAGTTCATGTGGGGTCTGCTCCAGCCGACGCTGCTAAATGGCGAGCCCGGCTACTACCTCACCGCCCTCTGCAGCGCCGTTCAGGTGCTCAAGACGTTCATGGCATCCGAGGGGGAGAGCGGCAGCGGTTCACTAGACGTAAGTACACCAAGCCACAGCACCAACTGAATGCACACTTATCTCTCTCTCTCTCTCTCCCTCTCTCTCTTCTCTCTCTCTGCTGTTGTAGTGGCGCTCCAGCTGCTTGCCGGCCTGCTCGAGCGTGCTGCGCGTCATCATACCGGACGAGTGCAACGGCTCGCTCCAGACTCGAACGCTGCCCGTGCGGCCGCACACGACGACGCGCGAGGTGTGCCGGATTATAGCGCATAAGGCGCGCATCACCAATCCGCAGGACTATGCGCTCTTCAAGCTGGTCGACGGCGAGGAGACGCTGCTCACCGATGCCGAGTGCCCGCAGGATGCGCGGCTCGCTGCCAAGGGCAAGCACTGCATGCTCGCCTACAAGCGCATCGATGCCAAGATTGCCTGGCCCACGGCTGCACAGCCGGGCAGTCATTGATGCCACCGGCCACGCCCCCTACCTACTGCCAACTATACCCATACCCTTACCCATACCAGCCATGCCAACCGGCCTCGCCCGCGCCCACGCCCGCGCCCCTTTCCCTCTCCCTGTCCCTGTCCGTGCCCAACGGCCCCATCTTGCTCACTAACAAGCATATTTGATTAATAATTTATTATTATTACATTAAAATATACTTAGTAGCCTGTAAGTAAAGCTAATTAACGCTAATACATCTAATGTGTACTAAACAACAACAGTATTGAATTAAGAGCGGTTTTTTTTTTAAATATATTTTTTAATCTCATCTCTCGCCAACAACATTCAAATCATCAAAACGTCATCAGAAACATCCAGAAGAAAAGATCGAACAGCCTGTTCGCAATAATTTTTTTTTGCTAATAAATATACGAATATAAAAACATATAAAGAAAACAAAATAAAAACTATGTATACAACTATATATACTACATAGATATATATACATATATACCTATATATATCATATATATGCGTAGTTCGTAGTGGGCCAAAGGTATAGCACAAGGCCATTTATTATAGAGGTAATCCCAGACAGACAGACAGACACAGACACACTCACACACACATCTATCTATATTGCACTCCTTATAGGCAATTTATCTAAAATACATATATGATCTATAAACTCAATAACAATCGATGACCAATTGCAGCAACAAGAAAACAATCACAATTTTAATGCAACACACACACACAAACACACACACACACATATATACAAAGCAAAGCATTTATAGCTATCTTTTTCTACTTGGGAGGGTTATGAAAGCAATTAATCACAACATCTAACACATTTACATATACATATACATGAATATGTATATACATATATATAACGTATGATTAATAACGGTTAACTTTAATATTTATGTACAACTAAAACCAACAACAGCTATCGGAAAATGTAATTTTTTTTTGTTTTTTTTTTTTATTGTATACTTTGTAAAATATGGCAAACCACAAGGCAATTATTTAATTAATAATAAACAATAATAATGGAAAATTTTACAATGTGTCTTTCATTTCAATTAAATTCGCGTGCAGCCGCAAAGTAGGCAACAGTTTTTTTGCAAGAAATGTATTTATAGGTGGATGCAAATTTTTGTAGCATACTTTTAAGCCGGTGTATATATTTAATATCAATTTTCAAATATTTGTGGTACTCCTAGAGCTTAACTCAACTATGAATTGTGCCATATTTAAAAATGTTAATATGATATGATACTTTGATGTGATGAAATCACTTGCCTTCAAGCTCAAATATTTACGATTAGTTTCGAAATAAATGAGCAAATATTGATTAAATTATATCAATTTATACTTCTGATTAAACTCTAAAGAAATGTGCAAATTTTAAATTTAAATTTTATACTTGAAAAGAATTTAATGAAATACAAAAATTGCTTGAATTGCTAAGTTTAAAGTTGAAATGAATCATTAAATGAACCAAGATAAGCTACTGTTAAATTGTTAAATTAAGTGCTGCAAAAATCGTCACCTGTTGCCTAAGATCTCGACAGCACACATATAGAGCCTAGATCGGGGACTATCGCATACTTGGCGCCTGTCTAAAGACGTGTCTCAGCTTTCAGCACTGTGGGTTCAACAATAAATGGAAGACGACGCGACAGATAATTGATAATTGATTTGCCAAATTGATTAGGGAGCCAGATTTCGAGAATCAACTTAGCTCGAATGCGCGCGCACACACACACACATACACATATAGGCATTTTGATTATTGGAAAATTAATTATCAACATGTGCGCCCCGACCTATTGTGGCTGTGCCAGTGTCAATGTGCACATGTGTGTCCATATATTTTGTTTGCTTGAATTGATTTATATATTTTGTGATTTTCGCCCTATGCAAGAAAGAAAGAAAACGATTTTATTGGCCCGTCGCAATGTGAATCGTTTGCACAACTATTGCTGTTGTTGCAGTTGCTTTATATGGAATATTTTATTTTGATGGCACATTAATTTAGGTGTGATAAGGACCACACACACACACACACACACACCCCACACATATACAAAACTGACGGTCGCTCAACCCACAAATCAAAATGAAATAAGTACGTGCACAAAAGCGCGCACAAATCGCGCACGCGACTTTAAACGCGCCGAATAGCCGTAGCCCCAGAGCCAATTATAACCCCAAGTGTTGAGACAAACGGCCGCCACTGTCCCCAGTTATTGGTACTTCGAATGCCAGCTGCTCATAAATTGCAACAATTCCAATTGATAATCATGTACATATATATGCCTCAAATGTCACTCTAGTCTCTATGTGTATGTATGTATGTGTGTGTGTGTGTGTGTGTATAAATCGCAAACTGATCGCTGCCAAAGTCGTGTTAAACGCTCTTGCTCATATTTCTGTATTTTTGGCTTGTGGCTTATCAGCAGCGCTGCCGTCAGAGACAACAACAAATTTAGAACAATAACAACAACGACAGCAGCAACAAATAATAATATAAGAATAATAAAACATGAGCTAAGAATACTGGAGAATTGGGAGTGATCGACTAGAAAGCGATTTCCAAATTTATTTGAATTCTTAAATATGTTTGATCTATTATTTGTTATTATTTTATATTAAATAAAAGAGACAGTTGAATAATTTATACAGCTTTCAAAATCAATTTCATTTATTTTCGATTTGATGTTTGTATTTCTGAACTTTTGCTTAATTAATTTCGAGTCTGTTGTCTATTCTCTCAACTTATCAGCTGCGTTTGTCGAAATTGGCATACAAAGTTATATAAATATGTCCGCTGGACTTCAACCCAATGGTAACAGAATTTTGAACTTGTAAAGGCTCAAGATTGATGCAGTTCAATAGGCACTCCGACTGAGATTTATCATTCTGCATTCTTCTTGCACTACGGCGAGATCTGTTACAAACACTGGCATGCAAATGATATGCTCCATCAGTTGGGGCACTTCGAGTGGGTTGAGGGTATGGAAAGGTCCACTGACGCGATAATAAAACATTTTTGCACCCCAGATGTGCTCAGCTGCTCGAGCCAGACGCCGAAGTTGAAGTCAGGGGGAACACACCAGACCGCAGGGAGGCCGGGCAAGGGGCGGGCTGCGGATTCTTTGATTAGACGTACTTAAGTACAAAGCAACAACAACCATGTCAACTGCTAATAAATATTACTTTCAGTGAGTGAGTGAGAGTGTGTGTGCAAGTGTGTGCGAGTGTGTGCGAGTGTGTGTGCGTGTGTGTGTGTGCGACTCAAGTGGGCTGTTTAGTAAATTTGTCGCGGGCATTAAGAGTGCTCCAAAGTTTTGAGACTTGATAAGTAGCGATCATAAACGTAGTCGCGTCGAACAATTTGATACGACCGAACGAACGACAGCCATCGACTGACCTCATGCGAATGCCCTCCATGAGTCAGAGTCCTTAACATCTTCGGCATGATGTCATTTTCTGCACTGCCATTCACTGCGCACTGACCTACGAATATATTTATAAAAATTCATTTTAAACAAGTGTTTTATTATGGCTATTTAATAATCTCATTTATTTATATTGGGCTAACTCTCGATTGTTGTTCATAAATTTGTATTTTGATTTTTTAATAATCTAAATAATAATTGACACTCAAATTAAGCATTAATTAATTTGAATTCCAAGGTTTTTATAATACAAATATTTTTTATTTTTATAGATACTTTTCATGCTTAATAAATCACAATCTGTTTTGTATTATATTTCTTGCTAACTTAATAATTTTGGTATATACTCGAGGAACTAAATAAATAAATATTAATATAAGTATTTATATTAACAACTCTTAAAAATGTTCGCATTGTGAGAAAATACGAAATAATAAAGTATTTATAAATATTTATATTTTTTTGTAAATTATAGCATAAAAGTAGTAATAATATGTAAAAATTAATATGAATTTATTTGAAATTGGAATTTTTGTGTTTTTATTATTATTATTAATGTTAATAAAAATTGATTTGTAATTATTTTTTCTATATTTTTTATTATTTTTTTGTTAAATAATATTTTTATATATTTATAAATCATTTATTTATAATAATAAAAAATACAAACTATCATAATAATAATTAAAAATACTTGAAATTATTTTGTGTAATTTATGATGACTTTTTATTCAATGGAAATGTAATTCTTGTATATATAACTATTATTCATTTTTTATTGTATATATACAAATATTTATTTATTTATTTAGTTAAATAATTCAGCCCCCACAGCCTCGCCTTCAAAATCACTTTGAAGTGTTGCTTGAAAATGTTGAAGATGCTCTTGGGCCGTCTAAGATTTAAGCTACTCAACGCTACGCATATTCATTACATAAACTTGCTATAAACAAACCCAAACACCCATCGAGCAGCCAATGTCAAAGTTCACCTTGGCCCAGTGAAGCGAAGAACTGTTCGATTGACCCACGTCAGGCAGCGCTCAGCATTGGCCGCGCGTGTTTATCCCGAAAACAACGAGCACGGCAGGGTCCGTGCTTAGTGGACCTGTATCCGTGTGCGGCTCTGTGTGTGTGCGGGCTTGGCATGTGCGTGTGTGTGTGTGTGTGCATGCATATATTACGCATACGCCTGTTGCGCCTCGTGCGCAACGAAGACGACAATCGGCATCGGCGTCGGCATCGGCATCGACATCGACGCGGCTGGATCAGTCGCGTTGTACAGCAGCGGAGGCGCCGAACCGTTGGCAGATCGCAGTTCAGTCAATGCTTGGGTCTGGTGCGCGTCGTTCGACTCTGCCCAATTGATATAGTTAGTGAATATATTATATACATACACACACTCGTCTATATACACATATATAGATAGAAACATTTTTTTTTTTCTGTGTTACGATTACCGTTGTTATTGTTGTTATTCCGATTTGCGTCGCAGTCCCGGCTGGCCAAACAGAAGAAGCGATGCGATCGCGCGCACACAGAGGAGAAGCAGAGACAGCCATAAAGAGCTTATAGAAAATAAAGTACAACAACAACCACAATAAGAAAACAACACACTCTTGAATAACAAACAACAAACACACACACACACACACCCACACACACACACACACACACACACACATACATACGTGCATATAAAGAAATACATATAGAGAGAGACTCGCATTGGCATTGCATCGATAGAGGCAGCCGTATAGGCCAGTAGTGAAGTTGATCGGAGCAATGGAGCTGTATACGTCGGATAGCTCGGACACCGATTCGCGCGAGCAGAAGACCATCGACTTTGGTCGCATGAATCTGGATGTGGGCACACTGGAGGATCACCTCAGCTCGCCACACAAGGCGCTGCTGAAGACCAGCGGCGACATCGAGACCATGCTGCTCAATCACAATCGCCTGGTGGCGCTGCCGCGCGTGCTGCAGCAGTTCACCAATCTCAAGATACTCGATCTGAGCTCAAATGCGCTCACCCAGCTGCCGGATGCCATTTGCCAGCTGCCGCTGGTCACGCTGATAGCCAAGAATAATCTGTTGACCAACTCGTCGCTGCCCAAATCCCTGCTCACCAAGCAGATGGGCAATGTGCATGGCGGCACCTCCACGCTGAAGGAGCTCAATCTGAGCGGCAATCAGCTGATCCACTTCCCCGAACAGGTCACCGAGCTGCGCCAGCTCAAGTATCTGTATTTGGGCGGCAACAAGATCTCGAGCATATCCAAGGATATCTGGAAGATGCAAAGGTATCGGAAATGTAAACAATTCCTACAGAGCCAAACCCTTAGTCCCGGCTCTCTCCATACCTACCTCCCTCCCTATCTCCCTCCTTTCCTCTCTTTCTATCTTTAAATTTAAGTGATACTTTAAGGCTTTGAGCGGCAGATGGAGCGTAAGCTTATCCAGGAACAGCCTAGAGACAGTAAGCTATCAAGATAGGAGCTTAAGCTTATCCATGAACATCAGAAGGAATCAAAATTCCACGCACACCCGACAGATCTATCGCAATACTTATCTCATATCCCAGTCTTTCCTTTCTCTTTCTGTTTGTCTCTCTCTCTCTCTCCCTTTCTTAATGTTGTGCTTTTTGGTGACACTTTAAGGCTTTGAGCAGCAGATGGAGCTTAAGCTTATCCAGGAACAGCCTAGAGACAGCAAGCTATCAAAATTCCACGCAAACGAGACAGATCTATCGCATTGCCTATCTCTTACCGATAGATTCTCATCTCTCTTTCCCTCTCACTTCCTCAATATTGCTCTCTTAAATAATAATGTATAGCTTTGAGCAGCACTTTGAGCTTAAGCTTAGCCATGAACATCTGAAGGAATCGAGATGCCACCAGACAGATTTATCGCATTGCCCATCTCTTACCCTCAATCTCTCTGTCTCTCTCTCTCTCTTTCCCCTTCTCTCTGTCTCCCTCTGACACTGATAGCTGTACAGCTGATCTCCTATTTGCAATGATCCAGTTCCCTGCTAATATTAAGTATACGTTATTGGTTTAAGCAGCTTCCTTTCTTCCTTCCTTCCATTCGTCAGCTCGTCAGCTCGTCAGCTGTTTTGTAGTGCTTTGCATTTGCATTTTCGCACTGGCTCGCAGCCTGCTCAGCCTCAGTTGTTGTCAAGCGTAACACTTTGGTGGAGAATCGACAACGGCGGTTGGGGGTTCAAGTCTATTTGATGGTCTGATAAGCGGACTTTCGAGTGGCTTCGGGCGCGCATTGTAAAAGCCAAATCTATCGCGAAAATAAATGAAACACGCACACTCGACACACTCATAAAAATAAATATATATAATATTTAGAGAGAGGGAGAGAGAGAGAGAGAGAGAGAGAGATACATATAGGTATCAATGGGGCATTTTTATAAGTAAACACAATAATAAATATAAAACAAAAGAATATGTGAGCCAATTCGAAGTGGAAACACTTATCTCAAACGCCGAGCTTCCTGACCAGCAACAGCCGATTACGGAGTTTGGAAAAACCGATTCCAGCCGAGCAACAAAGTGTAGCGAAACGGTTTCTATTTATCAGTCTGATTAATATCGTTAGACAATTAGATAAGACTTACGATAGCTCGAACAATCTATTCCCATATCAATTTAAGGCTATAAACATAACATATAAATAATAATAACAAAGAGCCGTTTTTTTTTATTGTCGTGGGACTTACCTATAAAAGAAAAAGCGAAAGAAAAAAACACTAAATCAAGTCTCATTATCTAGTGATACCAACTATCGAGAAATGAACATTTGGACCTGCACTATATCAAGCTCTCCTTATCAGGTGTTTGCTTCAAAAGCTCTTGCCCTATTTAGAAAATTATTCAGAGCTAACAAAGCCAAGATTATTTACTATAATACCAGTATGACGTTTATCTATAGACTCAAAACCGGGTGACTTTTATCTCAGAAAGCTGCCTTGGATACAGCGCCCCCCCCTGAATAGAAGTGTTATGCCTAAGCACTTATATAAACTGTCAGCTAGACGTGTTTATCTATGAAATGTTTTTCGCACTGAGAGCCCCAACAGAAGTGAACTCGGCCCTGGACTGAAATAGACATAGGCCATTTGATAACGGTCTTGAATAGACAGCGAATACCTCTTAGAAGAAGTGGTAAGAGATAACCTAAAGTTGGAGTTAGAGTTGGGGATTGGGAGTGTTGATTAGAGAAAGTTTAGTTTAGTTGATCTCAATTTGGTGTCAGAGAATAGGATATACATATAGCATAGTATATATAGGGTATATACTATATACCTATGGTAGTATGTTTCTGGACTTCATTCTCCATATAAGGCCATAGATCTATGCACAAGCCATTAAAGCATTCCAAGGCTAAGCCTCAAGGAAACATAGGATTCTAGGAAGGATCCCAACCCAAAGCCACAAGTATCCCCTCATAATTTGTTCATAATCTTTAAGAAATCCTATTCAAGTATATTCATTACTCTCTCTCTCTCTCTCTCTCTCTCTCTTTTAACATTCTCACTCACTCTCTCTCCCCCTCTCTGTCTTTCACAGCCTTCATGTGCTTTCGCTGGGCGGTAATCTGGTCAACGAGGTGCCCGAGGCGGTTGGTTCCCTCAGCCAGCTGCAGGCGCTGGTGCTCTGCGACAATCTCATCGAGAATCTGCCGATGAGCATTGCGCGCTTGAAGAACCTGAAGTCGCTGCTGCTGCACAAGAATAGACTGAAGCACTTGCCCAAAGACATTGTCGCCCTGAAGAACCTGACCGAGGTGAGCCACTGGGCTAAGCCGATCAGCTTATATAAGATCTGTCTCAATCTCAACTCAATCGATCTTCTGCTCTTCTGCCTTTAGCTGAGCTTGCGCGACAATCCGCTGGTGGTGCGCTTTGTGCAGGACATGGCACTGAAGCCGCCGACGCTGCTGGAGCTGGCCGGGCGCATTGTGAAGGCCAGCGGGCAGCGTCCCGGGCCGGAGGATGTGCCGCGCACCCTGGTCGACTATCTGAACAGCGCCAATTGCTGTGTGAATCCCAACTGCAAGGGCGTCTTCTTCGACAATCGGGTGGAGCACATCAAGTTCGTGGACTTCTGTGGCAAATATCGCGTCCCGCTGCTGCAGTACCTCTGCTCATCGAAGTGCATCGAGCCCGAGGAGCTGTCGCGCGCATCCAGCAGCAATGCGAGCAGCGCCAGCAGCGGCTTCATGATGCGCAAGGTGCTCCTGGGCTAGGCGCGCCCAGTTGACCCGCACCCAGGTCCCGGACCGGATCCGTGATGTGTGCCCAACCGACAAGTCGACGAGTCCGTTAGCCAGTCGGCCAGGCCAACAACGGAACGGAACGGTATCGCTCGTCCGTTGGCTGTGCTCGTGGTTGTTGTTGTTGTTGTCGTTGTTGCTGCTGCTGCTCCTGCTGCTGCTGCTGCTGCTGTTGCTTTTGATGTTGCGCACTCGGATATCCATTGGCTACACTGCATTACCAAATTGTTAACCATATTTGCCATATGAATTTTTTGTTCATTGTTGTGTTATATAATGCTCCCCCTACCCCTAAACCAACCCCCGCAGAAAACATGAAATATATATATCCACACATATATCTATACACACATAAACGCAATAATTTTTATTTAGACATGACATTGATTAGAGGAGAATTCTGATGTGCTAAACACATATAATCCATTGTATAAAGATCGTACTCTCTTCTTGATAATAAACGTTTTCCAATATTTCATTATTAGCTATGTATGAAGTTGATTTGACTTGCTTCTATGTTGGAAAATAAAGGAATTAAAAATTATGATTAAATTCTATATCGAATAGTAAACGAAAGTGGATGATCAACTTTTGAGCTTAATGATAATTGATCATAGATAATACATAAGAGATAAGAGATAATAGTAATTGCTCATTGTGGAACGGGCAATGATACATAAATATAAAATATGACATAATGTGTTCGATCGATTCATGTACGCTCAACAATATGGAAAACTATCATATATATGGAATATAGATCTGCATGAACTTAATTCTCAAACTTACAATTAAAAAAAAATAATAATAATAATTCACGATGTGTCTGTCTGTCTGTGTGTGTGTGTGAGTGCATCTCCAGACGGTTCTGAATGCTCGATTGGGAATACGTTGGAGACATACATACATATATCATAGTATTATATCAGCTATGGCCTAAAGGTAAAACCCTAGATAATCAAGTTATATATCCCACAACTCTTGGGATTGGTCTGCTGTGTGTGTGTCGGTGTGTGTGTATCCTTTTTATCTTCTACTCATTATATTCTATTTATGTATGTGGAGTAGGTGTAAGTATTCATAATAGTCGCTGTCGATCTGCGTGACCGCAGGGAGCCAATCATCATCATTTATTGGACCATTACCTCCTGACTGGTGTCATCCACCTCCATGGCGTCCGGCTCATCCTTGGGCCCGTCGTCGGTGGCCATGTCGCCAATAAGCAAACTGCTCTCGGCCATGACAACCTCCTCGACGACCGCTGTGATCGAGTTCTGTTCGTCCTCCTCGACTGGTGTATCCTCCATGGGCTGATCGTTCAGTGCCAATGTGGGCGTGGCACAGGCTGTAAAAGCAACTGTATCGGTTGCCGGCGCTTCGTCGGCTTCTGTTGCTGGCGGCGATTGAGGCGTGGCCAACTCATCGGTCTCAATGGGAACAGCTGTAACGGGAACAGCTGCAACTGCAACTGCAGCTCCATCTGTATCGGCGGTCGCATCAGCGATCTTCTGCGCCTTCTCTGGATCATCTGCAGCTGGAGCTGCTGCAGCAATCGCAGCCGGCTCAGCAACAGCTGCAGTTGCTGCTTTGGTCTCAGTCTTTTCGGTATTGCTCTCGTCAACAGGGTCTGCCTTGATCTCCAGCTGAGTGTCAGTCTTGGCCTCGGCATCAGGTGCCTTTGCGGCCACAGAATCTCCATCCTTGTCAGCTACAGACTGGCCCGCGACAGCTGCTGGTTCACTGGCCTTTTCTGGTGAGGCCTTTGCTGGTTGCTCCGCCTTCTCAGCTGGCTCCGCTGGCCTGGCGTCCGTGGATGATTTCTTCTCATCAGAATCGTCGACAGCGGCATCTTCGCTCTGCTTCGATGCTTTCTCTGCATCTTTCGCTGGCGAGTCCGACTTCTTTTCAGCTCTCTCCACTTCCTGCTTTTCAACAATTTTCATCTGCCCACCGGCCGCATCTTCCTCGTCCGCACTGGTCAATGGATCCTTGACCTGACTGTCGATGGCTGCATCCTTTACAGTTTCTGCAACGCCTTTGTCAACCTCATCGGGCTCGGCCAATTCTGGAATATCCGCGTTAGGCTCTGTCGTTAGGCTCTTCGCTTCCTTGTCTGCGCTGAATGATTTCTTGACTGGTGCCTCCTCCTCTTCATCGGGTTCCTCAATTTCGGGTATCTCGCGAGCAGCTTCAGTCACATCCGTCTTCAGATCACGGTCTTCATCAGCAGTCTCTGCCTTGGCTTTGTCTGCTTTGGACTTGCTGTTCATGGTGGCGACCTCCTCATCCGCTTCTTCAGCATCCTCTTCGTCGCGCTGCTCATTCTCGTCAAAGTCGAGCTTGGCCTTCTTGGCCTTCGGCGGAGCAGCGGCGCTGTCGTCGCTGCGTGGGCAGCTGGCCTTCATAGCAATGCAATTGGTCTCCTCGATGGGGACGTTGCGGTCATCTCCGTTATTGAAGATGTTCTCGTTCTCCATCTCGATGTCGATGTTGACCTCTAGCGAAATATCCCCATTGCCCACAGAGTCTAGCGAATCGCCATTGTCGCTGTCCGTGCGCTTGCGACCCGGATCAATGGTGCTAACAACTAGATATGAGGACACACACGAGATTAAAGTTCATGTCGTGATCCGCTTACGGCCAACTCCTACTCACCCAGTATATTTTTCTCGAGCGCTCGCATGTACTTGTCGATGCGCGAGTATTGCTTGCGAGGCTCAATCAGTAGCTCACAGAGCCGCTGCACCGTGAAGGGAGCAGCATTGAATAAATCGAGACGCTCCAGCAGGGAGGCCTTCATTGTCTCAAAGTTGAAGGGATCGACGTTCGGGTAATTGGGTATCTCTGTGTGGGCAGAAATTTAAAATTTATTTATCGAAATGGACTACTGACGGGATTCGTGGGATTCACTTACCCTCTAGACGCGGTGGATCCTCGTTAAAGTGCTTGATCACACTTAGCAGCTTTTCGCGGAACAAATACTTGAGGCTGGACCACTTGAAGACGGTGTCGCCGGTCTTGGCCACATACTGCAAATAGTCCTCCAGCTCTTTGGGTATTTCCTTCTGCTTGAGCTGTGTGAAACGCTCTAAAATTTGTAGAATCTCATCGCTGTTCTCCATGGTAACCATTGATGCTCGTTTGAAGCGTAAGCGTTAGCGTTAGAGAAGCCCTACCAAAGCAATGCAAGTTCAATTTGTGTGCATAAACCGGCCGGTCAAAAAATACTCTGGAAAAAAAAAAATAAAAAAAACTTTACTCTATGTGGATGAAAAATTTTCTCCGCTCCCGTGGTAGACACACAAAATCTGAAAGGAAAACTGCAACTATTGCCGGCCGCCCTCCCAATGATTGTGTATATGTGTGTGAGTGTGGCTTAGTGTATACGTGTGTGTGTGTGAGTGCAGCAGGTATGCGCCGAATCAACGACACTAACAAACACGATTGCTCCCTGCTCTCGGCTCCCTGCTCTCGGCTACGAATGCACCAAAGCCGAACAGCTCAGCCTAGTTAGGTACATAGGCTCTCCTTTGATAGATTGGTACATTAGCTTAATTTATTCACGAACCATGAGTGTGATTTGCCTATGCGTGTGTGTATTTATTGAGTAGCTCAACAGGTGTTTTAATTGAAGAAGGCAATAAACTTACACCAATATACAGATATTATTACCGTATATATCAAATTTGAAGCGTAGGTACTCTAGGTGTGCATCGTTTTTAGTAAGCGGCAACTGTGCCCAAGAGCTTCGGGAATGCAGCTCGTCGTTGTGGAGAAGCTGTAATTTGCATTGGTTGGTTGTTCCCAGTGAGGCGCGGGCAGAAAAATACAAAGGAAGGGAGCGAGAGAGAGAGAAAGAGCGAGGGCAGATGCACGATGCACATATACCAACACAAATGCACACATAGAGACCGGGCGCGCTTAAAACTACTACAACTGAGAGCAATTTAAATGAGAGACGAGCGATGTCTGCAAGTTCATCTGGTGAATGGTGGAGGATTCCTTGCGAATTTACACAGAAAAACTAGTTATTTCGCCAGCCTGCACACACACACATGCACACAGCCAGCAACATATGTATGTACTTGATGTATGTATGTATGTATGTACGTATCTAAGTGCGGCTCTCTAGCAAATAGCGACTTGGTTATTGCAGCTGCAGAAGGTTTACATGGATGACTTTATACAAACATATTTACCTAAATTGGCCGGCAAACCGACCGAATGCGTAATAGACCTAATTATAAAACTAGGCTTAATGTTAGTTTTCGGTATTCGCAATTGTTGATTCCGGTGACTAAAGGCAGTTGGGCATTTTATTTACACCTTATTATTAGTAATAAAAGTATGGTAACTATGAATTTACCTGCGATTGCTGATGCGACCACTGGAGCACTATCACACTTATTATTATATTATAATTAAATATATTTATTTATTTTGCTCCGCTTCACACTATGTAAGCTATTGATATTGTAGACAAACATACCAAAGGCTAATCGATTAGCACGAAGCAAATTTGTGTCACCACTAACTTGATAGGAATATTCTTCGATATATGGGTCCGCATTGTGTATCGAATATAATATTAAATACGTTTGATCCACTCAATGGCTCATATTTAAAAGACTGAAAAAAAAAAAAACAAATAAATACAAATTTGATTATGTAATAAACCAATTTAAAATAAATCAAAATCGCGATGAATGATCCGATAGTGCATATCGATAAGCATTCTCGATTGCCGTACCGGCAACAGGTGCAAACTGATAGCAATCTGAATTATGTACAATTTACGTTTGTTGCGTCAATTGCGCTATAGTCTAGTCCTACAGAACTCTGGAACAGCATTAGCCCATTTACCGCCATGTCGCCTCTTAGCCGGCCAACATAAGCGCAGGCCGCAACTCGGCGCGATACCATCGGATCAGCTGGACCGCCTGAAGAGCGAATATTTCGAACAGCAATGCGCGCTGAGCAATGAGGACTGGCAGCACGTGCGGAGCACACTAACTGAGAGCTACAGGCACGTCAATGGCACCAACGTAGATGCCATCATACTGGGCCTCTGCAGCAGAGCCGAGCAGCTGCCGGTGGCCAAGAGCTATGTCAAGCATTTGCAGACGCAGGGCATCAAGCCCAATGCGGCGACATTGGGACGACTGCTGCGAGTCTACAATGCCGCCTACCACACACGCGAGCTCAGCGAGGCGGAGCAGTCGGAAATTGTGGAAATCTGTGATACGCTGCAAAGCGCCCACGATGTCTTGGATGCCAGCAGTTGTGAGAACTTAATCCTTGGCCTAGTGGCCACCACACAGCACTGGAATCGCGCTCTGCCCCTGCTGGACATGATGCGCCTGACCAGTACGCCAAGTGTGTCCGCCTACAGTGCGCTGATAGCCAAGGCCTTTAGCGCGGATCAGCTAGAGCTGGGCTGGCGTCTACTCGAGGAAATGATCGAAGCGCGCAAGTTGCCCAAATGTGAGATCTTTCTGTCGTTATTGGCGCAGAGTGCCAAGGATGAGCGCACACTGGGTGCCCAGCTGGAGCGGCTGTTCTGCTTCCTCGAGCTGCACGACATCTTGATCAGCGAGCTGGTGGTGCAGCAGCTCTTGGCACTGGCCCAGCGGTTGCCGCAGCGGCTGCAGGTGACCACAACGCGGCTAGAACTGTTTGGCAAGTGCTCAACCTGCCAGCAGAACCTGCAGCATGTAGCCATTAGCGATGCTCAGTTCGCGGAGCTCCGTGAATCGTTTCTACAGAAGGTGCTGATCCGCAACGATGTGTTCCAGAAGACGACGCCGCAGGAGCTGCAGCGCTTCAAGCAGTATGTGGAGAAGACGGCGCCCTATGACTGTGTCATCGATGGCCTCAACGTCGCCTACTCCACCGGCAACAAGAAGCCGCCCGCGCAACTGGCCAAGCTGCTGGCCACCGTGGTGCGCTACTTCAAGGAGCGGCGGAAGCGCGTCCTGGTGCTGGGTCGGCAGCACATGAGCAACTGGTCCAAGCCTGCCATGCAGTATATACAGAGCAATGCGAGCGTCTTCCTCACCAACAATCTGTAAGTGAGCAGCTAATCCTCTCCACATATATATCTATATTGATATATTGATTCTCTTGCAGCACCCACGATGATCCATTCCTGTTGTACGCCACACTGCGCAGCGGCCAGGACACGGACTTCTTCTCGCGTGACTTGATGCGCGCCCACGCCCATCTGCTGGGCACCGAGCTGAAGGCCATCTTCCGGCGCTGGCAGCAGGAGCACCAATACTCGCTGGTCACCCAGACGCAGACGGGCCAGATTATTGTCAAGGAGCCCATTCGCTATCGGCTGAGCGCCCACAAGGTGGGCAATGTCTGGCATGTGCCGTACTGCGAAGCATACACCGCCAATCCCCCAGACAGCTTCGAGGTGCCAGAGAAGTGGCTGTGCATCACCATTGCCCCATGATGCTGGTGCTCGTTATCGGGACAATAAGCCACATCCAAATACAAATACAAATATATTTGAGGGGATAAATGATCCCGAATCAGTACTAACAAAATGTATACAAGAATCGATGTATGAAATGCATTAGAGAATTGAGAAACTCGCTGCGCTCGGACTGTGGAATATGAATTACAGCAGGTGGTGCACGGAATACAGATCCCGTTGATGCTGAGTCCGATTCGTGTCCGGTGTCCGGAGCTACTCGCAGTCGAGGCGGGAGCATTTCTGAAAAGCATTCAAATTCAACGTCGATTGCCGCTTGCGACGCTGCTCGTTTCTGATCTTCTTCTTGGCGGCGCACATGAGACGCTCTTTGATATAGTTGTCCATCTTGAAGTCAAGGTCCGTTGAGGGTTTGGGTGTCTCATTGGGTTCGCGTGTGGCCGCCGTATCCAGCGCCTTGATAATCAAGCTGAGCAGCGCGTGGGCCAAACGATGGCACACATCGTACTCAATGGCATCCTGGCTGGTGTAGTAGATCGCCGACTGCGATGTGGGCTGCACGCCAATCGCCAGCAATATGTTGCAGAATATGCCGCGTTGCATCCGAGCGTACGGATCGACCAGCTGCGGCGGTATGCGCATTGTAGTCGCCAAGTGGGCAATGAATTTCGCAAACTTCTTGATCAGCACATTCAGATATTGTGAGCGACACTGGCGCTCCATTTTGGTCAGCATATTGTAGTACAATTCCTGTTTGCGCTTGAGGAAGTCCTCCTTGCGGCGCTCCTTCTTCTTGGTATTTTTTAGCACATCCTCGAGCTGCCTGCAATTGATGGTTAGTTTAGCATCGATGGAACGAATAGGGATGGGAATGGGAATGGGCATGGGCATGGGCATGGGCATAGACATGGGGAGATCAGCAGCTGGAGCTCAACTTACTCTGTGGTAATGGCATTATATTTGCCCAACATGCGCTTGATGCGCTTGGCCCTCAGTTTGGGATCGTAGATTTCCTTGAATTGCTCATAGTTGTCCATGACCGTGAGCTTTTTGGGCCTCGATAGGGCCACGTCGTAGGCTCGAGCCTTGGGCGGCAACGCTGGCTGGTAGGCCATACGGCGCACATACGACTGCAGCTTGGAGACATTCTCCTCCTGCCGTTTCTTGCGATTCTCCGGGCTGCAGTAGTCTGTATCCTCCTCTTCGGCCTCCTCCGGTGTCGATGAAGGCAGCGCCTCGTCCCAATCAGATACGTTTGAGCTGGCCATAATCTATGTCTTTTTTATTGAACACTTCCGTTTAATTTAAATGTACGCAGAATTTTGTCAGGAAAAAAAAAACAAAAAAAAAAACGCGAGAAAAAAATGTGAGCAAAACTATTGAAATCGAAGAAAAAAAATATTTTGTTGTACATATAGATTTTTTTTACAACATCGATGGAACTGACAATTTACTGTTACACTGTCGAACATAGAATGACTATTGACTGAACTGGCATTGTAGCCCCACATCCAGATAGAAAGTCAAGGCCAACTGCGAAGGGAAATAAGTTAAATTTCGAGCAGTCAATGGTGTCGCCATCTGTTGGCGAGCGGACGTAAGCTCTAAAATGGGGTGGGGGAAAACCAAAAATAATTTAACTATAGAGTATAGATTTTAGTTAGTTGTTTATGCCTTTTGTTACTTAATAATACAATTTCTAATGCCACGAATCTAAATATTACTTTACAAATAAAAATATATATATAGATATATATCTAATAAGCATTAGGTTCCCATGGTCGCCCTTTTAGTAGGGATCATTTTGCACTGAACGCTCCAGGGCGAATGTGTACTCCTCGGCCATGGCATCGACGGATAGCTGGCGCGTCATCAATGCCAGAATACCATCCACTTGCGTCTGTGTGTAATTGAATCGGTCCTTGGTGGCCAATTGCGGCGACAGCTCGAAGGGAATGTCCTGCAGATAGCTGATGGGCGCACTGAGATTGGGTCCAAGTGCGTTTCGAGGCGCCAGCGGCGGAGGATAGGGCATCGGGCCGTACGCTGACTGCGGTATGGGTGGGTACATCATGCCAGCACCAGGCGCTGTGCTCGGATCTGAGTCAGGTTTGCGCTCCACAAATATGAAATCATCGCCGTTGTTCTGCTTGGGTCCATCGGCTGGACCCTGAATCACCTCCTCGGTGGGAGTTTCGGCTGGCTTACGCTTGCCGAACAGTGAAAACATTTTCCGCTTTGTTTTCACCAGCAGCTGTATTACAAATTCCAATATTTACGCAGTTATGACCACAGCAGCTGCGTTTTGTTATTGTATTGACAAAGGTGAATATTGTTATCGATTACACTCTCTAGTCGCTGCACGTAACGATATAGTGTTTATCGAAAATGTTTATGCAACGGTAATTCATCTCCCGCCTAAATGCAAAATGCAACTTTAACTAACATTTGTGTATAATTTTATTATAAATTACGTTCAAGTGAATAATGATATATATTAATAGTATTTATTGAGATCGGGCTTGCCTAGTAGAAGTTGATTAAAAGACAATTAGCAAAATGAAAATATATTATGAATTTGTAAATATATATACATATATAAACATGCATATATATAAAATATTATTTAAATATAAATAAAATAAAAAAAATTAAATAAAATGCTTATAATTTTTTTCAATTTAATGGGACTGCACTAATATTTTTTCATTTGTTGGCAAAAACAAGGAATTTGAAAACAATTGTTTTAAATTATTTGAACAGCGATAAACCAAACACCAGCATCAACGCTCATACTTGGCCAATAAGAACTTGCGACCGTTCCTCCATGGTGAATCGGATTTAGAGACGCATTGTCTACCGCTGCAAGGACAGGGCGCACCCTCTGTATCGCCGCACGCGAAACGTGTGGCGATATATATCGATAGGATGGGAACGGCCCAACAAGCCATGAATGCAACGCTGTGATTGGTTTTGGTTTCAGCTCTTCCAAGCTAACAAAATCTTGTTAACGAAAAACTTAATAAAGATGTCAAAAGCCGACCAGGACCCAAATGGTTCGCTTAGCATAATGGAGGTATGTACCCAACTGTCAAATGAGCTCAAAATGGATGACAGTCGTACTGTCATTCCTGTCAAATGCAGTGCAGATTGGACAGATTACAGTCGATATCTGAGAAAACTAATTAAAACTAATTGATTCCTGGTGAAAAAAATGTTTTTCTACAGCAAATTAAGATCCTGATCAAGCCGCCGCCGAATGAGGAAGAGAAAATGATACAGCGCACCACGAACACGAAACATCCATATTATAGACGACCAGGACGCGGACATAACCACGACTTGTGCGACGCCTGCGAGGAGGGCGGCAATCTGCTCTGCTGCGACCGTTGTCCATCCAGTTTCCATCTGCAATGCCAGTGAGTATCCTGAAATCCAAAGTGACTTTCAATATGCGTAATATATTGTGTTGTGCACCATTCAGTGATCCTCCACTGAACGAGGAGGATATACCCAGTGGGCAGTGGCTGTGCCACAGCTGTCGTATGGCCAAGGTTTCACAGCCGACATCCTCGTCCAAGGCCAGCTCCGTAGAACGAGTGCCCTCGGGTGGCAGTGGGTCCCGCGCTAATACCCCATCCTCCGGCGAATTGGAGTCCATTCCGCTGAAAATCCGTAATTTACGCAAGCGCAGCAATAGTGAACGAAATAGTACCGAGAAGTTGCTCTCGAAGATGCCGCTGGCCATACAGCGTGCGCTGGATCCGAACCGGAAGCCGACGCCACTGGACGATGTCATCCGCGCCGCCAGCATGCTGAATCCGCAGCAATTCTCGCTCCCGCCTGAGCTGGAACTGCACACCCAGTTCCCGGGCAATGGCAAAGTGCAGCCGGTGCAGCAGCCACACTCCGGCACAGGCAACGGGCATCGCAAGCCCAGCAATCAGCGACGCAATTCCAAGCCATTCGAACTGGATGCACAGGGTCTGGTCCCATTGCCGGCCAAGACGTGCTTCTATTGCACGCGCAGCTGCAAGCGAGCGCCGCTCATCTCGTGCGACTATTGTCCGCTGTATTATCACCAGGATTGCCTGGATCCGCCACTGACCGCTCTGCCCGCCGGCCTCTGGATGTGCCCTAATCATGTAGAGAATTTCATTGTAAGTGTTTCCCTCAGTCGTTTAGATTAATAATACCGACCAGAGTTTATACTTCGATTGCTCTCTCCCATCAGGACGCCAACATGACGAACAGCATTTCGGCCACGGAGCGCGTCCGGCTGTGGAATCGCTTCCATCAGCCGCTCGATCACGAGAACGTTAAGATGGAGTTCTTCAGGCGCGTGAACACGCGCAATCCGCCATTCCGCATGAAGCTGGCAATGCGCGGCCGCGCCCACATCGATGTGCCGGCCATCGTGCGCTACCACTACGAGCATCCGCCGGCTCTGCTGCCGTCGATGAGGCAAACGTTGCGGTACGATCGCGTGAAGCGGCGCAAACAGTTGCCCACTGCCGTCGAGGAAATCTCCCGGGAGAGTGTGACCGAGTCGCTGCTCAAGGATCTGGAGGCCTTGCGCTGTGCTCGTGCCAAATTCCGGGAAATACAGAAGGAACTGGGCCGGACTCCACTCGATGGCAGCCTCAGCGACAGCGACATGGAGAGCGTCACCGAGCAGCAGACGCAGCAACATCAGCAGCAGCAACAGGAGAGTAACGGGCTGGTGGAATCGCCCAAGACGGAGGTCACGGATGAGCGAGCTACAGATAGTCAAAAAACAAACAGTGAGCATAAGGAGGCAACCAGAGATGAGCCGAAGCTGTCGAATAGTTGCCAGGGCCACGGCGAGAGCATGGAGCTCAGTTACGAGGAGGACGAAGAGGAGTGCAAGGCGAATGTCGTCATCGATGCGGATCTGTGCCATCTGGATGTGGATCTAATCAAGAAGCTGGCCCATCAGCGCCTGCAGCAACTGGTCCAGGAGCATCCGGAGATCGTGACACAGTATAAAAATCGGACGGCAGCACGACGTCTGCGACAGCTCTCGGCGGCCATGCAGCCGGCGGGCCAGAGTATAGCGCTTCAGGGCGATCTGGCGCCCGAGGATATGCGTCGCTTCTCACTGCTATTCACCAGCGAAACCTCCTCGATTCTCGCCCAGAAGAACGGCAATGCTGCCGACGAGGATCCGATGATGGCGCTGCATCCAGCGCTGGCCACAGCCGCTGCCATCGCTGCGGCAGATACGGCCGCTGAGAGCTATGTGCCGCGCGAGCGCAGTGACACCGAGAAGGCGTACGAGCTGGCCACGCGGCTGGAGCTGAAGCTGCTGCAGTGCAAGGTGCGGGCGCGGGCGGTCCTCACGCCGCTGGGCGACATGCTCGAGGATAGTCGCTGGTTCAACACGCTCGGCCTGGAGCAGTCAATTTTCATGCGCTACCGCACCCTGTATATCGGCTATGGCGGCCACTACACGCCCTCGACGACGCTGGCGCACACGGAAACAGTGGATCTATCCGCGATTGGCTATTGCTCGCGCATCTCGCCGCAGCACGCAATCATCTTCTACGATGAGTTCACCAAGTCGTACGAGCTGATCAACTACTCCGAGTTCGGCACCGAGGTCAATGGCCAGCTGTATACGTGCGATTTAACCGAACACGCGCCGACGCATGCCGGCAAACGGATGCGCCCGGACGATGCGGAGCTGAAGCGGCGCGTCGACGATCTGCTTGACAAACGGCGGCACATTCAGCGTCAGTACAGCGAGCCCAAACGGGAAACGCACGAAAGGTAAGCGGTCTGTCCTTGATATCCCAAAAATGTTTAAATTCTCTCTCAATCTGCGCAGCAGACATTCCAATTGAAATTGGTCTGCCGCACTCGATTCGCAATTCCTTTGAAAAACAATCGATAGCTCAGCAGTTATACGTGCAATTGTTGCAAGTGCTTTGCGCACAGTATCGATTACAAAGCACCGGCGACAAGTGTCATTAGCACATAATCAATCAGTACCCCCGCTATTGTGAATGATGCCACAATTGATTTTGAATATTCAAATTGCTGCCAATTATCGATATATGTACATATATGAAAAAAGAAAAAAAGAAAATGTTTGCAAAAAGTTAGCATATTTATATGTATGTATAGGGTGTTGCTGCCAATTAGATTTGTTTACATTTCTTTTATTTGTTCTCCGATTTTAGGCTGGCTCCTATCATAAAACACGCCTGCCGCTGCCTAACCGCCGCACCGGTGCCCATGGTTCCTGGCGCCTGGGAGGGCTCCGCTGTGCTGGCCCACGGCAGTCTCCTGCGATTCGGCTGTCTCTCCTTCGTCTTCTCGGTGCCCTCCACGGACATGTCATGCGGGCGACTGATCAGTGCCAAGTGAAGGACGCAAAGGAATCCGCCAATTGCCAGTACCGCAGAGAATAAGTTCATACTATAATTATATACTCCAAGCAGCAGCTAGCACATACATATGTATGCTCATCCAATCCAATCTCAGTGATTGAGAAATCACACACAGGCCGAAGTCCTGAATGCCGGGAATATTCCATTTCCCCCCTCATAACAACAACAACAATAACCTGAGAAAAATTTACAAACTATTATATATCTAGAATTTAGCTTAAGTTTGGGTTCAGTGTGAGTAAAACGTACGATAAAGACAGAGAAAGAGAATGAGGGTAGAGAGAGAGAGAGATAGAGAGTGCGCTCGAGCGCATAGCAATTACGTGAGTGTGAGTGAGAGTGAGAGAGGGAGAGCTGCATACAATATATACATTAAGGTAGATTGCGTTATAGAACATTTTTTATTACATGTTTTTTAATACTAGAGATTTACTCTAAATAGTCGTGGTTCTTTCTCATTCATCATTAAATCATCATCATCAACATCTTCCTCTTCCTTCTGCAGTAGTTGTATAAAGAGTATAACAAATAAACGCGAGAGACAGAGATGGAGATAGCGAGAAAATTGTAAGCAAAAGAATTTCCAATTGAAGTTCATATTTCTTTTATCCAAACTGGCTTTAAAACAAACGCAAAAATGAAAAAAAAAATAAAAATAATAATAATAATAAATAAAAAACAGTTTGAGTATCGTGTAAATTTAGTTTACAACTTGTGCAAAACAAAAATAATTAAAATAAAATATAATCATGATAAATTAAATAACATTTAAGTGCAAAAAAAAGTGTTTACACACACACACGCTCGCATACATACACACACACACACACACCTCTAAAATTTGTAAATGAGAATTGAATTTATACAAAATGAAAACATATTAACATAAATATTTCTTGAATATATACTTCAAATTGTACGTCGTATATATATTTGTATATATATATATATATATATATATGCATGTGATTTATGGGAAAACTCAATAGGGAGGAGGTATTAAGCAGTTGGTAAGGCATAAACGGAGGGGCGCTTTTAAAGTAATTCTATATAAGGAGATATATACAATGGCAAACACTCGATGCCAGCCCGAAATACATTGAGTTCGTACGTATGTCTAGACATGCTAATATAAGTAACTATTGAATATATATATATATATATATATATAGTCTGTATATATATATATATATGCGTGTGTAGAGAGAGAGAGAGAGATATATATATATATATATAGTGAGAGACAGCGCTGGCTTGCTTAACATAATCTCGCGCGCTGCTCACACTAGGAATTCGCTGTTGTGACTGTCTCATCCAGTTGCTCCGGCTCCTGCTCCTGCTGCTGCTGCTGCTGCTGCTGCTGCTGCTCAGTGCTCGCCGTTGACTTGGCTGCATTGCGCGTGGCACGCGAACGCTCCCATTCGGTTTTGTGCTTGCGCTTGGTGTGATGATACATATTCGACTTGGAGCGAAACTCTGTGGGGCAGAAGGCGCAGGTGTGCAGCTTGACGCCCGTGTGTGTGGCAAAGTGTTCCTGCAACAGCAATACAAATACAAATATGAATTCAATTGAAATTGATACTATTATAATGGAGCTGTTGTAGATGCTGCCCACCTCCAGATAGCGCTTCATTTTGAATGACTTGCCGCACACGTTGCAGGCGTATTTGGCTTTGCTCAGACAGCGATGATTCTGGCCAGGCAGCTCGCCGCAATTGGCACAGATGTTCAGCGCCGCCTGACTGGGACCGGGCGATGTCGGTGTGATTGACTGTGTCGGAGTTGCTGTTCCTGTTGCCGTTCCTGTTCCTGTTGCTGTTGCTATCGGTGCTGGCATCGTATTGTGCTTGTTGTGCAGGTGATTTTTGAGCGCGCGCTGATTGCGCAGCTGCTGGCCACAGATGCTACATGTATAGGGCTCAGCGGCTGGCAGGGAGCAGGAGGCGGGCGCCACAGCCACTGATGTGCTGCAAGTGAATGAGGAACAGTTCAATTGTGGCTTTGTTCCTGGATTAGCAAAGGATTACCCACCTGCTTTGACTATTTAACGTTGCTGTTGCTGCTGCTGCTGCTGCAGTGTTGGTGCTGAGGCTGCCGCCGCTGCTATTGTTGGCACTCGTGCTGACCGCTGCCATCGACGTCAGCAGCTGCTCCTGATGATGCTGCTGCATAATTGTGGCGCACAGCTGCTGCTGTTGCTGCGTGGCTGCTGCCACCACAGCGGCCACCGCATTGTAGTTGGCCAGCAGCAGTTCGTTCTCCTTGCATGTCTGCAGCTCGGTCGTCTTCAAGCGCTTCTCGCGAGGATCGGGCGGTGCCTCCTCGTTGCTGCTGTCCTCGCTGACGCTGCCACTGCGCGTCGTGTGCTCCACCTTCTTGGGCAGATGCGTCTTGCGGCGGCTGGAGCGGGTCACTCGCTTGGCGGCTGGCAATGGACACGCCGGCGCCTTAGCCATCGTCAGATTGATCGCTTCCATCGGCTCGCACTTGATGGCAGCAATGCTGGGTGGCACCAGCGGCGCTTGCGGTGGCGGTGGCTGCTGCGGCTGTGGTGCTGCTAAGGCAGCTGCAGCTGGAGCTGGAGTTGCAGCTGGAGTGGCATCGGAAGTTTCTAATTTGACTGTCGGCTTGAGCTCAGTGGACGGCACATTGAGTGCATCCATAAGCTTGTCGCTATTGTCCCCATTGGTGGTTCGCTGGATTTGGACATTGTTGTTGCTGTTGATCTTGGCTGATTCGCGGTCGGCGCGCGCCTTTTGCCACTGGATGTTGTGTTTGGTCTTCACATGGGTGTACATGTTGGATCGACAGCGAAACGCCATGTTGCAGTAGGCGCATGCAATGGGACGATCGCCCGTATGCGTGGCCACATGCTCCTCGAGATAGCGGCGCATCTTGAAGGACTTGTCACAGAACATGCAGGGAAACTTGTGGGCCGCGGCCGCTGCCTTGGGATCGACCTTAAGGTAAGATTCGTGAAATTCGGTTTCATCTTTGACATCGTAAACTGCTGGCGTATCATCGCCGACCGCCTCCTGCTCAAGGTCTGGGTCGGCGTCCTGCTCGTAATCGACTAGGGATAACGGGTGCTGCATCTGCTGCTGCTCCGCATCTCCCTCCTCGGACCAATTAACGTCGCAGTCAATCTCCAAGAACTGGCTGCAGAGCGTTGTCTGCTTATGCTCCACCAGCTTCCAGAAGTTGTGAAAACTCTCCAGTTGCGCACGGCAGTCCGTGCAAATGGATGTGGAAATGGCATCGTCGCGCGACAGCTGAATGAAAAAACAATAGGAAAATTGTGTTAGAGCAGGACTCAGTTCAAGGCGGCGGCAATCGTGTGCTCTGCACACAGATCGACTTACGCATAGATATAAATGCGTTGATATCAATTGAACCAAATAGTTTTCCGGTATTGTCTTGTTGTCGCTGTTAGATGCCTCGTTGTCGCCGCCAGTGAAGAGCAGCACGGTGTTCTGCTCGTTCAATGGGTTCAAGCACAAGCGACAAATCATTTCGTTAGCCAACTAATCGAATTTTAACAACATTTGCACTTCATTAACATCTATTTTATTTATTTCCAAATTGCGGATGGATCTAGAGCTGGCAGTACTGCTGCCCACAATATATCGATTCCTCACACTTACCACACCACACAGCTATCGATAGCACGTTGCGACCGTGAGCTACAAAAAATACTAAAATACACTTTTTCTTACCCTCGTAGATATATTTTTGAATTTTACTTTTGCGCTAAACAAATCAACAAACAAACAATATATTATTATATATTCGACTTGGGGCTAGTGGGTATGATGACGTATGGGAAATACTATGGTCGATAAGTCTCCGCCATTAGCTAGAACTTCGTAATGATAATTCCTGTGTACAGCTACCATAACCTTAGAATCGAACGGTACATTTATACAATTGAATCGGAAATTTGGGTACTTTGATAGCGCCGGGACCATATCATAGCCCTCCGATAGCTTGTTGGTCCAAATCGAAATCGTATCGAACTGAAGACCCTCACGATTGCAAAGTTTGATCGCTTCACCGAGAGTCCGAAAGGTATTTAGCGTAACAATAGCCGTGGGCTTATCGCCAAAATAAATTTGGGGGAAATCTAGGACTACAATTGGCGAATGCGGCTGTCTAACACCATTTGGCCTTTTGTCAACTGGATCATATTCTTCCATAAAAAGAGTTCTGCAATTGAGTCGTTCTATCACCTTGAGAGTATTCAAAAAATTTGGATGAGTTTCTATGCGCTCGTCCATTAGTTCCATGCGGTTACGGAGTCTTCGAACAATTGCCTGACGCAGTGGCTCCTGCACCAGTACGCTGGTCACCAGCCCGACGCCAAACGGATGCTTTAGATCCCTAATGACCGTATCAACAACTTGACTCAGATTTCCGGTCGCGAACAGAACTATAATTTGCGGCTGCACCCATTTCTTGTGGGTGCCATTTTCTGGATAGAGATAGACGTGTCGCTTCTTCAAATGAGAGAAGATATCGTCCACACCCTCGACGATATTCGGCAAGCCTTTGAAGCGCGGCAAGATGTCGGCATCCTCATCCGTCTCCTTATCCGCACCGCCCCCGTGATCACCCATTTATTATCTTCTAAGTTGCCCTACAAAAAAAAAAAAAAAAAGAGCCAAAGAAAATCAGCTATAATTGTATACATAAAAGTTATAAAAACGTTAGAGAAATTGAGTGAAAATGAAATGGAAAATGAAAAATGAAAAACGTAGACGTTAAGCAAACAGCTTAGCCTAACACATCATTTCTATCGGCTCAAAGGAAAGTCTCAGCCAGCTTCCGCTTCCTGGTCAGCATGTGCACACATGGCCTCATAATTAAAATACTTTCGCTGGTCAAAGTTGCCATTCACCGGAAAAACGCACATTCACACAAGCGGACGGACAGGCGGACAGACAGACAGATTGCTGCTGGTGGTGAATTTGCATGGCTTACGAGAGGACATATGGGGTATGATTGAGTTCGTTTCAATAGGTGATGCATCAAATATAAATGGGGAAATTTATTTAAAGCATATACTATATATAGTCGAATAAGTTTGTATATGTTTAGAGTGTATAAAAAGCTAAGCGGAAATAGCTTTGCTTTGTTCGTAAGGATTTTTTTGTGGTATCACATCATGAAGATGTGAAGTGGTATATCACCGTAGTAGTATGCGTATGTGTATAACAGATTGGCTTCCCTAAACACATAAATAGGATATTTCTGCTTCATTTTTGTGGGGTATATCTACATGTCGGCCTTTACAAAAATAAATTAAAAATAGCCTATTTACGTGTTTAGGGGAATTTATGTAACGTATGTGTGTGTGTGTAATAGAATAAGTTTGGATATGTAGGGTAGGGTAGGTAGGCATAGAACAGGAAATATTTGATTTTTATATTTAGGGAAATTTATGTAATATATCGATGTCAATAGTATTAAAGGACATTTATTTAATTATTTTTTAAAGGGAAATTTTGTAGAATAAGAAATCATTTGATGTGTGTAGGGTATACAAAAACTTAAGTTCATATATATTTTTTGTGTTTTTGGGGAATTTACTTATATAGTATATATATATTTTATGGAAACGGATATATATGTATGGCATGTATGATACAGTAGACTCTTGCTATTTCAAACTTGCGTTATTTCGAACCTCTCATTAATTCTAAGCTATCACTCAGTAATTCGAACTAAAAATCATTGCTAAGACGCGGTAATTCGTACTCATATGGTTAAACACTCGACAATTCGAAATATTTTAAGAGTCCCTTGAATTTCGAAATAACGAGAGTCGACTGTATATAATTTGCTTGGTTTTACGTTTGATGCTTAGATAGCTTAAATAATTAATAATCGAATAGTTTTTCATTGATGGATCAGCACAGATAAATCTTTAATTGACATATTTTTTTGTATTATTCTTACTTTTTGCTGCACTTAGGGTATGCACGCTTCGACTACATCGTTGTTTGTTTCGTTGGTTGTCTTGCCTCGTTTGGTAGGGATGCGGAAGCGAAACAGCATGGCTGTCTGTTCATGTGTGTGCGTGTGTGTGTGTGTGTGTGCTCGTTTGCTGTCTGCCCTTTTGTGTGCGTGTGTTTGTCTGTGTGTGTGGGGGAGTGTGCATGCTCGTGTGTATAAATAGCCGAGCGAGCCGCTGGATTCACTAAGATTGGCTGCTTCGCTTCAGAGAGACGCCGCCAAAGCTCGTTCGCAGGGCAGTCGCGCGCAGTCGGCGCCCGCAAATAGGCAACGCATAATTTGGGATTATAATTTGAGCTGTTTGGCAGCCGAGTTGACAGTTAGTTTATTTATTTATTTTCGTTTCGCTGCTGTTGTTGTTGTTGTTCTTGCTGTTGGCGTTATTTGGTGAAGAAAACATGCGAGCAGAACTATAGCGCTGCAATATGGAGATGTCGGGCTATCAGGATATAAGCGCACTCGAAAAATCGGTAAAACGAAAAGGAAAAATATCCCAATATGTACATATAAAAGTGCAAAATGAATAATTTGTAGGTGGCCAATGCTGGCAGCCAGCTGTATACGATGGCCCACAAACTGCACGCCGTGGAGCGCAGCCTGGACCAGACGGCCATGGAGCAGATGGACGAAATGGAGGTGATGGAGCTGCTCGAGTCGATGACCGAGGTGAAGAACGAGTACCAGAATCTGCGCAAGGACATACAGGAGGTGCAGCAACTGCAGCGTGACGTCAGCACGTCCATACGCTACCAAATGACCAACATGCAGCAGACATTCCAAATGCTAAAGAAACGCATTGCCAGCACACAGCAGAGGCGTCGCCATCCACGGGATCAGCTGCCGGGCCCAGCCCCAGTTGCGGCCCATCCCCACTGAGGCAAAGCAAACGGTGTGCAATGTGCATGTGTATATGTGTGTGTGTGTGTGTGTGTGTTAGTGGGTGTGGTATAGTATGGATGTAGTGTGTGGTGTAGTGTAGTGTAGTGCTGTAGAGGACGTAGCTTTTGACCTTTGCAGACTGTTTATGAATTTTATATGATTTTGTTGATTATTGATTTTGCTTGGGTTAATTCAACGGAAATCAAAATGGAGCAAAAAAAAAAACAGCCCTATATTAACACAATATTTAGAATTAAATGCAAATATCCTGTGGAGCGGAGGAGCGCGGGGCGGGTGGGGTTTAACCTGTTGCAATACAAATCTAATGGCCTACACAAAAACACCTATGGAAATCGTGTCAAATTGTGGATGTATTCCTGATAACTAACTGATAACATTTTTTTACTGTCATATGTCTAAGCAATCAAATTAACACACAACCATATATCAAGAGGTAACAGCTACGTTTTTTTTTTTTTTAATATATACACACAATACAAATCTTAACTCCTTGACAAAACGCACACTTATATACACAACTATATATATATATACATATACATATATACATACATCTATGTAAGCAATTTACTCGAAAACTCTAAATACTTTATAATGCAAATCCAAAATGTCTGATACCATTTGAAAAGCATGCACTTTTTCAAAACAAAACAAATTTGCCTTAACATAATAACCATATTATACTAATTTTTGATATATACGTATTTTAATATTAAACTTAAGCTTATCATTTCTATTACAATGATGGGCCTTTGAGCAATTTTTTTTGTTTGTTTTTGTTTTTTATATTTGTTGTTGTTAAATTGTATAAGAAATCCAAGTAAGAAGCACACAAAAATAAACAAACCCAAAAACAACGAAACTACTTTTTAAATGCGCGCCAAATACGTTTGCGATATTGCAAATACTTACAACGCGGCTATCGATATACAATAATTATAAATAGGAAAAGGCATATTGAGCCGTGTATTTTTGCGCACTGGGCTAATAATTTATAAATAGCAGTTTAAATTGAATAGGAAAAAATATTTGTCCATTTTATTTAATTTCATATACGTAACGAGATTTATGTATTCGATAATTCACGCAACCGCCCCCATCGGTTCTTATCGATATATATCTTTATTGGAGCAGCTGATTTGAGCACTTCTGATTCTTGCGCCAAAATACGAAATAAATGTTGCGCTACTTTTGCGCCATGGCTCAAATTTATTTAGACTATAGAGGTTTGAATATTAAACAATTAAGTTTCATAGCTGGCGCACATGAGTAAATACTTTTCACTACACTCTTAACGATAGATTTCTATTTCAGACAGAATTTACATGGAATAGCCGGATCAAAATTAAAATAATACGGTACGGTATTCAGCGCAGTGTGCCCACACTACTTATTGAAATGAAAATACTAACAAGTTTGTATTTGTCGCAGTGCATTACTATAATTGTAATTTAAACTGAATTAAATATATATATGTATATCTATTTTTTTTTTAAATAAATGATGAAGAGAAATTTTAATTTGAATGGAAGAATGGTGTAACATTTAGTTTGTTAATTTTACATTATGTAGATGCAATCGTTTGCAAATTTTATATGAATTGGTAGGGTATATTAGTTTATTAAAGATGTGCTAAATTGTTTTAGTATTCCTGTAAAATATACTTGGTGTATTTTATATCGATTGCATAGGATCGATAGTTTTTTGAACATGGCACGTTTCTAGTATTTTTGTTGGGATTCTACGGCTTCTCAGTGAGGGCCACACGATCGTCAGTTTGGGTTTTCTACAAGAGTCAGTGCTTCGCTTTGTCGCTCGTTGACCTGTGTTTTTGTTGAAAGTTCGTTAAATTTTTGTTTATACTTTTTTTTTGCATCTATTGAGTGAATATTTGGTTGTTTTGTGAGCAGTAGCTTCGGCAGCAAGTGAAAAAGATATACATTGGCATGTTGTTAAATTAAACGACTGTGCCGTTGCAACATCACACACAAATACACCTACAATTTGTTGCAAGTCGTTGCGTGCCGTCACAGCCAGCAGTCGTCGCACAAACACTCACACACATGCGCAACCACTCACGCACACATACAGCGACGCATGCGCTGCAGCATTTACAAGTTTGTGCATGAGCGCAGGTGTTTCTTCTGTTTCTCCTTCGCGTGGTTCGGTTATATTCATTATTTTTGTTTTGTCGTGCCGCCAGTTCGCTGCGATCCCTTGACGAGTGCGCGAGTTTTGTGCGTGGCGAGTCGCGAGTGAGTTTTCCAGTTCGGAAATTTAACGGAAACCGGCCACGCTTTCATCATTATCATCGTCGCTAACTTAACACAGAGAAAGAGAGCGAGAAAGAGAGAGATAAATAAGTGCATGGCCGTTAAAAATTTCGCAAGCTCTGCAAATACGTATACGAATATCATTTGATTTTTTGTTTTGTGTTGTTTCAAGTGTTGCACCAAACAAAATATCTAGAACTAATTAAAAGTTGAACACCGACATATAAATACAACAACAACAACAACAACAAAAGCATTGACGACAACTGGACTAACGAGAAATTGTTGCTCGGTAAGTTTGATTTGCTGTAAAAGGGGGTGGAGGCTTGTGCAATACACGCATAGACATGTACGGACATGAACGGACATGTTCAACGTCGTCGTGCGTCGTTACATGTCGCAGCATAAAAACAAAAAAAAAAAAAAAAAACAAAACAAACAGACAAAAAAAAAAAAAAAAAAAACTTTCACTATGGGCACCCCAATAAAGACTTGTTGAAGCGTGCATGGAAAGCTTCAGTGCGATTATTTTCAATTTTAACTTTTTTAAGGGAGTGCTCTATACATAGTAGCTGAAATAAATTATACTTTTACTTACATATACAAACATATATTAGTTTATATACAAGTAATTACAATGCATCAATTATGTATTCATGGAGCAGCGCAGTTTATAGAGAGTATTAAAAAACAATCTTGATTACTATTTTATTAATTAATTAGTACATTTTATATTAATATAAAATAGTACAAATATTTGATAATCATTAAAGCGTTACAGCTAGCTGGAGCTAATTACATTTTTAATTTTTTAAATAATAAACAAAAATTAGCTACATGTTTTGCAATATTAAATAAAAAAATTGTAATAGGAAATTGGAAGTACTATTAAATATAGTAAAAAAAAAATAAACTAAATGTTTATTTTATTTTATTTAGAATAATAACAAGTAATAAATTAAACCAAATGCGCTCAAAGCACTCTTTAACAAAAAAAGAATTCTTTAAAATAAAAAAAAGGAAAATAATTAAAAATAAAACTAGATATATATTTAAATACACTTTCTAATGTATACGAGGATATACATATATTTATATATATATTAATATAAAGAACCATATTTTTGTAATTTGATTACTTTATAGTATATCCATTACGTATAATTACGTAATTACGTAAGCCGTAGCTTGGTAATGCTAAAATTATTTCTTCAAGCATTATTTTACAAAATAAACAATGCCTCCAGCTGTGTAGTTATTTTTCTTATATACACACACACACACAGAGAAACATTTGTATTATTGTTTTTATTTTTTATTTTACTGTAATCAATGTTTTCATTCCTTCTTCTTCCTCTGAAGTGCTTTACTGCAATTTCTCTGCCACACACACACACATACACACTTTGCCCATTATACCTGGCTTGTCAAGATGATGGAATAACGGGATTTCAGTGAAAACCAAATCATATAAAAATATGAAAAATATATAATTAAATATTTCAGTTTTATCTCTGCCTCTACCACACACGCTCTCCCACTTTCTCCCTTCATCCTGCTCTGCCACGCCCCGCTCTCGATCTCTCTTTCTGGCTTCCCCGTAATAGTGTGCAGGTAGAGCACTACTACTACTACCACAACTTGCTCGCTCGTCCGTCTGCCAGGTAGAAACGGTAATTGTGCCACCAGGCGAGGTGGCAACAGAATGAGCTGCCGCATGTGTTGCATGTGTTAAATTGTTTCGTACCTGGGCACTGATTCTGTCGCTTTCTTTGTTCGCTCGCTCGTTCGCGCCGGTTCCTCTTGCACCTTTATTGCCTAGTTTGCCACACATAGCTATGGATATCCACTCGTATATCCGCTACCTTCTGCAAATTGTAATCTGGGTTTTGCTGCCTCAAGTTGCATCACTCGCAGACCTTCGATTTGCAATAAATTCTCGCAAAAGGGTATTGAATATTTATAATGGGTATCGTGGTATCGTTTACAACTGACCCAAATGAAGGATTTCCGATCATATACGGAAAATGTATATAGATATTGCTAGCCATGACTGAGGCAGAATTCGAAACGGTAATCGAACCAGTGCATTGAGCTCTATTGATTGAATGAAATCTCCCATAAAACAAAAACAAGTTTCTATTGATTGATCATATATGTATTTATATTAACCTCAGAGCATAAATAAAAGCATAAAGTAAAGTCGAAACTTTTCAAGAATATGCTTTCTTACAGCACCAAAAACTATGTAAGTGAATTAGAATAGTTCCAAAAGTAGATTAACTATTACCCACGGACACCTTAAAGATAAGAGCTCTAAAGAGTATACTTTAGATATACAAATTACAAAAGTATCTGAATCAGTTAAACATAGAATTTAGGGTATTTGCAGGTCGATCACTTATAAAAATAGCAGCATTGCCATTTACTCTTAGTGGGATTTAGGGTATTTGCTAGTCGAGCTCCCTCAAAAAACTGCAAATTAAGCCTGCTCACTTACGCTTCGAGTTCAGGGTATCTGCTAGTCGGTCACCCTAGAGATTTTTTACATATAGTAACCCACTCGAATTCTATAAAAGTCAACACGTTTTGCAGCTTATGGCTTATTGTTTTGAAAGTGCATCGCTAGACCACGAGATACGGGGACTACAGCTTGCACCTTTTAACACGTGAAACTAAATAACAACCGTTTTCGCAAGGAAAAACTCGAATAAAACAAAATAATAAAAAATAACAAAGACGAGAAAATGAAAAACAAAAACACTTGAACAAAAAACTAAACAATTGTTCGGTCAGTTGGTCCATTGAATTGAATTTGAAAAAAAAAAAGAAAAATAGTGAACAAGATGGAATAGAACTTATATTGTGACACACTGTATAAAATGTCTCTGTCTTTCTCTCTCTCTATATATAGTCTCTCTAGCTCGCTATAAATTCAATATACTTCCTTGGTAGCTGCATAATACTCATTCAAGGTCAGAACGCTGCTAAATTTATTTTCCGTTTTGCCACGCCCCCTATTCGTACATACATATATTATGGTTGCAAATCATTGAAGGATATCAACAGTCATATAAAAGTCAGATTTTGAGTATTTGGCTGTAAAACCCCAACTTCCATGAGCTGCTGGAAAAAAACATCTTTCGATTTGCAGATAATTCAAGGGTATACACGGGTATACATGTTTCAAAAACTCTAGTGGCACAAAACCAATATACTCACTTCACTTTTGTGAATCAGCATAACAAGGTATTTCAAATATGTTTAGGAATCTGACATCGTGTTCAATGCTTGTTGCCCTCTCGATTTGAATGAATGCAAATATCTATTTCGCATGCTATTTGAAGCTGACATTAAATAGTTTTCCATTTTACGGTTGGAGAAGAGAATATCCTCTATGTAATTATGCATGCCAGCACAGTCGAGGGTATCGGGCAGAGGTCACAAAACAACAACAAAACAAAAACAAACAAGAAAAATAAAGATGGAAAATCCAGACGATCCGAGACGAAATATATATATACATATATATATAGGTATGTATGTACAAACTAAAAGCCGGATGGATTAAATTGGGATTTATGCACAAACGCACTCGTGAACCTAGCAACACACACACACATACATATATAGATAAATATATACACATATATATGTATATGCTATGTGTATGTGTATGGTCGCCTTCTAGCTTTACCGTTGCCTCGCACACCTACCCTTGGGCAGGTTCACAGTTTTTACATTTCTCCGGCGCTGTCTCATTTTTCGGGGCAGATAAAAATGTTGAAACAGTAACCAAGGTAATTCCCAGGAGGCACAGCCAGTAAAAATGGCAGGATAACTGTGACTTACACATATACACACAGACACACACATGCTCATTCCCCAAACAAGAATGTATGGCTGTGTATGGGTGTCTGTGTGTGTGTGTGTGTGTGTGTGTGCGTTTGGAGCTGCAACTTTCTAGCTCTCATTCTGAGATTTACAGCATTTGCAACCGCACCAGGGGCATGGTCAAGTGGGTACACATGCCACAGAGGGGTCGGGTGCTCTGCCAGGAGGTGCGGGAGGTGCGGCTGTGTCAGACGGGGGGGTAGGCGGTTTGTTTGCGATGCCAGCGTATGCACTTTTTATGTTAGTCAGCAAATTGGACGGCGCTTTCCGCACATTTTGTTGCAGCATGCAAAGTTGGGCCACAGCTTGCCCCCGGAAAGCCTGCTGCAAACACTGGTTAAAACCACTGTAAACAGAGACAGAGACACAGAGAGTGGGAGAGTGTGCGTGTGAGTGTGTGAGTGTGTGAGCCAGGGCAGACATAACACAACAGCATAAAGTATCACGAGATATGAGTTATGTTTAGCCCTGCTTGTTGTGATTGTTGCATCAGTAATAAAGTGAGCACTGCACATGGCAGAGACTGCTCGACGCAGCAGATTATCGCTTGATGCGGCTTTAACATGGCCAACTACTGCTAACTGGCATTGCTCTTGATTTTGATTGCCAAATCTCACACAGAATTCTTGCACACATCTCTCCTTTCTCACTGGCCAATTAGCATCAATCAATTTTCATAGTTCGCACTGACCCAAATGTTTCCTGGACAATTGACATTTTCTCCAGCAGCTGGCTTGACGCCTAACCCTGACCGGTGCACAGTGGGGCGAAACATGACAGAAAACAGAACAGTGCTTCACTCTCTTAATGCCACCTAACCGATAATTACGAAACAAGTCTGGGGAAAAAAATGCTGAGCTCTTTTCAAAACTTATATATTTTTTTTTTGGTATTTAAAAAAGACGAAAATTCATTCATTTTCATATTTGAAGCACGTAGTATTTCAACAAAATTCGCTATTTCATGTTTGCCAGGCAACTGTGCGGCACCCTGTTAAAGAATCACCCTGTGCTTAGATTCATAAAATAAAATTTTAAAGCTCATTTGTTATATTTAGTTGACATAATGATTTTTGTCACAAAAAAGTGAAAACCACCCACTGTTCGATGTTCAATAGCTTAATATATTTCCGTCTCTCTCTAGCTCTCTTCTCACATACGAGTGACCTTCTTTATTGGGCCCGAAATTAAAGGAAATTTGTCTTCGTTTAGACAACTCAGACAACTTTTCGGAAAATGCAAATATTTATATATAAATTAACTTGGTTTATATTTACATATTTATATTCCATATTTTTATATGTATTTTAAAATAACAGAAAATCTGTTTTTTTGTTTTGTTTTTTAAATATTAAAGCAAAGCCTTTAGACAACTTTTCGGAAAATGAAAACATTTATATATGAATTAACTTTGCTTATATTTACAAATTTATAATTAATATTTTTATATTTAAAATTTTTATTTTAGCAAAGTCTTTAGACAACTTTTCAGAATTAAAAAAAAATATTTATATGTACATAATTTATAAATGAATGAGCTTACGAAAGACATATATATGACCAAAATGAAATGAGATCTGTATACTTATCTCATTTATTATCTATACGTATTATGCTTGATCTCTGCGCTTAGTCAAGTGAGCCAAAATTATGTATTTATATAATTTTGGACAGCAGTGGAGTTGGAGAAAGTGCGTCACTTGCAGAACGCATTGCACATGCTGCATGTTGCATGCCACATGCCACATGCCACATTTTGTGGCCAGACTGAAGTCGAGTCGTAGTCGTAGCCGTAGTCGTCAACCCCAACGATTTCTGCTGCAATTGCATTCGCAATTCTTATGCCACATCTACATGCGACATATGCTGCATAATCAACGTGGCACGCTGCATAACAGACAGAGTCAAGCAGGTGGCACAGCTGGAAATGTGCAATTAAAGCTGCGTTTCGATTCCAAACAAATGAATGAGTAATGGCAAATGAAAGGAAAAACCTCATAGTGGATGATATATGCAAATATATCCATTACAATCAAAACCAATATCAAAACTTGCAGCATGAGCAATCGCTGAGTCAAGAATGGACTTTAGCTGTAGAGCAAGTAAAGCAACTTGTCAATGCAGAAAGTTTGATAAGTTTACTTAAGCTAAACTAATATGTTGAGCCCAATGGGGCTCCGCCTACACATGCTGAAAACCTTTAGTAAAGAATGCTCTCAGTAAATTAATACTAACTTCATACACGTACAAATTCGGGCATTCAATTTCAATTTCAATTGATTTCACTTTTTGTATAACAACAGATTTTTTTTTGGGTATCTTACAATAATTTAAAAGTTTAGACGAAGAACTAGGCCTTTTCTACTCAGATGAATGCGGGCATAGAGAGAGATAAATATTATTATTTTTAATTAATTGAGATCATTTATGTGTAGATATAGATATAAATCATGTATAGAGATGATATTATGATATCGTCGTTAATTGTGAATTATTTTTCGAGTTTCATTTTGAGCAAATTTGATTGTTCTGATATATATTCCATATTTTAGCTATTATATATATATATATGTACATATATGTTTAGCCATTTCACTTTCTTTGCTAAAATTTCTTATATACGAGTATATATATATATATATTTTTTTTTTAAATTTGATTATAATTTTCTGAAATTTATTTTTTTCATGATCATTTTTAATGTAATAACAGGGCATATGCTGTTTCGTATATCGTTCGTTGTCTAGGACCCCCCGTGGCTTTGCCTTTACGGTTATTGTTGTTGTTGTTGTTACTAGCACACAATTTACTGGCTCAACTGTTTCATCTTCAATTACATTTGAGTTGAGCCAGCGACACAGTTGGTAGGATGATGCCATGTTGCTGCGGCAAGAGCAAGGGCAAAGGCATGGGCATGGGCATGGGCATGGGCATGGGGTAAGCGGCTCACAGACACACAACATCTGTTTTGGCCACTGACTTGGCTGTGTAGAGCTGTTGTGTGGCTCCTTTGCTTTGTCATCCCCTCCCCCACACCCCCCCCACACACACACAGGCCCACATTGCACCATGCTACATGCGCTCGCCGCCTGCTGTTGCCTTGCTATGGTCTTGTTTCATTTCATTTTGACAAACAGTTTGTTTGTTGTCGCATCTGCCTGCTCTACCCGACTCCCTACACCCCACCCCTCCTCCCCCCTGCCACCCTGCCTGGCGGGGTGCGTCTGTCAATCTGCGTGCTGCATGTGTCTGCCACCTATGACACATGTCTGTAGTTCACCTGCCACCTGCCACCTGCCGCCTGCCTCCAGCACGACCTTTCTGGCCATTTTGTATACATGACTTCTCGTTGGAGCTCAGATCTCGAAGCCTTTGACTGGCATTTGTATAGTGCGTACTCAATTGGCATTGAGAACATCATTGTGTGAAAATAACCCACTTCAGATGCCTACCAATCAGAGAAATATACATGCACACACACACACACACAAGCATAATGGAATTAATAGAAGGGTTAATTGGCATTGACCGGTTGGCAGTTGGGCGAAACAGTGAAGAGGCACATTAACTTATTGGACTCGAACAGAGTTACATTTCTCAGATGTAGGTTAAAATGTATGTGTATACATATGTAAAGAATCTTGATGGTCTCTCATAATCTAGATGCACCTATTCACAAATTATAATTGAAATACAAGTTTGGAAATTATTTAAAGCTGCAAAAGTTGCAATTCTGGCAATATTTAACGGCAGTTTAATAATCTGAATTAATACAATAATGTTAAGAGATAGTGGCATTGACTTATTGGACTCCTTTAAAGATCTATCAGTTATTGGACATATTTTTGATAATCTTGAATATTGCTTGCTTTTACAGTCTTAAAAAAAAATTCGTTCCAAATAATTCTCGATAGTCTAAACTTTTGTGTAAATAAAAAAAAAAAAAAAAAAAAAAAAAAAAAAAAAAAAAAAACAAAAAAAAATAAATAACTGAACCCCTTGCCATTTCGAATTATCGGAACTCGAATTTACATGCTTTAGAATCTTCACTATATTTTTCATGAATATTTTAATAATTTTAAATTCAACTTTCAATTAACTCTCAATAAATTAAGATTTAATGATGTATGCGCTGTATAGTCTATGTCAAGAAGCTGCAATAAAAGAATTCTAATATATATATTAAAAAAAAAAATTAAACTTGTAATTCAATAATTGTTAAAAATGTAATATAATATTGATAATATAATTTAATAATTGCTTATTTATAGACTATATGTAGGGTATTTACTTGTAGCAGCTTCACGGCTAATTATCCTTCAGGGTGAATAACACTTTCTCCTGCCTTTGGCGCTGACTCTGACTCTGACTCTGGACTTTTCCGATCTCCGCTGTTGATTCATTATTTTTCGCTTTCTCAGCGCGCCTTATGCAACACTGCAACAGCAGACACACACGCACGTGCTTAATTGATATGCACACTATATCATATTATCTGTCATATTCATGCTCGTTTCGTTTTGTTTCGATTCGATTCGTTGCGTTTGGCTGGTTTGTTTTTACTCTTAACAATTTGTTTTCCATTTGATTGAATTATGTCCCGCTGCAGTTGCGGATTTAAATGCAATTTTCAACTGCGCCCGCATTTAATTGCATTTCAATTTGCCGTCTCATTTAAACATAGTTCAACATGTTATGCAATTTACCAACCATAAATAAGTCCACAGCTCATTGTAAATCTCAGCTCTGATTGTGCATCTCCTCTACTGGCAAATGCGATTCTGATTGGATTTCAGTTACAACACGTAATTGTGAGCGTCAAATCGAATGGTAAAACATCAAATCAGATGCCAATGGATAAATGCTCTCTTATCTCAGTTATTCATATCAATTAATGTCCGTTTGCTGTCCCATTATTACTCCATATGACACAATGTCAATTATATGCCGATTTCAAAAAAATTAATAATCTATAATATAAAATGAGATATTTATGAGCCGATTTATTATTTAGACAGCTTGAAAAAGTCATATATTTTTAACGAATACTCCGATTTAAAATTAACAAATTTTATTATATAAAAAAATGATCAAGAAAAGTTCAAAGTCTGTGTATTTTCATTAAATATAATTTTTATTAATTGTTCAAGAACATGTCGAAATAATTTGATCTCTTTTTATACCCTGAACCCATTTTCAATGGGAAATCAGGGTATAATGGTTTTGTGAAAAAGTATGTAACGGGCAGAAGGAGGCGTGGCAGACCCCACAAAGTATATATATTCTTGATCAGCGTGACGAGCTGAGTTGATATAGCCCTGTCCGTCTGTCCGTCTGTCCGTCCGTCCGTCCGTCCGTCCGTCCGTATGAGTGCGTCGATCTCAGAAGTTATAAGAGCTAGAGAGAAATTTGGCATGCATACTCGTGTGTACCATACGCAGTACGAGTTTGCTTTATTTTTTCGATAATTCATCCGATAACTTTTTTATCGAGAATAATCGAAAAATTGATTTTGTTTTTTTAGCCTAATTTGAACACTTTTAGACCTGGAGTCTTCAAATTTGCGTTGTATATAAAGTTAATAGATACAAAGATTTTGTAGTTCACAGATTTTGGATACCACGCCCCCTTCGCCCCCAATTTGTAAAAAACGCATTTCAAGTACTAGAGACTTGTGCTTTGGAATGTACACACATATTTACCATATGAATACGCTCTAAAAGTTTTATTAAGCGCAGGCTTATGCGTGCGTGTGAATGCATGTGTATGTATGTGTGCATAAAAGAAGTGCAGAATGATTAGAATATCAGCTTAAAGGGTTCAGGGTATCTCCTAGTCGAGCAGTCTCGACTGGAGCCTTCTTACTTGTTTTTTCTGATCTGGAGAGTTGGAGAGTTTTATTCATGTCTGTAGGGAATATATTATAATAAATATATAATATCCTTTATATATTCATAAATTTATTGATGATAAAAACAATTTTTTTCTTTTTGCTCTCAGAAAAAAGAAATATACATATATTGTATATTTACTCTCTGTATAGGGTATCTCATTGTCGTCTACTCTTAGCGACTGCCACAGCCTTACCTAACTTTCATGCAATATTTCTATTATTTTCTGAAGTTATGAGTGCGTGCTTTTGAATAAAGGTTAACATATTGCCTACTCTATCCCTCAATGGCCTAGTTGGGTGCTGTGTCTGTCTTTCAGTGTCTGCGGCTCTGGCTGCGGCTGTTGCCACGCGATCTTATCTAGCTAATTTCACATTTGCTGACGCTGCGGCTGTTGCAATTGTCTCTTGTTTGCTTGCTTATAAAATATTCATTTTTTTCATGCAATACAGTTGACAGGGCAGATATTACACAGAGCAACACAGCTAATGATGCTTAGCAACAAAGGCTAAATACCCTAATGGATAGAGATATATGTAGATTAAAAGTTGAGTTGAATATGATATTCTAGTGCAAAGTGCAAGAGAGAGAGAGAGAGAGAGAGAGAGAGAGAGAGAGAGAGAGAGAGAGAAAGAGAGAGAGAGAGAGAGAGAGAGAGAGAGAGAGAGAGAGAGAGAGAGAGAAAGAGAGAGAGAGAGGAAGGGGGAGGGGGAGGACTCTTGAGTCTGATCAAGAACATACATATGCATATATAAGCATGCATATACTATAGTCCTTAGATTACAATTGACTCTGGAGCAAGAATATGTAACAACAATTAAAATGGAAATTCTCTGTACTTAACAGCACTAGAAATGTTAGCAGAATTAACATTTATATAAATAAAACTGAGCAAGCAGCATAATCACTTGTAACTATACTATAGGGTATACCCTTACGATTCTTGGCTGTCAATGTGAAAGAAGAATATATAAAGACAATTAAAATAGAATCACTTTACTTAACATCATAAAAAATGTTAACATACTATAAGAACTTTATATTTAACATCAGAAATGTTAACAGAATCGATATAGAACCTATATAAATACGATTCAAATGTTAATAGCAATGCAGCATACCCAGTTTAAATCATTTTTAATGGGTATAGAGTATGCATGCAGAGCTTAGAACAAGCAATCACAAACCAAATGACAACCAAAATGTGTTCAATTCCATTTATCATGTAGGCATGATAAGCCTGATAAGCGGCGTACTTTGTGCATGTGCCGCTTGTCCCTGCCTGTGTCTTCTTCTACAACTTCTTCTCTTTCGTGGGCTCTTTCTGTTTCATTTTGAGATTCTCATTTTTTATTTATTTGTTTGTTTTTGTTTTGTTTTTCCCTTATTGCGATAAGCAGCCAGTCGATAAGGAGGACGAGGGCGAGCAGAGGGAGTGGGCGGAGGTAGAGCGCGGTAAATAGTATCTGTATCTGCAGCTGTTGTAGGTACAAGCTGCATCTTGTCATCGCATCAATGAGCTTGAGCCGCATATAGTATTTGCGCACTCACACAGACACACACACACACACACAAACACACACATTGCTCTCAGTCCATTCAACTGGAGCGTATCTGAATCGATTCGAGATTCAAGACTCAATTTAAAATAGCTTTACTTACACATTGATTATTATGGAATTATGAAATTGTGTATTGTCGCAACGTCTAGTTGACCTCATCGAATAGGCCCAATGTACGAAGAATATGATCTTAACGCAAGTCTGCAATGCATTCTGTAACCATCGATACCCTGTAAATTTATAAATCTGTAATAATTTTAGTAATATATTTTATTTTATTTTTATTATTGATTTGGCTAAAGCATGCCTATAATAAATAATATTTATTTTATTTTTGTGTTACAGAGTAAAATAATAATAACAGTAAATAATTTGTATATAATTTGACTAATTCATATAAAATTTTAAAATAATGAAATAAATTGGTTTAAAGCTTAAAAATTTGTATGAAATTTAGAAATATCCAAATTATTTACGTTTATTTGTAATGAAGGGGAATAAAGTATATGTGTATATGTATTGTTGGAGTGGTGCAATGCTTGTTAATGGGATTTGGCATTAACATGTATATACAGGGTATCTGCTAGCTGGCCGTCCCTCTTCAATGCCGCTGTTCGCTTTGCGCTGCTCGCCACGCTTCAGTTTCGAGGTAAATCACGCTTTATTGCATTTGAAAAGCAATTTGCTATGGCCAGTGAGTATCCGAGCGAAAAGAATACCTGTGGGGCGAACAAAACATGTATGTATGGGTGTATGTATAGCCAGTCTGTCCCATATGTGTGTAAGTCATTGTTTTATTATGATTATGTAGAATCGGCTGATTGGGGGTGATTAACCCTATTTAGATGTGACTGAAAATTCATTCGAACTTGTCAAATTCGATGATTTTTCATAACGATTCTCTCGACACTCTGCAGATTTGTCATGCATATGCCCGGGCATTCGAGTAAATGATTTCTTGAGCATTTGCTTTTACTCTTTTTTTTTATTTTATTTTTTTTTTTTTGTTGCTTTGAAAAATAGTAATTATATAGAAAACAACAAAGCAAAACGTATAGAAAATAATTATACAATTTTTTTTTTTACAGCGCTTGAAGAGTTTTTCTTCTTCTCTTGGCGCAATATGTATATAAAAACACACGTATATGTATATACATATATTTTTTATTGTTGCTTGTCTTTAGCTTGTGAGGTTCATAAACCTTTTGAGTGTTTACCAATTATCATGATGAGTGCTCGGCCAAGATGAACGAACAGCAGCCCATAGAAATGTGTGTTTAAGCAATTGTAATCAAATGTGTATAAATTTTAATAATTTAGCAACTAATGAAGCAACGAACTTCCATTAAATTTATGTAATTGCAGACTGACAATGATGGACAATAAATTGATGCAGTTCCTAATTAGTTTTTGTTTACAAATTGAGTTTGCATTGTTTGAGAAATTTGATATTTGCGCATGTTAACCTGAATGCAAATCTAATTATTAACTGACTAATTGATGGCTGTCTATAAACAAGTTCGAAAAAGAAAGGGAACACACTTGAATGATATCCTGTAAACTTCGATGAGTGTAGCTGAAAGAGTTAATTAATCAGAAACAGAAGCTTTAGACATTGCATAAAGCCAATATACTCTGCTCATTTGTGGACGGGCATAAAAGTTGTCTTGGGCTAAAATTTGATGGATGTATATATAAAATATTATATTGTACGAGTCTTAGTTATAATTAATTTAGACAGTTATTTTGTTCTTTTTAAATTTATAAATGAACATTGCGTAAAGTCCTTGATTTATATTTAAATCACATTAGTAAGTACATCACCTATTATTAGTAATTTTTATCAACAAAATGTGTGTGTGTGTGTGCAACCCGAGTAACTCTGATAAAATGGGGTATATGCAGTCTAGTCTACCCTTATCTTTTCACTCAGCTGTGTCGATATTATTTTGATAAATTAGCTGCTAAAACAGCTTAAGTCAAGCAAATAAGCAATGTTCTTGGAAAATACTGCAGACGTGTGTGTGTGTGTGTGTGCGTGTGCGCTTTAATATGTCAAAATTATAAATTGACTAAATTGACTGTGAAATGTGCAGACTTGAAGCTATTAAATAAGCTATGTGTGGGAGCGAACTGAGCTGAGAACGAGCGACAGCAATAACACTAAATTGAACTAGCTGCAAGCATCTGGGATATGCCATGCCAGCCACTGAGGCAGCATGTTCACATGCTCTAGACATATGTAGCAAGAAATTGTGAACAATTAAAATGGCAACAACAAAAGCAACAACAGCAAAGGCATATTGATTGCAATTGCAGCGAAGCGAAGTGTACAATGCGGCGTATGCGCAACGTTGCAAAAATCATAAGTAAATAATCAACAAGCTGCAAAACAACAGCCATAGCAACAACAACAAAGACAACAACGGCAACAAGAAATACCTAAAATAATTATTAGTCCAGCACCAGAGTCGATTGCAATGATATATGTATATATATATATATACAGATATACATACATATATACATACAGATATACATACATATATACTACAAAGTCCAATGATCGCTTTAGCAACTCTTGTAACTAACTCTGTCTATATGTATGTATATACGTATATATTTAATACATATGAACGCTTTTGTTTTTCAGTTGAAACTGTTATGGTTAAAGTGAGCACAAAACAAACAAGCAAAAAATGCTGCAAACGGGTTTAAGCGACTGCATAATACTCGTTCACAGTCGAAGCCGTAAATCAAAAGTATTTTACCAGCATAACATGATGATGTTAAGGAGATGATAATGCGTAGATCATTATGAGATGATGATTATGAGGAGGAGATGATAATGAAAGGAGATCTAAAGTAATATTCAGCTGCAGAGCTTGGGATCTCTGGATGATGTCTTATTTATGAATGCATAATATCATATTATGAGCCCCCCAAATATTTAATTATAATATAATTCATTTGAATGTTTTGAGCATTTAAATAGGTCCCATAAATACAGCTCAAACCACTATACCCTCTTCACAGCGCCAGCATGAGCATGAAAACAGTTAAGCAAACAGAGAGAAACATAAACAGACGCATGGCTTAACCGAGGATTGAGCTGTTGTGTTGTGATTCATGGCTCTATTGTTGCACTTGCAGTGAATCCCACATTGCTCGTGGTCAGCGATGTGAGTCATTTGAGTGTTATCAAAAGAAATTTCCACATTTTCACAGGGCACAAAGCGCAGCGCGCATTTATCAGCGAGTACGCTGAGCAAACAAACGAGACATGTAGATATCTAGCAAAATATAATTGCCAATAGTTGCAAGAAAATTAGAAAAATCATTTGAATAATGTGTGAATGTGAGTGAAAGTGAAATTGAAAGAAAATCTAAGCCAAGTGAGAGTTCATTAATAGAACAATAATGCATGAGACTGCAAGAGAGGAAAAAATCTCTGATAGAAAAAATAACTAGAGAAGCGCTATCTACTACTATCTACTCTTATATACTACTGTTTACTACAATCTACTACAATCTACTACTATTTACTACAATCTACTACTATCTTCTACTATCTACTACTATTTACTACTATCTACTACTATCTACTACTATCTACTACTATCTACTACTATTTACTACTATCTACTATCTACTATCTACTATCTACTATCTACTATCTACTATCTACTACTATTTACTACTATCTACTATCTACTATCCACTATCTACTATCTACTATCTACTATCTACTATCTACTATCTACTATCTACCACCTACTATCTACTATCTACTACTATCTACTTTGAAAGTTTGGAGCTCTAATAATTAAGAGTAAAGCAGGTGATTATAAAATAATTGCAGCAAGACAGGATAGGCAAAAGGCTAGAGAAGCACTCTCTTTCTTTCTCTCTCTCCATATATATATATATGTATGGTTCTACATATAGTATATATTATATACATATATTCGTCTTATATTATTTATAATAATAATTATGATATGTTCATTTATGAGCTTTCATGCTGATAGATTGGACTAGCTTTTCGGTAGCTGCTGCAATCCATTTGCCTCGCAGTCGCAGGCGCTGAGGCGTGGCAGTGTTTGGGGCAGGGCGGTGCTCAAAAGGAGTCGGCGAGCGGCGCCTGTGCTCGCTGCTTGCCTGGAAATGCTTGGCCATAAATTTGAGCACTGCATTTGCGTATGTTTGGCATCGTCGCAGCTGCCAGCTGCTAGCTGCTCTGTCTACTCTGGCTGCTCTGGTTGCTCTGGCTATTGGCTGCCTCCGCTCGGTTAAATTTATGTGCAGATTTTTATGGTTAGTTCCTTTTTTGGCAGCACAAATGCCCGCCGGATATATCCGTCTTAGGGCACACACAGTCAACACTTGCAACATGATGTTGCGGTTCGAGTGCCCGCCAGCGCAGCGTTATTTGCATTCTATGCGCCAGGGGCGGCGTGTAGGGGGTGCAGCCCCCAGGTGCAAAGGTTGCCGTCGAGTCAATTGCAGTCTGGACTAAAAATAACATTTTTTTTTTCTCATTCTCTATTGATTGATGAGCCAAGGTTGAGTACTGCGCGCTGAAAGCATTTCCTCGACGCTCAAATAACAGAGAATACTAATTACCAGATGGCAGCGTCAAATGTAGACTATATTCAATTTGCTAAGCTTATAGAAATTCAAGAAGCTTTTCTACCCTCAATTAAATTTATTTTATTTATGCGTTGTCTTTAATCATTTCTTTGCAGTTATTATGTTGGACACCCCCACAAAGGCAGCTAAAGCAACTGTAGAGTGAGGTAAGTGATATATATATATATATACATTACTGTACTATTTACTTATACATATATATGTGTGCATTTCCAAGCAGTTCATTTATATTGTTTATGGCCATCATGAGCAGCGCAATTTGCAGAACTTTATCGAGTTCTCGCTCAAAGGAATCAATGTTGGCGAAATTGCAAATTGAAATCGCAATTTGTGCTAAAAATCAATTTCCGTTTGGCTTTATGAACAAAAATATTTATTTGCTTCATGACATTTTAGATTCAAATTGAATGCAACAGGAGCAGCAGCAGCAGCAGCAGCTGTAGCTGTAGCTGTACCACCTTTCGTGTCGTGTCGCCTCCTCGCACCGTCTCCTCCAGTGCTGCGCATCTATTTTAAAAATGTCTTGTCTTCGTGTTCTTTTTATACCCTGAACCCACTGAAAATGGGAAATCGGGGTATAATGATTTTGTGAAAATGTATGTAACAGACAGAAGGAGGCGTGGCAGACACCATAAAGAACAGTCGAGTTTCGATTATTTGAAATGGCAAATTAAAATTATCGGAAATTATTGTAATTTAATTTATTTCGAGGGGAGAGATTTATTTTCCGATTTAAAAATTTTCGAGACTCGACGGTATGTATGCTCTTGATCAGGATAACGAGTGAGTTGATCTAGCCTCGTCCGGCTGCAGGTCCCCCGTCCACCTGTTCGCTCGTATGAGCGCAAAGATCTCGCACACCACAAAAGCTAGAATTTGGAAACTTTCTACATATATATCAGCTATGCCAGACGCAGTAAGAGCTTATAATTTTATCCATAACATATTTAATTTGCGTATGATCGATAATAATCGATAGTTTTAGTTCAATTTTTAGCTAAGTTGATAAATACTGTCAGAGCTGGAAATTTAAGGTTTACTATGGAGGTTCACTTAATGAATATCAAGATGTTGCAATTTGTAGATTTGGGATAGCACGGCCCCTTTGCCTCAAATTTGAAATAAAATGTATTTAAATACAGTAGAATCCGGTTATAACGACACTCAAGGGACCGTCGTTATAATCGTACAGACGCTTTAAGCGGAGTTCGTTATAACCAGATTCTACTGTACTGGAGACTTGTGCTTGTGTGACTGACCATTAGCTGACCTTTTGCTGGGCTTAGGGTATTGGTCAGTCGAGCAAACCTGACTAAGGCACTCTTACTTCTTTTCATTTCGTTGGCAAAGCGCCAATTTTTTTTTTAATTTTTTTTTTTTTGCGTATTTTTGTGTTTACCTTTTGCAAGTTAGATTCGGACTCCAGCTGTGGCTGTGCGCATTTAATTGTGTTGACAAATGCCCAGTGATATATATGTATATATCTATATATATACAATATATAATTGAATTTTAAAATATGTGCAATTTTCACTTTGAAGATGAGTGATGAGGGGGATGAGAGGGCAAAGTGTGAAGTGAAGCGGAGTCGTTAAGAAACTCTGCTGCTTGGAGCATGCAGTTATTCAATTATCAATTATAGTTGGCTAATTAATTATAAGTTTGTATTGAATGAAAATGTTCAAATGTTTGACTAGGAATTACCATAAAAGTCTTTTGGAGCGGTTAGACAGAAAAGCGTTAAAGGCTCGGGAAATCGCTGAAAGCCTTAAAGCATTTAATGGGAAATAAATCAAACGCTAACAGGTGACGATAAACTGTGTCGGAATATTGCCCGAGCCATGCAAATTGTTTCATAAATTCTTAATTTTTAAGTGAGCTGCCCGTCTTGAAGCTATAAAAAGCGCAAACAACTTTAAATATTTTATGGTTTAAAAACTTGAAAACAAAAGCTTCAAGTGCGCCAAGTTTGGTAAGGCTTTATATTGTAACTGCAGCTTAAGGTAGCGCCTTCTCTACTTGGCTAGATTTTCCTGAAGGACTTGTATTCATGTGTATATATAACACATCTATTTATGTTATTACAAACTGACGGAAGTAAACTGTAAAGAGTTGCTGCCCTTCGCTGACTGACAGTTGATGCGCTGAAAATGCTTTCAGTTGAGTTCAGTTCAGTTCAGTTTTAGTTGAGTTGAGTTGAGTTTGTTTTCATTAATTTTTATAGTTTTTTATTTTTGGCCAAGCACGAAAATGCCGCGAAACGTTTTCCCCCATTTGCAACGAGCTGTAAGGCCAAATCGAGAAACCAGTTCAAAATGCCCGCATAAATATAACCGAAATCAGCTAAACTCGCCCAACCAAATGCATTGAGCAAAGTCAGGGGAGCCAGCGCGCCAAGTTCGTGCTGCCTATGGATAAGTCATTGGAGTTGATTGACTTTACTTTAGAGTGTCCCTAAGGCGGAGTTTGAAAGTATTTACACATATGTGAAGCAGTAGTTGGAGTAAATGTGGCGAACCATTCAGCAAGGATGGGGATATGAAATCTAGCCTAGCTGATGGGTCTATGGGTGGGGCTGTAAGTACAAATTTTCAGTTATTACAATTGCGAGGTATTTGGAAGTTAAGCAGACTCGATTGGAGTTCATGTTTTACTCTGGGATATTGTTTTTTTTTTCCCTTTTGGATGGGACTTCATTCTTTTCCTAAGAAAATTTAACAAATACAGTGGAATCCCGATAATTCCAAATGGTCATTTTTTTTTTTCGATTTACAAAATAATTTAAATTATCGATAATTATTGAGAACGAATTTCTTTCAAGGGGATAGAATTCTTTTTTCGATTTATCGCGATCTTCGATTTAGCGGAGTACGAATTATTGAAACTAGACTGTATTTCTATTTTTGGGATGCAAGAATAAAGTTCTGCCTATGGGAGTTGATTAAGTTTAAGATAGAGTATAGACTTGCATAAACTGTCCTAAGGCGCTTTGACTTGCTCTTATGCTAAATATTAGTTAAAGTTAGTTCAGCGAGAATGGGAATTAAGAATAAATTGACCCAGCGATTTCAAATGGGAATTTCAATTATCAAATTTTTTTATAATTTTTTTTGCGTGGTATCTGGCAGTCAGGCACACTCGATTGGAGTTTCAGGTTTTTCTTTGGGATGTTTTTTTCTTTTTTCATTTTTAAGGGGAAGTTCATTTCTTTTCCATAGCGAATTTAACAAATATGTACCTTTCACTTTGAAAATCGTAAAATGTCACAAAGTGTTCAATAAAAACCCAAATGACAATAAAAATGCGATAAAAAAAAAGGCTAGCAGGCAGCAACCGCAGTGCACAGCAGCAGCAGCCGCAGCAGCAACAACAACAAAAACAATGCAATTGCATAAATTAATGTAAATTTATGCGAAAAATTACAACAGCAACAGCAACAAGCGGCCAACATGTTGCTACAACAAAGAAGAGAGCAGTTACATTTGAAAGAGGCAGGAAGGAGAAGAAGCGAAAGAGAGAAACAGAGAACGAAACAAAAACTATTTATGCTTTTTCACATAGCGGCGCTTTGGTGCGGAGGTGTGCTGCACAGGTGTGCTGGCTGGCAGTGCGAGGCCGAAAGCTATCAAAGCTTAAATATTGTTGCAAATAGTTTTTAACCGGCTTTGCTCGCAACAAGTTCTGCATTGCATTGCATCAGAATGAAATGCAAAACGTAGAAATGGATTTTAAATTTCGTTTTGAATTTTTAAAGCATTTCACACAATTTCCTCAAACTAAAGAAAGACACAGACTTTGCTGCGAGTGTTATATATAATTGGATAATTAGCAGCATCTTTGATTTATGTTTAATTCATAAATGTTGAGAAATTTACGGAAATTTATGTCTGAAACGTGTTGGCAATTGGCTTCAACGGGTCGAAACTCTTCTTCAGTTTTGATGAGTTTCTTAATTTCCATTTTTTTTCTTTCTTTTTTTATTTCCCAACTCGAATCTGTGCTGGGAAACGCATTTGCATATTTTAAAGTTTTCTTTTTGTGGTTTTTAAATGCAACAACAACGACAACAATAAACGAAATCTCCAAGTAGGTTAGCCAGAGCTCTGCTAACTAGCCTAACTAACTAGTTATATAAAAATCGTGGAAATCGTTTTTCATCTTTAACAAGTAAGAAGGCGCCAGTCGAGACTGCTCGACTAGGAGATACCCTGAACCCTCCAAGCTGATATTCTAATTAGGCTGAAAAAACAATGACGATTTTTCGATTATTCTCGATAAAAAAGTTATCGGATGAGTTATCGAAAAAATAAAGCAAACTCGTACTGCCTATGGTATACAGGAGTATGCATGCAAATTTCAGCTCTCTAGCTCTTATAACTTCTGAGATCGACACACTCATACAGACGGACGGACGGACAGACGGACAGGGCTATATCGACTCAGCTCGTCGCGCTGATCAAGAATATATATTCTTTGTGGGGTCTGCCACGCCTCCTTCTGCCCGTTACATACTTTTTCACAAAACCATTATACCCTGATTTCCCATTTTCAATGGGTTCAGGGTATAAAAAGTGGCGCAAGAAATCAAATTGTTGCGGCTAATGTGACGGGCGGCAAATGGGCATGAAATAAAATTTGAATTCGAATCAAATCATATTTACCTGAAATAATAATAATATAAATAACAATAATACTAATAATATAAATAATAATAATAAACAAATATTCTTAATTAAATAAAAGTATTAATTTAAAATGAAATGTCACTTAATTCATAATAGAAGAAATTAAATAAGCCAACGAGATCCCCTGAGCCCTTGAAATAGCAGATATTCCAATAATTCTACGCTTCTTCTATGGATGCATAGAAACGATATGCATGCACACTCACACATCAGCACGCGCTCTGCTTCGGGGGAATTTTGTTGTTGTTGAATACGTTTTGATATAAAAACAGGCATCAAAAGAAATGTCAGTCTCTAGCTTTTATAGGTGCTGGGATAGAAGCATTCAAACATACAGAGAGATGGATCGGTCGATCGAGCTAGCGGAAGCTGATCAGGAATATATATGTATATAGAGACTATGTGGTACTCCACCTGTTATATAAATACATGCCCTGTTGGTCCTTTTTCAAAGGGTTAGGGTATAGTAAAGCTTGATTATACGAAAAACATAAAAATAATAGATCATATTTCATTGATTCTTTTACAAGAAAATCGTAAATGATTTGCTGCAATTGATTAAATGATTGCTGATGGCTGTGCGATGACTTTGTAACTATTGTGGGTCACAAATACTAAAATAAATATACCAAAATACTCACACACACACACACACATGGGTAACACATTGAGAGATATGTGCGCCCATCATGTAATAGCTATAGACTCTGCAGTAATGAGTCCACACAATCAACTCGAATCACTTGGCAATGTAGTTCTGACTCATATAAAAGCAGCGACGCGCCGTCGTCGTCAATAGCGAAAATGACGTGGACGGGGAGTGAGGGGCTGCAGTGGTTGCAGTGGATGCAGTTGGCAATTTTATGCTGGCACACTTGAAAAGGCAACGGTGCGATAAAAATGACACATGGAGTGTGCCATGCCGCTGAAAAGTAAATAAATTCCAAGATGTGCGCAAACTGCAGACATATCAAGTGGCAGGTGCCGACGAGCCTGAGCTGAGCAGGAGGCGGCAGAGTCGGAAGAGTGGGTGTACTCAAAAGTCAAACTGCAGTTGAGTGGCGCAAGATTTGCCCATGAGTGTTATTCAAAATCTCAAAGGCGATGAGCGCAGTAAAAGCCGAGTTCTTCGAATGTTATCTCTGACGGTGGCAATTAATGCGTCATCAAAAATTATAAAAAACACAAGAAAGAAAGCAACAAATTGCACAAGAATGTTCGAATTTCAATTGCAAATTGATTGCGTGTGGCAAGTGCAGGTGAATTTAAAGTTGTAGCCTTTTATTTCTTATCAATCGGTAAATTGATTACGCGGAAAGATTACATAGACTTAGATTATATACAATATGTACATTACTTCCAGTTGAAAATAAACAGCATTTCTAGAAGTTGCCATGAATTGCCTATAAATTGAACATGTTTTAATGAAAATGAAAATATTTTTCAATACTATATGAGCTGGGAGTACGATCAGTATAAAGTATATACTTATATGATATATTAGTCAGCTATTTGTAGATTATTATCAATTAAAAATTTAATATTTCAATTATGAGCAGATTGTATGGATATTTGATTAACAACCATTAGACTTTATACTCATTAATAAAAGTGAAATGAGCATATTGGCTTTGTGCATTGATCGTCTTGCTGTACGTCCGTTCATTCCTCTGTTCGTATGAATGCAAACTCTGTCGACGCTATTGGAGCTAAAAACTTGACCCTCCATTTATAAAGTATCCATTTATAAAGTATCGGAAAATGTATTTTTCATCTCAAAATTCGTGGTATTTTAAGTATTGCACTTGAGCTGAAATTTGGAATATATATACTTACATTGCAACCTCAAGCTCTAAAAGATATGGCGGATATATCTATATCCTAGATATTATATTTAGTGATATCCATATCTAACCGCTAAAGCTTAAATTATAAACAAAATCAAATCAGATATAATTTTTATTCAAATTAATTATTATGAAAAATTATACTAAAATTGTTTTTATAAAAAAAAAAAAAAAAAAAAAAAAAAATAAAAAAAATTTGTACAAAATTTAATATAAATAATATTGTGTGCAGTGAAATTCATTCGTAGAGGAATGTCGTTTTTTTTGCGGGACTCGGGCGACTTGTCAAAATATTGCGAACATCATGTATAACGGTAAAGTTAAGCACAATTGTTTGTCAACTTCAGAAATGTGAAATGAAAAACGAAATGCAATTACGTTGTGACAGTAAAGACTGCAAAATATTCAATCCCTTATACAATTGGCAACAGTTATGCAACAGTTTTTCTTATTGTTTCATGTTCATACACAATTTCTCTGTGTGCGTGTGTGTGTATGTGTGTGCATTTACGTGTTTGCTTGTTTTTTGGGGTTTTCACCTGTGCGACAAACAAGTCCAAAATGATTATGGAAAAAACAATTCGAATTGGAAATGCACATGCAACAAGCAGCAGCAGCAGCAGCAGCGGCAGCAGCAGCAGGAGTCGTGTTGTTGCCAACAATGGCAACAATTTCAGCTGGACAACTGGACAACCTTCGGGCTGGTAGCTGTTGCCCCCGCTTGGCTCCTTTTATGGGCAATTTTTCGTTTGTTTGTTTGCTGTTGAGAGGTTGCGAGCACATAAAGTTCGACAAGCCGGAATATGTGAGGCATAGAGCGATACGAACGACGATGCGAGCGGGAGAGAATTAAGTTCAATTTCATATGAGTCTCGATATCCAATTTGACTTGGACTCTCTGAGTGCGGCTGATTGGCGAACTTGATTTGTGCAAGCAATGAAGATTCGTTGTAATTTCGCCCTTTGATCGCAATAACCTTGGTGTAACGAGATATGGCCATGGATTGGGTACCGTTGATTGAAACGATGCTATATATATATATATATACATATGTGTGTGTGTTTGCTGTAAGCTCAATTGAAAGCTATTTACCCGTCCAGGGCAGACTTGACCATGCCGCCGTCCGACCTTAAAGCCAGCTACAAAGCCTTTAAACAAACAAGTTCATTAATCAAAAAAAAAAAGAAATACGAAGAAAAACGAGAAAAATAAAGGGCGAGAGCGGTGTTGGAAAAAAGGTAGATTTTCGAAAAGGTATGAAGGACAGATAACTCGATTTGTATTTGGGAATTGAGGATGAATTATGCACAACTTGTGCGCTGTTTGCTTTGTAATTGTTTGTTAGTCAAAGCAGCCAGCTTTACGGCCCCAAAAATCGAATTCGAAATCAAAGCAAAGTCGTTGAAAGCAAATGCCAACACTGAAATTAATTGTGTTATATTTGCTAATGAATCTGTTTGTAATGATGTGAAAAGAAGTTTCGAAGTAGAGGCAGGCTGTACCCTCAATCTGTTGAAAATGGAAAGTCTGTGGAAAGGGATGTAACAAGCAGAAGGAGGCGTGGTAGACCCCATATAGAATATCAGGATGACAGGCTGAGTTGATCCAGCCGAGCCATACACAGTACGAGTTTGTTTATCGATAATTTATCGAATTTCCTTTTTATCGACAATAATCGATGGCTTTGTCTTTAAAGCGTATTTTGAACACTGTAAGAGCTTGTAATCCGATTTTCTGTGTAGGTTCATGCAATGAAATCAAAGAATTTAGTAATGTTTCGATTTTGGTTAACCACGCCTCCTTCGCCTTAAGTACTCAGGGGATCTCTTAGTCGTGCAATCCCGATTGAAGTATTCTCACTTGTTTTTAGAGTTTGTTTGTCGACTATGTGCACTCAGGCGTTTATTGAAATTAAAATCTTATTCATACTATTTTTTTTATAATGTTTACTAAAAACAGAAAAACATTCGACACTTTTTTTTCAATTTATAAAAAGTTATAATCTCATTAATTTAATTGCCCAAGCTTTGTTTGATGCCCAAATGAAGGCAAGGCCAGGCCAGAATTAGGCAATCCAGTTGAAATACGTTTTGCTGTTGCAATTGCGGCTATAATTGTACCTGAGATTGTATCTTGTTTTGTTATTTAAACAAAGTATAAACAAGAGTCAAATCCTCAACTGATAACACAAAGCTCACAAAATATTCCATGATGCTAAGAGATGCTCTCAACGCTCACTCCTAATTAAGCAAACACAAACAAAGCTCAACTCGAAATTCTTTGTCATTTAGAGGCGGCAGCAAATACAATGGACAGAGAGAGAAACTCTTCTAATATCTAAAAACATAAATTATCCCAGAGATAAAAGAGTCGGATGGAGTAACACTCATATAAAACATTTTCTCTTATTTTTTTTTTTTTTTTTTTTTTTTTGTATATGTTGGGGTCGTGTGATAATTCTTATGAGAGAGAGAGACGGCAAATCGAGCCAGATGTGTTCATGAAAATAGTAGTGCAAGGGAGCCCTAAAATGTTGAGCAATAAAATGTGGTGATAAAAGCAATTAATTTATGGTATTCACTTTGAATTTTAAAATACGTTATTGTTTGTCTTCAGATTCCTAAAATTGTATTTAGTATAATAAATTTTGTATTTATACATTTAGTAAGTTTTTATGATATGCAGTTGGAGTTGCGAAAAAAGATAAATACAGTACAATACAATTTGAAATTAAAATTAAGATTAGCATATATATCCTATACTCATTCACGGCAATATAATGAGTATATCGGATTTGTAAATTGCCCGTTTGATAGATAAATACAGTAATAGTTACTAAAATGGAAAAATATGTTATTTAATATTAGCTTAACATGTTTTTTTTTATTTTTATTTTTATTTTATTTTTTTTTATAATTATTTTACTATTATTATTATTTTTTTTTTTGTAATTTATTTTTTTTTAATTAAATTTTTAAAATGTTGTTGTAATTTAATTTTTTTTAAGTTAATTAAAATTTTTTCCTTAATTTAATTTATTTATTTTTTTGTTTAATCAAAGAAAATGACAGTTTGCTTGATGTAGGCAATAATAATTATTTAATTTGGTTCAAGTAAATTTGTTGATTAATACTGTGATTATATCAATATACATTTATTTGATATATAAACGTAATCGGCATAAATTTATATAACTGAGTGGAAGGTGAGGTATTTGCTGATCACAAGATCTTCGCTCTCGTAAGGTCAGAGGCTGAGACTGAGGCTGAGGCTGAGGCTGCCAGAGTAACAATCTTTTTCTCACTTGTCTTCTACTCGACCAAAGTTTTCTTTCCCTCTCTCATCTCTGCCTCTCTGCCTCTCTGTCTGTCGTGTGACCCAGTTTTAATTGCAGACTATGACTCAACTATGAACAAGAACTGAACTGAAACGATTCCAAACACATGTAGATAGTTCGTTATTGTTGTTGTGTGTGTTTCTCAACATGTTTAATTGGTATTTGCGCGCATATGAAAGTGGCACGACAACTTGGTTATTCCGTGGTCTCTTGCGACAGCGCACAAGCGCACTTTTAACTATAGTTCTTAGGCTAGCTGTGCAATTGTAGAATCTTTGCTTAATTAATTTACCTATTCGTATTGATGTGACAGGGGCAACAGGCAGGTCGGAAGTTCGCAAGGTCGAGAGGTCGCTAGCCCAGGGTTCGCATTTCAGAGTAGAATCGAGTGGAGAGCACTCCCTGCTGGTTCGCTTGTTCGCTTTGAAAATGGTTTCAGCTCTTGATTTATTTGCACTTGGCAAGCCTTTAATATGAATTGTTTATTTAATTTAATTCTTTAATTGCTATTTGCCTTATTATGTTAGCTTTTTAGCTGCGCGTTGTATTTTACACGAATTTATCAAAAACAATTTTTTTTTCATTTCATTTTTATGGCTGCTTTCCCACAGTGTTGTTGTTGTCGTTGCTGTAGTTGTTGTTGTTGTTGTTGCTGCTGCTGTTGCTGTTCACTTGCCGTAATTAAAATACACTTAACGGTGCTTTGCATATTGCCTTTTGGATAAGCGCTGAGAAAATGTTAACGACCTACGAAAAGCTAACGGTATGAAAATGCATACGACGACTATGGGATACCCTTTAAAGAAAGGAGTTGTTCTTAGTTATGAGTGATTATATCCATATCAGTAGAGCTATATATACAAAATATAAATATGCATATGAAAATATATACGAAGTAATGTAATAAAAGTTAAGTCAAGTTTTTAATTAAATGCAGATTTTTGTATTATAAAAAAAAAAATAGTTACAGGCTACATTGGGTATAACGAACTTCAACAATAAGCCAGCTAAAGAAGCAACAACAAATTTTATAGCACTGTAGTTGCAGTTGTTGCTGTTGCTGCTGCTGCTGTTGCTGCTGCTGCTGCTGTCTTGCCCCGAATGGCTGCCGCGCTGCCGGTCTGGCGCTTTAGCAAACTTTGCTGCATAGGCCTTTTAAATGCTTACAGTGGAAACAATTTATAACGTCGAGCACAAAATTTATAACGGCAACAAGCAACACAATGGCAATAACAATAACTGCAGGGAAAATTGGCAAAAGGAAAAAAGTCAAATGGCTGCCATAACTGGCAATTAAATGCACATGTGTTGCTGGCCAGTTGCAACACGTACCTACCCCCATCCACCCCCTACCACCCAGCGATCTGTGGGGCAGCTAACTCTAACCCACATACATACATACATACTTACATAAATGCATACATAAATGTATTCATGTATGTATACATAAAATATTTATGCTATGCTATGGGCCGCAGTGGAGTGTGTCTATAAGAAAGTATGCATTTTCTCAGAGCTCAGCAGAAAATGAGCAATGAAAATACCATCAGTCAGCTACAACAGCAACAATAACAACAGCAACAGCAACAATAACAAAGGCCAAACAGCTGCTGTTCTTCTCAATGAACTTTGCATGCACTTAATTGCTCACGCTGTCAGACAACAACAACAGCAACAGCAACAACAACAACAACAGCAACAACAATGACAACAACAACGATTAGACACTTACAACAGCTACTGTTATCCATCCGATGGCAAATTAAATGTGATTTAAAGCAACCAAATGCATTACATAAGACCCGTTGGAGTGGGAGCCCAACTTGATTATATAGTGGCCAACAGTTGGTATACTAGAAATGCATAAATATCTTAACACTCTGACACATATAAGCACGCGAGCATATTCAAGTCTACTCTAATGCTAATATAATGCTTGAGATTACCTCTTAGGATTGTAAGAGTTCAAGCAGGTATATCGACTGTGAAAGAGAGAGAGAGAGAGCGTTACTAACGATTGCCATCGAGTTATATTGTATTACTTCTTATATATACCATGTATATGTATATCATATAATATAAATACAATCGAGTCATATTATGTTCCCTCTCATTCTACATACGTATATTCTCTGTTAATCCATAAAAAAGAAGAGAGAGATTTGCCGTCAATCGCTATGAACTATAATTACAATGGAGTCATACTCTATTCCCTCTTATTCTACATACCATCTCGCTTCCTCCCATCTCTCTCTCTTTTTCTATATTATATTTCTTGCTAGCGTACAGCTCATTAAATATAAATATACTCAAGTTAAACAACATTCCCTCTTATTCTAAATACCATCTTCAATCTCCCATCTCTCTCTCTCTCTCTCTGTTTTTCTATATTATATTTCTTGCCTCTATACAGCATATCTTTCAGTCTAACCCTTAGCTCTGGCAAAGCTCTCGCTTGCTAAAGTTCTTAGTACCTTATGGCTTTTCGTGCTGCCCTTCACACAATTTTCTGTAATTTCTATAATTATGTACGAATGGCTTGGCGAAGGTAACGAGCTCTAAGCCGCGGCTTTATACTTTAAAATAATAATTCCGCCAGAGTAGCTTACTACAACGTGGAAATTACGCTGTATACCCTGGAATTGAAGGGCCAACTGAAATGGGGCACTCAGCAGTGAATGTGGCCTTCATTGAACTAACGTCAAATCGAAATCAAATATCGAACTTTAGGTAATTGATCGTATTTCACAGAAAGCTTGAGCTCAAAGTAAACATTTTTGATTGAAGTGCTGGTGTATAATGTTCAATTGGTCTTGAATTGGAGCTAGTTGAATTTACAAAAAACGATTCAAGGATGGTATCGGCATCGATATATATGATATACCATATATCATATCGTTGAGTGAGTCTTTTCTCTAGTGAAATTTGCACCATATAAATGAAATAAAATGATATCAATGATTTATATTGTCTATATATTAAAAATATGTATATGTACATCAAGTATAAAATGTTTATAATAATATTGAATATATGTATTGAAAATATATATTTTTATCCAACTTTTATATATGAAAACATAGTTTAAAAATAATTTCTATTATCTTAATTAAATAACTCTCACATGTTTTATGAAATCACAATTTTGTTTATAGAAAATATCAATGAATAATATATTTTTAAATGTAAAGAAAATACAAATAATACTAATAAAAATATTAATCTTGAAATAGTAAAACAAACTCGATACTTATCGAAAAGCTTGCTTATTGATAATTATATAATAGTTAGTAATTTAAATAAATAATATATAAAAAATAATAAAAATAAAAAATATTTTCAATACTCTTATCGAGATATTTATCGATAAATGTAGCAATAAACCCTGCTTAATTTTTGATAATTATATAATAATTAGTAATTAAAGCTAATTATAATTTTAAAAAAAATTTAAGAAAATAGATATAATAATTGCAAATCAAATGCTGATCTCGAGATGCTTATCGATAAGCCCTGCTTGATTGTCGATAGTCATTCTATCGTCTGCAACTTTTGAGTTTGCTCAGAGAGGTAGTGCTATGGAGGGAAACGTTTGCATTAGATTTCGTTTGGTCTGCGGTCTCACTAATAGCTTTATGCAATTACGTGATTCGACACAAAGCGAAACAGTTTAAAACTTGGCAACTTGGCTGGCTGCTCGACTGCTCGATTGCGCGGTTGCTTGGCTGCTTGGCTTGCCCCTTCGGTTGCATAAAGTATTTTAACAATATTTTTGTGATTCAGCAACGTGCAATTTCATTCTGGCAGACAGTTACAGCTCTGGCCACTAACCACGGTGGTTGTGCCATAAATCTGAGCCCAACCAACGGCAGGTTGCTTGGCTTGCCGCTTTTGGCTGTTGGCGGTCACATGCAACACCTTGCAGCAGCACCAACAACAACCACAAAAACAACAAGATTTTGTTGCCAAAGAATATCAGCAGCAAAAGCGAATCTGAAAAATTGATTAAAAGTTCTTGCAGAGCTCAAAACGGCATCAATTACCTGTTGCGGGTTAGCTGAGGTTTTTTTTTCGGGTATAATAACAGCAAGAGCAGCAACGGCCACAGTAAAACGTGGCAATACCCTCGACAACAACAACAACAACAACAGAAGCAGCAACAGCAACAGCAAAGAAAGCGCGGCAGGCAGAGTGAAATATGATTACAGCGCTTGGCTTTTAGTTTAAAGCAGTTTTCAATATATGCGATAAGAAGAGACGTTGTTGTTGTTGTTGTTGTTGCTGCTGCTGTTGTTAATGTTGCTGTTGGGTTACTCAGCCATGGCTGCCGCGGACGCTGTTGCATGAAATAACCAAGCTAAGGAGATTGTGAATATCGTGAGCTCTGCCTCTTCTTTGCTAGTTAACTTGCTTGGCTTGGCTGGGCTGGGCTTGGCGCAGTTAAAAGCACTTTAAATACCCTCACAAATGTCGGCCATATGCCCAACAGAAGTGCAGCTTATACAATGGAGAGGGGCAAGCATTTGATTTTCAAGTAAGTTGTTTGGCTTAAGCCCAATCGAATGAGTTTCGTTGTTAAGGAATCTTTAAGAATTGTTATTTAACTCAAAACCATTTGCAGTCGCCACAGCTGCAACAGTTGCTGTTGCACAGGTTGCACATTGCATTTTCTTGTTGCTATCGAATGCTGCTGCGGCTGCAGCTGCAGGCTGAAAAACATTTTCTGCTACATCATTAATGGCCAGTGTCTACAATAAGTTTTTTCCCATTTTTTTTTTTTTTTTTTTTTTTTGGCTTTTGATGCTGGTCTTTGGAGCTTCATTCAGAGCGACGTTGTTCGGGCCATAACAGCAGCAGCAGCAGCAACAGACTGCCGACAATGTTTATTGGTAGTTGTTGTTGTCTGTCTGTTTGTCGGCCTGGACGTTTGTTGGGTCTGCTTGGATCTTGTGCTTCATCGTCGTCGTCTTCTTCTTCTTCGTTTTTTCCATTCCAGGAATTTAATCAAGGTGCATCTCCAAAGAAAAGGCCGCAAGCGAACAACAGCGCTGCCCAAATAGTTAAAGGGCAAACTAAATAAACATTTACTAATGTGACGACGCGACGTTGACGTTGGCGTCGGCGTCAGCCTCAGCAGCTACCACATTAAGCAAATGACTGACTATGAACGACTAGCAGTTATGCTGTAGCTACAAGCTGTAGAAATATTGTAAGCAATTATTGATATATATGGAACTATGAGATATATGCAGGGTATATAGAGCATATAGTGCATATAAAAAGGTATTCATGATAAGTTCAAATCCAGTACTACATTTGCTCGTCGTGCAAGGCCCGACTCGGGAATATATACAGGATATATTGTATATAGCATAGAGTGCATATACATAGGGAACATATACAGTGTATTCATGATCAGTTCAGGTCCACTACTATTTTGAGGCAGGGTATTTGCTAGTCGTACAAGCCCGACTCTAGAATATATACAGGATATATATAGCATAGAGTTCATATACATAGGAAATATATACAGAGCGTATATACAGCATATGGTATACATACATAGGTAATCTAGTTCCAGCTCAGGGTATTTACAAGTCGTGCAAGCCTGACTCGAGCACCCTCTGTTGTTTTCAATCTGTTTTGAAATATATGTTCTACACTTTGGGTTTGTTATCATGATAGAATGTGTGGACGGACTGACATGCATATATCAGTAACTACGGCACGGTGTGCCCATGGGAGGCTTCACTGTGCTGTCCAACGAGCTGTAGTAGTCGACTCTGAAGCACTTGTGTAGATGTTTCATCTTGCTCTCGAAGGTGCTTCGCTCATACCTTTTACAGGGTATACTCTGCATCCACGACATACACACATATATATGTGTTCCGCTCACGCGTAATGATGTGCCGATAATGAAATAGCAATAGTTGCTGTGGCTGTCGTAAAATCATTCTGTTGATGCGCGTGAGCGATAAAATTTCAACACCCCTATCAGAGAAGATGTTCCCGGCGGAGCGCAAACTGCACGAAAATGTAAAGTTTCTCAACTAAGGCAACTTTATACGGATGTGTGCAGTAGTTGTCGTAGTTGTAGTTGTAGTTGTCGTAGCTGTTGTTGCTGTTGTTGTTGTATCTTGAGCATTGCTGGCGGTCTGGGTTTTTATTATGACATTCGAGGCGAGGGTTAGCAGTCAATACTGAGGTAGTTGGCTTAGCCTGTGGCTCACCTGCACAGACTTTAACACAAAATTCACACGCTCGAGATACATTTAGTTGCCTCTCTCTCTCTCTGTCTCTGTCTCTGTCTCTCTCTTTCTGTCTGTTGTTTATTGTTTAGCTCTGTTTTGTTTTGTTTCGCTTGGCCTTTGTTTTCGGCAACAGCTGGCCCGGTGTTCGAAACTGATTCTTCTTCGTATTCTCAGTTACTTGTTTGCTGTTCTTTATTTTTTCCCTTCTTCTCTTTTGCCTTCTCTATCTTATTTTTTGTTTTTTCTTTTCCCTTTGATTTTATTTTTGTATCTAATCAATTTGCTGGCACAATAGAGAGATGATGCGGACGGAACCGCCTGCAACGACAGCTGGCTGTGACTTTATTGTTTTGTATCTGTCAGAGACTCTGCTCTGGCTGACAGCAGCCGCATAGCCCAGTCAGTTGGCCCGAGGCGGCGAACGATTAAATACAAATTAAAAGAACAGTGCCTACCAATCTGTATCTGCCAGATATGCGTTCCTTAATCAAGCCCGCACAGCTCAAGCTGGTCAGCATCTTTACGGCAAAGAAAATGGGTAAAAGAAGAAAAAAAAAAAAAAAAAAGAAACATAATATACCTAATGCCTGCAGCTGTGCACTGATTGTGACTCTGTTTGGCATTGTTCAACTACGTTTTCACATGAAATGGGTCTCACAGACCCACACATACTGAGCAGCACTGGGAGTCCCGTATCATTACGGCTAAAACATATCCGGTTCTGACTGCATTCATTTCAGCCACATGCTGATCCAATTGACTGCAAGTTATCATTAGAATTTTGAAATTCTTTAATTTGACACGCCCCATGGGCGTTACATTGCAGTCAAGTGTTTATTTTTAAATAAATATAATAAATCCGATGAATCCGATTAGCTGCAAAATTCTTAAAGATATTGCAAACTATATATACAGGAAATGATTCAACTTTGTTTAAGATTTTACCTGCTAGAGTCGGAAATATTTATAGATTTATGTAATTATTCCATGCCGCCAATATATTCTTTCTGTTTGGTTAGCTGAGGAATAGAGTACTATTTACAAAAGTAAAATATATAAATATATTATTTATATAAGTAGTAGACCTTAAATGCCTTATGAAAGACTTTACTTCAATTATAATAATTTAAAAATTATTAATTTAATTTTTATTAATTATTTATCTAATTATTATTGTATTAATTTCATTATTAAAATTATTCATTAAATTCATTAAATCGCACGCATAAATTTAGTGTTATCGATACTCAACTATAATCGTATCGATACTCAACTTGAATGACATCAAGAAAAGAGAAAAACTACTTGATTCAAACAGCAAACAGAGACGGCCTTACAAATTGAATACTTTTCGTTTTTTCTGAGGACATTCTATATAAATATGGATCCAACTATGGAAAATATGGTTAAGTATCGATAATATGATAGCCTTGTATCGATAGTTAGCTATAGTACTATCTCCTGCAATACCTATCCCCCTATATCAAGCAACTGCTGTGATTAGGGTATTTCCTAGTCCACACTGTCCAGCATAAGTTAGTGCACTTGTTCGTATACCTGTGCTCAATGCACCTCATATCAAACACAACTCAGATGATGATGATTTCAAATGGTATTGGGTATCCTTAGGTCGGGCAGATGTTTGGATTTTCGTTTGCCGTCTACCTGCTGGCGGCATGCGATAAGGGCTGAATCTGCTGCTGAATCTGGAAGTTTCGCATCTCATTGTTGTCTGGCAGGATCGTTTTGGTAACCGGTTTCAAGCACTACAAAGGCTTCATCAAATTCAGTTTTCTGTCTCGTCCTCTTCTTCTTCTTCTTCCTCTTCCATTTGCTGCACTGCTTGTTGCTTAGCTGAGATTTTAAAGTGAGTCCGGTTTTAGTTTTTGTTAAACTTTACACCTGCTGCACACACACACACACACACACACACACATACACACAGAGAGACCGTCTCTAACTGCATTTGAGTATGCCCTGAAGGCCAAAGTTCATTTTTGTTTATTTATTGCATTCCACTTATAACACTCTCATTTTAATTATTAATTGAAAAGTGTTAATAATGAGCGCAAATTATTTATGTAAAATATATTCGACAAATATTTATATGCAGTGCAGTGCACTTATCTCTGTTTGTTTTGTGCACATGCTTAAAGCTTGCATAATTATTAAACTCACTTTAAAATGCTTACATAAGCAGCAAAAAATATTGAATATAATTATTTATAAAAATAAAGAGCAATATTTTTTATGAAAATTCATAAAAAAAGTGTTGCATATCATAAAAAATAATGTGAAATGAAGCATAAAAATATGTAATGTATATATACCATATATATGTATATAGTATTTATTTAAACAATCGAATATTGATATACCGCTTAGATGTTGAGATGATATAAAAAAAGTAAATATTTTAAAAACTTTTTCGTCTACTACCGACTGCAGCATACTCATTCACACATTAAATGCGCTCAGATACAATTTTCGATTTGCCACGCCCACAATTTGTTCAAATCAATAGATGATACATTCCGTATTTCAACTCTCTAGCACTTCAACTACCATGGTTTCTGAGAAACCGGAAAATGTATATTCCGATTTACCACGCCCCTCGTTAAGTCCCGAAGCTGTATCATTGAAGGCTGTAACGGAGTATATACATTCCAATTTGAAGGTCTGTAGCTTCAATAGAGTCGAAATGGCTAGCATTGATGCAAGCAAACGGACGGACGGATGGGTGAACAACAAGATGAACATTTTACAAAATTCATATACTCCCTTTCGTGCATGAGTAAATGAAAATGTAGATGAATATAGTATACAGTTGGATCTGATTATACCGACGCTCAGGGAACCGTCGTTATAACAGGAAGACGCTATAACCATACTTATAGGTTTGACCAAAATTTCCGTCCCAATAACCGTAAAGACGCTCTAAACGGAGTCGTTATGCTCAGACTTTACATATTTCTTGTCAAGATCTACATAGATTAGTTGAATTTCAAAGCAATACATTATAGTGCATATTTGTCAATCGAATCGATACTGACGTAATATATATATGTATTATTACTTATATACATATATTTATGTATATCTAAGCGACATCTTCATACTTTCTTTAAACGAAGAAGCTTGAAGCTGGCTTGATCACATTGCATAACTTTGCGCTTTCCAACAACTCAGCTGAACTGAATTTCCAACTGCTTATTTCGATGGCCAGCCGGAGCATACTGAATGCTGTTGAAGTGTGTGATAAATAACAATAATTTGCATTTGTTGTCTTTCGCTGCAGTGGCCAGTCTGTCCGTTCGGCGCATAACTTCATCTCATGTTGGGCGCATATTTTTGTGTCCACAAATTGTTGCCGTAGGCTGATGCATGCAGCAAGACAGCAAAGCAGCAAGATAGCAAACCTGCAAACCCGCAAACCTGCAAACCTGCAAACCCTTTCCCTGGTAGCTCAGGCCAGTGCAGCCCCAGGTCTACGGCTCATTCAGTTGGCTGTTTCTTTGTGGTCATTTGTAAGCCACTCCACTGTCCGGCTGCTCGGCATACTTTCTCGGTCTTTGTTGTCGCTTTTGATAAAGTTTGCCTTATGTCGTAGCTGTTGTTGTTGTTGTTCTTGTTGTTGTTGCTATTGCTGTTGTTTTTTAATGCAGCTGCCGAAAGTTTCGTTGGGCTTGTTGCAAATTGTTTGTCAGTCGTCGTCAGTGGCTGTAATGGAAGGCCCGCAGCGTTTTTTATGTGGCAGACGTGACAGGAAGTCGCCAGCAGTAGCGCACTGAGCTCTGTAGCTCTGCTGTCAGCAGCAGCAAAAAATTCTGATCGTATATTACATGAGAAGTAACTTTCGCTTGAAATGACATGCACACATATACACATATGTACATTAAGATCATAATCTACATATATATGATGTACTATACTACTGAGCTATATATCCGAATATAACTTTATAGTTAATCCATTTAGTTTGGCTTTGGTTCGTTAGTCGTTGCCTGCGTGTCGTCAAAGCATTTGCCATATCTTTATCGTCTGCTTTCTCATTAGCATGACGCACTCAGTATGCCCAGTGGATGTGTGTGTGTGTGTGTGTGTGTGTGTGTCGTGTGTCGGAGGATGGTGTCAAGGACAACAAAGTGAACTTTGCTATTGTGGGCCAGCCGACAGCTGTCGACTGTCGACTGTCGACTTTACCAGCCGCCACTTGAAGCCAAGTCACACCCACACTCACACATCCACGTCACAGTGACTTTGTCAAAGGCAGTGGTAATTTTTTAACGACTAAAAAAGCTATACCCATGGAAGTTGTTTAAGGGGAGTGGAGTTGTCCATATTCGACGGTTTCCAGATGCCAATAATAATCATGACAATAATAATCATTTTATTTGCTTCAAGTGATGTCTCTCCTTGTCTCTCTCTCTCTTTCTCTCTCTTTCTCTCTCTCTCTCTCTCTCTCTCTCTCTCCCCTCTCCCTCTCTTTCCCTCTCTTTCTCTCTCTCTCCCTCTCTCTCTCCCTCTCTCCCTCTCTCCCTCTCTCCCTCTCTCCCTCTCTCTCTCTCTCTCCCTCTCTCTCCCTCCTTTTCTTACGGTATATTTAGCCAGTCTCTGTCTAAAGATATAGGGCTTCCAGATGGGTCCATCGAATATGGACAGCCCTATATCTAGTTAGCTAGAAGTAGAGGGAGACTTAGCCAATCTTTTAGTCTGGGGTATTGGGTATCTTTTAGTCAGGCACATCCAGCTGTCGCTCTTTTAGTTGTTTTCTCTTAGCTGATTCTTGAGTTGGATCAACAGTCTTGTCGATCTACCCTCTCTGTGTCTAGATGTTCATCTAGCTATTTGTTTGTCTCTTTATATTTATATAATCTATATTTTTATGGTCAGGGTATATTTTAGTCAGTTACTCCCGGCTGACGCTCTCTTTGTTGTTCTCCACTTATCTAACTCTTGAGCTGGACCAACAGCCCAGTCGATCTACCTCTCTATGTGTAGACGTTCATCCAGCTATTCGTTTGCTCCTCTGTTTCTCACTTTGAGCTATGTCTGCCTAGAGTGTTGGGTATTACTTATTTTAGTCAGGTATTTCCAGTTGATTCTTGAGCAGGATTAATAGTCTAGTCGATCTACTTCTGTAGGTTATCTAGCTATTCTTCTGCCTCTCTCTATTCACGCATTAATCTATAACATTTTGAACACAGTCAGCTCTGGGTATCTCTTGGTCAGGCACTCCCCGTTGGCATTCTCTTTGTTGTTCTCCACTTAATTTCTTTTTTGCGCTGCTAACTTCTCGCTTGCCATTGCCTCAGCTCTCGACGTAAATTACAAACTGTTGCATTCCGTGCATCCCCCTCATTCAAAGCATTTTCCCGTTCTCTATTTTCCACATCTCTCAAACTGCTGGCGGAATGCCTTTTCTTTGTATTGCAATTTATGCATACTCTGCCAGCATTTAAAGGCGCTGCCACGGAGTTTTTGATCGTAATGTTAGCTCGCTGATTCTATATCCTAACTTAGCTCAAATGAATTTATCATTTCTTCGATTGAGCTGAGCTTCGACGCTCAACACATTTCCCGCACAAATAAAAGTTTTTCTTTAAAACGATTTTCCAGTCGCGTTAGCTCAAATCTGTGTCAGAGCGCTGCCAAGAACTGGGCAGAGTAAATCAGAGTTGAGCGAGTCAACTTGTTTAAGTATGTGTGTGTGTGTGTGTGTGTATGTGTGTGTGTTGTTCCTTGTTTCTGTGCATTTTCTCGTTTTAATATTTGTGCTGCATTGCCTTTTGTCGTGGCTCGTGTTCGTGCTGCGCTTGTTGTTGGCCAGGCTCTTCACATACACATACACATACACATACACATCCACATATGGGAAAATCTCGTTTTGTCAGTGATTCGCCCGCGGATGGAGGCGTGGCCGGCATTGAGGGCGTTTGCCGGACCGGCGCCTAGCTGCAATATTAAAAATGATATGAAATCAACAGACCAGCGAGATACACACACACACACACACACGAAAGTTACTAAAAGAGTTACTGGACCATGGCAGCATCAGTGGGAAATGACGGCTTATAGAGCACAGCAGCAGCAACTGCAACAACAACAACAGCAGCAGCGTAACATACAGCGATAGGTGCATAAAGCTGATTTTGTGTATGTGTGTGAGTGTGCGTGCGTGTGTGTGTATTTGTTTCATTTCATGGACACAAATCTTTTAATAGCATATACTGCCGGTAATGGCTTACAGAAGAAGCAAATCAAATGCCCAACTATGATATACCCTAAACCCAGAACATTGCTTAATGTTCAGCTGGAAAAGTTTTGTGAAAGATATAGGAGTAAATAACTTAAATACTAATATGATGGAGTAGTGTCTCAGTTTTTTCGTTCTCCCATAATGAATAGAGATATTCGCATATGAGCTATGGAAATTTTGGCTCACAGCACAAGCAAGTCAAACGATCTACGCCTGCAAAATAGCTCAAATGTAGCTGTTATCAGAGATTAAAAAGCATTCTTGATTTTAATCCATGCTGAGATGTGACTGTTTCGCCTGATAGAATATTTTGAATGTTAGACAAACGTATTTAAAAAATACTAAGCCGAGTGCATTTAATGTGTACATATGTAACTCAGCTATTTCGTTCTCTCATTGGTCTCTGCATCGAGAATCCGACATGTTTTGCAGCACAGCAAGGGCATTGAGTCACATCGAACCCAATATGTTCATCAGTTGAATCGATAATCCCGCCCAAAAAACCTGGGCTTTATGCGAATTGTCATCCATATGTTTTTGCCTGTCAAAATATGTTGAGCGGCAACATTTTTATTTTATTTTATATTTTTTTTTTAATTTTTTATGCTGCTATGATAGCTGAGCAAGGCTGAATTATATTTGCTGTATATGAATTACAAATGAAATTTATTGAGAAAAAAAAAAATTTATTCATTGAGCTAATATTAAAACAAGTAAGAACGTTGCAGTCGGGCGTTACCGACTGCGGAATACTCATTCACATCCCATCAACAATTTAGTAGTTAAGTTTCGCTCTAATACTGTAGATTATACAGGTTTTTCCGATTTGCCACGCCCCAACTGGGCGTAGACACCTCATTTTTGGTCAGTTTTTAGAAAGAGATAACGGTACCCTAACTGCAAAGTTTGAATGCTTAACCTCAAAAAATGTGAAAATTACAGGGTATTTTTCGATATGCCACGCCCCTAAAGAGGCGCAAAAATTATTTTTGGAGAATCGATAGAGGAGGCTACCAGTAACTCAACTATCCAAATTTAAAGCTTCTAGCTATTATACTTTAGGAGATATAAACTTTTGTAGTTTGCCACGCCCCCTGTGGGCAGACATATATCCGACAAAACTTTTTGGTCTTGGGTGATCAGTCCGAGTATATATACAAAATTTGAGGTCTCTGCCATCAGTAGTGTCCAAAATATAGGAGAATTTAAAAAATCACTATATCTTCAGGTCCGATTTGCCACGCCCCCAATGGGCATAGACTTATAATTTTATTTTTAGACTTTATAGAGTCATACCATTAGCTGACGTGCAAAATTTCAGCATTCTAGGCTTACAACTTTAGGAGATACAGTTTTATCCGATTTGCCACGCCCCCAATGGGCGTAGATAAATCCGCCATAGCTCGTGATCTTGGGTGGTCAACGCGGACCTACATACCAAATTTCAGCTTTCTAGCTCTTTAACTAACATGATTTCTGGTATATCGGAAAATGCATTTTCCGATTTGCCACGCCCCTAGAGGGCGGATCGGGAAAATTTCAACACTTTATAAATCGGAGATATACACGAGTATGTGTTCCAAATTTCAAGTCTCTAGCTTCAATAGCGCCGAAATAGATTGCGTTCATACGGACAGACGGACAGACGGACAGACGGACGGACGGACAGACGGACGGACAGCAAGACGGACATTGCACAAAACCAATATACTGATTCACTTTCGTGAATGAGTATAAAAATATATAAAAGTATATCTATACGTATATATATATATATATATATATATATATATATATATATATATATATATATTTTTTTTTTTTTTTAATATTTGCTCAATGAATATATTTTTGTTACTTGTTTCATGTTTTTTTTTTTTTTTTTTTTTTTTTTTTTTTGGATATGCTATTTGTATTACAAATTAATCAGAATTTTTTTTTTGTTTTGCAATGGCTCAGTTGCGGTTTACGCTGCCATTGGTAAATAATACGGAATGAAAAAATATTATAATCAAAGAAAAAGAGAGAGAGAGAGAAAGAGAGAGGGGGAGAGCGGGAGCAAAAAAAATGCGTTTTTATAAATCACTGTCGAACCGTTCAATGTGCAATTTAACGGCCTGTCATTGTTGCAGCCAACTAACTAACTAGTTGACTAACTAACTAACGAACGTACTAACTAGCTAGTTGATGTTCTTGCTGATGCATATCCTATTACAGTTTCCGTTGCGGTGCACCCAGAGTTGCTGCCACTCGCAGTGAATGCGGCACAGAGTCTAAAGATGAGGCGCTGTACGTCCGTCCGTCCGTTCGTCTATCCATTGGCCAGGCTCATTGCCAGCTGGGTTAGCTAGAATTTTACTTGAGATTGATATTTATGGTGAGCCAAGATCTGGGATTATTACAGAGTTGAATATGAATATATGAATATAATATAAATGAGATATATTTATTTATATATATAGATATATATTATATGTATATAATATAATATACGATCTCATTTTCGTACATTATATACATACTATATATAAAATATAATAATAAATAAATACAAATAATTGAAATGTAATAAAATATACAAAAATATAAAAGAGCTAATTACTAATATACATATATACATTAAAATATAATAATAAATATAAAAATATAATAATAATATAAAATATAATAATAAATATAATAATAAATTTTAAAAATATTTAAGGACAACTTAAATACTAATATGATAATATATAATAGTACTTAACTTCATATATTTTATTTTATTTATATTTATTATATAAAATATAAAGATAATTAGCTCTGCTATTATTATATTTTATTATATTTATATTTATTATTATATTTTTTAATTACTAATATATATAATTAATAATATTGATAAAATAGAAAAATAATATATAATAATGTTAACTGAAATGAGTTTAAAATCTCTTGTAATATAAAATAAAAACTAAATCAAAATTTAATACTGCCTATTGAGGCCCTTTATATATTTATTCGTATGCTAAATTAAAACTATGTACTTAATATCACCCTATTTTGTTCAGTGTAGTGCAGCCTTGAGCTCTTCCGATGCCTTAAACTCTAGCTTTAATATACGTATTTTCTTGTCTGTGTTTTTCGCAGGACGAACGCCAGCTGAAACTATAAACTGCAGCAGCAGCAGCAGCAGCAGCCGACTGTGTGTGTTGGTGGGTCGAGCTTGGCCAACTATCATTGTCTTTGGCATTGGGCAACATTTTAATTGAAAAAGTTTTTGTCTGGTCTGAGGCAAAACGTCACACAAATATGACTGTCAAATTGGCCAAACTCTTTGGCAGCGGCAGCAGCAACAAATCGAAGGCAAACAGCGGCAGCGGCAGCGGCAGCAATGCGTCCAATGCGTTGCCCCTAAATGGCCATGGACATGGCCATGGCCAAAATATGCAGCTACCGGCACCGTCACTGCCACTGCCAGCCAATGGGAATGCGAAGCTGATTAAATATTGCGATCATCAACATGATCGCCAGCGGCCGGCGGCAATGACCATTTACGGGCATGCCTATGAATGCAATCAGATGGAGGTGGAGCTGGAGAATGACTACGATGACAACATGTCACTGAGCTCGGCCTACATGCAGCGCAATCATCCCTACAACAACTCGCAGCGTCCGCTGCTGGGCGAGCGGCGTCCCCAGCTGCAGCTGACCAAGGCCGCTGGCAAGAAGAAAACGGGGACGGGCTCGCCCATGGCCGGTATACCGCTGCCGGCGCCACCTCTGCCGCCGCAGCGCAACATCAATGGCGCCAGCGCCAGCGCCAGCGACGCTTACGTCTCTCCGTATGTGCAGCAACAGAAGCGAGATAGCGCTAAGGGATTGCACGGCTTTAACGACTTTGATGCGCTCTCCCAGCAGTACAATCAGCATCTGCAGAGTCCGCACATTGGCTATCCGTATGGCAGTCCGCCGTCGCCGACGGCTCAGTCGAGAGACTTCTGCTTTGATGGGGAGCGCGAGAAATCCTTTAAGCCCGTCTCATCCACCAGTAGCTCGACGGCCACAACCAAATCGAATTGTAGTTCCAGCTCGGCAGCAAATGGCTCACCGCCGACCAATGCCTGCTATCATCCGTCGGATTCTGGCAATTATCTGGACGCACAGCACACGGCGACGGCACAGCTGATGCTGCACTCGTCACGTTTCGAGGATGATTTCTGTACGCGGCGAAATGTTGATTTTTTGACCGACACCGAGCGGTCGGGCCTGAATTCGAATACGAATTTGAATCCTCATCCTCATCCACATCCACAGCCAGTGGGGGGCCCAACAACGGGTCCCTTCATATTTGGCATCTCACATGAGCAGCAGCAAACGGATTATGGCCACCGCAGCAGTTGCAGCATCGACAGCATCACCAAAACTAACATCAAGAGCAACAGCAACAGCAGCAACAGCAACAGCAGCAGCAACAGGACCAGCAGCAACAACAACAATCTCTATCAGCCTGTGATAAATGCCACGCCTATTAAAGAACACAATGCACTGGTAAGTAGATATCACTAGGTAACTAGCTAGCTAGCTAGCCCAGGTCTTTCATTCACTCTCACAGCAGCGCAAAACGTGGCCCAAAAATTACAAAAAAAAAAAAAAAAAAAAAAAAAAAACTTGTGCTGCCTTTTTGCGATAATTAGCGTTTTGGCCAAATGGCGCGCCAGAACTCGCGCTGGACTGGGACTGGGACTGGGAGTGGGGAGTGAAACTGGGGCTGCACAAAAAGTTGGCCAAAACGACGCCATTGCAGATAAAATTAATTAGTGCGTTCTATGCAATTATTGTATTCATGTTTTATTTTTAATGAGCCAAAAGCCAGAGCAACAAACTTTCCTGCCAGCCAACAACGCGCTATCTAATTAACATCGGAATTTCGCAAATGTCCTCTTTAACGGCAATTGCTGCAAATTGTTATTTATCACAGAATACAATGGGAAAAGTTACATTTGCTGTGAAGCATTCACACGGCTCTCACTGCTCACTATTTAGTTGTTGGTGTATATAGTACAGTCGAGTCCCGATACTTCCAATTTAATTATCAAGAATTATCGAGAACGAATTTCGTTCAAGAGGATAAAATTTTTTCGATTTATCGCGATTTTCGATTTAGCGGAGTACAAATTATCGTGATTCAACTGTGTAGGGTGGCTATAAATATGAAAATATCCAAGGTTAATGATATAGATCTCCACATAAGCAACTCTAGAATTTAAAATATTGCCTTTACTTTGAATATTTCGAGTGTATGCATCAATAAATTGAGTATGGATAATATCACAAGATTTTCTAATCAGGCAGTTCCTAAAGCACTTTCATTTGTAGAATTACTTCACTTTTGAATGCTCATTCTGGGAGTGTAAGAGTATATTGAGTTTGGTATTTGTATCTGTCTCTCTGTCCGGCAATTCAATTATTTGTTTGTATGTCTGCCTGTCCATTCAACTATCCGTCCGTGTGTATCTTAACCTTTCTGTACATCCATTCGTCTTTCCGTATAAACGGGTATAGACTCCTCCCGAACTGCTTTACGGAAAAAATTAGCTTATTTTTATACTCTGAATGAGTATTATACAGTTGGTAATGCCCGATTTCAATATTCTTAGTTATTTTATATAGCTCTGATAAAATTTGGTTAGGTCGGGCTTTATCACATTAGCAAAATCTTATCAGCAGCGCACTGCTCTCTATCTAAGCTGGCTGATGTTTGCATAAAAATGTCTTTGTTTTCACAAGATGTCTAGACAAAACTCGGCATTATAAAGCGCATATTTGCTTAACCCCCAAAGGTTATGCGCGTCTGGTCTAATGATCTCTCTTTATTTAGTCAAAATTTTGGGCTTGTAAAGAGAATTATTTCAAAATATGTATATATTATATTTGGGTTAGAGGTTAAGAGGAAAAGAAGAAGATCGTAAATGCACAAAGCAAAGAGAAAAAGAAGCAGAAAAAGAGGTAAAAAATCGGTCGTGACCACAACAACAATTTGCTGGGTGAAGCAGCTGCGAAGACCTGAGAATTTCACAGTGAGCAAAAAGCCTTTGCGCGCATTTCGAAAGCATTTGAATGGCGAAGGCCAAGTCTTGAGAATTTTCCGATGATGCGGTTGCTGGTGTTGGTAGTGCTGGTGGTGTTGGTAGTACTGCTGCTGTTGCACGACTGTTTACACTGATAAAGGAGCGCGCTGCGCACCTACGGCACTCGAGCCACCGATGGGCAGACAGGGCAAACATAAAACTGATGGACACCATAGAACGTAAGCTCAGAATTAAAAGAATAGATAGGAGAATATAAGAAATAAGAAAAGAAATGGCAAATGGGAGTAAAAATGGGAATAAACGAATGAGGCAGAGCCCAACACACACAAACACGCACACACAAACACACACACACACAAAAGCCATGTCAATGTCTCGCCGAGCCAAACTTTGCTGTGGAGCCTTTCATAGTTGCTGCAGAACTTCAGAGTCCACGATGCACAGTGGTGCAAAGCAGCAGAAACAGGTGTGCAAGTAAATGAAAGCATAGCTAAAAGATCTAGAGTTGTTATCAGATATGAATATCAAAATATGAATATATATGATATATGTTTGCAGTATATGCATAGAGTATTTAATACCAAGAATATACAAGGAAATAGCCTATAAATAATAATATACAATCGAGTCCCGATAATTCAAAATGGAAAAGGAATCCGACTTTTTTTTTTCGATTTACACAAAAGTTCAAATAATCGAGAACAATTTTTTTTTTTAATGGGATAGAATTTTTTTTTTTATGATTTTCGATTTATCGATATTTGACGGAATATACAGATTATATTAATTGGTACAATCTATGCAATTACTTTATATATGTTATTATTTCACTTCATGTTTACTTTGGTATTCAAAACTTAATTGGAATATTATTTTCAGATTTTTGATAATATTTGTTTTATGTAAAATGCTAAATCTATTTTTAAAAACTTCAGTAAGAAATCTGGGTTTTGCAAAGAAAACTAGGTAGTGAACCCACTGTGTGCCGATGACGACTTGACTGCAGCAACAGCAGCAACTTTTTGCTGCAGAAGCTGCATACGCCTCGGTCCTCTCACCGTTCGACAATGCCAAGCAAATTAAAATGTTGTGCAAATAAAATGTAAGAAATTTTCACGTTTTCTTCTTTGGTGAAAGGCAACAACAACAGCAACAGCAACAACAATAAAAGTACAAAAATAAATAAGACCAAAAATACGAAGAAAAAAATTAAGAATATAGAAGCAGAGAAGAAAAGCGTTAAAAACTGTTAAGGGAAATGAAACGAAAAAAAAAAAAGTGGATTGCAAAACGCGAAAGCAGCTGAGCGCTGAGCCCAGAGCACTGAGCAAAATTAAAACACATTTTGTAAATTAATAATGAAATGAATGCATGAGGCGAGCCAACTGAAACACCCAAATGTCAATGTGTGAGCGCAGAACGCAGAAAATAGTCGAAAATGTGATTAACAGAAATCGAGACAGCAATGAGAACAACTAACTGTTCAGAAGGGCAAAATATATGAAATTCAAGTTGAAGTTATATGATCAAGACTTACCCAATTTATATCTATGGAAATAACATGTGAAGTGGAAATGTAACAATTAGAGAGAGCTCTAGCTCACTCGCTAGAAGAGTACTCCTTGCGAATAAGAAATATTTACTTCATTAATGAGACCTATAGATTGAATTTGAGAGCTGAAAATATACAGAATTCTGTTAAATGATGAGACTTAAGCTTGAATGCATCAAAGGGCATTATTTTATTTTTATTTTTATTAGTCAAGAGCTGTCTTTATAAGTACAATCGAGCTCTGATACTTTGAAACAACAAGGGGATTCGATTCTTTTTTTTTTTCGAGTTATACAGAAATTCAAAATATCAAAAATTATCGAGAACAAATTATTTTCAAGGAAACGAATTTTTTCGATTTATCACAATTTTTCACTTAGGGGGTACAAATTATCGAGACTCGACTTTATTCAATTATTAGAGTCTCCAATTCTTTTTTGAAAATATACAGAGATCTTTTACTACTACATGGAATGGACTACAGATCATCAAGAGGAAGGATATATAGTGAAGTATAGGATATCATAGAGAAGGAATAATATATTAGTAATACTTACTACTATTAATAATATATTAGTAATACTGAGCTTTAGTCTCTGTTTGGTTGAATGCACTGCTGGTTAGGAGAGGGAGGACTTACAGTGAGTGGAAAGATATCATAGAGAAGTAGTATATAGTTAATATTACGGATATTGCGAATAGATCTATTGCCTGAAAACTTGTGTCAGATATAGCTGAAATAGCTGAGAAATTGATTGAAATCGTTTCTTACAAGTCTAATCTATAAAAGAGAGGGTTATAATAAAATGACAGTATAGATACCATCGAGATGGAGATATATCTTTTCAATATAATTTGATACTTACTTTAATTTTATTTATTATATAAGCAATCTATAGCTTTGTATGTGTAAGTTTCGATTGGAATTTTTACCTAATAGGTCACTTTTTCTTAATGCAATTACAGTTGGATAATCTGGCTTAAATGGCATAAGCCTAAATTGCTAATTAATTATATGAACAATCATAGAACATTTAATGCTTAATTGTTAATTTGATTGACAATTATTTTATATTTATATACAAATATATATATATATATATATATATATATATATATATATATATATATATATATATATATATTTTTTTTTTTTTTTTTTTTTTTAATTTATAATTACATAAGTGTTGCAAGTTAAACTTTAAATAAATCCCAGCGAAGAAAAATTAAGTAAAGAAATAAAAATAAATAAATAAATTGTGTAAATTGTTGCTGTACCTGCAAATGTTGTTTTTGCCTTTGCTTTGAAAGCTTTTGCAATTGAAATCAATGCGTTTGTATGAGTTGCTGTTATTGTTGCTGTTGATGTTTATGTTTATGTCTGGTATTGCCACATGGTCAATGTTGATGTTGTTGTTGTTGTTGGAGCGCGCGTCGCTCTGTCTGGCAACGAAGCCAGTGCCAGACATAAAAGTCAGAAACGAAGCCGTTGTTGTCTGGGCTGTGTGAGGCTCACGCTTCGAAGACAAAGCGCAGCGAAGCATTGCAGCTTGAGCAGATCTCTAGGCAGGTGGATGATACGGCAGGCAACTGAGATGAGGCGGCCAATAAGCCACATGACCATGAGGCGGGGCGGGGCGTGGCGTGGCGTGGCATGGGGCGAGGGGAGGCGAGACTGTGCCAAGCTCCATTTCATGCTGTAATTGTTAATAACATCTCTATGTCGGACGCTGACAGCTGCTAAATACCTGTCAAACTCGGCCAGCTGACCTCCCCCCTGTGTGTGCATTATTTGATTAAAAGTTTTATTTTTGGCAGACGAGAGCTGACGCTCACTCTTAGTTTTTAAAGTGCGCTAGCCACTCAAATTCAGACTGCAGACTTCTTGAGCTGAGCGAACGCTTTAACTGTCACTGGAGTCGCACAGCTTGAGCCGGAGAGGGGCTGTCGGACGGGGGCCAGTTAACTGCTGTTTGAGGTGTCATCGTTGGCAAAGTTGTCAACGTTGTCAAAGTTTTTGAGTTTGAGATTTTTGTTACTTCTGCTTGGCTACTGTGAGCCGTGATGCCGCCTGGTTTCAGCTAACGACCCGAAAGTCGGCCCATTCGGAGCGGTCAGAGCTTGAAATTAATTGACGGAAATTGTAGAAATTGCATATCAAAGCAGTCACAGAATTAACGATGCCTAAATGCAAGTTTAATTAACTTTATGGCCATTAAAAATGTTTACAAATTGTGCACAGTGGGGCCAACAGCCGAAGGAAGTTGCATAACTGCAGATACAATTCACTTTAACATTTTACTACACAATTATAGATAGTTTTTCGGCTTAGGCACGGCTTATCTAAAAGATTTAAAAAATAAAGCCAAAACCGGAATGTCCCACAGTTATTTTGGCCGCAAGTAGCTTGATGCGGTTGACTGTGGCGTTAAGTGCGAAATTGGGGTCGTCGTCATCAGCAGCGTCATCATCCATGCCAGTCGAGAGCAGTCAAAGCCAAAAGCCGCCCGCCCGCCTGCCGGACGGAGTTTTGAAGGATGTCGACGGCGCTGACGATGCAACTAGATGGATGGATGGATGGATGGATGGATGGATGGATGGTTGGATGGTTGGGTGGATGGGTGGTTAGACGTAGAGCTTGGGCAGCGGTGAGCCATTCACAATGAGGCTCACTGTCGCTGTTGCATGTGTAATTTGCTGAATTTTTAATTATGACGGCTCAACCGGGCCGAGAGATCAGACTGTGACGGCGACAACGACTCTGATATACATACACACATACTAGGCAGCACTCCCAGCACTGCCAGCATGTTGTGCTGTCAGTTAGTAATCAGTGAATAGTTAATCTGCCATTTTGCAATGTTGATTTGCCACTCGCAGTTGGCATCCACGAAAGCCGCTTAAAGGCTCACAGTAAATCAATTTGAAACGAATTGAAACGTATTTAGATTGCAAAAGTTTTCTGCCAGCTACAACATGGAGTTGTTGTACAGCTGCTAACCGATTCGAATTCGAACTTGATAGATATTTTATCACACGATGCCGTCTCTAATTGCGCAAATGTTGGCCTCTTCTGCTGTTGCCTATATTCAATCGATTTTTTAGAAGTCTTGCTATAAACATATATACATATATAGTATTTATATATACAATATATGCACTTGTATTTATGAATGTATATAATACTTTTTTCTCTCTCTTTCTTTGTTTCTATTTACCTCTCCTTCCTTCAGTCCATTTTTCTCTCCAATGTGTATAAAATTTTTTCAATCTTTACTAACTTCTTCAGCATTCTTGATTTTTTTTATCTTTTTCTTTACGTATTTATTAATCTTTTCTTCGCTCTTTTTCGGTCTCATTCTCTATTCTCTATTCTTTCCTTATCTTGTCGTATATCTCTCTTCGTTTTTGACTCATCATTTTCCACTTTTCTCTCTCTATGCCCCCATCTTTATATCTTTACCTCTCTCTCACTCCGTTTCTCTCTAGGTCTCTCTTACTCTCACTATTTTTTGCTCTGTCTATACCTTTCTCCGTTTTTGTAATCAATCTCTTTAATTTGTTCTCTTTGTCTGTCTTTAGCTCTCTATCGATCTTTCGTCCTCTCTCTCTCTGTCTATCTCTTTCTCTCAATCCATCTTTCTCTCTCTCTCTCTCTCTCTCTCTCTCTCTCTCTCTCTATCTCTATCTCTATCTCTATCTCTCTCTCTATCTCTATCTCTATCTCTATCTCTATCTCTATCTCTATCTCTATCTCTATCTCTATCTCTATCTCTATCTCTATCTCTATCTCTATCTCTATCTCTATCTCTATCTCTATCTCTATCTCTATCTCTATCTCTATCTCTATCTCTATCTCTATCTCTATCTCTATCTCTATCTCTATCTCTATCTCTATCTCTATCTCTATCTCTATCTCTATCTCTATCTCTATCTCTATCTCTATCTCTATCTCTATCTCTATCTCTATCTCTATCTCTATCTCTATCTCTATCTCCATCTCTATCTCTATCTCTATCTTTCCCTTTTCCCCTTACCGCAATGTTTTTCTCTGTATCCCTTCTCTACGTTCTGTACTCTCATTGCCCAGTTTGTTTCATCTTGATTCGTTTTGTTTTAATTTCGCCCGAAAGTATGCCATAAAAAAGCTAAATCCCCTTCATACAATCTGGCAAAGTGAAAGCTCAGAGTAAAAAGTCGCTGAAAGCTTATACAATACACATCTAAATGTATATAGTGTGTGTAGTAATTTATATAAGAGGCTTTACTGTGATCCACCTCACTTCATCCAGTCGATAATCGAAACAATGCGACAAACCGTTTCTCTTGATCTCTTCAGCCGCTCACTTTTTGTGCTGAAAATTAATATTTTGTTTGTTTTACTTATTGCATTTGTTGTTTATTGTGTGAAAAAAAAAACAAGAAATAAATAAATAAATAAAGAACTATTTATTTCTGTGCTCCAATTGCATGCGACATAGTCTGATTTAATTGCCATCTTTTTTAGACTCTGAACTCATGAAAAATGTGCTATGTTGGGTATATTGGCTTTGATCTTGACTCAATCTAAAAATAAAAACAAAAATAATTTTTAAAAATTAAAGATTAAGAATTTGAGACCTCTCATATGATATATACATATATATGTAGATGCGGCAGCAGAAATGTATTTATTTAAGATTAAATGCAGGCTAATAATGTTGTTTCTATACAAAGCCAGGGTATCTACTAGCCTGGCAACTCCAGTTGGTATTCGGTATACTGCAATAGTTCTGTTTTTCACAGTTTGACGCTTTGACGCCTGCTCAGATGTATATATGTATGTATATGTATTTGATGCGTATATATTCCAATATCGACAGACATATGCACATTAGGGTGTTTCAATTTTGTTTTTACTTTGAGAATTTTAAAACTATAAAATTTTTTATACATATTCTGCTCTTATAACACATTCATAACTCAAAGAGATGTTTTTTTTTTTTGCGCCTGCAAGCTACAAAATTTCATTATTGCATTTAAGGAATTTTTTTCAGCAATCTCTTTTTTTGAGTAACCCTGTTGCATATATTGACAAACATACTCTCTGCTCTGCTTACTGTCGCTGGCGCATTGTTTATTTTGTTGGCCTTTTGTTGATCAGTGGCTTTGCATGAGCCCAATCAACTGATAGCTGCAAAAAGAAAAAAAAAAAGTAAGGCAGGAGAACAACATGCCATAAAAACAACAACAACAACAACAACAACAGGAACAATCAGCAGAACCTTTCATTGTTGCCAATGGCCGGTGTGTGGCTGTGCGTGGGCGTCGCTGACATTGTTGCTGGGTCTTAGTGAGGGTTGGCAACAGCATCGGCCCGATATATAATGCAATTGTCGTAATAGTCACATAGCTAACGCACAACAGCTCGGCGACAGATATCAGATGGCTTTGTTATTGTGGCAAGGCAGCTACAGCTACGTGTTGCGTGTCCCAATACCTCGCGCATGCAATTCATTCTCGTATTGTATGCATTCAGCAGAAAAGCACAGCGACAAACAAACAAACAAACAAGCAAGTAAACAACCCGAACCCGACAACAATCGCATTTGATTTGTATATCGAACAGTCTGTGGTGTCTGCCTCTTGTGCCAATCAATATCCGACGAGCTTATCGTACATCGAGTGACTTTTAATTATTTCGTGACATTCTTATTGGAATCAACTAGACCAATACGTGGACTACCAGGCCGAGCAGCAGCTTAAAAGAGCAGAAAACTGCATGGACTCTACAGACTCACGAATATAAGTATCATACTGCTGGGACTCAGTGCAAGAATTTCCAGGAGATGAAATCTTATATTGATAGCTGATTTACTGATGAAACGGTTTGTCAATACATCAATAAATGCTTTATGTGCTGTAAAATTTAAAAAGAAAATAGTATAAACAAAATGAAAAGAAAAGGTTGACTAAAGCGAGGACAGCTCCACCTTTGATACCCTGGGTGTTAAGCAACAGGAAAGGTATTTACGAGTCATAATGAAGCATTGCTTGAAGATCTATATACAGACTTCTGTCTAGCTATATTCTACATCTATATCCAATGTTATTTTAAATATTACTTCGAATTTAGATATTTATATGAGTAATGATAGATTAGATATATCATAGTCGTTTTCTAGACTTCATGTTCTTCTTCATGTTTTAGTTCTTAAGAATACCTTCATTAAAAGTCTCGGATCCGAACTTTATAGACTTCAGATATCTCTTAGTCGAGCAGCTCTGTTTTATTCAATCATATTTAAGTCTTAAAATCCTTTTCAATCACATATAACTCTATTCCCTATAGAACACTTCTAACAAAAGTCCCGAAACCGAACTTTATTTATAAACTGAAGATATCTCTGAGTCGAGCCGTTCTCTTTTCTCGTTTGATGAACATAAATCTGCAATTATATTCAAGTCTTAAAATACTTTTCCTTGAGCACACCTTTAACAAAAGTCTTGAAAGGATATCTGATAGTCGTGCAGCTCGTGCAGCTGGTGCTTGTGTTTTTCTTTTTTTTTTTGCCATTGATCTCTCTGGCTCTGCTCGCTGAAATTAAATTTTAAATAAAAAAATAAAAAACTCGTCGGAAACGTTTCCAAGCGGCTAAAAAATATTTTCCGTTGCCGCGCGTATATAACGAAAGTCAAAGTAAGTTGAAGTTTTTGGCATTAACTTTTTGCGTAACAAACTTTCTCTCTGTATATGTGTGTGTGTGTGTGTCAGAGTGTGTGCGTGTGCGTGAGTAGGTCTTAAACTAAATAAGCCATTGACGGGCTGCCAGGCAGTGTCAAACAATACTCGAGTCCTTCTGCAACTTTAAGTCGCCGTCCAGTTGGCTGCTCGTAAATGTGCAACTTTTTAATAATTTCGTTCAAGTCAAGGAGGCACGCCCACTCGCCCACTCGCCCACATGCCCACACGCCCACACGCCCACTCGCTCAGCCCTTTGGCCACAGCGCGTGCCCCGAGGTGGTGGCCATTAAAATACTTGGCGGTTTTTTATTTCTTCCCTCTTTTTGCTGGGTGCAAAAGTTTTTCGTAAGCTCGAAACGAAAGCTGACTAAAATAATTGTTAGATGAATGGGTTGTTGTTGTTGTGGCTGTTGTTGTTATGTAAGTGTGTTTATGTATAAACTATTGCCACGACCAATGCAAACACTTGGAAAAAAATTTAAAAAAAAAAAAAAAAAAAACTCATTGCTTTTCAGTTTTCTAAGAGCAAGAAAAGCACGCCATAAATCAAAAAGTAATAAAACCAGCGCAGACTTTGTCAGAACACATCGGGCGCAGAGTGACGACAGGCGTAATAACTTCCTTTTCATGTTTAATTTCAAAACTATTTAAAATAAGAAAAGTTGAAACGGCGACAAATCAAAGTGAAAATAGATTGCATCAAAGTGCAGCCCCAACTGAAAATCGTAATTAACTTTGAAAATTTATATTTGTGTCGTGAATGTGGAATTTTTATATAAAGTGTGCCGCACTAAATTTGAGCCAAGGATCGAGAGAGAGAGAGAGAAAGAGAGAGCAAGAGAGAGAAAGGCAGATGGACAGAGAGAGGCCGAGAGACAAATGTACAGAGATGAGTACTATTGTAAATGGTCAAGGGAGCGATAGGGAGAGGCAGAGTGAAAGAGAGATAAATATTCAAAGAGACGGAGAGAGATAGGGATACAAGGAAAGAAAGAGACGGACAGACAGTGAAGCAAATAAACAGTGAGCCAGAGAGATAGAGAGACAGAATGACAAAGAGAGAAAAAGAGATAGGTATACAAAGAGACGGAGATAGGGAGATAAAGAGATAGGGAGATAAAAAGAGAAGGAGACAGAGAAAGAGGCTGACAGGGAGACAAATAGGCAGACAGACAGGAGATAGATAGATCGATAGAGAGAGAGAGGGAGGGAGAGAAAAAGAGAGGGAGAGATTGAAAAGGTAACACTGAAAAACTGAAAAGGAGAGAAAGAGAGATTGAAAAGGGGAGAGAGAGAGAAAAGGAGTCAGAGAGAGCGAATAACAGGCGAGTGGCGAAGCTATTCATAGAACTTTATAGGCATATCAAAGCGAATTTCCATTTAGAACATAATTAAATTTATATATAAATAATTTTCGAAACGTTTTACTGCTCAAGCTATCAGCTCCTACGACGAACGTGGCTTTCGCACTTTTTGGTTCGACATTTCTCAATGTCAAATGTGCAGAAAAGCTCCCGAAGTTTCCATTTTTGGTTATCTATTTCGGAAACTATGAAATTCAACTGATATTAAAGATATATATGTATGTATATATATGCATGTTCACATACACATACATTTAAATGCAGCTACAGCCCACTTCTGGCAACTGTTGAAACACCTTCATGGCTAAAACCCCACTGAGACACTGTTTTTTTTTTTGTTCCTTTGTGCACGAATTTTCGCCATTAAAAGTTTGGCATGTAAATCATACTTAAGAGACGTACATACAAATGTATATATGTGTGCGTGAATCACCCACACAGACAGACAGAGAAGCGCATAGAGAATTTCTGGAAAAAAAAAAAATGGGTCAAAATTTGTGAAACGAAGCACTAGAGAAATGTGACCAAGTTTTAGCAAATAAAAAAATGAAAAAAGATGTCAGGCTAGGCAGTAGACGACTATGAAATACCCTAACTCAAAAGTTTTAACATTTATAAAATGAAAAATATGTATATATGTATATGTATTATATTTAATATATTTAATTTAGAATATATAGCTATAAGAATATTTAATTTATATTTCCCTAAAATTGTGATGTAATTTAGAAAATCATCATCATCATCATATCATGCGATATCTACAACAATTGCTCTAATGATAAAAATCATACGATACGATATAATGAAAGTATCTAGCCTAATGAGTTGCTAAACCAGACGAACTGGTATCCGCTTTTTCTTCTACTTTCTTCTATAATTTATGTACATAATTAGTAAAAGATAAAAACAAGACTAAAATTATTAAACTGATTATTATTATCCAAATGTTATGTTTGATCTAAATTATACAAAAACTGAACGAAAATTGTCTGTGAAATATGAATGGTTCTCTACACAGGGTATATTTAAGTCGTTCTTTGCTTTTGCATAGCAACAGTTTGATGCATTGATTCCCTGTTTTTCAATTTGTTCATTTTCAAAAGCCATTTTCAGTTGACACAGCCGTCGTTCAGTAGGTGATGGAAAAATTAATGTCGAAATTGAATGAGCACACAGGAAATGTGCAGATGGCTTGACAGCCAGATAGAGAGAAGGAGGGAGAGAGAGGAAGCCAATGGATAGAGTGAGAGCGACAATAACTAATTAGGTGTGTGAACTAAATTGACATTTCAACCGTAAGCAAATGGCAATAATAATTATAATATTTATGATAATCGTTTTTGCGGTCAGTGGAAAAAGATGAAAACTTGTGAAAATTATTTGATTAATATTTATAGTTTGCAATGGAATAAAAACAACAACTGTGTGTCGTATTTTGATAAAATAATAAATGCATTTGGATATTATTGTGCAATCCCAAATCAAGCTATATGAATATTTTGCCTGCAGCAAATCGTGCTGATAATGCTGTATATTATGCGTCCCACCTGTCAGCTGCCACCTGTCGCAACATGTTCACATGAAAATGGTCGACAGAGCAATGAGTAGATGCATTAGCTAAATGTGCACGCTATTGTGCTTACGAATGGTTTTTATACGATTGTTAAATAATGAGAACGGGGAGGACGTGCAGGAGGTCGATGAATGGATGAACAGATGAAAGAAGGGAAGAACTGAGTTAGATGGACTTTGCTCGTTGTGCTGATCAGGAATGTATAAAATTTAAGGGTTCTGCTACGCCTCCTGCTGCTTCTTATTTGATTCCTCATTCTCCGTTTTTTCTGGTTATTAAAATGAGAGAGAAACCACTGCAGCATATAAAAATATTTCGCTTAGCCCTCTTAGTCTAACATAAAACTCTGCTTATATCACGCCAATCGGAGGATTTTTTTCTAGTTTTTATTCGAGTTATATCAGAAGCCTACGATAGAGCATGCTCTCTACTCCTGTTGACTTGGTCGATTCCCTAGTGAAAATTCTAGGGTATTTCGCTGTCAGCATCTATGCAAACAACTTGTGCTGCTGCTTCTGTTGTGTGTGTGTGTGTGTGTGTGTGTGTGGCGCACTTGACCACAATAAAAATAGCAGCTAGGAATACACAAATTATTATCGCGCACAACAAAAATACTTATGTACACATATGTATTTGTTTTATATGTCAGAGAGAATGAGATATCTATATATATATGTATATATGTGTGTGTGTGTGTGTGTGTGCGGGTATTTGTCATGTGGCTGTGTGTGGTGTGCGGTGTGCTGTGGCTTTGGCAATGTTTTTCAGCTTTGCTTATGAACCAATTTCAGCTTTCACATGGCACGGTTAGCTAAAGTCGACTCTTGTACAATAATAACATTAGTCGGCAATAATATTTCAGCCGATGCCAGCCATCATTGGCACTCCCCTCCAGCTGTCCAGCTGCTCACCTGTCCATACGTCAGTTTGTCTGGCTTTGGCTGCTTATATTAGTTTGCTATTATAGCTGCTATTATAGTTTGTTGTTTTTGTCCAACATTTATTGTCGTTGCTGGCTGCAACTATTTAGTGTTGCGGTCTCCTTGCCACACGCTCCCCACTTCCCACTCCGCGCCGCCCTCCACTGCACTACTTAGTGCAAACTCTGTGATGCAATAAGTGGCATGCCATTTAATAGACTACAATTTTGTTTCATTTCTGTTGTTGCGAACGAGGTTACCGACAATGTTGCAAAACACGCAACTGCAACTGCAACTGCAACTGCAACTGCTGCAGCAACAGCAACAACACTTGCAACAACATGTCCGATATTGAGGTAGCAGTAAATATGATTACAGCCTGTTAAATAACAGAATTTGTCGAAACCTAAGCCTTCTAATTGGCATTGTTCAGCAACGTGACCCAAAAAGAAAAACTTTACTTGAAAACCACAAAAAATATACAATATACACACACACACCCATACCTGGACACAGTCGCATTGCTACTATAACGTATATATAAAGCTTTGTTCTATTTTCAAGTCAATTGTTATGTTGCTAAAATGTGAAAAGCTGTCAAAAATCATCGAAAATAAATCGAATTGGAAGCTGCTCAGTGTCTCAGTGTTGTATTCAGCTATTGAAGCTTATGCATTTAGCTTCTGTTTCTAGCTTCAAATAGCTTTGAAATCAATAAAACTTAATCAAACTGCACGAAATATTCCTGTTAAATTTAAAAAACTCTGAGCTGTGAGTTTTTTCCTATACAAAGTCGATGGGAGCTAAATTCCCCTTGGCTGGCGCCTTTTAAACATTAAATATGGAATTCTTGAATTACTGTCGAGTCCTGATAATTCGAAATGGAAAGGGGATCTGTACTACACAGATATTCAAATTACGGAGAGCGATTTTTTTTTTGTTTTTGGTTTTTTTTTTCGATTTTCCGCGACTCAGCTGTATTATTATTATTATATTGCAGAAGATTAACGTTTTTTTATGAAATACAATATTAAAAATAGTTTTGGAATAATCAAGTTGATGTGTTCTATGCATTCTATACTGTCGATACTCTTTATACTCATTATACTATCGACACTTTCGATACCCTTGATACTCTCGATAATTTCTATCCTTCTTTCTCTATACTTTTTTTACTCTAGATACTATACATACTTTATATATTTTCTAAACTATCGAACCTCTTTATACTGCCGACACTTTCGATACCCTTGATACTTTCAATACTTTTAATACTCATTACACTCTTGTAAATTTATATGCTTTTGGTTCTTTCTATACTTCTGATACTCTTTATACCGTCTTACTCTCTATACTGTCTATAATATTTGTACTCCTCGATAATCTTTATACTCTTCATATTTTCTACACTTTTTATACTCTCGATTCTTTCGATACTCTTTGTATCTTTGAAACATTCTATACTTTTGATAAAAACTGTTTGCAATGTGAGTGAAATGTCCATCTGGCTCTCCGTTCGTTCGTCGGTCACCTGTTTGCCTGCTCATCTGTCCTTCTGCCCGACAGTAAAAACTCCCTTTCTGACTCTTTTTATTATCTGTTTGTGGACAGTGAATACTGCAATCGGGTGCTATGGACTTTATTATTTATTTTGCAATTGGATTCTGTTTTATTCCACTTGAAATGAAACTAAATTCACTGCTGCACAATTTAAAAAAAAAAAAAAAAAAAAATAAAATAAAATAGAATAACACTCTAAAATATGACTAAAAAGGCTTTTAAAAAATTGTTCATCAATACAGCTCAATCAGCGATAATTTCACGTTTTTTATTAAGCCATTTAAGCAACAGTATTTGATTTCAAAACTTTTAATTGAAACTTTTTATGAATGTAAAGGATAGAGACATCATATCTCTCTCTCTCCTTCCCTCTCTATTATTTCAATGTAGAAACTGTTAATGAATTAAGTCTGTACGCTTTGATGGTAAATAATTACGAGAATAACTCAAATTTAGATGCCTTTTGATTGTAAATGAATGAATATGAAAATTAGGAGGAAAATGAAAACGAATATAAGAAAACATATAATTCAGGCCTCAAGACGTTAGCAAATAATTCCAGTTAAGTTGAAGTGTAAATGACAGCCTGTATGACAGTGAAATACGAAGAAGCTAGCAGCAGGAGGAGCATTTAATTTATAGCCTGTAGCCTCGGGTTTCTCATGCCAATGGACACATGGACATACATAGACTGACGGCCTCATTAATTTGGCTCAATTATCTTATTAGGCAGACAGCTCACATATACACATGCATAGTATATTATCAGTGCTCTGTGATATTTGTGCAGCCATCAACTTGGGTTAATTTAACAAATTTCACTCGAACTCCACTCGCCAAATCATTTTGTAATCTTAAATTTTTCAATAGACGTGTGTAAATATATATATATATATATATATATATATATATATATATATATATTTGGTATATCTGGTGGGACATCTTAAAGCTTAATGGCCACTTCTGTTCACGTAAGGGCCAACTTTCTTAGCCATTTCGTTCGGCAGTGGCTTGTGATATTATCGCCTAACAAGCGGAAAATGCCGTCAACTTTGAAGCGAGTGAGCGGCAGCAACCTTTCAACGGGGCAGGAAGCGGTAAGCGGGAGCCTGCCACGGATGGCCGAATGGCGAATGGCGAATGGTGAATGACGGCGGGGGATGCCACCCAAAATAAGACTCGCAGACGCACAGCAATTTAGATATTGATTTAGATAGCGCTGTAAATACTTGTGTAGTAACGAGTGTATTTACAGCAGGAAACGAGCATACACGACGGCTACGTGGCTGCCTAGGCGGCGGGCTGGCGGGCTAGCGGGCTAGCGGGCTGGCGGGGTAGACAGTTGAGGTTGGCTGCTGTGAATGCTGTGAATGCCAACGTCAATGCCTGACCACCGACCATCGGCGGCACACCGAACTCTTGTTGTAATTGCCAATCGTCAAATGACTGATTTGAGATTTTCGTTTAATCATTGGCATTCGTTTACCATTAATTATCCGAACAATATGTGCAATTAATTTCAGTTCAAGAAATTGTAGCTAAATGTCTGCATTTCAACAAGCAAATGCAAAGCAACAACCAAATAATCTGAGAAGCTGAACTGCAACAGAAAACAGCTTTAATTTAGCATTTGAACTCAAGTTACGGCATGTGATGAAAGCTACTAAAATTACAATGTAAAGGTTAATGAGTGAGCCCTTTTCTAATTAAATATTAGCACATAGACATATATCGTGGGCTCATTTAGGGTTAACATTTGGATTCTGGATGTTCTTGAAGGAGTTGAGATGGTTTCTATTATGTTATAAATGTACTTAAAATTTTGTCACAGATTTTAAATTTAAATTATATATTATGTTTATTCTATATGCAGTTTTATTGATTCATATAAAATTAAAAAAATATATATATATATATATATAATATAACGTTTATAAAAAAAGAAAAAATACAAATATCCTCTTTCTTATATCCACATCATACATATATACAATAATAATAATAATAATTATAATATAGCGTATGTTTACAAATATATAAAATATAAATTACGATATTCCCTTTTTTATATCCACCTCAACATTTAGTTCTGTACATACATATATACATACATGCATACATACATAGATACTCATATGCATACTAGCATACCTACTTACGTACGTGGTGTAATACATACCGAGCATACATACATCCCTACATATATAATATATATATCTTGCATATGTACAAAATTATTTTTTTTATTTATTTTTATTTTTTTTTTATTTATTTATATTTTTTTACTTCATTTTGATTCCTTGACCAGCAGAAAGACAATCAACATTTTTTTTTTTATTTATTTATTTATTTTTTTTTATTTATTGAGGAAGCGCCAGAGCGTCTTATCTATTATCTCCCTTGAAGCAAGTTTTACATCACCGGTTTAAAATTTAAACATATATTATTAAGTAAGTTAACTTCTAGTGGCGATAAGGTTTTGGAAATAACGTCTTTTTAATTGGCAAATAGGCCTCGAGTTTGGCAGCTTTCTTGCCAGCCGGTTGGCGTGGGATGTACATAATATACATAAAATTTATAACATTACTAAATTATAAACATATGAGGCCTAAGGGAATATGTTCAATAGATATATACAATAAATATATTTTTATATTTATGTATGTATATCATTTATGTATACTATAACAAAATAATAAACACAAAACGTAATATACGGCTTGCTCTAATTCTTTTTGCAAGAATATACAAGCAAATTTTTATTTTGATATATTTTGCATATTGAACAATTGAATTGCCTCTTATTCATGCAAAATTTTCAGATTGTAAACTGAATTCTTTTATGAATTCCCGTCTATTCCCAAAAACAACAGCAACTGAATGCTTCGAAGCATGCCTCACCTCAAGTTGGTAGAGTGTTTTTCAAAAATATTCATAAAATACAAGAAGAATTAAGAATGCGCCCAAGAGTTGTGTCTGGCAAACAATTAAAGCATGTTTGAATTTGATTAAAGTTGAGATTTATTTTGATTTTAATTTTGATATTTGTGGAAAAAAAAAATCCATGCGGCTTTAACTTTGCTAGCAATAAGGAAATATTTATCTTTTAACTAACTTTTAAGCAATGCGGAAATGAGCTTGGATATAATTTAGTCAAACTTGAACGTAATTAAATGCTAAACATCCGACAGCCGAGATATCCAACATCCGACGTTGCGCACGCTATGCCAAAAATAGATTCGTAGAGTTCTCGCTTGCAAAAATAAATGAAGCTACTTAACTGTACTTAACCTTTAATGCTGCACGAACAGATATTTGATTAAAAAATTCCGTAAATTCTTAACTTTTGCGGCTGACAAAGCTACTATTTGTATAAAATGTGATAAAAAAAAACCCGGATTTTTTCAAATAAACATTTCAATTATTTTACTTTTTTATTCACGAAAGAGAAATGGGTATATTTGTTTGTGCTGTTCGGCTGTCTGTTTATCCGTTTAAGTGCCATTTCGATGATATTGAAGCTAGAATCTTAAAATAATCATGGTATGCTCTTGAATTTTAAATCCTTGGAGGCGTGGCACATAGACTAAAACTATATCGTTTACACTTTTCAAGCTATAAACTGCAAGTTGAAAGACTACATTGCTGTATAATATATACATATATACATATACGAATTGGGGGCGTGGCTAATCGAGTATGGAACTGGCAGCGTTTCGGCCGTAGATGAGTATACGACAGTCAGTAATGCCCAACTGCAACGCTCTCACTTGCTTTTGCCTGTTTTTTTTTTGCCCTTTTTTAAAAACATTTATTGATCTATTTGTGACACTCGAATTAAAATCATCTGGATACCAATGAAGCGACTAAATTTAATTAAATCAAATTTAATTGAATAAAGTTGGCAGTAGAATTTTTTTAGCTCCTTTTTTTTTGTTTTTTGTTTATCCACAATTTGATTTCAATTATTAAAATGGGCTGCCATTGTTAATCAGCTAGCAGCTGTCAATTTTGTAATTTCACAAAACTCGCTAGTTTTATTAAGTGTTTTTTAAATATGTACGCGCTCTCGACATTTTCCAAATTGGCAGCGAACAAAGCGAATTTTTCAAGTTTTAATCTGAATTTTAATTAATTTGGCTTTTCAGCTGCTGTGTTGAGGGTTTGTTGTTGGTGTTGTTGTAGCTGTTGTTGCTTCTGTTGCTGCTAAACCAATTAGCAGTCCAGATGAGACAAAAGTTTAGCAATTTTGTCTGAGAAGTTAGGTTTTAGTACGAGTTCTATGTGTCGCTGTCGTATACGCAATGCGTCAATTGTTTCACCATGCTCCCGTCTCTAATAACCGTTGTTGTTGTTGCTGCTGTTGTTGTTGTTGTGGTACTTGTTGCTATTGTCGTCAAGATTGCATTGCCTTACGGCTGTTGCCGTCTGTCGTCTGTCGTCTGTCTTGACTAATTTATATGTGCATATTAAATTAGCCCGAGCGGCGCAAAGTGTTGCGCTTGGAATTAGTTCACACCCAAAGACAGAAAAACACACACACACACACACACATACATATAAAGACACACGTACACACCCATACATGTGCAGAAAACGTTTCAATCTGATGGCTTTTATTATTTAATTGACAGTCTCGTGCGCTTGTTTCCGCTTGTTTCTCAGCCGCATTGCCATTTGGCACGCTTCAAAACGGAATTGAATTAGCGTCGGCCAACAGCAGCGCAAATCTGTACGCAATTTGATAATTAACTCAGCTCTCATAGAATGTATGCAATTTTTGATGATGACAATGAAGAACAAGAAGAAGAGACTTTAAAGCTTCATCGATTGTGTGAAGATGAAGTACGAAAGTAGGAAATACGTTATGACAAAATAATTTATGGACTATATAGAACTACAATAATAATAAATATAGGAACAATAATAATAATCACCTTGCACAAATTATTATATTAAATGATTATACAAATTAATTAATTATGACTGAGATAGAAAAGACTGCTTTATCAGTCAGTCAGTCAGGTCAGACTCTATATCTGCTTACAGACTAGAAAAACTACCCTTTCTCTAGCTGGCTCTCATCTGGGACTACTAGGATTTATTTCACAGCCCTTATATGGGCTCTATTTGAGCTGTGCTTTGCTCACACTTTTTTCATAGCAAAATCATATTGAAAACATGTAATACAATAGGGATAATACAAATACAAAATCAAAGTAATTAAAATACTAATAATAATAATAGAATTTAATATTTATATGTATATAGGATTATTTCAAAACTATTACGAATTATTTACCATTTTCATACAGCCGAGTCTCGATAATTTATATCCCGCTAAATCGATAATTGCGATAAATCGAGAAAAAAATGTATCCACTTGAATAAAATTTGTTCTCAATAATCTCGATAGTTGGAATTTCTGTATAAATCGAAAAAAAAAACTGATCACCTTGCAATTTAGAAATATCGAATTATCGACTTGAATAATAAATTATTCAAACTAATATATTGTATTATTCAGGGTTGTCCATGCTACGTCTACGTCTTACTTTTATAGTAAAGTTATTATAATTATTTTCCAATCAGGTTTTTCTGTAGCTCAATGGAGAGTCCTAGCTCATTGTCACTCTTCCTCTTTTGACGATAAGAAGTTTTTTCTTTTTAATGCTGCTTATTGCCTATGTCTCTATAGCGCATTATGCTCAAAATCTTACGATCTTAGTGGGCCCGTCTGGATAAGGTAACTTGAATCGCACATACTAGATCTTTTGCCAGTAGAATCCTTTCAGGTGTCACTTTCACCTATCCTAAGTCTAGGTACTTGTATGAAATATGTGTGTATAGAGAGAATAAGGCTAAAGTAGAGGGCCAAAGAGGCGCCGCAATGAATGTCAACTCTGGAGCAGTGTTCATCAATCTGCTGTTTGCGCTGCTTTGCTTTGTTCTGCAGCTGCAAGGCGTTGGCCCAGTTATTGGTTTAGTTGGGCCTCTTGCATTATCTGTTAATCGAGTCTATCCCCTGCAGAGCTGCCTCATTCAATAAAATGCGAAATTTGTTTTCTCTCATTGCAGCAACAATCGCTGAGCGATACGAGTGCGGACAGCGGCAAAGGTGCAAAGTTTTTATTGCGGAAACGCAAATCGAAGAAGACAACGGAAAGTCCGAGCGTTGCGCTGGCAGCGGCAGCGGCTGCGAATGGCGAGCACAAAGGTAAGGAGGTGTGGCAATGTTGAATGGTGGATGGGTGGGGAGGGGAAGGGAGGGGGAAGAAAGACGACGGCCAATGCATTAAATCGAAACAATGGCCGAGCAACAACAACAACAACAACAACAGTGCAACAATGCAGCAAGTGCAAAGTGATGCAAACTTTTCAAATTGCCATCATTTTGTTGCTCGACTTTTTTATCTGTTTCTATGTTGTTGGTCTGTCTCCCTCTCTCTCTCTCTCTCTCTATCTCTTTTGGCTGTTGCACTTTGTTTTTAATTAATTGCAATTTGCAAGCAAATAATCTTATGCTCATTCTCTCTCCTTTTCTCTCACTTTCTCTCTCCCTCTCTCCATCTCCATGTCTAGCTAAACGTGGCACACAGCCGTCAGTCAAATGCGTGCTGGTTGGCGATGGGGCTGTTGGCAAAACCAATTTGATCTTGTCATATCTGGAGAATCGATTCAATCCGGAGCATGTGCCGACGGCATCAGATATTTATAACGGTAAGTTGAGACCCGTGAAAATTGTGAAAATATTGATTGCCTGACTGGGGCTGAATGCCTATGCCTTACCTTGCCTTACCTTGCCTTACCTTGCCTTACCTTGCCTTGGCAGCCTGTGGACTGCGCTTTTCAACAGGTTTACTTAACGGCATTTTTTCAATGTACACACATACACACACACACACACACACACACACACTCTGGCACACACACTCGAGATACGCACCAACAAGAAATACCTTCAACCCAAACACGACCTTCGGCTGGGGTTTTTCTTCTCTCTTTTATTTTTTTATTTTCCTTCTCTCTGCTGCCTTCTCGCTGACTGCGCTGCTGCCGCGTATATGAATTTTTCATTTTGTTGAAAACCAATTTGGGAAATCTTTACTGAGTTTCCGTGTGAAGGATGCGGCGTGCTCGGCATTCGACTGTGGGCCTCAGACTCAGCTGACGGAAGTAGGCGAAAATGATGTTCAACTGCCTGCAGGCAGAGCCACAGCCAGAGCCACTCCTCTACGCCCACACACACACACACACCCCACTCCACTCCCAGCCCAGCTCTAGCCATGCACAAGCCAGGCGCAGGAAGGCAGCTTCATTTGACTTTCACTGCTTCCGCATTTGCGCGCTCGCATGCCATATGAGTGCATGTGTGTGTGTGTGTGTGTGTGTGCGTGTGTGTGTGTTATGTGGTGGGGCGCGTGTGTGTATTGAGCTGTGCATGTGTGCTATTCACGAATTTTAATGAACGGAAAATTGAAATTTGCGGTTATTCAGAACAGCAGCAGCAACATCGGCAGCAGCAGCAATAGCAACAGCAGCAACAACCGCAAGAGTAGCAACAACAACAGCAACAACAACAACTTGATGATGAGCCAAGCGAATCGCATTTGGGATCATATCAAAATGGCAAGCGCCTTTGCCTTTTGTGGCCGCCATCTTTTCTAGCATTCGAGGCCTCAACTCGTAGGCACTTGCACTTGCAAGTGATTGAATTATGTTGTGCACCACACTAACACACACACACACACGCACACACACAGGCACAGGCACACTCATGTTGCGGCAGAGCCAATGCGCCACTGAAGGCAGCCACTTGACGTCGGACTCTAATAAATTTTGCATGAGCGTGCATTTATTTTGTGCCGCAATGCTCCTCTGATGCCAAAGAGACAGGCTCAGCCGTCAGACGTGGATCAAGAGCGAGACTTGGGGCTTTAAGGCGAGACTCAGCTGAGCTTTAAGTGATTCTTGTTTATGAAAACAAGTAAGAAAGCTCTAGTCGAGACTGCTCGACTATGACAGGCCCTGAACACTTCGAGAAACCGATATTTCAGTAATACTCTGCGTCTTATTGCTTACAAAAGAATCGCACACTCGTAGACACGCATTTAACAAATATAACAAAAATCGAAATTCCATAAAATACATATGAATACATATGAAACAATTTAAATTTGGTGACTCTAGCTCTAAAGATGTTGGAGATATAATTTAATAAATAATGCTCGATATGGTTGTTAATCGATAACAAATAATGGGAGTAGTTATCGATTTGTTGAGAAAAACTTTATATGCGCGTGATATACATATGTACACGCACCTAGAAAAACAAATTTCAAGTCTCTAGCTCTTATATCTTCAGAGATCGTCGCGTTCAAACGTATGGATAGACGGACGGGCGGACAGGACTAAATCGACTCAGCTCGTTGCTCTGATCAAGGATATATATATATACTTTATGGCGTCTGCCACGCCTCCTTCTGCCTGTTACATACATTAAATAATACCATCATACTCTGATTTCTCATTGAAAATGGATTCTGGGTACAATGATAGCGATTGAGGTTAATGTAGTCAGATATTATTATTGTGGAATCATTTGTCAATCAAAGTTTGTTCTATTATCGATATCATTTAACGGCTTATCGAATAAGTCGATAGTGAATGACAAAAGCAGGGCAGTATGAGTTAGGGTTTAACGGGCGGACGGAATGACATATTGACAAACGGACGTACATTGCTTAAAGCCAGTAAACTCATTTCACGTTGTGAACGAGCATAAAAATGTATTTTTATGTGCGCACCTGGAGATAAGTGGGTGGTAAACAGTTTGCTGATCAAATCATATTTTAATTTTGGGAATTAGATGCCCAGAAGGGAAAATTCTAATTTGAATACATAGGAAGCACTTTGAGCAGAATGGGTTTTTGATGGTTTGATTAATCCGAAATGTTGCTGCCGCATACTTCAAGGCGGCGTGGTACTTGATGATGCGCCACTTTTGTTTCCATGTTGATTCTTCACTTATTACGCATTCGCCGTTTGCGCCATTCGCCATTTGCCATTCGCCATTTGCCGAATACGCGCACTCACGCTACGCAAACACACTCACAAATTCATGACGGGATTCTAATCCGAGCAGCAAGAGTGCACGAAAGTTTGCATAATCTATATGTGTGTGTGTGTGTGCACATACATGCATACATGTGCATGCATATCGGTGTGATTTGCATATTTGCAAAGGGCTTTCGCATCCAGTTGCATTCCATATATCTAACTTTTGTGCATAGTTCAACTAATTATCAAATGCCAACCTACTAGAAGGCCAGAGAGATACGGATACAGATATGGATTTGGCTTTGGATGTGAATGTGGAGCGTTGCCAACTTGTCACCGAGCTGCAGCCGAGGCAGCCAGCATCATCCATCAAAACTCATTAGTTTAATTAACTGCAGCTACTAAAATTAAGTATAATACGTAGCAGTGCTCCGAGTGTCGACAGTGAATGACGAAAAGATACCCTGCTCCACATGGAGTGGCGATGGATAGCATCTGGAGATGATAAATTTGGAAATAGTTTGATTTACTTAAGGACTACCGAATGTGGTTGAAGTTGATTGAGTAGCTCTATTTATCTGCTTTTTCTTTGAGAGAATGGAGCAATCATTGATCGAGCAATCATTGATCCAGTTTCATTGATTTTTCGATTTATAACTAATTTAAACAACTCTAAACACACTGAAAATGGGTTTTATTTGTGTTTTAATCTTTATTGTATAGTGCAGAACCAGTACATGAATTTTGGTTAATAGTTTAAGGAAATATATGTAACAGGCAGACGTAGGCGTGGCACACCCCCACAGTATATGTATTCTTGATCAGGGCGATGACCTGAGTCGATATAGGACTGTCAGTCTAACTGTCGGTACGACCGTATGTTTAAACGTGTTGCTCTCAGAATTTATGAGAACTAGAGGCTAGATATTTTGTTGTAGGTACGTGTTTAGCACTCATAAATCGCGATTTTGTAAAGAAAAATCGATAACTATTGCAATTAAAATGTTATCGATGATAAACCTCATCAAAATCGAGCTATAAATGAATATCTCGTTCATCTTTAGAACTAGAATTTCCAAAATGTTCGATAATTGTACGTTTTCAGCGAAATAAGCTGGAATACTACAAGCAGTAGCTCCATACGGTATTCCGGGTATTTGCTAGTCGGGCAGAAGCACTCCTACTAGCACACTGAATATGGAAAGAAAATACAATGATGAAGAGACAAACTCATATTCCTATATGTATATACTAAATATATTATCCATATATATAGATATGTACATATATATATATATATATATCTATCATTTTGACAGGTCCGTCTCAAAATGCTGAAAACATTTTCACTTATTTCTCTGCCAATTGCCAGATGAGTCCCAATTGGAGCGTCTGCTCCGCACGTCGTCGTCGTCCTCGTCATCCATTTGGTGTCGATGTGCAAAGCCGAAAGCTAATTGAGAGCTGTACCAATTTCTCAGCATTTTATTGCGCCATTGATAAACTGCGCGAATGAGTGAATGACAGCGACTGACTCAATTAGGTTTCAATAAGCCAGCCAAGCGCTTGGCTAGCTTTCAATAGGCAGCGTCGACAAGAAACGATTTCACACACAATGACATGGCTTCACACACACACACACACACACACCACCACGCACACGCATATACACCCACACACATACGTCTTTAACTGCAACCGCTAACAACGCTTTGTCTTCCTTTGTTATGCGCCATTTGGCCGCTGGGTGGCGCTTTTGTTCGACGCGCTGTTAAATGCGTGAAGTCAACTTTTATTTGGTCGTATTTCGCTTTTATGTGCATGCCGAAATCGATAATCGATTAATAAGCCAGCGGAGCCGAGGCATAAAAAAAAGCTCTAAATTATGCGCCCGAAAGTATGCAACAGCACAAATGCCAACAAATCGAAATTATATGGCCGACATACATATATAATTTACAGGGTATATGTAAGCACGCCAACTGCCAGTGCTTAGCTTAAGACATGGCCAAAGGTGATGCGAAACAAGCATAAAAATTCATCCGATTTTCGATCAAGTGGCATTCGAGCTGCACATGTGCTTGCAGCTACCACACCCCCACTACTCCACCTCCGCCACCCGCCCACCTGGCAAAGGTCGAGTGCGAGAACAATTGTTGGCTGCCAGCTGGAGGAGATAGCAATGCGGAGCGCTTTCAGTCAAGCTCCAAGTCCGTCCGAGCAGTCAAAGGCGTTCGCAAAGAAAACCGTTTGGCCATGATTTTTTATGCTGTATTGTTCAGCGATAAATACCCTGCAGTCGGCCAGAGAAGAGACGTGTTGCTAGACTGCAGCGTAAGCTTGCTAGGAATTGTGGAGGAGAAGAGCTCAAAAGCTTGGAGATGATGTTAAACACAATAGTTTGGCATGCCAGCAATCAATTGATTATGGTCATAGGATTCATTACAGGGTATACGGCGATTGCAATAGACACGCATGGTGGCAAGCAGCTGTAGTAGGGCATAGGTGTGCGCTTTTTCTTGAGCTTAACAAACAATGCCTCATCCTGATGCTGAAGCTTAGCGTCAGCTCGACTGGGACTGTAGCGGGGATTGGAGCTGGGAGCTGGGAGCTGGGGGCTGGTGCCTGAACTGGAGCTGGGCTGTCGTTCGTTGTGGCTGGCATCTTTGCAAATGCATTCATGAAATTTATGCGCCTGAAGAGCACAATTTATTTTACATGAGCCATGTGGGCGACCTTCGGCGACCTGCTGATTAAAAACTGGTAGCAGCGACTTTATTTACGCAGCGTAAACATCAGCAGTGGCAACAGCAGCGGCAGCGGCAGCGGCAGCAGCTGCATTGAAAGGCAGTCATGATTAACTTTTAGATAGGGTCCACACACACATACACACGCGCACACAATGACTGTGTGGCTTGGGATCCTGGCTTAGGCAAAGACGTGAGGTCAGATATGCTCGACGGCGCATGAGAAACAAGCTAAAACTCACTCGAATCTCTCTCTCTCTCTCTCTCTCTCTCTCTCTCGCTCGCACTCGTCTCTGGTTGAGGGCAGCAATTGAAATCATATTGCACGCGCTTAAAATATGAATGAACTGCATTCATGTTGAGCACACACAAATACACACACACTCACACACACACAAAGAGAGAGAGAGAGAGTGAGAGAGAGAGCTCTGGCGACACAGAGCAGCAGTGGGATGTGGGCATGGTTACCGTGCGCTGCTAATTCCACTTGCCACTGGCTCATCATAATTGTTGCAAGTGCAAGCAGAGCGCAAAACACACACACACACACACACACACACACACACACACACACATACACGCACATGCAGTGAAAGCAATTAAAAAGATGCTGGCGACCTGCTAAATATGTTGCATACTTTTAGGTGGCATCTCTGCACTCGCTGCAGTTATAGCCGGACACATATTGCGCGGAATGGCCAAGGGCCATGCTGATTTTCGACTCACATGGAAAACGCATTCAAGTTGCACGCATTTCAATTTCCAACAACATTTCTGGTGTCAAACAAATAACTTGCAACATGCTACACAATTGTGGATTGTAGTTGCAGCAACCGCAGCTACATAGCTGCATTGCTGAATCATACACACACACACACACACACAAAAAACAGTAGTAGTAGTAGTAGTAGTAGTAGAAGAAGCAGAGCACTGACCAAAAACATGCTCACAACATGCGCACACTCACTCCTGCTGTTGTGGCCGCACGAGTCGAAGAATGTTTTACATCAATTCAATTGTAATTTGCATTTTTTAAGTGCTTTTGATTGATTCGATGTGGCGTTTGCTTTGCGGCACCTAATTGAAACTGGGCGCACAGTGGGTGGAAGGAGATGATGTATATATGTATAAATATATATGCTTATATATTTATTTATTCCTCTATTATATTCGTAAACTTCTATAGATTCTATACCCTGCATCCATTACAAATGTCGTATGCTAGTTTTATTGAAGTAGCAAGTATGCGTCTGTGTGTATGTGTGTACATACGTACATGCCTATGAAGATGAGAATATCAGCTCCTTGAAGGGGTCGAGCAGTCTTGAATAGAGCTTTCTCATTTGTTTTGCGTTTATATAAAATATGTATTTTTAAATAAATTTCGTTTCTTTTTATAAATTGTATATTTTTTATGATTTTTCTATAAATCAATTTTTTTTTTTTTTGTAAATTTGTATTTTTTATTTTCCATTTTTATTTATTTTTTTTTTTTAACCTCTTAAAATTTTCTCATTTTTTTTTTTTTTTTTTTTTTTTTTTTTAATAAGTATAATATAATTTAATAATTATATGATTTTTCTACTTGTATGATTTTCTTTTTTTTTTGTTTACAAACAATTTGAATTTTGCAATCATTACATTTCCTGTAATTTTTCATAATATTATTTACATTATTATTTTTGTTTTGTTTTTGTTATATTATTTAATTTAATTATAAAACGATTTTTCTATGCAATCTTTTGAATTGCTTTTTATATGTAGTCTTCACACTTTATTTTTTTTTTTAAATTTTAATTTAACTGTAAGATTTTTTTTTTTTTTTTATCTCCTATTATTATAAAATCTAATCTAAGCGAATGGTCACTCAACTGAGTTCTTCGGATTTCAAATAGCTAACATGGGAATCTTGAGGTGTCAGTAAAAGAATCTTCTAGGTATCTAACATGTCCTGCCTATGCACATTCACTTACTCTCGTCTCCTGCTCTTATACAATGCCAGATCGGAGTGTGAATTTGTCAAAGGTTCATGTGGGAATATTCGAATTAAATTTTGGGTAAATTTTCATATATCTATTACCTGAATCGTCGTTAATTTCTACAAAAGAATTTAATGTTCTGCATTTCGGAAATGATTCGTCAGCTCGGCTGTTAAGTAATTTGAGAAATACTTTTGAAAATGTCATGCATTGCATACCGTTTGAGATGACATGCGTGTGTGCGTATGAGTGTGCATGTGTGTATGTGTATGTGTGTGTGTGTGTGCAAGGGCTAAAAGCATTTTGGGGTCTTCAATAGTTTATCAGCATTCTTCGTTGCGATGTCTGGGATGCGGTCCGAATTTGTTAGCCGGAGGTTTTGGCATCAGGTCTGTTCAAAGTTAAGTGCAGCACAATGGCTTAGGTGAATGCCTGGCATAGTTCGCTCTCAATGGGCTAGTGTCTGGGTGTCTGGGTGTCTGGGGCAAAGGGCGGATTAGTCAATATATATAAATATATATGTATGTGTGTGTGTTTGAATTTTACGCTGAGAAGCATGCGATGCCGAAAATTTGCGGCAAGTCATGTATTGAGAAGCATTTTAAATTAAATTCCAGTTGAAAATCTATCAAAAATAAATGCACCTGAAAAATCTACCTTCAGCGGACAGACGGCATTTAAATACTATGCAATCGGCGCTCTCATGTATAAAGCGTAATTAGATTACCGTTGCTGACTTTGACTTTGAGTGACAAACAGACAAACCAAAAGACTTGACAAACACTAGTTGCTGCTTCCTGAAATGGAAAATCTTCTGCTAGGATTAAGACCTGAAATGGAGTGAATCGATAAAAATCGATTATTTATTAGATTGTAAAGTCAAAGCAAAAGGTGTTTTTTTTTTCGTAACCAAAGTAAATTGATTCCCTATTTTTGATTAAAATATTGGATAAACAAATTCGAGAAGATAGAGTGGCAGATCTCATATATGTATATATTCCTGATCTATCATCTATACAAAATAACAATTTTATTGATTCTGAATTATCAATTACTACACAGGGCTATCCATATTAAATGGACCCATCTGGCAACCCTATGAGGTTGCTCATGGTTTTTGTTTAAATTAAAGACAAACACTATTTTTATATCGACAATAATAATCATTTTCTATGGTATAAGAAAAAACGTTATATGTATGGATAGAATTTTCCTTTCTTTTTGCTTGGGTTTTTTCCCAACCATTTCATAGTCTTAAATGGAGCAAAAAGTCTTTTATGTATGTATTGGTATGCATGCGCGAGTTGTTTTAGCCTTGTGTGTGTGTGTGTGTGTGTGTGTGTGTGTGTGTGTACATGTGTATGGGAATCTGAAGCAGCTCACATACTAAGTCTCATTATGCGAACGTCAATCATATCCCTACCTAAACGATGTTCGTTAAGAGAGCGTCACACGAATAGTTGAGCCTAAGGCTCTCAACAGAAAACGGAGACGAATCAAAATCAAAGTCTCCTGCTCAGAGTGAGAGGGAGTGAGTGTGATTCTGCAAACCGAATCATATCACTTATGTCGTTGAGATAGGCACCACTTTATCAGGAACATCTCTGAGACTTCGTTCTAGAATTATATCCTATTTATTTTCTGCTAACACTGGCTTTAATATACGTATACATACATATGTATTTTTCTTTTGAATGGAAGCTCAGTTGAAGTCAATTTGAATTTATTTCAGACAATCGATAGCTTTTCAATAAAATCGATTGGAAATGCTATCGAATTTGAGTTATCGAATAGTAGCATCTATACATTTGAGATCAGCAGCACTTCAGCAGGGACTTATCTTAGACTTTTTGACTCTTTACTCCTTTCTAGACATATTTCTTACTAGTTTTCTTTCAACACTTGTTTTCATATATTGTATGTTCGCCTCATTTTAAGGGAATTCTTGAGAAGTCAGTTTGAATTTATTTGAAACAATCGATAGCTTTTCAATAAAGTCGATTGAAACTGCTATCAAATTTGAGTTATCGATCATAATCGATGTCCTTGGCGGACACTATCTTCTAAAGTTATTTCTTTCTCGTTTTCTCTTAACACTTGTTCTAATATATGTTCGTCTCTTTTTTTCATTCAATTTCAGTCGAAGTCAATGTGAACGAGAGTCCAGTGCACTTGACACTCTGTGATACCGCCGGCCAGGATACGCTGGATCCGTTGCGCGAGCTGAGCTATCCCGACAGCGATGTCTTTCTGCTGTGCTTCTCGGTGGTCAAGCCCGAAACGTTTGGGGCCATCAAATCGAAATGGGCTCCCAAATTTGCCAAAACAAAGGCGGCGCTCATTTTGGTTGGCACCCAGGCCGACTTGAGGAGCGATTTGAATGTGTTGAATAAATCGCAGGTGAGTTCTCTCCCCATCCCCTTTACACCTTTCGTCTCTCCCCTAGCCTTTGTGCTCTTTTTATTTATTTTGATATTTTTCTGCTGCTGCGTGTTGATTTTGCTTATTTATGCGCCTTAGTTCATGCTTGACTTCATTCTCATTTGTCAGCGTGAGGCGCGCGTGTGTGTAACTGTGTGTATGTGTGGGTGTGTGTGAACAGCGAATTGTTAAAATATTTATGATATTCTTATTTGATTTCATATGTGCTTCGGGCGTGCCGCTTTCCCATGGATGAGCAGACAAATGGCGAGAAACCAATTTCATATGCAGACGCCTGGGATTTGGCAACAACAATTGGTGCCAAATACATCGAGACTTCCTCAGCCACACAGGTGAGTTCACATGAAATGTTTAGATGGCTGTTGCCGTTGCTGTTGATGTTGTTATTGCTGTGGCCATTGCTGATGCCGTTGGGCCAAGCATTTCAACCGCCATCATATTAATTAAAGCAACAGCAGCAACAGCAGCAGGCGAAGTCTGCGAAGTCATTGCACCAGCAATGGCTAAAAAACACTAACACACTAGCAACAGTCGCAACAGCAACAGCAGCAGCAACAACAACAACAACTTACATTCAACAAATCCTTTGGGCTGTCGCTGTCTGTATGCAAACACTTAAAAACGGAAAATTCTGCTGAATGCTGACATTTGCCTTTGAGGTAATGTGCCACACTTTGCTTCCCATAGCCACAAGCAGACGCAGAGACAGACACACAGACACGCAGACACACAGACACACACACACATATACAATAATCATAATTGTGCGGTGTTCGTGCTGGTTACTGCTAAAATAACAACTGCCTGACTCTGCTGGCTCTGCTGCCTCTGCTGCCTCTGGTGGCTCAAGCTCTGTCGCTTGCGTTGCCACTGCCGACACACCACTTCCTTCGAGTGGATGGCAGCGTTTTTTGTATTGGCCGTGCAATGCACTCGCACCTTTATGTGGTCCCCAAGAAGCCGCCAATGCTGACTGCGAGCACGCAAGGGAAATTTGCTCGCATTGCTGCACAAAAAAAAAAAAAAAAAAAAAAAAAAAAAAGCAGAAGAAAAAAAGATACAACAATTGCGCTGTCGCCGAATGCGGAATTCTTTTTACATTTTTAAATAAGCGCAAGAAAAAAAATAGGATTTTAATTGGACATACTTTTTTTTTTTTTAACATACATATATGTAATTATATATATGGATATATATTTTTTATTTTTATTTATATTACGTATACGTAATTAGAGCACGCATTCGTCATGTTAGGCCAGAAAATTTAATTTAGTATAATGCATAAGTCGCAACTGCAGCGGAATTGCATCTTTGGATTATTATAGACTGGTTTGTTGTCTACAATGATTAATGTGCCGTTAACTAAAATTTATAGTTGTCTTTTAAATAATAAATAGAAAATATTATCAGATCCAATTAGATACTAAACTAGCTAAGCATTTCAAAGTAGCAATTGACTTGATATGTAGATTTGTATAGCAACTAGAGGGCATGGCACTCTAGCTAACTATCGATACTTAACCATAATGTTATCGATATTTAACTATAATGCCAGCGATGCTCAAAGCGAATGTCTTTAAGAGAAGAAGAAGAAAGAAAGAAAGAAAGAAGTAAATAATTCAAATAAGATAAGACCTTTTACAATAAATGCATGCAAGAATTTTATTTAATTTGGAGTCAATTTTCATATTTTTTCTCATTAATAAAACACAATTTTATTATTTTTTATGACTTTGTTATTAAAAAGTAATTTCAGTTCCATTTAAATTATTAAAATATGATTTCAAATATGCGATCAACTTTCTTATCTGTTTTAAATTTCTCGCCGACATCTTTTCTTCACTATTATATCATCTTTGCAACTTTCCATCTTCTAAACATTTCTCTTCTTCTGAGTAATATTACTATTACCACTACTACTACACTCCTCTTTTAATTTTCTACGAACGGTTCATAATAACTAGCTCAATGCTTGCGCTCGCGACAAATGATTTTCTAGTTCATTTCATAGGGATGTCATAGTTTTTCAGAATCCTACATACATTTCATATTTGTGTTCAACAGTCTTACTTAAATTTATAAATCTTTTTCTTTTTCTTCTCTGCTGCAGGATAAAGTCAAAGACGTCTTTGATACAGCCATCTGGGAGGGCTTGGTGCCCACAACATTGCCGCCCACGCCGCCCTTCTGGAAGAAGCTCTTTTGCCTTGCCTAATGGGAGAGTGAGAGATACGCAAGAGAAAAACTCAAAAAATGAAGATAGTAAAAAAAAAAAAACACTAGTAATAATAATATTTTTCTTAAATTTATTATATGCATATATAATTCTAGATCTTAAGAATTATTGCTCGACTAATTGTAAACGATCTACATATATAGTATATACATATATATTTATTTATACTTTTGTTTGACAGTGCTATTTGACTATGGCATGCGCACTCATTGACTGAACTATTGATAACGATAACGATAACGATTATAATAATCAAATAAAATACATCAAAGTTATATTATTATTCCAAAATTTCGTACACTTAGGACACAATTGTATCTGATAGCAAACAAAAACATTTTTTTTTTTTATTATTATTATAATTATTGATTATTTAGGCTATCAAGTTCTCGCGATTATTGTTCGCATTTTGATGATAGTTCTTAAATGTTGTAGTCTAAGTAAATTTTTGGAAGCTTTTATGCTCGGCTGAATCATGTTCATGAAAGGCTTGGCAAACGAAGCAAACCCAACTGGTGTTACGTCATTCCATCCATATAAGCATTAAGTTTTCAAACCCTATATGCAAAAGCAACAACAAGCAACAAAATATATACACTTAAAAACAAAAAGAGAGACAAGTTTGTTTTATTTTTTAATTATTCTACTAATTATCCAGCGAAATCATATCATATGCTTAAACTTATCTTAATCAAAAGTTAAACCAGTGTCTCGAGTTCCGTTTGGTTGATGGAAATGTCTTTCACATGCGTCAGAATTCGTAAGGCTCAGACTATAAATACAAAGTGCAGAATAAAAGTGGGCAACAAGGAATTGAAGACAAGCGAAATATTGAATTAAATTTATGGAATTATGCATGTGAATAAAAAACAAATGAAAGTTTAATTTAATGCATAATTTAGGTACTTTGACTTTAACCCAGCATAAATACCTGGCACGTAGTCACGTATAATTTTTTTTGGAGCTCTATTTAATTTTGTTAAACAGTGTAATGGAAGAGCAAAATCAACAAAAACAACATTAGCGTAGACTTTTGGAATAAAAAACAAAAAAAAAAAAAAAAAAAGAAAAGACCAAACAAACAAACAAGAGCGTGGTGCTTAACAGAAACCTAAACACACGCACTCGCAGCCAGACACCCACACAGCTATGTATTTATACACCCACTCATATACACACACAGGCAGACAATCCGCACACACGCACACACACACAGACATGCCGCCAGCCGCTGCAATGAAACTTGAGCGAAAAGTTAAGCGGAGCTTGTCAAGTTTTTTAGCTTTCACCGAAAACGTAAAATTAATTTTGTCGTGGCAGCAACGTCAGTCTACATGCAGTAAGCAGCATGCAGCATGCAGCATGCAGCATGTAGCTTGCAACATGCAGCATGTAGCAAGCATCTTCATTTTTGGCATCAAGTGTTCTGTTGACATTGATGCCTTGATTGCAACAAACGTTGGCAGTCATTGCGGACGCTGCATCAACAGACGAACAGCTCTCACTCTCTCTCTCTCTCTTTGTCACTCAATCTGACTCGCTCGCTCTTGTTGTTTGGCTACATGTAAAGGGCTACGAAATTGAAATATTAATGCCGGGCTGACAGTTAACAACTTCGGTGACAGTACAACAAGCTGCCGTCCAAGTGCAGTGTAAACATTTTGCACATTGTCTCGACACGGGCTGAACGTGCCAGAGGTGTGGCATGGGTGGCATGGATGGCATGGGTGGCATGGATGGGTGCCAGGGGTGACACGGGTCATGAGTATGCCAAATCCTAACAGCAAACAGTTAATACAACTGCCAGCAGCAGCAACAGTCAAAGCCAACATTGAACAACAACAACAACATCAACATCAACAGCAACACAACAGAGCAGAGTAGAAGCAGCAACAACAACAACAGCAACTGCAACTGCAGCTTGAGTCGAGTACGAAATAATTTTAAATTACTAAATCATTATTCGAATTTGAGCACGCTGTCAGGCGTATACAATAAATGAATAATAGCAGCATATAATGGAAAACCCTGAAAATGCTCATTTAAGCTATAATAGTTTTTGGAAAATGCAGCAGGCTAAAGTGGGCGTGGCATAGTCAGGGTTAATCAAGTTGAATAATTGATTCATTCAGGTTTACTCAAGAAATTATGCTTAATATATATTATTATAAAGTTTAATTTGTCATATGGCAATATATAGACAGTGAGTAACTTTAATATTCGTTCTTTTTATTTGTCAAATTAAAATGCTTTTAAAACATATAATATTAATTTTAACTGCTAAATTGTAGATTGGAAAATAGCCATTTCGATGAGGTATGTATCAATATAATATTTTTAACATAATTAACAAAGATAAACCGGAAGAAAAATTGAAAAAACAAAAAAACTAATATTAATGGTACTCACTGTATAGTAGATCCTCTCTTTAGACTAATGGAATTTGTGAGAGAATTTATTCTCTGTACATCGTTATACATTTTTGGTTTCTTTAAAAAGGGGCGTGATAAATTCCAGTCTAATATCGAAGAAACAATAAGAGAGTAGAGTTCAGGGTAGAGTTTAGGGTCTTTGAAGGTAGAGCACTCCCACTGAAAAGACTTTTGTATCTCATGCATTTAGAGTTCTTATTATGATATTCTATTGAAATAGAAGTATGTAGAGTATGTATGAACTGAATAGAGGGTAGCTTAATATGTGAGTAAACTCATTTAAAGAGCTACTTTATTCCGTCTGCAAATTGTGCTGGGCAAACATGTTTGAGTTGACTTCTCCCAACTGTGAAATCATCAGAATTTCGTCCATGTTCAATACATATACATATGTATATTGAAAACTCTGAACACACACATTGAAAATGGGAACTGAGGGTGTTTTGTAGCTCGATTGAAGTAAATGTATAGTTTAAGGTATAGGCAAAATATAAGAAAAGGTATAATTTCAGGAAAATATATGCAGCAGGCAGTAGGAGGCGTGGTATATAGTTTAATTATTCAAATAGTAGTGCAGGGTTCTGGGTATTTCCAAGTCACTTGTATAAGTTTGTCTTCTAGACATTTGATTGCGATATAGTATTATATATATAGGATATCTAAACATACCTTTTGGCTGACTACACGTTAGTAATTTCACTCAGTTCCTAGCTCTCTCACCACAGTCTGCACAGCAGTGAATTAATTTTGAGGGCAATTTTTTGCCGTCTGCAAATTGTGCTGGCCAAACATGTGTGAGTTGACTTGTGCCGCATGTCAAATGATTGGGCCTACGAGCATGTTCAATGCATAGACTGGCCATAATTTGTGCCCCGGCCAATCGAGGACGCTGTCGGCCATGGGCCCGTCCAGGCCACCCACTTAACGATATTGCAGAGACATTGCAGAGGCGAGACACAGCCGTCGTCTCTTTATTAGTTCAAAAATAAATCAGCAGCCCAAATAGAGAACATGCTCGTGTCATGTTGGAAATTTATAGTGCGGCCAGCAGCAGCACAACCAGATGCTGACGATGCGTGTGTGTGCAATAAATAAGCAAACATTTTTTTTGTATTTTGATTTTTTTTTTATTTTTATTTTTATTTTTTTTTTTTTGAGTATTGCAAAAAATTACGCATACGCAGCGTTGGCCTAAATCGAAGATGTAATAAATACGGCAAGGAGTGAGATAGAGAGGGAGTCAGTGTGATAGAGAAGGAGAGAGAGAGAGAGAGTCAGAGAAAGGGAGAGAGGTTAGCGTGTTCGCATCGCTTTCTAATATATTGTTCTTTACTGATACATTACTAATGAATTGGCGCTGGGCAGAGAAATGATTGCATGTTTTCAAGATTCGTGCTATGATGGTATGGATTGTGTTAGGTATCAAGTAACTCGAAACTCGCAAAAAATTGTATTTTTCGTTCTTATTTTTTCTCCAATTGATTTTTCTTTATTTATATAAATTATCTTTTGTCTATTAAACCTTATAGAAATATATTTTTGCAGAAGGTTTTTGCTTAAGAAAAAAATTATATTATTATATTAATATAATTAATGAATACATATTATAATCATATTAATAATCATTTTTCACTATGTTTATATAATTTTTTATTTAGATAAAAATATAAATTATTATTTTTTATTTTTTAATTTTATTTGTTTATTAATGAAATTATGCTCTACCAAAATTTTTCTTAAAAAAAAGAAATAGAAAAAATTCGAAACGAATGACCGAAATCGCTTATAAATATAAATCTCTGATAAAGCTAATCTATTACAATGTTAGACTAACTGCTCGCTGCTGTACTTAATACAGTCGTTTCTGATAAATCTTAGATCAGCTTCAGTCAATACGTCTAAAATAAGTTTCCAAATATTCATTTGCTCTCTCAAAAATGAGGATTCATAATATGTGCAAAATTACAATTTTTAAGCCATTCAATAACGTTTACTACAGGCACACACACACACTTACAGAGAGAGCATTTGTAAGAACTATTTTGCTAGATGTACATATGTTTAATTGTATTCTCGCCCACTGTGATTGAGTGCTGGCTGCAATGCCAGAGCGTATTCAGCGTATTTCACTGACCCAGCACAAAACAAGTGGAAGCCAGACAATGAAAATACGGAAATGTAACGTTAAATGAAAGTAAATTGAAAAAAAAAAAATGTATAAAAAAGAACGATGCGGAAAGAGAGATTGGGAGAGAGAGAGAGAGAGAGAGAGAGGCGAAATCAATTCGAATTTATAATGAAAAATACTACACGCCCAGCAGTGTGATCAGTGGCAGCCGTGGAATCCAGTTGAATAGAGTTTTCTTTTCCTTTCACAAAATGTTTTCAGCTTTCTTCTTCTTTTTTTTTTTTTTTTTTTTTTTTGGTTACGGAGCAACTCTTTGTTTGCTACGTGTCCATAAAACCAACAGTTGGAGCGAGCAAAACGACCGATTTCAGCACGCGGCTATTTATGTGGGTCATTCACGCGAAAAGGATGCGACCCCGGCTCCTGCTCCTGCTCCTGCTCCTGCTCCGGGTTCTGTTCCGGCTCCACACAACATGGCTCTATGGCTCGACCGTCTCTCGGATGGCTATGTGTGTGTGTGTAGAGTATGTAATTTACTTAGAAATAGATACAGATACTATTGCGAGCAAGAGACATGCGAGAAGCTGAAGCTGAAGGAGCAGCAGCAGCAGCAGCAGCAGCAGCAGCGGAATCTGACGCACATGTAAACGTCGCTAGTTGAACCCTTGATTGCGGTGGTGACGGTCGCCCATTGTTCGACTTGGGTCTTGGACTAAAACTTATAATCATAGCATCATCAACAAAATTATCGTTTTGCCACAGCACGGCACGAAGGGGCGATGAGAGAAGCGAGCGAGAGAGTGAGAGAGAAGAGATAGAGAGAGGAGAGATGCTGAGACGGAGAAGGCATCGCACAGATACACTCGCCATTTAAGAGCATAAAAGCGAAACGTGCTTGAAATGTGAATTACTTACACTTACACACACACACATACACACACACATACTGTTGTACTCTGTGCACTTCAAGTGTCTGGGTCTGTGTGCGTGTGTGTGTGTGTGTTGTGTGTCTAAGTCGCTTTTTGCTCCTTCGCTCCTTTGACTCATAACTTTAACTATTTTACACGAACGAACGAACGAACATTTACTTTACTTTTTTCCCCCAGTCGCGCTTTACTTTTATTTACTTATTTTAGTGCTTACTTCCGTTCACGTACACAGACAGCACACACACACACACACACACCCACACACATACACATTTTTAAAGCAAATTAACAAGCCAGCCAGCCTCTTGGCGCAGGTTTGTGATTTGAAAATCTGTTTAGCTATTTTCAAATTCAAATCTTAGCATAATTAAGCAAATGATTTGGCAGAACTTTAACATTTTGTTACTTAACATATTTCTGTAGAAAATAACAGCATAGAGGGAGAGAGAAATATATGGTTGTTTGCTTGTTTATATGAGAAGCTAAGTATATGATGTCATCAGCTATATGACATCTTCAGAACTGAATTTAAGATTGAATTCTTGGCACAACAGCGCTGTACAGGGTATTTTCTAGTCGTGCACTTTTGATCTGAACGGCTGTTTACCCATAACTCGAAAATGCTACAGAGCTGTACAAATTTGCCAAAGCTAATAAATCAATATGTGAAATTGCAAAGAATTTATAAACTAAATAAAAATATGTAAGTAAGATGGAAAATTCACAGTAAGATTTTTAGCACATTTTTATAGACACACAAGATACAAAAATCTGTTATGAATATATCTGTAAATAATTCTATACAAATTTATATGAGTACTAATTGAATAGCTTTCGAAATCAATATTAATTAATTTTTGTATATTTCAAATATTTGATAAAACCACGTGTTTTGGTTTTAATTCCACAGTTGTTTTTATTGTTGCTGTTAGTCCTCTTCTTCCTCTTCCTGTTCTTCTTCTTCTTCTGCGTCGCATTCCTGAAAACAAATTTAGTTGATTTTCAACAGGCCGCAAATACTTCAACAGTTTTGTTTGCCTGTCTGTGTGTGAGTGTGTGTGTGTGTGTGTAAGTGTGGCTGCCTTTATTCCTTGCCTTTGCCTCGTCTCATCCACTTCCGCAAGCGAAATCCATTTTGCGCTAATTGCACTTAAACAAATTATTGTTTACACACTTCTCCCAAACCGCAATGATCAATAAATAAGAGAGCGTCGACTGAAAGAAAAGACTGCACAAATTTGAAATTTACAATGCCAAGGGCGGGCGTAACTGACTGTGCAATGCTCGTCCACTAAAAAAAAAACCCTTTATTAAGTAAATAAATAAAGAATAAGGCAATTTAGTGTATTTCTATTCATGTTAAAGTCAATATTTGCTCTGTTTAATGTATGCCATAATTCAGAAAAGGTCATTGAGGTCACAGAGCTTTTTATGACATGCATCCACAATGTATATTAGTGCCAAAACCATTCTATAGATAACGCGCTTTAAGTGTAGGTAGATCTCAGTCAAAATGATCTATAAATAGATGTGGAAAAAAAAAATGAATCAATAGAATCAATATGATTTTCTTTTTGATTGATTCTTGATTCTACAACATACCTATACCAACGGTATAGGTAGATCACCGAGTCGAACGACTTTTCGCTTTTACAGCAGCTTTTATAGTTAGAGCTTACGGTGCTGGTATATCACCGAGTCGATCGACTCTGCAGATCAAATCCATAAACAGATTGCGCTTTAGATTATAGAATCAATATGATTTTATAATTGATTCAGTAACAATCACAGAATATCCATACAGATCAGCCTTATACAGCGGAGGTAATGAGCTGTCGGTGTTGGTAGATCACTGAGTCGAATCAGATCAAATTCACAAATAGATTGTGCTCTCCATTATAGAATCAATATGATTTGATCATTGATTTTACAACAATAACAGATTATCCCTAGAGAATATCTTTATTTAGCAGAGTCAATGAGCTTACGGTGTTGGTAGATCTCCGAGTCGATCGACTTCAGATTTCGTTAAACAGTTTAGAATCAAAATGGATATACAATATATTCCAACTTCACTTCATTTAGTCGTGAGCGAGCATTCTGCAGTCAGTATTGCGCACCGTGCTTCACTCTGGACTAATTGAAAAGTTGCAAAAGTAGTGGAAATACCTTTAGTTTGCCAACACTCAACGGTCAACACTTGAATCATTTTGATTGTTATTAAGTCTAATATTGATATTGATAGCAAATCAGCTTTCCATACGGAATATGCCAGCAATTGTTTATTCTACTGGGCTCGGCTTAAGTAGCCGTGGAAAGTGAAAACACATTTCCATCGCATTAGTGTGGCGTGACATCCGTGACGTGAAAACATCTTTGACAAATGGTCTGCAGATATCGGAATATGTTCTCAAGTGGCGTCTCCTATACGATACCCAACGGCTCAGCTGTTGTTTGCACAAGCCGGCCGCAGCCCTTGCCCCTCGCCATGGACTTGTTGTTGGCAGTGCGAGTGCCACATTTATCGATAAGACTTTAGTTTTATAAATATATATATACATATATATTTGTAGTTTTCACAGTCAGCCAGAAGAGAATGGGAAGGGGGACGAACGGAATGCAATAAAGCAAACATCAAAGCGAGAAATGAATTTCAAATGGACTTGAAATTTATGCAAAGCCGAGTGAGAAATAAAAAGGCATGTCCCAATTGCCATTGGGCATATGAAAATGTGAAAATATATGAAAAACAGACAAAAAAATAAAATAAAATAAAACAGCCACTCACATGCACAATGATAAGTGATGGGATCGAGGCGTCGTCATACAAAATACGCATGCAAATTAGATGTTTTTCTGTACATTTGTGTCTGTGTCTGTTGTTGTTTCTACCTATTTAATTTCCAAATGCATAAATTTCCATAAATGCGTCAAAAGTAATCAGCAAACGAGTTGCTAAAGTTGATTAAATGCAATCTGGCTACGAAACTTCAATCAGTTGGCAACTTGAGCACTAAGTTATGCGCTCTCTCTCCCTCTCTCTCTCTCTCACTCTCTCTCTGTCTCAATTTTGCCTTTTTGAAACTGCACCTCTGCCCAGTCTCGCCGGCACTTAGAAGTGTTCATGTGCCGAGACCCGCAAAACAGATTGAAAAACTTTACCGAAACATAAACACGAAAGCCAAAAAGCAAACCGTGCCACATGACCGGACTGACTGCAACTGCTGCAGAGACAGTTGAGGCTGCTGCAGCGCTGCCAGGGATGGTTGCAACAATCTCGGATTTATAGTCAGGCATTGAAGAAGCAAGCGTATCATTAGTTGATCATGTGATGAATAAGTAATACAAAGAAAATATAAAATTGAGAAAAATAAAAATATACATATATATTATTATATTTTTCTTTTTTATACTATTCTTTATTTTTATATATATATATATATATATATATATTTTTTTTTTTAAATTATTTTTTGTGAATAAAAGTAAATATAAAACTGAGAAAAATAAAAATATACATATATATTATTATATTTTTATTTTTAATATATTTTTATCTTTTCTTATATATTTTTTTATTTTTTAATTTTTGTATATATGTATACATAAATATTTTATTTTATTTTTTTTTAGAAGTAAATATAAAACTGAGAAAAATAAAAATATACATATATATTATTATATTTTTATTTTTAATTTTTAATATATTTTTATTTATTTAAAAAAAATTTATATTTTTATGTTTTTGATTTTAATTTTTATTTATTTAATTTTTTTTAGCTTATTGTCAAGATATATTGCAGTCAAAGAAATACGCAATATCTTTTATGTTGACGATAATAATCATTCAATTTAGTTGAAGTAGATTTGTTGCCATCTCTCTCTGGCTGCCTTGTGCCTGTACGGCGTATTGTGCCCGTCTCTGTCAAAAGATATAAGGTCCGTCCAATATGGACAGCCCTGTATACAATGTGTTATATACTCAATATACTTTTCATTGCTCAGATGTGTCAGATATGTCAGTGAGTGGCACCACGAACAATTTTTAACAATTGTACGAAGACATAATAAATAATAATAAAATAATCTCTGCTCCCAATCTAATTTACTTTCCAGCAGACAGCGCCACAGAAGAGGACTCAACTCATCAACAACTCATATACTTCTTATACCCATCAACTCATCAACAACTCATATACCTTCTATACCCATCACACTCGCACAGAGCTCTTCACTTAATTTTCATCTCAATACTGAAATAATGCTTCGTCTAATGCCTCGTTTACATGAACAAGCATGTCTAGCTCTTGCAGCTTCTTATTCCCCATTATTATCCCAGGCTCTCTGGAGCAATTTGCGGCATAGCAACAGCAAAATAGAAAACAAACTTATTTTAAATTAATTTTTTTTTTATAAAAATTCCACAGATAAGTCTTTACCTCTTAGGGCGTACGGCGGCATTTGTTTTATTAATTGATTGTTGTTTATATTTTCATTTATTTTTCTTTGTTTTACTTATTATTATCATTATTTATTTGATAAAATAGTTATTATCATTAATATTTAAACTATTTATATATTTCATTTATTTTTTTTTTTACTTACTATTATTTGTTATTATTTATTTTTTATAAAAATAGGCAGAAATATATATAAAAATTTAATATATTTTTTATTTACTGTTATTTTTATATACTATTTATTTTTTTTTTGATAATAAATTTAATAATAAAAATTGATAATAAATTTTTAGGCAGCTTAATATTCACAGAAATAAATACTAAATATATTTTTTATTATTTTTATTTATTTATTTTTTTATACAATAAATTTCTGCTAACTTTTAGGCAGCCTAATCTAAGTATAAATATATATACAGAAATGCTAAATATATTTTTAATATAATGGAAGATATCGATAAAAGAATACATATATTGAGGCAAGTTAGAGTTGTAATCTGTGACTATCATAGTTGAAATTCAATGAATTATTTGATTTATTTTAATTTTAATTCTATAACTATCTATATCATCTATATCAGAATGTTCTTGAACGAGCTCTGCGTGTCCTTTTTTCCGTACTAGCAGACCTTTGTGCTACAGTTGCTATAGATCTAGGATTAAAGTCAAATCTCTCGAGTTTTGTTGTTCGTAATCAAATTTAAATCAATCACTTAATTACCCATAAAATGTCATATAATTAAATACCTTCGACATCATGCTAATTGCTTTTGTGAACTAACGCGAGCATTGTCCACTCGATTAGCCCCAATTAATTGCCACTGATTGTGATCAGAGCTCGCTGTTGGAGCTTGGCACTGCGTCGTTGCACAATTAGTTTTAGCTGAATAATGTATTTGAAATTGATTTGAATGTTGAGACTGCAGCCCTAGAGCCATCGCTCTAAAAGGGACGGGGCGTCATGGCAGACAGACGTATGTCAAGGGTTGAGCAAATAGGAATGCCGTGCGGCCAGCAGCAGTCGAGCAACATATTGCAAAAGTTATGAGCCGGAAATTAAACGGATGCTGACAATATTCACTGGTCCGGTCGATGGGGCGCATACGTAACGTAACGTGAACGTGAACGTGAACGTGAACGTGAACGTGTGACGACGAACGGATGCGAACGTGCCAAGCAGCGGCAGGTAAAGCCAGGTAAGGCCTGGTGAGCCCGCCTCAGTCCCAATTAGCTGGCGTCGCTGCAACTGTAACAACAATTGAGCCCCTTCCACATGCATGCCGCGTCGCCCCACTCATCGACAGCTGTTCTGCTATCGGCCAACAGCAGCCAACGCTAACGATAAAAGCAGCGCGATCCACTTGGGCCCAGCTAAACGGCCGGCAATAGCCGTCAGCCGAGCATGGCCGAGGAGAAGCACCGCATGCTCTACCAGGGCCAGGACCCCAGCCAGCCGGTGTGGCGCGCCCAGACGCCGATGGAGCAGCCCAGGGAGAGCTGCATGGAGCCGCAGCAGCCGCCGACCTACGACGATGCCATGGGCAATCTAAACACTCTGCGGCTCTCGGCTGGCACTCCCGACCCGACCGCTGCCTCCTGCCAGAGCAGCGGCGCCGATCGTCGCTGCAGCCTCTCAGCACCCGCCCTGCTGCGCAGTCAGCTGCTGGAGCAGCTGGATGAGACTGCCGCCCACTGCTCCCAGCGGCCGCCGCAGGAGCCGCACATGGATGGGGGCGAGGTGTCAGCCATGCCGCGGCAGCAGGAGCCGCGCAGGGAACGACCTCGCCTACAGCAGGCGCACAGTAAGTACTAACATGGAGCTGGAGCTCCACTTCCAGTTGAGTTATACCTGATCTGAAATGATCTGGTCGCCTTTGTCCAGACGTCTTTGCTTTGGCGCCACAGCCCCGACTGGGTGCCAGCTCCTGTCCGATTGTGTGCCCCGCCTGCGGCCGAGAGGGGCGCACTCTACTCCGCACCGCACCCAGCACCCGCACCCACTGCTGGGCGCTCTGGCTGTGCTCCATTGGGTACGTCCCTGAATCCCAACTTTGTGCATCTCATTCATGCCTTTCACTTAGGTGGTGCTGCTGCGCCTGTCTCTATCCCTACTTGGTGGACAGCTGCTACAACACGAACCACTACTGCACCGTATGCAAAGCATATCTCGGCTCCCATAATCCCAAGGATTGCTGCTGATCCATCGGATCCATGGATGCATCCACTGCTGATTGACTTTGACAACAGTTCCTTGACTGGCTTGCTTCAACTTCTGGAACATTTATTATTATTTTATTATTTATTATATAAATATACAAATAATGCAAAATGATAATATTTAAATTATAATTACAATATAATTTTCTATATTATTGATTTTTATACTTTTAAAAATATATTCAGTGGCTAAGGCTACTGCTCTTAGCAGATGACCAAATTTTATTTATTTACTTATCTATAGATAACATACCAATAATTCCTTATTACAGCAGACAGTACTTTCTATGGTATGATGTAAAACGTGTATATAGCAGAAACTAATCTAAATTTCTATTTTTCTAATCATTTATTTTACAGCCGTCTGTCGTGTCACAATAATATTAGGATGTGATATTATGGAATGAATATTAAAGAATAATTTATTAATATTAATATATTGATATTAATAAATATTTTCTTTAAGTATTTGTTTCTAACCCTTTTTTACAAGTATTTCCTTTAAATATTTCTTCAAAGTATTTCCTTTAAGTATTTCCTCCAAGTATTTCTTCCAAGTATTTCCTCCACGAATTTCCCCCACCAATTTCCTACAAGGTCTTCCTTCAAGTGTTTCTTCTCTGTATTTCTATAGAGTATTTCCTCCAAGTCCATATCCTCTAAGAATTTCCCCCACGAATTTCTTCCAAGAACTTTCTTAAAGTATTTCCATTAGGAATTTCCTCTAAGAATTTCCTCTAAGTGTTTTTTCTAAATACTTCTTATATTGATTTCGTACAAGCATTTTATAAGTATTTTATTCAAGTATTTCTTCAGAGTATTTCTTCTAAGTATTTCCTCCAAGTATTTCTTCCAAGTCTTTAATGCTTATATCAGCTGAGCTGAACGATCATTAAATATTCACACCCACTTCACTTCACTGCACTACACGACTGACCCAACCAGGCCTGGGCGACTGAAGAAATGCTGCAGTAGCTGCCCTTTATAAAGAGCAACTTTCACTCAAACACTGTCTCAAATGTTGAGCCCGAAGTCAGGTAGGGGTCGTTGCAGTAGAGCCTAAAGTGACCAATGGGAGCACCCTCTGCTGCTGCAGGCATTCAGGCTTCGTTTTAGTCAAATATAAATACCGAATGAATACATATGGATAATCACAATGATCTTCCGTAGTTGTTCTTTGTCGGACAGACGGAGAGACAGACTGTGAGATGGATGTGAGGGAGACAGAAAGACAGTCAGATATTCAGACAGATATACGGACAGATATATAGGCAACTGTGATAAGGCTAACTGTTGCTATGCTAACCTATATAACCTATAGACGACCGTTTCTTCTGTTCAACAGTTCTCTTAAGGAATATTACTTCAGCATAGTCCCCGCCTAAGATGCAGTGTGTACAGCTGCACTTAGTGTTAGTAGAGCTAGTCGTAGGGGCTTTATGTCATGGCAAAACGTGGACAGAAGAAAACAGCGACCTGGCAGAAACTAACTGTTGTCAGTCCAGTCAAAGCAGAGGCCATAATGGAGCGAAAGTGCTGAAAATGCAGGAACAATGGGGACAATGTGCACAGCCGGAAGATTAGTGCAGGATAACACTCAGTTGCAGTCGGACAGGCAGCTCGAGTAAGAGCAACAAACAACAAAAGCAGACATTGTATAAGGCCAAAATAAAAATCAAATCCATATCGATTGATGATCAGCTCAAGGACAGGCAGCTGCATGAGTGTGAGTGTGAGTGTGAGTGTGAAGATGCCTCTGTGTGTGTGCGTGTGTGTGTGTTTATTTTAATCCATCTTTTATTCTAATGCATATTCTATGCATATTCAAGTGAGTAGACATTTGGATTATATATAAATATGTAAATGTGTGTGTATGCATGTATAATTGTACTTTGAAACTAAGTATGTTTGCTTGTATGTATGTATGTATGAATGTCTGCTTAAGCTGAGCAAAACTGCCGAAGTGCTAAAATGTTGATAGAAATTTTCAACAGTTCCCAAGTTTTGCTCTGGTCCAAGGATGAAATGCCCAACTGTTCTGAATAATAAGAAACTTTTAGTTATTAAGTGGAGCACCACATTGAGTAGGATTAAAAAAATATTCTTTATATATATATATATGTATACATATATCCTTAAAATAACAAATAATAATAAATTTATTATATTTTTGTATTTCTTTCAGTTGAATTTTACAGAAGTGTAAGATGTTCCGCAAATAAGATGAGTATGTATATATACACATATATACATATACTATTTATATACTTTTGTATGTCACATTTAATCTGTCTTAAACTAAGTAATAGGCAAATCGACTATCAATACCTAATTATTAATTAAACAGCTGGCCTGGGCTTTAGTGAATTACTCCATATATATACATACATAATTATATTCTTATCTATTTAGCAGGTGCAGCCCGTGTGACCCCTAAAACAATATACATATTGTTGTTGTCTTTGGGCAGCTGACACAGCTTCAAACTGAGATAAGCTACCAATTGCACGCTTTCTTTTGTTCTCGCTTCATCTCTCTTTCTCCCTTTCTCTCTAGCTCTCCCACTCTCTCCTTGTCTCGCTCACTCCCTCTCGCCTTCTCTCCTGCTCTTATTGCTTATCTCCTTCAATTATGAATTTCCCTAGCACTTACTTCTTACGCACTAAGAAGATTACAAATGTCTCTCCCTCTCTCTCTCTATCCCGCTCTCACTCCCTCTGCCTTTCGCTGCCCATCAATGGCAAGCAAAACATAATTGTATTTTTCTATACTTAAATATGTATTGTCTTACTTGCTAAAGCCATTCCGCTCTGGCCACGTTTATTCCCCAGTTGTAAGACAGTTGTAAAAAAAATAAAAATAAAAAAAAAAAACTGAAAAGAAATAAAGTTGCATTGATTGTTCATTTGTTACCTTTTGCTCTCTCTCTCTCTCTCTCTCTCTCTCTCTCTCTCCTCTGTTGCTGCGGCTCCATGGGCGCAATGCTGCTGCTGCTGCTCCTGCAGCCGGATGCTCACAAAGAGAGTGCCCCAAGGATGTTGCCATTCGCCTATTGAACTAACAGTGGCTCGAGTTGTTGTTGTCGTTGTAAATCGGTGTTCGTATGTGGCCGCAAATTAAGTTTGCCCGCAAGTGAAGTGTGCTACGGCTCTCTCTCTCTCTCTTTCACTCCCACTCTCACCCTCTGTCTCAGTCTCTGTTAAATCGAACAATGATTGCCTAATTAGCGGGCAGCTGGACAAGGCCTTCGCGCTGGTGCACAGCAAAGTGAATGGACTCATTGGGAGTCACCCGAGCCGAGCCTTTTCGCATGCAGAATGGACGCTCTCTTGCACGTCCAATTAGCTCCGGCTCCACTTACAGCTGGCTCAATCAGCGACAGTCCGTTATTGGGCAACAATTCATATCCGGATTCAGAATTGCATCCGGCTGCCGCTGCACTGCCATAATGCACAAAAACAAAAAAAAAAAAGCATCAGATGAACAAGAAAGAGGCGCACACATACATACGAAAAAGAGCAACAACAAGAGCAAAAACAATGAAATGAAATGAAATGAAATGAGTAAGACAACAGCAGTCAATTAGCTGACCGAGTGCCGTAGGAATAATTACGGCTCTAAGCGCATTACGGCTGACCTCACGCTGGCATTGGCGCCATGATTATATCATGAGATGCCAATGAAGGCAATCAAAGCTGGAATGTAAGAGCAATATAGCTGGAGAGGGGGCAGCAGGAGCAAGAGCAGGAGGACTTCATAATAATAATAATAATGTGTAATGCGATAATGAATACGACCTGCCATCAACACCACACAACAGCACAGCACAACAAAATATTACCAAATAACAATAAAAACAACACAAACAGCAACAGTAACAACAACAGCAACAATAACAACAACAACAACGACGGCAACAATAACAATCGACTGCAACAAAAACTTAGGCGCTTCGCAACAACGTGCCGCAAATAAGTTGCCAACTTTAATTAGATTAACTTACTGGGCTCACATAAATATCAATAGCACTTCATTCTCGTTGTTGTTGTTGTTGTCGCTAACAAGCTGCCTACAACGCGGGCCACATAAATAGGCTTGACACATATTGAATAACTGAACTGAATTGTTTTTGCCCAATCAACTGGCACTGAATGCCCTGAATACCCTGTAAACACACGCATATGGAAATTGAGTGAAATATTTTTAAGCGACCTGAGTGTATATATAGATTATAGATCTTAGTCCAGATTAAGGGATATATAGAACTAAGGAGCCCTAAAAATAAATTTCATTTATTCGTGTATGCAAAAATATTTTGGAATTTCGAATTGAGAATAAAGATCCTAAGTAGAATAGAATTGAGAAACTACATTAGAAAAATGCAAAGAGTATTATGTTAACTAAACGGTATACCCTATAATCATAGAGGAGTATTTTATAAAAGAGAAAAGGTTCGCGCATAATTGGATTTAATTTAATTTAATTAGTTGGTCTATTAATTAAAACTATGCGAAATGTTTTGCAAATGAAAAGTAGAAATTGAATAATGAAATTTAATATTTAGCCTACAGAATGTAATTTAGAGTTTAACAAAAAACAAGCAAAAATAAAATGACATATTTTTACTAGATGGAATAATAGTAAATTTAATTAATATATAATAACATTTCCGTCTAGTACTTTTATCTGATACATCATCAATATTTATTCATACCAACCAGGAATACCCTATAAGAGAAGAAGAATGTCTTATGGCATAAATGAAATTAGTCATGCAAATATGCAGACTTCATCAGCCAGCGGCAATATAATGCAAATATTTATGATTTGTCTGCGCTGTTCAGCCATTTTAATTGGGATATATAGAAGGGCTCGACTCATCACAGACATATGCTATGATATGATATATAGATATAAGTGATAGGTCGAATTCTTTATGAATCTATATGCCACATTTGCAAGGTCTGTTCAAAAAGTTGCGAGGGCTGCTCACTCAACTTTTTGGATTACGTAGGTTGGTAGGATCATATAGTTTAGCTTAATGTTTACTCAGGTAGGACTATTTTGAATGCTAGTATGTTAGGGCTTCTCGGGGCTTCTCTTGGATTATGTAAAAAAATAAAAAATAAAAAACAGAGATAATAATCCCTATTCCCTGAAAGTGAAAAGGTTCATTAAAGCAGAAAAATAAATTCCGATTGAGCAGATAAAGAAAGTCGGCATCAAGATCACGAAGAGTTACTTTTTAAGTGCAGATTGAGATTTAGCAAAGCATTGTTGAATCTGCAGCTGAAGCCGGATAGGAATTACTATTGGCTGAGGGGGTTAACTTTGAAGAGCACCAAATATAGAAAATTATGAAACCGTAGGCCTCAATTTCCAGTGCTTTATTCTTAAGTTTATCTTAATTATTATTATTTTCTTATTAATTATTTCCCCAGCTCTAGTAAATAATTATAAGTCAGTCCTAATGTTAGATAAATTCAAATCTCTAATAAATATATAATAATAATTAATAATTAATTCATAAATTATTCGTAAATTTCAATAAATTATAATAGATAATTATGAAATGCAGAATAATATTTTAAGTAAAAAAAATAAATAAATAAAAAATATTAATTAAATATATATGCGCCTTAAAAAAGTATATATGTATATTTTGTTAATACCTCACACACAGCTTGTTTTATTCCATTGCAACATCGACCAGCGCCAATTGAAAACCCCCATATAATACCCCCCATGAGTTTCATAAACATTATAGAAAAATAAAAAAATAAAAATATAAATTTTGCTCAACACATTCAGAATTCAATGAATACTAATCAAAATGATTTGCTGCAAGTCTGTAAACTTCTCCAACTCAGTCCAGCTCATTCACTTGCTGTAAGTAGCTAAACAGTTAACTTAGCTAATCGCTAATTGCATTTTCGCAGTGAGTTTTCACACCGAGTTTCTCAAGGCAATTAAATGATTAGCTTAATGCAATGCTCAGGCTCCATTAAGCACAAACAGATGTTGATTTTCGCTGATTTCAATTTTACAGCTCATTATTTATTGAATTGGCTTGATTTGGCGTCCGAGTGCGGCTGGCTTAAGCTGCTTGGTCACTGACTGGCCTATAGGCCATATATATATATATATATACATATATATGTATATGTCGTGCGGCAGATACTTTTGTATCTATGGCAGATAACTGAGCCATCTTCACGTACGCGCAGTTCTTAATATATTGAACTACTCAGCGCTGTGGCCGCATTAGATAGTCAAGCATATGCGAATGTCAGCTGCAGTAAATAGGCATATATATGGATATGCTCATGGATATATGTGTGTGTGCGAGTGTGTGTGTGTGTGTGTGTGGCTGACTGTATTGACATTGGGCGCCGCTGTGTGTGGGCGTCCTTTTTCTCGAAAATTGTCAATTTTTGGCGGCAAATGTTTGCTCAACATATTTACGGATATTTGCGGCGTGTTGATTTGTTGATTATGTGCGACGATGCGTGAACAGAGAAAACGGGAGCGCTAGCGCTCTCGCTGCCAGGAGACATCCAATTGGAGCGTGAACGCGCACACAGCTGCACAGTAGGAGTAGCTTGAAAGCCAGGAATGACTAATCAAATTAGCAGCGAAAAGCAATTGCAAATATTTTAATTGCCAGCCGAGGCAGTTGGCCGATAATTGGCTAAAACGCTAAAAACGCTAACTGCCCGCATCGATGGCAGTCGCTGAGAGCTGTGCAGTTGGAGTTGGCAGATGGCAACCGTTAGCCGTTAACCGTTAACTGTTGCGGTTGGGTCGCGTAAAAAGGTCAGTGAAATGGCCAAATGGCCAAATGGCCAAACGGCTGCAGCGCTTCGCTGACGAATTCAGCACGTAGCAAGCAAATGAACTACAACGTCGTCACATCCACATCCACAACCACATCCACATCCACATCGATGTCTGGCTGGACATTTGTTCGGCGTCCGCAGCGCCGCTGATATCCATATCGGATTGTCTGCTGACGTTGAGTGGCTTGAATTGTTGCAGGCGCAGGCGCTGAACGGGCCAGCAGCCCGCCGAGTCGGCTTCCATTCACTAAACGGCTGCCGTTCGCTCGGCTGCCCGCCCGAAGCGGCATGGCGACTCGTGCGTTGTGGCGAATCCTTGCCTTGCCTTCGCTTGCCTTCGCTTCGCTTGGCTTGGCTTGGCTTGACTTGGCTTGCTGCGTACGGCCAGCACGTTGGCTGGCTCAATAGCGCCTCGCACGTTGGCCGCGCAACAACACGTCGCGTCTGCTATTGTGAACCGCTGAAAGTGCTCAAATTTGGCCGTTAACGCCGGCGTGCGAAACGCGTCGATTGCGATCCGCAGTTTTGATTTGGATTTTAGCCCACCGTCGGCAGTCTGCTTAGCATTGTGTCCACACACACACACACACAGACATACACACATATATATATCCACAAGCATATTAAGTGCTTGAGAACGTTCTTTGTGAATTCCGAATTCCGAATTTTTTTTTTTTTTTTTTTGGTTTTTTGTTTTTGTTTGCGCCGTTTGTTGTGGTCGAAGTTTTCGCCTGATGGCCGCTCGGGGATTCCAAAGCCAAGTACAGTGAGTGCGCGAGTGCGTGAGTGTGTGTAAGCGAGTGTGCGTGTGCGTGTGCGTGCGCTCGTGTGTCTGTGTGTGTTTGACAATAATACAAACCCAATAACAGCGATACCAATAGCAAAAGCAACAACAACAACAACAACATACATTAAATCGCAGTCATCATCGCTCTTGGCTGCTGCCGCGTTATTTCCGCTTCCGCTGGCCGCTTCGCTCCTTGCACTTATCCTGCAATTACTTAAAGAACTCAACTCAACTCAGCTTAACTCAACTCAGCTCAACTCGGAGCCGGCAGCCAGAAGACGGAAGTGGCAGCGGTTGCACCATGCCCGCTCGCACAATGCCCAAACGGCGGACGCCGCTGCTTGCCCCGCTGCCCGCGCCGTCGGCGGCGCTGCTGTTGCTGCTGCTGCAGCTGGCTCTATTCGCGGGCCCAGCTCAGCCCGACAAGACGAACGGAAATGATGCGATTTCCGTTGCCGCGAACGCCGCCAGCGGCCATCGTCATATCCACTCAGCGGCGCCGTCACTCACACTGATGAAACGTGACGCCAGCAGCGAGGAGGAACGCTCTGCTGCAGCAACCAATGTGCAGCAGCAGCAGCAGCAGCAGCAGCGCTTGGATTTCTCTGCCTATGTGAATGGTAAGTGGATCGCCGAGACAAACTGTTGAATTCTGTAAAATACCTGCACCCCCTCATACGCCCCTCCCCCAACACCCCCACTCAATACTTGAGAAGCGCGAAGTGAAAGTGTCAAAAGGTAAATGCAACTGCAATCTGCTGCAGCTAATTGCGCAGGTGGACAAATTAAATTACATTAAAACTTAATAACAGACTCTGAGAATGTATTCAAAAATAGTAAATATTAAATATTAATTATGTTAATAATAAATCATTTATATATTTTTTATATTTGTTTATAATCATTTACTTGGGAATAATTTCCATACACCAAACTGAGCTCAATCAACGTCGCTTTCTATTCATTGAAGCTGAAGACTCTATTGAACTATTGACTAAACATTCGTGCCTACCCTCGCAAAATATTTTCATATATTTCAATATCATTATCTACTGAAATACAGTCAAATCCCGATAATTCGAAACGGCAAGGGGATCTGTTTTATTTATTTTTTTCGATTTACACAGAAATTCAAATTATCGAGAATTATTACGAACGAATTTCTTTCATTGGTATAGAATTTTTTTCGGTTTATTGCGATTTTCAATTTAGCGATGTACAAATTATCGAGACTCGCCTGTATCAAGAAAACAAGTGTTCTGCTGCCTGTTAGACAACTTAATCTAAACAATTATTGTTTCATGTAATTTTGAAGGCTTTTTAAGATAATAAATACATAATATTATAGCTTAGGGAAAGAATTAGTTATAGGGTTTTACACTCACTTTATACCTTGTGATCGAACCGAATTCTCTCTCTTTCTCTCTTTCTCTCTCCCTCCCTCACCTTATCTCTTTCTCTATCTGTCGCTCTCTCGCACTCTATCTCTCAAACCCCGAGGAATCGCTATTAGGCTTTAAATAAATATTTATTTAATATATGTCTGAAATGACTGAAAACAGTGTCAAGAGTAACTTTTTTATTGTCTTGCTTTTATATACAATATGTATACAAATTTCTATTACTTTTTTCCTTTTATTTAATTTGTTTCTTTTATTTATATTTGATATAGCAATAAGCCAAAAAACCAAGTCGCTCTTTTTTTTTCGGCTTATATACAATTTTTGTTAGTTATTTAAATCTACTACATTGATATATTACTTTTTAAGAAGGTATCTTTTCAATCTACAATTTATTATTAACCATTTATTAATTTCAACTAATATTACATGTTTTATTTGCGTTTGAAGTTATTAAAAAAAAGAGTATTAATGTTAGACACTGTATATATAAGTCTATCTTTTTTTTTTTTAAATTTCATTTGCTCCTATATTTATATTATTAATATAGGACACACTTAGCTATATCTAGGACTTTCACAGTATATTGACATAAAATTTTAAATGAAATCAAATTAATGCCTAGCTGCTCCATAAACTGGTTGCCAATTAAAGCGAAAATCCGTCAAATCTCAAAAAACTTCAAGCCAAGATCACCTAGATCATCATAGACAGATGGATCCCTGCTCTACTATTGTACAGCTATGCCCTTAAGCTGCACTGTCTGTCTGTGCACTGGAGGAGCACCTTTTGCCGGACAGTTGACTAAATAGAAGTCATTCAGGATTTGTAAATATTTTGATTATAAATATAGCATTTATATATATGTTTCGTCTAAGCGCACTTGGCTTAGCCCGTATATGCAGTCTGAATGTTTGCATTTGAAATAGCAGGCGATTGTTCTCTGACAAATTGTAATTTAAATATGGCTAGATGTTGCTCTAATGTATTTGTGTTTGTGTGTGTGTGTGTGTGTGTGTGTGCTTTGTGCTTGGCTGTTAAACTGGAGCAACTGGCTCCAACAAAAATGTCAAATCTAAATTGGTTTGGGCAAAAGATAGAAACTGTATTTATAAATGCTAACACGTGTAACTGTGAAATGCTCCCACACACACACACACACACACACTCGCACACTTACACAGCGGCACTCGGCACAGATATGTGTGTGTTTAAACAATTGGCAATGGCATTATTCATACGCACCGTTTGCCGACTGAGCGGCAACCTCAGCCCATTTGTATGCCACACATATTTTGCCTGTCAATATGTTTAGCAGTTCAACTATTCCGCCGACTGCCACGCCCACGCCCACAGCCACTCACCATAATACGAACACACGCACTTAGTTACTGGACTCTGTTTGTATAAAAGCAATTAAAACTGAAAGCACTCTAAACAGTGAGAGGGAGAGAGGGGATGAGAGAGAGAGAGAGAGGGAGAGAGAGAGGGGATCCAGTTGAACACTTCCATGTTATGCAAAATTGATAATAATACTATAATTGCACTTGCAGCTGTCAGTGCAACATTTGAGTGGCTGTCACTTGTGGCACGATGACAATAACCAAATAACACCAGCCCCAACAACCGTTACACACTGCACCAATTACAGCTGAGCCCAATTTTATTTATGTGTGTGTGCGTGTGTGTTTTTCCTCTCTATTTGATTTTCAGCGAATGCAATTATTTGATTCGGTTCTATCAAATAAACATATCATTAATTTCATTTTTATTGAATTCATAATTTTATTTATTTTTCATATGTATATATATTATATATACATATTTTATATATATATACATTTGTTTACCGTTTAATTTTTGCTGTTTTTAACTCAAGTAATTTTTTTAATTGGAACTGCTCCAGCGCTGAAGCAAATCTAACTTGAGCTTTCAAATATAAATAGGTGAAGATTTATTAGGTAACAAGACATCATAGATAGCAGCACATTTCTTCAATGGAATATTTAAATTAAATAACAAATTCTCATATAGGCAAAATTTTTATTTGTTTATATGTTTGATCAAATATTTACATGCCCTACTAATCTAGGCAATATGATAGGGGCTTGACGTGTCTGGTTTTCATATACCAAAGGATTCCAGATATATTTCCCCACAAATGTAAAAGGTATAAAGCCTTAGTCTTATTTTATCTGAACGAATTTGTTGCTCTCTTAGCTTTCCCTTTCTATTGATGGCTTTATAGCGAAGTATCGATAACAGTATAGTTAATTATCGATAGTTGACTATAGTGCACCCCTGATTCCCATTGGCCTACTACAAAAAGTAGTAAATTCTACTCCATGAATGTTTAGAAAATAAAAGATTTCCATACAACGGGCCGCATTATCATAGGGCCTCAAGCACGCAAGGGTCTGTAGAGCCTGTAAAGCATCTCATCTCTCGTGAGAACGTACATGAATATGGCAAAAGTTAATATACATTAATTAATATACCCTATCTATTCTTAATTCTCATTAAAATCATGCATATAAATATATAAATATATGGTTCGCATAATATTTCCTTCATATCACTGACCTCTATTCTAAAGGCCCCCACCACATCTGCGCCCATCACATTTCACCCTGTCCTGTGCATAAATACACATGTATATAGTATATTGCTGTGATTTTATTCATTCTATCTATATTTTAAATTTAAAAATGTTTAATTAACATTTTCAACAAATGTTTCTTAATTGATGACCTAATTAAAGCAATATAATCTTAACTGACATGTAAGTACATATTATATTTGTTTGATATATTCAATGAATAGATATATGTATATAGATATTTCGTCTTTTGTTTCAATTGATTTGGTTAAAGCTGCGAATGCTTCACATAAATAATTTGGTGGGCAAACAATTGCTTTGTGGATCGGATATGGGATCGTATGCATAGAGGGTGCGTGCATTGTTTGTTTACAGTTACACGCAGCTATGTATTGTTGGGTGTGTGGCTGCGTGTGTGTGTGTGTGTGTGTGTGCGTGGGTGCGTGGGTGCGTCTGGCCACTTTGCTTATTCATAATCCGCGACAGGCCTTGTTGACACCTTCACCTATACACAAAGGCATAACGACAAACACACACACACACCAGCACACACACTCACTCCCACACATTTGTGTGCACATATGTGTTGTATACAAACAACAAGGCCTCAGCGAGGGTGACCAAAACTGTCCTATCGAGGGCTGTTAAAAAGTTATCTAACTTTCATACTCTGTCAATACCAATCAGAGCGTAAATAAACATTGGTGTGAGTGTAGGGCGTGTCAGACTGCTAGATATCCTATCTATTGTATATATTGATGTGCTAAATCTGACTTGTTTCCCTATATTAAAAGTCCAAATTGCCAGTTGGCTGTAGTCTCATTAATTGGTGTTTGATTTTCAAGGATTCTCAAGGATTTCATGTGAATGAATCTGCTCCTGAATCAGCAGGAGGACATAGAAATTATATTATTGAAGACATTTTTAATATTTTATTTTTGTTGGCGCAATGACTACATTATGTACAGCCCTCGAGCACACACTCACACATACGCACACCCACACATATACATATATACGTATGTATAAGTATTTTAACCTGTCCATAAGCTAAATGCTGGCCATATTGTTGTTTTTGCTGTTGCTGCTTCCTGCGCTCTGCTGTGCTGGTTTCTTTTGGCGCTTTGTTTGCTGCCTCAACCGCCAACGCACTGTCGTCCGCCCCCTCCCCCGCTGTGGCTTGGTACGCTCAGATCGGAGCATTTGTCCCCAGTATCTCTGTTTGCTTTGCTGCAACTGTTTTCGTATTTTTATTGTCGACCTTAAGCAGATAATCAAAAGTAAATAAAAGCGTGTTTCATTGTCGGCGCTCACTAAAGTGTGTCCGGGCAACATAGTAAATAGATTTTTGGCAGCCACTGTCAATTGTTTATGTCCAACTTGGCATTAGCCAAGCAGCAGCAGCAGAGGCCCACGCTGTAATTTCAAGTGTGCCTCTTAAAGTATTTACATTAAAAATTAATCACTCAACAAAATGCCTCCGGGGACAGTTTATGAGAGTTTGATCTCCAAATCGAATTAGGAAAAACACAGTTATCTACTTAAATAATCAAGCTCTTTTCGGCTCTCTGCGCGCTGCTACCCTCAATTAAGCTACTCTATTATTCTATACAATGTGTGCCTCTCTGCGTATGTGTGTGTGTGTGTGTGTGTGTGTGTGTATTAGTCTGTCTGAATGCGAGGCGGACGTAATTATCTACATGATTATTAAGATTACTTCTCAGGTTGGCAGCATCTGCCGAGTAATTAACTTGTAAGACAATTTGATTGAACCAATTAGGCATATAATGGCATTAAAAATGAGACAGACAGACAGACAGCCAGATAGACAGACAAACGAACAAACGAACAGACGAACTGGCAAACAGACTGCCGATAAAAATCCCGAACACAATCTGTAATAGCAGTACTTAACGAATTTAAGAGCAAACAAAACTGGATCAAGGTTTATATTTATCTCTGGCCAATTAATGTTCTTAACTGTACATGTATATTACGTATATTTGGTATTTGAATTAAATTTGTACAGCTGAATATAAATGCCTTGCAATAATATTGTGAAATCAATAGAAAAGTCCCATCTCTAAGTTGGCTTATTCTGATTGGCTGCTGCTGTTGCACTAGTATTGGTGTGAGGCTTGAGAGCTTGCGTCGAGTTGTTGTACAAATGTTATCCGAGTGAGTTTGCGTCTTGGCTGCACGCAACTCAAAGAGGAGAGAGAGAGAGCGAGAGAGAGAGAGAGATACAAATGTAGCTATTGCTGAGCGTAGTGCCGGCTGTTGCTGAGTGAGAGCGAGATGGCTAGTTAGGCACTCGGAGAGTGTCACTGGACGAATAGAAGCGACTGGAAGTTGCCATTCTGGAAGAGCGCATTATGAGAGCCTACACACAGTACAGTGGGAACTCGTTATTGAGCGCAGCTGTAAAAGAAGAATATTAGAATAGAAATTGATCAGATTAACACAAACTCGACTGTTCAGCGCAGCAGCTAATCATTGCTTATAAAATAAACTCTCTCAAGTTGTTCTTCTCCTTACATATATCGCCCTTCTTTACTTTGAGTGCATAATAGCAATTTTTATTTATTTACCTTTGTCTCTCTCTCTCTCTCTCTCTCTGTTTAAATATTGTCTGTATACTCTTTAATTGTTCTCGCATCAAACTTTGCCCACTCTCAATTTGAATAGTAAGCTAATTAAATAAAATATTATTAAGGCTTCGATTGTAGTGAGGGTTTTTTCATATAATTGGAGCCAAGGCAACAAGTGCCTGCCCCATGTCCCTATCTCCCCGTCTCTCTCTTCCAAGACCCTGGAAAACTATGTCTGTAATTCAGACATACATAATACAGACTCTGTATAAACACATTAAACTAAAGAGCTCCAAAAGCTAGAGACATGAATTAGCTTCAATTACAGTCGAGTATGTAAAGGTAAAGGGATCAGTTTTTTTTTTTCGATTCACACAGAAATTTAATCGAGAACGAATTTTAATTAAGGCGATAACATTTTTTTTCGACCTATCGCGATATTCGATCTAGGCTCGACTGTAGTTAGCAATCGATTGTCAGATCTTAATGCACTAAGATGTTTGCAAATATATGTAAAATATAATTAAATGCGCTTATGATAATATATCAATTTTTAATACTTTTAAGCTGTACCATAAATAAATTCAAATGAGAGAGAGCTGAGGCAAATCATTTCTCTGGTTGTTCCTCAAGATAAGCCACTGCTAGCTGAATGCATTTACTTAATTTAATGGTATTTGTGCTAGGCTCACAGCAAATGAAACACTTTCTTCCATGGAACAATATGCAGCTGATAATATACAATGTATTGTATTTAGTCCTCGGCATGACAATGTTACTTAGCTGCTATTGAAAGCATACTAATAAGGCTTAGATATCCAATAGTTAATTCAATTGCAACTATATACCCGGGGAGAATATTAAGCACGCTATGATTTAGCTGCACTATAAGTGAATGGGAACGCAAAATCTCTTGCACTTAGCTGCAATCATTTTTGCTTTAACAAAAGCTCAACTCGTGTGCAATCTGAGCTGATCCGCTCAGCTCGGCTTAGGTTACGTTTAAGTAGACAATTTATGCAAACATACAATTGATTAAGTAAACACACACACACACATGCATACACATATTCAGTTTGCATGTATTTGGTTGGACACACTTGAATGTGCAGCTGCTTTGTAATTATTCATCGCATTGAGTGCGTATTGCTATAGCCTGTCATTTAATTAGCAAATGCGTTCTGGGCAAATCGCATGCCTGTGGGCATGGTCGGGGCGTAAATCAAAGAGCTGCCATCGACGGCTATTTAATGCAGATGCCCTTGTTAGCGAGTGCCGTCTGTGCGGTGCAAATTACAGGCGGCAGCTGAGCGGAAAATTTATTTTTATTCGCCAACATTTGCACGTTTTTACAGACCGAACAGAGTCGAAGTCATAGACGGAGACGGAGATGGAGACGGAGACGGAGGCAGAGCCGAAGACAGAGACAGGATAGCGAAAACAAAGGGCGAGTGCGAAAAGTAGCGTGACCAAGTCTGGTCTGCTTCCAAAGCCCAGCCCCAGTCGAACCATTAAGGATGTCCGCATCCTTGACTTAGCACCGACTGGGGCGGCCATCACTTTTATTGCGCTCGCTGTGCCCGAAGCGTGGCCAGGTTGCAAGCAATGACTTGTCTGCCAGTGCAGACGGAAAGAGAGAGAGAGAGAGAGAGAGAGAGAGAGAGGGAGAGAAAGGGAGAGAGAGACGGCTGCAGCTGAATACAATGCAGTCTTGAAAGCACTGGCAAAAGGCGAAACAATTTGGCACCACATTGCGTATGATTAATATAAATTGTTTGCAGCCCACATTGATAAGAGAGGGAGAGAGAGAGAGAGAGAGAGAGAGAAGGAGAGAAGTAGAAGTCGTGCACATTATGCCCTATTAGATTTAGAGAAAGTCGTCTCAGCTGTCACATACCCTTTGACTAAGGAAACTCGCTGCAATTTGCAAATTCACAAATTTCACATGAGCCACGCCATTGATAAGTCATCAAGTGCTGTTATCCATTCTCGACTCGCTTAGAATTGAAGGCAATGCGACGTCGTTAGGAAGGTTCCGGCACGGCTTTTATCAAAAGCGCAGCAATTTAGCAACTCTGCCTCAAAGTGCACTGCTTGGCATTTTTCGGGTAGGTAAAGCGGATTGAGCGGTTCCCTTGGCAGCCCGCATCGTCGCGTCGTGTCGCGTCGCGTCGTGTCGCGTCGGTCTGCCGGCGGCACATTGCGTGGCGTAAAGTGTCACATTACTGAAAGTGTGGCAGCACAGGCGCCGGACGGTACGATGGGACGATGGGACGACATCCTCAGCCATCAGCCACGCACTTGACTCAACTTGCTGGGCTATAATTTGTGGTTTGCATGTCGCGCCACCAGCAGCAACAACAAATAGTCAAACAGCCAAATCTACTGCAGAGCAAGCAGTTTCCTTTCAAAAAAAAAAAAAAAAAAAAAAAAATTAAAATACTTTGCATATAACTCGTGAAAACATTCAAAAAAAAAAAAAAAAAAAAAAAAAAAAAGTTTGCAATGAAAACGAAACTTGCAAAAATCACGAATGACATCCATTGCTGACATTGACTGTATTCTAGCTGCACCCTGGGCAATTTAATGCCAGAGCTTCTTCTTCTTCTTCGTTTTCTTTCTATATGTATTACTTTATTTTATTTCATTTTATTTATTTTTTTTTTTTTTTTTTTGTTATACTTCAATTTTGGCTCAGCACAACATTTTGATGTACGCTGGCAACTCGGGGGACATAACTTGCAGCTCTGCAGAGCCCAGTCTCCTGCCACATGGCCAAATTGAATGTGGGCGGGGTCGGGTCGAGGCGGACAGTGCAGTCGAAAGCAAAAGGCAAGGAATTCCACAACGAAATCTCGGCATATTAAGTGGGCATATGAGAGCTCGCGTAACTTGGCTCTCCGAATGTCGCATGCCGGACAAATTGAAAACAAATGTTGAGCTGACGTCATATGATGGGGCGGCGTTGGCCGGATATGTAAATGGAATTGAATTAGACTAAATTTAGATGAATCAACAAGACTTTTGTGGCAGGCATATAGTCATTTGTATATCTTAGATGTAAAGAGCTGTTTTGAATATTAACAGAATCTCTTTTGTAGAGTCTAAGACAGTCTAAGAAGTCGATCGATAGATCATAAAAAGGATATTTATTGTTTACTACTATCCAACTTTATAAAATATATATTAAATATATATTTTGAGCATCAATGAAATGCGATTTATTAAGAACCTTAATTGTATTAATAAATAGGCTCTACCAGACTAGACTTGTTACTGTGATAGAATCCAATCCAATCCAATCCAATTAGACAGTCGACACAATCCAATTATATTCAATTAGGTCAACTACTCTAGACAATTTAATGTAATATGAACTATGGTAATGTAATGTAATGTATGTTATGTAATGTTTTGCTATGTTATGTTATGTTAGGTTTATGTTATGTTATGTTAGGTTTATGTTATGTTATGTTATATTGTGTTATGTTATTTTAGGTTTATGTTATGTTGCTATGTTATGTTATGTTATGTTACGTTAGGTTTATGTTATGTAATGTTATGTTATGTTATATTATGTTATATTAGGTTTATGTTATGTTATGTTATGTTATGTTAGGTTTATGTTATGTAATTTTATGTGTTAGGCCTATGTTATATATGTAATATTATATTATGTTAGGTTATGTTAATGCAAAGTAATGTAATGCAACATACATATATACATAAAATTGAATGAATTCATGTAATTGTTTTCATGTAAGCTCCGACTTAGGCCATAAAGCCCAATGTATAAAATTGATGTTACCGATTTTAGCATAAAGAACTTATTCATGCAACAAAGAGATAAAAAAGCCGTTAAACATTTATCAAAATTGTTATATATTTCATAATTCAAGCTTCGTACTTGAAAAGGCAGACGAACGCACTTAGATCATAGATTAAAACAACTCATTGGCCTATGATAAATAGTTAATGACGCAAACGACTTGCAAATAGCCATAAGACTTTGTTTGGCCATATAAAAACTGTATTATCGATTCCCAAATCGATACTATTTCATTTTCTCAATGCTATATTAAGCCTTGAACTGTGCTCTCACAATTCTACGTCATTATCGAAACCCAATGAAGTGATAAAGTGGCAACATTTAGTGACTTTGTTGTTGTTGTTGGCTCATTTTTATGGCCGCTGCCAAAGTATGTGGCTAGGTCGGCTTTTTCTTTTCGCGGTGTGGAGGGGTGCTGCAAAAAGTTCGGCAAACGAGCAAATAATCAGGCGAAAAAACTCAAAAATCAAATGACATAAAAAGCAAAAGGACGCGGCATGAAGCGAAACAAAAGCTCAAGCAAAACACAGCAACTGAAACAGAAAACAGAAATAGACGCAGAAGCAGAAGCAGAAGCAGAAGCAGAAACCAATCGCGCAACTGGGCATAACGTTCCGAGGCACAATGAAATAAATTAACCTTGAAGTTCAATGTGGAAAATGTAGTCCTGCTGGCAGAAGTCGCGCGCTCTCCCCACCCCGCCTCCTGCCCGGGCTGTGTTGCCATGCAAAGGAACAAACATAAACAAAACGTAGCGGAAAGTTCATAAAATACCAAATAGTCTCCGCCGCTTGACTGCCTATGGGCGGCCCACTATTCCATTCCATTCCGAGTGCTCCCGGCTGTTGGCCATTGGCCGACTATAGAATACCCTGCCACGCACGTCTTGCTGCCCGATTAGGCAGACAATCAGCATACAGAACTGGCTGAGAACCGGCAGATGATTGAAGCTGGCAATGGAGGAGTCTTGAAGCAGGAATGAGGAATACCCATCAATTGGAGTGCCATGACCCGTAGCCCAACGGGCAACAGCAGAGCAGAGCAGCGCAGAGCAGAGCTCGGCAAATGTACACATAATTACTCATAATGGAAAATCGCTCTGCATTATTTATGGGACTGTTGAGTTCACACCGGCCCCATCGACAAACAACAGCAATCGAAAACCACAAAGCAAATTTAAACAAATTTATCCTAATGACAACCGCAATGTTAATACATTGTCCTTCTGTGAATGCGACAGTTGCCAGACCGCTTCAGAGCGAGCAGAGTCCATTTACATAAATGATAATCCTCCCCTCCACGCACACGCACACACACACACACACAGACACAAACACACAGAGAGACAGAATAACGGCTCACCTTTGAACTTTAGGCCATATCAAATTAAATAAAAGGTTAGCAGTTTGCACGAAAGTTCAGCTCAGCTCAGCTCTTTTCGACTCGGGCCCCACAGTGGGCAGCAAACAGGAATAATTCTGTCAAATTAGAGCGACAAAGCAGTTAAAGTGTCAACTAAAATAAATTCAAGCAGCAGCTGAGATATTTATATCTAGTATAGCGCCTGTCCATCCACATTATCATCACAAAATAGACGAAAGCATGGCTTTCCACTTAGCCAACTCCTGGGAATCTGATTAGACAACACTCGAAGCACTGCGCCGAGCTGCCCAACGTCAACTGAACCAGTTTGGCTTCTTCGCCGGAGCACCCCAGGGCTCCTTTATGTAATCTTATTTATTATACATATTTATTCAATATTCTGCGAATTCATTTGCCAGAATTTAAATCAGCAAAGAATCGATTCTTATCGATATTGTGCGAATGGAATGAGATATCGAAGTGAGCATTACCGAGGAGGTGGGATGAACAGGCAAGTGGCCTTACCTACGGAAATTACAAATTCCATTGAAATAATTGCTTTGATCTGGTCTCTATGTATATATAGTATATATATGTACAATGACATGCCGATAATAATATCGAGAGTCCAATATTTAATGTCGACTTACATTTGAGCTATCAGGGTTTTCATTTAAGGAGTTTTAATATCAAAGAGATTTCATATTTTTCGATAATTTCGATAATCCGCAATGGCCAGGGACAGTACGAGTATATGTTGTGTATTACATGGGATTACGATTTGTCGGGATTTTCATTTAATGAGACTTGTGAAAATTTGTGAATTAAAAGGAATTTTATATGATTCGATAATTCCCATAAATCAAAAGGGCAACAAACCAGCATTTTTATCAAATTGGCATCAAAAGAATTTAAATGAATAAATACAAATACAAATTTTGTTGTAGTTGTTGACAAAGGGTTTTAGATTGTATCTAATATTTCTGTTGACAAGATGTGAATATTTATAGATCTCTGTTATTTGTGTATTATCGAAATATATTTTTGCTATATTATCAATGCATTGATGGCTGAACGTATGCTATCTTTTATTTTGTCCCCTTTATAAAGCCTTTATGTCGTTTATTTGACTTAGCGCGGGGTAGACAATAATGAAATTAAATAATTAGAAAACTACAAAATTCAACAGTGACAAAAGTGCCTTATGGCTTCATAACTATCGATAGTCTGACTGAGAGCAAGCTTCTCTCTCTTGAGAAACAAAATTGCAATATATAAGCAAAAATTTGTGAATTTTTTACATTTAATCAATATTTTCAGAGAGACTACAAATTTGTATTAAACAAATATTTGAAATTTCTTACTCAACTATATAGATATTATGAAGACAGATACCTTCTCTTTCTGTATAGCAGAAATTAAAAAAAAAAAAAAATATATATATATATATATATATATATATATATATGTATATATATACATACAAAAAAAACACAGACATTAATATGCACATGGTTGACTGAACTTGAAGAGTTCTATTCAACTGCTGAGCTCACTTGCCAAAGTTTATAATGCTACTGTGGATCCAATATAATTCACATTTTGCAGACCGATCGACCCTCTGCATGACTTTAATTAAAAAATTAAAAACTATTAAGCAAATAAAAGCTGCGCATAATTGCACTTTGCATCGTCGCTGGCTTGCAAAATGTGCAAAAATTGGCGTATATTTTCAGCTGAGGCCAACATGCCGGGCAGGTTGACAATTAATCAGAGGACGAACAATTTAATTACAAGCGCGCATGTATATGCTAATTAAAAGCTTTAAGCAAAAAGTAAATAAAATTACCAGCAAGATTCTATAGTTGGCTCGCTGAATTGATATTGGCAATAAATCGACCCGAGCACTTTAAAAATCAATTTTAGTGAATATTTAAGCAAAGGCACTCGTAGAAAGTAAGGTTAAAGATGGATACACTCAAAAAAAAAAAAAAAAAAAAATATATATATATATATATATATATATATATATATATATATATAAATAAAAATAAAAAAATTTTAAAAAATATCCTTATATAATATTAAAAAATATAAATGTTTGTAAATAATATTTATTTTCCATACACTATAATGTATGTGCTCTGATCATTTGTTTATATAATGGTATTAAGGGATATATACTTTGTAGCACTAACTCTTTTATTTATAGTATTTATTTATAATATATTTACATATGTTTTTTCCTAAAGGTAAAAGTAGATTAAGTTACCATCAAAGCTAACAAAAAATTTTCTTCTCTCTTTCACTTTTTGACTTTTAACATTATTAAGCCAGTATCACCTTTGTGAACTTCTCAGACTGTTAGTTCTACCCATTTGGGTATAGGTTGAGTTAAGCAAAATGTTTGTTGCATACTTTCAGGTCTAGCGATTAGCGAAAGAGTCTTAATTCACTCCTAGGTATATAAGTATGAATGTTGGCGTTGTTCAAGAGAGAAGCCTCAGCTTTCTTGGTATAACTTAACAGAATTGATTTGAATGTCTACAGCACGAAATAAGCTATCTCGAGACAATAATTTCAGAAGTACAATTCGATTAGTATATCCGAATTTCTCCCCGAATTATAATAGAAGAACAATTAAAAAATGGAAAAATATCCATTGAAATTATTTTACAAGTAAGTATTTAAAAAGTTTACAGGTTTGCCAAGATGAGAATCAAGGACATTGAGCAAGAGCTCAGGGCGCCAAAAAATTGAGGAAAAAAAGCAAGCAATGGCAAAAACCCTATAAACAATATTCTCACCCAAAATGCTTACCAAGGGTTGCATAAATAGAGCTTCCCATAAAACTGCTAGAACCAGAAGAAGTCTCAAATACGAGATACTTCCCAGACCTCCTGAACCGAATCTCGACTTAAAATCTATCACACTCTCTCTCTCTCTCTTCCCACTAGCTGACAAACTAAAATTAATTAATTTCTGCTCAGTTTGAGTGGCCCAAAAAGGTAGCAGAAGACGGGTCTGTGAATATTTCATAGGCAACATTTTTTTATTGTTGGAAAATTGATAAAAAGTTGATGGACCCAGCCTAGCATGATAAAGCCGAAGCTTAGCGCAGCTTCACTGTGCCCCATGCCCACAGTCTTGCCCCAGTGTCGGCTGCATATTTGGACTGTGGTAAAGACAAGAACATCAATCGTATTGGCCCATTTGAGTGTGGGACGCTGTGGCCCGGAAAATACCCGACTCGGACTCTATTAATATATCACTTTTAATATTTACCCCGCAACGCTCCGCCAAGCCCTGCGATGGTCGCTCGACTCAGTCTAACGCCTGTCATATGCTGAAAAGGGTTTCAGATTAGCATTAGCATTCAGAGCTCTCAGTTCTCAGTACTCGGAGACGGTGCGGTTTTTTGGGGCGTGTATTTTAATTGTGTTGACTTTGTAAATGATCCATTCATAATGCTTCTTGAAGGCATCGTTTGTATTGCCATCCATTTTACTGCTGCTGCCTGTTTTTAATTGCCGCAGTTAAGCCGGTCAACATCAGCAGCAGCAGCAGCAGGAGCAGCAGCAGGAGCAGCGGCAGGAGCAGCGGCAGTAGCAGCAGTAGCAGGAGAAGCCAAACGAAAATCGATAATGAATTAATTTCCAGCATGAGGCAAATGGGCCAGACAAATTTATGACTGTGGGCAGCCTGCATATTTGCCTTGGCCACTGCCCCGGACAGCGGCTGCAGTAGTAGTTAACGTTTAACACATGACTATTGGCCATCGGACATCGGACATCGGACATCGGCTACAGTGTGCTGCTCGCACCTGAAAGGCCGCTAACCGGCCGACCGGACACCTTTCCTGTGGCCTCGGGCCAGTCTCGGGCCTTGCCACTGACTACGGCGGGGGCGGGGCTCAGTCAGTAATTTATGTAAAAACAATAATGAAAGTAATATCTATGAGAAGCGCACAAATATGAACGGCAAGTGGCCTAATGGGCTCTGGGCCTGGCATAAACATCGTGTTGCAATCAGTTAAGATGCGATCAGATTTTAGCAATAGGTGCTCGGATTAGGGGCGGATCAGGGCTTGACAAGTAAATAACAAGTGAATGCGCTAAGATACTCTAAGTCAAATGTCGGATACATTTGCTATATAGAACCAGACACAACATGAGAATATATATTTATATGTCTTAGATATTTGCACTTTGAGGCTCTGACTACTACTCATCTCATGCTTAGATAACCAAGTAAGGGCATTGATATGAATCGATATTAATCGATATGGCTTCACCCAGCCTGGGCTAGGCCCAAACCTGAAATGTTTAAAGTCAGTTTGAATACCAAAATTGAAGCCATATTACAATATAATCGAATTAAGCTAAAAGCAAACACCTTTCATTTGAGTTCGCTTTGACGCTTTGGCATTGTGCTGTGCAATAAATGCGGCTGGATTCATTCTCGGCTCGGCAATCTCGGCTGTCTCTCTGGCCCAACTCAAGAACTTTTGTTGAACTTTGATGAGGCAGATTTACCACTTATGAAGCAAGTTGCATGTGCTCAACAAACTTGAATATGCTTTAATATGTGTGCGTATGTGTGTGTGAGTGTGTGTGCGTATATGTGTGTGTAGACTTTCTTTAAAGTTTCAACTGTTTGAGTAGGCACAGCATACATGGAAGAGATTTTCCTCGAAGCACTCAAGGCTGAGACGTCTGAATCCGTACAATGGAGGCATATATCATTAAATAAGTCTATGTGGTGCACTAGGAGGTGTCTGAATGATTGAAAACTTGTTGGATTCTACATCGAAGACAACTTTGAAAATATTTGAGTATTCGAAATGATATATAATTAGATAGATAGATAGATGGATAGATGGATGGCTGATAGATGAAAAGATAAATAGACATATATAAAAATATATAGATAGACCGACAAATATATAGATTGATAGATGTATAAACAGATAGATAGATATAGATGTAGATGGATGGATCAATTTATTAAGAGATAGATAGATAGATAGATAGACAGATAGATAGATAGATAGATGCATAAATGGATAGATGTAAGGAGAGATAGATGGATAGATAGATAGATATATAGATATATAGATAGATGAATAGATGGATAACCATGTATATAGATGTATAGACTGATAGGTGAATGGCTGGATAGATTAATAGAAAGATGGATGATGGATGATGGGTAGGTGGATAGATAGGTAACCATACGGATAGACATACTTATAGACACATAGATAGATGGATTAAGAGATATATAGATAGATGGATAAATGATAGATAGATGGATAGATGGATGAGGAATAGGTGGATAAATGAATGGATTGCTACATGGATAGATGGATAAACATATCCATAGATCTAAAGATATACATATAGATAGACAGATAGGTGGATGGTTGGATAAATGAATAGATAATGGGAGGATAAGGAGGATATAGTTAAGTGGATAAACATCTAGATAGATATATAGACAGATAGATAAAATGGTCGATAGATAGATGGATATATAGTTAAATAGATAGACCGATATACAGTTAGATAACATTCCCTTACCTGAATATGACATAAGATAGTCACATTCGTATCAAATTTAAGTTAATTTAAGGCTCTCTTAAAACTGAATGCAATTTAATTCGGGTTTACGCTGCATTTGTGAATTTAAATAAACAGTTATTACGGGCTATTTTTAAACTTTAGCTGAAGTCATATTCAGGTGTGCCGATGCACTCCCTGGCTGGCTGGCTGGCTGATGAGCCATAGCTATCGCCCGGCGCATGTCACCTGCCAGCCCAATCAATTAGAGTCAATCAAAAGTTTTCAGCTCAACTATTTATTATGCATAAGTGGGTGATATGAGCTGCACGTGAATATTAAAGGGCCCCTCCAGCGCAACTGTAACTGGCACTAGCGACGCCAGTCGGCGAGTCTGTCAGCCAAGTTAGACGGATTAGTGGCCCATTCAATGGCAATTGAGACGCATTAAAAACTAATCGCAGCACATGTAGCAAAGCTCAAATGATTAGGCGTTCAATTTCGCATCTCTCGGCGTGCAATTAAAGTCGACTGCTGGGCAACTATATAATGGCATATTCACACACAGGCAGGCATGCCTTCGCATGTATGTGTGTGTGTGTGTGTGTGTGTGTGTGTGTATGTTGTTATAGTGCCATGCACTGGGTGGCATATTATTAGGCTTAGAAAGCTAGCTGGCCCCACGTATGGCTACGTGTTTGTACATGCATTTCACCTGTAATTATGCGCACGGCTGACATACATTTCATAGCACGCCACTCTCATGCATGCTAGTCCACAAACACAAACACACACACATGCAGATTTATACACATATATTTATAGCCTACTTAAAGTTACATGGCATAATTGTAAGCAGACTTTCGGATGTCGAGCGCCGACACGTTAAACACAGCGCTACACTGCACTGCTAAGGGTACATGCGGTGCCTGGGCATGCCAGCCGGGGCTTTGCTCTCAATTGGGGCCGCTGTTTGCAAGGCAATTTTTAAAATTGATTCCATGGAAATCGGGCCTAGAAGACAGCAATTACAACAATTATATTAGCTGGCCCAGTTTGGAAATTGCAGAGTGCAATTGCAAGTAAAACATGTGGAAACAGGGAGAGTAGAAAGTATAATCATTCATATGATCATGCAATATAAATTTAGAGAGATTAGGCAGTAATAGTGCAATCAAATGATTTAGTCTAATACAATATTATGCTTAAATGTAGTTCCCTTCCTCTGCTGATTGCAGAGCATTTGGCAGTCGTTCAGCAGCGTTTGGCGTTCAGCTCGTTTGCATGTACAGTTTCGCTTGACATGCAAATTTTATTGCTGCAAAATTTGCTGCTGCAAATTTTCTCTTCATTTTGCTGCTTTTTTTTTTTGCTTTGTGAAGAGGTAAATGTACAAAACATGAAAGCGAGTGAAAAGTCTACAAATACGTGTAGTAAATTAGAGCATCCGTGGCACGCGACTGCGCAACGTGATTTTGTTGTTGTGCCTAATTTGTGTTGCACTGCCCCATTGCAAAAATTAAAAACGAAAAACGAACGAGCTAGCCAGCCAGCCAGGCAGCCAAGCAGAGAGGCAACGAGTCAGCCATGCCAGAAGCCAAAGCTGGGCGGACAGCAAGCAGTTTGCCTCGAATAAATCGCTGGTAACGCTGGCTGCCGAAAGGAACTTAAAGTAGGTTACTTACGGCGCGCACAGCAAAACTCGCTTTGTGCATACTTAAGCCAAAAGACGACGGCGCCTTGAAGCTCTCGTGCTCTAATTGAGGCAGCAGCAGCAGCAGCAGCAGGAGCAGCAGCAGGAGCAGGAGTTGGAGTAAAAGCAGCAGCAGGAGCAGCACAAAGTTGCCGCATGTACGAATCGCTTGCTGCATAATGACAGGCGCGCCGGCATGCATATTTATGCCTTCCGACGCGACGCCCAAGCCGCACTCGTTGAGGCGCTGAAGGAGCCAAGTCAATGGGGGCGATTGCGTAAACGTCACGCTCTATTGGTGTGCCCAATGTTGCACATTGGCAGCCGTCAGAGAGCCCTGATCCTTTGGCCACACACACACACACACACACACACACACACACACACACACACACTGCTTCCACTTTAAGCTCACTTTAATTTTCGGCCATCAGGCAAACGCAAAAAGTCGGCAAATGCTGGCCCAAAGATAAGATATTTGGCTCGAGCTTAAGGCTCGGATTAAGCTGCAACTTTATGCTTTTACCTTTTTCAACTCGGCTTTTCTTGTGGCTTCTCTGTGCGAGCACAAGAAAACATTTTTAAGCTGACGCAAAAAATATCGGGATTTTTGACAAAGCCGACAAGCTGAGAAGACCCAGGTCGGACACTATTTGGTAACTGGTTTGAAGTGCTTAGAACTATTGACTCCTGCACCACATTTAATATAGCAAATGCTTTATTCGAACATTTTGCTCTTCTCATATACATACTATATATCTAATATGTGGTTAAGCTTTAAGCGTGAATTTAATCAGGACTATATAGCTTTATGATTGCGAACTAAAAACTATAAATAGTTAGATATATTTTGGCGTATGCATTTCTAAACCCATATTACCATTATCTATTTAGCTGTCTCTTTTAGGAGCAGGACCAGAATTATATATGTAGATCCTCTTATATCTCGTAAAGATCAATTATGTTTTTTAACCATCTACATATAAATTTTTCTTAGCTATAGTTATGATCATTTTACTACATTATACCCCGGAACAGTCGTACATTTTCAGAAGTATTTTTTAAATTCTACATCCGTATACTCAGGAATATTTCATTATTTCAATCATTATCTATTTAGTTATCCTCATAGAGGAGCAGGCCGAGAATTTTATGTGTAGGTCCTCCTATATCGTGTAATGATATATAATAACTTTAGCTATGCTGCATTATAACCCAGAGCTCTCGAACATTTTTATAAGAGTATAACTGTATATTCATATATTTATACATATTTTCTTTTAAATATTTTTTTATTTTTATTTTTATATATATCTTTATATTCATATATGTATGTATACATATTTTATTTAATTTTTATTATTATTAATATTATTTGTTGATGTTTTTGTAAATTGTTATATTGTTATTGTTATGAAATTTCTGTAGTGTGTACTGTAAATAATTGTGTCTTATATTCAACTTGTTAAGCTGCCAATTAGATAGTAAAAAGCCTGTTTAAATACAATTTAAAAAATAAAAAAATAAAAAAAATATTATTATTTTTTATTTATTTATTTGTTTATTTTTTATAATTTTATATTGTATATATCTGTATATTCATATAATTATACATATTTCATTTCATTTTATTTTTCTTTTGAATACAATTTGTTTTAAGTTTTAATGATTTTTATTTATACATACATTAGATTCACTCGACTTGGAGCTAAATTAAATTTCATTGCGAGCATTTTTCGGATCTCCGTCTCTGCAGCACATCTTTCTCTCTCTCTCTCTCTCTCTCTCTCTCTCTCTCTCTCTGTCTCACCCTCTCGGCAATAAAACCTGTATAGACAATGCACTTTAATCACACTTCAAACACACACACGCACACACACCATAACACACATACGCTAATACACTCAAAGTCTCTGTGAAATGTTTGTGGAATATACGACTAAAAGCTACGTGAACTTTGTACTACATTGTTTGAGTATAATATTCAGAATATCAGATATTTAATTTGATTAAACTTTGGATAATCTGCATATCAATTATAGGATCTATATGAGGCTCTTTCACCATTAACTTTTGCTCCTAAAATTGCTCATAATTGCACTACTATTTGTACGACCGCAACTGTATATACGCTTCTCCTGTCAGCTGCATACGTTCCCAGTAAGCCCCCATTATACCCTAAATTCCCATTTGCAATGGCTTCAGCGAACAAAAAAAGTATATAACGTTGTTTAGTGTTGTAAGCTTTTAGGCAGCAGGCAGCAGGCACCTGGCAGGAGGCAGCAGGCACCTGGCAGCAGGTTGTACAAAGTCACGTGTTGGGCATCTAGCCCGCGTCAAAGGTGTGCAGCAGTGCACTTTTAGGGTGCCACCAAATGGCAGGTGTGGCCAAAGCTAGCTGGAAAAAAAAACAACTTTCAAAAAGCCAAAACAACAACAACAACAGCAACAACATCAACAACAACCACTACAGCAACAGCAACGGCAAGTGCAGAAACAACAAAGCGCGTTATACGCTGCAGGGGCGCCAGGCAACGATAAATGAATTGAAATCGATGTGAAAAAAAACTCAATGTACTACTGGCTAAATTGCATCGCAGTCCAAAGCAAAGGCCAGGCGCTTTGCGAGGCGTGGCAGCAATAAAAAAATTATAGCGCAAAAAAGACGCTAGGCGGGTGGTGATAGAGGTGTGGCACATGCCTTCATATGGCCAAAATGTGAAAATTTCAAATGAAACAAACTCTAGCTGCACACACACACACACACACACACACCCACACACACACACACATACGTGCACACACAACAGCTGCATACAAATGCACACAAAACGCGAACTTAAAAGGCAAAACAAAAAATTAATTTAAATTTTTATGATGCCATAAAAATAATGCATGGCATTTCGCCGCAACAACAAAAAGAACAACTCGAGGCGGAAGTGCCTGACTCGCAGTTACCCTAAGCTTGTATGCATTATATACAAGCACACATATATTCATGCATACATACATATATGTATATGCTTCAGCATTCTTTTAACATTCTTCTTGGTTAAAGATATTTTAATTTTGCTTCAAGATTTGAGTGCGTTCAAGCAGCTTGCGGCCCAAGCACAGTGGGCAAAATGGGTAGAAAATTGAACATAAATGAATTTCTGCTCCTTGCTGAGAAGAAAGCCTGGATAAAGCAAGAGCTATAGAAGAAGACAAAAAATATAAAATATAGATTTTTTTTTTTAAATATTATTTGAAAATAGAATAATGTAATTTCCAAATATCTTTTGCTTTATTTAGCGAATTTCGTTAACTTATTATTAAAATGACTTCTATTCATCCATTGAACTTGTATTAAAAATCGTAAATACAAATTGAGTTTGTATTAAAATTGTATGAAAGTTGTATCAAATGTAGTAGCTAGAGATGAAAGTCTCATCCCAACTAGCTTGACTAGGCGACTAAGTACTGCAGCTCAAAGCTCCCGCATGTGTACTGGAAGAAGACTTGGACTTAGATCATGTCTTGACCTAAGTAACTTAATTGTTTCAATAATGATTCTAAAAGCTTAACTCGTATTTACTAAGCCCTCAAATATATATATTCACCAAGATATACATACTACATTGGCAAGTTTTTAATTTTTTGTTCTGATTAAGTTGACCAAAAGTTTTAAATTAATATAATAATTTTTTTAAATTATATTAAGTCTACTATATTGATATATACCTCATCGGATATACTATTAAAGTTTTTATAATTCAGTTTGAATTCAATTGATTCTCATTTCTATAACTCTAGAAATATGCTCAAGAAATTTTGCTTTCATATCGATCATAATCTGCTGAATAGAAATGCAAATTATGATGAATTATTGATATAACTAAGCTGATCTAAAATTATGTCTATAGAAGTATCTCGCTCTTGTACCTGTCAGGAAAATATAAACCCACAGAGAACTAAATCTATGAAGAGCAACTCAACCCTTGATCCTGATAAATCAGTCAAGCCAGCAGAGATTGATCTCATATAAAGTCTATAGTATGTAGTAGATTTGTCTCTTGTATAATGAGAGTATGATATGAAGATTCTCTCTGCTAGGTACTTTAGGTACAATTATCCGATCCTGATCAATCTCTTAAGCCAGCAAAGAGACTGAAACGAAAAGGAAATACAATGAGATTGATCTCATATAAAGTCTATAGTATGTAGTAGATCTGACCCTTGTATAATGAGAGTAGGATATGAAGATTATCTCTTCTAGGTACTTTAGGTACACTTATCCGATTACCTGTTCAGCTGTTACATGCCTCTCCACTGAAACCAATATACCCTACAATGGGCTGGACTCTCTGGGTATGAAGACGACGCCACGTTGGCCAATTAGCAGCAGCCTGCGCCACGCTAGCTCGAGTGCAAATATGAGAGAATATTTATTTGGCCCAGCTGGATGGCAGCAGCAACTCCTAGCCAGTGCCAGCTATTAGCAGAGAGCCAGCAAGAAATATGCGCCACACAAAGATGTCCGACTGTCGTCGTAAAGAAAATATCTCGTGGACAACGGATTATTAATGACAGTGCGCTGGAAGCGCACCCAGTTCTCCAGTTGATAATCAATAATGGCAGAGCTGAGCCGGCGTTGCACTTGACTTTGCCAAGTGTCTCTGCAGTTTATCATAGTCTTATTTAGATTCGCCGAAGTACTTAAGTCCGATTGCATAAGAAATCCAGCTGAACACAAAAAATAACACAGAAAGCGGCGAGATTCATATCAAAGTTGTGACGCCTACTCGAAAATGCTAATGCTAACACCTCCCAATGCTGATTTCGATACTCAGTTGTTGCGGTTCTCTGCGTCTTTTTAGTTTCATTGTTGTTGTTGTTGCTGTTGTTGTTTTGTTTGACGCGTTGTTTTCTTTTTCTCGTTTCGTTTCGTTCTTTTCGTTCGCTTTTGCTGGCAGCAACTACTTTTTGCCCGTAAATGACTCATTTGTATTCATGGTTACGCCCCAGCGCTTTTGTCGTTCGCCGCAAAGGAACGAGCCCCGCCCACCCACCGGCTCACCCACTAGCTCAAGATGGAGGCGGAGTGGTGGGCTCTGTGGCTTAACGCTTACATATATGAGGCAAATGAGCTGTCAAATTTGCTGCCGGCCATTTGCGGGGCAGGTTAGGTACAGATATTAAGTATACGCCGGATCTGCCGGCTCCAAGCCAGTCGCGACACGTGTGACACGTGTGCTACAAAATCAACTCAAATCCTTAAGCTATGTCAATGCAATGCATGTACAAAATTAGGGACTTACGGATAGAAAATACAAAATTCTCTAATATTTATTTGGCCTATTCTTACGATGGTATATATAATATATGAAAGTCTGATAAGAAAAAAACTCGTGAATGATCGTTTAGTTTTGTACAGTATTTTATTATATAAGAAAACATTAGTAAATATTTTTATTTTTTATAATATATGGACTTGGGCAGATATTGAAAACTCTCTAATATTTCTTGGCCTATTCAAATACTTTACAAGAAATATAATATATGAAAGTATGATAACAAAAAAAAAAAAGTCTCGAATAATCGTTTGATTTTTACAATATTTTTTTATAATACTATATTATTTATAATTGATAGACTTTGATAGCAAATAAAAATACTCTAATATTTCTTGCATTATTTAAGTACTTTACGGGATATTATTATTTATTAGACTCTAATCGGATAGGAAAAAATCTTCAATAATCGTCGTTTACAGTATTTTATTAAATGATAAAATATTTTGTACTTTCTTTTATTTTTTATTTATAAATTTATTTATTTACTTTATTATTATTATTATGTTTTTTTTTTTTTTTTTTTTTTTTTTTTAAATTTATGGACTTGGATAGAAACTACAAATTATCTCATATTCCTTGGGCTATTCAAATACTTTGCAGCATACATAACATATGAAACTCTGACCAGAAAAATCTAATATTTTTTAAATTGTAAAATTAATTAATTAATTGTAATTTGTAATTATCATAAATAATAATAAGAAATTCTGATAAGACAAAAATCTCGCGTCTTCAATGAATTTTTTATTATCAATAATACATCCTCAAGCTACGAATAATATTTATATATAATATATAATCCTTGGAGTCTGTACAAAATCAATAAATAATTATATACTCCACATATATTAAGTATTGGCAGCAGGAATTCGTGAATAATGCGCAAATCTTGTGTTACCAAGGCCAACAGGTCGAGCATCGAATGAAAGCCAAGTCAACGCACAGACTTGGCTAAATAAATTCCAAAGTATAAATCGAAATAGAAATGGAGCTAAAAAGCAACGACTCTTGTTGCTTTTGTTGTTGCTGCACTTGCTGGAATTTTATAAGCCAACAATTTGTGATCAATTTTGACGCTGCTTTTGGCCATTTTTCATTGGTGAGTGGTAGCAATTTGTAGTCAGCCAATGTTGAAGCAGCTGCTGTTGCTGCTGCTGCTGCTGCTGCTGCTGCTGCTGCTGCTGCTGCAGCTTGTTGCTTGATGCTTTGCTTTTGGCTAACCATTAAATTGAAAGTCAGCCAGCAGCAGATTGCAGCCCTATTGGACACACAGCAGCAATTGCCAGAGATAGGGCACAAAATATTTATAGTTTTGAGTGCGTCGGATGAGTAAGCAAACAAGCAAGCAAAGAGTTTGCACTTTTGTTTTGGCTATCCGATCTCAGCGCTTTTGACGGCGATGGCGAAACTCGCAATTGGCCATTAATCTTTGTTTAAAGCATGACTCACTCGGCTATTTGAATGGGCGTGCAGCTGGCAGCTCAGCGGGGCAATTAAAATTGAACTTGAGAGCGGCACGCAAAACTGAGCCAATTAAGTTCATTTGAGCAGAAACTCCATAGACTACCCGGTGCGGTCGTCGCACATGTGCCATAGGCGAGCTACTCACCTTTCACTGTTCGCCGTGTGTTCGTTTAGCCAATTTTGTGTTACCACAATTTTTGTGTATTTCTCTTTCTTTTTTTTTTTTTTTTTTTTTTTTTTTGGCATTTTGTATTTATGTCCTTTTCGGCTAATTGTTGCGACTGCCGGCATGTGAAATATTAATGCTTATGACGCGCCAAAAGTTACGTCTCTCTCGGCCAGCCACTCGCACTTACACACAATACATATAATACATACATACACACATACAATACATACGTGCCAGTCATGCCCAGCTCTAGCAAAGCCGCACTAAGCGCGGCCCCTAGACAAGCACAAAGCAGAGAATGGCCAAGCAGCCGGACAGCCGGACAGCTCGATGGCCTGATATCAATATGGACATACACGTAACAAAATCTTGACCCTAATTGTGGTGTCACTTAGTGAAAAGGACAGCTTTAGTATCAGCTGCTATTGTGCGCCCCAAAAAGTATGCTATAGCATTTTTTGGCAAGTGGGAATACACAGATAATTATATTTATTTATTTATTATTAAATACACTATATTTATTTGTAATTGTTATTTAAAGTATGTACTATTAGACACAGTTTAGTAGGAACTTAATTTAAGTTCATTTTAATAAAATATATTTTTAAATGCTAGCAAATAAATAAAGAAGAAATGCGTAGAGAAAGTTGAATTACCGGCAGAGTTAAAGGAGATGAATAAACTCTTAGCCAATAACTTAGCAGTTCATTGTTATAGATATTTGTAAAGGCCAGGAAAACAATGAAGAGAGGCTTAGAGGAAGAAGTATTACAAGCCAAGTTAGAGAGAAGACACATACATCTCTCAGACCGAGAGGATCATGAAGATATGAATTCAGTTTGGTATTACATTTTATTCTTCTGAATTTAAATATTTATGCCCCGACTCGTACATACTGTCAACCCATAAATCTAGTGTACCCATGGACTTGTATCTGTATGATCATGTCTGAACAGGCATATTTAATAGATTTCAGTCATAGCTCGCAAGTAACTGTTAACGCTCTGCCTTAGAGATAAATGAAAAACCAGCTTAAATACTCGTTCTCGCTTTAAGCAAGATCATTCGCAAGACAATCATATTTTTTAACGCTAGTAACGTTACGTTCTTCAAATTGCGTCGTTTTGCGAGTCATGCGATTAGCGCTCGCAGAATAAGAAAAGAAAGTGAGGGTTAACTGAAAACGTTTTCACTTTTACATACACATTCACCCACTCACACTCACGTACGCTGTTGATGTGCTTAGCGAGCGCAATTCTCGCATACATACACGAATGACCTTTTGCTGCATTGAGCTCCGCAAAAAAAGTCTTGGAGTAACGAGAACGGAAGCCCAGAAAGAATGAAAGGCTTGCCTCTGAGCATGATCGATCTCCTTGAAGATCAGTTGCAAAATCTTTGCACTCAGATTTTGTTCTCAAACTGTGAGTGAAAAGACTTTGAGAAACACATACCGAATGCTCGCCAGTTCTGATTTCAGCTTAAGCTCAGTTTCAATAGGCCTTGAGAATGAAGGTGTTTGAGTTGTAAGTCATCAAATTCTTCTATAGGCCGCAACAAATCTTATACCAACCAAGCCGATCTAGGTCAGTCCCTCAGGCTATTCTAATACTTATAGAAAAACACTTATTAAAACTAAAATATTTTGATTATTTGGCATATTTAAAATAGAATTCAATTTGATTTTAGCAATTTAAGAATAAATGTCATATCATTAAATATTATACCTCTATATTCATAGACATGATAAATTCCATACATTTCATTCACATTTGGGCATGCAAAAATGATATCAAACATATTTGCGCTGCTCAATAAGGGCAATTTATCTGATTCGCTTGCTATTTGCTATATAGACATTATATTTGCAAATGTGCACAAAAGTTGCTCAAATGCTGCGCGACTCTCTCTCTGTGTGTGTGTTCCATTATTAAAAACCCAAGCCACAAAATGAAATTGAACTAATTAACTGCATGAATTTGACATATTTCGTGTGATGTGTGCAGAAATGGCAATAGTCAAATTTTGACTGTTTTCTGTTTTTGCCTTTTCGTTGCTAGTCATGTGAATCTCTGTGTGTGTGAGTACGTCTCTGTGTGTTTGTGTGTGTGTAGCAAAGGCAGCTGGGCTCAATACAATTAAGCGAAATGTTGGGCTGTCGGAACAGAAAGTTGCTTGTACGTGGCTGTTGCTTTTGTCTTGTATTTCACTTGGCTTCTATTTTTTCTCTCTCTCGCACTCTCTCCCACTCCCTCACTCTCTGGTTGTAGTTTTTGTCGCCAGTGCAGGGAGCTGGAACGCATTGCAAAGTGTAATTCATAGAAGTGGCTTCGGCGCCAGCAACAACAGCGCAGTTGAGATTGGAAACAAAACTAATTATCGTTATGGCAGCTCTTGTTCTCTGTTCTCATATTCTGTGTGTGTGCGTGCGTGAGTGTGGCTATGTGTGTGTATTCTCCTGTTGATGTTGAAACGGTATATTGCTATGTATGTGTATGCGCAGTGGCACAGACATCGTCTCATATTTATAATTACTGTTTGCACACTTAACGAAGACGCTAAGGAGGTAGAACGACTGTTGCTTGCCCAGGTTAACCAGCGCCTGCCTCGAACGAATAGCAAAAACAAAAAAAAAAAGGAGAAGAGAAGCAGAAGAAGAGAGAGAAAAAAATATAATGTTTAAAACTTCATTTTGAAAATTACGCTCATTAATCATAAAAAAAAATATAAAAAAAACAAGGACATTGCGCCGACGATGATGGCTCAAGCCAAGTATTGCAACACAAACAACGCAAAATTATAGATGTGTGTATATACACCCTAGGTAAATATATATTCTCACATACTTATTTGTATACGAAATTCGTGTGGCGTGCTTTGCAACATTTTGTTAGACTCGACACGCGAAACATCAACAAGAAATTGTCAAAGTGAAAACACGCTTCACATTGGATTTGTAGGTGCCGCCGGTGGGCCTAAGACTCTCGATAAGCCCTGAAAATGCTGAATTTATAATGGCAGCTCCCCGAACTAGAACAGAAAAATGCCCCAAGGCTCTGCCAGCCATTCTTATTATACCCTGAGCCCAGTGAAAATGGGAAATCAGGGTATAATGGTTTTGTGAAAGAGTATGTAACGGGCAGAAGGAATCATCGCAGACCCCATAAAGTATATATATATATTCTTGATCAGGACGACGAGCTGAGTCGATATAGCCCTGTCCGTCTGTCCGTCCGTCCGTCTGTCCATATGAGTGCGTACATCTCAGAAGATATAAGAGCTAGAGAGCTAAAATTTGGCATGCATACTCTTTTATACTATAGGCAGTACAAGTTTACCTTATTTTATCGATAGCTAATCCGATAACTTCTTTATCGAGAATAATCGAAAAATTGATTTTGTTTTTTCAGCCTAATTTGAACACTTTTAGACCTAGAGACTTCAGATTTACTGTGTATATACAGTTGATCGATACGAAGATTTTGTAATTTACAGATTTTAACCACATGATCACGCTTTGAAAGTTTCATAGAGATAATGCACATACAAAAGAAACTATTCAAAAATTAAATTCTCATAATATTGCCCACACTGCAGCGCAGTCGCTGCTTACTGCGCAGTTAGCAGAGCGCGTGATTACACGCACGTGTAGGTGCGTGTTTATGCATGTGTGCATAAAAGAAGTGCACAATGAGTAGAGTATCAGCTTGGAGGGTTCAGGGTATCTCCTAGTCGAGCAGTCTCGACTGGATCCTTCTTACTTGTTATTTATGTAACAGATTCGATAATAAGTGTGGGGCCACTAAGATACGCCTAGAGAAATGCCTAAATCATTGTAGCAAAAACAACAACAACTCAAGCTCATTGATCCACGTGCGCAGATATAAACTGGAACGAGTGCCCGACTAGCAGATACCCTCACTGACTAAGACATATACAGTTTTGGCTGTCATAAGTTCATTATTCAATTTCAAAATTAAATTCGATTTAATTATAAAAGGAATTAGAAAAGAAATATACCCTAGATTCCCTGACATTAAATGCATCTCCTTGTATCCTAAACTTAAATACTAATTCTAGTCTTTAGTTTAAAGCTTTACCTAATCTCTGTGTAAAAATAAATTTTTAGCTTTTTATGATTTTTTGAAAATTATCAAGGGAAAATTTCAAATAAAGCTCAATAAAAGAAAATAAAATATCAATAATCTTTTATAAGGCAAATATGCCCTGGGGCTCTGTCACTCATTACTTTTACTTATTTTAAGAAGTTCGTCTGACTAGTGGATACCCTCACTGACCAAGGTCTAAGCTGTATGCCAGCATTCTAAGTGTGTTACATAGGCCTAATACTTTCTATTCTAAGTTACAGTTGAATGTGCCTGACTGGCAGATATCCTCACCGACATAGGCTTAACACACTCTATTTTTAAGTCACCTATCCATAAGCCTGACTAGAGGATTCTCTCGCCAACATAGGCGTATCACATTCCATTTGAAAGTCACTTTTTTGTGCCTAACTAGAAGATACCCTCACCGACATAGGCGTATCACATTCCATTTGAAAGTGATCTTTGGATATGACTGACTTGCAGATACCCTCACTAGCTTACAGCTTAGCCATTAGCTGGTTTAACTTTCAATGCGATTCCATTTCATGCCACACAACATTCTCTTCCTTTCGAACTCTAAAATGCCTGACTAAGAGGTACCTTCACTAGTTAATGCCTCAGCTCTTTTAATTTTCAGTGCAAGTCCTTCAGTCCATTCTGAGCTCCCACTGCAGATCATTCAACGTGGGGCATTGACATGGTCCAGCTCTTGTCACAGACAGTTGGCAAATGTCATTTACATGCCCTTGAATTTCACTATGGGGGCTACGTTATTATTATTCAGTTGTCACGTCAACCCGAGCCACACTCACTGCCAGCTAAATGTAAATTAATAATCAATATGGTAAAACGGCAAAATATGAAGTAAAATATTGCGATGACAACAACAACAACAACAGCAACAACAACGACAACGACAACGACAACAATGACAATGACAGCAACATCAACAGCGACAGCTCCACAATTCCAGTTGCAATTTCCTGGACGACAGGTGGCGCCACAAAGCGCATCAGACGGTATACTGGATCAATCGGATGAATTGAAGGGGCTTAGCGTTGATTTGCTTTGCTCGAAGCGCGTGGCCCGGCCGCCATTGCAGCGCTCGCTCATAACTCATACGCACCATGTGTCAATGTGTGTGTGTGTCTGTGTGTGTTGTAGTGTGGGGTCTGTGTATGATGGCCTGTCGCTGCATGAGAGATTAATATTTAATTAAATCGATTTGGTCTCAGTTGCTGCTGGCTGCTGCTGCTGCTGCTGGCTGCTGCTGCTGCTGGCTGCTGCTGCTGGCTGCTGCTGCTGCTGCTGGCTGCTGCTGCTGGCTGCTGCTGCCACCCTGTTGACAACAGCTTGTAAAATACCAAAGCGTTGACAGCCAAGTGATTTATTTATGTTTGCGGTTTCAGCTGGCGCTTCAGCGCTGCTCCATGGCCATGGCTGGCTGTCGCTCTGTCTATCTGTCTGTCTGTATAGGTGGTGCGTCTGCCAGCTGTCTAACGCCAGCTCTCCAACGTATTAATTATGCGCGGCACAAACGAAGCTCTTCTTAAATTCTTAAAGCCCAATCGAAGCAACAGTAAAACCCAAATAAAATACACAACAAACTCACACACACACACGCACACACACTCAAAGAACCAGTCACATCAAAGGCTGCGCCAGACTGTTGCTGCTGCTCCTGCTGCTCCTGCTCCTGCTGCTAATGCTGCTCCAGCTGCTTCTGCCACTCCTACTGCTGTGCTAATCTAAGCGAGGCGCTGCTTCTTCTACCTGGGGCAGCGCAAACGCCTTGGCATGCCAAAGCAAATGACATTGACAGCGACATAGGCGTGTGCAGACACGCCCATTAAAGATAAGTTTTAGCCAGAGTCGAGCTGGGCTATAACAACACATGTCCTTTAAGCACCCTGGCTGGGGTAGGGTATGCTTAGCTGTTAGGCAATGCAAAGCAAACAGAATAAAGTCAACTTTAGCAAGAAGAAGAGGAAGACGACTGAGCGGACACTTTAGCAGCAGTTGTATCCTGAATATTTGAGTACGCTTTATAGGGTAGCGCATCAAGGGTAGCAAAAAGTCGTCCAGTCTCAGCTAATGTCCTGCGACTTGTTGGTAATTGACGTGCAAGGCGCTGCATTTGGATACCAGCAACAGCAGCGAACAGCGAACAGCGAAGCACTGTTGGTAGCTGTCAGAGCATGTAGCGCATTGTGGGCCTCAACTGTGCGCCGTGTGTTGCAGCTGAAGCTATTAGGTCGCTTTCAGTTCTGTGTAACGAGTCGCAACATGCGCCAGTTGCACTCCATGCATAGATAAGCAAAAGATATGCAAATGAACGTAAAACTTCCTTTGAACAACGTTTCCAGCACAAGAGGAATGCAAAGCAGAAAATCGCAATGGGCCTGGGCCACCAACCACACGGGGCTTTTTTTTTTTTTAAGCGAACTGTGATTGATCGATAGTCAAACTAGGAGAAATTAAAGGTAATTGCATTAATGCTATTTATAATGGGAATGAGAGGCTCGAAGGTTGAGCGCAAGGGAAAGGAACAACTTTTAAATAAATAAAATAAGAATACCAAATATACAATTTAAAGAAATTTATTAATACATATTTAACATTTCAGCTGACTGCCTTCAAAGTTGTTTCGTTACACTTGAGATTCAACTTGAGCTGCAGTAAAACTTTTGAGTAATGCAAAGTTATGAAAGGAAAGTGAAATAGAGGACATGTGCAAAAAGACGAAGCAATTCCAACTGCATAGGGTTGTCTTCTAGTGTTGTGAAGCTGTAAAAAGCAATTCCCTAGTGTTGTAAAATGCATGCAACTGTAAAGGGTAATCTTCTAGTGTTGTGAAATTCTTGCAACTGTGATGTGAAATGCTTGCAACTGAAAAGGGTAATCTTCTAGTGTTGTGAAGTTCTTGCAACTGTAAAGGGTAATCTTCTAGTGTTGTGAAATGCATGCAACAACATAGGGTAAACTCCGAGTGCTTTACAATTCATACACCTGCTTAAAGTAGTTTTCTAGTGTTGTGAAACTCATGCAACTGTAAAGAATATTCCTCTAGTGTTGTGAAATGCATGCAGGGTAGTGTCCTAGTGCTTTGCAGGCCACTTTGAAGGCCACTGCCCATGGGTTGCTTCTATTGTTTTAAAACTCATGCAAGGCACAAGGTTTGACAGCCAGAGATTCGCTTTGATCGAGTGTGAAAGGCACCAAACCTATAACTAGCACAGAGACGGTGCTAAAGAAAAGAAGTTTGGCCAGCATGCAAAATGAGGCGAAAAGAGAGCAGAGCTAGATTGAATAATAATATGATATATGCATACATTTGATATATTTAAATTTACAAGCCCATCAGTTCGGTGTGATCTGCCAAACTGTACGCACGTGTGAGCGCTCCGCGATAGCGAAATTCTTATCTTTCACTTTCGACTTAAAACAAAAACAAAATTAAGAGAACAGTTAGTCTGGCTGGCGCCGCTATGTCGCCAACACAGAGCAGAAAAGTTCCAAAAACGGACACTGGTCAACGGCAGAGCAACAACAACTATTATCAACCGTTACAAGCGCTGGATGACGAAACTGATAACGACAACTGTGAGGAAGTAATTGTCAACAAAACCAAAACTCACATTCCTCCTATTACGGTACTTAAAACTACTGCTGAACAACTGCATGGTATTTGCAAATTACTAAATGTCAAAGACTACTCAATTAGAAAAATTTCTATTGGAGTTAAATTACACTGCGAAGAAGAGGTGGATTTTGCCAATGTCTGCACCCACCTGCAAAACTCTAAAAATGAGTTTTTCTCCTTTGCAAAAAAACACAATAAACCATACAAAGCGGTGCTTACGGGACTTGATGACACTCCGGCTGATGTGGTTAGGAACAAGCTTACACAAATGGGACTTCAATGTACAGATGTCAAGTTTATTCAAAGGAAACGAGCCAACAATAGTAATTTCTCGCTGTATGTAGTTTACTTTGTCAACAAATCAACAAGTCTAAACGAGCTGAAGAAAAACTACTCTGTCATTGACCATATCAGAGTCAAATGGGACTACCAAAGACGCAGACCAAACACCGTGACTCAGTGCTATAACTGCCAGATGTTTGGGCACGGATCTTCCTATTGTAGTGTAAAACCATACTGTATGAATTGCGCAGGAAACCATAAAACTATTGAGTGTTCAGAAAAGTTACCTGTTAAGTGTGCAAATTGTCACGGCTCTCATAAGTCTAATTCAGTGGAGTGCCCAGGCAGAATAAATTATATAAAGTCAAGGGATAGGGGCGTCACCAAAGCACGGGTAGTCAGAACACCATTACAGTCTCCACAGTTAAACTGCGTAAAAACCTTCCCAACTCTTAATGGACAGATATCTGAACCATTAAAGACAACCTGGGCCAGGCAACCAGAGTTAAGCAGTGATCTCTTTTCGCTAGACGAGCTAAAAAGTCTTACTTTTGAGCTCATTAGTAATCTCAGAAATTGTAAATCCAAGACTGATCAGTTTGAGGTAATAACCTCACTTGCCTTCAAATTTCTTTCTTAATGTTAGACAAAGTAAAGATCATTGCGTGGAATGCCAGGGGCATTCAAAACAAAAAAAGAAGAATTTTGTCACTTCCTGTTCAACAACGACATTGACATCTGCCTTGTATCTGAAACCTGGTTAAAAAATAGTATTTTCCTCAAGATTCGTAATTATAGCTGTTACAGAAACGACCGTACGACTAGTAGAGGAGGAGGGGTAGCAATCTTTATTAAAAAAATATCCGCCACTCTTTGCTACCTCTCCCAAATACTAAAATTATTGAAACAATTGGCGTAAAAATCTTCATTAGTGATGGCACTGAGACGTCCATTTACTCATACTATTTCCCAGGGGGCCGCGAAAATTCCTCGAAAAACAGCTTTTTCAGGCCGATTTACATAAGTTGTGTAGTGCAAATGGAACATTTATTCTGGGAGGGGATTTTAATTGCAGACATCAGTCGTGGGGATGCTCTAGAGCGAACTCGTGGGGTAATCTACTCAAATCTAAGGTAGACTGCAGGAACTTTTATCTAATGCATCCCTCTGAACATACATATTACCCTGCAGGAAGTCACGGGCAACCCTCAACTTTAGATTTTTTCCTTACTAATCGTCCTGGTTATCTAGCTAGCCCACGTGTGCTACACACATTAAACTCTGATCACCTTCCAGTGCTGCTTGAGGTATCTGTCAATTCTGCCATTACCGCAAACTACTTTTACTTCGATGTGAAAAGAGCAAACTGGGTAAGATTCGCCCGTTTTGTCAAAAATTCGCTTCCACCCCTAAACTCCAACTTAATGTGCCGCACAGAAGATGTTGATGATATGATTAATGTTTTTAGTGATGTCCTTCGCGAAGCCAAAGATATTAGCATCCCAAAAAAACAAATCAAATTTTCTCCAAAACCACTGCCGCAAAACATTCTCAACCTTATAAAGAGTAGGAACATACGACGGCGCACCTGGCTGAGATATCGTCACCAGTCCGATCTCATCCTTTTAAAATGGTTAAATAAACTAATCACCAAAGCGATACTAGAATTTAGAAATAAATCCTGGAATATCACTCTTGCAGCCTTAGATAAAGGTTCTTCCCCCTTTTGGAAACTCTCCAAAATTGTTAGAAAGAAACACTTAAATATCCCAACATTAGTCAATAATAACATCAGTCACACGACAGAAGAAGAAAAGGCTGAGGCGTTAGCTCAATCCTTTCGACTAAATCATATCGTAGCTGCTGGGCTCGGTGATCCGCTAACTAAAGCCGCTGTCGATGCCTCAATCCTCTCAGTCGCGCAATTATCTATAGAGCCGCTGAATGATTACTTTGTTAGCTCCAGCGTCATAAAAGGTATACTGAAAAAGCTGAAGAAGAAGAAATCTCCAGGTATTGACAAAATTGACAATATATGCTTAAAAACCCTACCTACGAAGGGAATAAAGTTTATTACTTACATAGTCAATAAATGCCTAGAGTTATGCTATTTCCCTTCTGTCTGGAAATGTGCTAAAGTTGTTCCTATTCCAAAACAAAATAAGCCTGTCGAGTTGCTCTCGTCATACAGACCTATTAGTCTTTTTGTCGGCAGTCAGCAAAATACTAGAGAAGGTTATCCAAGATAAATTAACTCATTTTGTTGAATCCAATAATATCCTTCCAAGTCACCAGTTTGGATTCAGAAGCGAACACAATACTGTTCAGCCCCTTTATAGAATTAAAAAAATCATTAAAGATAATTTTTCTAGTTCTATGTCAACGGGAATGGTATTGCTAGATATCAAAGCCGCATTTGATTCAGTGTGGCATGACGGCCTAATACACAAAATGCTACATCTTAATTTCCCACCTGCGGCCATAAAGATAATCCAAAGTTATCTAAAAAACAGATCTTTTATTGTATATTTAGGTAATGCTTCATCCACAGCAGTTAACATCTCAGCAGGCTGTCCCCAAGGCTCATGCCTATCCCCTATTCTATATAATATATATACCTCTGATCTCCCAATATTACCTCATTGCACTACCTCGGTCTTTGCGGACGATACAGCAATTCTTTGTGGTGGAATTCTTTCTGCAGATATAGTTCGAAACCTCCAAACAGCATATGACTCTTTAGGTACATATTTCTCTCAATGGAAAATTTTAGTCTGCCCAGAAAAGACCAAGGCTATATTCTTCACAAAAAAACGAAAGGACATCTACGTGCCAATAACACACATCAGATTGGGCTCGGAATATATAAAGTGGGATCCAAATGTCAGGTACTTGGGTATTACACTGGACAGAAGACTTACATTCAAGGACCATATAACCAATACAAACAAAAAGCTCAAACATATTCTTCGTACGTTATATCCCTTTATAAATAGAAACTCGAGGCTAAGCATAGAAAACAAAATGTTCTTGTATAGGTCAATTTTCCAATCAGTTACTTTTTACGGTGCACCTGTCTGGTCAGATATAGCCAAATGTCACATAAGTCAATTGCAAATCGCACAAAATAAAATCTTGAAGCTTATTTTGAATCTTCCTTGGCATCATTCCACGTTAGATCTACACTGTCGAGCCAATGTTGAATTGGTAGATATTAGATTATCGCGACTATCGCAAAATTTCATAGCCAAGTGTCATGAATCAACATATTCACATATAAATGAACTGGCATAGCCATTTAATTTTAAGTATTATTTAGTGTTTAAGTTAGTTTGTAATAAATAATCTCGGGGTTTTCTATTTCTTTGATTTTTCCCCCAAATAATTAAGTCATATTATATACCATGTCATATCTCTAAGTAAATATCTAAGCAGAAAAGGCCTAGTTCCTAGTCTAAACTCTTTAATTATTGTAAGATACCATTCACAAAAAACTGTAATTACAACAAAGAGTGAAATAAATTGAAATTGAAATTGAAATTGAAAATTGAAATTTACAAGCCAACCAAATGTAATTGACTTGATTCAAAGATCGTGCAACTTCAGATCAATAGATTTTCGTCCGACCCATAAATGCACAGTGTAAGTCCTTGGTGTAGTTGGCCCATTACTGAAAGCAGTTACATGTGTGTACATGCATATCCGTATGTATGTGCATGCAAAGACATACATGCACACATGCTTGACATGGTCGTGTACATCCAAAGTTTTCTAACGGATGCTGGTTCTATAAAGTTTTGACTGTGTCGCAAGTTGAAGGCAGTTGGAGGAGACAACTTAGGGCTTATTGTGGAATTATGCAAATTTACGCAGCTGTAGATGTTGTGAATGTTGCCTCAGAGGCTTTAACTTCAGCTGTTTTTTGGCATAATGCAATCATAAATGTAGAGCACACGCACACGCACACGCACACTAGCACGCATACATATACAGATTGGCACAACATATGTGCAGCATGTCCATTTGTTCGTGTTGACTCAGTCAGTTACTGACAACTGGCTGGGCAGACAAGCTGGCTAAGTTGGGTTTGCCTCCAACGTTTGCCCAAATCAGTTAAATGACAAACTCACACACACACACACACACACACACATACAGAGACAGAGTCGTAGTCGTCTGTCGGGCAGACAGAATCGAGACATGAGCGCTTACAAAACGTTTTCAAGTTTGCAGCCCACACAAATTGCTTGTGCGTGAGTTTCCGTTAACGTTTTTGTTTCGAGACGGTGCCCGTGCCGGGCGGGCCTAGGACTCGCCATGGCCCAAAACAGGCCGCAACGAGACCGTTTGTGTTTTTGCCAACAGCAATTGGTTAAGGCGCCTTTTGAGCCAGTCAGCCTGTCAGTTGGCCCGGATGTTAGATGCGTGACCAGACCACAGACCTCGCCTCACACACCGCCCCACAGCCCACAGTCCACGCTCCACGCTCCACGCTCCACACTCCACACTCCACACTCCGCGGCAAGCTCGGTTTGATTCCGTTTGGCTCGCAGCCGTCAGCGTTCCGTCGCTGGTTTCGCTAGCAGTTCCACGTATTTGTGTCGCAATCAAGGTGCACAAAACGTCGCTTACACAAACAATCACAATGAAATTGCCCGCCAGAGCAGTCACACCGTCTCTGCCATTTGTGAATCAATGCAAAACTGCTCGCTAACCCGAAAGCATTTCAATCTAATCTCATCACAGGCACCACAGACACACACACCAGCACACTCGCACACACACGGAGAGGGAAAATTCATTTTGCTTGCAAGACTTTTTCTTGTAGCTCAAACTTTATTGTCTTCTATACTACGATAAGATAGATGTACAGATATTTCGAATAGGTTTAACTGATTATATAATATTTTTACGCCTTGAACCCATTGAAAATGGGAAATAAGGAAAAAGGGTAAAAAGCATGTAAATGTAGCTGAAGAAGGCTTGGCAGACTCCATAAAGCATATATATTCTTAAACAGAACGATATAGCCCTGTCCATGTGTACATATGTATGAGCACGTCAATCTCCGAAAGTACAAGAGCTAGAGACTTGAAATTGTTTTTATAGGTTTGTGTATATCCTAAGCATATCGAGTTTATTTTAAAAAAATCGATAACTACACTTTTTATATTGTTATCGATTAAGGCTAGATTCCCCAAATTTGATATATAGATTTAAGTGCAATTTCTAGAATTTCGATTTTTGTTGTAATCCAACCAGATGAAATATCAGATCCTCGATGGTTTCAGGGGATCTCATAGTCGAGCAGTCTCGACTAGAGTTGTCTTACTTGTTCATTTCTCGTTTTCAAGAAAAATCAATATATTTGCTGGTGTTTAGAGCACGTTTGAAATTATCATGGTCCAAATTTGCAGGCGCTGGCAATTAAATCGAGGCTGCAGGCATGAAGCTCATTTTGTGTTTTTGGGCAACTGAATTGATTGTCTTTGCTGCCCATCCCTGCTGTCAAGTCGGTATCAATGTATGCGTGTGTGCGTGTGCTTTTGTGGGTGTGTATGCGTGTGTGTGTGTGTGTGTGTGAATGAGTGCTTATATGTACTTAGTTCAGCTCTTACTTTATGACCGCCTTTCGCAAGTTCAATTAATTGTTCTTCTTGCACACACAGACAGAGAAAGGGAGAGAAGGAGAGAGTGAGGGAGAGAGAGAGAGAGAGACCATCATGTAAACCACGTAAGCTGCGGCTGTGTGTGGGCGATCATTGGCCAGTTTGCTACAGCCGTGCTTGAATAAGCTTAGCCCGGCCATAATGCGAGTGGGCCAAAGCACAAAAATGCTTAACACTTAACTGAGCACTGAGCCCGCAGCAACAGCAGCCAGCAACAGCCAGCAACAGCCGAGTGCAGTCCTTGGCAGCTGAACTAGCTTTAAGCCAACTTACCCAGTGAAGTGCACCGCAAGCTTAATAGCTTTAGTGCACAGATTACAGCAGAACTTCAAGCTAAGCTTTGTACAAATCAATCACTTCTTAAGGTATCTAGATCTGAAAAGTTTATCAGGCTGTGTGCCTTGTTTTTACAGTGGCTTCTATTAATCTACACACAGCACTGAGCTACAAATTCCAAGCCGAAGGCTACAACTGTCAGTGCATACATTTTAGATTTTAATTAATTATAATTAATATACGGTTTAAATTTAAATATTTAATATAAAATGTAAGCTCTAATCACTTATAAATAAAATATATAAATAGATTTATTTTCTAAATTCAGCCAGCCAAAAACATGTTTATGTTTCATTTATATTCATTTGATATAGACATACTGGAATATACTTATAAATATATATATTTATATATGGAATATATATTTTTCGTATATTTAGCACATTAAATACACAAATATTATTTAATTTCAATCATTTTCAGTAGTCAATTTATTTGCAATTAAATTAAAAATAAATTAAAAATAAATATAGCAAATTTTTAAACGCAACAATGGCATAAAATGAAATTAAAATTCGTTTGAGATGCCAAAGTCTTTGCCATGAATTAATGCAATTAACTGCGAAAATACCGAAAGTCGGCAAAGATAAACGAATCAAGTTATGCATGGCTAAGCTAAAAGTAGTTGAGGTGAGAGTGACTAAAGTTAATGGAATGATTAAGGCACGATTAGTTAAGTTGGCTCTTGGCCAGGCAACTACTGGACCTTGATTGATTTCGGTCATAATTTAATTTAATTGTATTGACATGACATACATGTGTGTACACACACACACACACACACAGACACTATATGGCTGCAGGCCAACACCTGTTGCCCAAATTGTGCGCTGATGCCGAAAATTGCATTTTATGTCAGGGCGATAACGTGAAAGGGAGCTAATGTGAATACCTTTTTGGCAAATCAGCTTATTGGGGACACAAAAAAATAAATGTTATGCTTAAATTAAGTGAAATGAAATCGGCTTACCTTAAGTCAGAACGCATACAGGGACAGAGACTGAGCGAGACAGCGAGAGCCTGAGTAAGACTGAGAGAGACTGAGAGAAGAAGGCTGTCTCAGCCCAGCTGTGTCTGGAAATTACATTGGAAACCATTAAATGCTTTTTCTCTCCCCTCTCTCTCTCTATATATATATCTCACTCTCTCATCCCCTTCATAAAAAGCAAATCAAATACATAAAAACAAGCGCTGAAACAACAGGTTGGTCTGGAGTCTGGAGTCGGGCTGCTGGTTTGCTGGATTCTGTCTGATTGTCTGATCCGACACTTAACTGCACGCACAGCTCTGCCTGCTGCCGCTGCCGCTGCTGCTGCTGATGCTGCTGCTGCTGCTGCTGCTCTTGGCTCTACATATATTACTTTTATTATATTATTTGTTTACTTTCCCAAATACCCTGTAGACATAAAATATGCAATATGCAATCGAGCTGCACTCTTGTTAGCTACAATTTATATATAAATTTATTTATTTTTTTTTTATGAAAATTTCTTTTCATGAAGTGAGTAAAATATAAAATATATACATATATGTATATACTGTAATATGTAAACAAATAAATGCATTGAATGCAGAGTTAATAGAAAAAGTTTTGATAATATATACAAGATATAATATTGTATATATTTGTCCAGCTCGAAATAAAATTTACTTAAGAAAAGATTACAGGATATCTATCCGTGAGGTAATCTCAACGATTTGTTGTCAGCTTTTTCGGCACTTTCTTGAGGCTTGGCAGCATAACGAGCAAGATTTATAGGTTTTTTCATAGGCATAATACAACTAAAGTACATATGTATTTATTTACATACATACACACATAGGCACACACACACAAACACACACTTGCTCATAAAAATACATGTGCCATAAAAATAGCAGCAAATGTGAGAAAAACAATGATTGTATCTCATGCCCATCATCTACATCTGTATGTGTGTGAGTGAGAAAGATCGATAAATACGAGTATATGCTAGATAATTTTGTGGGCGGATAAAAAGTGCATTAAGCATGAAACATTTGAGTCAAACATTTTTATTTGAATAGGAAATACAGTGAATACTGCTGCACAGCTGCCGGGCAATTCTTCTTCTATACTGACAGTCAAAAAAAAAAAAAAAAAAAACAACACACACACACACACAATCATTTACTTGTGTATGTAATATGATATTCGATATGGCTGTGCGTAGCAAATTCCCAGACTCCATGATATAAATTAAGGTATTTTCGCCAGTATATTCCCTCTCTCTCTCTCTCTCTCTCTCTCTCTCTCTCTGTTATTCTGACTCTCAATCTAGCAAATTTGATGCCTCTAGCTTTAAAGCTCTTCAAATTACGGTTCGAAGGCTGAGTAAAATTATGTTAAGCGAATGGAATAATATATTAAGGAAATGTGGTCTGCATGTGAAATATATTTATGTATACCTATGTACACATTTGGCATGAACAGTCGAATAGAAAAAGTCCCTGTTGATAGAATTGCATTATATTGTATATTCGTGTGACGCTCTCTAAACGAATATCGTAGAAATACGATTGGCTTTCGCTCAATGAGCGTCACTTACTTATTGAGTGACTCGGTATTACTGAGTCAGTAAATGAGCGAAGAGCTCAAAAGTCAACTTGATTGCTCTTCACACTCACATACATACGCACACACGCAACTCACGTAAGCAGTTAACGTGCTTAGCGCACGCTGCCTTTGCATGCTTACCAATACGTAGACAAAGGACTCATTTCACTTAATTTCACTCAACCAAACGGTTTGGACAAACAGCGAGAGCGAAGCAGCAACAAAAACGGTTATTAACCGATCGCGCACGAAGTCGCTAATGAACCGATGCAAACGGCTGCTGCCTGAGTTTTTTCTCAGAGTGTGAGCGAGACACACATATTTACAGACAGAGAGAAACGTTCAACAGCTATTTGCCAGTTATGCTGTTACTAATTACATACATATGTATGTGTATGTTGGCAGCAAAACACAATCATATATCAATTTTAAAGTGTATCGTCGTCTTATAATTTAATAATATTTTCTATGTAACTCTACAAAAAATACAGTTATTATAAGTTTGACTAAACTTATCAATAGGTAGCACAAAACTTTCCTTCTTTTCAACATACCGAAACCGAATCTGAGAGCAAAAGCAAAGACCAATACCAATACCACTTCAAAATGAAAAGTAACAAAAAACAAGTTTTCTTTTTACTTACATTCGACTTACTGTAAACTACATGAGAATTCCCTTGCAAAAAAAAGCTCTCAAACCTCTTACAATAATAACCATAGTGCAGTCAGTGCTAAAGTCCTTGCATACTGAATACAGAATAATAACTCTCTGCGCACCTTTGCTTTAAAGTTTCTTACTTTCGATTTAAGAATTTTAATTTATTAAATGGACTTAATTCACTCGATTTTTATCTTAATTATGTTTGGTCGTATTAACAGTCGCTGCGAGCACATGAGCACGTAGCAGCGCACGTGATTTATCATCGCTTGAGAGGCGCCCCCAAGCGCTAGTTATAATGTGTTCAGAGCCCACATCCTTCCGGCTGTTGGCACCATTTCTAAACTTTGATACATTTATTATTAACCAAGAGGCATTTTTAGTAGACAACGATTTTCGTGGCTTATCAAAATAAAAGCAACGGACTTTTTAGCAGCCAATGTTTATACTATATAATTTTTTATGCTCATTCAATAGAGTGAAATGATTATATTGGTTTTGTATAATGTCCGTCCGTCTGTCCGTATATTCGACATTGGACTTGAAATTTGGAATATAAACTCGTGTATATCCCTAAATTATAAATTATAAAGATGTTCTAGATCCATTAGGAGAGTGGCAAATCTCAGAGACCTTGGCAATTGAGAGTGCTAGAGAGTTGAAATTGTGTGTATATACATATATTTGCGTTGGTAAAGCCAGCTGACAAATATATGGGGGATTTTATCTACATCTATTCTATAGTTCTAGAGGCAGGAAAATTTGACGACTAAATTACTGTTGACATCCTTAATTGATTTACGCAAATATATTATAAGTATACCACTTGAGGGCGTGGCTGATCAGAAAAGACCTCGGCCGTGAAGGAGTATTCGGCAGTCGGTAAAGTCTGACTGTAATTTTCTTACTTTTTTTAAGATTTCTCAAGCATTTGTTAGTCTCTAACTTTTTAGGCACTTTTTGCGTTTTGGTGCTGTCTCATGCCCATATTTCGTTATATGATTAACTTGCCAGCATGTGCATGTCTGTGTGTGAGTGTGTGTCTGTGTGTGGTTAGGTGATTGAGTATGCGTGTGTGTGTGTATTTGGGCTGTATTTTTGGTGGTAGGTAGCTTGTTTTCCTTGCGAATGCCTTGCGATAACTTCTCCATTACTGTTCGTTTCCTTTTTTTTTTTCCTTTATAACTTTGCACTCATACATATTTCCTCTACGTTGTTATTGTTGTTGTTGTTGTTGCTGTTGCTGTTGCTGCTTTAAGCACTGTTTACGACCTGTGTCGCCCTTGGCCCATGTCTCTCGTAGCTCATCTGCATATACATGCAAACACACGCACACACACACACACACACACACACACACACACACATTTATATGTATTTCCTTATGCCAGCTGCCTACAGGTGACACAAAACACATTTCATCGGCGCAACTAGAACGAAAATTGCTTTTCGGTTTATTAAGCGCATTTTATAGAATTTGTAATGCCCATATACAAAATTTAGGTCATACCCTGTACACAATCGAGTTTACAAGAGTGGAGCATATACGAACACACAGCTGAGTCATGCTCCTTTCTCTGGCATTGTCATCGGAAATATATCCATATATACTATATGACTTTGTTTTTTTTTATATATCAAAAGTTAAATCTAAAAACTTTTTCTGCTTTTAAGGAGCAGCAAATTCAAGCGAGACATTGCACATCCTTTCAAACAGATGGAATATGCATAATTCCAAATTCACGCCATAAATTTGCCGCACGTCAGTCTGAACTCTGACGCCGTCACCTTCGGCCGACATGTACATATTTGTGTAGCTATTCAAGCGGAGCTAAAAAGCAAATACATTTGCTTACACTCGGAACATATTTTTTGCTTTTCCGCTTTGGCCGCAAAATTTTCGCATAGCAAAATAAAACTTTACCTGCAGCTGGCAAACAGCAGCACCGAATAAACAATTTTCACAAGTTGGCTAAAAATATTCTCGAATACACACACGCACCGTAAAAAAAGTGACAACGAAAAAATTGAAAGAATTTCACGTCACAACTAGGAGATACCATTTAGAATATATGCAAAATAAGCATAAATATTTATATGAATTTTTGTTTTTTTTTTTTTTAGAATTGTTTAAATTTTGACATGGGAGCAGAGCGGGGAAGTCCTCCCGAGAACATGATTAGGAATAAGCTGGTTGGGCAACAAATAAATGAAGCCATTCAGCTCTTTTGCTTTATTCATGCAATTAAAATTTAAACAAATTCAAAATTAGCTAATTAAAAATTATATTTTTTATGTCCATAATAAAAATGTTATACAATTAAAAAATGCAAATATTTAATTTACTTTGTTTAGTGGCGTTACAGTGTTTCACTTTGACAAGTAATATGCATTACAATAAATTAATTAATCAATCCATCAAATAACGGCTTCAGTTTGTTGAATGAGGCTCAAAGCGCTGTTGATTTTAATTAATAGAATGCGTAATATTTTTTAAGCCCTTCTAGTCAATCAATCATTCGAGCATTTCACAGTGCGTCCTGTGTGTGTGTGTGTGTGTGTGTGCGTGTGTGTGCGTATGTGTGGCTTGCCCCATCCGCTTGCTGGGCATTTGAGCATATATTTAGTGCATGGCGGAGAGACAACAATGGCGACCACAAAAACCGCTAAAGTGCAATTAAAATGTCCGCAGCCGTAACAATGCGAACCGCCGTTGCCTATTAACTTTCTCTACCACGGTTCAGGCTCGGCCTTTACCGCTCTATGACTCACACACTCTCTCTCTCTCTCTCTCTCTCTCTCTCTCTCTCACATACACATACTCTGTGTCTCTTTCCGCCTCTCTTTATTTCAGCTCAGCCCCAACCTCCAACTATTTCTTTGTATTGCTCTCTCTCTCTCTCCCTCGCTCTCCTGCTCTATCCCTCCCTCGCTCTCCTGCTGTATCCCTCTCTCTCTGGCGTTCTCTTTTTTTCCCACTATTGCATTGCCTGTCTATCTTTCTGATTGTTTATTACTGATTCTCTCTCCCGCTCTCTTACCTCTCGGTCTCTCTCTTTTTTTATGTCGCTCCCTCAATATATCTCCGCTGCTTTTTTTACCTCATTCTTTCTCCCTCTTTATCTTTGTTCTCCCTCTCTCTCTCTCTCCTTCTCTCTCACTCTCTCTCGCCCTCTCTCTCTCTCTCCCTCTCTCCTTCGTTCTCTCTGTTTGCCATTTGGACTATCTTCCTGATACTTTATCTTTATTCTCCCTCTCTCTCCCTCTCCTTCTCTGTCTCTCTCTTTCCTCTCCCGCTCTCTCTTTGTTTGCCTCTCGGACTGTCTGATTCTTTATCTGTATTTTATTTACTTGTATTCTCTCTTTCTGTCTTTTTCTCCTTCCCTATCTCCCTCTTCATGTCCTCTGCATTAATGCCATTCCTTGATATTTCTTTAAATTCATTCCATGCTCTGCTCACTCAAATATTTCTGACTTCCGTTGACCTCGCACTGACATAATATTCAAATTTGCCAGGCAAGTTGAATTTGCTGGCATTTTGCTTGCAAGACTTTACCATATTCGGGCATGTCACGGGTCGTATGCTTAATATATTGTATACATTGTAGTGTCACAAAGCAAAGCAGTCTGTTTTGTCAATAAAATCAACAAAGAAAACAGTCCAACAGCCATGAGTCACGCACTCTCCGCTGCTGCTGCTGCTGCTGCTGCGAAATAGTAGAGGTATGATTGCCTTTAGTAAATACCAATAGTCATTTATTATTATCATAACTAAATAGTTGGGCAAATAGTTGAGAGATCTACTGAAAACATGCGAATCAAGGGAAAGAGCTAAAGCTGCGAAGCTTTAACAGGACTTTACTGTAGTTAAACTTCAGTCTCTGGGCAGAGTTTAGTTGAGAGAGCTGCAGTGGTACGTATATGGATGATTCTATTCCACACTCTATTCCACAAATTGCAGTGAAGACAAATTGCACAGCTGATTGCACAATAAGTGCATACATGATTTTAGTAAAGTGCAGCGCAGAGATGAGGAGATGATGGGGCGCAAATGGGCGCCAAAAGTCAACAGGCCATAATGGATTAATTAATGGTGGCAGACTGTGGACACTTGGTCAATCTGCAATCTCCATTGCAGTGCATAGATAGTAGGTAGGCACTGTAATTAGCCCAAATTGTAATCATGGCGTAGCCGGGCCGTGCTATAGTGCCTTAAATAAGCAACACGCTCATTACAAGCATAATAATTAAACTCCAGAGGGCAACAACATTCAAATATGCAGAGCTTTTGTATAAAATGTGCAGATATAAGGACACAGACACAGCGAGCGAGAGAGAGAGAGAGAAAGAGACACACAATCAGGCAGTCAGGCAGTCAGACAGACAGTCAGTCAGTCAGTCAGTCAGAGAGATAGAGCGAGAAAGAGGGACAATCAGACAGTCATGCATTCATAGAGAAAAATCAGTGTAAAACGTGGGCATTGTGTGCCAAGGCTGTGTGCAATGGATTTGTATGTTGTTTGCCTCTGGAGCTAAAGGAAAACAAGCACTGAACGTGCCGGGCCGCTCAGTGTGCTCAGAGCTCAGTGAAATGCGACAGCAGCTACCCACCTAGCGAGCCGGGTAAGCGCCAGGAAAATTCGACGCGTCGGCCAACCCCCAAAGAGTGTTGCGTGAAAATTAATGCGACATTTATTCATTATGGCAGCAGGCAGATGGGGCTGACTACATGCAGCCACCCACCAAGCCAACCACCCAGCCACCCATCCAGCCACCCATCCAGCTCACCCACTCAACCGCCCGCCCACCACTTGACAGCTGGGCATTGGATGGCGACGGCGAGCCCTGGCAACGATAACCTCAATGCAGCGACGCTTGACTGGCGCAGGGCCCCGTGTGCCACGCGGGGGCAGTCAAAGGCTGTGAGTGAAGGACAAGTGAGCTTCGTGGCTGCCACAGAGCGTCGGGACATTAAAACCATGTGCGTGATTTTATTCACAGATTTCTCTGGCCAACCTTTATAGCTGGCGCTCCCCGTGGGTCTACCCAGCGCTGGCACCGTATGTCTTTGCTTAATTTAATTCCAGTCAAAGGAATTTAATTAGTCACTTTGCATACGATTTTCATCATTTCTGCCGCCTGTCAGCACACAGCACGTCCTCGACTGACCTCGACCAGAGTCTGACTTATGTACTACTAAATACACATGACGCCCCACAGACTATTCTCGAGTTAACACAAAAAAGTGTTACTCGTGCTATCTATTAAAGGCTCCTGAATGTTTAAAGTCAAGCGAAATGCTATATTTGCATTTCAACCTAAGTATCTTTGCCTAATCAGTTTGAATATTTCTGTGAATATTATATGTATATATCTGTATAATATATAGAGCATAAAAAGCATATTAAGGATAGGCGCAATATTTTGAAAGCAATTTGAAACAAATATTATAATTTCAATACATGTATGAGGTATATTGTCATTTATGTATTTGTTGATCTTAAGCCAATTCCAACATTGCTTTCTCCAAGATTTAGTTGTTTATCACATTCTTAGTTCTGTTAACTAATCAATGAATCATAAGTTTGGAATTTAAATGAAGTACTAACTATTCGTTTGTCAACTTGAAAAATTCATATAGACAATATATATTTACAGTCGAGTCCCGATAATTCGAAATGGCAAGGGGATCACATTTTTTCGATTTACACAGAAATTCAAATTATCGAGAATTATCAAAAACCAATTTTTGTCAAGGGGTTCGATTTTTTTCGATCTATATCGATTTTCGATTTAGCGGAGTACAAATTATCGAGACTCGACTGTTTATATCTATTATACAAACATTGATCGCCATCAATATTGCATATTGAATATTTTATATATTACTTTCAAGCGGTACTTCAGATACCTCCATGGTTGCATAAAATTCAATTTTGGCAGTAATCATAGATCACAGCAGGTCAAAAGCTCGTTGCAGCATCTGCAATAATATTATAGCCACATACATAATTTACTAAAACATTTTACTTCTCTGATGAGAGAGAGAGAGATAGAGAGAATTTTATGCAATATATTGACTTCTCTAAATTTTGCATCAGTTTAGACTTTAATCTTCTTTATGTACATATGAAAGCCAATGGCCCCAGTAGGCCCCAGCTTCGTTTTAACTCAGATGTCTAAAAAATAAACAAACATATATCCATATGAGCAAACTCTTAATACAGCTCTAACAAATATCTAGGCACTCATTTGAAAAAAGTTGCCATTAATTTGGAACAATGCCGATTTGCCTCAATTTGTGGCAACTATCAATTAGAGCTACCTATACTCAGAGCAAAATTGAAGTTTATGGATTTGGCAAAAGGTCACATAAGTCAGATATGTTTATTGACACTAAATGCTTGTAAACACACACAGACACACCCACACACACAGACAAGCACACCTCAAGAAATTTGTCAAACATTTTGCAGGAAAACTAATAAATTTGTATTTGAGCACAATTTATATGCAGAAATTTGAGTTAGCTTTGTTGTCTTTCTCTGCAGGTAATTGGCAAGAATTTTTAAACGGTATCTAAAATGGCTTTTATAATACACACAAAGGGGAAGAGAGAGAGAGAGAAAGAGACAGCCACATAATAGCCGAGAGAAACTTGCATATTTCCAGTGCTAAAAGCCAGCGAGTTTATTGAGTTAGCCAAGATGCGCATCTGTCGTCTGAAATGTTGCGAAATTTTTGATATATTGCGGCGAGGCCTTTAGGTGTTTCACATGTGTCACATATGATAATTTAATAACATATAATTCTGAGAATCAACACAGCTGTGTTGGCAGTAGATAAGAGAAAAGACCTCACTGATCAACATGAATTGCTTAACTCAGGATAACTGCAGATATAGATACAGATACAGATACAGATACAGATACAGATACAGATACAGATACAGATACAGATACAGATACAGATACAGATACAGATACAGATACAGATACAGATACAGATACAGATACAGATACAGATACAGATACAGATACAGATACAGATACAGATACAGATACAGATACAGATACAGATACAGATACAGATACAGATACAGATACAGATACAGATACAGATACAGATACAGATACAGATACAGATACAGATACAGATACAGATACAGATACAGATACAGATACAGATACAGATACAGATACAGATACAGATACAGATACAGATACAGATACAGATACAGATACAGATACAGATACAGATACAGATACAGATACAGATACAGATACAGATACAGATACAGATACAGATACAGATACAGATACAGATACAGATACAGATACAGATACAGATACAGATACAGATACAGATACAGATACAGATACAGATACAGATACAGATACAGATACAGATACAGATACAGATACAGATACAGATACAGATACAGATACAGGTGTATAAACACGCATACATATATTTTTATGTCATCTTAAAGCTGGGGTGAGTGTGAGTGTGTGTGTGTTCGTGTGTATAGATTGCCCAAATGGCAATTCAGTCAATGACAGCGCATAAAAGAAACACATATATGCATATTATAAAAAAAAAAAAAAATACACACACACACACACACACACTGGGGACAGCACAATGCTGGGCTTCTTGCTAAATTCTTAGCCATTCAACTATGAGTAAGCCCCCTTTATTCAGGTCAGCCATGCATATTCGACAAATACTTATATGCACATACACACTCACACGCACACATGCACATATATACCATGTATAGTACGTATACATGTATACATATGTGTCTGTGCATTCATATTTCAATGGGTACAACGACTATGCTCGAAGTGGAAGTCAATTGAAGCAGCTTACTTTTATTTACGTAAAACGCTTAAAGAAACCCATGCAAGTTGTCTATTCTAGCCCAAGTGTATATGTATGTGTGTATATACATACGTGTGCATAGTACATAATATATATTTGGGATGCATTGCGGTGTCACATACCAAGCACAGTGTGCATCTGCATATCGAACACGGTGCAAATTGCAAACGTGTAATACGGCAAAGCTTGCCTATAAGAAGCAGTGAATTACATCTCTGCTAGGCAGCTATGAAAAAATCTCAGGCGAATTATCTCCTTTTCAAGTTCTTAATCTTTGAGTGTAGAAACATACAGTGGCTCACAGCTGATTTCAACCAACACCTAACAAAGACTTTGGGTACCTAATAAATCTAAACTAACAGAAATATCAATAAAATTTAAATGAAAGTTTTTAGTATAATGTTTTAGCTTAAAAAATTTAACTCACATATTTTTTTAATATTTTTCAAATATTTTTTGATAATTAAAAACTTAAAAAGAAAAGCAGTATAAAAAAGTACCGCGACTTTCCATGACTTCAGTAAAACTAAATTTCATATGGGATATGACAAACCTATTAATCCGCCACCATTTTATACACATTTTTATTAAAACTTTATTTCTTTATTCCAGATTTTAATTTGCAAGCTGAGGCCAGCATACCGGAGGACATATTTGACCAACATGATGCCGACATTGGCGAAGATGCGGCTGCCCAGATGCAATATGCTGAGCCTGCGGATGACGAGGCTGACGAGTACGAGGCAGCGGATATTGTGAGTATAGATAGAGTGCGCATACATATAAGTAAGTGTGTGTGTGTGTGTGTGTGCAGCTGCTGCGTGGGTGCTGCAAGTCAGTAAGTATTTCAAATGAGGTCAGTTCCATTGCAATCGCACACATGACATACAAAAAAAAAAAAAAAAAGAGATATTGTATGCAGTTAGATAGCATTGGGAAAAAGTATAGAAAACAAAAAAAAAAACCGTAGCCATAGAAGAAGAAAAAGAGACAACGCATTGAAATGTCGCACAATGTGCTGGCTAAGTCCGATTACTCTTCTGAATGATTGCTTTAAATATGCAGTTTGTCTAGCCAAATCGTTTGCCCAACCGGGTCAACTGGAAATCATCAATGCCCTTGGCCAACTGTGGCAAGCCCAGAGCTGAATGCCCTTTCGGACAGAGATTAAAGGTGATTTATTATGGGATATTAGAATGCTAATATGAGAAAGAGAACCTAAAATGTGAGCTAATTTTATAGTTCGTGCGAATATTCCAAGCACTCTATTCTATAACCTATAACCAAAGCCCAATGGAAATCAAGGTAAAAGGCAGAAGGAAGCGTATATCGCTTCTTGATCGGCTAGATGAACTATGTTGATATAGCCACGTCCACCTATCTTTCAATCGCTCCGTTTGTCCGTCTAAGCCTATAAGAACTAGATAGATTTCAATAGTCGTTAAAATAGTATTAATTGAAAAAATCCTTAAAAACTTAATTCCGTGATTTATCTCGTGCGCCTTGAGAGTATGCAAGTTTAGCATTAAATATTATTTTATGGTATTCCATTTATTTAATACCTCTATCAAATTTTTAATTTCATACAAATATTTTATAGAATATGTAGATCATATGATGTTATTTCCATTAATATCCATACAGTAATGCAAAAGTTAATGAAGAAAATGTCAGTCTTTAATTTGGCCTAGATTAGAATTTGAAGTAGTTTAGATTTTTTTTTTTTTCAATTTTTTTTCAATTTTTTTGAGAATATTTTTTTCGAATATTTGACGCGATCTTGAGCGTTTTGTATTTCTTTTTATGGCGAGACCAAAAGACATTTATTGTGTATATCTAATAGTCTAGATCCTTCGTTGGTGAGGGTATCAGCTAGTCGGGGTGCCCGCCCGCCCTCACTGGTGCATACTGATTTTGTTTTTCAGGAAATGCTTTTGGGTCTCTGGGCTGTTTCTAATCTAATTTGACAATGCGATATTTACTGATTGCTGCAGCTCTGGACTCGATTGTTTTCTTCGTATGCCTTAACTGCCAAGCTAACTAGATTGCAAAGTTGCCAAGCAGCAGAGTTGGGCGCAATGTTTTGGATAAATGCAATCTTCGAGTTGCGCTTGCATGGCTGCCACGTACTGCGCATCTAATCAGCGCTTTGCAGTCGCTTACAGCTGACAGACAGGGGGAGAGACAGAGATGGAGAGAGCGAGAGGGCGAGAGCGAGTGAGATAGACACAACAACTTTTGGAACAATCTGCGAGCTGCAGGAAAACTTGCCTTTTATTGTGGCACATGTGTCTAAGTTACTGAATAAGATGCTGCGCCTTTTAGATGGAACCACTTTGGCTTTATTGTTTTCAGCTGCAGTAACAGAAACGAGCAAGAGAGAGAGAGAGAGAGGGATATATATATATTTGGGCATATGCATATACAGTTATGCAGCTAGCTGCATTTTTGGGTGTGAGAATGGGAATTGCGAATGGGTTTTATTGTCTTTACGTTCTCTTATTGTTCGCTTCTTGTTTCCTTGCAGATACTTGAGTCTCAAAGGCCCACTTCAAGGAATTTCACTGTTTACCTAGCCAAAGATGGCAAGACAGTCAAGAAAAAATACCATAACAACAACAATGGCAACAATAGCAACAACAACAATAAAAACCACTACAGCTACAAATTGAAAAACAATAAGGAGAGCATGCCGACGAAGAGAGTTGCCAATGAAGAGGAAGCAGCTACAAAATCCACTTCCGGTGACGACAACGACAGTGCCAAGGACAACAACGGCAAGAAGAACGATGAAGTCGACAGCGACAACGAGCGGAATGGGAATGGCTATGGCTATGGCTATGGGTATAGCAATGGCAATGAGAATGGCGCTGGCGCTGGCGCTGGCACTGGCTACGGAGATGAGGACACGGGCGAGGACAATGCGGAGGATGGGAAGCCAAACGCGAACTTTGACAGCAAAAGTTTTGCGTATAAAAAATTTAAGAACATGCACGAACAGCAAAATCAACAGAGCCAAAAGGAGCAACAGCAGCAGACGAAGCAGCAGCAGCAGCAGCAGCATCAACAGGAGCAGGCAAATGCCAATGGACCGGCTCGCCAGCAGGAGCAGCAGGAGAGGAATGCTGCACGGCAATGGCAACGTGAGCAGCAGCAGCAGCCGGCTGTGGAGCAGCTGTTTGATTCTATTGAAATATTAAATGAACGAAAATTTAATAAAGCGCTCGGCCAATCAACGTTGCTAGCCGCAGAGGACGTCGCTGGCGAGGACATTATGGCAATCGGCGATATTGAGGACAATTTTGGTAATGATAAAGTATTGGCGGAAAACATTAAGTCCGCAATTGACAATGATGAATCAGCGGTGTCCAAGGAGATGATAATGTCGCCAGCAGAGACCAGCACCACAGCCACGCCCTCCGCCAGCACCAGCACGAGCACCACCCCAACCACCAGCAGCACCAGCACCACACCGGCGACAACAACAACCCAGGCAGCTACAGCACCAGCAGCACCCTCTGGCAGCTCCAGTCGGCGCGATCTGCTGGCGCCCATCGGCCGCAAGCCGAAACGACATGGCAATGGCCACAGCGCCATGTCCTGGCCCGGCAGCAGAAGCTACGAGAAGAAGAATTACGGCATAGGCCGCCTTCATGCCGCTGACTTTGAGCTGAACGCCGAAGACGTGGGCGAGCTGCACTACTACGACGGGGAGCAGCATTCGCGTGGCTCGGATGACGGTGCTGGTAAGACGGAGACCAACTACTTGAGTAGCTATTTGGGCCATATGGTAAATGGAACCAAGCAACAGCAACACCAGCAGAAGAAAGAACAGAAGCAGCCGCAACTGCAGGAGCAGCAGGAGCAACGTTTTCTAGATGACGTCGAGCAGCAGGGGGAGCAGCGGACGTCGCAACTTGAATTGGAATCTACATTGCGTTATCAGCCGGGTAAGTCATTTGGGCATTTTGTGAGTGGCAAAGCTTGTTCAAAGTCAAGCCAAAATAAATAAGAAAGCTACAGATCGAGCTGATGGACTGGCAAATACCCTGCATGCAGCAGAAAAACTAATGCAAAAAATCATAAATATTAAATGTGTAAATACAAATCCTAATCGAAGCCTAGATAATTCTTTACTCTTGCTGAGCTACGTTCAATATATATAAATGGGCGTGGCTGATACCCATTCAAAAGTACATAAGCCACATCCCATTCAAATCTCTTTTTCAGATTCTCTGTCAGTCTCAGTCATATATGAATATTACTACAGAGTATTTCATAGTCAGGCAGTGCCGAATAAAGTGCTCTTATTTGAAATATATACACATATATATTTATATATATATACATAGCTAAAAATGTACAGTAAGCCACGGGCTAAACACACAAATGGGAATCGGGACACGGATCGGTAGAGTCAGGGGCGATGGGAGGGGGGGGAATGCAGACAAAACGTCAGTCCAAATGACAAGAGACACTGCATGCCACACACAATCAGAGGGGAGAGACTTGAGCGCTGTGAAGAAGCCGCACAGTGGGCAATAAACGAAGCACGCGTGCATATAAATTTTGAATCAGCTAGACTGACTTAACCCTATTCCATATTCGGTTACCAATTTTGATTTTACATTAAATTTCAGTCTATGAAATGGGAGTTCTGGTAGAGTTAATGCTGTAATCAATTTAATTCTTCGACTAGTTTTGCTATCACACAATTGTTTGAAATTGTAAATAAAATAGAAATTTAACGGATTTATTCAACTATTGTGTTGCATCAGTAGCCGATTAGATGTGAAAACTCAAATGAATTTCGTAATTTCTGTGGTGTTTCCGACACTGTTTGAAAACTGTGGCTGGGCATCCAAAGCTCACATGCTTTGAATTGGTTTCCCTTTATGGTTTCTGCTCTTTAATACCCTCGTTGAATGAGGTATTTCAGGATATAACCGATTGGAAGCAATGTATGTAACGCCCAAACAGAAAGTGGCGTGGCCGATCCCATATTAAAATGTCTGCTAATACATGTGAAAGATCTTGGCGTAAAGAAGTGCTAAAGACCTGAAATCTCTGGTATCGGAATTCGTAGTTTGCATATAAACTATCCCAGTATATAAAATTGTATTTTTTCCACGCGATTCACTAAATATTTTCCACTTCCTAAGATCAGAAATATTTCAATGCAAAAGATATTTAGATATAAAATTTCCATGAAACTTCGTCTATAGCTCGACTTATGTATTATTTGAGGCTCGATTGATGAGGGCATCGTCAAGTCGCTCACTCCCGACTGGACTTACTTTGATTTGCTCATCTGGACGGGACTGCAGTCCACTAAGCTGGCGCTTGTGCTTTAGCTGTCGACCGTAAATTGAAAATATGTTAGGCAAACCCCAATTGAATGCAGCTAAACCCCCTAGAGGATTGGGACGTTGCGCACCAAAATTTCCGACCGCATTTGCCAAACGAAAAGTCTCTTTAATATGGGTGCAAATGTGAATGCTCGAATACGCGTGTGTATGTGTGTGTGTGCTCGGATGTTGCCTTAATTAGTTTATGTGCCTTGCCGAACTTATGCAAATTCAGCCAGAAATCAAACGGACTAAACTTTGCCGTCCGACGAAGCAAGCATCCAAGCACCCCTGGGCTGCCACTTTATTACAACAGTTTTATTTTGCGAGTTTTCGTTTTGATACTGGGGACCTATTTAGAGCTGGACATAGCGGGCATATTGGTTTTTATAGAGCCTATGTGACCCGGACTGTGTGAGATGGAAGCCATGTGCCATGACTCCTATATAAGAAATAAGAGCAAAATCCGTTTGAATGGATCAGTCTCTATATCAATTGAACTCTTGATAGAGATTATACATTTTCCGTAGATTTAGTAAAGAGCTCAGTCTAAGGCTTAAGTCAAACCTTTGCATGCCCTTGCCCATTTCTCTCAAAACTCGCTCGAATAAACTCATTTTTACATTTTGTTACACCATTCAAAGTAAACCAGGATATCTTCTAGTCTAACAACTTCATCCCATTAAAGAGACCATTCGGTAAATTTTTTGAAATCTATATCAAAAATTTAAGTTTTTCTAGAGTTCCCTTCCCCATATCTCTAAAAATTCTCAAAGCAAACTTTTTGTTTAGACCATTCAAGTCCAGCCAGGATATCTTCGATTCAAGCTCCAACCATACTCTCACTTATTTTCTTATCTTTTTTTTTTCTTTTTACCTGCCTCAAGCAATAAAGCCAACAAAACGGCAAATATTGTATAGCTCTGCATCGAGCCGTTGCTCAATGTAGAGCATGTCTCGAGGGCTTCCCCCCCACACACATATATCCCGCGCTGACCCGCAAACTACACAAAAAAAAAAAAAAAAAAAAACGAGAAAAAAAGAAAAGAAAGTAAAATAAAAATGAACTTCGCACTGCATTCATTGTAGTGGAGGAGTCGCCCCTGATACGTGCCTAGACTGCCAGAGGTCCTGTGCCTGGCCGCATCTTAAGCCAGTCTCCAGTCATTCCGTTAGATGTGTGCTTGGCCGGCGCCTCTGCCTCTGAGGGCCGTTCGATTTTTCATGATATATTCAATTTTGGGTTAACTTGAGACTTGAGACGGACAAAATTTCATAAACTTTGTCCAAACTTTCCAATAGCCCAAAGTAAAATAATTCAAATAGATACTTATTTATCAAATTGGTGAATAATAAGCAGCAACAGTCATAATGATGATAATAATGACGATTATGCTTAATCTATACGCCCAAGAGAATTTTGTTGCTTTTTCGGGTATCCCGGCTCCCTTGAGAGAGCTACAAAATTGGTGCCCAGACTGTACAAATATTTTATTTATTCTAAATCAAAATAAATTTATTTTTACCTATTTAAAAAAGTTTTTCTTAAAAATCATATATCTATTAATTATTATAAAATTGAAGAAAATATTTTAAAATTATTTTATGGTAACCATTTTAAATAAATAATGTAAATATATTTGTATCGACTGATTTTAATTTCTTGTTACTAATTTGTATATTTATAAAATACATTTTTTGTCTTCAATTATTATTTATTAAAATTTTCATTATACGTTTAATTATTATTTTACACTATATAATGTTGAAGTATAATTAAAAATATATATGTTATATAATTTTATACTATAAGTTTCATTGTTAAATTGATCATTTATATATTTTTAAATTAACGTGAATATAATTTAAGCGAAATTAATATCATTTATACTCTTTTGCTATGAAAAATATATATACATTTACATTTTAAAAAATGTTTTATTGAATTATATCTATAAACATATACATTTAAACAAATTTATAAATTTATTTTTTATTGATATAATATAAATTAAATACACTTTTTGGGTAATGAAGATAAATTCTTATAATTGTATTTAAATTATGCTGAGCTTAATTGGAAAATATTTGTTAATAAATTAACCAAATAGTAGGACAATTTTTTTCTAAATAAAAGTAAAATTTACCAACTATTAGCGAATTTTTGATTTTGTAATAAAATACCTATTTTACTTTTATTCTGTTTAATTTACGAAATATTCACATATTATTCAACTGAACTTCTCCAAAAGTTTCGTTACCCACCTCGCTGTGTGATGCTTGCTTGGGTTTTGTGGCGGCGATGTTGCTGCCTCACTTTTATGCACAATCAAATGAAATGAATTGTGGTCTTATGGCCAACGGATTTTGTGGTCTTAGATGAGCGTCACAAAAACAACAATAGCGGCAATAGTAACAGCAGCAACAGCAGCAACAAACAGCAACAACAACAACAATAGCCATCTACAAATACGGCGATTTGTTGTCCCCGGGACTAATAGAAATCTATTACTTCCGAGCGAGCGCATCGTGCCGAGACTCTCAATTCCAGCATTCAGTCCATGCCTACCTAATATGACTCTCAATCTCTATTGCAGATGCTACGACAGCGTCGCCGTCGGCCTTTGAGCGCTTTAAGGCGCTGCGGCGCAGCAGTCGCCGGAACGGCCACAAGAGCCACAAGAAGCGCTACAAGGACTATCTGAAGCACAGCAGCGCGCTGTCGGTCAAGCAGCGCAAGGATCGGGAGCAGCACGCGCAGAAGTGGCATCAGCAACGGCAGCTGGCTGAGAAGCAGGAGCGGGAGCAGGAAAAGGAACGGGAACGGGAACAGCAGAAGCAGCAGCAGCAGCAGGAGCAGCAGCAGGAGAAGCAGCGTGAACGAACTGAACAGGAAACCCACGCCCATGCATCGCCAATCTTTGCGCTGGGCGTACGGCCGCAGCGCAACACACCGAAACCGTTCTACGAGGGCCAAGTGAACTACTACGACCATCAGGAGGAGCAGCCGCTGCAGCCCCTGGGCACTCACCACACCGAAATGGAGCGTCTGATTGCCAGCGATAATGACAATTGGTATCGCCGCATCAGTCCAGTGTTGCGCAACGGCATCAAAAGCACTGAGATGCATAAGCAGCACCAGCAGCAGCATCAGGCCAATCATCATCATCATCTGAAGCATCATTATCATCAGCACCATCACCATAAGCATGCACGCCAACGTCTACCGAATCCGTATCAGCGCAAGGCCCCAGCTCAGCTAGCGACGCCGCCGACAACGCCACAGCCGCCGCTGCCGCCACCGAAGCCGCAGTTGGGCCACCAGATCACCGAACTAGAGCAACTGGAGCGCTACTATGCCAAGTGGCCGCATCTAGCACGCGTTCAGTTCCAGGTGTACGACGAGCACTACCGCGAAGCTCACCCGGAACTCTATGGCGACTACGATGCGGACGACGATTACGAGACGGCTGCCGAGCTGGAGGAGGCGCAGCAGGATCATGGCGCGGAGGCCAATCTGCCGCCGTACATCAAGAAGTACAACCGACGCAACAAGCAGCTGCTGAACCTGCTGGAGGGCACGCTGCCGCCACCGACGGCCACACCGTTCCCGGGCATCTGGAGCGGCTCACAGCTGCAGCCGGGCCCGCATGAGTCGGCGCCCATACGAGTGGACGATGACTACGTGAAGCAGAAGCGACGTCGCTATCAGCAGCGCTACGAGGACGTCTTTGCCCAGCAGCACAGCAGCAGCAGCAGCAGCGGCGTCGGCAGCGGCAGCGGCAGCCCCACCACGACTCCAGCCACGCTGTCCAGCAGCCCGGCGTCGCAGCTAAACCAGCTGCCCGAGGAGGACAAGCAATTGGATGAGCATCAGCTGACGGCTGCCGTTGATTTCTGGCAGAGGGAAGTCGAAACGAAGGCTGGGTCCAAGCCGCCGTCGCCGCACACATCCACCTCGAAGCCGGCCCTGTACAAGCTGCCACTGTACCCGGCCATCGCGGGCAGCTTCCTGGGCACGCCGCGCAGTCGCAGCGCCCAGTTCGTGGCGAATGTGTCGGGCCGTGGGCAAGGCAGCTGGCATCCTGCTGCTCCGGCAGCTCCGCTCGGCGCTAACAACCATGTGGATGCCCATAATGCGACAGCTCCACCGTTTTCGCCACTCAACTCGTTTGTCTATCATCGCGTGGTCGACGGCATTGGGGCTGCCTCCTCGCTCTCCTCGTCCTCGCTCAGCCGCAAGCAGCGTCTGCCCTTTGTGGCCATCACGGATCGGCGGCTGGAAAGCGTCGGCGCGCACAAGTTGGCCGGAGAGCAGCACAAGGAGCTCGAGCAGAATCACTTTCCAATGCCTTAAGCCGCTCCAACAACACGATCACGCTCAGCGCAAGTAGAAGAAGAAGAAGAACAGCAGAAAAAAACAAAAATAAGAAAAGCAAATGATGGAAAACTAGTTCGAACCCAAGCGAAGCGCGTGGAAATGGAATCGAATTCAATTAAGTTCGTGTACAAGCATATCAAATTTAAGAGTGGAGTAGTGGAAGGGAATCGGGAAGAACGGATTCAAAAAGATGATATCTAGAATTAAGGGCGGAATGAAAAGAGCAGACAATGAAGAAACCAGAAGCAATTCAGACCGATGAATGCGACAGAGCAGCAGCAGTGTATAAAGATATCGGTAATCGAGCGCAATTAATCGATAACAAACGAATTCGCACGTATATCAACGTTACGTTTCGACGTGGTTCCAAACGGATTTCCTTTGCTTACCAAACTTAAGCCTAAACATCAATTTTGAGTAGTTGCTTTCGAATAAAAGTCTTAAGTTTCGAGCTATGAGAAACGAGCACTAGCTGTAATTGGTTGTTTTTTGTTAATTTTAATTTTAATTTTTTTTTTTTATAAGAACTCTTGCATATTAAACATAAACGGCAGACGTTATAGGCAATTAAAAATAAAATAATAATAATAATAATAATAATAATAATAATATTAAAAAAAGAAAAAAATATTGAAAAAAAAAAATCGAAATATAAGCTAAGATTTTTTTTTGTGTATGATAGTAACTGACACAAACAACCAGAAGAATCGCCACAGTAGAGACGCAATTACCCCACACACACACACATATATACACACACAGTAAAATAATTGTAGGCATAATATATATAAACTTAAAGAGCCTGAATGTATGCAACACAATTTATTCGTTCGACAAAGCTGGCGATAAGAATGAGCGAATACATATACATGTAATACTCATAATGCCAGACACTGATTTGATTTTGTAATTTGGCTTTGATTGTAGCGTGAATAAAATTGCTTTTTTTATCCAGCGACTAAAACTTGTTTCAACAGTTCGAACATTTTTCAGTGCACGCAGCATCAAATAGGTTTCAAAATTAATTCAAAAGCAAAGAAACATCAAAAGAAAAGGAACATTTAAAAGAATAAAAAAAAAATATTTAAGAAAAAAAAAACAATTTAAGAAACGAATATATTTAATCACTAACGTTGTATTGAATGTACATAGTATATGTATTGTAGAATCACAAAAAAAAAAAAAAAAAAAAAAAAAAAAAAGAAGCAGTAAACAAGTAAAGGCTACTTATTTAATAAACCATTTGAAATGTAAAATCTATTTAGTTGGCTTCAACACACAACACAAATAAAAACAAAACAGATATGCAAATTAAAATAAAAAATAATTAAATCAATAAAATTGACATAAATGTTATATATTTATATGGTTATAATGCTTTCAAGGTAGGCAGGCTGGATCACGAATGATACGACTCGTACTTTAGTTTCAATAAACAAAGTTCAGTTTTGGTTGCGGTAAGTTTTTGGTTGTATAGAAATATTAAATATACGAATTTGTTCATTTGAATTTCAACTTCTTAATTATCAGTGTCTGCTATACATATAAAGAATTATTAATCAGACTAGAGTATATATTAAGCAAATTTTGAACTGTTAACCGCGATAACCGTTAACCGTTTTACTGCTCACCGTGCACACTCTGCTGGCGAAATCAAACGAGAAATATCATACTCACTCCCTCTCGCTCAAAGCAAGAGACTTCGATTTCGTTTCGTTTTTATTTTCTGTTGAGCGCCTTGAGTGGAACTATGCGTGTGACGCTCTCCTAACATCGTTGAGGATACGATTGGCGCACGCACAATGAGACACAGTGCAAATAGATCAAGAAGTCAATGCGATTGGTCTTCACACTCACATACACATCACACATTCAATTCACGTACGCTATTTATGTGCTTAGGGAGCATAGATTTAACATGCATACCAATACATACACAAATGACTCTTTGCTTCATTTCACTCAGCCAAACGGTTGGGGAACAGCCAGAGCGAAACAACAACAGAAACGGTTATTAACCGATCGCGAACGAAGTCGCTGATGAGCCGATGCAATCGGCAGCTCTCTGAGTGTTTTTTCAGAGTTGGGGTGAAAGCCACTAATAAGTACTGCATATTATGCAGACATTGAGAAGCGGTTAACAGTGAGCCATGTAATCTTTTTTTTTTTTTTAAACTGTTTAACATATGCAGAACTTTATTATGTGACCACGTTAATTTTTTCGCTGTAAATATAGACTCAGTAAATATAATTTAAACAGGAGAAAAAATATAAATTCTGAATAATTGAAAACAAATATTTAACAATATCAGCCATATATTAAAAACAATTATTAATCTCCAATGTAAAATGATTTAATTGCATTTAATAAATAAATTGAACAAATATTCAGAATGTAATAAACATTATTTTATATGTATGCTAGAAATTATGATTCTCAATTTGCAAATTTGGTTTATTTGAACCGCAAATGAACACAAACTCTACAAATATTTTACTATCATAGGCAGGCCTGTTTGTGATTGTGTTTTTGATCTAAAATGCCTTAATATAATCTAATTTAATGCCAATCGTTTCAATTTTGAAAATTTGAGGTTTCCTTGAAATATGCTTTGCCAAAATTTAAGTATAGTTGAAAAGTTGCATGCTGGTCTTAAAGCAGTAAGCTAAATATTCAATAAATTTATGTAACGCAAAGTATTAAAATTCAAGTAAAGCGTTATTATACATGTAACTAACTACCAGGCAGCAAAAAGGGAGAACGAACCAACAACAACAATCACAACTAACAAACTTTTAAAGAGCAGCAACGATACCAACACACAAACACGTACACACGCACACACACACACACACATAACTACTTATGTGGTAACATTTTAATGGAATGAAATTCAATAAAGCAAAACTTATTATTTACGCACAACTTTTTGAAGTTTCTCTTGCGATGCAGATAAAATAAAAAAGAAGAAGAGCAAGAAGAGCATTGATGGCATGATACTCGCTCTCCCATATGGGCATGCCCAAGGGACGAATAATATATATGAATATATTTAAATAAATGTATGCATATATATGTATATATATATATGCATGTGTATATTGTATGAGGAATATATACATACATATGTATATGTAATGTGAAGTGCATTGTCTAATAACTTAGCGTCGCATTATTAGAGTAGTGTGCCTTGGTAACACTCAAGTTGGTAAGTAAACTATACTCCTTAGCATTCACAAATTGCTACTTCAAGAGAGTGAGACAGACATATAAAAGAGAAAGAGATGGCATGTGGGCCTCTTGAAGAAAAGTAGAAGGAGCTGCTGAGGATTAACACAGGGGACTCGTTGAAGATGGATCGATGAAGATAGAAAGAGACTATGCTAAGCCAGCTCCGATATGCATATAGATGTATATTCTAAAATCTTAGTAGATATACATACATATATCCAAAATTTTAGTAGGTAAACATATATTTTATGTATGTATATACATATATATATATCTGCTATCATCAACGAGACTGCTCGACTAGGAGATACCCTGAATCATTCTGGAGCACGCGCTCTGCTAACTGCGCAGTAAGCAGCGGCTGCGCTTGGGCTGCGCTTCAATGTGGGCAATATTATGAGATCTTTTGTAGACATACAATCTTAATGAAACTTTCAGAGCGTAATCATATGGTCAAAAAGTGTGTACATTCTAAAGCACAAGTCTCTAGTACTCGAAATTTACAAATTGGGGGCGTGGTGTCCAAAATCTGTAAATTACAAAATCTTTGTATCCATTAACTTTATATACAACGCAAATTTGAAGTCTCCAGGTCTAAAATTGTTCAAATTAGGCTGAAAAAACAATGTTGATTTTTCGATTATTCTCGATAAAAAAGTTATCAAAATAATATAAATAAACTTGTACTGCCTATGGTATACACGAGTATGCATGCCAAATTTCAGCTCTCTAGCTCTTATATCTTCTGAGATCCTTTTGCTCATACGGACGGACGGACGGACGGACAGGGCTATATCGACTCAGCTCGTCGTCCTGATCAAGAATATATATACTTTATGGGGTCTGCGATGATTCCTTCTGCCTGTTACATACTTTTCACAAAACCATTATACCCTGATTTCCCATTTTCAATGGGTTCAGGGTATAAAAATATAATAAATATTTTTAGAAGCAATTATCTATAAAAATGATATATTTATTTTCAAGAGTAAATCAAATAATATTTTAGACATTCAGGTAAAAAAAAACTTTACTCAATTTGCACTTGCATTAAATATTTCGCTCATGTATTAAGCTCCATAATGGGCACATCAATGGCAAACAAATGGCTCTGAGAACTTGCAAGCCGGCAGCCAGGTCTGATTCCGATTCCGATTCCGATTCTTATTCAGATTCTGGTTGGAATTCGGGTTGCTGTTCAGGTTGGGTTGGGTTGGCTTGGGTTGGGTTGGATTGGCAATTCTATTGGCAATGCCAATGTCATTTGCATGATGCTCGAGTGGCTGTGTGCGTTTTCGCATTCGCATTCACTTAAACGCTTATAAGTGATGCCGATGTCGATGCTGGTCCCGGTGACGGTGCCAATGGCATCGTTTGGTGCACTGCAAATGACGCACTAACGGTAGACAAAGTGCCGCCTAATGCCCGGGCGCCCCGTAGCAAATTGATGTACTCCACTCAGCTTCAAATGCGTGTAACAATATCTTCAGGATGATAGAAGCTGCCTTCAATGCTGCACTACTTTTCAATTACAGTTTCTTCTCGCTGCGCCTCCTGCCGCAGCCCCTGGCAGCTCGCCGGCAGAGGGGCGTGAAAATCTGTCACTGGATTTGCATAAAGTGCTGCAACGCTCGCTTTTGCATGCCACGCTGCCATTTGCCAAATAATTTCAATTCAATTTACAACCAACTTAAAAAGAATGCCACCAAACCCGTGTGGCGGCAGCTCAAGAAATGCCACATCCAAATATATTCAACTGCTCTATACTCTGCTGCCGCATGGGGGTGTTCGGCCACGGGCATAGGCACTGACTGCGCCATCTCCTGCGCGGGGGAGGGGGGTGTGGGAAGGGGACGGACATTGAGAAACTCGCCATGGGAGGCGATGGCAATTGATATGAGTTATTGCACAAGAATCTGTAATAAAAGGCGTCGCTCTCTGAAGCGACAATCAGCTCAATCATCTGACTTTACGATTCGCTCTGAGTACGCCCTGGCACCGTGCTGCTCAGGTGCTCACAGGTAAAGCATCACAGGTTCAGCATAAGCACATCAGGCATTGCAGTGCTACCTTAAAGGTTTGCAGCTCATACACTGGAAGCTCTGTAGAACTCAAGGGAGCTCTCGATGAGCTAAAATTAATGATATATAAAGTATTATAGTAATTAATATATGAAATAAATAAATAATAAGGTATATGCATATTTATAATGCATGACACTAATATATATTGTAATTTATAATATATATTAATATATTGTAATTAACGGCCTAGACTTAAGTTAGGCGCTCCCACACTAGAGTACTAGTGATTGGGAACGCTGTGTTGGGTTCTTGTGAATATATAACAACTTTGTGTTCAATGAAATAATATATTTTATATATTTTGGAACAATAAGTCTAAACTCTCTCTAGTCCGAATATGAACTGAACTAAATCTGTTCTACTGGTTAGGTTCTCCCCTTGAATGTCTGACTGGACTCTCCAGCCTCCTTAGATTGTCGAAAGTCTTAACTTACTATATGATAGCCTTGGAAATAAATCATAAATATTTTAATTTTATTTAATTTTGTATTTGTTTACTGGGATAGATCCTTTCAAGACCAAAGCTGCTCATATCGAGCCAATCAGCATTTGGCATTTTTAAGTGCTTTCACACTAACTGTGCTCAGAATATAATTAAACAGATATCGAGCCAAGCTGTTAGCTGTTTTCGAACTATTGAATACATTAAGAACGGAATTATATATTATTAATTGTACAAGAAAAAACTTAACTATTACATATATATTAGTACATATATATTTCTTTTCCTACAGTATTCAAGAATAAAAAAATTTAAAAAAATGTTAAATAATATTCCTATAATTATCAACTGAATTATTTAAATATAAAAAAATATATTTAAATAATTTGTTGTTTTACAAACTTCAAAATCTGTTCCGAGTTAAAGGTAAAGTAAAGCTATTAGAAAAAAAAATAAAAAAAAAATAAATAAATAAAAAAATAGTCAAAAATACGCTTTTGCAATTAATATTAGCACTTAAGATCTAAATCTAAGATTGAAACCGATAGCAGCAGATGCCAAAACATGTAAAACAGAGACCGTAACGATTTAAATTTGTATAATAAAAATTAAAAAAAAAGAAATTTGCTTGAGCTTATACAGAATTATATGAAATAAATGTTTTGATTTATTTTTATTTTTTGTTTATTTCGTTTTTCTTTGCAGTCCGTCTTATGCTAAACAATAAGCAAAAGTATTAACATTAACAACCAGTTGGTTTCAACTCCAATGAGATCAATCCATATATTTACACATTAATACATAGCTAAATTTGGCTGTCTGACTGGTTGTCTGTCTTTCCTTAAGTCCGCTAGGTTGCAATCCAATTTGCATCTGTCCGTCTGCCATGCAAGCCCAATCGACTAGCTAATATGGCCAACTGCACACATAGAGCAGCCTCAAGTGCAGCATCAGCGCTGCAAATTTAAATAGGCACGTAGTACGGGGCAAACGCCAAATGGAGACATTGCCAGACGACAACGACAACGCACACACTCATACACATATACAGAGAGAGAGAGAGAGAGAGAGAGAGAGAGAGAGAGAGAGAGAACATCAGACACTCCACACGCAAACTTGCGCGATGCAGACACCTCGGCAACGCCTCTGCTCATCGGCTGGGGCGAAGGGCGTGGGGCGTGGGGCATGGGGCGTGGGGCACAGAAAATGTGGCGCGTTGCATTACCGTCACAGTCAGCAGAGGACACACATGTCTTTGCCAACATTTTCCGTTGCTGCTCAAGAAAAATCGCTGGCGGCGCACACTCAGCAGCTATCAACGGCAGCCCCTTGCCGCCTGCCCCTTGCTCCATGTTTTGCCTTCAGTCGGGTGCCAAGTGCAGTTGCTCATACACACACACACACACACACGCACACACGCGTACATAGATGTGCTTAACTGACGTACATGTGGTATCCAGGTGACAGTTGGAGTTGGGGCAAAGTCGCCCTCTGTCAGCCGCACGACCAGACGCAATTCGCATGCACATTCATTTGTGCATCACGTATACGCCAGCGATTCCCGTAGCCAACTTTTAAGTCCACGCCGCAAATTATAATTAATTTAAATTTTGCAATTGCAACTGCAACAAGCACGGCTTAAATATCAATTAAATAAGTTTTCTAATTTGAAAATAAAAATCAAATATATATATATATACATATGTATATGAAATCTATAATATATATGAGGCTGTGCATGTGTATATGTAATTATAGGCATTTGCTTACCATTTTCTACTCAAATTCTTTGATAAGTAGAGAGAAAGGAAGGAAAAAAAACAGTTTATCACACTTAATTGAACTTAAGCCTATCATTTATTAATGTTATATTATTTTTGGTGCTCAGCCTGTGAAGCATATTCAAAAGAATTATTTATTTCATAGGCGAAATTTAATTTTCAATTAAAGAAAAAAATTCCCAAAAAAAAATTTAAGGCATACAAATATTTAATTAAAGATAAAAAGTTTTCCAAATGTGAGGTCTAAAAATGTTTTATGATTAAGTTTTATACGAGAACTAACGCAAATTCCTTTGGAAAAAATATTTTAAATTATTATATAGATATTTACATATACATATATACTAACATACATACATATTTATATATTTTTACTCATTCACGAAAGTGCGTAGAGTCTGTCTGTCCGTCCGTCCATATAAACGTAAACCATATCGACGCTCTTGAAGCTTAAGAAATTTGAAAATTATACTCGGATATTATCAGGCATTATAAATGATCATAATATTCCCGATCTGCCCACTAGGGGCGTGGCATATCGGAAAACTCATATTCCGGCATATGAAAAACCATGATAATTGGAGTGCTAGAGAGCTAAAATTCGGAATTTATATTCGAGTTGACTCACGCTACGGCGTATATAAATACGCTCATTGAGGGCGTGGCAAGTCGAATAAAACTGTACGCAGTTTGAGAGTTAGAAATTCAAAATTTGACAACAGATCAATAATGTGTTTAATGGGCTTTGCCACTCCTACATTCGTCTATAATAGACATACATATTAACAAAACCCTTTCACTCTGTATTCCCCTTTCAAAGGGTTCAAGGTATAATAAAAATAGATGTGGGACGAAGAGGACTAGAAAAAAAGCGCATTAACAATTTTTATTTTTATAAAATGAAAGAAAAAAGTGTTGTATAAAAGTACTACAGAAAAAAGTGTTATATAAATAAAGAAGTAAGAAGGCTCTAGTGGGGCGTGCCCGACTGATACATACCCTGGAGCCAGCTTATGCTACTTCTCTACAGTCAAGTCTATACAGAAAGACCTGGCTATATTTACGCTTTCTTCTGATTATGCAACATCATATCACGTAGCAGAAGAATCGAATGGAAAAATGCCTTAAATTTGCAAACAAAAACTCCAATCCCCACTACATAGTTAAGTTCCCAGCGTGGCTGCATGCAACAGCATGAGCCGGGAGCTGGCAATCAAGTCGGCTTTTTGGCAGGGCGCCCCCTGAGGTCCGCCATTAGCAAGCGGCCCGCGGGTGTGCTGTATCTAACAATCATAATTATAATAATTATAAAAACAACAATTAAAGCACATAAGTATTGGGCCGAAACAAAGCTAGTAGAACAACAAGAGCCAAAGCAGTGGGCAAATGGAAAAAATTTGTAATTGAAATTTTAATAGAACTTAAGCTGCGGCATGCTGCACAAGCAAAAGGAGCTGCGTTACGCCGTGCCGTGCCGTGCCGTGCCCCATGCCCCATGCCCCATGTCCCATGTCCCATGTCCCGTTCCCTTCAGTCCCTTTGGCTTTTTGTTTGCCTTTGCCGGTTTTTCCGGTACGCAACCAAATTTTTTGACAAGTTAATTAGGTTGTTTGCTTGCTGCTCTTCTTCTTCTTCTTTGCTTCTCGCATTGCTCTTGTCCTCCCACAGGCTCTCCACTCCGCCCTCCGCCTGTAGCCTTCCCTCGAGGGCTCAAGATGCCGCAGGCGCCACAGCCAACGCCAATGTCACCCACTTTAATTTGCTTTTGATAAAGTTCTTGTAATTGCGACGAGACAGCTAGTGGCCCAGGCTCGCCTCTGCAAAGGCATTCACTGGTCAGCGGCACATGACACATGACAGCAGCAAACATGACCCAAGTACCGCTCGAGCAGACGAAATGCGAGAGTCTTTCAACTGAGAGTATTAAAATCCATATATACGTATAAGCAGCTACAATGGCAAACGCTCAACATAACAAGTTCAACTTGCTCTTTTAATCCACAATCTAGAATGAGTATAACTTGAGCAAACTCTATAGAGTTTGATAGAGATAGAGACCTCAATGTCTGTCTTATGGCAGTCTTACAGTCAGTCTATCACTCAATCTGTCAGTCTGTACATCAGTCACCAGTCTGTCTGTTTGTCTGTACGTCTGTCTATCAATCTGCCACTTTGTCTGTCAGTCAGTCTGTCAATCTGCCACTTTGTCTGTCAATCTGTCTGTCCGTCTATCAGTCAGTCAGACTGTCTGTCTATCGCCCGTCTATCAGTCCGCTTTTCAGTCTGTCTATCTATCAATCTGTCAGTCAAACTGTCTGTCTAAATAACAGTCTCTCAGTCTATCAGTCAGTCAATCTGTCTGTCTATCTAACAGTTTATCAGTCTATCTTTTAGTCTGTCTCTCTGTCAGTCTGTCTATCTGTCAGTCTGTCTGTCACTCTGTCAGACTGGAATGGCGTCAGTCTGTATATCTATCAGGCAATCTGTCTGTCATTTAATTTGTCAATCAGTCAGTCTGTCTATCAGTCTTTCTGCCTGTCTGTCAGTCAATCTGTCTGTCAGTCTATCGGTCAGTCAGACTGTCAGACTGTCGGTCTATCGTCCATCTATCAGTCCGCTTTTCAGTCTGTCAGTCTGTGTATCTGTCAGTCTATCTGTCTGTCTATCTGTCAGTCCATCAGTCAGTTTGTTAGTCGATTTGTCAGTCTATCAGTCAGTCAAACTGTCTATCAGTCTTTCTGCCTGTCACTCATCAGTCTGTCTGTCCGTCTGTTTGTCTGTCTGTCTATCAGTCTGTCTGTCATTCAGTTTGTCATTGCATCAGTCTGTCTATCAATCTTTTAGTTTGTCATTCTGTCTGTCAATCATTCTATCAGTCAATCTGTAAGTCTGTCATTCAAATTATCTATCAGCCAGTCTTTCGGTCTGTCACTCTATCGGTTTGTTATTCTGTCTGTCAGTCTGTCAGTCTGTCAGTCTGTTTATCTCTCAGTCTTTTTGTCAGTCTATGTTTTAGTCTTTCATTCAGTTTGTCTATGTGTCTATCGATCTATCACTCTATCTGGCATTTGGTCTGCCTATCATTCTATCACTCATGCCTGCCATATGCCTGTCAATCTGTCTTTCAGTCTGTCAATCACTTTGCCTCCCAGTCACACTGTATCTTCTTTTCGTAACTTCATGAGTAACAAAATAGGTTAATAGAGCACAAGCAGCTGCAATTTATTTCATCGATAGCTATATTTTCACTACAATGAAATCGATTCAAACTGTTATCAAACATTATTAACTGTTCAAAAAACTTTCACAAATTATTACATCTAAAAGAAAAAAAAAACTGTTTTTTGTTAGTTTACCAGTAACGACTACTGTTATAAATGTTCAAATAATATGCATTATTAATTTAGTTATAAATTCTCTTAAAGTTGAAGCTTGATTATTAAAATATTTATTTACAGCATTTTGTTCAACAATCAGTGGAGCTCGATTGTATTATACACATATACATGGGAGCTAACCACATAGCAGCTGACTGTATAGAGTGTGTACAGGGCTGTCCATATATGACGAACTCATCTGGCAACCATATATGTATATACTTTGACAGAGACGGGAATATGGACAACCCTGAATATAGATTGTATATCTATCTACTCTCTCTATATACGGTATTTATATGGTATTTATACGGTATTTAAATGGTATTCATATGTTATTATATATGCTAGCTCGGTCCCTTGTTAAAGTGGACCATAATGATATTTTATTTGTATATAACAGGTAAAGGAAAGTATTTCTGGTCCATAGGAAGAAAAAAAGAACTTATTTATAAATTACAATAAAACATAATTTTCATTAATTTTTACAACTAGATAATTCAGGCAGCACGAGATAAAGACGAAAGAAGAAGAAGAGTGTTAATTGCAGCAGTATTTGCTAGTCGGTCAGTCTCGCCTCCAGGACACTCTCCACTGCCTTGGCTAGCTTTTCCATTCTATGTCGTACTTTTTTTTTTTTTTTTTTTTTTTTTTTCATAGTACATCTCGTTAATGTTTGTTGGCCATTATCTGAGCCACTTTAGCAGGCAGCAACTGTCTCCTGCGCTGTGCAATTTTTCATGGCACATTATTTTTCTTATTTAAGACCACAGGAAAAATAATTTGCATAGCCCGCTGATAATTAAATGTAATTGCTCCGTTGCCCAAGGCAAGTTCCTGTCGTTGTTGCTGGTGTCGTTGTTGTTGTTGTTCTTGTTGCTGCTGTTGTTGCTATTGTTGTTGTCGACTGTGACCAAAATTAATGGTAGGTATTTGGTGTTCAGGACTTGATTTGGCAACTGTCACGCACAGCGGCGACGATGATGTGGATGAAAATTATGCTCGGCCCGAAGTTTCGCATTGTTTGGGCGTGAATTTGACAGAATGGCGTCTAATGAAATGTACTTGGCTTGGGCCTATCGCCAAGTGCTTTTTAATCAAATTAGTCAAACAAACAAAGACAGAAAAAAACAAAAAAAAAAAAAAAAAAAAAAAAAAAAACAACAATGGCTCAAAACAAATGACACGGCTTTCTTCATCTGTTTCCTCAGCTTGCTCTACGCGCTCAACTTCCTCTGTTTCCTCTTCGTGCCGCTTATTGAGTTGTTGTGGATGGCCAAGAAGGCATTAAGCCAAGTCCGGACACTGATACCGGAGCAGTGTATCCGCTGTCACTTGAGCGACTTGAGCTACTTGAGCGTTGCGAAAGATATTTGATGGCGAGTCGGAGTGAGATTCTGACGCGATAGCTGAGCTAGTTAGACCAAGCGAAATCTGAACCCAACAGGGACTGCCTGACTTGGATATACCTTAAGGCGACTGAGCTAAGATGTCATAATTGTTTTATACATAGTACTAACTGAAACAGGCAAGTGTCTGACTTGGAGATACCCTAACAAAAACGTTACTCCGATTTCATAATGCCAACTAGAAAGGAGAAGGCTTTTCTTGACTTCTTCTTCTCGACTGGCAGATACTGAGCTTGAATATCATATCATTAACTAAAATAGGAAATATCAGAATATAACATTTTGATAGAGGCTTTAATCGATAACAAAATGGCAGGAATAGTTATCGATTTTTGGTAGCAAAATTGCAAGGCTTTAGTTCATATAGCATGTGCAAATGGACTCAGCTCGTCGCCCTGATCGCGAATATATATGCGCTTGCCACGCCTCTTTCTGCCTGTTACACACATCTAAAAGTAAAAACTCTGGACATTTCTAGTAGGGAGAGCTAAATGCGGATGTAGTCCAAGGAGGCTCAACTCGGAATTCTTAATACTAACTAAAAAAGGTTAATGGTTTCTAGTAGAGTTTGTTCACCTAAGAGATACCATACAACAAGTAAAGTATATAAACTGAAACAAGTATAGACTTTATTTGTAAGGAGAGCCCGACTAGAAGATACCCTAAAGTAACTGAATCCTGCCTAGGCCTCCTAGACATATCATTAGCTTAATCATCATTCTAGTCAAATTTTGTATATGCAGACACACATAGGCTTTACACCGTAGAATAACTTTGCCTTTAAATGAACATTCTCAATTAAATTTGAAGATCATAATGATGGCATATTGATGTGTACTTGGATGTACATGGATGTACTTGGAAGAGGTTTTTTCTTGCTTTCATTTATTACAAATAAGATATGGCATAGGTTGGATGATAGTATCAAAAGTCAGTAATCAAAGTCTATGCATTCATCGCACAAACAACGTTAAGTCTCTTGCTTATATGGTAATAAGGCTACTTACAATATAAACAGATGAGCTGAGGTACAGATACATAGGTACATAGCTTCTAATATATTCCAATCTAATACGATAATTATATATATTACTGCAGTCAGATTATGCCAAGAGCTATAATGAGACTTGGATCTACTTATATATACTAAGTATTACTATCATACTTTATTAACTCATTGCCTCGCCTATTTCTTTCACTTCCGCTAGCTTACCACTTCATCAACAAGAAAATTATAAACTTTTGTCAATTAATAATGAACTTTTATGAGAATTTTCCATCGTAAAGTTAATATACAGTGAGTAACATTAATATGCGACTTTTTATGTTATGTTAAATATACAACGTATATTTATATACATATTGTAGTAGGCCTTTTATTTAATTTCTTTATTTCATAATTTCTTGATATACACACGTCTGCTATTGTTCACATTCAAGCTTAAAATGTATCGATCCTCCTCTTTCTATTACTCAAAATGGCATGTTGCATATCGACAGCCTCCTCAGCCACCAATATGGTTAACTATCGATAGATGTGTATCTATCGATGGTTAACCATAATGCTGTTAACTTAAATCTAATATAACATAGGCTAGTAACCAGCTACAGTATACATAGGCTAGTAGCCTGCTACAATTCGGCCATCCTGACTCTGAGATAGCCCTCTATCTCTGTTAATTTTATATAATATTTGATACTTAACTTCCTAAAAATAATATTGTGTTTACATGTTTGATACAAAAAAAAATTCTTACAGATATTCTATTTACATGTTATAAAAATTAAATTATTAATTAAATGTTACACACTAGTTATGAAATTAATATCTAAAATATAAGTTATTATCTCTCTTATGCTTTTATCCAATGTCTTATATTGCTTGCACTCCAAACACCTTGATAAGGATTCCTGGATAATTGGAAACCGTCAACGTCTTTTATCAAATACCTATCGTTCTTCAGTACTTTATCTATGACATATGGTCCTTTGGATTTAGGTATTAATTTCCTTGATATTCCCACCGTGTTGTCAAAATTCTTAACCATTACATAATCTCCTGGCTTGTATACTTTTGCAGCTTTCCTAGCATTATTAAAGTTCTCTTCATTCCGTGTTTGTGCTGCAGATTGATAATGTTGTGCTTGTTCTCTAATATCTTCTAAATTCTGTGAACTGCATATATCTAATCCTATTATTTTCTCTAATTGCTCTCCTAAACTATCACTAATTTCCCCTTTTTGCGCTATTCCGAATAACATTACGCTTGGCAATTGCTTGGTGCTACAATGTTGAGTGTTATTCAAAACATATTCCACCCTCTCAATTATTGAATCCCAATGCTGTCCATTATCACCTTCTATTAGTTTAGCTATCATCGGACCTAAACTTCTGTTTATTCGCTCCACCTGACCATTCGCTTGTGGCGATCCCGTTGCAATCCTAATATGCTTTACCTTTGCTTCTTCTAAAAATTGGTCAAACTCCGTTGACGTAAAACAACTTCCTCTATCTGATATAATACATTCTGGCTTACTGTATGTTCTAAAATATTCTCTCAATGCCTTTACAACTTCCCTAGTGCTTGTTGTTTTAGTAGTGAATAATCTGACAAACTTTGTAAACCCATCTACTACTGCAAAAATGTATTTCTTTGATCTGCCGTTATCCACTGGTCCATAATGGTCAATATGAATTATTTGGAACGGTTTATTCCCCTTTGGAATGCTATGCAGCAACCCTTCTGCTTTGCCCGTTCTAGGCGAGAATGCTATGCATTGCAAACAATTTTCAATATGTTCTAAAATTTTCTTTTTCATATTGGGAAACCAATATGATTTACTTATTGCATTAAGCATCTTGTCCCTTCCAACGTGCCCTAATTCATTGTGATATTTGTACAATACATGTTCTTCCATCTTTTCTGGTACATAAAATAGTAGTCTATCATCATTTGTCTTCCTAAATATAACACCATTTCTCATTTCAAATAATTTATGCTCTTGTTTCTCTAACAATTTTCTAATTTCTTGTAACTTTGCATCTTTCGTCTGGCAAATAATTAAATTAGTCTCAAAACTATTTGCTTCTGTTACCATAATGGTATTATTATATCTACTTAATGCATCTACATGCTGCATTTGACTTCCAGCCCTGTGCACTAATTCATAATCAAATTCTTGCATTTCCAATGCCCATCTTGCAATTCTAGGGTTAAGATCTATTTTATTCAAAGTTAAAGTTAAAGAATTACAATCCGTTACTATTTTAAATTTTCTGCCTTGCAAATATATTCTAAATCTCCTAAGTGCATTAATAATGGCTAAAGTTTCCAGTTCAAAACTATGATATTTTGCTTCCGTTTCTGTCGTTCGCTTTGAAAAATAAAATACAGGATGCAGCTTTCCGTCTTCTTTCTTTTGTAAAAGCACTGCTCCAAATCCCATTGCACTGGCATCACAATGCAATTCTACGTCATCTTTATGATTATACAACGCTAATACTGGTGCCTCTAACAATTTCTCCTTCAAGCATAAAAAACAATTTAGTTCCTTTTCTTCAAATTGAAATTTTCTATCTTTCCGCAATAAGTCATACAACGGTTTTGCCAGAGTTGAAAAGTCTTTTATAAATCTTCTAAAATATGAGCACAACCCGAGAAAACTTTGCACCGCCTGAACTTTATTAGGTATTGGGAAATTCTTTACCGCTTCTAATCCCTTATCATCTGCTCTAATGCCATCTTCTGATATTACAAATCCTAAATATTTAACCTTGTTCTGCAAAAATTCACATTTATCCAGCCTCAACTCTAATTTGTTCTCTACTAATCGTTTTAAAACCTCTTCTAGTATCTTAAGATGCTCGGACACATCTTTGCTGGCAATCATTATATCATCCATATATACAATTACCTTGCTTTCCTTTATTAAATCTGCAAATATATCATTAACGAACCTCTGAAAAATTTGCGGAGCTGTTTTTAATCCCATAGGCATTCTCAAGAACTCAAACTGTCCTAACGGCGTAACAAACGATGTGTATTTTACGGACTCTTTCTCTACAAAAACATGAAAATATCCATTCTTAAGGTCAAGCTTCGTAAAAATAGACTTCCCCACTAGTCTGTCTAACAAATCATCAATCAACGGCAAAGGATAATTGTCTTTGATCATGATCTTGTTGAGTTTTCTAAAATCAACGCAAATTCTTAAATCTCCTGTTTTTTTCTTTACTAATACTATTGGTGAAGCATACTCTGAGCAACTAGGTTGTATGATGCCATTTCTAAGGTATTCGTCTAACATTATCTGTAATTTTTCCTTTTCAGTGTATGATAACCTTCTTGGTGAACAGCTAAACGGTTTTGCTTTCTCAATTCGTATATTCATTTCGCATTTCTTTTTAGGTTTCACTGGCCTTTCAGCATCTACATATTCCACTTTCAGCAATCTAATTAGTTTTTTCCGTACATCATAACTAATGTTTTCACCGATAATATATATCTCTTTTTCATTGTCTCCTTCTACCACATTAATTTGAAGCATGCTGTTTTCAAAATTATCGTCAAAAACGCTTTTGCTATTTATTTCCATTGACTTTTCTAAACACTCTTTTGACCTATCGATCTCTTCTTTGTCTAATAATTTTTCTTCTAATTCTTTATTTCCTAACACTTTATTTACTAACTTCCTTCCTAATTCTTTATTTTCTAACAATTTACTTACTAACTTCTCTCCTAATTCTTCATTTTCTAACACTTTACTTACTAACTTCTTTCCTAATTCTTCATTTTCTAACGATTTATCTAATGATGTGTTTCCTAAGAATGTATTTTCTAACGATTTATCTAACGTGCCAGCTGCTCTTTCCACTGAAATCATTCTCAAGGCGATTGGGTCAACATATAAATTGCAAGCTTCCATGAAATCTCTCCCTAAAATTACTTCAGACCTCATAGATTCATCAGGGACAACTATTAACCAAAAATTTATTTTCTCAAACTTCTTGAAAATATGAACAAATGTTTTTCCAATCACATTTAACTGGCTTTCATTTAGCCCAAAGTAATTTTCTGCGTGTGCTTTAAGTTTTATTCCAACTGGGACACACGATTTTTTAATAAACGAAATAGGACTTCCTGAATCTATGAGGCATTCTGCAATAATGGAGGCATTATCTTTGGACTTAAAATGTATACTGATAAACCTTACGAAATTGTTTCCAATATCATCCTTCCTCTTCGTGCATTGTGCCACCATATGATCCTTAGCGCCGCAGTGGTAGCACGTACCCTTCTCCCTCTTAGGTTTCCGACAATCTCTTGCCCAATGTCCCTTATAGTTGCAATTGAAGCAACGTGTCTCCTTCATTGCAATATCGAGCCCTGGTCCCACTGCTGTTGTCCCTTTTCCTCCAGTAGATCGTTGCAGTGGCAAACGCACCTCTGCAAAAGCCCTTACCAATTTGCTGGGGTCTTCAAAGCACTGTATCCTGGCCTGCGCGCGTAAAACTGCATTTGGGATTCCTTCAATGAGACCATCCAGTAGCTCGTCTACATCTAAACGAATTTCCCTTGCTAAACGTATTTTCTCTTCATAATACTGGGTGAACTTCTCATCGACACTCCATATACGTGCCCCAAACTTGCGACGCATTTCGGCCTTGGATATCTTGCTTCCGAATGCTGCTGCCAATCCATCCAATAATGTGCCCAACGGTTGCACAATCCTCGATGAATCATCATGTATCCATTGCATGGCTTTCCCTTTTAATTTGGCCATGCATAGCAACTTTTTTGCATGTCCGTTAGTTGATATAATTGAGATACATTATTCAATTGCGCTATCCAGTTGCTAATAGACTCCTCCCCAGTGAATTCCACCATAATTTCTTTAGCTAGTTTAAACATCATTGACATCACTTCATCATTGTGCGTTGTATTTATTACACAATTTTCACTGGCGCCCTTTTGGCGCGCGTCAGTCGCGCGTTCTTCGAATTCAACTTCTGCATCGACGCCATTTGCGCTAATTTCGGCACGCTTGCTATTGCCGTCTCTGTCCAATTGTCGTGTGTGAAAATTTTTTAGCTGCTTCTTTGCTGCGTCGATCTGCTCACTTAGCTCTCGCAAAATATTTTCATTCCTGTCTATTTCCTCCTGTTGCATTTGCACTGTCTGCGATACTCCAGTTTGATCTGACTCCTCCTCTCCCTGTTCCACTTCGGGGGCGCTGCCGCGCAAATTTGCGGGCACGCCATTGAGGCGAGCGACAAGTTCAGTCTTGCACCCTTGAGTCGACAAGCCCAATGCAGCTAGCCACTTCTTTAACTGCACCACAGATACTTCGTCTATGCTTAATTTCATTTATGCTTAAATTAATTTTTTTAATTTGAAAAATTAGTGTACTTTATCCCACTTCTGAGATTGTAGTAGGCCTTTTATTTAATTTCTTTATTTCATAATTTCTTGATATACACACGTCTGCTATTGTTCACATTCAAGCTTAAAATGTATCGATCCTCCTCTTTCTATTACTCAAAATGGCATGTTGCATATCGACAGCCTCCTCAGCCACCAATATGGTTAACTATCGATAGATGTGTATCTATCGATGGTTAACCATAATGCTGTTAACTTAAATCTAATATAACATAGGCTAGTAACCAGCTACAGTATACATAGGCTAGTAGCCTGCTACAATATGTATACCTCATCGGTAAGGTTATTTTTTAATCGACAATTTAACATTTACACTTTCTTTATTTCAATCAATATGTTTTATAGTTGAAAAATAAAAGGCGAATATTAATATTACTCACTGTATATGTATGCATATACAGGCCAGTTCATTGTCGACTTCTTATAGCGATGGCTGGGCATATCAATTTCGTATTGACACTTGCGACACCTGCAATTCGAATGCTGTCGCCCATTGGACGGCAGGTGCTTTCATTACTTTTATGCTAATTGCAATTACGAGTAGGTAAGTATTTGCTGGCGTTTTATTTGTGCGCGCTTTAATGGCTCGCGCCCTGGCCAGTTAAAGCCAGGTATTTTTTTGTACCTGCGTATACGCAATGGCATTTCAATTAAATACCGACAGGCAGGCAGCTAGGCAGGCAGTCAGGTAGGCAGTGCTCCCATTCAAAAGGCTCCACATAAAAACTGAAAAGTTTTTTTGCACTTCACAAAACTGCGCCGAGAACTGAGAGCTGAGAGCTGAGAGCTGAGAGCTGCGAACAGAGAACAGAGAACTGCGAACTGTGAGTGAAATGGGTGGATGACGACAAGAGCTCGTTTTATGGCACGCTTATTCATTACATCCTCAATCCGTTGCGTGCTATTTTAACGCTAATTAATCGAGTTAACTTTATGGCAGTCTGGCCGAGCAGTCGAGCAGTCGAGCAGTCGTCGAGCAGTCGAGCAGCCCAGGCGCCCAGGAGCCAAAGCCATTTATGCAGTTGCCGCTCGCGCTGCTCATTTGTTTGTATTTTCTCCTTTGGCAGCTGCTCATCTATGAAAACAGGACGCACAAACAGGCGCTAGTCGAACTCTGAATGCGCTACAATGTTATCATTTATGTTCATTCTTTCCAAGAATTTATTATGTAGATAATGACTGAACTTAAGTTTCTGCTCATTCCGATTGTGATTTGCATATTAATTTGTCTAATTATTTATGTAAATTTATGTGTAAATATATTCAAGTATAATATGAGCATATTTAAGTAAATATAATATACGCACATCTCTCTTTCTCTCTCTCTCTCTCTCCCAATATTTCTCTCTCACTCTATGTGTCTGTCCCTCGCTCTCTGCTTGCATACTCCCACTCTTTGCCTCTGCTTCTCTCTCTCTCTCTCTCTCTCTCTCTCTCTCTCGCTTTCTCTCTGCATGTTCTATTATCGGCCACTCCTCTTTCTGTCCTCAACTCTCTCTGTTTTCATTTTTCTCTATCTCACTTTCAATTTTGGTTCCAGTCTTAGCTTCCCAATCTCTGTTTGCCAACCTCCCTCTTACTCTCTCTCTCTCTCTCTCTCTGTGTGTGTCTTGCTCGCTCTCTCTTTCTCTCTCGCAACTCTCTTTCTTCTTTCTTCTACTCTCCATCTTCTTCTCTCTCTGTCCCTCCCTCTCTCTCTCAGTTTTTTTCTACCTCTCTCTCCCTCTCTGTCTGTCCCTATCTCTCTTCCTCTTGTTGCCTCTCTCTCTTGCCCTTACTCTCTCTTTCTCTCCCTTTCTCTCTCTCTCTCTCTCTCGACCGACCGACCGACCGACCGACCTGTACGATTCTGTTCTTCCTTTTATATCTCTCTGTCTCTCTTTCACTATATTTCTTTGCATGTACCATTTTTCTCTTCTTCTATCGCTTTTTCTCCCTCCTTTAATTTCCACTTCGTCTTACAACATTCCCATACCCTATCAAATGGTATAAAATAAATACATAAAAAAAACAATACCAAATAAAAGTCCATATATAATAAGTACCGTTTGCTATGGTGAAACGAAGAAGATGAAAAAATAAATAAGCAAAAACAACAAGTCATGAAGGTAGCAGCAAAAAGAAAGCCAGCTGCGTCCTCGTCAGCTTTTTGCTAGTACGCCACATAAAAGACGTAAATATTACGCACAACCCATTTAAATTCAAATATGAGCATGCTATTACCCTCTTCTCCCGGTCTCCCAATGCCCCCATACTCCAGTTTCTATGAGTTCACCCAAATTCTGGCCGCCTTAACCAATGCAGATTTCCTATTTTCGTTTTATGCCTACACGAATAGATTTCTGAGCACTACCCGACTGGGTATTACGATTTCAATGTACAACTGCATATGATTATAGGCTCTATGGCAGCTGTTCAGAATCAAGTTGAAAGTTTCAGATGAATAATGCAGAGCTGTGCTTATATGAGGGAATACCCTTAACTAAAAGTTTTCCCCTTTCGAAAGCTATGAATAGTTATAATTAACTATGCAATAAAAACTAAATTAAATTGCAAGTTTTCTTTACAAGTGATGTCGTACAAATACCCTACAATTGTGCAGCACTAAATAATTTTCCATGAGGGAGATTTTTCGTAGTTAAGTGAAACACTCAGTGCGGAAATGCACTCTGCTCGCAATATATACTACATGTACATACATATACATACATATGTGCATATATGTATGCATATATTTGCACTTATTTTGGCTTACATTTTGAAATGCTTTAGTTTTTGTTTCAGTTCCCCTCGCTGCGAGGGTATTTACAATAATACCTAACAAAAACGTAGCGAGAGTCGAAAAAAAGTAGGAGAAGAAGAAGAAAACAAACAGGCCAAGTAAAAGAAGTAATAATACATACATGAAAGTTCCATTTGGGCCATGTCATCATCACTTTTCGCTACGACGACTGTGTCAATGGGGTTGGGGTTGGGGTTGGGGTTGGGGTTGAGGTTGGAGGTGCTGGCAACAACAACAACGTCGACAACAACAACATCGACAGCCTCCATAACTCCCCACGCACTCTCTATAGCGAACGCCCGTCTCTGTCGCCCCACCACGCCCCAGGCTAACTTCAATACTACAAGTTGAAAATGTTGTTGCTAGGATCAATGCGGTGGGGGAGGGGCGTGGGGGTCTGTCTACCTAAAGCGGCTAGCAGCCAATTTAAATGCACTATCAATTGTGCAATCCCCAACCACGCCCCATCCGCTACGCCTCCACCTCCACCTCCACCCACTCCACGTTGTGAAGGCCAACCAAACTTCATTTTTTTTTTGCAGAGCATTAAAAATGCACATTCAATATAAATTTCTATATATACATACATATATATATTGGGCTATATAAACACTGTTGTACTCATTCATGTATGTGAAATGAGTATATTGGTTTTCTCAAATGATCATCTCTCTGTCCGACTTACCCAACACACCCACTAGGGGCGTGGCAAATCGTAAATCCGGTATCCCAGAATTAAAGTTGTTAAAGGTTTTAAAACTTTTCGCCTTGAAAACCCAAGTTCATAAGGATATGGCTGATATAACTACGCCTATTGGGGGCGTGGCAAATCGTATATTCTATCATTCTAGAGTTAGACACTGTAAATTGGTATTTAATTGGCAAATTGGATGGATCTGCCAGCATAGAGCTGGGAAACCATCGATTATATAGATGGATTTTAATTTTTTTTATGATATATCAATAGACTTTTGTCTATATCGATATATCGCCGTAGTGAAATTTTCTATTAAAACAAAATTATATATATTTGTCGTTGACAATATGATAAGTTAAATGGAAAGAAACTGGATCTCTGACTAAGTGTATTTTATAAGATCGCTATTTTAATTATGTATAAAGTACTGGAAATGGATCTCTGAACGAAATTTAATGAACGAAATTTTTATAATTTCTATGAAATTGTTTATATTCTTCATTCTTATTCTTGAAATAGGTACAAAGAGATTATAAAACCTATCTATTAAAAAAAAATGGTACAAATTTGAAGGTTAAAAATTTTGGATGGAACCATCGATATAATCAATTATTTTTGGAGCCGTCCGTCGATGGTTTCCCAGCTCTATTCTGCAGTCAGTAACGCCCGACTGCAATGTTCTTACTTGTTTAAAGTATATTTACGGATATATGTATGTATATATATGTGTGTGTGTGTGTTCATGACTGATGTTGGGTTTTTTTGGGGGGCATTCGGGTAGAGTTTGTGAATCATTTGGCCTGTTGATTTGTTGCTCCGTAATAAATCAAGAGCATAAACGGCTTATGGCCGAACATAGCTCAAATCTCCACACAAACTGAACTCTGGACTATGCGCTGACAGCGCGTGGAAAATAACTATGAAAAATTTATGTGCGGGCCATAGTCACTGTCTGTGTGTGTGTGTGTGTGTGCAGGTGTGTGTGTGAGTATGTGAATTGGCAAATAATATGCCGTTAGCCAACGAAGTTTACGCTCAATTTAAATTTACAAAATATTGCACAATAAAAGCCAACATCGAACCATAAAAATAAATGGCAAAAATAACTAAAAACAACAAATAAATAAAAAAAATTGAAATTGCTGAAATAAATTTCCACTTTTCGCATTTAAATATTTTCAAATTTTAAATAAATTTTATTTTTTTAAGTATTTGATCTCTTGAAAAGTCAATGAAATAAATACATTTAAGCTGGAGCTGCCTAATTCATAAATTTCACTGTGCCAAACAAATTTAAGAACTTTCCATTTTTTGTTTTTTTTTTTTTTTTTTGATCCGCTCACAGTTCATTTGCGCATAATTTGATAATATTTCATTGTGCGAGCTTAATTGAATCTTTCATAGACGCACAGTTTATGCGCGTAAATATCTTAATGCAGTTGCCAATTAATCTTCACAGCTGACAAATATTCAGCTGCAATAATTGTTGCAAAAAAAAAAAATAAAAATAAATATTGTTAATTAAAATTATTGATTGTTGCTTCGACAAAAATTGTTGAATTGAATTCAGGCAGTAAACAAGGATAGTTGAGTAGCTAAATACATAGGAATGATAAAGCAGAAAGCTTTAAATAAGAAGTCAATTATAGCTAAATGTAATATATATATAAATATAAAACTATATATGTATACGAGGTTTGTTCGGAAAATATGACGACTTTTTATACCCTGAACTCATTGAATGTGGGTAATCCGGATAGAAGGCTTTTGTGAAAATATATGTAACAAGCAGAAGGGGGCGTGACAGACGCCATCATGTATGCCATACCATAAAATATTTAGTATATATATTGTTGATCAACTGTGTTTATCTAGCCATTCTCGTCAATCCGTCCGTCCGTACTGTAGGATGCAAGACCTAGAGAGGCATATACAGTCGATTCCCGATAATTCGAAACGGGGATCAGTTTTATTTTCCATTTACGCAGAAATTCAAATTATGGAGAATTATCGAAAATGCTTTTTTTGTTCAAGGGAAGAAAATTTATTTAACGGGGTACACATTAGCAAGACTCGACTGTACTCGTATTTACTGCACGCAGTGAGAGCTTTTCATATTTTTTCGATAGCTCATCCAATTTGTTTATTATCGATAATATTCGATCATTTGACTTCTTTTCTTGAATACTGTTTAAGCTAGATATTTTAGATTAAACAAAAAAAACACTAATTGCAAATATTAGATACTTGTCTTTCGGCAAATATAAAAATTTTAAGAATTTTTAAAATACTGTAAAATTAAATTTTTTAAATTTTGATAATTAATTATTACAAAGTCAAAATTATATTAATGGTTGTATAGAATTCAGATGATTTTTTTTTCTTTTTATCATTATTTTTTTTTTTTTTTATATATATATATTTTTAAATATATAAGATTTATTAATTTATACTTTATACTAATATTTATATGTATAAGCACAATGCCTAGAACACCTCAAATAACAACTCGTAGTTGCGCAACATGGGTAAGGGTATTTGCTAGCCGTACTCTCCCGCTGCCCTCTACTATTTCTTCATCTTATTATTGTCAACATTTGTATTTTTAATAGTATATCTCTTATTTTTTATTATTATTACGCCACGCATGTACATGTCGAGATTTCAAGTCCCTTGCCACGTTGTAATATTCCCGTTCTTCTCTTGTTCGTTTTTCGTTTGGTTTTGTTTTTGTTTTTTAGCGCCCAGGCAGAGTTTTTACGACAAACGCGTCCACATAGTGAACTGTAATGTGGAAAATGCTTTACTTACATCACATTGGTAGACCGCAGGCCCAATGCTGAGAGACCGCAGACGAGGAATACGACCCCAGAGTCAGCATCGCACTCGCAATTCAATTGACACACTTTGACGTATGCGAGGGCAAGCATTGATATTGTGGGAAAATGTTCGAAATTGGAGTATTGATCAGGCAAGTGGGAAAACAGTTATACGAGATTGGAGTGTGGTTTAGAAAAGTGCGAGAGAAGTTATACGAAATTGGAGTGTTAACTAGACAAGTCTTACATAAATATATGTCATATCTTCGGAGTAGTTGCAAAAAGTCAGCTGTGAGTTTGATATTATTGTTACAAACATATACGAATATATGTATATGTATATATTACTATGATTTCTATATCCAAATCAAACAATACTCTATATATTAGAAAAAAGAAAGTCGATAGTCAAAGGACCTTCGTATACTCATATATTGGTCTAAGAGAATTTTGTCTATAAGTGGAGACCTTATAACCGGATTTTACTGTATATAGATTTCACTTTTTTATAGAACTGCCTGGAGACCTTATAACCGGATTCTACTGTATATAGATTTATATTCATATAATTTCGTGCTTCCTTTGCTCTTTCACTTTGTTATAGAACTGCCCTCGCATCAATTCGTGTTGAGCTCATGCGAGACGAATTGCTCACGCTTCGCATCATTTCATTTTCGAGCCGTTGATGGATTTGTCGCTTTATGGCACTTGGATGCTTTTCTCCAACACACACACACACATATATACACAGATTTAAAGTAAGTTTCAGTCGGCATCAGTTGCATTATGTTTGCTGCTTCGGATACGATTGCTGTCTGATCCTGAATCGTTTACAAACTACCTTTGACTAATGCCAAGCAAATTGGTTAATATATCACTCGGTGTAGCGGAAATGTGCGATTTCCAGATGCAGTATGTGGACTCTACACGGTCTGGAAGCTAAGGAATTCCAGGATATTCGAATTGAAGATATACAAATAATTTTGAATTGCTGCAACTAAGCTCAAATGGTTTGAAATTAATAATTATGGGAAGGGCTATTGATAGTTAACCTTTTTTTGAACGCAATCCATTTCGGCGGTATGAAATTTAGAGCACTTACTCATGTATACCCTCGTTCGATACGGTGTCTAGATATTGGGTAGAGCAGCATTACTACTACTATTACTATTATTTCGTACAGCAGATATATACAGACATATATACTCTGTATATACAGCCGATTCCTGATAATTCGAAATGGCAAGGGGATCAGTTTTTTTTCCGCCGAATTTCAATTTATCGAGAATTATCGAGAACGAATTTTTTTTTAGGGGAGAGAATTTGTACGATTTATCACGATTCTTAATTTAGCGGGGTACAAATTATCGAGAGTCGACTGTATTTATTTGATATTTTCATTTTTAATTGCTACAACTTTAAACCCAATTCCCCTGAATACATAGGAATATATATATATATGTATTACATTTATATGTATGTCGATTTATTTAGCTAATTAATTACAGTAGAATTCGTTTATAACGACTCTGTACACACAGGCAAACTTTTATGAGGAAACTTATACGGCTATAGCGTCGTCAGGGTATAACGATGGTCCCTTAAGCGCCGTTATAACCGGATTCTACTTTAAATCTTTTCCACAGCTCAGCTGCTGAGCCTCTTCACCTTCAACTTAAAAAGTACGCTCTCGCTCTTCTTCTTCTGCTTAAGCACGGCAACTATCGGCAGCCTCACAGTCATCGATTTGGTTAAGTATAGATGTATGTATGTATGTGTATCTATTGACAGTTAACCATAGTGCTGATCCGCTCTCTCTTATTGGCCATTCAAATTGAAAATGGAAATATCATTTAAATACTTCTATATGTATGTACATATATACATATATATATTTATATAACTACAGCTCTACAGTTCTCGATCGAACCAATGTACCCATTCGCTATGCAGCAGACACAAAGCTCTTAAAAGCTACCAACTGCACACAGGACCAATATGCACAAGGGGAGTAAGTGATTGAGTGAAAAGTGTGTCGGGTATGCAGAGTGAGCGGGGAGGGGGGCACGACTATGTGTGTGTGTGCTCTCGTCGTTGAGCATGTGAATGATGGCGCATTGCATGTGACAGCAACGACTTCTAACTGGGCACGGCTCACTGCCAGTCGACTGTCAACTAACTGCACTAAACTGTGCTCGACTCTCACTCTCTCTCTCTCTCTCTCTCTCTCTCTGTCTCTGTCTGTGTGTGTGTGTGTGTGTTTGTGCGTTGACTCCCATTAGACTTTGAAGTGTTGACAGCCAGGCCTTGACTGCACTATACACTGCTCCACTTCCATCTACTCCACCCGCACCACCTCCCCCGCCTCTGGCTGGACATGGGTGAAAAATATGATTGGCCTGCTGTGCCGTGCGCTTCCCATGTGTTAATGGGATTCGGCCATTGGCTGCGAGCGGAATGCGCTGAGCAGGCCATTTAAGCGCTTTATTTGTCGCTTCAGTATTAATTAAATGCTTACAAAACCAAACACGACATCAAACAATGCAAAAGCGAGCTGACAACAGCAGCAGCAGGACCAGGAGCAGCAACAGCAGCAGCAGCAGCAGCAGCAGCGGGAGCAGAAGGAGCCACAGTTGCCAGCGAATTATCATACTATGCACAATTTATTAAATATTGTTAACAAAATATATATATTGTATATATCTATTTATAAATAGTTAAACACTAATATATACTGTATATATCTATTTATAGCTAATTTGAGAAATATTCTCAAAGCTAAAAAAATTATATTTTTAAAAATATATATATATGTATATATTTTTTTTAAATCATTTAAAAAGGGCAGACGAACGGACAAGGCTAACTCGACTCAGCTCGTCGCCCTTATCAAGAGTGGATTTACTTTATGGGTTGTGCCACGCCCCCTTCAAGTTTCGGGCTATAAAATGAAAATCGCAAATTCGTACTTTTAATATTAAAATATTTTGGCGCAAACAGAATTATTTTTCCATTTCATAAATATTTTTTTAGAATTAAAAATGTTAGCATGAAATATTTTGTCCAAAAATATGCAAGCAAATAAAAATATAATTATAACTATTTTACAAAAAAATTCTGTTTTCTTTTCTTCTTAATTTTAGGTAAAAATGTTTTTAAGATTTTTTTATTTTGGATATTTTTAAAATTTTTTTATAGTTTTTATTTTTTTCCACAAATGTTGGTGTTATGTGATAGTAAGGTAATAATTATAGTCCCATTGTTCTATATCTTCCCTTTCTCTCTCTCTCTCTCTCTCTCTCTATCTATCTATCTCCTTCTCTCTCCCCCAGCACCACTGATATTGTCGTATACTTAATATTTCCACAGATCTCTAGATAATATTTGTTTGAAACAGCAATTCTTGTTCTATTGTATATAGATTGTATGTAATAGAAATTTTATAGAAAATTTTATGGCTTTATAGCAGAAGTCAAATTAGTCCTTGCTTGGATTACTTAGCTTATAACACAGTTTTATTTGAGGAAAAAAGGAAGGAGTAAGGTGAAAACATTTGCTCTTGCATTGAATACAGAAGCACCCAGAAAGGGTATCAAGAAAAAAAGGACAAAACAAGGAGGAAACAAAGTGAATGGATGAATGGTTGAATTTTTTTTTTTTTTCTTTTTTTTGCTGAGTTGAGACAGTTGGGCGTGGGTAGATGGGCGTTGGGCGTTAGGGGTTGGGTTGTGGGGGCATATGTATAGATACAGTCATTTCAGCTCTACAATCTGCTCAAATTAAATTGACCTACGTCAGAATTGGACGAAGCATTGACAACTGCTGCAAACCAGTAAGAGAGAGGGAGAGAGGTGGGGGGAAGCTGAGAGCGATGTTCCTGCGGTGGACCTTCACGTGTCTGTGAGTGTCCCTCACATGTAATTTTTTTCAATTCGTGTCGTTTTTATACTGACGGACGAAAGTGAAATGAGTATATTAGTTTTGTGCAATGCCCGTCTGTTCGTCTATCCATTCGTCCGTATGAATGGAAACCATTTCACCTATGTTAAAGCTAGAGTCTTGCAAATCCTGTATATCCTAGAGTTATAAAGTGTCAAGATTTTCCCAATTCACCCACCAAGGGCAAATCGGAAAATGCTTTTCTTGGCATTTCAGAAATCATGAAGTGCTATTAAATGGACATATGGTATATATAATCGAGTTGACAGCACTGATTCAAAAACATGCACATTTAATACAGTTAGTCCGGTTATACCGACTCCTCTTATAGCATCCGTACGCTTATTGCGACGAAAATTCTGGTTCCCAGTGAAACTTATAAGAGCAAACTTATATGGTTATAGTGTCTTCCGGTTATAACGACGGTTCCTTGAGCGGATTCCACTGTACTATGTATACATATACCGTGAATATCTGTCGCCGTGAACGAGTATTCTGCAGTCGGTAATGCACGACTGCAACTTGTTTTGATTTCTATTTTCTTTTTATTTATTTTTTCTCTCTGCACGTCTTGTTGGCCGCTGGCTTCGACCCATTCTTTATAGTTTCATTTTGCAGCCACTTGGGTCTGGCTGTCTAAAGGATTAGCTGCCTATTCTTTTCATTTGATTTCATTTCAGTGCCCCGCTGCCACTTGAGTTGGCTTCAAAGCCAATCCCAATGCAAAACTGTAAAATTGTCCATATGCACATGTGTGTGTGTCTGTGTGTGAGTGTGTGTGTGTGTATGCTTGAATGTTCTTTTTGTTTTCCATCTTGAGTTGGCGAGCGACCCCCCTGGCCGACTTTGATTAAATAGAAGTGATGCGACACCCCCCTCCCTCTCACAACCTACTGCATGAAAGTCGACAACCCTGGCTAGCTGTCAATTGCTACGGAAAGGCGTGTACGAGCCAGATTTCCGACAGTCAGTCAGTAAGATTTATTTGCCTGGAGCACAGGCATCATTTCTCCGGAAAACAAAAAAAAAAAAAAAAAAAAATCCAGAAAAACAAAAAATTAAATTAATTTTCCAGAAATTCTGCAAATACGAATAGCTGCATATTCGAGGTGAGTTCCTCTATATCCTCTAACCACAGTGCAATGGGGCCAACAGCTCGCTCATCCTCTTCCTGCAGCGCGTCCACGATGAACTCGCTGCGTTGCGCCGGCTGCCGTTTGCCGGGAGCTGCCGTTGCTGTCATTGCCGGGGCGGCCAAATCGGTTGGCGGCGCCCATCGTGCCCGCAGTGCGGATCTGCGGCTGATGCGCCGTTTCACCCATCACGATGGCACCCGAGTGATGAGCGGTAAGCGCGAAGTTGTGGGCTATGGCGTCAATGGCAGCCCCAACTACATTGACTGCTCGGACTTTCCATTTCCGGCCATACGCTATCGCGAGGTCACGCCGGAGATCTGCGCGATGCGCGAAAAGGAGCAGGGCGACTGGAAGAAGCTATCGCTGGACGAAAAGAAGTCCCTGTATCGTCATAGCTTTTGCCAGACCTATGCGGAGTTCCAGTACTTTATGCCCGAATGGAAGCTGGCCATTGGCATCACCCTTTGGGCCATATCCTTTGCCATGCTCATCTCGCTGGTCTCCAATGTGGCCATCTATGATGATTTGCCAATCACCTACGATGATGAGCATCGGCAGGCGCAGCTGCGTCGCATCATACAGCTGCAAATGAATCCCATAACAGGACTCTCCTCCAAATGGGATTACAGCCAGAACAAGTGGAAGTGATTGTAAGACAAAAATCAAGACAAAAAAAAAAAAACAAGACAAAAACACACACACAGACACACGCACACACACCTTGAATGAAATGCTGCACAATAGTAACATTACCACAAGCTCATATTTTCGTACACACTCACACAGATAAGCACCCATACACACATACTCAGACATGCCCCCATTAACACACTCATACACACACACACCCACACAGGCGAAGAGAGAAAAAAATACTCGCACACATACACAGAGACATGTTGAGCTTCGAACATATGTTAAATAACTGTTAATTTTAGTTGAATGCATATTAAATTTCATGACGAACATTCCAAAAACTCATTTGGTTTTTATTCTTAAGAGATCTTAGGTAGATGTAAATGTAGATAAAGTCGCAGCCTGTCTTCTTCTTGATCAATTATAATAACGTCTTGCACAGAAGAAGCACTTTATAAATATATATGGAAGTGCTCTCTTATCCATAGGCATAGCATAGGTTCTATCATCTCCAGTTCCTGTCAATAGAGTCGCTGCTCGACTTTTCTCTTGATCAATTGTATTGATATAAACTAACTATACTTCCGCCTTGACTGTAGGAATAGGCCTAGTGATCTTCAGTTGGATTATCGTCAAATCCTTTAGATAGAGTCGTTTCTCGTTGCGTTTCTCTATTCTCAACGCTCAGAAGTACCAACAATTTGGACTTTATATACAGTGATCTATACTTGCGCCTTAACTGTATCTATATCTTAAGGTAAATAAGGACAGGTGGGTGTTCGATTTGTGTTCTTCTTATCCAGAAGTAGCTGAAAAGTTTATATATAGAAACACGTTCTTATCCACAGGCATAGCGATCTTAAGTTCAATTATTTCCAAATGCTTGATTTGTTTTCTTCTTAATCAATTGCAAAAATATTAAAAATATTTCTTGAAATAAACGATCTATACTTTGACTGTATCCAAAGGCATATATTCTGAGTCTACCTCATATCACAAAAGTAGTCATGACAGCGTCCAATTTTCATGGGTTCTAAAGAGCTTGACATTTCTGAATGCTTAAACGTTAATATCTCTTTAAAGAAAACTCCGATTTGAATGAAATAAATTTAGTTATGTACAAAAATTAATCAGCTATGACGACGAAAATGAGAATTTACCATTATTTACAGCTATATACGGCTGATATACTTAGTAGAACTAGCCCTATCGAAAATAAAAGACCAGCATTATTTACACTTTTTACCTATCGAATAAGTAAAATTGTAGTTCATACAAATTGAGAATGTAAAATTTTATAAATCATTTGAATTAAATCTTAACCCTTCATAGGTCTGGCCCAGATTTCTTGACACACTAAAATGAGACAAGCTAAAATGCGCTTTATTTCAATCTTGCATTTCGAATACATCAATTGATATATATATATATACTTTTTAAATATTATATATCTATATAGTATATACATACACTTTTTTTTTTAATTTAAATTTCCATTTGCAAACTAAGCGTCTGTCATGCAGTTAACACAACTTTCAAACATTATAATCCTGGTATGATTGTGATGTGACGTGCATTCGTTCGTTCGTTTTATTGGCTGTCCACTGTACTAAGTATAGTACTATGAATATGCATAATTCTACACTGGATATAGTGCACGTATCAAGGTGGTTTCATGTTCATGTTAGTTTGTATGTATGTATGTATATATGTATATGTATGTGTGTATGTATATCAGACCTGTATACATACAAACATATGTACATTCCGTAGCGTTTGCTAAATATAATCTCTCTAATATGTTTACATCAATAGTACATCAATTATCTACATATATCACGTTTTGCATGAGAATTCTAGTACATGCAAATTCATTCATGTTTTAAATACGGAAAGAAGATTAAGAACTAGATTATTATCATCTAAATCTGATGATTATTGTTGGTGCTCATAAATGATACAATCTTGCTTAATAAGTACAATTTAATAATTCAATTTCGTTTTTCTTTTCCTTAATTTTTTTTTTTTTTTTTTTTTCAATAAATAAATTAAGCCAAATACTTGATCGGGGCTTATAAATTTTGTAGAAGTTGAGACCAGAACTTCTCTGACAGAGAACATTTTATGTTAAAGCCATAGCCCGCAAATCACTGTTAACCGCTTCACGATGTCTGCAAATAAGTGTCTTTCACTCTAATTTTGAGAAAAAAAAACTCAGAGGCTGCCGACTTCGTTTGCGATCGGTTAATAACCGTTTCTGTTGTTGTTTCGTTCTGACTATTCCTCAACCGTTTCGTTGAGTGGAATGCAGTAATTTGTGTGTGTCAGTATGCTTAGGCTGTGTTCGCTAAGCACACCAATAGCGTGAGTGTGTGCACTATGAAGACCAATTGCATTGACTCTTTGAGCAATTTGCTCACTAACTGACTCAGTTCGCTAAAAGAGCGGCACACGAAAGCTCAACTCAAGAGACAAAGTTTTTTGCTTAGGACGTGAAAGAGAGAACGAGAAAGTATGATATTTTTGGATTGATTTCGCGAACTGAGCTTAAGGAATCAAACGGTTAACAGTTATATGCGAGCTGTGATTTAGAAACTCCAATTGGACAACACAATTATAGAAAACAACTGAAAAGTGTTTGATGTACAGAAATAATAATACTTTAAGGACATTTTTGTGTAAAAACCATAATTCCAACAATATTGTTGTATTTGTGTAATGTTTAATTAAAATTCCACATAGTTAATTAAATTTAATAAAATTTAAATTCCTTTTCTGTACTAACTTTTCATATTGATTTGTTTTTGGTTACCCAAATGATTTATATTATAATACCCAAACATTCATTAATTTTTAGTTTTGAGGCAACTTTGAATTTTTTTTTTTTTTTTTAATTTTTCAAGAGATTTCCATTTATTGTATGATTTCGCTTATCGTTTTTATACTCATTCACGTAAGTGAAATGAATAAATTGATTTCGTTTTGTTTTTATTATTTTATTTTTTATTTTTATGGCTACCACAAAATATATATATATTCTCATACATAGTATACATATACATATATATATATTGATTTAGTTATGACTACTTAGAGAACATCATTAACTCGAATAGTTCTTGGCAGTTATTTTGCATATTAATTTAGTTTAATTTAAGAATTTCACTGCTGCTGATGTTTACGCTTTTCTTTGATTTTTGTTTTCAATTTGTATACATATATATATGTATGTATGTATGTAAATAATGTATTTTATATTATTTCTTTCACATATTTCATAAATTTGTTGTGCATATTCAGCATTTTTCTTTAATTTAAAATTTAAGACTTTCCGAATATAGTTTTATTATTATTTAATATATATATTTTTTTTTCTTTTTTGTTCTCTTTTTTATTGCTAATTATTTCAAAAATGTTGCGAATCATCATCACACTTAATACATTTATCTGTGGCGCCATCTGGCGGTTAAAAACATAATACACTTATGTGGCGCCCTCTGGCTGCTATTCTTTGCATACGCATATACATATACATATATATATATATTTAATTTTTTCTTTATTGGCATTCACAATTTGCTGTTTATTCATATTTGTTTTTTTTTTTTTTTCATTATTTTTGCATTTCCTTGCGCTTTTTTACATTTTTTTTTTTTTAATATAAATAGTTTATGCAGATTCGCAAGCTAAATAATTTGATTTGTTTTCTTTAAATATTTCTTTTAAATAACTACTACATTGAAAAGGTGTAATCATAAATGTGCGTGTGTGTGTGTCTTTGTGAATGTGTGTGTGTCTGGGTGGGTGGATTCGAATGCATCAAATTTGTTGCTCTTTCCTATTGAATGAAATTGTTTTTGTTGCATTTGTTGCTAAAGCATTTTTCCTCATATATTCCCGTTTATTGGCAGTGCAAGTTTTTTGTGTTCCATTTTTGTGCACAAAACTCAAACAGTAGAACGAATGAAGAAAAACAAATACACAACAAGGAAAACCCGTAAAACAAAAGACAATAAAAACAAAATTGTTTTCATAAATTTTTTTCACTTATTGAATATTGATAAACAAATCGAGAAGCAACAAATAACTGGCAACAAAACCGAATACGAAATACGAATAATAGTTGGACGCGCTCGCCGACAGATGGCGCCAATTGAATTTGCTGCTACTGTTGCGTCCAGCGCAGAGATCTCTTCGCGAAGCTCCAAAACTGGAACTTTCATAGTGTCAATGTGTCTGTGTGTGTGTGTGTGTCTGTCTGTGTGTGTGGGTGTCTGTGGATGGGTGTGTGTGGCTGTGTATGTGTGAGAGTATGCATTTCTGTTGGTTTTGTTCTATAAGATACGACGAGTTATGTACTATATAATAGTATATATATATTATGGTACCCTAACACTCATCAGCTCGCTAGCTCGACTGATCGTCGGCGCTATCTATCCATCTCTCTCACGCTAACCCCTCCCCTCCCCCTCCCCCCCCCCACACTACCTTTCGCTTGCTCTCGCCGTTGCACTCGCTTGCTCCAACTTTGGCTCCAAGCCATTTTCTGCCATCTGCCAACAACGTATCGTTGCTGTCGTTGCTATTGCCGGATTTAAAACGTTACCCAAAGCCGCCCGGACTACCAGCCCACCAAAAAATGCTTAACGCACAACGTCCGCTTCGCTCCCTTCAATCCCAGCCATTCTCCTTGATCATGTGGGCCAATTCGATAATGAATTTTCCCTCCTTGTACTTCTGGCTGGACTCGTACGCATGCTCATATTTCCAGCCAAGCGGCGTCTTGCAGCACTCACAGTAAATATCAGCGACCGCATGCAGTCCGGTGAGCAGGACACGCTCCTCCGTCTGGCCGCAGGCCACATTTACCACCGAATTGAATAGGTATGCCGGTCCCTGGCTACCCTGAAACGACTTTGAGATGAGCTCGTCGTGCGATGCCAGATGTGCACGGCAATGAACACATGAGTAGGTCCGATTTGTGGACGGTAAATAGGCCTGAAATGTTTTCACCATTGTTGCTCTGGCTGATTGCAGTTGCTGTTACAGCTACTGTTGCTGTTGCTGTTACAGTTGCTGTTGCTGTTACAGTTGCTGTTGCTGTTACAGTTGCTGTTGCTGTTACAGTTGCTGTTGCTGTTACAGTTGCTGTTGCTGTTACAGTTGCTGTTACGGCTACTGTTGCTGTTACGGCTACTGTTGCTGTTACGGCTACTGTTGCTGTTGCTGTTACAGTTGCTGTTGCTGTTACAGTTGCTGTTACTTTATCTGTTGGGCGTGTGGTTTGGCTTGGCTTTTAGCTGGTTGAGCGTCGATAAATAGTCCTGATCGTTGATTGGACTGTTCTCAGTCACAGCGTTGAGCTCTTGACTGCATAAAGGCGCGCTGTAATATATAAATAACGTTAATTAAGCTCTCATATAAGGGAAAACTGAAATGACTAAGGGCTAAAACGCTTTACAGAAAGTGAGCTTCCAGTAAATTATTAAAATAGTTAAATGTTAAATGTTTTACATTCTGTAAAGATAATTTATAATATGTAAAGCTCAACTTTCATAAAACTCTGCAACAGAAAATTGCACACATATTAACAGAGCTTAAAGCTTAACTTTCGTTAAACTCTAACTCTGGGAATTTTGGACTTGTTCTGAGCAGAATCAGCTTAACTTGCAGTTAAAGCTTAACTTTCAGATAATCCCCCAGGGATTTCTGACTCGTTAACTTTGCATTTTTGTTCTGTACTTTCTTTTTTTGCCCTCAATTATTTCATGTTCAGCTCACCTGCTGGGGGACCGGATTAAGCCGAGCCTTTTCCTGCTGCTGCTGTTGGGCGTTAACTGCTCGCGTTGCTTGCAGCGGACAGCGCTGCGGCAGAGACAGTGACAGCGACAGAGACAGAGACAAAGGCAGAGCCAGAGACAGAGACAGAGACTGAAGCAGAATCAGAGTCAGAGGCAGTTGAGGTGGCGGTGGCGGTGGCGGTGGCGGTGGCAGCAATTGTGGCTGCTGTCATTGAACGATTATGTCCAGCGCTTGTCACCGGGTCTCGGGTCACACATATGCAGAACCAGCAGCTGCAGCAATACAATCGAGTTGGCTTCACTCAGTGCCTGCTATCTGATCGCTCTGGCTGTGACCTATGCTCTGACTGCAAATTTTCGCGTTCCACGTGCGTTCCTCCTTAGCGTTTATATGCTTGCGCATATGTATGAGTGCACGTCGACAAATGTACACGTATATGTATATATATATATATATTTGTATGTTGGTGTATCAGATATTCTGCCAAAGACAAGAAGACAAAGCCAAATGAATATTAATTTTCCTTTTTATACCCTGAACCCATTTTCAATGGGAAATCAGGGTATAATGGTTTTGTTGAAATGTATGTAACAGGCAGAAGGAGGCGTGGCAAACCCCACAAAGTATATATATTCTTGATCGGGGCGACGAGCTGAGTTGATTTGGCCCTGTCCGTCTGTCTGTCTGTCCGTCTGTCCGTCCGTCCGTCCGTCCGTCTGTCCGTATGTTTGAACGCGTCGATTTTCGAAGATATAAGAGCTAGAGACTTCATTTTTTTTAAATGTCCGTATTTACAGCGCGGATATCGAGTTTATCATTAAAAATCGATAATCCCGATCATTTTTATCGATAAAAACCCTATCGAAAACCAGTTATAAAATTATACACCTTTATTGCTAGAGTCTCCATATTTTTAATGTATGCTTATATGCAATTTATGCAATTTCGGTTTTTGTTAAAATTTACCCCTCACCTCTATATCCACCCCCTCACCCACATGTTTGTAAAAAAGCGTATTTCAAATACTACAGACTTGTGCTTTGGCAAATACATGCATATTCATGTTATAATCAAAATCTGAAAGTTTCATGAAGATCTTATATCCACAAAAATTATTATTATTATTAAACAATTAAGTTCTCATAGTAAGCGCATACTGCAGTCCATGCGTGTTTATGCGTGGGTGATGTGTGTGTATGTGTTTGTGTATGTGTGTGAGTATGTGTCTGTGTATGTTTGTTAGTATTTGTGTGTGTATGAGTGTGTGTGTGTGTGCGTGTGTGTGAAATAGCTATTGCTCGAAGGGTTCAGGGGATCTCGTAGTCGAGCACACTCGACTAGAGCTTTCTTTCTTTTTTTTTTTTTTTTTTTTGTACCCTGTGCACAGTTGGAAAATGGGCTTTATTAATGTATGTTCAGAAGTGTCAAAAGATACGTGCTGGGCATATTTGAAGCTTGGGTATTTGCCAACACTAGAAATGTCAGTGTTAAACAATATCGATTATAAACTTTAAGCAACTCCACTTATTGTAAATTAACTCATTTCCGACAGGAAGTACAACGGATAAATTATCATAGACAAAGTGCTTAAATAATCATAAAAAATTTACTTTAATTTATGTAAGGCATAATTTCAGGAATAAATTAATTCTGTTTCATTAAAATTCCAGTTAGTATACATACATAGTTCATAAAAAATAAATATATATACATTTTTTATCTATAGCGGAAGTCGTTGAGGGGTATTCAGTAGCTATCTATAGGAAAGCTATTTAAATATAGGTATATATTCTCAAGTATTCTCAAGTACCTCAGAGTGAGCAGGCAGTAGCGTATCTGCTAGTCAAGTATACCCCAGAAAAATTACGTTTCCTTGTTTGCATATAGACGAGCTATATAATATTGTATGAGAACAATTTGTAGCTACAACAAAGAGCGGGCAGTGAGGGCGAGAAAGGGACAGAGAGAAATACAAAGAAAGAGAGAGACAGACAGAGAGATAGAGAGAGAGAAAGAGAGATAGTGCGAGGGAAAAATCACAATAAGGTCGGTGCATTTCCATTATTGATTTCCATTTGCAAGTCGCTGGCCACAGCCATATTTCAGCCAAACTACAAATATGGCCTAATAGCCGGGCAAAGCACACGCACACACACACACACACACACATATATATATATACAGTATATGCACATAGTCCTAAATGGTAAGAGCAACGAGTCGACTGCATTTCACTTCAGCAAAACAGAAAGAGGGAGTGAGTTGGGAGGAGGGGGGGAGTGGCAGAGCACAAACTACAAGTCAATAATTATGATGGACTGCAGTCGATTTTGCCATTAGCATCTTTTGGCTAATAATTGATTTATCATCATATAGTGCCCCGGCCGTATAGAAACCCAAGAGCCATTCGAGTCTGCTTCCCAACATTAACAGTTAACAGCTGTTCTCTCCAAATGACACCCAAATGATTCATGACTTCGTCTAGCAACCAGTACCCCTCCCCCCCCCACACACACACACACACAGATAACCACAGCGTAAACTCTATTCGCATTCACCCCTTGGGCTGGCTTTTGTCACTGAATAGTTGATTCAGTTAATGTGATCGATATGTGTACAGTGAGGCCACGATATATGCAACTACTTTATATTTTATATTTTATATTTATTTCTATAATTAAATTTATTGAGTTTTTTTCTAACTAATATTCAGTGCTTTTATCTGCAAATTTAAGTTGTTTTTTTTTAAATTACCATCAGTATTTTTAGTATATTATTTGAAATCTTTAGTTTTAGAAATAGAGAAGAATTCATAGCCGGCTATACATTTATGTACTTATATAGTGATATAGTTAATATGCTTTACAATAATAATGAAATATTCAGAATGCCTGAAAACATTTTTCAACTCATTTTTCTACTATTTTTTATGCAATTTTTAGCTAAACTAATTTTCTCAGTGAAATAAAAAAAAACGTTAAAAATTCAAGAAAAAAAGTAAATATTTTTTTATACTTTCTTATCTGTGTTTCATTTATATTCCAAACATTTGCATTTAAAACAACTGCGCTTCTACTATAATGAACACAGCTGTCAGCACAGGTACAATTTTGATAATAGCTGATATGAACTATATGCGTATATGTATATATGAATAATATATAAATAATAGATTATTAATATATAAAAATATACATAAATATATTTCATTGATAACTAACACACACTTTTTATATACGAACATATTTATAAAAAAAAAAAAAAATCCTTTTTTTCTCAACACTAATTTCTATAAAGTGGCTTGGGACATTGTGGACCTGTGTAAGTCTGTGGAAATGAACAGCATAGTTAGACAATACTCAAAGGTCAAGTTTAGTGCAAAGTTTACATTTGTGCATTTGTCTACCCCGCTGAACTGTTGAGAGTTTCGAACTATCTAGGGAACTACAAGCAGGTACATAAATATATTGAAAAATATATATATATATCTATATACTTATGTGGTAAAGACATATATATATATATATATATATATATATATATATATGTACATGTATATGAATATGTATGTAAACGCTCTATTTTCCATAATTAGCACCCTTGTTGCTTTTTATTTGTTGTAGCCAAGCCCTCGACAACAACAACAACAAAAACAACGTCGTCATCTTCATCGTTGGGGTTTCTGTTCAATCTCTAATGCAAATTGGCTGCTGACGCGAATGTCGACGACTAAGACAAAGGAAACAGGAGTGAACGGGCCACTGCATGCCTGAGCGAGAGAGAGAGAGAGAGAGTGAGAGAGAAGGGGAGTGAGACAGAGGGAGCGAGAGTGCGCGGCGTGAACAAAGAAGCAACAGTGCCAACACAGCGCCCCAGGGAGGGGGCGGCCAACAGGGAAATGCACTTGGCCGAGGTTTCTGGCTGGCGCAATGCATTGGACCAGACAACAAAGCGTTGCCTGCTCTACAAGTGAAGCAGGGAGCGAGAGTGAGAGAGAGAGAGAGAGAGAGAGAGAGAAAGAGAGAGGGAGGGATAGAGTGTGAGGGAAGCCGGGTACAAGGAGCAAGGCATTATTTGAATAAATATCAGACTTTCAATATTAATTAGCAAATGAAATTAACAAAATTGTGACAACTTTTGGCGCCTAAAACTTTAATCGAACGTCATCATTTTTTGTTTTGTTTTTTTTTTTTTTCAAAACAAACGAAACACCGCACAGACAAAAACAAATAAAAACGCACGCAGCACTCACACACACAAGCCACGCAAAAAAAAAAAAAAACAATAAGCAGCCGAAAAATTGAGTGAGTTCAGTGAACCAAACAATGAACCAGTGTGAATGTGAAAAGGAAGCTGAGAGAGTTCTTTGGCACCAACTCGCTTACGTTTTGATTTCTATTAATTTTTGTATATTTCTTATATGTATATACATATACAAATGCGCATATATATACTTTTTTTTTTGTCTTTAGCTTTTTGCTGTTTTGCCACTTCACTTTTATTTTGCAATCAAAAAGCAAAGCGCGCTATGCGAAATGTAACGAACGACTGACGGGCAGCGCCGCTGCTGCGTTCCACTGTTGCTGGCTGTCGTCGGTAGCAGCGACGATGGCAGCAGCAGCGCCAGCAGCAGCAGCAGCAACAGCCAGCAGCCGCGCAACCCAGCAACAAACAAAGAAGAAAAGAAAAGGCAACAAAAGCGGCATACAGGTGGCAGTGACGAGTGCAGCGCAGAGTAACGCAACAAGCAGCGCCTCAATTGCAAAATGGACAAATAAGAACAGCAATAAATATGCATACATATACATATGTATACCACACATACGCGCATGCACACATACATACATACGTGTGCATACGCATATTAAATGCAATCAACAAAAATCTTGATCAAACTAAATCTCAACTGCTTTATGCACTTACTTAGCTCACAATAATAATAACGCATGTCCCGCTATATGTATGTATGCATGTGTGCGTGCGTGTGTGAATGTGCAAGGTGAATGCAAAAGTCTATATGTACGGCGCACCAATTACCGTTAGAAATGTTAACCCAATATTCTTGTTATTGCTCTGCCTGATTTTCTTGTTGTTGTTGTTGCTGTTGTTGTCGTTCGGTGCCTAAGTGTGGGCACATAAAACCGGAGAGCCATGACACAGCTACAGCCGCGGCGTACGAATTGCCACCATGGAGCATGCGTGCCACACTCACCGTCATAAAAGTAAGTACACATACACATACATACTACATATATCTGGAGGACAGTGTTTACTAAACATACTTGAACAAAGCAACAATAAATCAATTTTGTTTATACATACATACATATATATAAACAAATAAAGAGTTATTGAATATATACAAATCATTTTAGCTCTATCTATCATGTCATATCATATAATTTCCTAGTATAAAGTAAACCTATTGGTTGTTTATTAACAAAATAATAGAATTGCTATACAATGAATTTTAGATTTCAATATTTAGTGAAAGGTACCTTTAAGTCCAACCGGATTCATTCATCATTCATCCCAAATATATACATACATATGTACCCCTACTGATCTACTCCATCTTTATAAACGCCTTTAGCTGGCACAATAGTTATGAGCTTCACTGTAATTTTATACAATATGCCGACTAACGGTAAGAACATCGTTGCCAGTTGCCGTGTTGTATATATATGTAAGTGTATATATATATATATATATATATATATATATATATATATATATATATATATATATATATATATATATATATATATATATATATATATATATATATATATATATATGTGTGTGTGTGTGTGTGTGTGTGTGTGTGTGTGTGTGTGTGTATTTGTATCTTTCTCTGCTCAGTTGCTGTCGGCTTCAGTATGCGTCGTCGAGCTAACTACTGCTGCTAACATGACTTTGCGCCAATCCCCCATCTCTCACGTCCGCCGGCCGATGCTGCTGCTGCTGCTGCAAGTGACTCTGGCGATCTACAGCTTAGTGCAGCTGATTCAGAAACTAATTCAGCATGTTCTTATTCAATTAACAATACGCATTTACAGTTATATGTGCACAAAACCAAAAGCAACAATTTTAAACACTCATCCCCAATCATGGTATTCATTTCTTATCGTTGTTGTTGTTGTTGTTGTAACTCAACCGTTGTGATTTCATTTTTTTCTTTTATTATTTCGCGCGCCTTTCACGTCAATAGAACTTTTGCGTCGTGTTTTTATACCCTGCAAGCTGGGCAAAATAAATAGGTAGCTCTGACCACATACATACATTTGTATGTACATATGAATATACAAACTTGATTAAGTTGAGCCTCATTGATCTCTATGTCAATGTAATCGGCAATTAATTTTTGTATTACTCAATCCACAATATAATGTTTTTCAAATACATTATTTGCCATCGCAGGGTAATTCTCAACTTTATCACTCTCTTTCTTACATACAAAAAGAGGAAAGCCCAACGGAGCAACAACACAACGAAAATACCCCACGCATCACTCACTCACTCACACACACACACACACAGCGCTCACTGAGCAGCTGATGGTGTTGTTGTGATTGTATTGTGATTTCGTGGTGTCTTTCTTTTTAGCTGAGGTCAATATCGTCAGTGGCAACGGAGAAAATAGAAATATGAATAACTGTTTATGAGAAGTATACCAAAAGGAAAAAAGAAAAAAAAAAAACAAATAAATAAATAAAGACGCAAAAAATGCGCACTGCTTTTGTGTAAAAGAGACGACATAGGGTACTATCACAAAATGCGAATAAAAAAACAGAAAACATCCAACAGCTGATGAAACAAAAATAATAATCTTATCAGACCGCAAAAGAAAATAACAACACAAAATTTATTGCGTTGCGACGCCAGCGACGCAGTCGGCGAAAAATGCCAACAAGCGAGCCAGTGCGCGAGAGCAAGCGAGTGCTAAGGTAAAACGAGATAGAGAGAAAGCGTAAACAAAAATACAGCGCAGAAACAGCTGTGTCTGTGGTGGCGTTACCGACGCCTCGGCATACACATGCGCAATACACAGCTGCTCTCTGTATATGTGTGTATAAGTTCGCATGGTTCAATACTCAAACACAACAAACAAAACCACAGCAACAACGAAGTGGTCCTTGGCTTTTTAAGAACAGCTGAGACTAGAGAAAACAGCGGAGCCAACTGGATGGCCGCGAAAGAGAGATCAGATGAATGAACTTTCATAACGAAGTTCTCGCTCACACTTGCCAATGTTTATCGCACTTCGGAGTTGCTAAAAGACGCAATTTGTTTAGCACCAGCAGCAGTGTCCCTCTCCCTCTCCATATCCCACTACACTCACTAATAACATATATACATGCACTCATTATCCACATATACACTCATAGGTTCCTTTATGTGTATGTAAGGAGACGTGAATATACAATGCTGATGGCGAAACAGAATTCTTGTTTGGGCCTTTTTTTTTTTTTTTTTTTTTTTGCATACGCAGCAAACTGCGTTGCAGTGCTTACATCGATGTTTTGTTGTTTTTACTGCAGCGCCTATGTGTGTGTGAATTGCCCTCTCTCTGTGCCTATGGGAAGTAGAAGAGAGCACTACAATGCTAATGCATGTGAATACATAATAATTTGGTCTTTCGCTAAACACATACCTATCTATGTACATATTTAGATTGTTGGCGATGTGTATTCATATGTATGTTTGTATATACTACAAATGTAAATAGACGGATAATATAAAAGGGAATCATCTTCGAACAATTATACAAAAAAAAATAGAGAAAAAACAGCAACAAATGTCAAATTTTTGAGCACGCAAAAGCGTATGAGAACTTACGGTTCTGTTGCAGTTGCAGTTGCAGTTTTCTTGTGTGTGTTTATTGTTTTGTGCCATACACAGACACGCGCGCATACACACACGCACACACACCAAACAGTCAAGCACAAACATACACACACACGCACGCACACAAACAAATCAGAGCAATAACGACCCACTGAGTAAATGACACTTGATTGTGGTTCTTTACACCGTTTGCATAATACTAATGCAACACTTTTGCATTATTAAAATTTCTATGAATTTATTGAACCGAATACAATATTTGTTTGCGTTCGCTCATTTTGCGTGCTTTTCTGCTGTGGGGGCGCTGGTGTGTTTGTGATTGTGTGGGGAATTTTTAACAGACCTCAATTATTTCCAGCACTCTGGCCACACTACACATCAGACACACACCACACATACCACAAAATATCGATACTATCGATACGCAGTAATCGGAATTGCCCAAAAAGAAGTTGCTACTGCTGCTGCACAAAAAGAAAAGCACACACAATTCTCACACAGCATATATATAGAGTAGCACGCGCCTAACTCACAAGTCCCTGGCGTGTAAGTAATCAAAAACGGGATTATTAAAAATTGTTACCATTTTGTTTAGTGTGTGTGCGCGTGTGTGTGAGTGTGTGTTTGCAAGGCAAACAATTGTTTCAAAACGGTTGACAGGCGGCGCTGGCCCAGTGCAATAGGCGTTGTGTGTGAGGTAAGCATTAATAAATGTGCAAATCCCAAGGCCCCTTGGTCAGATAATAATTATGTACATAGTGGTGATATATTGATATGCATTGCCAATCGAAAGCAATTGCCCAATTGCAGAAAAGGACAGCAACACATTGGCAATGTGCAAGAAATCGTTTGTGAAATTTCAACAAATCAATTGTTTTATTTTTGTTTTCCTACTTCAAATTGTTATTGCAATGCAATCTGAAATAGAGGAGATTGCAGCAAATTGCTACAAGCACAAAGCTTGCATTATTGTTGTAAATGAATCACCCACAAATACAATTCGCATTTATCTACATTCATGCTAAATTGAAGCTCGGGGACCCTGAAATCGTCAATGCAGCCAAAAACAAATTGATTTAAGGCTAAAAAAAAAAAGATAACTCGAGGCAAAGAAAAATAATAGCTAGACTTATAACCGGCCAGATTATGGGCAAGCTAAATTTATAAACTAAATAAATTAAAAATTTCAGCAAATTATTTTATTTGTTATTAAAGTCTTAAGCAGTAAATCACATTAAATCTAAAAAAAAAAAGCGATTTCAATGCAGCCAAAACAATCAGATTTAAGGCTAAAAAACTCGAGGCCAAACAAGAAGAAATAGCTAGATTTATAGCCGGCCAGATTATGGGCTTTAAAAAAAGCTTAATTTATTAACTAAAAATTGTTGTAAATTTACTATTTCTGCAAATAAACAAACAAAATTATCGACAATTAAATCATATAAAATCAATATAAATATAGCCAAAACCAGCTCATGAAGGCTAAAAACAGCCAAATCTGGATTTAGATTGCGAAAACAATAATCGGTTTAGCTTCTCATTTTCAAATAGCTTAGCTTAATGTGTATAAATTTATAACGCCTTACGCTTCATTGGTTTCCAATTAGCAAGTGGATATGTTCAATGTAAGATTTATATAAAATTTTGTTTTTTTTTTTTTTTTTTGTTCGTTGAAGGTAATTTTAATTCTCTGATTTGCCCAGTAAATTGACCTCGTATCAATGCACAAGCAGTAGCGCAATATTTCTGTAAATGTCTTCAAGCTCGAAATTGATTTCAGAGTGCTCGGTTTTTAGATAGACATATATATGGAAATATATGTATTTACAGGAATTCTGAATAACAATTTCAGTCTATTGACATCTGTAGATATCTTCAAAATATTTGATTTCTTTGCTCGCTAGAAAATGAAAACAATAGAACTTGAAAATGTTTTTTCCTTACTTAAGTACTTTAACATGTTAAATAAATAGATCTATATGTATATGTATAGGAACTCCCAATATAGAACTAGATTTCTTTTTAAGGTTTACTCACCTTTGTTGTATCCACACAAGTGTTTTCAGGTTCAATGGAATGTAAACGCTTATATTGAATTTATAAGAAGTAAAATATATAAATGCTAAGTCTGTTGGTATGAAAACAAGTTTTTCTGGTATCCCAAAGACTTTATGGTATGTGTATCAATATGTTTTCCAGGTATGAGCCTATTATATCTGTATTAGTAATTTTCTGGAATACCTATTATATATATGTATTTATATGGTTTTCCAAGAGTTATTGGGTGGGAACTCCAATTTCCTGGTGTGACTCTGTATTAATAATTTTCTGGTATACCTAAGTGTCTATTAGATATATATTTGTATGGTTTTCCAAGACCTTTTGGGTGGGAATTCAAATTTCCTGGTATGACTCTATCATATCTGTATTCATATTTTTCTGGTATACCCAATTCTCTACTATATATGTATATATTTATACGGGTTTCCAAGGGATTTTGAGTGGGAATTAGGAGTACTATTCTGGCTTATCAAAACTCTACATAATTTCCGATTTTTATCTTCTTTGATACCTGAGTTAACATGTGTTAACTCTATGCTCATTACTGATTCCATTTTTTTCGGATCAAAGTATGCTGCGAAGTTGATGTGAGTTAGGTCTTTACTGATTTCTGTTCGTTCAATTAAGACGAACATAGATAGTCTAAATAAAACATATATAGTTTTATAAAGGTACTAAAATTTGTTCCTCCGAGTTTACTAGATATACAAGAAACCTTAAACCGATCAATGGACTTTTTTTTTTTTTTTGCCATCTTTACTGGTCAATTTGAAAATTCAGTTGCTTTACTAATCCATCTATTCTCATCATCAGTGAGCTCGCAACCGTGGTAGCATGCTGTGGACGGTGCATCTGGACGGCGGGCCGCAGCGGGTGAATCATGCCGCCGTTGGCGTTGGGGACTTCATCTATAGCTTTGGGGGCTATTGCACCGGCGACGATTATCGCTTCAATGAGCCGATCGATGTCCATGTGCTGAACGTGCACTCGCTGCGCTGGACTCTGGTGCCGCAGCAATGCGATTCGGATGGGGATCCGTTGAAGTATCCGCTGGTGCCGTTCCAGCGCTATGGCCACACTGTTGTCGCCTACAAGGAGCGCATCTACATCTGGGGCGGCCGCAATGATGAGCATCTCTGCAATGTGCTCTATTGCTTCGATCCGAAGACGGCGCGCTGGACTCGTCCGACGGTCAGCGGCTGCCTGCCGGGCGCTCGGGATGGCCACTCGGCGTGCGTCATTGGCCATTGCATGTACATCTTCGGGGGATTTGTGGACGAGATCAATGAGTTCAGCAGCGATGTGCATGCGCTCAATCTGGACACAATGGAATGGCGCTATGTGCAAACGTTCGGTGTGCCGCCGACCTATCGGGATTTTCATGCCGCCGTTGCTTACGAGGAGGAACGCATGTATATCTTTGGGGGGCGTGGCGACAAGCACAGCCCATACCACAGCCAGGAGGAGACCTACTGCCATGAGATTGTCTACCTGGACATGAAGACGAAGGTGTGGCATCGCCCCTTCACCGCCGGCAAAGTGCCCGTGGGACGACGCAGCCACAGCATGTTCGTGCACAATAAACTGATCTTCGTGTTTGGCGGCTACAATGGACTATTGGATCAGCACTTTAACGATCTGTACACCTTTGATCCGCGCACCAAATTGTGGAATCTGGTGCGCGCCAACGGACAGGCGCCAACGGCTCGACGACGCCAGTGCGCCATTGTCATGGGCACGCGCATGTTCCTCTTTGGCGGCACAAGTCCGCGCTGCGCCATACCGCAGGCACCGACGGCGGTATCGCGTGCCAATGATTCGACACAGCCAACACAGCAGCAGCAGCAGCAGCAGCAGCCGCAGCAAGAACAACAGCAACAGCAGCAGCCGGCAGCAGCAGCAGCAGCAGCAGCCGCAGCAGCAGCAACAACCACATTGATCGATTACAGTGATTTGCATGTGCTAGACTTTGAGCCCACACTGAAGACGCTGGCCACAATGGTGGTGCTGAAGCATCAATTGGACATCTCGGGCCTGCCGCGCAGCTTCCGTGCGGACCTGAACATGCTCACACAGCCGAACAGTATTACGCGACCGATCAACCAGGCCGGCTAGCATTTATTGTTATTACCGTTACCGTTACGACTGTTGTGCACATCTAACACTAAACGACTCTAAGCACATAGTTAATACTATATACATATATATATATAAATATATATATTTATATATATATGTATGTACACACAGTTGGGTTGCTGCAGCCAGCTGCGAGGCTTCCTGGCCACTCGGAGAGAAATATTTAGCTTAACTTAAACACACACGCTTCTGAACAAAACGCTTGCAGAGAGGCGGATTGCACTAGTCCCAGTAGTCGTCGAGCAATCCAACCGATCTCTTCCGAATGTGCTCGAAATATCGAAATGACACCACACACACACACATATACACACAGACACATACACACACACACACACACACAAAACACAGAAACATACACACACATACACATACACACAGACACATACACACACATACACACACAACACACACACTCATACGCACACACACTCACATATGTAAACCAACGAAGTTTCAGAAACTTGCTTGGACAAACAATTAAATAGTTAGCTTTAGTTTGTAAAATGTTTATATATAATTACCTTAAATAAATTTCGCATATTATTATTAAACAAAAAACAGAAAAGTAAATGTTGTATTATATATAATATCACAAAATCATCTCGATCTGAGCTACAATCCCAAAATTTGGCTTTTACATTTAAAGGTATAAAAGCACTCTATTATCGTACCCAGCCACTCTTAAATGTTCTCTCTCTATCTTTCTCTTTCTCTGCCTTACTCAACTGAGGTCAAACGCTATCTCTTTCTGCCTTGCCCAACTGAGCTAATATGCTTTCTCTGTCTTACTTAATTGAATTCATATGATATAGCATTCAACGGCTATCTACCCCTCTTTGTCTTACCCACAGAGCTTATACGCTTTTATTCATTTCACCCAACTGAGCTCATATGCTATCTCTCTCTATTCGTTTCACTCAACTGAACTCACATGCTATCCACCTCTATCTCTCTTACCCAACTGAGCTCATATGCTCTCCCGCTCTCTATCTTACCCAAACGATCTCACATGCTTTCTCTCTGTCTGTCTTACGCAACTGAGCTCTTATGCTATCTCCCTCTGTCTGTCTTATCTAACTGAACTTACTTTCTAACATCTCTAAATATTCAACATTCCTTCTCTATCTCGGTCCGCATTACATTTTCTCTTAAATACTTTATTGGCATTTAAAAAATATATATAATATATATAAATAATAATAACATATAAATTTATGATTGACAAAACTTAATTTAATTTATATATGTATGTAGTTAAGAAACTACAACAAATTAGCTTTTTGCTTCTCTCCTATCGATCATGTAAAACTAGCTTTTTTCATTTAGCTCTAAAGTTGGCATCACTGCTGCTGCTAGCCGACGGCGCTGGTGAAGCCACGCAACGTCAGGTAGCCGTTGATGATGTCCGATGGCAATTGCTGCATTGAGCCGTACTCCTCGGCATTGGCGAAGCGCAGTTTGGAGTGGGGATCGACATATGGCGCTGGCAGCCCACTTATATCCGAGTATTTCTTGGGTGGTATGAGTGAGGGCGGCGCATTGAGCGTGAAGTCTGCGAAGTGAACCAGAAAACATTACAACAAATTCGACCGTCAACGTTCAGACTTTGCATATTTACATGTCGGCTGGTCGGGCGGCAGCTTCTGATTCCGTTCAATGTTGTGAAGCTGTCGCAGCGGCCGGTAAACACAGTTTCTGGGAAATATAAATGGACGCTTAAACGAGCGTTTGACCTTCTGCACTGAAGTTGTTTCCATTTTCTTTAATTTTGTCTGAAAATGCACGGAGAATAACAAAATTGTTTTGGCTTGAGGTATCGATGCCGCAATAAGCGATGTATCGATAAGTGCTTAACAACGACTGCGATAGACGGGGCATATTTGAATTGGCTCAGAATGTTCGTGACGGTTCTAGTTCATAAATGTATTGGGATTTATGAACAATGTAGATAGATATTTGTATTGATTTGCTTAAAATAAATTTGATTTTAATAAACATATCTTACAAATTAAATTCAACAGCTTGCCTTTGCCAGCACTTGGAGCTCGTCAAGTGAACTAGTTCGTCATCTGAGCCTTGACAGCGGCTGTGATAGATAAGATACAATTTTTAGACAGGCTCTGATATTTACTATGATTTGCTTTAAAATTAGATTGAGCTAAAGAGGTATACTAATTACATTTAATCAATCAATTTGACTTGCTTGCTGGAGTCTAAATACTTGGCACATCATCAAGTGAACTAATTTTGAACCTGAGCGGAACAGCGCATTTCTAACAGCCATTCGTTCCGATTGTCCACTATTGTTGTATACGTGTTTGAGAACTGAAATCAACTGTAATTTTGCACCTTGGTCGACTGACGTTAAGGCTACTTAAGGATGGCGCGCAATGCAGGCGGCAACAACAACAATGCAGCCAAATCAAGCGCTACGGGCAATCACCAGGGCACAGCCGCCGGTACATCCTCTGCTGCAGCAGCGGCTGCGGCTGCGGCAGCCGCAGCGAACGCCAAGCACAAGCGCAGCAGCAGCAGCAACAGAAATTACAATTTCAATTTATCCTCAAAGCTGATGCTGGACAAGTGGAAGACGCTCGTCGGCTGCCTCTCGCTGGCCGTGGCCAGCTACTTTGGCTACCTGGGGTACCTGGAGACGCGCGTGAATACGCCGTTCGACAACCACAAAATGGTCTCGGCCAGCGGCCTGGACGATCCGGAGCGCTACTGGGGCTCGTATCGCCCACATACGTACTTCGGCATGAAGACACGCGATCCCCATTCCCTGGTTATGGGTCTGATGTGGTACACGCCCAGCAATCTGGGACCTGATGGGCATGGGATTAGGCACTGGTGCGAGCAGGGCGACAATTTGGATGGCTATGGCTGGACGCATCATGATGGGCGCAGCTTCGGGGTGCAGGAGATACAGGATCTGCCCTTTGAGATCAAGACGTCGTTTGTCAAGTTTCCCGGCGAGAAGCAATACGGCGGCGATTGGACGGCCCGGATCTCGGTGCGGAATACGACGCGTGCCTGGGACCGGAGCATCTCGCTCATCTGGTACGTGGCGCTGGACGAGCGCACCAATGGTCACATCAAGTACGTCTCCGATGAGAAAAGTCCGGAACCGGGCGTCTATGGCGAGAGTCAAGGATTAGGCGAGTTCCAAGTGCGCTTCCATGCGGTCAAGGGGCGCATCCAGCACAAGTCCTATCTGAGCACCGTGGCGCCGAATCTGAGCAAGCTCAAGGAGACCATATTCGCCCACTTTCGCGCCTTTCCCAGCAAGCGTGGCAATCGATTCATTGGCCTTCCCGGCGAGATTGTCTCCCAGAACGGCGTGCCGTCAACGAATCCCGAACCGAATCTGATTGCCATACAGATTACGGCCGAGGTGGACTTCACGCTGGACATTACGTACCAGTCGACGTCGGGCTTTGCCCTCGGCGAATCCATACCGAAGCCGCCCACGGGACGCGCCTACACGGACGCGCTGCAGGCGAAGATTGGCGAATTCGACAAGCGCTTCGAGGCAACCTTTCAGCTGGCCGCCAAGGGCTATGCGCCGGATATGATACGCTTCGCACGCAACGCATTCAGCAATATGATCGGCGGCATTGGGTACTTCTATGGCGCCAGCCGGGTGCAGTCTGTGCACACCCAGAATCCGGTGCCGTATTGGAAGGCGCCGCTGTATACGGCCGTGCCGTCGCGCAGCTTCTTTCCGCGCGGCTTCCTCTGGGACGAGGGCTTCCACGGCCTGTTGCTGAGCGCCTGGGACATTGACATAGAGCTGGACATCATCTGTCATTGGTTCGATCTGCTCAATGTGGAGGGCTGGATACCCAGGGAGCAAATTCTGGGCGTCGAAGCACTGGCCAAGGTGCCCGAAGAGTTTGTGACGCAGCGCAACAGCAACGCCAATCCGCCAACGTTCTTCCTCACGCTGCACAAGCTCCTCACCCAGCACAAGGCACAGCTGTCCCAAAAGGGACGCTTCGCTACCCTGGAGCGGCTCTATCCGAGGCTGCAGGCCTGGTTCAACTGGTACAACACCACGCAGCGCGGTAAATCTCTCCCTCTCCCTCTTCCTCTCCCTCTCTCTCAGTCACACTCACTCTTTGTCTCTTTTATGCATTCGCCATTTCACTCACTTCTCTCCCCTTGCAGGTGAAATCCTTGGCACCTACTTGTGGCAGGGACGCAATGCGAGCACCGTGCGCGAGCTGAATCCCAAGAGCTTGTCCTCCGGCCTCGACGACTATCCGCGCGCCTCGCACCCCACCATGCGCGAGCGTCACGTGGATCTGCGCTGCTGGATTGCCCTGGCCGCCGGCGTCATGGCCGAGCTGTCCACGTTGCTGGGCAAGAACGATGTCAAGTACTACGAGACGCTGTCGTATCTGACGGACAACGAACGGCTCAATCGACTGCATCTGGATCCGTACAGTGAGCACTATGCCGACTGGGGCCTGCACACCGATTCGGTGACATTGAAACGTCCGCCGGTGTTGGCGCCACAGCGCACGGCGGGACAACGCGGCGGCGCTGGTGGCGCCCCACAGGTGCAGCAGGAGATGCGCCGCTATGTCTCCAAGCAGCCGGACTACAAGTTCGTCGACAATATGTTCGGCTATGTGAGTCTGTTTCCCATGCTGCTGGAGCAGCTCGACCATGATTCGCCCTATCTGGGCAAGATGCTGAAAGATATGCGCGATCCGGAGCTGCTCTGGACCAACTATGGACTGCGTTCGCTGGCCAAGAATTCGCCCATGTATATGAAGCGGAATACGGAACACGATCCGCCCTATTGGCGCGGTCCCATCTGGATCAACATCAATTACTTGGCCGTCAAGGCGTTGCGGCATTACGGCCAGGCCGACGGACCCTACGCCGACCTGGCGCGCAAGATCTACGGCGAACTGCGCGAGAATCTGGTGAAGAACGTCTTCCGGCAGTATCAGCGCAGCGGCTACATCTGGGAGCAGTACGACGATAGCACAGGCGAGGGCAAGGGCTGCAGGCCGTTCACCGGCTGGAGCGGACTCGTCGTCCTGCTCATGGCCGAGCAATACTAAAGAGGCCATATTCTATAGGTTGCTACGAGTTCCTCCTGTGATAAACTCACGAAAACAAAACAAAAGAGAAAGAAGAAAGAGAGCGAGAGAGAGAGAGAGAGAGAGAGAGAGAGAGAGAGAGAGAAGAGAAGAGAAGAGAAGAGAAGAGAAGAAAAAGAGCGATATTTTCAAACCTATTCCGTGTGCACTGCGAATTTTGTTTTAGCTTTTAGCTAAATAGTCAACTGTTTCCTTTCCAAAGATCTACAATAATATATACATATACGTATGTACTACATCTATATGTATGTGCATATGTGTATATCTACGTAGTACGTACTCATCTAATATATCAACTATAATGTTCTGTCAGTCAGCAAGGCTCAATGTTCCCTTTCGGCTGACTGCTCATAATTTAAGCTGTACAAACTTCAAAACTGACAAATTACGTAAATTAGCGTTAATACGAGTGAATTCACTTAAAAATAAAGCCAAGTAAAAACTGCAATCTATAATGTAAACCAATATATAAATGTATTTAGCGTTGTTGCAAACCCCATAGAAATCCAAGGAAACAAAAATGGTTCGTGAATAATTAGCCCAGGCTTTGGTTCAACTTATGCAAAGATCTGTTTGATCTTAACCTTAGTCACATAAATAGTAGTATGTTGAGATAGATGAGGGAGAGAGAGAGAGCTGGAGATAGAGTGAGAGAGAGAGGGACGAACGGAGAGAAAGAGAAAGAGAGATATCTCTCTCAGTAACGCTTTGTTATCAGATCTCATTCATGTTCAAAATTTGAAGTTGAATTTCTTCAAATTAGTTTTGCTATTTTAGAAACAAAATTTTAATCTAGGCCAATTATTATTAAGTCATGAAAATTATTCTGGAATTTTAATTAAAAAATTAAAAAAAAAAAAAACTTATGCAAGTAATTCGTTTCATTTGTTTTAATATTTAAGATTTTCTCAGAACTTGATTCAAGATATATATAAGAGCAAATTAACAATATATATAACCCATAAGAGGCTATATGAAATTACAAATAAGATATGTGAAAGACATGAAAAATGCGATATTATATGAGAAAATTTATAATGAGAAGATATATGAGAATATATATAATAATATATTTGTATAAGATGGTTGAGAGAATATATATAAAATGTTCTGAGAGATCTATACGATATTTGATTTATGAGAAAATATATCAAATATATAGGATATAGGAGAATAAATATGTGAGAAAGGATATATAAACAAATATATATTATTGTATGCGAATATTTATAATTTATATTATATATAAAATAAATTATATATAGATGTTCTGCCTGAGCAGAAGTTATAGAGCTCGTTAGTTTCATAGAGAATCATTCAATAAAAGGTATATATAGTGTTCTATTATGTATTTTATTAATGTTTGTGCCTCTATTCCTCTGATATACCTCATTGCATTCTCTGTTCTACACAGCTTAAATGCGTAAGATAACTTCTAGTTGATCTGATGATGATGATATATAACGATTCTACTTTGAACTCCCTCTCTATTGCACTCAACGGCTCCAAGCGAACTTCCTATACCAGCTTCAATATACTTTCAATTCGTATTTTATTTATTTATTGTTGCTTGACTTGAACTCGTGTCTCCATCGAGTATTGCTGATCAACAAAGGGGTTTACGAGGTATAGCTAAAAAGTGCTTGAAAACAATAAAATGTTCAATTTGAATTGAAACCAAAACTTTTGCATAGTTTGTTTTTATACTTATATATTTTTAGCTTATTTACATTATTTATTATTTTGGATGTCAATTTGCCTGATAGTAGTATAATCAATATCTATGTATATTTATATATATATCCAAAATGTTCGATTCGAAGTAACACATTTTGCTTACAGTTTATGGGCTTAGAGTTTGGTTTTTCTCTTCAATTATTTGAACAATAACATGAATTTAAATTAGCTTATACCTAAATTGTCATTTGCTATAAACGTGTACGAAAGTAAAACCATTATCTCATATGAATATCCGATAAAAACGACAAGGATTAATTGTTAAAACTAAGAAAAAAAAAAAAAACAGATGGGAGATATATTTTTTTGGGAAACTTAAGTTAAGGCTCGCAAATCAATTGGATTGGATCTGCTACAGTGTCTCACGGTATTATTATAGCATATACATATATAAAATATATATGCTGATGAAGCATATTACATACAAATTGTCGTAGCAACTAAACGGAAGTATACGTTAAATACATATCATAATGAAGTACATGGAACCAAGTCTTATGGCGGTGCATAGATGCCAATGCCCTAGAAATTTGTCATTTGGCATGCTAGGCCTAGTCGGACTTGTTTTTACTGCTCGCACAGGTGGAGTTCTTTTGATGACGCTTGAAGGCCGGCAGCCGGTCGAGTAGAGCCCAGAGTATGCTGCCAGGCAGACGTTGATGCTGATTGATTAGATCCTCGATGGCAGTGGCCACCTGCAATGGTGAATCATATGTATAATCGTATAATCTGAATATTCATTCAGTAGCTAATTTAGTTTTCCCCCTCACCTTTATCTGCAGCTCCTGCGGCGTTAGATTCTCGTCGTACTCGATGGGCTTGCCTAGGTATGTGCGAAACTTGACGGGAAATCCACCGTAGATGGGATAGACCGGTATGCGCACCTTATTGTAGAGCCGCATGAAGAACGTCCGAAAGATGCCCAGCTGTCGGAAGCCCTCGCGCAAGTTTTGCGTAAAGCAGGGTATCACCGGCACCTTGGCCTCCTGGGCCACCTTGGCGAAGCCGAGCCGATTGCGCCACAGCAGCTCGTAGTAGTGATCCCCGAACTGTGCCTCATAGACGCCGCCCGGCGATATGGCCAGCAGATTGCCGTCACGCAATATGCTGACGCAGGACTGCACCGTGCCCGGACTGATCTGGAACGCCTCCGAGATGGTGCCCCAGCCGGGTATCTTGAACAGAAACCGATCGCCGACCGTATAAATCAGTCGCTCGCGCTGCAGCAGCATCCGCGAATTCAGATAGTACATATCGATGGGTATCGCCCCATGATAGTAGATGATCAGTGCTGGGCCCTCCTGCGGCACATTGTCCAGCCCGATCACCTCATAGCCATGATAGATGCGGGCATGCGCGTCCCAGATGGCGGCCACGATTTTCCGACCGACGCGCCAAAAGTTTCGATCCGTTTGCACAGATCGCATTATGACTTGCCTGCAATTGGAGTGAGATGGAGAGCGTTGTGTGAAAGAGATAGCAAATATGGAGTAATTTACATGAATTTTGCAAATATTCTCTTAACTCATTTTGCTTATGGTGTACATAAAGGTAGGAGCCCTATATAATTAATATCAGTTGTAAGTTGATGTAGATCAGAAACATCGGATTTAAAGAGCTATGGACATGCGATACAAGATCTACTGAGATATACTTAGATAAGAAATTTCGAATATAAAGAGTTATAGAGTTATAGACAAGTGATATAAGTTCTAGTGAGATATAGTTGCTATACTTAAATAAGAAACTTGGGATTTAAAGAGCTATGGTCAAGCGATATAAGTTCCACTGAGATAAAGTTGGTATACTAAGATGAGAAACCTCGGATATAAAGAGCTTATGACAAGCTATGTAGGTTTTGCTCAGATATAGTTGGTATACTTAGATAAGAAACTTCGGATATAGAGCTATAGATTCTAATGAGATTTAGACAAGTGATATAGTATACGCTATAGATATAGACAACAAAGTTATATTTATAAGTTCGATAGACATATTCTGAAGATATGAGCTCTATAGCGATAGATAGATAGATAACCGGCATAAGTTCTATAGAGATATAGATTATTGAGTTAAGATACAGATGATAGACAGCAGACAGGATCTATAGCTGAACATTTCTCAAGTTTTTCGATTTATTGAAGTGCTTAATTGCAAACAATTATTTCAATATGAATTCGATAAGCTATAAATAAATAGATACAAATGTATATAATAAATTTATAAATATGTATGCACATATATAAACTCATATACACATATCATATATTATATATGTATACATTTCGAAATTCCCATGAATGAAGCCAAATAAATTTTTTAAGCGCATCGAAAATATTTTAGTTTTTATTTCCATTTCATTTCAATTGTTTGTTTCGCTACAATTCAAGCTTAACGCTTTTGTGTTTTACGATCCAGCTAAGGTCTCCAATGTAATGCTTGTTGGCCTTACGAGTGCTAGGGATGTGTGCGTGAGTGCGTGAGTCGGGGCTTATCAGCGTCGGGGCACGAGTATTATTAGTCGCCGGCGGAGTTAATATCAATGGCATTTTGTGTTTTCTGTGTTTTCTCTGTTTGCTTTGCACTTCACGACACGCTAATTAATGGCAAAATTGATAATATTATTTAAATTTAGTTTGGGCAGCTGCAACGCAACATCATCGTCATTAGAGGCTGGCTGGCTGGCTCAGGTGTTATCAGCGCATATTGGCGCACATTGGCAGCGACTATCAAAATCTCAATTAATCAATGGACAAACCATTTTTCTGACTACATTTTAAAATTTTTTTTTTTTTTTTTTTTTTTGAAATATTTACGTGCGTACAGCACGATCTTCTGATCTCAGCAGCAACAGCAGCAGCAGAGGCAGCAGCAGCAACGCCGGCAGCAACAGAGTCTCTGCACCTGTTCACGTTGACCTCCAGCCCACCCCCAGCGGGTCCTCGAGCAAAAGCTTGACTGATAAGATGTGCGTGTGTGTGTGTCTGTATCAACTATGGGCGTGGCACTGCTCTGATCTTCTCTAAATAACACTAAATCCATATCTATTCAAGCCAGCATAAAAAGCTAGATCTAGCTGGAAAGGCGGCCATATTATAGTCAATCATAATTTTGGTAATTATATTTTTTTGTATACTCAAAGTTGATACAAAAATAAAAAAGTTAGCCGCAGGTTTCAAATTCTTCCATATCGGACCTTTAAAAAATCCAGGTATAACGGGAAAGATGACTGAAATCAGTGAATTCAACCATTCAGCCAAAAATTTTACACTGATTGCTTTTGAAAATAATTAAAAATTAAAAATATTTTTTTAGAGTTATTTTTAACAAGTAAAAAAGTCACAGTTGATAACGCCCGACTTATTCACGGCTCGAATCTACTCTTTGCTTTGCCTTGTTCGTAATGGGGGTAGATATAGCCCACATATATTATTGATTTTGGGCTGTACAAGTACATACATATAGATTAAAAATGTTTACTCTTTAAAACTTCAACTACCCTAGTTTCTCAGATACCAAAAGCTGAAAATCTTGATACTTAATAATTCGAGGCTATACACGAGTATATGCTCCAAATTTTAGGTCTATAGCTTCTATGAGGGACGGAAAGTAAGGAATATATTGCACAAAACCAATGTATATATCAATAAAATCATTTTATTATCTAGAATGAGTACAAAATTTGTTGAAATTATTAGTTATGTATTCAGTCAAATTTAGTCAATCTGGCCCAATAGAATGGAACTAAAATGTCCCCGCCCACCAATGTGATTCAATGTGCTTAGTTTTATATGACATATGGAGTGGCAATCGAACTGATATCATACTAGTTGCGTGCTATAAACTGGAACGGCGTTATCATAAACCAACAACGTAAAAGCAATTCATGGGAAATGGCGAAAGAGAGGCGATCTTTGGCATGCTGGACTTGAAATACTCTTGTCGATAAAAATGAGAAGTGATTAATAAAAAATTAAATCAAACATACTAAAAATACTATAAACAAAAAAAAAAAAAAAAAAAAAAAAATACTGTTAACAAACAACTAAAAGATTATATAAAAGATAATAACAATTTTACATAAATATATAATTATAAAATACATTGTTCAGCTTTATATTTCTATGGAACTCTGGCTACACACTGCGTATACAAATCTAGCTTTATGAACTTGAAAACATGTTTCGCTCCTTATCTGTAAGACAGATATAGCTATATGGGTAACAGAAAAGATAAAAACTGTATGCGAGCTATATACATATATAATTAGAAGAGATAAAATGTTCTAAGATTTCAGATGATCCAAATTTCAAATTTGAATAGAACAATTTAATAAATGGAATAGCTTAATTGATACAGAATCAGCCTTGTCTATAAGTCTACACTAATACATCCAATACCATGGGAATATAGACATGCATTCGCTATAAAGGGTATTTGAAAATGCTACAACAATCGTATGAGGTTTTTACTGTGATTTTTGCTTGTGCTTATCGCACGGCGGCCCGTGACACATGGTCGGAATATGTTTGGGTAGGTGAGCTAGCTAGTGTTAGATATTCCGGCGTAATTATCTGGCGGAGTGTGTGCGAGAGTTTTCATTGAACGGTTCGATGGAACGAACCCTAGTCTAATGACACTGCAATCTATGGGGTCTATCAATGGCAGTATCGAGCTAGCCTAATGACACTGCAATCTATGGGGTCTATCAATGGCAGTATCGAGCTCTAGACTGGACTTCTAGTTAATTAGCATTCGAACCGGTTTGAAATTATTTACTTTTGTTATTTTTACATCGCTTAACTGGCTATAGCCGAGAACTCTGGAGAGCTTTACGTAAACACTAAATTGCGCATAGTCAGCGTCAAGTGGCATTCTAGGGGGCATCGAGGGCCATAGCGCTGGAGTGCACGGATTACTCGAAAGCAAAGCAAACCAAAGCAATTTCAAAACAAAGTCAAAATCAAAGCGAAGCGTTCTACGATTTCGATATCAGAAAATGCAATGCCAGCATTATTGCTATATACATTATTGCCTATATAAATGGCATGATATGTATGCACATACATACATATATGTATAAGAGACATGGCTATCGTACACACATACACACACACACACACACACACACACACACACGGGCACGTCAGTCATTTTATGGGATCCATCGACTTACCTGTGCAGCTTATAGATGAAAAGCACCAAAAATGATATGTAGATAAGCGCCACGAAGACGAGCGGCAGTAGGAATGTTACCATCAGGGGCGTTAGAAAACGATATAGCCATAGCGAATAGTCCAGATCAATGTATGCAGCTGTGGATTGATAAAGCGTATAGATAAATGTATATCCATATAAGTATAGATACAAATATATACATAGCAGCATATAGGCATACATAATATATTGGTCTCATATAAATTGGCAATTGATTTTTACGATCAAGTGCTTGGGTTCGCTTTAGTTTTTGAATCGAATTTTATGAACAAGTGTTTGTTTTCGTTTTTGAAACATTTAGTACAAAATATCAAAAATGAAACAATGTAAATATATATTATAAATGGGATTTGAATTAAACATTTTTTCTTGAATAAAAATTTAATATAAATATATTACATATTTATATATGTATTTTATTCCATAAATTCTATTATATATTAAAATTTCTCAAGTTGCTAAACATTTTTATCCAATTAATTTGATTGATGCATTTAATGTAGAAATATCGAAAAATAAAATAAAGTAAAATATATAATCTATATTAGTTTTAAAGTATTTTCAGAACTGCTTTTATAGATTTGATACAATTGACTCGCAACGAATTTTAAAAACTCAGTAAGCAATAGGTATATATATTTCTAATATTTATATAAACATATAACCTATATCCAATTATTATATATGTTTATACATATGTATATAAATTATTGAATTATTAAGATTTCCACTTAATATATGTATATATTATTTCATTAAATTTTTCTATGCTGAATCAGAAAAATATGATATGATATATATAATAATAATAATAGATTCGGTATAAATATCGTATGCATTAAACAGAAAAAAAAATATTGACAATAATAATTTATGCCATTGGACTTTTTGAAATTTGGCAATAAATTTTGCATGCAAAAAAAATGTTTAAAAAATATATACATATATCAATTTGTCAAACGTTTTTTTAATCCACGTATATTCCGCTGTTGGCAGTGGAAAGTTGATAATTCACTTATTTGGGCAAAGAACAAAGTTTAAATTCAAGCTGAACTTTCGCTTAATTTGTTCACTTAATGAAACGAATTTGCATAATTAAAAACTTGGCAAAAAAAGTAAAAACTTTTAAAATATGCAAAAGTGAAAGACATTATATGTATATATGTATATGTATATATCTAATGGACGATATATGTATATATACGTGTATTTGTAGATAAGATATGTGTTTCATTGCATATATATACATACATATTGAAATATTTAGATAAATTTGAGTACTTACACAGTATAGTTTGTGGATTCTTTATGAAATTGATGAAAGTGTCCATTTTTGAGGTATTTTGTTAGCGGCTGTTTATGGATGAGGTTTCATGGATAAGGCGGAGTTTTGTTCGGTTTCTTTGTGTTATTTTTGTTCTACTGATTGCTGTTGTTGTTGCTGTAGGTTTTGTTGGCCAACGACTTGCAAATGTTGTCCCAAATTTTCACTTGCTTTCTTTATTTGTTTGGGCTTGCTTACTTCTTTTTTTCTTTTTTTTTTTCTTTTTGGAATTGGGACTGTGCGTGGTGTGGTGGGTTCACGTTCTCACCGGCTCACGTCGTTGTGGGTTGTCTTTGTTGTTGTTATTGTTGCTGTTGCTGTTGCTGCTGTTGCTGTTGATGTGGTTGTCTCTCGAACTCAGGTGTTGTTTTGATTATTGTTGTTGTTGTTGTTTGGTTTATTGTTAATGTTCGTTTGGTTTCTACTGTTTGTGTTGTGCTCATTTAAACGATGGTAACTCATTACTGCTGCTCGATGGCTCGTTGGCGTTTGGGTCCGTTAAACATTTACAAATGTATACTTAATGAAATGAACTTGCATCATTGTTGTTATTATGTTCTTATTACGTTGCTTTCGCTATAGCTATTATTGTTTTGCCTTGCTGCTCGCCCGTCCGCTTGCTTCATAGACAACTGAGGCCGAGCAGCGTCTGCCACATTGTGTTTGTATTGCGGGGTATCTTGCGGTTAGCTGATCTTTAACTTAATAATATTAGCTAGTGAGCCCCAAAGTATTGCACGAGAGCGAGCTATTTGTTTACATTGTTGTGTTGGGCCCATATCGATGACACTATCGATGACGCACAGTTGGCGCACAGACAGCTGGCAACGCTCAGGCCCTCCAGGCTGATCAGCTGCTCGGCGAGCTCATCTGGTGTGTCTATCAGTCCCGATAGTCGATAGTCCGTCCGCAAAATATCGATAGCAAAATTACGATACTAACAAAATATGTTGCTCTGTGTTGGTTGAGCTGCACGTGTTCGTTCGATTTGGCAATTTAAATAGAATTTTTGTGAGTAGTGCGTCGCACTAACATTCTCTGAAAATGGGTAAATTTCGTTCGAAATTGAAACGCCATGGTAAAGGCAAAAGCTGGAGTAAAGGCCAATCGGCTGTATCGAATCCCGAGCAAATGAAACATCGTCTTAAAGCAAAGTCGCGCTTTTTCCAACCAAATTTAAATCTGGGTAAGTCGAGTGCGAGGCGCCACACATGATATTAAATAATTGATATACATATGCGTTACCATAATATACAGCTGCAGCGAGCTCAACTAATGGACTCACCATGGAGGCCGTGCACAAGCACGAACAGCGCCAGGCCTATAATGCGGATACAACAACGGTAAATGATGTCGCTGGTAGCCTGAAGTCTTTTACACTGGAGGACGATGATGGAATGTCGGGCACCGGCACACAGCCAAGCACCGTCAAGACCTTTCAGACTTTCGCCTCCAACTACAGCAGCTGCAGCAATGTTAGCTTCAAGAAACTGCTGACCGGCTTTCGTGCCTCCTCCGATCTGCACAAGGAGATGTTGGCCATTTTGAGCGCATTGACAGAAATAATACGTGAACGTGGCGGCAACGAATCTTCCACTGAATACTTTCTGCTCCTCATCAGCCAAATCGAGGCGGCCACCGAGGAGCGCGACATCATTGCCGGCGTTGCTTTGCTATCCATGGGCATTAAATCTGTGCCGGCGCCGGTGCTGCGGAAACGTTTCTCTGAAACAGCCGAAACACTGCAGCAGCTGTTGCAACGCTTCATTGAGTCGAGCAGTCAATCTGTCATTCGCTATGTAAGCCATTGCATAATGCCCGTTGCAAAATATGATTTAATAAATATTATTTTCATTCCAGTTGATTGGCTGCATGTCCGTGCTGTTGCGTGCCCAGGACTATGCCACATGGACGTACAGCTCCACGTTTCAGTACTTCGACGCGCTGCTCGCCTTTACCATCCACTCGAAGCCAAAAATACGCAAAGCGGCCCAGCATGCCATCGTCTCCATCATACATGGCAGCTGCTTCATGCTGCCACCGACTGCCGGCGAGGGCGAGGCGGCAGCAGATGCTAAGGAGGAACAGCCACAGACATCGAAGATCAAGTATCATCCGGCTAGCAATCGTGTAACGAAATTCTGTTTGGCCCAGTTCAAACCCGAAGTGTTGGCCAACAGCCAGACAACAGTACTGCATACGCTGTCCTTGCTGAAGGATACGCTGGCTGGCTTCCGCACCGAGGACATACGCAGCGTGTGCGAGAATCTGCTCTCCATAATGACAGCGGCCAACATCCTTGTGAGAACCAACTGTTTTCAGGCTCTGCACACCCTCTTCCTGACGCGCAGCGCCAATCTGAATGCGACATTGTGCGCCAAGCTGCTGGCCGCCATACACGAATATCGGCCAGATCGCAATGATGTGCGCCAAACGCTGGCCTGGATCACAGTGCTCAAGGAGGGGCATTTGCATCTGGCCACCCTGCAATTGGACTTGTGCATGCAAGCGCTTCCGCGTCTCTTCGAGATCTGCACCACGGATCTTTGGCTGTCAGAGCGCACCGAACTCGTGGTAGGCGTCTCCAATTGCATTAAGGAGTTGCTGCAGGATTGTGTGGCACGCGCCTGTGCCACAAAGGAACTGGCCGATCAATATCGCCCGTCTGTGATAAAAATAATTGGCGCTCTGCACAAGGTTCTGAATTCACCGTTTGGCGAGATCTCCAAATATGTTATTCTCATATTCTCCATTGTGTTCGAGGCGTGCGGCAAACAGTTTGGGTGAGTAAGATTATCCAAAGCTTTAAAGGGTGCAAACTCCAGTTACCATTGACTCCTACTTTTCAAACCATGAATCCATTGAAATGAGATAGGATTTTTGGGTTTCAAAGGAATGAGTCTCTGAACCCATTGCAAATAGGAAATCGGGGTATACTGCTTCTGTTGAAATGTATGGAAAGAGAATATCCATTAGATCCATTAAAGAAGATCTATTAAGTATATAAATATATTCCTGATCAACTGAGTCGATTTAACCCTGTTCGTCCATCCGTCTGCCTTTTTCTCCTTATGTATAAACGCGGCGATCTCGGAATCTATAAGAACTAGAGAATTTTTTCATTGTTGATAGAAAACCAATAGCTATTCCGTTATTAAAGTCTATTTCGTACATCTTGAAAACTACAGTCTCTAAATTTGGTATATAACTACGTTTATTTGATATCCTTTCCATTTTCGTTATATTTTGATATAATTCGAGATGTCGGGTATATTCTAGTCAGATATCCCGACCAGAGTTTCTTCACATAAATACCAATTGCTTTTTTTGTTTAACCAGATCCGAATTGATGCCCTCGCTGACAACGATTGGCAAACGTTATGATAGCCACGGCGCTTTGCGTCTGCAGATCGAGCACACGGTGATCAGCGCCATCAAGGCACTTGGCCCGGAGCTGGTACTACGTGCTCTGCCACTGAGCGATGCCAACGGCGATGTGAGCCTGGAGCGATCGTGGCTGTTACCGCTGATGCGCGAGGGTGCCACTGGGGCGAGCTTGCAATTTTTCATGGAGCACATTCTACCACTGGCTCTGAATAGTCAGTCGCTTTGGCGCAAGCACTTGCAGTCGGGGAAGGCGGTGTCCAAGGCACACATCTATGAGCTGCTATGCTGTCAGCTGTGGGGTCTGCTACCCGGCTTCTGTCGCCAGCCACGGGATCCGGAATATTTGCGCAAGCTGGCGCCAACCCTGGGCGATGCCTTGGAGCACAATACAGAGTTCCGTTCGCCCATCTACGATGCCTTGCTGGAGCTTCTGGATGATAGTCAGAGTCCGGAATGCCATGCGATTATGGGGCAATATGCCCGCAACTTTCTGCCGCGCCTCTTCAACATCTACACACAGAAGCCCAACACCAGCTACGAGGGGGAGCAACGCAAGCGTGCTCTGGCCGTCATCCGTGCCTATATCGCACGTGCTCCAGCCGAAGTGCAATCGCAGCTCTTCGAGACTGCCCAAGGCCTGTTGGCGGGTAGCGCAGTAGCCAGCTTCGAATACGACTCCTACTTTGACATCAATGCGGCCATTGTCCGGGTCCAAAAGTGTCGCGGCATCGAGGCCTACTTCGAGAAGTATATGGCGCCCGTGCTGCGCAACGACAAATCCAAACTGGTATCACGCGACGAACAGAAGATGAAAAAACAGCAGCGCAAGACATACGAGTGAGTAGCGGCATATCCATTACAATCATTTACAGGGTATTTATTCATATTTGTTATCATTCTAGATTGCTGCGCGAACTGATGACCTCAGAGCTGCCTTCATGCCAGAAATTCACGCGTAAAAATTGCATTTTATTGCAACAGATTCTGCTCGATGCATTCAATACCACATGCAGCGTCTGTCAGGCGTCACGTTTATAGTAAGTTATGATGCACCAATAATGTGATGAAACCAATGGGAATGAACTAAAAAGATTTTACGCTGAATTCACCCTGACAGAAATTGGCATATCAGTCCCCATTATGCATATTTATAGTCCTGGATTAGAACGACAAGCTGAGTCGATATAATCATATCCGTCCGTCTGTCTGTATATATATATTAATGCGATGATCTCGGAACATATAAGAGATGTTAACTTGAACTGTTTCCTGTAGATATCTATGTAACACGCGCAGATCATGTTTATTTCAAAAATTCCATAACTAATTCCACTTTAGTGTTATCGAACAAAGTCTGCACCGCAATTCAATTAAATTGTATTTCGAACTTCTTTGAAACTTGCATTTACAAACTTTTGCATTTAGTTTATAATACTTTGAATTATAGATCAGTTGCAATTATAGACAATATGTGGTTGAGTTAGAAATTTGAAATTATTCAATAGAATATGTAGTTGATATGCAATGCAAGTTTCATTAAAAGCGGTTTAGTCAAACAGAAGTTATTAAACAAATCGGTCCGTGCGCTGTGCCCCAGGTATCTCCTAGTCGTACACTGCCCACCAGGGCACATTTACATATTTGATTTGTATACCTATTTGGTATATAGAAACTATAACCATTTCGTTCTGTCTGTCTGTCTTTCTATGCTAATCAGCCCTCTCACACCAAACTTCTCTTTTCATCTCATTAAATTACTCGGCTAATTTCAACTATTTGATATCCCTGCACAGTTGCCTGAAATCACTGCTGGATTGCCGCAGCAAGTTGGCATACAACGATCAGCTGGTGATGAAGGCCATACCGGAGGCGGTGCTCAATTACAAGGAGTTCTCCACACGCAAGGAGCAGGTGGCTGAGCTGCTCATCAAGCAGATTGCGAATCTGTATCAGGAGGCCGGCAAGATCAATGAGTTTGTGGACATCCTAACGGCTGGCTTCACTGGTGACGAATCACTGATAACCAATACAATTCTGGCCTTCCGTGCGGTGCTGCAGCAGCAGGGCCAGCATCTAACTGTGAGCACGTTGGAGTTTGTGCTGCAGCAGGTTTCCGTGTTCATAGTGCAGAAGTCGCGTAATCAGGCCGAGGCAGCCATCGCCTTTCTCATCACATTCATTAAGGTGATGCCCATACCACTTGTAGCAAATCACTTGGAGACGATTGTAAGTGACGGCTCTCATATATCTCTTTGGCTTTGACTAGAGTCTCTCTAATTGCTGATCTCTTGCAGATGCGCTCCCTTTCAGCCATGACCAAGGATACGAAACGCTATTGCCGCATACAAATTGGCTACTTCCTGAAAAAGCTGTGCAAGCGCTTCACCACGGAGGAGCTGGCGCGCTTTGTGCCTGGCGACGATGAGATAACCCATCGCCGACTCAAGAAGATACGCAAACAAATGCGTCGTGATACACGTAAAAAGCAGAACGAGGAAGCCCAGGTGGAGAGCTCCGATGAGGAGCTAGTGGGTGATCTTGAGCAAAAGAGCTATACGTAAGACATGAGATTCATTGCCAATCCATCATGAAGTGCTAAAGCAACAGTTAACTATTTGCAGTATCGATGACATTTTGGCTGATTCGGACTCGGATCTGCCAGAGGACTTGGAAGACGAAGAGGGCGGCGCAGCTGCCAAGAGTCGCTCGGCTAAATCAAAGGCCAAGTCAAAGCAGCCGCGCAGCACTTACATACGCGAGGATGCCGATGAGATTGTCGACTTGGCCGATCTCAAGTCAATTGGCAATGTGCTAAGTAGGATTTAATATCTAAGCATAACTGAATTTACTCTCTAATGTGCGCTGACCTTTTTATTTATAGCAAGTGGCTCTGCTGCGGCTGCTGCTGCGACTGGCAAGCAGTCCAAGGCGAAGCCACAGCTGCCCAATGGCGGCTTTAAGACCGCCGAAGATGGACGTCTAATCATCAGCGACAAGGCTTTGCGTGGCCAGAAGAGCGATGGAATGGATGATGACGGCGACAGCGATGACTCCTCGGCTGATAGCGGCCATGAGGCGGGCAATGGCGGCGGCGCCAAGCGCGGCATGGAAGAGGACTCCAGTGATGAGGAGGATCTACACAAGCCAACCAATGCCAAGCGCAAGAGACAGGCCAGCGATGCACTAAGCATGCGCTCCGGCAAGACTAGCACCAGCACACGCAAGGGCATACATCGTACGCTGAATGCCACGCCCACAGATGCCATGTCCGTCAAGTCGGGTGGGGGACGCAGCAAAGTGGCTGGCAGCGAGTACAGCAGTAAAAAGGCCAAGGGCGACATGAAGCAGCGCGGCAAATTGGATCCGTATGCTTATATACCCCTGTCACGGAATACGCTGAACAAACGGTGAGTCAATCAACCAAGAGGCCAAATATTGACATAATCAATAAATAATCTAATAAATTTTGTTGATTGCAGCAAACGGGCAATGAACTCGCGTAAGTTCAAGAGCACCGTGCGTGGAGCTGGCGGCGAGGGGGGCGAATCGGCGACTGGGCAGGCGATGCGAGGCACTGGGGGTGGCGGCGGCAAGCGCGGACGTGTTGCCAAGAGTTACAAATAGAGAGGCGGCAATAGAAGTGGATCATAAAGATAAACCGAATAACTTGTATAATTCGCTGTTATTTTGCTATATATAAGTTTATAAAAACACAAACACATATACAGACATATTCATATATATATATATATATATATATATATATATATATATATATATATATAAATGTTTATATACTGAAGCACTTCATCATGTGAATGATACAAATGTTAATATTTCATAATTTACAACTATTTAATTATTATATACACATGGCCTATAAATGAGAACTGGGAGGTGTTTAGGCAATCTCGTTCCTAGATATGATTTTATAAACTACATATATATTTTATTTTCTATATTTTCCGAGAATTCGCTTAGTATATAGTTTAGGCAAACTTGTTCATAAAGAATCGTATGACTATATAATATATATATATATATTTTTTTTCAATGAGAGTTTGCTCACTATTAAAACAGTTTTTTAGTAAATCTTATAAAAAATAATTTGAAATGTTATTGTCTATTGCAAGGCATCTTTGATATTAGTTTTATTTTTATTATTTGCTTGTTTTTAGTACTGAGCATACATATGTATATATATTTTAGGAAACGGATTAGCAAGCACTCGGGTTCGAATCCCAGTTTAGCGTATATTTCGGCTAGCCATAATATTATATAGTCTTTAGAGTCGTGTGACGCAACCGAATGTCAGGTGACACAAATCATTTAATTATTTGTATATAAAACGCAGTAGCAAGTCACCTAATAGCACCATTCTGTACAGTTTTTATCTACATACAATCTGTCTGAAGCGTATTATAAAGATATAACTTAGTTATTTGCATGTGTGCTTTATAGTTATATTACATAAACATATACAAATGAGCACGTTTAGATTTACTAGTTGTAAATTATAGTTATGAGCCTTAGAGAACTAGTATTTAACTAATATTGGATACAGTCTTCAATTTGATATATTCATACAACTTTTCAGTGAAAATTCGTGTTTATTTTAAACATGAATGAGTTGATTTTATTTGTGAGTCAGAGTCAGAGTAAGGCGTCAACGATTTGTTCGCTATTTTGTAAGGTGATGTAGTTCCATGTGAGGTTACTATTTGGTGTTTTCTATTTTTTCTATAAGTATACAGCCTGCCCGTTCGAATGTATTTTGTAAAATTAGAATGAAATGCTTTTCTTAAGAGCTTTCGAATTGTTTTTCGATGTGTGTGTGCTCCCACTCGGCGCTGGGATCGAGGCCACGCATGGTCTCCTCAATGAAATGCATCTTGTTGTTCGCGTCGACCAGGATGAGCGAATGGGTACGACTCCCATAGCCGTGCTCGGCGATGTGCACATTGAGTGCGCTCAGGCCTTCGCCCCAGCTGGGCGCACGTCGCTCCAGTTCCGCATCCGGCCAGAATTTGTGTTTATTTTTAAGCAGCTGCAGCAGCTCGGCGCTCAGAGTCTCCACATCCGATTGGCCGAATTCCTTTACAATCTGCTCGAACTGCTTGCGGCCGTATTGCACCTTTTCGAATGGACACTCGGGCAAACTGTTGCCGAATCCATAGCACTGCCCTTGCTCGAAGGGCAACAGCGTGGGCGGCACGTTACTCAGCAGCTTGATTTGAGCCGGCTGCCCGTCAGAGCTAAAAAAGAAAAATAAAATATGTACATATGTATGTATTACAATGTAAACTCTAATTAGAGTCAGCTGGCACTAATCCCACTCAATTTCGTATTTGCGCGGCTGCCTCGCTCGCTCGCACTCTCACTAAACAACGGCACTTGACTGTCAACAAGTTGCAATGCTAACGCACACTGTCACATAAATATTAGCAGGACGTGTGAGTGTGCGTGCATGCGCAAGGAACATGCGCTGAACTTCGTGCAGAAGCAGCATAATGAGACCAATAAGTGGGAGCAGTGAGAGTAAGTTAAAAGTCGTGTATGTGGGTGTTAATGAGAAAGATCGGATCTCTCGCTCGATCACATTGTGTCTTACGAGTGCAGGCGAGCAATGGACCCCAGCAATAACAGTGAAACAGTGAGAGTAAGCAAAATATGGCGTAAGTGAGAGTTGATGAGAAAAGTCTGATCTCTCGCTCATTCACATCGTGTCTTAGGGGAACGACAGAGTATGGATCCGAGCAAATACGAAGTTGACAGCCTGAAAGCCTGCTGCAGATCTAGTTAAACACATACACATGCATATGTATACTTGTATATATACACACATATGTATATATTAAACCGTTGCACTTACCCAATCTCAATGGAGACAAAATTGAATGCACTATACTTGGTGCAGTCCGCCAGCAGACTTTGATTATAATTTACAATATTGTGTTCAATATCCGTTTGACGCACATAGTCAGCTACGATCATGCCGCGTCCTAATAAGAAATGTTCGTTATTTGTGTGGCGTTCTTTATGCTCTTGGCAGCTGTTCTTGGTATTATTATGCGGTTGCAAAATGTTTTTGTGCGCTTCGAAACAAAAAGATTTTGTGGGTTATAAATTTATGAAGGAATAATGGATGGGATTAATGGAGCCGATGTTACTGGCTTTACTTTGAGTGTGTGTGCGTATGAGTGTATGTCTGAGAGTATGTGTGTGTGTTGTGTTTACCGACTGCATTGCGAGGCTTTGGCTCGCCAGTTAGATTGAGCAGAGCCCCCACTTTGAAGACGCCCTTCCCACCGCCAATAGCCAGCCAAGTGCCGCCCTCACGTCCTGGTTCCAGATCAATGCCTACAAAAATAGATATATTTTATTTTATGTGACAACAATGAGGTGTGATTGACCTTTGTAGATAGCACTCACCGCCATAGACGTGATCGCCATTTGACCATTTGGCTGCCGTTTGCGTATCGCGGGCAAAGAACTCGTCGCGATTGGAGGCCAAGATGAGTTTATAGCCATTAGCATTGGGCTGCGAGTTGGCACAGAAGAATATGACACACATGCTTGACACTCACTCGAAATTTGACTAGCTTCTGTTCTTAATAATACATGCGCTGGAAAACGAATTAAGTCAGTCTCTCTTTGTTGTTTATTGTTTATCAGGAAATTATCGCTGACTCGGAATTATCTTATCCGTGCCACGCTCCCCGATTGCAATTGCCCCGTATAAACTTAGCGATGGCACCACAGACAATTTATCCGGCATTATACTGGGCAATTGCATTAATAAATATGCATTGGATTGTGTAATTAAATCACACTCGCCTGTATTTTGTTGTTGTTTTCAATACAATGTTGTTCTTTTTTTTTTAAGTTTTATTTTTATTTTTTAAATTTGCATTGCCAACTACTGGAAAGGCTGCCAGCCAGTCGGTTGGTCATCGGTGTCAGGGCAACTTATCGATAGCATGTTTGCCTGCTCATCCCTGGCACATGGTTGACTGTTGGGGATCCGGCAACGCCGTTCAACCAGTTGAATGCAAATGGGCCAGCGTCGTACTAGAATTTGTCCAAGTATTTATGTTTTTTTTTTCAAGTGCAAAACGTGTGTTAATTTACAAAACTTATACGCTGGAAACGGGCATGTTAAAGCATAAAATGCATGCACCGCAAGCTAGATTAAAACGTAATTTAAACAAATTCCCAACACACATACCTAAGAAAAATCAACGCACACACACAAACGCGCAACGCGTGTATAAACATATGAACGAAGCATAGAAAGAAAACCCAACACAACAATAATAACAATAACGTGAACAGAAGCAGCAGCACTTGTGAAACAGTGAACAATAATATAATTGATAAAATTGATAAATGTAGAGTGAAGCGAAAGGAGGCAACTAAACGAACTACCGAAACGGCAGGCGCGATTTTCTTCGTCGTTGTCCCTGTGTCAATAGAGAGAGAAAGAGAGGAAACAAAAAATTGTTACTAAAAATAGCAATAAATAGACAAAACCCCGTTGTCGCTGACGTTTTCTTCTTTCGGACTTTGGGCCTTGTCTCCGTTTTGACAGTTACCGTTAGCCTGTTGGATCAAACAGCAGCAGCCGCAGCTACACATACATAAAGACAAATATACAAACAAATAAATAACTATAAAGTGAAATTACGCTACATTTTGGTGCCTAGTGGTTTTTTGTTTTGTTTCGTTTTTGTTTTTGTTTTGTTATTCTGTTTTGTGCTTGCTGCGTTTGTTTGGAGACGAAATAAGAGCAACAGCAGCAGCAGCAGCAGCACCAGCAACAACAACAATAACATCAGCAAACACGGATCAACACAATGCTCTTAAAATTCACAAAAACCAGTGGAGCCGGCGGCGCGGGTTCAGGCACCAGTTCATCGATGCAGGCGACCACGACGTACGCGGTGCGCGGTGGAACAGGTTTGTTGTTGTTATATATTATCTTATTTCTACATTTTGGGACATCACTTTGTTGTTTTCTTTTTGCCCTCGCTTTTACCTGTGCCTTTAACTTACATTCCACTTACAAACCTATATATAGTATGAATATATATATATATATAGATACATATATGTGTGTTTGTATATACACACATTTAAGAATGTTTTAATTGTGTGCTTGAATTTTGATAACGGCACACGGACAAACAATAATAAACAATAAATAAAAATTGAACAACTTTAACTAAGAAAATTGTTTCTTGTTGATTTGTCCGTGTCTGCGTGTGTGTGTAAGCTGTCTGTCTTCTTCTTTCTCATTATGTCAATGTGGGGGCGCCTCCAAGAAACCTCATCGCATTGGCCACACGATTGTATACAATTCAAAGCATCGAGAGCGTTGCACAGTGGGTCAAAGCAATGCGCTCTCATTAATATTTATATAGCATTACGACAGTATATACCAGAAATGCATATAGCATTAAAATCACTTAAATTGGTAAATTTACGACAGTGCAAAAGTGCGATTTCTCAAGATGAATATGTTTTAAATAAATTAAAAAAAAAAAAAAAAAAAACGTGAATAAGCATTAAACAGGTAAAAGTCTAAAGCAACATCTTGCAAGATCTTAACATATCCATAATTAAACGATCAAAGCTGAAGCTTAGAATTTATTACTTCCAATTAAATTCAATTTTCTTTTATTATATATTTGTTCAAGAAAACAATATAATGCCACAGCTCATTAAAAAATATCATGGTACCAATATGCGCTTGGTTCACTCCTAAACCAAAACTCCCTTAAAATTGATGTTTGATCAATAAATTCGTCCCACTGTGCGACGGCGACGGCGACGTTGACAGCACGTTGTTCGCTGTTGTTGACTAAATTGAGTGTGTTAGAGTATTGGTTTCTATGTATGTATGTACAAACATATGTATGTATGTATGTATGTATGTATGCATGTCTATACATATGTATGTATCTATGATTCTGTCGTCTGGGTAAGGTTGTTTGCGTAGCTTTTGCGTAGGCCACGCGGCACACGTGGCAAGTACAAAAACAACAATCAACTACATATATATACATACATACATACATACAAGAGCTCGATCATAAAATACCCTGCACGTGCAGCAAGACAAGTGAGAGATTGATCTGTTCTCAAATATGAAAATAATTTGCTGCATGCAGAGAATAGTAAAATAATTTGTTAAATAAAATAAATGATATATGAGTATATATAAATGAAATATACATATAAAAAACAAAATAATTCGCTCTGAAATATGTATATTTTCCTTTTACTTGAATTATTGGTTTTTCTAGATAATCCATATTTCAATATATGTATGTACATACATATATGTATATATATATATTGGGGGAACCAAGTTTTGAAGCTGACCTATAATTATATGCACTCTCCATGAGGCGTGGCAGCTCGGAAACTTAACTATTTTTAGTTTATGAACGAGTATTATGCAGTCGGTCGCACCCGCCACTATATTCCTAATTGCCTTAGTTCATTTGAGGTCTGTTAATGGATCGGACACAGCAGAAAAGAAAATTAAGAGAAACTATAAAATACTTGAAAATAAATGTATTAAATGTATAATTTAGTTAATATATTCAATAAAAAATTAATTAACAAAAATATGAAAGTGAAGAAATACAAGAAATAAATAAAATAAAAACAATATATTAAAATATTACAAAAAATATATGTATACATATATGTATATATATGAAAAAAAACCTTTTTAAAAATTATAAATAGATATTAAACATTTTCAAAAAAATATAAGACAACATATATAAGATAATAAAAAATATAAAAGAATAATTAAATAAAATACAAAAATATAAAAAAAAACCCTTTTTAAAAATTCTAAATAGATAATAAACATAAAAAAATACAAAGTTAAAATTTAATTTAAGCATTTATCAATATAAATAGTATAATGTAATCAAAAATTGCTATCCAAATTAAATTATTTTTTAATTGTTAAATTCAAATATCGTTTCAATCATCAATAATCGCTTGTCAACCATTTGATGCGCATATACTCTACTTGAACGTGATTACAGGGTATGCCTCTGTACATAGAGCAGCAACAATTATAGTTGTTGGTTCTTGTCGCTGTATTGATTAGAAAGCATAATAATAATGGCTCATAAGGATCCTTTGGTGCTGGCACTTAACGATGGCTGTCAATTTGAGTGTATGTATTTTGTGCTCGAACACCGTTATATGATAGTACGGGCGGTCAGTGTCCTGTGTCCTGTGTCCTGTGTCTGTATCCTGTGTCTGTGGACATTCCGCTCCTAGGTGTTATTCGACAATGTTTGCCAATGTTCATTTAATAGAACTTAATCGTGTCTGCAAGGTCGTACCTGGCGGACTCAGAAGCTACCACCTGATGCGCTTCCAGTCGTAGTCCTTGACAACAGCGACTGCCTTGTATTAGCTAATATACAAGGCAGCTTATCGTATAGGACACCCGCCCACCTACTTCAATCCACTTTCATCTTGAGCTTCGGTACGTGTTCGATCCACTTCAATTATTGCCTCGATTACCTGTAATCCTGCTGCTAAAGCAATTTTAATTGAATCAGCGATAATCTCATTACTACGAGAGGATTCCATTTTGATGTGAAATATAAGCTAAATTATGTATTCCCAAAGTGAATATAGAATATAAATGAGAAGGATTTTGTGGTGCGGGCTCTTAAATAATCTGATGTACGATTTAATACAACATTACAATAATATCTATAAATATATTACAGTCGAATCTCGATAGTTCAAAATGGCATGGGGATCAGTTTTTTTTTTCGACTTACACATAAATTAAAATTATCGTGAATTATCAAAAACAAATTTTTTTTCAAGAAGATAGAACTTTTTTCCAATATATGAATCGAAATTTTTGATTTAACAGGGTACAAATTATCGACACTCGACTATACATATATGTATATTATTATATAGCGTAAGGAAATTGAGCTTTTGCTTTACTCTTCTGTTTGTTATATTCATGCTACGTTTGCACTCCTCCCCTCTTATTTAGACATAAACATTTTATTTTCGTTGTTTATTATTTTTGTCAGAATCAATACTCGAGTTGTCCTTCATGTTTATAGAGTTTCGATAGCGTTTTATTCACATACTTATTGATTTTCATTGATATATATATATCCAACTTCAGCTTGATTTAGCATACGTTGCACGCTTTTAAACCCATAGTCAGCAAAATTTTTAAAATAGAAATTTCTGGAATTTTACAGCTGTGCAAACTACCAAAAAAGTCGATTTACAAAATTTTAGCTTGGCTAGCAGTTATCCAATTTCGAAGTTGAATCCCGATAATTCAAAATGACAAGGGAATGCACAGAAATTCACATTATCGAGATCGATTATTGAGAACGAATTTCTTTCAAGGGGATAGATTTTTTTCGATTTATCGCGATTTTCGATTTAGCGGCGTACGATTTATAGAGACTCGACTGTATTCAATGCTGAAGCATTTCTAGCTCGTAGGACTCCCATCATAACTTCTTGAGCATGTGCAAAAATCCTTAACTGGAATGCTTTCTTGTTTCCGCCATGCGGGGGAACTTTCTGGACATGTTCACGATTCTATCGTGAGATTTGCGGCGCTGTTATTCATAGAAAAAACCTATTTCAACCGGTTAAGAATTTAAGTATATGTATATCGCATAAGTTATAGTCGATATTTTCTCTTTATTTCTGCATGACGTTTACACTGTCTGTAACTCAGTCTCGCTCTTCTTCTCTCCCTCTCTCTCGATTTGTCTGTCTCTGACAAGTCTCGTGATTTGAAGTAGTCAGCAATTGACGACGACAAGTTCGCCTTCATAGTCTGTCATCTGCTTGCCGCCAATAGCCCCCAACCCCACGCCCCACGCCCCACCCCCATTTCGGGCAATATTCATGCAATTTTCTGCTCGCTAGATTAGTTAATGATCGAGGGGCGTTGTCGCGACTTTGCTTTTCAGGTTATATTGGTATGCAAAGCTACAAGCTTTAAAGTCACAGCAACAGCTTGAAGTAAAGAAAAACCGAACAAAAAAAAAAAACCTGATCGACTAGGCTATACTCTGTAAAGTTGCTTTTTTGCAACAATTGCTTATAATTATTATTATTTTGTATTAACTATTTTATATATTTATATACTATAATATATATTAATTTCTATAATTATTTTAATATTATGTTTATTAATATTATGAGAGAGTATAAAAATTTTGGCCACTTTGCTGTTAGTGGAAATGAATTAAAAGTTTCTTCACATAACTAGACAAATTCCTATATAACTATAGTCATCAGAAGATCTAATGATCATTTTTACAGACTAAAGTAAAATAGACAAGAAAGAGTACGCTAGTTTAGATACTGCTCGACTACGAGATGCCCTGAACCTTTCACAGAGTTGATGTTCCCATTATTCATCTACATTTTAGATTAATAAACAGCAGAGTATTATGCAGTCGGAGATGCTTAAGTGTCGCTTTGTCACCTGTTGTTCTGTAGCTTCTACATATGATTATATGGCACTTGTATATAGTATATAGCATATATGTATTATCATATGTGTATATGTATAAAGGTTTTTTTTTTTTTTTTTTTTTTTTTTTTTTTTTTGGCGAGCCCACCTCAATATTGTTATTGCTGTTGTTGTTGTTGTTGTTGTATTTCTCTACACTTCTAAGTCGGCGAATGAGCAAAATCAGCGTCAAAACAAAATGATTAGTGCTTATTGTGATTGTTGTTTTTTTTTTTTCTATTGGGTTTTACCTAGTGCTCGGTTTAAATTAATTAAATACTCTACGTTTCATTTTTTTTGTTTTATTTTTATTTTTTTTTTTTTTTTTTTTTTTATATTCATTAGCTTTATGTCTCGTTTTGTGAGCGTCTGCCTGGGTTTTATGAGTCAATATGAGAGATTTCAGACAGATGAAATACAAGTTGAAATATATACGACATATATATTTGACACTCTATATAGAGTATTTAACTCGCAGTGTATTAACTGTTTTTGATTTCAATAAACTGGGCTAAAATATATATACAGCTCTGATGAAGGCAAGTAAATAGAATATAGCCAATAAAATGTAAGGAACGAATGTAATGATGCGACCGTTCGCATCAGATGACTTGAGTGTATTCGTATTCGTATATTGTATATTGCCAACGATAGAATGACTCAAGAGGGGAAATAAAATATGAATGAAAAAGAATTCAAAACAAGCCAATTAAATAGCGGTCCAAGATAGATATTAATGTTAACTTGGGTATTCACAAATTCTGAGTGGAATGACTTGGCAAATGTAAATGTAAAGATTTCATAAATTGCAATTTTATTTGCATATCATTCGTTATGAATGAGAGCTATAGCTGGCCAGAACTGTGGCATTCTAAAGAGTTTTTAAAGCAAAAAAAAAAAAAAATATAAATAAATAAAAAATAAATAAATAAAAAATAATGATATTCAACTTTTATAGTTATCCGAAATTTCTTTGGCATATTAATAAATTTGATTTTGGGATACCGATTTTAAGTTCTTAATATTGCAGGAAATCCTAATCAATGTTTGTTGCTGGCTCAGGATTTCTTTGCAATCTTTTACTTTAATTCTGTTCAACATAAAATAAATATTTAAAAAAAAAAAACATATATTTTTATAAATACCTACATCATATTTTTATATAATTTAAAAAATACTAAATATTATTATAATTATTATATTATATATGTATATATATTTTTTTTTTTATATATATATATATGTATATATATATATATATATATATATATATATATATATTTTTTTTTTTAATATATATAAGATTTTTAAATAATTTTAAAAATATTGTATATGTATTATTATTTAGTTGGTGTCATTTGAATTTATAAAGCTTTAAATCCAATCATAACATTGTCTTTAATGTTAACTTCAATGTTAACTCTAGCTAACACTAACTTTGGCTTTAGCGATAACTTGAAGCATAACTTTAACTTCTTATCATTAGCTTTTTCACTACCTTAACATAATAGGAAGAAAGCCTCTTCATTAGAAATTTCTTTAGTTAATACTCTCTAAATTTGAACTTCGTTTCACGTAAACCTAATAGAAGTTGACAATAATATTAGAATATGCAAAAGTTTAGTTGAATAAATTAAAGGATTAGAATAAAACTAATTTTTTATTTTTTTTTTTATCCGAAGTTTTTTATATTATATAATAATTCATAAAATAATATATTATTGTTTTGGATAAGCATTTCCTTCCTTTTCTGTTCTCACTTTAAGCTAAAAAGGTCTAAAGGTTGCCTCAGCTCAGCCCGTCGGTGAGCTTCGGGTAGTTGAGCGGGGGGGCGAGTTGATCACTCTTAATTGTCTTACTTTGGAGTTAGTGGCTAAATTGTTGCGTGATCGTTCGAAAATAATACTATTTGTTGTCGTCATTTCACATGAGCGATAAATTCCATTACATTGCCCGATTATTATATGCCATAGACAATAACGACGACAACAACAGCAACAACAACAACAACAGCAATACGTCAAGCAACTGTCTAAGGTCAAAACGCAACACTGCAAAATGTTTCTTGGAAATTAATCAGCGTCAGACAACGGCGAGTGCACCCGTTCGTCTTTCCATCCACCCCTCTCTCTCCATCCGTTTGTCCGTCTGTCCCTCTCGCTGTACCACTTTTTATCCGTGTCTATTACAAAAGCCAATTGGCTGTTATTGTCGAAGTGGTGTACGGATTGGATGCCCCGGAAATGCCGTAAGTGAAAAACGTAAGCAGGCAGGTAAACACACATTGTCATCGGGCGATCGATGCCGGTTTGTGACTCCCCATACAGCCGGTTTTATATACATACATATATATTTTTTTCTGCCAATACTCAATTTGAGCTAAATCGTATGAATTCGTACTTACTGCAAGTGCAATTTCCAACGGCCTTTTGATAATGATTAGGAAAACTCTTCTATGCCTAATTTGGTTAAAGTATTTCCAATTTTCAACATCTATAAATGCAGTCGAGTCTCGATAATTCGAGCTCCGCTAAATCGAAAATCACGAAAAATCGAAATAAAATAAATCAAATTCTAACCCCTCGAAAGAAATTCGTTCTCAATAATTCTCGATTATTAGAATTTCTGGGTAAATCGAAAAAAAATTGATCCCCTTGCCATTTCGATTTATCGGGATTCTACTGTATATAAGTAAATAATTTCACTATAGTTTTTCCAAATTTAATTTTAAATGCATTTGCAATTTTAGATATATGATTTTGCATTTTTTATTTATTTAACTGCTCTCGCGCAGCTAGAACCGTTTCTATACACGTTTCTTGCATCGTCTAAGGCTATAGACCTCGCAACGGAAGTTGTAAGCAGTTTGACGTCAATTGTGAGCAATCGACACTCTGGTGTTAATTTTTAAAAATTCATTTATTATTTTATTAATCAAACAAAAACGATTTGAATTTAGACGCGAACTCTCTATATTAAATTATTGTGAACAAAAAGAATGAATAAATAAAAAACACACCAAAAATATTTGGCAGCTGAGTGAAGGCAACTAGTGTCAGATACTATCAAGAGTTAAAGACTTGTTAATACACACCCTGGAACAAAAACTAGAACAGGTAAACCATAGAGCAGAATAGACGGTCAATATGCTCATTTTATTTTTACCAATGAGCATAAAAGGTATTCTAAATAGTCTTATAGCTTTATTCCATGAAAATTAAAATATTATTCTTTTAAAAATTCAAATTCAGATTATTATTAATAATATTTTTCTGATTGGAATTAATTAGCATTTGATATGTTTATGATTTATTTGATTGAATTAAATAAGCTTAGGTTACATAAATTGTTTGATTGATTGATTTTTTGGGATTCCCGCAAATGCCATTTAGATTTAAATTTGAATTTCGATTCTATGGATTTTGTTATATATGATGTCGTTCTACTTATGGATATTTTAATATTTTATATATATATATACATATTTAATTTTATTTTTTATTTATTATTATTATTATTATTATTATTGTTTTTTTTCTGTCATGAAACTTTTTTAAAATAATGACCATATAACTGCAGTAAAGTTTTCAGCCTACCAAGTATTCCCCACTTGTTTTAGACAATTGTAGAGAAATTTTAACGCCTCGCTACAAATTGACAAGTGAAACGAAACAAAAAAAGAAGGCACCAAGTCGAGCTGAGGCTGGGCAATCAGCCCAGCCTTCAATAAATAGTAAATCGAGCCCTGCCCCAAATGTTACGCATTCGCCATGAGCGCGGGCAGACGCATCCATCCACATGGCAGACTGAAGTTGTGCAAATAGATGACAAACGACAAATGACAAACTGAGACGCGCTCTCAATAACTGTTATTTAGGCTAGCTGGAAATAGCTATCTGGATATATGCCAGCTATTTAGATATTGATAATGTTTTCTTGTTCGTATTTTTTGCGGGTTTCCGTGATTGTTCTCTGAAAACAGGTTCATAACTATTTGTACCCTATTCATTCTATGATTCTGATTAGGTAACAGCTTCATGAATTGGTTTTGTCCAATGAAATATACAACTGTTTTCACCCTAAAAACTTATATCATTGATCATAATTTGTTATCATGAAATGTGCAAGTCATGAAGCGAAATGACGGATGCCATAAAGTAAATCATTTAATGTATTTTTGATCATGCTAATCTGGAGAGGTACACTTGCTTGCATTTTAGAGGTGAATTGATTTCAGTATACTGTTGATATTTGGTGCTTACATCTCTAGATAACAATTGCCAATCAGCTTTGCTGCAAATAATCGATAACTTGTATCGCTCTTAAATCATTTAATCATTTGTCATTCTATATTTCTGAACTAATTTAGTCCCTGAATTTCTTTTTATATTTAATTTAATCATTCCATATTTCTCAACTGCTTTTTTCATCAAATTATAAATAATACAAAGAATAGAAAATTGTAATAAATATTATTCTATTGTTCAGGGTATCGCCTAGTCGGTCACTTCACCGCGAAGAGCACTCTTTATTGTGCTCTCTTTTTTGTTGTCAGATTTTGAATGTCGAGCAGCAAACAAAAAAAAAAATAAATAATAATAAGAGATCACGTGACGTTTAATGTGGGTGTGTATCATCTAGCCGAAAATCGGTAAAAGTGATTAATGGACTTGTATTATACCTACAGTATGTGCATGTATGTATTCATACTTGTGTACCAATATTACTTATGCAGGGGATCATATTGATAAACACGCGCATGAATGTTTGTTCCTTTCTTTAATATTGACGTGCTAAACGAACCAATTTCTGTCGTTGTTGTTATTGTTGTTGTTGTTGTCGTATTCCATTCATCTAGCAAATAATCAAAGCACGCCCCCTTAGCTAAATTTTTAGATACCCTCAATCGCTGGCAAATAGCAATTGTGGGTATAATGTGTTTTTTTTATTTCTTTTTTTTTTTTTGGTTGTTGTGTCAAAATGTGTGTAACAGACAGAAGTGGGCGTGGCCGAGACAATAGAGTATATACAGGGCGGGGCGCTCGAAGTGTATCCGATTTTAGATGTTAATCTGATTCGCTTTGTATATAGATTTTAGCACTTTGAAGCATGTGTAACAAATGTTTGATTTACTATTTTATTTATTTATTTAAATCGATATTAATTTGCGCTAATTTAATTCTTGTTTAGGGTAGCTCCTAGTCGAGCACTTCCATTTAATGTATTTATATTCCTTCATCAGAGAATTCATTTTGCTGGAATCGAAAGAGACAGAAAGAAAGAGCGCTATATCAGCTCTAAAAAAAAAAAAAAAAAAAAAAAAAAAAAACATGTAAATTAAAAACATTTGATTAAATTAATAAACTTGAGATTTTATATAATTTTAATAGATGGCACGCATTCTGTTTGTTGGTTTTTGTTTTTCGCTTCTCTTCTGGCCAATCGTGTTTATGTGTGTGTGTGTGCATAATGAGCACATTATGAGCTATGATTACCCTATGATTACCCTATTATAATCGGCGCATGGCATTATCAGTTTAGTGCTAGCTTTTGGCACCTGTTCGTATTTTATTTTGATGACTCAACCCGCAGAAATGTCACAGAAAGAGGTGCAAATTAAATTTTAATGGCCATCTAATTTGTTGGCAAATACAAAAAAAAAAAAAAAGAAGAAAAATAAGTCAAAGCTACAGCAGCCAAAAGGTAAATCTCATTGCCGATCTCAATCTCTCTCTCTCTCTCTCTCTCACACACACTTACTCTCTCTTTTCTCATTCGCACCCCTTTCTCTTTCGCGCTCCCTACACCCTGTCTCCCTCTCTCGTTCTCTAGTCACTCATTCTCTCTGCTCTCACTGTCTCTATCGTTCGTTTACTCTCGCTCTCTGTCTTCCTCTCTCTGCTGTCTCTGTTGCTCTTGTGCTCGCCTTTAAAATAATTTTCTGCGTCGTTTTTTTTTTTTTTTTTTTGCGTTCTATATGCTTTTCTTATATTTGTTTACAATTCAAACACACACAAACAGTAGTTGTTGTTTTTTTATGCGCAAGCGCCACAAAAAATTAACAATAACAAAAGCAAATGGCAATAATAATGAAACGCGCTCTCAAGGTTGCAAAACATTGTTGCTAATTTTTCATTCACTCAAACAGCAGTCGAATAGACGCCTTATTTCAAATTATTTTCAAATCATATAGAACTTAGAATTGGGATCTATAAAAACGCACGTATAAATATGTTCATATTTGTGCAAGTAGTCCAACTTAAACAGCTGAGAATACATAATACTGGGGAATAGATTACCATCGAGTTGATGGAAAGATAGATCTTAAAATAAGAATAATGCCGCAGAGAACCCGAGTTGTAGCTTAATTAGCTACAAATCTTCTACTAATTCTATTTTTGTTTTGTTTTTTCTTTCATATAGTTTATACTATTAAATCAAAATGTTTAAATTTACGATAATTCCTATACATACCCTACATTTCCATTAAAAACATGTTGAAAAATTGCTTCTTTACGCACTTCCCCTACAATCTATACTGGTTAGTATTTACAATTAATTAGTAATCTGTTTAGGGGTTTCAAAAATGTTTTAAAGGATATTTATATATATATATTATGCAAACCGAACTCTAAGTTTTTCCGCCCTAATACCATCCAAAAGAATTTTTATGTGAGATCTAAATATAGTATAAATGGTAAATAAAATCAAATAAATAGTAAATTAAAAAAAAAAACACAAAAATAAATAAAATAAAACAAGTAGTAAATAAAAAAAAGAGATAAAAAAATTTTTTTTTAAAAATAAAAAAGAATGCAAACAGATCTTAAAGTTTTCTGCCTTTATACCATCCGAATGAATTTTTATGTGAGATCTAATTATAGTATAAATGGTAAATAAAATTAAAAAATATAACAATAAAAAAATAAATTAAATTAAACAAGTAGTGAATAAAAAAAAATAAAACAAATATAAATTAAATAAAAAATGAATAAAGTAAAAAATTAATAAAACAATAAGTAATAAATAAAATGGAAATGAATTAAAAAAAATAATACGAAGTAAATAATGAATAAATCAAAGACAAACAAATATAAAATTTAGTGAAAAATAAATAATAAAAAAAAAAAATTTTTTTTTAATTAAATATTACCCAAAAAGACATGACATTTATAAAATTTAATATTACCCCTTTTTTTTATATAAAAATTGATTAATGATAAATAATTAATAAAATTATTAACAATTAAAAAAAAATTGAGTAAAAACCAATAAAAAATTAAATAAATAGTAAATAATAAACAAAATAAAGATAAATAAATAAAAATAAATAAATCAAGTGAATAATAATAGAACGTAAAAAAAATAAAAAATAAAATAATAAAATATTTTAAACGTATAAAATTTAACATAAACTTTAATTTCTCAGTCAAAACTTCGATATCTTCAACAATTCAGCAACATCTGTGTGTGTGTGTGTGTGTATGTGTGTGTATCACCATGTATTTGGAATCAAATCAAATATGTTTGTATTCAATATCGTTGATTGTCTTGCAGTATGCAATTGAATCGAACTTGTTCATATTTATTTGGCTTGATTGATTGATTGATTGATGCCAATTCAAGTCTGGCCCAAAGTGCACTTGATGTTGAGCGATAAACGACTCGCAAATACCCAGGGTATAAAGCAAGCTGCAATACTTCAAATTCCTTTTGGTAAAACATAAATATAATATAAATATTCATATATGCTGCTAAAATATCTAAACAACATTTCATATATATTCAAGATGCTTGCTGTTAGGCCTCACCATTCCAGTTGAGAGCATGAACTTTTGTATGATTTAAAGTATAAACTTGAGAGCTCAAACCAATATACCCCTTTGCCACTTACAATATACATATGTATATATATGTAGATAGATAGTAGCATAAAGAGCGATACCGACGAATGGCGCATGCGACAGTCACGTGACGAAGGAAAAAAAAAATAAGAGAAGAAAACAGAAACAAATGTAATAATAAATTAAGAACAACAACAATGGCAATCAGCAGCAACAAGACAATCAAAGCAACCACAACAACAACAACAACAGCAACAATTAAATACTTGGCAAAGTCTGTAGTAGTAGTTAAACATGTTTGTTGTTGTCTTTTGGCACATTTGTCTCAGTGGCGCGCGCATCATTTGACAGTTTGATTCCGATTTGCTATGTACGTCATTGTTATGGTTATCTCCTCCTCCTCCCATCTCATTCCCATCGCATCTCATTCTATCCCATACCATCCCAATCATCACACTTCTATTTCGTGATGAGATCTGCGATCGGACGTGGAGAGCGCAAAAAGTACTTTACTCACTCCTCATTACTGAAATGTAAACAAAATCTTATCAATTTCAGTCGCTGGCGGTCGTCGTCGTCGTCGTCGTCCACGTCGTCGACGTTCGTTCGAGTCCAACTGGCTCACACAGCTCACGCCCAACTCATAAAGATACGGGATACATATATTTGCATACATGCACACGGTAGATGTACATACATGAATACATAAACACATACATAAGTACTTATACACAATTGAGGTTTGTCTCTCGTTCGCTGTCATTTGCCATTTACCGTCTAGTGAATTTCACAATATATCGCGAAATTTAAACAATGTTCGAATACATATATACATACATATATACGAACCTATACAGGCACAGATACATGTATAGTATATAAAAGCGTATAAAGAATTCAATTTGTTTCTATGCGTTGAATCCAACTAGATTTGAATATTTAGTTTTTGTAATCAGTCTAGGTTTTAGGCTATTAATAAATATGAAAAAAAAAAATATATATATATATATATTTAATTGAAAAAAAAAAAAAAAAAAAAAAAAAAAATTACTATCACTGCGAGTCTAAATAAATATGTTTAATGTTTCGTAAATGCTTTTATACAAGAGCCCGTCTAGAAATTCGTTTAATCACAATTTAATTGAGACTTGTGTTAGTCATATAGTAAATATGCTGCTAGCTAAATGAAGATAACATTATTTATAGCTGGCTAAATTATGTTATATATGTATGTAGTTACTAATTACATTGTTGAGCAAAATGTCATTCAACTCTCCTGAACTTTGTCTATAAAAACATTTTATAATAACGCTCAAATATATTAATCTTACCAAGACACAAACAAATAAGATCTAGTTGGTAGTGCCCGACTGCATACAAAGTATGAGCTGACAACAAGTATAAGAACCTTGCAATCGATTGTTACTGAAATACTCACTCAAGGCCCAAATGGTTCCAAATCCATTTTCCTATTTGCGATTGGGCTGTAAATCTATAGAAGATACAGTTTTTAGACGTAATTACTTATATCCACCCTATACATTCCTAATTTCGACTCTACCACCTCAACTGACTTGGTTTCTGAGATATTGTGGACCGATCGGGAAAATCTTAACACTTAATCGCAATAACGATGCCAATTTTCAAAATACTTATTTTATACCAAACAGAAACTGTTGACTCAACTAAACAGACAGAAGTTATTGACTATTATGTAAACTCCGTAAGCCCATCAAAAGTAAACAAAATCTCAAAATGTCAACAACATCTTTATTTATTATAAACTGAACTTAAGAACTTAGTATAGATATTAATGCTCATCATATAATAGGTTATTTAAACTACTATAGCTTTGAAAACATTGAAATATTTCAACCGCTTTTGAGCTTTATTCTTTTCAAGTTAATTCATTGGATTTCTTTGGGATTGAGATACGATTGTACTTTGCTAGCTTGTTGACTGTGCCTCCATTAGTGAGCCACGCGGAATGTACCGACGATTTCTGAATAAAATCTTATCAGATTTTATGATTATTTTTTGCTTTAACACATTTGTTATACTCGTTCATGGAGTAAAAGGAGTATATACAGTTGACTAATCATCTCTTTGTCTCTAGTTGTATTTTAAATATGAATCTGGAAATTAGGAATACATAAATCGATAATCGCGAATATATATAATTACGGGATCTTACTTGCATAAACGCTATGATTGTTTATTCTTTCCATTTTTTGGACACTCTCTGGAAGTTGATTTACTCGCTTGGTAAATTGAAGCTTATTAAAACTATATGCTCTAGAGAGCATATAGCATAATTTAATTTCTAAATATATCGCTTCCTTCATCAGTTAGACTTAGTTTTTGAGTCATGATCAGGTATCATGCAGTCGGTTGTATCGGATCTCAACATACTCACTTGCTACGATCTGTTTTCGTTTTCGTCACTGTTTTTACAAGTTCGGCGTACGCCAAACGTTACACGCTTGATATCAATGCCATAGAGACTATTTACACACTATTTACACACAGTCACACTTACATCACACACACGCGCGTATGGACAGCGCTAGACACACTTATACAAACATGAAATTTGTGCCTCAAGGCGGACAGCATAATAATAATAATCTCTCGCTCTGACTACATGAATTGATAAAGGCAAATTATTTATAAAAACTACAACAAGAATTCGACAAGTCGAACTTTGTAGTTAAAACCGGTTCGATTTCGTTTGGTTTAGCGATTGGGCATACCCTAGAATGTGTATTTTTTTTTTCTTGTTGGTTATTGACATTTGATTAACATTAGCAAATAGTAGGTATAAGTAATCAGAGCAATACGACTTTAGATGCGCGTTAGACAAAGCTTTTCCCGATGTAGCTTAGAGGCTTAAAGTCTATCTATCAAAAGTTTATAAGCCTAGGGGTATCTGGCTCTTTAATAAATTAATTTAGAGTATATCGGTATTCCCATTCTCCATTGACCATTCCCATACATTACTTGAACCTTGGCATTTTTCTATATATGGACAAGTTTTTTTTTTTTGTGGATTGTGCAAAATCTTTTTCTCTCGATTTGAAGGTAATTTCGATCAAGTTCTGGCTTATCAGCCCCAGCATGTGAACATACATAATTCAAGTCTTTTTAGAATCCACATCAGAGACACGTGATGCAAGTGACGGCAACGTGAACGCCTGTCATATGCTAGCCCGGAAGTAGACCCAACCAGAATCACAGCATAATCGCCTTAAGCACACACACGTTTCGATGTATGTATAACCGCATGCTCGCTGAGATTGTACTACATATGTATGAAATGCTCGAAATTAGAATAAGTACGACCTTCCTTTGTTGTATACCGTGGACAAGTTGAAGGCAAGAAAATCGTATGCGATCTCATTTTGTTAAGGCATTGACTGATTAAGATTATGTTGAACTGATTTTCAAGTGCTTGAAATTGAATATTTTTGTAGGGTATACTTAAGTCTGACATTAAATACAATATATATATTATATTATATATATATATATATATATTTTTTTTTTTTTTCTGGCTTGCTTATCACAGTTTATGATCGCATTTACCGGCCCATCCTGACTAGTGTATCAAAATAAGATTATTAGATTGCTGGGCTGTTGGGGGTAAGGCACCGTCTGTGCTGACGTTTGTAGTAGCTGGCGATGGTTTATCAGATGCATAACCTCGAAAAGTTGGCAGAGCCCGACTAGAAGATACCCTACGCCCTGCTCAATCATTCTACGTTTCAAAAACACAAACACACACACGCTCATACACATAAGCGTACGCTTACTGCGCACTTTACGCAGCTTGAGTTTTACTTTAGCAAATTAATTGTTAAATAGCTAATCAAATTTACAGCTCGTGATAATGACGACCAGACTTGTCTATTGGCTCTCAATTTCAAATGTAAATTTTTCGAGGAAATAATGAAATCTGAAATAACCACAATACCTCTCAAATCAACAAATCGATTCTTATCGATAAAAGGGCGAATACAATACAGAAAAATATATTTGAACTTTATATTCTGTAGCTCTTGTTGCTTAAGAAATCAGATAAGCAAACGGATCAACTCAGCTCGTCGTGCTGATTAAGGCTTTCTGCTTTATTGACACCGCCACGCCCCCTTTTTGCCAGTCACATACATGAACTAAACTATGAGATAAGTTGATGAACTTAACGTATTCCAGCTTTACCTAGTCGTACATTGTATATACATTGGCAAAGAAACGAATTGCAATTGTACTTTAGTCAACATTAAAGGTCATATCCACAGGTGTTAAACAGGTCTGTATATAATCGCATCAAAACGATGGCAATATTTGAACAGTCGATCTTAAATTCTCATGTAGACGATAATGAAGCCAATGGCAATGGTGGTCAGTGAAATTTGTCGATTAGGAGGCTGGCTTGCAAATTGACGAGAGTAAAATACATAAACGGAATAGCCATCAATTACCAAATTTAATTTGCAATGTCTAGCCGCCAGTTAACAGACAGTCAGGGTGCGCGTGCGCGACATACATATGTAACCGCAACGCAACAGTGCTGCTCGCGTCGACGCGCAAACGTCACTGTTATCTGCGCTCTGTTATGGCTCTTGTTTTAATAGTCGTCGTCTGTGTCTGTTCATGCGTTTGACAGATGACTGAGCCGACAGAGGCAGAGGCAGCGGCAGCGGCAGCGGCGGCGGAGGCGGAGGAGGCGGCGTTGGCGGCCGTTTTCTTTGTCTCGTTTACGTACGTAAGCATACCCTGCACTCAATAAAAATTGGGAATATCCATCATTGATTATAAAAACAATAGAACTGCTCTATAATCTGTGTTCCAAAGCTCCTTAGCTCTATAGTTTCATAGCTCCATAGTTCCACAGTTTCACAGTTCTATAGATCTATAGCTCTACAGTTTCATAGCTCCACAGGTCCACAGCTCCTAATGTTCCATTGTCCCTCAGCTCCAACGCTCTAAGGTCCCATAGCTCTAATGTACCTCAGCTCCACAGTTCTCATGTTCCATAGTTCTTATGTTCCATATAGCTCTGATGTTCCATATATAGTTCTAATCTTCTAGTAGCCTAATTTATAATTTCATAGCTCCATAGCTCCATAGGTCCATACCTCTATAGCTCCGTAGCTCTCTGTGTACTTCCATACTTCCATTCATACTTCAAGGTCTAAGTTCCTAACATTGAAGATTTTAAATTGATCTATGTAATAAATTTTTTGTAAATTTAATTTTTGACAAAGCCTAATACAAAATATTTGTATCCTCAACTTAGATTAATTTTTTATAGCACAACGCATATTACATAATATCCAAGATCAGTCCATAAGTTCCACAGATGTCTATCTCAATTGAGTGCTGAGTATCTAGAAGTCATGCTCTCCCTAGTGCCATAGTGCGGCTATAATTGTATCGCCGAGCGGAGCAGAAATTACAACAAATTAAAGCAAATTAATATAATTTTTTGATAGTCAAAGTTGTTGTTTATTCTTAAACAAAAACAAAAGCAAAACAAAACAAAAAAGAAAGTTAGCTATAGATAGATATCTATCAGACATTTTATGATCAATAATTGCGCGAAAATACAAAAAAAAGGAACTAGAATCCGAAATGTAGATCCATAAAACCTATTCAATAACAAAAAATCAAATACCTATACATATTGTTTAAATAGACAGATATACATACATATATATATGTATTGTATATATATATATTTTGAGTTCTTTAATTTTTCCTTTGTTAGCTTTGAATTTATTGTTGCTTTTATTTTTGTTGTTGTTCAAACAAAAATATTTACATCAAATGCATCGAATTTTTTTTCCTTGCGTTTTCTTTGAATACATTTTATGGCACAATATTGATCATTTTTTGCAAATATACCCTATGACCTATGGAAATGGGTTGATTAAATGTCAAATCGAATTTGTGAACATCTTTGGAGAATTTATTAAAGATAGTCAACATTGATTTAAATTTTCTTATTTAAAAATAAGAATTTTATGACTAAATAATGTTCACGAATAAATATTAATTTAGTTCATTCATATTCATAAAAATAATAAATAAAATTTTTTTGTATATATATATATGTTTTTTAACTGTTACGCATTGCCGTAAACTGTTGAATTATTTAATTTTTTTAAGTATATATATACACATAATATTGTATAAACCACATAGTCAATATGTGGTTATATTATAATTATAAACGGGACCCACTCCTTGTTTTAAATTCATTATTTCAATTTTAATTTTGGTTTCCGACAAAAAGAAGAAGAAGAAAGAAGAAAACAGTGGACAAAATGTTTTTCACATTCTTATGACTTGCGGTTCGTATCTTCTACTGTTTGATTTATTTTGGGTTATAATATTGGTTTTGGGTTCATATTTGTATTTAGTATTAGCGTCTGTCGTATCGCATCGTATCGCATCGTTTTGGGAGCCCGAAGCGAAGCTGTACATATGCAGATGTCATACCGTATAAAGTCCACGATGCGTACGTTAATCGAAATTTAAAATGAATCGTACGAAATCGTGATGGGGCATTTAACATTATTAAGATTTTAAACTCGTTGTATGCACAGACATATGTATGTATATGTATCCAACTTATATACAGCACAACTGCTCAGCACACACAGTTTGGCTGTGAAATACTTTGTGGCATTAAGGCTGAATGAAAATAGGGCCAAAATGAACATTAAGTGTGTGTGGCTTAGATCGAACGGGTTTAAAACGCAAAAGAAATCAGAGAGAAACAAAACGAAAACAACATAGGGTATGTAGAGTGCATACACAGTACAATGGTATGCCAAAGTTGATATATCGCCATATTATACGTATATGCTATATATAAATCTATTTTATCTTACGTTTCTATACTCGTTCAGAAAATGTAGAGAGTATATTGGCTTTCAGCCATCTGTCGCTGTTCACTAAATTCACACGAAATTCTGTATTGTATGGATGTATGTATCCTGTATATATCTTTCTTTCTCTCTTTATCTCTGATAAGTTGTTCGAAATATATATATGTATATATATTTCACAGTTGTACATTTATATATTCCATTCCATTTCATTTATCAAGTCGCTTAAATCTATGAACCCGGTTCTATTGGAACATGTCTCTTAAGTTGCAATAAAACTATTCAAATTCAGTTTTCTTAGTTTCTGTTCTAGTATTATAGAGAGATAAAACAGAGTGGGAAGTAGGAATATTTTGCTACTCTTATATTGCAATAAAATCACTTTGTATTTGGAGCTCGAGCTGGTTTCTTTTTTTTTTTTTTTGCTGTTAGATCATATTATTATATTATAATTATTGCCATAATTGAATAGATATAACTGATTGAACAACTGACTCTTGTTAAATACACTGAAATGCAGAAAATGGATTAATTTGAAGGACTTGAAAAGTATGCAATTTTATTTACTACATTTGGGATGAAAATATATATAGATAAGCGTCTAGATATGGTAGATTCTTGATTAGTAGCAACTGAAGAGTGATCAAGCCATAAATAAACTTGGCTCAAAGCGAATGCCTTCGAAGATTTCGGAAATATATATAAATATATATTGTTGATATTGGGCTGATCCTTCAAACATTATCAACTTGTTTGACTTTACGTTTTTAGATATTTGTAAGCTTTTGTTATCATTTTGATATTTGTTAAGGACGGTTTCCAACACTAGATTACGACATTTTCAAGCTATTTTTGTACTCACCAAGTGATCGGAGCTAAGTTCCCTCTCCTGCTCTAGCCCATGGCTATGTCCATGTCCCTTGCCCATGTCCACTTCCTATGGGCCATTACCGATCTCATATGTATGTATAATTTATAACATTTTTTATGACAGATGATCAGCGCTGATGATTACAGTTGTCGGATTTTCGTGTACTTTTGATTGTATGCCTGCTGTTGCTGTTGTTGTCATTGTATTTACCCATGAATGTATTATATTATACCCTACTTGGCAAATACGCGTCGATCCAATCTAACTAGTACAACGACTGAGGATTAAACAGCGAAAATCTGAGATGGGTTCAAGGTTAAAACCTGTACTTATTAACACGGTTTATTGTACTTTTGTAAACTGCAAGCAAAAAAAAAAAGCAAATAATAATAATATTAAAAAAAATATAACAACAACTACAAAAACAATAAAAAACTGAATTAACCCCCAAGAACATTGGCGTCTATAATTATTTATACGATGTTTCATTTGTTTTGGAATTTTTCCATTTTTCAATTTTGTTGCTGTTTTTGTTGTTTTTAGTTTAATATCGTTACAGTAATGAAGTTAAGCAGCCCTAATAACCAAAATTAGGTTTAATACTTTGAGCCCATTGATTTGAATGCTACATATAATCAGTTATATATAATACTCTATTAGTGAGTAAACACAATTCTATTTCAATAAAGTTGAAGTTATTTAAATATGTGTTTCTACTAAGTTTGGAGAGTTGAGCATTGAGAAATGAATACAAATTTTTTCAATGAAATTTGAATAAGGAATTTAAGGAAAATTATTTTTTTTAAATAATAAAAAAGACATATATAGATATATTTTATATTTATCTTTAAATATATATGTATAATGATAATGATAATGCTAACTTTACTCAGTTCAAAATAAATAGTATTCCGAAAGTTTTCAAAATATTCAATAGTTGATATACAATATTGTGTAAAAATTTAACTTAGTTACTTTTTTTTCAGAATTAATTATTACCCTAAATTTACATTTATAATCTCATAATATTTTTGCACTCTTCGCACGACAATATAGTGTTTATTCAGTAGGCATAGTCGACGTCTAGCTCTATTGAAGATGACGAAATGCTGTCCCATTGAAACTGATATAAAATACCAATATACTCCGTTAGAACTTGGTAAGCGAGTATACTTACTACGAGCTCAACTAGTCGTTTTTAGTGTCAACAATTAATTGTTAAAATAAGCTAATTCATTGTCGGTCAACGCGGCGTATGCGTTACATTTTCAAAAAATAAAAAAAACTTCGTCAAACGTCCATCAGTGGCGCTGTCCGTTGATGTTTGTGAAGCGCGCATTTATTTTATTTGTTTCTTTTTTTTTTTCATTTTTTAACACTCTACGCTCATTTTGAATGCTGCCCCCCAAAAACGGTCTCATTATCACGATAATAATGACGACAGGGACAGTGAACGTTGATTGTGATAATGATTGAGATGCGCGGCTTTGGCTGTGGCTGTGGCTGCTGCTGCTGCTGCTGCGACGGCGACGGCGACGGCGACTGCGGCGACAGCTACTGTTAGCTGATTATAATTTACATGTGTTGTATTTATTTAGTTACGCGCTATTTTCCTGTTTCTGTTTGCTCTTATTATTTGTGCCGAACGAAATGATATTTCGGCGTGCATTGTCGAGCCCCAAAGAGCCCTCGATCAATTGAAATCCAAGCGAAAGTTCTTTTAACGAATTTGAATACCCTAGTTGTTGCGGGTATTATGATGCTGTATATGGTTTATTTTTATATGTATATGCATATATATACAATATAATACATATACAGTACATATTCATTATAAAAACCCATATACCATATGCAAGTTATCTGCAGGGTATTCAAGTGTCGGCTAGTCAAGAGTTGAATCTTTCATTGTGTTTCTTTCGTTTCTCTTGCATTTCTTGCGCGCCCAACGAGGCGGGCCAATAAGAAGCCAACACCATAACTGTAGTTGTATTACTGTTAACAGATGCGCCGCTTTAAGTCTCTTTCTCTTTCTTTCATTGTGCTAGGTGTTGGCTTTTGGGCTTTTGTCGTGCTGCTCAGAGGCGTGAAGCGTGCTCACACTGTGAACAGTCAAATTTGAGGTTCTACGCACAGTTTACACGGGAAACAACATGCGTGCTTACATGCGTATGTGTGTAAATATATGTGTAAATATGCGTGTACATAAATGTGTTTGCATATGTTTGTAGTTTTGTGTATTGCATATGGGGAAAGCCAAAGGATCTCACAGTTTGCATTTTTAGCTGTTGAAAATTGCGTAAATAATTATTGATATCGATATATATATGTATATATATTATCTGAAGCGATAGCTACAGTTCGCAGACAGAGCGCCTATTTTCTATTTATTTATTATTATTATTTTTTATTTTTTATTTTTTTTTTTTTAACTTTATTAATTTGTGCTTGCAATACGAATCCGAGTCCGAATCCGAATCCGAATGCAAATCAGTGCGAGCGCCGATGCGCGCGCGCGTTCCGCTCACAAATACATTGAAATCAATTAAACCCGTTGTCGTCATCGTTCTCGTCTCAAGCACGAGCGGCGGCCACGCATACACTTGCTGCTGTTGTTGTTGTTGTTGCTGCTGGTGCTGTTGCTGCTCTCGCACTTGTTGCTCGCGCTCTCACGGCGATCTCTGCGACGCAGCAGCAGCAGCAGCAGCAACGGCAGCAACGGCGGCGACTGTGACGACGGCAGCGTCGGCATTCGACACCAAGCAATGGGCCAGGCATCATTACGGCTTGTCGTTCTTTAGGATTTTAGTTCATCGATCTCAGCGTAAGTGCTCGCAACATGACGCTCGACGCTCGTCGCTCGTCGCTGTGACGCTACCGTCTGCGTTGAAACGGCAAAAGCTTTATTTTATTTTATTTTTTTTCTTGGTGTTATTGTGCGCGCTGCTTGAAATTATTTTCAATTATTATTTATTCAAAGTTATTCGGTTTAAAAAAAAATAATTTTTTTTTTTTGTTTTTATATAAATATTTTGTTGTTATTTCACTGTAGTCGATCCATACGCAGATCGCTGATCGTTGTAGTTGTCGTTCTCGTCGCCGTCACTGTCGTGTGTGCATTTAATTTGATTGTTCCAATTCATATACATATGTGTGTACGTAGTGTGCGTCTATATTTCCTTTTATCAGCAACGATTTAAAGTGCGACGACGCACGACGGTTCTCTGTTATCGTTAGCCGTCATGAGCTGATCGTGTTCCGATCGGCCGCAACGATTTATCGCTTTATATCGCCAAAAAAAATGTCTAACAATTTCGTACAAATATAATAACAAAAAAAAAAAAAAAAGAAGAAAAACAACAACAACAACTTTGTGCACAAATAAATAAACTGCAAACAATGCGCTTGCAGTCGGAAAATTGTACGGGGACAAAAAAAAAAAAAACGCAGATACTCTCTCTCTACCTCTCCCTCTGTATCTGTCTATTTCGCGCGCACTCTCTCACATAGCTGCGGAAAAGCCGAAGCAAAACAAAATGTAACGAAACGATACAAAACGGAATGTTAACGAAAGCGAACGATCAGTGCTGTGGTTAAGCAGCTTTATCTTATCGCTGCCAACGCCGCTAGACCGTCTCGAAGACAGCCCCAGTCGCAGAACCCCATAGAGCACACATCGTTTACCCGCTGATCGCGAGCACAAAAAAAAAAAAAATAAATAAATAAATAAAATAAAAACGAAAAGAAAAAAAATTTTAATTCGCGTTCGGTATTGAGGTTCGATTTAACATATCAAGTGTTCCCAAAGTTAAAAAAGTTGAAGCAGTTAAATAATCATTCACAGAATTTCTTGTAAAATCAGTGACTTTTGTGTATTTTTCTTGTTGTCGCTTAACATCCAAACAATTTTTAATTTAAATTTGTTATAGTAAAGCTTTAACTAAAAACAAAGCTTACTTGAATTCTATAGTTGATCTTATGATGTACGAAGTAGACCTATAGAATACGGCGTATTACTATCATGAATCTCTGTAGCTTTCGAGTATTTTCTATACATACTCCCTGAATACAGTTATTCAAAATCATGCACAGAAAAACAAGAATTTAAATATTATATTTAACAAAAAAATAGAATTGTTCAAGTCCCTGCAGCATTTTCTATAAAACATTCAATATGTATTGATTATATCTCAAAGTTCATTGATATTTTGTATAATTTAATCATTTTCAAATTTTATTTAAACATAATGCTAATTTACTTCGCATATAATACAATTCCTAGGAGCTTCCATTTATGTTCTTTTTTTTTTTTTGTACTTTTGCAATTTCATCGCAACATTTGTGTTCATCTTAATGCTTAAAGTGATTTGAGTTTGGCATGAACGACGGAGCCTAAGTCCGATGTAAAATGAATTCGAAATTTGTTGAGCTCGACAACTATTAATTGCTAACCGGTCTGGCTATCGTTGGTCACATAGCTGAAATCAGCGGGAAGGGGATTTTTGTTTGTTCAGTTGGTCAATCTGAAGATTATATCCAAGAAATGAGCGAGTTCATCACTTTCAGTTTGAGAGATAACGTTCTGTTTTTAGCTTTGCATTCAGAGATCAGAGCAATTTTATCATTAGTCTGAAAACTGTTTATCTGCCCGCCCAATTGTAAATAACTGAAAGTAGGTCAAAAAAAAAAAAAAAAAAAAGATAATCCAATATTTTATTCAAATGTTTAAAATCGATAATTAGTAAATTCGCAGAACTAGATCATTGTTTATATATTATGCTACAATATGCAATGTGTATGCCTAATATACCCATTTTCACTTCATTAACAGAGTATAATATAAGGCTTAAACCTGCGCCAGGCTCCGTCTCCGTTTCCCTTTCCTGGTTTCCACACGGACAAACAAAGAAAATTAGCTCCGCTGTTGATTTTATCGAAGTAATTGTGATGGAAAAGTAAAAGGGCTATCGAAACCAGTTATTGCTATTTACTTCACTGCAGGCATAACTGTAAAACAAGGAAGAACGCCAAAAAGCTCAAGGTAGCTACTTGGTCGAAACTTGTTTAAAGCAAGCTCACCCTTAATAAGCCGCATAAAGAGCTCAAGCAATTTAATACAATATCATTGTCGTGTTGATTATATGATTATATTAGCAAAAGAGCTCGAATTCTAGGGATCAATTAAAGATCGCAGACAAGAGCACAAATATATTTATATCTCTTCTATTCGATTCTCATATTTATATATAGCTTTTTTTATCTACATGTTTTTGTATTTATACGTAAATTGTTTAGGTTACTTCAGACACTTAACAGAGTTCTTCTATTCCATTCTCATATTTATATGTTCGAGTCTTTGATCTAAATGTTTTTCCCCAGTCATTGTTAAGTTTGGTAATTGACTTGGCTTTTGACTTTGTGGCTATTGTGGCTTTATAGATATTTAAGAGCGATTTTCTATACGATTCTCATAATGAATGTCTGATATTTCATAATGATTTTTCTGTGTTCTCAGAGAACTTTGTTTGAAATATTTTAGGCTGCTTCAGTTGCAATTCTAGGGTATCTCTTTGTTGAGCGACAACAACGAAAATATATATTTTCAATATACACATACATATGTATTTACTGTCTGTATATTTTGAACATTCTTTTGTGCGGTTTGCTTCGGGATCGCGGCACATAAAAATAAATGCGAATTTTGAAAACAAAACAAACGAACGCGAAAAACGTTAATTTCCAGCAACGCGCGTTTTGTTAGCGTTTTCTACTCGAAAACAAAAAATATATCTATTTTCGTTTTATTTTTAGCTAGTAACAACTATTCACAAAACAAAAACCCAAACCAAAAAAAAAAAAAAAAAAAAAAAAGGGAATGAAATGTTGTAAATAAAAAATACAGCTGCAATAACAAAACAAACAAATCATGTATTTATTATGAGCATTAACCAAGCAACACAAACAAAACAAAACAAAACACAAATGTACAAATAAAAAAGCAAAAGTCTATTGTAATGCCAAACAAGCTACAAAACAAAAATTATCTAATTAGTTCAATTCAACAAGCAAAGTGACAAAATATCAACAAAAGCAACGTGCCAACTACAATCAACCAAAAAAAAATAATTATATGCATACAAACCAATCTGTATACATACATATATATATAGAGAGTTAAATATATATACATATATTTATATATATATTAAGAGCAGATCCTCTTAACGTTCTATGCCTGCCAAAATCAAAGTAAAGCATAAAGCAACACACAACATTTGAACAAATGCTGTACTAAGCAATTTATATATTGAGTTCATATATAAAATCCATAAGAGCGAATATACTAAATATCAAGTGTATATATATAGAAAACCAAACGCAACTTAACAACAACAAGAAAACAACTACAACAAAAAAGCAAAAAATAAAAACAAAAACGGCAACAAAATGCGCTTCACTTACAATCAGTATAAATACTACGAGTCCGGCTATCGTATTCCATCCAAAATGCACAATCTGAACCATCATCATGGCATTGGCAGTGTGGGCAAAATCAACAGCAACAACAACAGCAGCGGCCACGGCAGCAGCGCCCACCACTACAGCAGCCATCACAGTCATCACGGCAGCAACAGCAGCAGCAGCGGCAACAGCAATATAAACACAAATCCATATCAGCATCATTACAAAAGCAATTTTGGTAAGCTTGCAAAAAACCCACAACCATAAAACAGAATAGAGCAAAAAAAAAATAATAATAATAATAATAATAAATAAAAGTATGTGTATAAATAATAAATAAAAGTGTGTGTAAATAATATAATAATAAATAATAAAGTATTCTAAATATATTATGAACACAAACAATAAATCAAACCAAACAAAATAAAAAGAAAAAATAATTAAATAAAAAAAAAAAAACAATAATAAAATTATAAACAGAGAAAAAATATGAAAATATGAATAAAAGAAATAAAAAATAATAATAATGATAAAATAAACCACCAAATAATAATAATGATAAAATAAACCACCAAATAATAATAATAATAATAGAATAAATAAACAATTAAAAAAAAAAACATTTAAAGTAAATAAATACAAAAATTAAACTAAACAAGTAAGAAGGCTCTAGTCGAGACTGCTCGACTAGGAGATACCCTGAACCCTCTAAGCTGATATTCTAATCATTCTGCATTTTTATGCACACATACATACACATGCATCCACACGCACGCACAAGCCTGCGCTCTGCTAACTGCGCAGTAAGCAGCGACTGCGCTTGGGCTGCGCTGCAGTGTGGGCAATATTATGAGAATTTATTTGTTGAATAATTTCTTTTGTAGACATAAGATCTTAATGAAACTTTTAGAGTGTAATTATATGATAAATATGTGTGTACATTCCAAAGCACAAGTCTCTAGTACTTGAAATGCGTTTTTTACAAATTGGGGGAAAAGGGGGCGTGGTATCCAAAATCTGTAAATTACAAAATCTTTGTATCGATTAACTTTATATACAACGCAAATTTGAAGACTCTAGGTCTAAAAGTGTTCAAATTAGGCTGAAAAAACAATGCCGATTTTTCGATTATTCTCGATAAAAAAGTTATCGGATGAATTATCGAAAAAATAAAGCAAACTCGTACTGCGTATGGTACACACGAGTATGCATGCCAAATTTCAGCTCTCTAGCTCTTGTAACTTCTGAGATCGACGCACTCATACGGACGGACGGACGGACGGACGGACGGACGGACGGACGGACGGACGGACGGACGGACAGACGGACAGGGCTATATCAACTCAGCTCGTCGCGCTGATCAAGAATATATATACTTTATGGGGTCTGCCACGCCTCCTTCTGCCCGTTACATACTTTTTCACAAAACCATTATACCCTGATTTCCCATTTTCAATGGGTTCAGGGTATAATAAAAAGAATAATATTTAAGATAGAAACTATTTCTAATAAAATACAAATAATATCTCAGATAGCAACTATTTCTAATATGTCTAGGAGCAAAAATAAATAACTTTTAATGTTGTATATTTAGTCGAAAATATGTTTTAACATTAATAGAGCGAGTGAAGCATTTGTATTAGTGCTCAAAAATGAGGACTATGAAGACTATAAGACTTTTCGTGTCACAGACCCTTCGTATGTCATACCAGGCTTTTCACATTTGAATTATCCCGATGGAGAGTTTGTTCTCCGCCGGCAGGGCAGGGCGTGACAAAAATCATTTGAATCAAATGTCAGACAATTGACCATAGGTATAGAATCCAAAGTTTTTTGATAACAGATGAATGTTAAGGGCAGTAAAGTATGGCCAAAGTTGGATAAATTAGCAGAGTTATTAAAAACAGTGCAGTTTTGAGAAATACTTTGCAAAATGCCACTGCGCGACAGTAAAACAAATATTTTATTTATCCAAGTAGATTACTCTAGAGTGAACCAAATGTTCGAGTTAGAGAGGTGAAGAGTGAGACAGCTGCTTGGGAATTTCTCAACTGCCTATATTTGATTACGACTTTGTAGTCCAAATTTGGACTTTTTGAAAAAAAAAAAGAGTGTACGATCTTTGTATGTTTAGCACAGCAAAAATGCCGTCGCATTGTTTAGTTTGAGCCTAGTTTAATCAACTTCATTTAATTTTCTTGGTATTACAAAAAAAAAAAAAAAAAAAAAAAAAAAAACAACAACAACAACAACAACAAACTTTAAATATATGTATATATGTAGAAAGAACAGAAATGACGGTTGCTTGTATTCAATCAATCACAATATAGTGAAAATTCCAAAAATAACAAAAATAAACTAATAATATAAAAATAATAATAATAATAAATAAAAAAGGTAAAAAAATAAATAAATAAATGTTGATTTATTCATTTCAACTTTTCTGACAGTAGTGAGTCTAAAATGCCAATGCAAGAGAGAAATACAAGAGTTTAAATAAAACTAATAAATGCATCCAGATTCTGTTAATTACAGTGCACTGTAATGCTTGAAATGTTGTCGAAAATCGTGCAAAATTGAGCTCTATGAAATGAGTTTCATAGGCTAACTTGGCTGTGCTCAGGAGATATCACAACTGATCTGTTGCATTTTATAAATAATCTGAACTGATAAATGTCGAGTGCGGAGCAACTCTTTTTAGAGCGTCAACGTGCGTCAATGGAATCTCTAAATCAGATTCACATTCCACCCAGAAAACGAAAAGCCGGTAACTTGTTGATAAATATGTATATACATATATATATGTATATATATATTTTTTTGCTATTTAAGTGCGCCAAGAGTTGTTTAGAAGAAAATGTATTATTCGATTCAAGTTCGAATTACAATTTCATCTAAAGGCAATTATATATTATGATATGGTATACATGATATATACATATATATATATACATGTATAAGACTGTCTCTATAATATACATTTAATTTGTCTGCTAACAAATGTTGTCTAGCGATAAGATTAAAGCCACAAATCATTAATATAATTGCAATTGGTGGAAATAAATCTAGGTTCGATTTGATTTTGTTTAAAGTGTTTTTTTTTTTTTTTTTCTTTGTCACAATTTATCAATTTATTTGTTATATCAAAAAAATGATGTTATCGAAAATGATAAGCTGATTAAATCGAAGGCAGTTAATTCGTTTGATATATGAGTGTATATACTTATGTATACTTATTCTTATAATTATTAATTCAATACAATGTTATATCTATATATTCATACATTTATCTAGATTCGCATTATGCTAATATAAAGAAGAGTCCAAGATCATTTGCTCTATGATCTAATACACAAAGCTGCCAATTGAATTAAGCAGCTTTTTGTATGCCAATTCAAGACGACGAAATTACATAAAAAAAAGTTCTAAGAAAAAAATTAAATAATAAAAAAAAAAGAAAAATAAGTAAATCTTATCTCTTTGGATTGCAGATAAAAAAGAAAAAAAAAAACACAACGCCTCGAGTGTGAAAAGGCGCGCTCTTTTGTGAGTGTGTGTGGGTGGGTTATAGAGTATGGGCCTCGGGTACGGCACGGATTGGCTTGTCTTATCGCAGGCGCTTAGATAAAGAGCCGCGTCAGTGGCCAGGTAACCAGGTAACACAGCCCTGGCACAGGTACCCCAGCGCATTGGGCTGTTGCCTCTGAGAACGTGGGATCATAAAACCCATGATGTCAGCTTGGCATATGTGCCTGTCTCTGTCAAGATTTCAGTTCAAAGGTTACTTTTGGCATGAACTTGACTTTGCAGGCAAGAAATTAAATTGATAAACTTGGGATTAAGCTAGGATTATTAATATATGGTTTATGTGTATGTTTGTATATATTTGTTTGTTATTGGTAATTCTACTGCTTACCTAATGAAATTTTCCCAAATGAAGCCAGTCAGAATGTTGTAGTCATACGACTGCGGGATACCCATTCAGGGCTCAAACACTGCCAGATGCGGTCTCGGATTTGCCCCGCCCCCAATTGATATACATATATGTATACCATTTTTGTGCAAATCAATATATCCAATATATTTATATCCAAATATCAAATCTCTAGCATAAATATCATTGAAATGCTTAGACAGACGGACGGATACATTGCACTAAGCGAATGTACTCATTTCACTTTCATGATGAGTATGTGAAGCTAGACAGAAATTATTGTTTATTGACTGGCAACTAGAGCGAAAATTATGTATATTTAGTTTGGCGCGTTTGTATCTTATCTTGAAAACAATCAATGCTTAATTTATGTCGTATCAAAATGTTGAAAATTTAGTCACGATCTGGTGCCTGTAGGGCAACACCACAAAAATGCCTGGCTTATCAATGTGAAATATCTTTATAGACTCAACAGCTTGGTAACAGACAGTGAAATTGTTTTAGTTCTGATACTTTTTTTCTCCTCTTAAAATACTTGTATATGAAATGTATCTATTTGTGTGGAGCAGAAAAAAAAATCAAGAAAAAGAAGGACTTAATTGTCCAAATTGATTAAGTATTTCTCGATCATTTGGTAATTTGTGTTCACTAATCTGCGAAACAAGTATTTCTCATTAGCGTTTTGTGAATGGCTTTCCGTTTACTTAAGTCGGTTCTAGGTGATATGTTTCAATTAATGTAGAGAATTTTGAAAATTGATCAATCAAAATCTTTCCATAGAACGATCGCAAATCGTTATAAGAAATGGAGGAAGTTCTAAGACGAATATCATGCTCAATTATCTTCTATTCTTCTAATATTTATATATAAATCTACAAATATTTAATTTATACTTTAAATATAATTACAAAGCAATCAAATGTAAACAGTTTGCAATGAATGACTGAAAAAATATAAATATATACATATGTATGTATAGTATATTCATTTGCAAATCGGAGAGCTTGTCATCAATGCAGACTCGAACGGGTTGCTTGGATGGCGTCTCCGTCTGTGCGTTATCAGCTTGTTGCTTCAGCTCGTCTGTTTATTGTTGCTATTAAGTGCAACTGCAACAGCAACTACAACAACAACTACAACAGCAACTACAGCAGCAAGAACTGAGCAATGATAATTCATAGTGAACGCGAACAACTTCACAAATTGTGCATCAATTGAGCGCCCAAAGTGCAATAATAAAGCTCAACTTGATGTGCAATTGGATGAACAATGACAGCTGGGCAGTGATGCTATATATATGGTATACACATATATAATATATAGAGTCCTAGTCAAAGTCATCTACAGCAAACATAAACTGTGAAATCAGAGCGCAGCCATGTAGATATATATATATTTATATGTATATATGTATATATATGTGACAGATGCTGGACTCGTATGCATTTTGCGTACAATCGAGTTCAATGACCTCTGTGTCTCTAGCTGCATCCACGTTGCATTATCAGCAGCACGAATGCGTTGAAAGTCGAACCATTTTTGCATTGTGTTCGCATAAGGCACTTGATTCGGTGTCTCTGTGTATAAACTACAGACATACATACATGCATATGTAACGAAATTCACCATATATACACATACATACACAAACGTATAGATATAGATGTTTTCTTGATCGAACAGCGTTGCGAACACCAACTGCTAAACGCACTTTGCTGCAATTTTTGATTTCTTTTCATTTTGTCATGCTTATCGGGGAATTCTGGTTCCAACAGGTTTTATCTTGATTTTGTTTTATATATATTTACCTGTTCCATCTACGCGGCTTCAAAAATATTTACAATTTGTGTAATAATCTGTAGATTGCTATCTTCAACAGATGTGTTTGTGTATAGGGCTTCAATTATATATAAATATTACGTCTTAGTACGCCTTACGTTCTAGACTGGTTTTCATTTATGAGAAAAGAACATGAAGCAAGGGTTCTTAGTCAGTCGGTCTTTGTTAGATTACGCCTCTGTCCTCTGTACTTGGTATTGAAAATAGCTCTTCGGCTCTTATTTCAGTAGCTGATTCTTGGAAAAGATCTTCATATTACCATAGTAACAAACAGTTAATACATCGTATTACTGTTTTTTTGTTTGCTCTCGAATTGAAATTTGAATCAACCTTAAGCTTTGGGTTTTAAATTCGGACATTTAGCTTTAATAGGCTTCGCTTCTAGCAAAGTCTGGAAGTCATTTTATACAAATTAGTTATGAGTTTTTTATGAATTATATATGAATATAAAAAAATGGTATATACTTTCGTAATTATATATTTTTATTAAAAACCTATTAATATGGTTAAAGATCTTTATAATCAGAATGCTCCGAATACAATTATATCAATAATTTGTGGATATATAATCATAGACTAGTCTTTTCCGACTTTGCATCTACCGCCGGGTTCTACCGTTTCTTCGAATCTCTTCTCTGCCTTTTTTCTTCCTTTCTCTGTTATCTGCTCTTCTCTACTCGCTCCTTCGCTTGTATTTTCTTTTATTCCAGTCAGTTTTCTTCTCTTCGTTATTCTTCTCTTTTTTCTCTTATCGTCTCTTCTATGATCTTGACCTCTCGCTTTTTTCCTTTCTCTACTCTTCTCCCTCTCCCATTGTTTCTTCTCTTCTCTATTAATTATTCCATTCTTTCTTAGCTCTTCTTTTCTCTGCCCTTCTCTATTCATTTCCATTCTCCTTTTTTCTGTTTACTTTCCCTCTCTTCATTGCTTTTCACTTTCCGTCTCCTCTTATCTCCTTTCATTTGCTTCTACGGCCGGAGCCCATATTACAATAACGTTAAATATTGCCTGAGTGGAATAGTTAAGTTTAACCTATTATGTTTTCTCTTCTTCTTTTCTAGGCATGCGTATGACCATGTCCACAAACTCAACGATGAGTCCTCGCATCCATCGCAAAGGCTTTCGCATACCATCGAAAAGACAGCCGGGCAAGGGACTGCCGGGCAAATTGCACACTATAGCCAGGGTAAGCATATCATCATATACGATATGTATTTATATTTTACTTAAATCTCAAATATTATCGTATGGTTCTGCAGACGGGTCCGGGGAAGCTAGTGCCAGGGAAACGAATACCACAGAGACCGCATCCGCCGCCCTGCGACAATTCCAATGACAGTGGCTTGGGATTCGATCAGCACACGGAGCTGCGCAATGGCACTGCCCCGGTTGCTGTCGATGCCAGGAGCAGCAACCCCAGCAGCAGCAGCAGCAGCAGCAGCAGCAGCAGTAGCAACAGCAGCAGTTGTAGCAGCAGCAGCAGCACCAGCAGCAGCAGCAACAGCAGTGGCATCCCAGGCAGTGGGCAGCATTCAAATCTGATAGTAAATAGTGTGACTGCAGGTGCGGCAAGCAGCAGCTCCTTGCAGCAGCAGCAGCAGCATCATCAACCGCAGCAGCAGCAACAACAACAGCAGCAACAGCATCCGCATCAACAGCAGCAACAACATTCACCGCAGCAGCATTTAATACGCGCGATACCTGTTTCAAGGTGAGTCCATCTACCCTTTCGTTCAATCAGCTGTTCAGTTCTTCTCACACACTCACCTGCATCGATTCATGTACACACACTCACACACACACTTACGCACACACACACACTTACGCACACACACACACTTACGCACACACACACGGACACACATGGGCTAGCTGTTGAGCTGAATTTATTGCAAATTGAGACGCGCTCAGTTACTGGGCCACTGGATTGTTTAATTTCGCCAAAGCCCCTTCGATTGTTGCTCTATACATAATAATAAAAAATATATATATGTGTGTGAGAATCGGTTTAGTTCCGAAGTTGAAAATGCTTGGATCTTGGAGTACGGTTACCATATCGTTGGATCACTGATCGCTGACCAACAGCAACGCCTTTCAGTAGTGAGCCGCACTTGCTTTCGTAAGGAAGTGCTTCAAAGTTGACTTGACAAAGTGACTTCACTTTTACCAATTCCTTGGCAGCATGAGGACGCTGTAAGTGCCGCGCATCTATCAGATCTCGTCGCGTTAACTCGAATGTATTCATTGGCCAAGTGACGTGAGACCAGTTCACACAACATTTAGATAATTGCATTCATGTCGCGCGCCTCATGAAAATCTCGGGACATTTGCATTTCAATTTTCATCGCTCAGCACATTTTCTCAATTGATAAATGTTTTAATCAATTTCAAACATTTTTCTCGCTCAGCTCATTTATTTTATATATTTATATAAATGGTGTTTACAGTGGCCGCTTGCCGGTTTTCTCTTTAACAATTTCGTTAAAATGAATTTGTATGAGATTTTTGACTATGCTCGATATTCATTTTATGATATATATTTACTTGTGTGTTTGTGTATTTATTTGGATAAATTAAGATCTATTCAAATGGTTGGATTTTTCAATTTTCGCTTAACACTTTAATAAATAATAAATAAAATCGAAAATAATAATAATAAAATAAAAATAATTTAAATAAAATTGAAATTCAATAAAAAATAAAAACATACAAAAAAATTATAATAAATTAATAAAGAGTTTTAATGAAAAAAAAAAAAATCGCAAAAATTAAAATTTGAAAAGTAATATAACAAACCCAATTAAATTAAATCAAAAATAAAATTTGTTAAATAATAGCAAAGTGAATAATAAATAAATACAAACAAATCCCAACGTGATAATAAATAAATACAATTAAATTGAAATAAAAATCAATTTAAAATTAAAAAATAAATTAATAATTAAATTAAATTAAAATAATAAAACAAAAATAAATTGAATAAAATAATAATAATAAATAACATTAATAATTTGAAAAATAAAAAATACTTCTCTGCTCTGAAATACAAACTATAGAAATCTAAAAAATATTTTAAATATTCGATTCGTAATACTTTACAATGAAAATTGTAATTATATTGAAAAGTTACATGAAAAAAGAACTTATTTATACCAAAAATTAATTTAAAAATTCCAAAGAAATATTTTGCATTACTGAACTTATAATAATTTATAACTCAAGCAATTTATGAGTTCTTTAAGTTGAAATGCAAATCAAAACTAAATAATAAATAACAAAAAAAAAAAGAAAAACTTAAGAATTTTGGGTTTATGGACAGGTTTTGCGCGATGAATTTAGCTTTTTTTTTTTTTATTTTATTTGCTGGTATTGTAGGTCAGGGTGAATGTGTTTAGAGACTAGTATTATTCTTTGGAGTGTATGTGTGTGTGTTTGATTATATAGTAAAATAGTAATACTTATGACCCATTATTATTTCAATGCCTGTAATTGAACTGTATCTTATCAACTAATTCTATCAACTGCAGCTGAGATTCAGTTTGCCGGCTACTCGAAAGCCTCCTGCTTATCGCCCTTGTCTTTATGTCACTCAGTAGAATAAGACTTAGTGAAAAGTGCTCTGTTTTGATTTATACAATTCTTAATCGTTTAATGGACTCAAACTGGGTGCTGCCAACTCGTTTTCGCTAAGCCTTAACAAATTGATCGAATTGATTGATATAAATGCAAAATCAATATATTATTTCAAGAAAAATCATGTAAGAACGTTGCAATCGAACGAATGCCTCCAGATCCCATACCATTTTCCGATTTGCCATTGGAATATATATGTACATATATTATTATTTTTGAGTTTCTAGCTCTAAAACAGTAGAAAACACAGTTTTCCCAATATGCGACGGCTTCAATGGGCGTAGATATATCCACCATATCCTATTGATTTTTTAGGGCTGTCAACATATATTAAACTACAACTATAAACAGGAAATTTTAATACCGATTTATCTTCAATTTCTTAATATAATATTATATGTTCACCATTTGATCAATCTATCTCGACTTGAGCTTTTTGTATTCCTCTAGAGATTAACACTTATATATATTTATTGTATATTTTTGTATGTATTTTATTACGCATACGTAGTATCATTGTGTGTGCCTATGCTATGCTGTGATGTCTAGAATTGAATGACTGAATGCTCAAATCACAATTTATTATATATAAATATTTATAAGGTTATGACATCTTCCGTACATTAGGCAGACACTTGCGTCGACTTCATTCTGATTTCTGTGATTCCTGCCTGTATATAAATAGATATTTGGAATTTATTACGTATACGCCATGTTGTGATACCAGCAATTCTAGTGATAATTGCCGCACATAGATTTTTCTTTGATTAGTATTGCAAAACTTTCAATTATGCTCGCTCAAGCAGGGAGAAGAGTCCATACAGTTTCTTTTTGTAGCTTATGCTGCGCAAGTTGGAGCCTTGAATGTGAAAGTCAGAAAACTTGTATAGACTCTTTCGGTTGTTTATACTTCTACTTGTAAAGCTAGAATTTCTTAAAGGTCACTTCTCTAAGTATAATCTATACAACAAATAGTCGCTCACACGGTCAACAGAGTATATTCGCATTTTCTTTCTAAAGATTTGAATCTGCCCTACTCTCGCAAATACCATTGTATACTCTTCTGTGAGTTTGAGTGTAAAAAATAGGATAATTTTTGACTCTACTTATAATCGATGTCTCCCATTGCTTTATAGCTAATTATAGAACTAAGTGGTTCTTGAATCTGTAATTTATACTCTATCTATACTGTAGACCGCTTAGACAGATCTAATTTTTGTAATCAATCCGTTTGAGTGTTTGTTATGTGTCATGAGTGTATACATTAAGTGATTTTTGAACGAGTATTTTGCAGTCAGTTGTAGTCGACTGAAACGTTCTAACCTGTACCGAATCGCTAATTGCTGATTCTGCTATTACTGATTGAGATTTTGCACGTTGTCAAATATCAAGTTATGTTATGAAATGTTTAGTGTCATAACAGCACTTGTTTATTTATATATGTATATATATGGGTATATGAGTGTATATATATAGAATTAATATATAAATATATACTGCTACCTTTGACTATATCACCTTGACTATGAGCACATCGGTTTCGATTCTATGCAATTGCCTGCATTGCAATGCCGTTACAGCAGCCCTTATAGAAGCTATCATATAATTGTATTTGATCTCTGGTATTTTGGCTTTAATTCTGAACTAGTTCACTGAAATTTGGGAATCGAAATAGGTATATCAATTCCATGACTTTGATTTAGTTGTCTTCGCTGAATAGTTCCAAGAACTAGCTAAAAAGAAAATATTGTTTGATAGTTTTGAAAGTAGTTCTCTAGTTCCAAGAGGCTTTGCCAACTTCTGTTTTTCTTGCTCAGCTAGTATTTTACAACGTTTTTAGCTACTTGGAACTAGTTCAGTTTGACAAATTTTCTCTATTTTTTCATCATAAATAAATTATATATACATTTGTATGTACATGTATTTGAACTAGCTCAAATGAACTAGCTGCTTGGAACTAGTTCCAAGTTCAGTTTGACAAATTTTCTCTATTTTTTTCACCACAAATAAATGATGTATACATTGGTATGTACATATAGGCACATGTATGTATACTAGTTCAAATGAACTAAGTCATTGTGCACAGTAAGAATATTCAAAGGTTCGTTGCAACTTGTAATGCTGTTCATCTTCTTGGATGCTATATCAAAAGTTGCATTAAAGCCCCGTTTAATGGCGTCTGTTTATATGTTCCCATATCTTGAGTTTATTTTTACCAGTGCTTTGATTGTAATTTGATATAGGTTATGATAACGCGAAGGCTTGAATTACACAATTTGAAACCAAATATATGTATTTTATTGAACACCATCTCAAACATGATTTTGATTATTATTGCCAATAATGAAATTTGTCAATAATATAAACAAATCGAATTTTGCACCAGATCAGAGTAGCAATAATATTGTTAATAAACAGCTCAAACCGCATATACTCAATATAACTGTATGTGTCCATAAATATATATATATATATATATGTATGCATATATGTGTACCTAAATATAGATCGCGTCATGCTCAGAAAATGCTAAACTATCTGGATGAAATCGAATCGAACTCTTCGCCAACATTCGTGGACGATCTGGTGACGCCGCCGAGCAACGATGAGGACACCGGCTTCGGCACCGACAGTAATCAGGCAACAGCGACAACCACAACAGCAACATCGATACCGTCGCTCAGCTCCGAGTTGTTCGGTGGTCTATTTAGCACAACGCTGCGCCATAAGACAGCTGATGTGGTGCTCACTGTACAACAGCCACAACAATTGCAGCAGCAGCAGCAACAGCAGCATTTCCAGCAGCAGCAGCAGCAGCAACACCAACAACAGCCCCAGCAGCAACTATTTCAGTATCCCGCATTAAATTTACATCTGCAGCAGCAGGAAGCCACCAGCGAGGCGGAGAGCAGCGGCAGCAGCGGTGCCAGCAGTGGCCGCGGTGGCGGCAAGCACCTGAAGCGGCGCAAGCTCGAGTGCAATCAGGTGGAGCTCGACAACGATGATGCGTGCAGCGAAGATGAGTTTATACGCAAAATTGCCACCGTTGCGGCCGACAACAGTCCGGGCGATGAGCCGAATACGGCACGGGAAACGCTGAGCTATGCCAGCAAAGGAAGGAACAACAGTGAGCCAAAGTAAGCGGGCGAATTCCCTTCCTCTTGTTCTTCTTCTCCTCTTCTTTTTTTTTCAATGAATGAAACACAAAGGCTAAATCAACAACCAAACTCAAAAACAAACAAACAAGAAAATTTTAGAACATTTTGCATTTGTTCAGAATGAAACTGAACAGATCTCATCTTAAAAAAAAATAAATTTGAAATTTTCACTTGAACAAATTTGTTTCATATTTCTTCATATTGAGATCGAAGAACTGATAAAATCCCAGCTAAATTATCTAAATTGTATAAATCAGATGAAATAAAAATTTGGCATTTAAAATCCATAAAACAAGCTAACAAAAATGTTTCAAAATTGATTATTGTTTTTATTTTTTGTATAAACAAATTTATTAAAATTCTTCAAATCAACAAAGTTTAATTCGTTTAAATAATAAAAAAAAAAAAATCTTACACTTTTTTTTAAGATCTTCAAACGCAATGTTTGATATTTTGAAAAAAAATGTGTTGAAAATATTTTGAAACAAGACTTATGAAAAATTTTTGTTTTAAAATTTTTTAAAATAAAAAAGATTTAGAAAAAGTTTACTTAATTTATATTCTTTTTAATAAGAACAATATTTCGAAAATTTTGTAATTGACAAAAATTATGAATTTATAAAAGATTTTTTTTTGCTTTTAAAAATGTCCGAAAAATTAAAAAAAATCTTTTTTGTAAATAAAAAATTATACATAAATAAATGCGCAAATTTCATTTTTATTTTGACAAACAATTAATTTGAATAAAAAAAATATTTACAATCTTTAAATTCTTGGCCGTTGAAATTTCGAGTCAAATAATTCAATTGAAATAAATTTGTTTAATAATAATTTATATGACTTTTTTTTTCGAGTAAACATGTTTATGTCTATCTTGCTCTAGCTACCCCGCCATTCTCCCTCTCTCTCTCTGTCTCTCTCACTTTCGCTCTCTGTCTATCGGTCATTGTTCTAAGCTCTGTGTGTAAACAAAATGAAACGTTAGCAAATAAGCAAAGCAAGTTAAAAAGCATAAAACTCAAATCAAAATAAATGTTTAAACAAAGCAACAACAACAATAAAACAAAGAACATGAAAATAACTGCAAAGCTAGGCATTTTCCAACAATTAATTTTTCATTCTTTTTATGTTCCAATACAAAAAGAATAAAAAAGAAAAAGTTGAAAAACATTTCGAAAATTTACAAATATTGTTCGTTTGTTATGTACATATGTCTAATTGTGATGTGTACGTTCTCTCTCTCCCTGTCTCTGTGTGTGTATGTGTGTGTGTGTGTGTGTGTGTGTGTGTATTATTTAGTTCATATATCATTTCGCCATCAATTCAAAATTCATCCTGGGTCAGCACGTGTAGCACTAAATTCTTTATTATAAAACATTAATACGCATATGCCAGACAGACGCATGCTCCTGCATAGAATTCCATACCATAAACATATACACATATATATATATATACACACATACATATACACACATGTATATACATATATATATATACATATGCCATAGTAGAATATTTGGAATTTTCTTAGAGTTTTGCAGTCAAGAAGAACAAGTTTTGCGTACGCATTTGCTGCTGCATTCATTGGCCACATTTTGCACCTTTGATTTGAGCTTTTTATGATTTTTGATTGTTTTTTTTTTAACTGCCCGCGCCCGCCTCTCATCATTGCACACAGAGTTCTGCTGAATTTTGACCTTTTGGCGCTAAGTGTAATCATTTGTTTACCTTGATGTTTTAATGCCCATTCGCAGATTCATTGGCACACGCGCCGTAACCCGCGTGGCCAACAAGCGACAGCCCACAACGCCACTGAACAGCATCGCCAGCTCCAACGATAGCCATGTGCAGCTGGAGATCGTGTCGCAGCCGGAGCAACAGCATCGTGCACGCTACCAGACCGAGGGCAGCCGCGGCGCCGTCAAGGATCGCAGCGGCAACGGATTTCCCATTGTCCGGCTAACGGGTTACGATAAGCCGGCCGTGCTGCAGGTGTTCATCGGAACGGACATTGGACGCGTCGCGCCGCACATGTTCTATCAGGCGTGCAAGGTGGCTGGCAAGAATTCGACGCAGTGCAACGAGAAGAAGGTCGACGGCACCATGGTCATCGAGATTGACTTCAAGCCCGAAACGGACATGACCATCACCTGCGATTGCGTTGGCATCCTTAAGGTACGCTCAATTCACAATTAAGCCGGCAAACTCTATAGCTGCAAACTCTTGTCCTTTCAGGAACGCAATGTCGACGTGGAGCATCGCTTTCCGGAGCATCTGGCCCAGAAGAACAAGAAGAAGTCAACACGTTGTCGCATGGTCTTTCGCACGCAGCTAACACGTGACGATGGCAGCACTGAAACGCTGCAGGTCTGCTCCAATCCCATCATATGCAGTATGTATACAATAAACCCATCAATGCTATAACTTAAATACTAGTCTAGAATGTTAGCCACAACCACAACCAAATTCCAAATATATCAATTAGTTTAGCATTCGAGAAGCATTCGACTAGACTAGAGCTGCAAATAGTAGTGCGATTAAGAAATGTTCGACAATAAAATCTAGTGATAAACAAAATGAAATTTGTAAAATTTGGAACGGGTGAACTTGAGAAAGAAGATAGAATAGATAGATAGATAGTAGTAGGTCCAAGTTCATATAGTGTGCTATACATAAACTATTTATTGTATATCCCGGCACCGATAACATTTATCATAGTTAACCATTTCGAGAATAAGAAGTTAGAGAAGAGCCTGAATAAAATCTTGGAGAGCTCAAATTGCTGGAATATAGTCAAAGACGCTCATTATGACACTATCGAAGACTATTTCAACTTAAACCTGATAAATCATTATAGTATAGAATAGTTTGGTGATGATTATGATGATGATTAGGAATTAATTTGGTGGCAAAGGGCCTAACTGATTGGCATGGGCTTTACTTAGTCTAGAAGTGGTAGACCCAAGGGCTCTTTGTGAATTACCTTGTTTAAATGGAGTAGCTGTGCATTGGAGATCGATTCTAAGCGTTATGATTGGAATAGCTGACAGTGCCCCTTGAGAGGTTCAATGTAAATTCAGATCTAGTTCGTACTCTTCTCATTTTTTGAGGGAACGTTTCAAACGAAAACAAATACAAATTCTTAATTTAGCATAATTTTATTTCATTTTACAGCTCAGCCACCCGGTGTGCCGGAGATCTGTAAAAAATCGCTAAACTCTTGTCCCGTCGATGGTGGTCTGGAGCTGTTCATAATCGGCAAGAACTTTTTGAAGGACACACACGTGGTGTTCCAGGAGACCTACGACAGTGTCAATGCCGATGATCCGGCAACTGAATTAGTGGGACGACAGCAGCTAATCGCCGGAACTTCAGCGCTATGGGAGCAAAGTGTGCTGCCCGACAAAGAGTATTTGCATCAGGTAGAGTAAAAAAAAAAAAAAAATTAAAAGAAAAAATATAAAAATAAATAATATAAATATAAATATAAATATAAATATAAATATAAATATAAATATAAATATAAATATAAATATAAATATAAATATAAATATAAATATAAATATAAATATAAATATAAATATAAATATAAATATAAATATAAATATAAATATAAATATAAATATAAATATAAATATAAATATAAATATAAATATAAATATAAATATAAATATAAATATAAATATAAATATAAATATAAATATAAATATAAATATAAATATAAATATAAATATAAATATAAATATAAATATAAATATAAATATAAATATAAATATAAATATAAATATAAATATAAATATAAATAATATAAATTTAATTTAATTTAAATTTAATACATTTTCTATTGAAATTTACAGACGCATTTGATCTGCACAGTGCCGCCATATCTGCACCAGAATATACTAAAGCCGGTCAGCGTCCAGGTGTCCATTATATCGAGCGGCAAGAAGAGCGAGCCCCACACCTTCACCTATACGCCCAAGGGCAGCTATACGACTTTGGCGGCGGCCAGCACGTTAAGTAGCACAATGCATAGCCAAGGTATTTATTTGTTGACTATTTCTATATAAATCAGCAGACCCCTGCAGGCATCATGAACCAACCATATACAAATTAAGCGCGTTTCAAACATGAGCACACACACATACACACAAACACACACACACTCAGACACTTAAATGACAATTGAAAAACTAATCCGTCGTCGTCAGGCAGTCGTCGCAGGCAGGCCAGATAAATGCACTAACGCTAGTCTGTCAAATGAATAAGAAATACATGCATACCTACATAGATATATGCATACATACATATGTACATACACGTACCTATCATCCAAACTTATGTATGTATGTATCTATTAGTTAACTCGTTTAACTTGATTATCAAAAACAAATGAAAAACTAAAAAAACTGAAAATTCTGCAAAGTTGCAAACACAAAACTTAATTAGTTAGTTTAGCTAATTAGTAGTAGAGTTATAGAATCATAAATCGATAATTTTTAAATAATAATATATATAATTTTAAAATGCAATAATTCGAATCCCTTTTCAAACATTTAAAGATCTCATGCGTTATTCTGTAGGCGAGTTTTATTTCTTCTAACTGTTGAAACTCTCAATTTAGATATAATATATTAAAAAATAAATAAAATAAAATAAAATAAAAAAAAATAAAAATAAAAATTCAAAATACTATTGGACAACAAATTTTATTTATTTGAGTTCAATTTTATTTGAAATTCTATTAATGAGAACAAGCGAGAACATTGCAGCCGGGCGTAACCGACTGTAGAATACTCATTCATGGCCCAAACACAGACAGAAATAAATCATAAATAAAATCGGTAAATATACACATTTGCCATGCCTCCAACGAGGCGTCCTAATAGAGGATGGCAGCAGTAGTTAAATTTTTATTTCCTTCCCGATTTAGTTTCCCTTTAATGAATGAGTAAAAATACCAAATGCAGAAAGGCTTAAATAAAAAAAAAAATCGAAATTCTATAAAATTCATATGAATCTATGTTTGAAATTTGGAGACACTATCTCTAAAGATGTAGGAAATATAATTTTATAATAGAGTTTCGATATGGTTTGTTATCGATAATAAAACAAACGGGGGTAGTTATCGATTTTTTGAAACAAACATTTACACCCAGTTTAGCAGCTGTTTCACTCATTATCAAATCATCATGGTTGCATGAATCAAATCATGTTTCTTCCTAAAAAAAATGCCAAAAGATTAATAAAGTAAATAAACTAAAATCCATTTGCAATCCACACTAAGAGTGATTCAGATTTGATCATTCAGAGCATTTCAAATTTTGTTGCTTGCCTCGCACTGTGACATTTTAAATTTAAGCAAAGGGCCAGAATAACGCATGAAAACTGATAACACAATATGAGATCAGATAATAACAATTATAATATATATAAGTAGGGAAAATCTGCGTAAAAGCAAAATCAATCTACAAATAAAACAAGAGATCTATAAATTAAGGTAAATACTATATGTAAAACTTTTAGGGTACAAACTCGTAATATATATCGGAAGTTAAATAAAAATTATTTAATTTATAATCAATCAATCCGGCATAAACTAAACCAAAAGAAGAAGAAACGAATTCTGCGACGCTGAAGAAACAATACTAGGATGCTTTCAAAATGGAGAGTTAACAATTGCGCGAATTCGGCTTTACTCTATCTCTCTCTTACACTCACTCTCTCTCGCTCTCTCTGTCTGCAATCTATCTATCTCTCTTACTCCCATTGGATTTCTTACTGAATGAAGCCACGAAGGAAATGTGATTGAAACAACTCTGTTGAGTGAATGTGTGTTGCAAGTTGATGTTGTCGAATCGAGATACCCTGTAAATGGCATACACTTCAACTGGAAGTATTGGACTTGCAGTTTGCTTGAGTCTTACTTTTGGGGATTTTTATTTTATCGATAACTTATGTGTGCGTGAGAGAGGGCGGGAGAGGGAGGCTTTGCATGTATGAGTGTGTGTGTGTGTGTGTGTGGAATACAGAGTTTTTTTGATCACGTTTCTGCCGCACAGTGTCCAGCGCCTGCAGCTAACGAAGCATCAACCGATAAACGATACCCGATTACAAGCAAATTAAAGAGGATATGCAGATGAAGAGATAATAATTAACAGAAAATGAAGAAGAAGAGGAAACTTAATATAAATGATTAAAAAAAGATGAAGAAGGCAGCCATTCGTTCAATTTCTTGTTCAGGGAAATCTGGCAGAAACTTTATCGCAACACTAATTACAACAATCCAACCAAAAAAAAAAAAATTTTTTTTAAATACATAAAATAAAAAAATATACATATATATATTTTTACTTTATTCTTCCTCCCCTTCCCCTTTCTTAGCAATTTAGGTACTCAATATACTATATAGTCAAATATGTAACCATTTTGAGTGCTATAAATGCAAACAAGAGAAAAGAAATGAAACAAAATACAAATAAAACAATTTCTAGTCACGAAAAGTTTCCCAATTACAAAAATCAAGATCCAAAACCAAGTATTATCAAATTTAAATTTAAAATCGGCCAGCTAAAAAGCCAACGCAATGCAATAAGCAAAACAAACAGCTGATTTGGAACTGAACGACAACAAATATATATGTATATACATATATATGCACATATATATATATATATATATCTGTATGTAGTATATGAATACAATTCCAAATATTAGACACAAAGATATATTCTGGCATGTACACGTATATACTTATATATACATATGTATATATACTTATATATGTGTCCTGGGGTCAATCACCCTCTACATCTCTACATACATATATGTATATATATACAAATATATATATATATATATATATATATATATATATATATATATGCACATCCAGATATTTTGGTACATCAAATGGTCAAATGGATAACTGCAAGTGGAGCAGCTGAATCTACCGGGAACCTCCTCCAACGGGAACTACAGCCAGCCAGCCAACGACTGATACAGCACGACAGCACGAGACGCCGCATCAGCCACATGGAGCCAGCAACACGTCTTAAGCACCATTTATTTAGGGTACTGGTGATACAAAAAAAAATAAATAAAATAAAATACAAAAAAAGACCAACAAAATACTGAAAAAATCTATTGAAAAATTCAATCATTGATCTCGTTTGACACCATTTATATATATATATATATATATATGTCTACCATTATAATTAACTTTAAACCTAGCTTTACGCATACATACATACATACATACATACACATACATACACACACATATACATACATATATCCAGTAATAACAGAAAAAACACGTGCATCAAAAATTTCTATAGGTACATATATAACAATATATGTACGTATATACACGTACACATTCCAGTAATTGTGAAAGTCTCAGTCATTGATGTCAGCATGGGCTGGGTTGCAGTAATATATACTCGTATATATAGATTTTTATATCGCTCTCATACATTGATCACATGCTTTTAATTGTCATCGATTTATCGATACATTACAGATATGCTCTCCATGCTTCGCATAGCCCAAATTCCCCATTCATAAAGCGATCGATCATTTTATAAGTGGTAATGGTTTATAATTTATAGCAACGATTTTGATCGATTTATCGATTAGATTAGAGCTTGCACTCAGACTGCTTCATCATCACAAAAAAGAGAAATCCCACTCATCTGCTGCATTTATCTTCTGAATAAAAACTTTTGTTGTTGCCATCAAGTATTTGACACAACAATAGAACTATCGATAATTATCGATAATTCGCTGCACAATTTAGGCAACAGAAACTTGTTAACGCTCTTTACGAGGTAGTGATGGGACTCACCTAGAACGAGTGGATTATTTAGCATTGCTCGCACTTCAGAGCCTCAGCATTACGCCTAGAGAAATATCAACTAAGACTAAACTACGTTTCTTTTTTAGTATTATTTTTTCTATAATACCAACTGGTTGGTGGTGGTGCAGTTGAACTAGTTCATTTTCCTTTGTCAATGTGACAATGGTGTGGTTAACATTTACAACTCTACGTTAAGGGTATTCCCACTTTTTACACAAACTATTTTCTTTTTTTTATTTTGTTTTTGTTTTTATTTATATTTTATTTGCCTGCCCAACCAGGCATTCATTCTACTCTACTAATCAACATATCAATTACACACACACACATATATATTACACACCAGAAATAATATATATTTATATATTAATAATGATAATAATAATAATAATATTAAGGATACGAATATAATCTTAGTATATTTATTTAATAAGAGCGATTTTAAAACTAGTTTTAAGTTTTGGCTCTGGAAATTGCTTTAAGCGCGAAAGAAAGAGAGGGAGAGAGAGAGAGAGAGAGAGAGAGAGGAAGGCACGGAATGAGAGAGATAGATAAAGAGAGAGTGAATGCGATTTGGCGTTGTATAAAAGAAAGTTGTTTGTTTTGTTCGTTTATGGCATCTGGTACGATGCAACTCCGTCTGTGCTTTACCGGGATTGTTCCACATTTGAGTGAATCACGTTCATAATATACAGAGATATCTACATATATAGGGTCGAGTCGATGGAGTTTACTTGCTTATAGCTATGTGTGTGTGTGTATGTGTTTTTTGGGCGTGACTGAACAGTAACTGATCTGATCTGATGAAGATTTTGAATGAGTTTGACTAAAGCAATTTCCAATACGTATGCACACACCTATATATAATAAATATATAGTATATAGTATATATAGCTTGTATCATTTAGGCACTAATTGCCATAAGACTTAACCATATAAAGCGTAGACACCATATGAACCCTTTTATAATAAACAAAAATAGATTTTTTATTTAAATATATATAAATCTATCCATCTAGCTGTCTATCTGCCTCTATATCCTATATAGCCCAGCTAAGTGGTAGTTAAAATCGAGAGCATTTCTTTAGTTTTACTTCTAGCTCTAAGTTCTCTATTAGTTACGTAGGCTATAGATCATAGCTATAAGCATTTGCTCTCTAGTTTTAACTACAATTGGCTGACTATCTCTCTCCCACTCTTAATCTCTCACTTCCCTTCCCTTCTCTCTCTCTCTCTCCCTCCCTCTCTCTCTCTCTCTCTCTCTCTCTCTCTCGCTCGCTCTCTCGCTCTGTTCACCTACATCTCCAGCCAAAAACCTTAGCCGTAAGCGCTTTCCGCCCCGCCCTCTTTTATTTATATTTATATATTTTTAATGCCTTTTCTAATAATTATATTTGTTTATTTTATGATTTCCTTATCGATACGTTATATATACATATATACATTTTTTTGTTAATTTGTTTGACCAACTCGACCAACCCCTGACAAAGAAAGCCTCCACCGACCCGACCCGCCCCGCCCCACCCAAACACAAACTCCTCGACGCACCCGTCAACCGCGCAATTGCCACCGCCTGTGTACTAAATATGCGTCTCTTGTACTTGTAGATGTCGCCAGCTTCATGGACACGAGCAGTGCGCCGGCCAGCAGCAACGGCGCCTGGGGCAGCGCCGCTGGCAGTGCGGCCGTCGTTGCCGCCGCCGCAGCCGCTGCCGCCGCTGGGGCGGCCGGAGCCGGCGGCGTGGTGGAAACGAAGCATGAGCTGGACCTGGGCATGATGCCGCCACCGATCACCACACAGATACCGATGGGACTGCGACGATCCTCGTTGTCGGGCGCCACGCCCATGATCACCGATCAGCAGCTGGTGCATCTGAGCGCCGATGCGGCGCTCAAGAGCGAGCTGCTGGACGAGAGCAGCTCGCTGAGTCCACGCACAGCCGAGACGCTGCACTCGCCGGAGGCGCTCGATCCCTGCAGCCCCAATGCCCTGCAGTATCATGCGCACTATGCGCGCGAGGGCAGCCTGGACACGATCATGTACGATCGGTCGAATAGTATGCCCGGTTTTCCGGTGCCCGCCGCGGCCACTGTTGACCTCGATCCTGCCGCGGTGGCCGTGGCCGTTGGGCTGGCCGTCAAGCACGAGATTATCCAGCAGCAGCAGAACCAACAGCAGCAGCAACAGCAGCAGCAGCAGCTGGAGCAGCAACTGGAGCAGCAGCAACTGGAGCAGCTGGAGCAACAGCAGCAGCAGCAACAACAGCAGCAGCAACAGTCGGCGGCAGCGGCGGCCAATGTGCACAAGTTCATCGACGATCTGACCAAGTCGACGTCTGTGGTGAATAGCAACGGCACCAGTGAGCCGGCTCTGTTCAACAGTGCGTCGGACATCGACCACGCGCTCACCGATATACTGCAGCAGAAGGTGGGCGTGCTGACGCACACGCACACACACACGCATCAGCACTCGAATGGAGCGGCCACAGCAGCGCCGGGTGTCCTCAAGCGCAGCCTCTCCATCAGCAGCAGCAACTCGAACTCGAGCTCGCTGTCCGGCAGTGAAACGTCGCCGAATAGCTCGCCGATCACGCAGGACATCATCCTGAACTCGGAGCCGGCGGCAGCGTTGGGCGCCGGACTGCCGTTGCAGCAGCTGGCAACGGTGCCGGCTGCCGCAGCAGTGGCCAATGCCGGCGGTGCTCTGTCCACGGACATCATTATGAATCCGGCCGTATCGCCGTCGACCATACTCTGTTCGGCGAACGGAGCCGCCACGGCGGTGGTGGCCAACATTCTGGCGCCCCACCAGGTGACCATGGCCAATTCGATATTGAACAACATTGCCATGCAGGCGGAGCCGACGCGTCAGGATGCCGCTGTCGCTGCCCTGGCGCTGAGCAACATTATGATGAGTCCGCCGAATGCGGCCGCCGGCGTCAGTGTCGATGTTGGTGACACGTTGCCGCCCACGCCGGCCGTCATGCAGCCGGAGGTGGCTGCCACGGCCACCTCGACGGCGGTCAGCAACATGATCATCAAGGCTGCCGCCGATTATATAACCACGCAGGAGCAGGAACAGCATCACTTTCACCAGCAACAGCAGCAGCAACAACAACAGCAGCAGCAACAGCAACAACACCAGCAGCAACAGCAGCAGCAGCAGCAGCAGCATGCCCATGCGCATTCCCATTCCCATGCACATGCACACACCCATCCCCATCCACATCCGCATCCTCACCCGCATCCGCATCCGCATCCCCATCCGCATCCGCATTCACATCCGCAGCAACCGCAGCAAGCAGCGAATGCGGCTGCCAGTGCTGGCGATCCGCTCGTCAATCTGCTGCTGAACCACACGACACCGGAAACCGTGGTGGTCGAGGCTGCTGCCGTTGCGGCTGCCGCCGCCGCCGGCTATCCAACGTTGTCCGGCGTCCATCTGCCGGTGGTGCCGCCCACACCACAAGAATCTCTCATTGTTGCGCTGGCCACTGAGAATGCGCTGCAGAAGTCGGTGGCCACCGCGGCCATTACCACCAACGGAGCGGTAATGACCCAGCAGGCAACGACGCCCAGCAGCACCGGCAGCATCCTGCCGGCAGCCGTGGGCGCTGTCGCCGCAGCCGCCGCCGTTGCCGTGCAGCCGCCCATACCACAGGAGCTGACATCAATGTCCGACCAGGACCTAATCAGTTATATTAATCCGAGCACCTTCGATCAGCGTGAGTATCCAGTAGTAAATCAGATTAACTAGTTTCCTGCCAACCTTAGTGATAACTTTATCTACATATGTAGTGGATCAACTCGCTTGAGATATCTTAGATTAAGATCTGAAAGATCTTAGAAAGTGATCGAAATAGGAATCAAATCTCTTCTATATGAGCTAAAAAAAAAGTTATCAGCTACTATAAAGTTAAGGGATAGAGAATTTGGAGAGAAGCAAATAGTACTAAAACCATATAGCATAAATAGTACTAAATCCAACCGATACTAATAGAGGCATCTGTGCATTAGCCTACAGAAGTTGTGCTTCAGCTCTTATATTTGTATGAGTTTTTATAAGAGTCTATCATGTTAATCGATAACACATCTCGCTTACTATCGATAATATCTATAATATAAGTTGGCTATTTTTAGCATAGTTTGAATACCACCAGAGCTTATGGCGCTCAATTTACTGCACAGTTACTGCGACTTTGAGTAGTACGGACCTTGGACCTTCCATAATATCCAAGCATCCAGCTTCATAAAATCTAAAGAATAAATAAGCACGTCTGTGCATGTATTGTTGGCTATGCATTTATGTCTAAAAGAAACGTAGAATAAATATAACAGCTAAGCACAGGGTTCCGGGTATCTCCTAGTCGGGCAATTTCTTCTACTACAGACTCAACTTGATTGCTATAGAAGAAGAGATTTCAAGTAAATGTATACTTAATATGAAGACTTATATTATTAATAATATATGCATTTCATACTATAATTATAATATAATGATAACTAATATATTTGCTTTCTTTTTCTTTTGCAGTTTAAACGGCAACAGATCAACAAATTAAACTATTGGGTTATTTTTAAACAAATAAGGGGAAACCACACAGGCCTAATCCTAAGCGTATAAATAGTAACAATGAAGAACACACACATGCAAACATACACACACACACACATACACACACACACAATTACACTTTTTAATGTGGACCAAATGTTGTCAAGTTTTTGTTTTTTTTTTTTCTTATTGTTTGGCTATCAGCAAACAATGAGAATTGGCATATTAAATAGCCTCACACATACACACACACATACACACACATTTGTATTGTTTTAAGCACACTTGTTAAGCTGTAGACCCTATAGATATACTTTTTTTTTTTTTTTTTTTTTTTTTTGTTCTCGTTAAATCTAAATTGATTTTTTTCAACAAAAGTCAAATTATCTCAAAATGATAACGACTGCCATATAAATACATGATTATAAAGGAATAATACAAAAACAAATGCAAGTAATCGCCCCAACTAAATAATAATGCAAAGACAACGCACAAAAAAAAAATTTTTTTGTTTTTAAATATATATTGAATAAAAGAAAACACACCCACACCCACACACACACATACACACAATTATATACCAATTTAAATTAACTAATTAATATTGTAATTTGCATGATTTGTGTATTATTATTTTGTTGCGTTAATGTCCCGAAACTTTTTGAAAGTTTTAAGTCTGATTTGATTTACGAACTATTTTTTATGCAAATATCTATGTATGTTTATATATATATATATATATGTGCATATACTTGATATGTATTTCTATTATTTTATACTTTCTTATTGTTTTGTTTTTTTGTTAAGGGGTTTGCAAAATCAAAACATAAATTACATGTAAAAAAAAAAAAAAATATTTATAGCCTACGAATATGAATATGCGAAAATTCCAAAAGACTTTTTTATTTAAAACGCGACGAAAAGAAAAATATTTTATTTTCGAAATTGTTCGAAGTTTTTAATGTTTAAAATTAAATCGAAATGATGAGGTAACAGCACACAAATAATTATTAATTATATATACATGATTTTTTTTTTTTTTTTGGTAATTTTAATATATTATTATTTTTATTAATTATTAAATGTAATCGTAGCTCAGAAGGCCACAAGTCAGAGAGTTATCTAAATTCTATATATAATCGTTCACCAGTTTGAATATAACTATGTGCTATTGTTTTTTCTTTTATTTTTTTTTTAAGTGCGCATGGCTTAGTATTACCAGACGCATCAAAAACAAAGCCACAGAATATACATATACATACAATATCATTTGATTACCAAGAACAACAGCCACAAACAAAATATATACTATATACATATATAAAACTAAAACAACAATTATTATAATCTGAATTTTGAATGGGTTCAGTGTGTAAGATGAAAGCCCCCTCTTGAATATGCATTTGTACGCCTGTACCTACAATTTGTTGTACGATATTTATACCTAAATATTTATTATATATAAAAAAAAAGAAACAAAACGCATAGAACTTGACGAATTTCGCCGTGAATTAATTGAAAATAAATATATATATATCTATATTATACATAAAAATAAAAGTAAAAAGAAACAGGCTGCTACAGTTAGGTTTGAACAAAAATATAACTATACATACTATACAAATATAAACTTTAGTTTAAAATAAAAATCCAGAAAATCCATAAAATGATATTTTATAATACTTTCAGCAAACAGCAAATGCAAATCCATAGAGTTTCACACAGTTCAATGCTATTAGGTGTTACGTAACTATGTTAAAGACAATCTCAGAGATTGCATATATTACATATATTCCTCACATTTACAAATCTATATCAATTTTTCTTAAAAGAATTAAATGTATATACAAATATTTTTATTGCCTCGAGTTGGTCTCTATAAGACCGAAGAAACAAAGTAAAGCTGAGAGCTAGATTTTACTTTAGAAAATCCTAAATGCATATTTATACAATATATTTTGCTTCATCGTACAGCAACAAAGCTGATGTATTTTTGATGTCATTTACAGCAAGTGGACTAACGTGGAAATTCAATTTCACCACAGCATTGTTATCAAAATCAAATATCATTCAAATCGAAATTATTTTCACCGAATATACATACATGTGTTTGAATATGAAATAAAATTGAATTCAACCTATTGTAAACGATCCAAATGTTATATATATTTTGCAGTTAATTGTTATAGAGGGGTATACAAAAATTTACGTCAGCAACTCGTTTGTCACCTTTTCACACATATAATTTGCTATTTGCTATCTCTTTCCATTCCATCAACTCCGAGCTCTTCTCTTTGATGGGAAGTGAGAAAAGTGTTAAATGTTAAGCAAGCATACTTAATGGGAGCTCACTTGAATGGGATTGGAAAAAGGAGAGGGAAAGAGAGAGTGGTGCAGCCTCGTATTCAGGTGCGTTGGCCCATATGCTTCTTGGGTGCAGTCGACTTGGCTGCCACTTGCGATTTGCGTTCGCTGGGGCGTCCATGTGGCCGACTGCTATGCCCCATGTTTGCGAATCCCGCTTCCAAATCTGCGCCCGCTCGTGCTCGACGCTCTTTCACCGTCAGCGCTGTACACATCCAGTTTGGTTCTGACGAACGTGGCGATTCCTCGGGCATCGAAATCTAGGGCGAACCCACACATCCACATCATCGATCGACACTTATATACAATTGATACTTACAACTATTGAGTTTGGTAACGACATTATCGAATATTAAGGGAATTTAAAATAATAAGTATAAGGTTTTTTTTTTTTTTTTGTTGTAGAGTCGGTAAAATATGTTTGGTGTATGAATGCTTTAAGAATATAAAACAAAGCACCTAACGATCGGCACAGCATAGCCTACTGCTAATACTACTAGAGCTGAGCTAGACAATTTTTAGAATTTGATTAAATACTCTGCTGTAGGAAGAGCGCAACGCGCTCGATGCGATTGCCGTATCCAATCCGTGCTGACAGCCTGCACTGGCTGAGCAGTGAAATGTCTCTGATACCATTGCTCAAAGTCTTGGGGGTTGAGGCGATTGGGACATACGAGCACAAGCGTAGGATGTGGCTGCCCTGTTTCGCTAACCAGCTGTCCGCCACGCTGGATGAAGAGCAGCCTGGCCAGCTCGTCCGCATCGCGATTATACATGCAGGCGTAGTGCTTGGCAAAGATGTTGAGGCTTTCACTACCCAGCAGTTGTTGCTCCAGTTTTTGCAGCTCATGCTCATCCACATCCAAGGAGTCCAGCTCTGCATCGCTGATGTCTTGCAGCACTTCCTGCAGCTCATCGATGCTTTCAAACAAATCCGTAAAGCTATCACCGAACCTATCAAAGCTCTTCGCAAATTGCAATTGCAGCGCTTCGGTCGCGGATAACACATCCCTGGGCCGTAGGTCAATCTGCTGCTTATTGCACACACGCAGCAGCCAATCCATGCGTAAAATGTCATTTGTGCGTGGCTGCTGTTGCATCAGACGCTTAACCAGGTAAACCGGATCACCGGCTATGCAGATGCACTTGGGATCGTTCGGCAAAGGATTCTGAACAATTGTGCCGCCATTCTGAGCGGCCAATACTTGAAGCTGCTGTTTGCTATGCTCGCGGCAACCGCTCAATATGCAAAAGGTGAAACCCTCAAACAGCTGAGAGCTGCTCTTCAAGGGCTCTGCATCGTAGCGCTTCTCGTAGGCAGCCAATCCGAGGCGATTGCGTTCAGCTGGCGTCATCTTTTGGCGCTTGCGCTCCGTCGTGAAGTCGCTGAGGTTCGCCGGACGCTTGTTCAGTTTCTTAATGGCGCCGCGACCCTGTAGAACGAATATTAATTAAAATGAATTATCACAATTGATAAGAAGAATTTCAGACCTGACAAAGTTGTGTATATTCCTCCAGCGTCATGCACTCGTGCCAGACCTTGTCGATGCGCATCATCTGCGTGCGCGGAAAGTGCAACGATTTGGGCGTGTAGTAGGCGCCATTGGGCGACAGATCCGCCGCCTTCACTTGCAAGATTATCGACTTTTCGGGCTGGATCCAGACGTCGGGAGCGCCCTCCTTCTCGTTGGGCCTGTAGTGATACCACAATGGCGGTGGATCCGTGCTCGCATTACGCCAATGGGGCTTCAATTCATTGTGAAGAACGCCGCGTTGGCGCGTATTATTGGCCACGCATCCGATGCTATAGACCTCGTCGCGCTCAGTGCCACCGCCCGGTTTCAGCACGCCCAACAGGAAAGATTCGATGAAGGTTCGTTTTCGATTGTAAAAGCCGCCAATGATCAGCACATCGAACTCAGTGATTAGGCCCTCTATGTACTGCTCAGAGAATAAAAGAGATGAGGATTTTGTTAAAGTAAAAAGCGTTACTCAAAGGCGACACTCACGTCCGCTTTGTCCTTGTACCAGCCGCCGCCCACACGCACTCCAGGCCTATAAATGGAGTTCTGTTTCTTTAGCACAATGCCCTCAGCATTGGAGTCAAGCATCTGCTGGAACAGCGTGTTGAAGTGGTCAAGTGAGGTGATTTTCTGACCCCTCATTATCTCCAGAATGCCCGGCTGCTCTGTGAGCAGCTCCTGCAACTTATAGGCGCGCTGCACATATGTCATGTCCAGCAGGCTCTCTCCGTTGAGATAGAGCAGATCATAGACCACAAAGCAGGGTCGCCAGCCGCGGTCCGGTTTCAAATGCTTCACATCTGTGTTCTCGCCCTTCTCGCGATACCGCATCTGCTGTGTGTCCCATATCATCATTTCGCCATCGAGTATGATCGACTCCATGCCCAACGGCAGCAGCGTGCGCAGGTGTGGCGTCAAGGTGCCGCTCTCGTAGCTGCCGCCAAAGCTTCTCGTATAATCGGCGCCGTTGCGGGATATATACTTAAACATGCCGCGTGCATAGTGCAGCTGAAACCGCTCGCCATCCATTTTCCTTTCCAAATATAGCACATCCGACTCCATAAGGCTTTCGATCTTGCCCGGGAATCTTTCGCACAGCATGGGACGTATTAGCTGAAAGGGCTCAATGATTGTATTTAAATTGATGGTTGTGCTGGAGGTTGCGCCACTAGCATTGCCAGCGCGCGCAGACGACGCTTCCTGGGCCATCTTGTTGTCCGCCAGCAGCATGCAGATGCGCTTTAGATCTGAACAACGCTGATACATGTCCTTGGCCAGCGGATGAAGCAGCCCGAAAATTCGTTGCTCGCCAATACCCAAACCCATCGACTTGAGCAGGATGCGTATCAGCCATTTTTGCTCCTCGGCCGAAGCTAGTTCCGTAAAGCGTGTCAGTTCGCGTTCCTTTACTAGAGAGCACATGGAATGAGTTGATTGCAGCATTAGTTATTCAGCTAGATGTCCAGAAATAACTAAATACCAGTTGTATCCTCGCTGGCAATAATGTCGAGCATGTCATGGATTTGCTTCAACGTCAGATTACTCGGCTCGTTGTGGCAGCGAGGCCGCAGGACAGCATACACCACGTCTGCATAGTCACGAAATGAGGAAGCAGTCCGATGCTGAAGGCGTATGTAATCACTTGCTAAGGAATGAATATATCAGTTATTTGAATGTGATGGCATTGCCTATGAGTTGACTCACAATCTTTGGCCACCTGTAAAATGCGCGAGTAGAGTCGCCCCAGTGCTGTTATCTGCAGGCCGTAGTTATCACGTGCCGTATCTGCGCCAGGCAGTAGGAGGCGCAGCACTGGATAAAAGCTGGTGGCCCCGTCCTCTGTTTGATTTTCCGTTAGACTAGCGCCCTGGCGAAAAGCATCTCGATGCTTGCAAAAGGAATCGTAGTACCGCTTCAATATGATCTCCTTGCGTTGCGTATTTTTGGCCTCTTTAACTCTCTGCATCATTGTGCAAATGTCACGAAATTTAATAGTGTTTGAAATGTCCATGGCGCGATATGATTTCACCATTGAGGATATGGGAAGTCGGCAGAAACAAGTCACAGCAAATCGGAATATATCGATAGCCGACACATCATCGATATTTTTATTATGGTATTTTCTGTGCTAGTCGCTTCCGATAATACTTTCGTTTTACAGCACTGGCAACTATAAGTATAATTTTTCTTCATTTGTCAACAATTCAGAGTTTTTCTATACGAAATTCGACTATTTTCAAATGCAATATGTTGTATTTGGAGGACTATTTGGAAAGTAAGTGATACAGAGATGTGCATACAAATCAAATGTCATCAAATACTCATCAATTTTTGTTGCAGTGATTGAGCATCTGCCTCAAGAACTGCGAGACCGTTTCACAGAGATGCGTGAGCTAGATCTGGCCGTGCAGAGTAAGTAACTAAGTAAACTAGCGTAACCATTTATTAATACTGTCCATTGCTATACACGCTCGCACGGACACACACAAATAGACGACATGGACTCGCTGGATAAAAAGTCGCGTATGTTCTTTCAACAGTGCAAACGCGGTGAGCTGCAGTACGATTCGATATATACGGAATTTCATAGCCTGCGAGGCAACTATTTCAAAGTAATGGAGGATGCGGATGAGAAAGTTGCCATTGCCACCCAAATACATGAGCTCGTCGAGCGCTATCTGCGCCGACTGGATAGCGAGCTGTTCAAGTTCAAGTGTGAACTGGAGGCAGACAACAATGGCATTACAGAGATATTGGAAAAGCGTTCCCTTGAATTGGACGGCAACAACTCCACGGCTGCGACGGCACTTCTGCTCAGCATGAATCAGAAGGAGAACCGCTATTATAACACAGGCAGCGGCGTCAACAACAATTTAATGTCGGGCAACATCAACAGCGCCGCGGGCATCATTACCAGCACGGGCAGCACTAGCGGCAATCTGGTGGTCAACAGCTCCGCACTGAATAGCCTGTCTGGCAATAATAGCTCGTCCAGTGGCAGCCATCAGCGACATCGCAAGCTAGAGAAGCGCCGCGAGACAATCTGCACGGTGCCCGTGCCGGAGAAGCGGCCCAATCTGAATCAGTCGCTGCCCGTGGTCACCGCCGCCAGCAATAGTGTCAGCAGCATTGTCAATCCTGTCAGTGGCAATCATGTCAATGCACTGCCCACTCACGCCACTCTGCCCGTGGCGCCGAGCACTGCCAGCTCCAACAACAGCAACCACAGCTCGACAGTCGCTAACGCCGTGGCCGCCAACATTGTGCGCCAGCTGCCCACAAATCTCAGCGCGCACAGTGTGCTTAGCGCCAACAGCAATAGTGCAGCTGTAGCGGCTGCAGCAGCAGCAGCAGCCGCCGCTGCCAGCAACAGCGTAACTGTTGGCCCCGTGGCGGGCACGGGCGCTGGCTCGAGCGCGGGCATAGCTGCCAGCCATGGCAACACCACGGTCAGCTATAATTTGCATCAGTTTGGTGGCGGAGGCGCTGCCTCCAGTGCCATTGCGGCGGCCGCCAGCCAGGCGATTGTTGCCACCCAACAGATGCCGCAGGGCAGACGCACGGCCAGCCTAAAGGCCAGCTACGAGGCCATTCACGGCGCTGGTGTTGCAGGTGGCACGGAGTTCTGGTCAGCGGCCGCGGTACACAATAGTAGCATTCAGCCAGCGACTGGCACGCTGGCCACCAGCGTGCACCATCATACTCCACAGCAGCAGCAACAACAACAACAGCACCAGCAGCAACAACCGCAGCAACAACAACAACAACAGCAACACCAGCACCAACATCAGCACCAACATCATCAGCATCAGCACCATCAGCATCATCACGAAAAGAAGCATAAGAAGTAAATGAAGCTCAACTGTTGCTGGGGTCCGTTCACTAATGGTTTGTCTTTTTCTTGCAGAAAATTGAATGCCAGCATTTCAGTGCCCAGTGGAATAGCCTACAAGATCTGGGATGGCTCGTCGTCGGGCAATTCGATTGCATCGTCATCATCGTCGATCAGTGTTGATTCTGGAGACATGCTTTCAACTGCCTCCGCCGCACCCATACAACACGCTAATCTTGGCCAGGGCACACTGGCCATCAATCCACCATCGAATCAGTTGGCCACCAGCCATGCGACAGCTGCTGCTGTGGCAGCCACAGTGGCGCCTGTCACGCTGCCCACGGTTAACAACGTAGCATCGGCACCCATTGGGCTGCCACCCAGCACTTCGCTAGCTCCGGGCGCTAATCTAACCATTAGCGATACCGGGTTGGTTGTGGAGCAAACCAATGAAGGCGAATGGTCGTATGATCCCAACGAGCCGCGCTACTGCACCTGCAATCAGGTATCTTACGGTGACATGGTTGCCTGCGACAATGATGCCTGCCCCTACGAGTGGTTCCACTATCCATGTGTGGGCATCACACAGCCGCCCAAGGGCAAGTGGTACTGCCCCAAGTGCACAGCTTCTATGCGACGTCGTGGCAACCGGAAGAACTGAGCCACAAATTGAGCTGGAGCTGGACCTGCGAGGGAAGATATAATAAACTTACCATAGATCCAATATATTATATATATATTCTAATATTAGATGCCTCAAAAAAAAAAAAATAATAAAATGATCAGCGGAGCGAGAATTGACCATTTTTTAATCTGCATTTAGCCCATGGACTTAAGGACTCCGTACAATAAATAAAGCTCAATCAACATAACATTTAGGATATAATTTAGTAATCGGAAACAATTGAATGAACTGCATTTGGGATGCATATATCGATAGCCATTTGGTATATCGCATTTCCGAAAGCTAGATTTGTACATCGCAAATGAAATGCACATCACTAAGTGACGGCAGCAGCAGCAACATTGGCTTTGTCCGAAAACAAACTGAATAAAAAGTATTTTGCGTCGTGCAAACGTAAATCAATACCGTAATTATATCTACGGTTGAAGAAGTAAGAGGCGAGACGGTCATTAACCAACTCATTACGTGCTCCCAACGGTTACAAATAACGGCCTCAAAATTGGCAAAATACGGAAAAACAAGAAAATGAGCTATAATGAAAAAAGCGAGGCCATCACTAAAGAGGAATGGCTGCAACGGCTGGAACAGTTCCCGTTCAAGCAGGCGGACATGAATCGTTTAATCATGAACTACCTGGTCACAGGTAATCACCCATACTAATTAGGAAAAACGAGAGATGAAAAATCAATCCATTTGGTATTTTTCCCTATTCAATATGTATGTATATCAATTTTGATTCCTCACAGAGGGGTTCAAGGAGGCAGCCGAAAAGTTCCAGCACGAAGCCGAGCTAGAACCTAGTGTTGAGCTGAGCAGCTTGGATGATCGCATCTTGATACGGGAGGCTGTGCAGGCGGGCCGCATTGAAGAGGCAACGCATCTGGTCAACCAGTTGCATCCGGACTTGCTGGGCAGCGAGTTCTATCTATTTTTCCACTTGCAGCAACTGCAGTTGATTGAGCTAATTCGAGCGGGCAAGGTGGAGGAGGCTTTGGTCTTTGCACAGTCGAAGCTGTCCGAGTCGGGTGAAGATATCCGTTTTGAGCTGGAGCGCACTCTTGCCCTGCTGGCATTCGAAAAGCCACAAGAGAGCCCTTTTGCCGATCTACTGGAGCAATCGTACAGACAGAAGATTGCCAGTGAGCTCAATGCGGCTATATTGCGATGTGAGCACAACGAGGACTCGACGCCAAAGATGATGTTTCTGCTGAAGCTTATACTGTGGGCCCAATCAAAGCTCGACAGCCGTTCGATCAACTATCCGAAGATGAAGGATCTGGAGACTGCGCAGCTGGAGAATAAATAAGTGTGGACCACCCAGACGGCACAAGCGGGGCTAACGGATAAACAATAATAAATAACAAATGTATAAGAGTGGGCGGGCGGGCGTGGCAGCGTTAGAGTGAAGTGAATGGAGTAATATGTGCAAGCAAGGCAAAGTAATACCATTTCTATATCTATTTCTATATATATATATATTTTATAAACGTACGCATTAGGATTTTATGTTGCAAGATTGAAAATATCTGAAGCTGAATTTGGTTTCGAACAACAAACATTGATTGCATTTCATTTTATTACAAAACAACCTAATGGTACCGATGCTGAGCAGCTGGATTGATCGATCACCAGCCAAAAATCAGATCCATTGCCTTGTTTACCAGACCCGTGCTCTTTTGGGGCACATTTCGATTGGGCGATACGTGAATCTCGTTGTGGGCGATGTTGTAGGACTGCTGTGTCAGCGATCGCACCTTTGGCCTGAGTGCCTCGGCATCTGGTTCCACTAATTTCACATTCTCCTTGTTGATGACGCTCTCGTCGGTGCAACGAGTTACGCCCACCATGACGTTGTTGGCAATCACCTTCAGATTGTAATTCAATGCCTTGTCGCTCTCGATACGCGATGCGAAGCGCACGTGCATCCAGTTGCCGTTCTGTGGGGCGTGCACCACATCCACAATTGTGCCGCACATGGTGAAGTGCTGCAGTATCATGGAACTGGCTCCGGGTGCGAAGCCAAAGATTGTTACCCAAAAATCACTATTCCGTGCCTGAGGTGTGTGCGATACGTTCAACGGGGACATGTTGGCACCCAGCGGCGAGCAGAGGGCGCGCATCGAGGCGTTGACAGCATTGGGCGCATTTGGCACATACGAGTCATTCAGCTGCGTGGTTGGTGGTTGGCAGCTTTGATTCAAGCTGTAGTTCGAGCTGTTCAGATGGGACGTCTGCAACATGCCCAGATGTGTGCGGTGTGGCGTGCCGCACAGCTGTTCGTTGCGCAGCGAATCGAATAGACCTTGAGTGGGTGGGCCAGCCTGATGACTAGTGTTTGCGCTACTGGCATTCCCGCCATTACCACCACCAGCAGGCCCACTGGTGCCACCAGCAAATAAGGTACGCGTTCCCATTGCTGTACGATTTATTTGCTGTGGATTATTGTAGCTCGTTTCCTGGGGAGTGTTATTGTTTGGAGACGTAGCTGCAAATAACAATTATACATATATTCGCATATGGTCCTCTAACCAGACTTCTCTTTAAATGCATACCAAAGCTGATATTATACCGTCCTAGCTTAGGAGAGAGCGTGTTGTTTTGGGGCGTCATTGCCTGTGAGTCGCCCATGAGAAAAGGCGGCAAATATTGGCTTTGATTGCTGCCAGGACTGCTGACGGGACTGCCAAGATTCATGGGCTCCATTCTATTTAACAAACTTACTATCTGATGCAAAAACACAACAAATACAACTAAATACACTATGCAAACGAATGCAACAACCGACGCCGCTATTTAAACAGCCATGCATGATGCATCATAGTATTTAATTTTGCATAGAGTTGCGACCACAACTGTTGCAGCGAAAATTATCGAATATCTCGATAATACTGCCGTGTAAAGTTGCGCCAGCAATAACGGACCAGCCGCTTTTGGTATTTTTTAGCGGTATAACAATATGATCATATCGATAGTGTGGGCATCGATTGCCAGTTTCATTTTAGACATCTCAAACAACAGAGCTGCAGGGTAGGCGCGTGTGGCCTGTAAGCGTTTTCTTTTTTTTTGTTGCTATTCAAAAGAATATATTTACTATACGCGACGCGTCTAAACTAGTGTATGTGTGTGTGAATAATTTGTTGCTGCGTTAATTTAAAGATTAATGCGCACAAGTGCATTAAATAATAATAATACCAAAAGAAAAACAACAGACAACCAGCGCCCCTGCCCTTCAAACAGCTCTACAATAATATTCCAATATAAATAACTTCAAAATTCAAGTGAGGAGCTGTTATTTTGCCAAACTGCAAAAGGGTGCTAGCCGTTATGTGGAGTCCAACACATTGCAGTGTAACTGGTAAGTGCAGGTGTTATTCACTCACTATCTCTATCTCTCCTGTCAGCTGGTTATACTCATAAGTGCCGTTGCATAAATAACATTTGAGAGGGGCTACTACCAAGACGCTCCTAAAATATCACATTTAACGTCAAACTGGTTTAGTTATTGTCACTGTATGTGTGTGTGTGTGTGTATCTCACACTGACAGCCTGCATGCCTGTCTCTGTGTGTGTTTGTGTGTTTATGGGTTCAAAAAATCGTAAAATTTAAGCGCAAAGCCAATTGAACTGCTGTTAAATACTATTAATTGGTCAAATTACGCATTGTGTTTATTTTTGTCGACGTCTTATGATGATTGGGACTTTAAAAGAATAACAATATTAATTTACACAGACATATTAGTTATGTACATGCATATGTTTGTAGTAGAGATTCTCTGTATGTGTGTTTTATTTTTATTTGTTTCGTGGTGAAAACCATTGTAACCTATTCAACATCTTGTTTAAAATTTCACTTTTTCTGTTTTCGACGCTTTGAACGCATGACCCCCGCTCTGCCCGCTGCTGCTGCTGCCGCTGCTCAACGACTGCTGCCAGTTTTCCCGGTTTTCTCTTTTTGTTTGACCATACTTTATCTCGACACAATTGCAGTATCAGTGAATTACGTTGATAAGATTATGTATTTATTTGCCATTTTCATTGCCTCAATGCGATCATTTTTTGTATTATTTATATTAATATTTTTTCAGTCGCTTACTCACCGCTCGTGTCTAAAATCCACGAACATTTTTAACTCGCAATTCTAACTTCATACAGTCACACAGTCACACCCACAAACAAACAAGCACAAGCACACACACAGACACATTCGCTCTCCTCCTGTTTCGCTCTTTCCTTTTTTGCTTCTTCTCCAACATTCTCTTGTTTTTGTTGATTGATTTGCTAATGGCGCATGGCGCGCATATTTGATTTATTTTGATTCCGCCTTTTCTTCTTTGTCGCATTCCTTCACATACGTGCACATGTGTATGTATGTATGTATCTATATAACTGTGCATACATACATATATAGTTATGTATGTACGTGTGTGCATTTTTAGTGGGCCTTTTGGTGCTCTTGCCCATCGAATTGGACATGTTTACGTTTTTGTTTTGCTTTCTTCATGGCTGAATGTCAATGAAAAATCAGCGCAAAATATTGCAATCGTGACAAAATGGCAAAAATCTACGTCGAAAAAAAAAACTATCTGTCTCTGTCATTTGCTCTCCCTCCCTCTCTCTTTCTCTCTCCTTCCTAGATTATTTTGCTAATATTGTTTTTAATTATGAATGTCAATTGCAATTATTGCATATTGCACAATTAAAGTAAACATGTGCATTTGTATGAATGCATGTGTGTGAGCATGTGTATACGTATAAGGCTGCATACACACACATACATGCGTGTATGTCTACATATGTATGTAATTGCACAGATGAATAGGTAAATGACTCACGAAATGTTGAAAAGCTCACGACTGAAAAAAGCAGATAATGAACGCGCACACACGCGAATTTGTATATTTGTATGTATGTATATGTACATATGTATACATACTGATAAGGCTCATTGTAAATGCTCTCTCTCTCTCACATGCACACACACATAATTACCGATAAACGATTCTTGAAAGCACTGTCATCACCAATTAGGCTGCTTTTACTTTTGTTTGTCCTTTTGCGTCTGTTTCTCCACCTTGAACTTGCAGAACTTCGCAGCTTTGCCGCTGCTCTCCACACGCATACATATACACACGTACATGTGTGTGTGTGTGTGTGTGCTTGTATATGTGTATTGGCATAGAGTAAAGAGTCCAGCAAATCGACGAAACGTCTATGCTCTTTTGCCAATAGGCTGATCTATCCTGGTATACGCAATGAAAATAGAATTAAGGGCAGGTGAATCATACGTTCCGGTATGCGCTCATTATGATGATAAGTGCGGGTCTTTCTGTTTTATCACTAATTTTACTGCAACGACTCGGAGATATTGGCAAAACATATAATGACACGTTGCAAGATAGAGGAGACAAAAAGTAAAGGCAGCGATGGTTCTTTAGAGCTGGTTTGTGAACTTGCCAGCAAGTTGGCTTTAGTTCATTAGAGCTAGTTCCTAAACTCTGTTTTTGGTTGTCCATGAATGCAAGGCTTATATATAGTGTATATACTGTATTTATCTTCTATAAAGCCGTAATTATATTACTACCTCTTGAACATGTCGGGGGGTTTTGGTTCTTTGAAACCGGTTCGTGAACTTGTATATATTTTTTTTCATGTCCATGAACGTAAGGCCTTATATATCTATGCATATATCTAACGCCCTTAGAGGAATTAGCGAAATTTGTTTCGGTTCGATTTGATTATTCTCAGTTTACAACTGGTTTGGCTTATATACATACATATATATACTATATATGTGTATAGTATATAGAGAACGCCAGTTCGAAATGTTGTATGGCGCTCAAGCTCTGTTGAATGATTATAAAAAGACGTTGACGTCAATTAATAAACAAATCCGTTGCCAGCTTGTTGGTCGACTGCTCTCGCCTGTCTGTGTTTTGGCATTGTTTGCTTTCTTCTAGATTGATAAAAGTGCCATACCAGGCCGTACCGCACCGCACCGCACCGCACCGCACCGTCCCCGTCACCCCCATCCCTCCCACAGGTGCAAGCCAACGACACTTGTCCAATTCATACCACGCTTCTCGCAGTCGTCGAAATAATACGAATATCTCTGTTTCTCTCGATTGTTTGCCAAAGTCTTATATAAATATTTGCGCCTGAGATGAGCCTGAATCGTGTGAGGTGAGTAGGAGGAACAGCTGTTTGGTGTTTCGGAAAGCCGATTTATTACCAAATTAAACTCTGAAATACCTTAGGCATACATATGTGAGTGTTATGAATTGGATTATATTCAATATAGAGTAATACATATATATATTTATTATATATATGCCGACCACATGTTCATAAGAATCCAATTATTTGCTCAGTTTCCATCTATTTTTCACACTTGTGGGTGGAATTTCTAAAACACTAACTTGATTTTTTTTTTTTTCTTGTTTATGATTTAGTTTAGTTAATTAAGTTAATGGCTTGCCTTTTTAATGGGGCACTTGGGTTAAGTAATATGAACACACCCACTGCATTGACGTGGCACTCCTCTATATTAGACTTCCCTCATTTCCCAGCACCCCTCCCCTTCCGCCCCCCGCCCTTCACAGTGCAAGCACGGTTCGTACTCTGTGTAATGTCTGCTTTTAGAAGTTGGCGGCTGTTTTTCCGCCAAACTTTGCGGCCGCCCAAGTGTGTGCGTTATTTTTAGCCATAAATTCTTGCCTAGAGCACCCTACCCTCTCTCCTATCAGGGTGCTGGCCGGCTCGGTCGTGCACCGGAGTTACAGCAACGCAGAAACATCGATAAGAAATAGCAGCGAAATTGCGCAATATGTTGCCTTTTTTTAAAGCAGGCCACGAGACCATCAAACTAGCCAACCAATCAACCAGACAAACAAACAAAATTCCACCAAGCAACCAAGAGAAACACACGCACATTAACGATTCATATTCCAAAAAAAAAAAAAAAAAAAAAAAAAAAAGAAAACACAATACCTAAAGACATCAAAAGCAACGACCATTGAATGCTCTTGAGTTCGAATTTATTGCAGCTAAGCAAATTAAGTCCTCGGAATTATTCATAATATCGCTTGAATCGATATTTTTATAGAGCAACTTGAGATATTTGTACAACACTTATCATATACATAAAAATATAAATAAATGTAATTAGCAATATAGTTACATATATATACAGAGCTGTATTAAGTCTTCAATTTACTTGATTATGAATCGGCCCAAGTACGCGTTAACTAAAGGGTATGAATTTGCATAAAATATATTAAATATTTGATACTTGTAGAATTCCAATGCCAAGCCCCACTGCTCCTCAGTAGAAGCAACACAAAACTAGATTCACGAATCGACTCGGAACTCTTCCAATTAACGTGATTTGACTGGTTTGCGAATACTTACAAATCGTAAAGATGCAATTCTTATTGGAATCGCTGGCTGTAATAGCGTTTGCCCGTTGGATGCATTTATGCGAAACAGTTACGTTTCATTGCCCCCGACCCAGTTAGCGACTATTCTTGGCGAATAGCACGAATGCAGTGAATGAAACAGGTATGAAATCGGATCTCGGCTCCACCTCCTGCTGTCGCATCAATTGATTTCCAGTTTGCCAACTGCTAAATTTATGCTACTGCAATAATTACTACTATTACGACTACTGTTAGGACTGCTGTTACCACAACTGCTGGCATTACTATTGCTGCTACTGTTACTACTATTATTACTGCGACTATTCCCCTTAGTATTGCTATAACTTCTACTATCATTGGCAATGCTATTATTACTACTACTGTAACTACTGCCACTACTGTTACAGGTACTATGTCTACTACTATTGTTCCCACTACTACTATACTACTGTTCTGACTGCTACTACTACTACTACTACTATTATTGCCACTACTACCATTACTGCTACTATGTCTACTAATATTATTGTCACTACTATTACTGTGACTATGTCTATTACTATTATTGTCACTGCTACTATGTCTACTACTATTTTTGCTACTATTATGTCTACCACTATTATTGCCACTACTACCATGACTGCTACTATGTCTATTACTATTATTGTCGCTACTACTATGTCTACTACTATTTTTACTACTATTACGTCTACTACTATCGTTATTACTTTGCTTACTACTGTCATTGTCACTGTTACCATTACTACTACTACTATTATTGTCACTACTATCATTACCACTACTATGTCTACTACTACTACTTCTACTAATATAACTACTACTATTATTGCCACTACGGCTGTGACAGCTACTATTATTGACAATTCTATTATTGCTACTACTATTTCTATCAATATCATTGCTATGGGTACTACTACTACTATTGCTAGTACTCTCACTACTATTACAATTCCTGGTACTATTTGCATCACTACAATTACTACCATCATTACGAACAATAATACTTTTACTATTATCTTTACTATTTACATTACATTACTATTTCTACTACTTCTTCCTCTTTTGACCCAAAGTAGCTGCCCCTTATATTTATTTGACCTTTTGCAATTGTCTTTACGTGTTGAAGAGTTGGAAATTCGTTGCATTTAATTGCCCTCACTTTCACATGCCCAAAGAAAATATTTAAATGCGCAGCAAAAAACCAATGCAACTAGCATATACCCTATAAAGTTGAAAAGTTATGTATTTAACATAACGGAATATATGCATTAAAGTTAACATTTGAAACTGGAATCTTTGATAAAGGTATTTTGCAGGCAGTTGTACGATAAAGAAATTTCAGATAGCTTGCAACTATATATGGAGCTTGCATATATATAGTTGGTGTCTAAATATTGACTTCTGTAATCAGTTGCTAATCTGTGCTTGCAAAAGCTTACATCAAGACGTTTGTTTGCATTGATAAAAATAGGTTTTATGGCACATATAGCTAATCCTTAGTATCTGCCATCTTTTATCTATGTTTTTGTTCATTCTTAAAATAGTATTTTAGCTTTATGTTAATCTACTTCACTTATCTACCATCTGCACAGTCATGAGCGTGCAGGGTATACAGAAATTGTGTGTATTTGAAATATTTTAAAACTTTTGATGAGCAGCTGGCAATGCATGCAACTGCAACTGCAACTGCAGCGGCTGAATGCAATGCACTCTAAAAACGAAGAAATATTTATGAAATGAATGAAAGGCCATTGGGGGGTTACTTTCGAGGCGATTCATGAAGTGCTCTCAAGTAGTTTCAAGAGGTTTTTGTTTAGTTTTTTTCCCTGCTTCATGTTGCCGAGCTATAAATCAGCATTTTCGCACGATCTCAGTTGTTGTTGTTGTTGTTGTTGTTGCTGCTGTTGCATCTGTTGTTTATGATATTGCGGCTAATTGCTGCTGCTGCTGCTGCTGCTGCTGCTGTTGTTTATTAACAAATGCTGTTCTAACGGTTCCCCATTACAAAATAAAAAAAAAACACAGAAATTACATCAATGCGGAGTACTTAAACGTAAACGGAATTAGTATATTATATATTTGCCCACCGTTCATTAAACTTAATATAGTTCACATAGAAACCTAAACCGAAACAGAAAGATATAATTATATTATAGAACAAATGTATACATAACTTTTATAAATTGACAGAAATATAGGTTGTTATTAGACTAGTTAAGATTTGATTTCAGTGAATGGTTTGTGTTTCAAATTAAGCATTTTTCAGTCCAAAGCAACGAGAGCAATCGAGCCCGAATTTGTGGTACATTGTAAAGATCTTGACTCAAGTCGTAGCACCCATTTAAAATGGAAACTAGAGCAAAAAGTAGAGCGAGATAATCTAGAGATTGTGTGAACTCACGGATTTAGATTTCAATTGAGAGATTTGAAACAAAAGTTGAGGTCTCTACAAAGTACAGTTACAAGTCTCAGCTTTCTATCTATAAAAGTAAAAGTCTTTTTTTTTTTTTTTTTTTTGTTTAAGGTACATGTATAAGTTTAAAAAAATTTAATTTAATTTAATTTAATTTTTGATTACATATATTTTTTGTATAGTATAAGTTAAAATTTTTTTTTAAAATTATTTTGTTTTATTTTGTATTTTATTTTAATTAAAGAAAAATAGTGACACCGTTTTAATTAAATGTTTGTTTGTTTATATTGATTTAGTTTTTTATATAGTATATATAGTTCGGGAATATCTTAACTACTTTTATCTTTATTTATATAATATAAGTTACATCTATACTTATTTCATTTATTATTAGTCCTAACTATTTTTTCTAGTTAGGGAATATAATAAATTTTATATCTGTTATATATACACACACACACTCACACACACACACCCACCTTCATTACGCTTTGTGTGTTGCTTTTGAGAAAGTGCATTTGAAGCCAGCGGGTTTCAATAGTTAATTTACCATAGTAAATTATCATTAGCGCTGCCTAAATGCAGCCACTGCGTTAGCTGCGCGGCAGCAGAGCACGTGTGATCTATGTTTGTATGTAAGCAGTTAAATATAACTGGAATAACAGCTCTACCTAGGGTATCTGCAAATCGGGGAAACGTGATCAATTATTAACTGAAATAAAACAAAAATTATAAAAAAAAGCTTTTAACTCTATTTAATTCATAATAAAATAAAATAAATATATGTATTTACTTAACTACGTCATCATATATGTTTATCATATACATTTATATATGATCTTTGGCCAACGAAAATTGCAATATGTTAATGGCTATAGCCAAAGTATTGCCAACATTGACTTTTGGGTCCCAAAGATATTTGAATTGAATTGAGGAGTTATTCAGGCCGTCGTCAGCATTTAGAGGAGCCGGGTTTTCGATGGTCAATCAAAATGAGTTGATATTCACTTTGCAGTAAGCTCGATTCGAAAGCATTGTGACAAATTATATATATATATACATAAATATATATATACGTATATATACTACCTATGTACAACACGCTGCGCCAATGCCAACGCCAACGGAAACTGAAATAAAACCGAAGCGAATTAGAAAACCATTTTAAATTGTATCTGGCTGGCAGTTCGTGTATCTGAAAACATTTCCATTTGTATCTGACATGCAGCTGCTGCTGTTCGGCCCGGCCGCGGGGCGACTCTGTCCATGGGCTCATTAACATGCGCGCAGAGGAGCATTGGCCTCGGGAGCACCAGCACCAGCACCAGCAGCAGTCGGTAGTCGTAGCGGCAGCTATAGGCTAATCATCATCATGATCATCATCGTCGTCCACCTCGTGCTCTGTTCTGTGTCTTGGCAGTTGCCACGCCTCCCTCTCCTGCTCTCTCCGTCTCCGTCTCCGTCTCAGTCTCAGTCTCAGTGCCTTCGCAGTCAGTCGAAAGTGGAACAGCGAACTCTCAAAGTGCGTGTTGGGAATTTTGTACATTTGTAATGCGACTTTTACTGCCAACAGTTGAATCAGTTGTTGTCTCACAGAGTGGGTGGGACTGTGGGGCTGTGGGGCTGCGGAGCGACAGCGACGAAGCTGTAGCTGTTGCAGCATGTGGGGGGAAAAGTCTCAGTTCCCCCAATGCCGATGTCTGTGGCAATAATAAGGTCGCTTGGCTCTTAACGGTTGGCTGCCACTGCTAACTGTCGCAAGTTAAGTTTTGCCATACTCGCTCACCCAGTGAAAACGAGTATATTCGCTATTGTCTGCTGCCCAGATCAAGTATCACGATCGTACGTACATAGTATATGGCAATTTGAGGAATATATTTGTATATTTTTGGCAGGTGAATCACTTCTGACACTTTCTAGAAACCAGCGCCACCTACTGGAGGGGGCGTGGCATACCGAAATAACGAAATAATTAAAATCGGAGATATAAAGATATGAAGTTAGAGCAAATCTGATCGCTCGATATATGACTCTGTCTCTCTTATTTTTAAACCTCGTCTCTCTCTCCTCTATCTCTCTTTCTTTCCTTGTCTCTCTCACTCTCGCTCTGTCTTATTCTTAAACTACCTTCTCTACCTCTTTATTTAAACCACTTTCTCACTCTCCATCTGCCTTATTCTTAGATCTTCTCTCTCTCTCACTTATTCATAAGTATTTTCTCTCTCGCTCACTCTCATTCTTAAGCTTTCTCTATTTCTCGTTATGTGCCTATCTCCCTCTCTCTCTCTCTCTTTTCTCCCATATCTGACCCTTGAACGAGTATTACGCCGTCGTTTGCATCCAATTGCAAAGCTCTTACCTTTGTTTCAGTTATTTCAGTTTGGGTTTTTCTTTGTCAAATCTGAATTTTCAATTTGACTGCTTCGAAATGGTAATCAAGATAATCAAGATAATTATGATAATGAAGATAAGCGCACTGACATCATCGCACTAGAACTGGAAGCCATAATTCAATCTATTTGAAATGTTTCTTATGAAACCCCAAAAATGTTTCAAAAGCAAATTTCCTGGTACAGAGTGTGGAGCAGTTGGCTGGAGCAGGGCGTGCAGGGGCAGACGGGATTTATAGACCAAAGCTTGGCAATGATTTCATTGAAATAAATTAACCTCAAATGTTGACCTCCTCGAGAGAAGCAAAGGCCAGCAATATGTTAAAAGAGCAAAACCAACACAAAAGCGACAATTGACAGTTGCATTGTTGGTGGTGCTGTTGTTGTTGTTGTTACTGCTGCTGCTACTTCTGTTGTTGGTGGTATACCCTGTACAAAATAATTGGCTAAAAAGGCAGCAAAAAATCTTTGCTTAGATTCAATAATTCGCATTTGTTGGTTAATAATATTATAATAACAATTTTTCAGTTTTTATTCAAAGTTGTTAATAGATTAAAAAGGATATTTCGTTTTTAATATATTATCAGAAAGAAAACAACACTGCAAAAAATGTTTAATTTTTCCTTAAGTTTAAAATTGATAAATAATTAAATTTAAAAATTTTTTTTTAATTAACAAATAAATAAAAAACCTTTATAGGATATCTATTAGTTGAGTATTACAATTTTCAACTTGTTGCTTTTGTTATTCTCATTCTCGCACAATTGAAAAGGTGCAGTAGGTATGTGTGTGTGTGTATAATATATGTATGTCTGAATTTACCTTTGTCTACGTTTGAGTTTGCGGGTCATGCGAAGCATTAAAATAATTGACAATAAACAAACACAGAAACAACAGTACATGCATATGTATGTGATATATAGGTATAGACAGACATACATACATATATACAAATATCCATATATATATATATATATTTGTACGTGCTACGAGTATTTTATTTCAACTCCTATCAAATTGGTCTAGTGTGTGGCAACTTTTGTTAGAGCTCTATATAAATCAAGTCATTGTTATCGATTATTATTGATAGAAGAATTTTGTTAGCTAGCTTTGCAGATAACACTACAAAATTCCAGACATGTGAATAATACAAGAATTTATTATTACCAAATAGTTTTTTGTTTCGATTTCAGTTTTAACAATAGCTTAAATGGCGAAACTTTACATTTTTCGAGAGTTGACAAATTCATATACGAATATGCAAATTATCAAGCTTATTTATCTAATCGTCTAATGTAAATCTCGAAACGAAATGTTATCAAATGTTATTTGATTTTGTGTTAACTTCTTCAACTTCTGCTTAATTAATAACAAAAGCAAGACAGTTAATATTTATTAGCGAAAATTGATAACTAATTGCCTGATTTTGGTAGTAAAAAAGTAAACTTTTGTATGCACATATGTATGTATGTATATTAATTATGCTCAACATGAGGAAAAGTATTTTTCTTTTACTTTTTTTTTCGCACAGCTTGTTTCGAAAAAAAAAAAAAAAATTTCAAAAACAAGTAAGAAGACTAGTCGAGACTGCTCGACTAAGAGATACCCTGAACCCTCTAATCTGATATTCTAATCAGTCAGCACTTCTTTTCGACACACATACATACACACCGCGCAGTTAGCAGCGACTGCGCTTGGGCTGCGCTGTAGTGTGTGCAACATTATAAGAATATATTTGTTGAATAATTTAATTTCTAGACGTACAATCTTAATGAAACTTTCAGGGCGTAATCATATGGTGAAAATTTATGCACATTTCAAAGCACAAGTCTCTAGTACTTGAAATACGCCTTTTACAAAGGTGAGGGTGAGATATAAAATAAATATAAGTCTACATTAAAAATTTGCAAGCTCTAGCTCTAAAGGCGTAGGAGATATAATTAAATAACTAGCTTTCGATAAGGTTTTTGATCGATAATAAAATATCGGGAGTAGTTATCGATATAAAAAGAAAAACTTGATATGCGCGTGATATACACGGACCTAGGATTTCAAGTCTCTAACTCTTATATCTTCTGAGATTGACGCGTTCATACATACGGACGGACGGACAGACAGACGGACAGGGCCAAATCGACTCAGCTCGTCGCCCTGATCAAGAATATATATATACTTTGTGGGGTCTGCCACGCCTCCTTCTGCCTGTTACATACTTTTACCAAAACCATTATACCCTGATTTCCCATTTTCAATGGGTTCAGGGTATAAAAATGAAAACATAATTACATTTTTTTTCCAGCTACAAATTAATGTTGTTTTGCATACAAAATTTCATTTTTAAGCGCTTTTTATAACCTCTACATATGTAAGTGGGTGTACGTATGTATATGTGTATTTGCACATATGTAAATATGCATGAGTGTGTGTGTGTAAGCATTCACTATTTTTTGTTTTTTTTTTTGTAGCATCGAGTCTGTTGACTCGTATGACAATGAGCACCGACTATCTATCCACCTGCTTTCATCACAGCTCCCCCTCTCTCTCGCGCTCTCTCTTTCTGTTTCTCTGTCTCACACAGGCATTGTATTGTGTGTGTGGGTGTGTTTGTTTGTCTATTTGCCTACAATTCATTGATGACGCTAACGTGTGGCTTGCTTGGGCTTCTGTTTGCTCTCAACAAGCACTCAATTACGTGTTGAACGCTTTTGTAGCGCCGCTTATGGCTCTCACTCCCGCCGCTGACCTCGGTATTCCTCCCCTCCCTCAATCATCTTCATTAACAAATCGAATGTCATTAAGTGCACAGAATGCTCTGGGTGTTGATTTGGCACACACACACATACACACACTAACACATGTTTGGAATGGCGCACTATAAAAGATCGAAGATTGAGCGAACGAACAGGCCATTCGGCTGTAAAGCGTGACTCAAAAAGCGAAAATGATGCCGAATGCCGAATGCCACAGCCAGAGCCAGAGCCAGAGCTAACGAAAGCCGCAATTTGAGTGCCGTGTGAAGCGAGCGAACAAATAAAACGGGGCGACTTAACGGTTTCCCTTACTGCTAGCTGCGCGCTCTCTGTAATTTTGTCACTCTCTGCTCTTTGCGCTCTTCGCGTTCTACTCAATGTGTTTTGTTTTTGTCATTGTTTGGCAAATTTTACCATTTGACATTTACCATTTTACCTTTTGCCATTTCTATTTTGGTGGCTGCCATTTACATATAGTCCCCAACCCTCCAGCGATAATTCGCGGGGAAATAAAGAAACGTTCGATGATTGAATACTTATTGTGGGTATTTGAATAAACTCATCAGTCAACAATTAAATTCATAAGTAGATATTAATTTAGCCTTAATTCTTAGTCTAGCAATAATAACGCTTACAATACAAATGGCGTGAAACTGTAATGCGCGCCCATCTCTAGTTCTCTTCTTCTTTTTTTTTTTAATTGCACTGAAACCGGTTTATCGATATTCATTGGATACATTCTGTGTGATCATCAATTCATCTATTGCTCTTCACTGTGTGCCATTCCCGGCTGTTTCTAGCCTCATTTTTTGCGCAGATATGTTTGTGTGTGTATTTACATATGTTATGTTTGCATATATATATGTGTGTTTGTGTGTGTGGACTGCGAAACTGTTAATGTCCGTCGCTAAAGGTTCCCCAATTGGCTTAAGAAAAGCCACAACCGCAACAAGTGATAAATGCAGGTCTAAAACAGAACGTGCAAAGCGAAAAAATGTTAATGTAATAATAATTATTTGGCGTCAAGACGCCCACAGTGGGTAAAAGGCAACGAATGACTCTGCCACCATCACCTCTTTCACTTGCAATGAACGAAACCGTAAATAAAAAGGCAAACAAATTTGCAAGAGAAAAAGAAAACAGCGGGAAAAAACTAGCAAAATGTTTTCGTTGCTTTTCTATTGAACGCTTTTTACTTACCGCCGTGCGATTGCTTTTGCAGTTAGCTGATGTTGTTGTTGTTGTTGTTGTTGTTGTTGTTACGAGTTTCAAATTTGCGCAATTTGCGTTGCGCTAACGGTATTTTTGCGCCAAGCACATTTGAATAGCGATGTAACAATCAATAAGCAAAAGTCATTGCAAATCGATTAGTTAAAATGCAACAAAATTGAAATTTTAAGCAAATGAAAACAAATTGCAAAAATATGTAATCCTTAAGTCATAGAGTTAAAAAAAAAAAAAAAAAAAAAAAAAAAAGAAATAATTTAATAAAATAATAATTAAATATTAAAAATAAATTTTAAAAACAAATTATAATAATGAATAAATAAGTAAATTAAATTTATAAATTGAAATGAAAAACTATCTATTTTATTTCATTTACATACACACATATTACATATTCATAAAGCTGCAAACTTATACGAAATTATGCAATTTTTCGTAATGAGGTTGCTCAGGTTTTTGAGTTCCCCTTGATATTCCTGATGCATGGATATCTGAATATTTATGTACCTCGAAGTAGAGCTGTGAAATGGAGTCTCCTCCATTGCCTATGCATATATGTAACTGGACTGGAACCGATTCGAGCGTCATGAGTCTAAAACAATGCTGCGACTTTCTGCGCACCACAAATACCGAAAGCAAATGTTTTGCTTTAGTTTTTATTTTTTGCGGTTTTCATATCAGCCGGATGCTCTCAAGCTATGCTGGCTATGACTTTGGTTTTAGTTTTGGATTCGTCGAGGTCACGAGGCGCTTTCAAGTGAAACTCGAAGCGACTTCAAAATTTGCTTTTAGGTCGCTATCAAAAAGCAACAGCAGCGCAATCCGCCCGCTCGTCCGTCCGTCCATCCGGTACGTTGGTTGCTATAAAGCAAGAACTGACTCATTCATTCCATCCATGCGATTTTTAAATTGTGCATTTTTATTTTTTGGCGACGCTCCCGAGACCTTAATGTCGTCGTTGGAGCTGTTGACACAGCTGCCGGAAATGTAGGCGGACAAATCAAAATTAAGACATTGGCCGGCGCAGCCTGGTGACAGCTGATAATAGGACTGAACTTTCTTAAAGTGCGACGCACCGGATCATCAACTCACTAAATTGTTTAAAAATACTTTCAGCGTGTATAAATAATACTTGTTTCAACTTTACTTAATTTGTACATGATTTCAGCTTCTTTGCAAATTGATTAGGAAAGAATCTCGCTTTGATTTCAATTTCTATTTATTATTTCTGACTATTTCATTAAAAATTCAATCAATTCTCTAGTATTCATTTACACTCTCTGAAATCTAAGACTTTATAAGATTTATTTAGATCGTGGGGCGTTCTTGATGGTCTTTGGCTTCTCTTTGAGTAGGAACAATGCTTGATATTATTTGAATTTAAGTTTGACTCAAAATTTTATATTCGTTATTGTCCCTCTCTGTAACTCCCTTAGCATAACCCCTTATATTACGTTCCGCCTTTCTATGTGATTCTCATGGCATTGCGTCTAACTCGTCTATCTCTTTCATTTACAGTTCAGCGTGCGCGAGGTCTTCTGACCAAAGGCAAGAATGGCACCAACAATTGCTTTGTCACAATTGCCCTGGGTAAGGAGAAGTACCAGACGTCCGTCAAGGAGAAGGCCGAGTCGAGTGTGAACTGGAATGAGGAGTGCGAACTGTGAGTGTGTGTGCTTGTAAATTGTTGCATATGTATTAATGCGGCATCTCGTTTCTAGCAAAATTCCGGATCAGGGCAATCGGGCGGAGCTAACGCTGACATGCCTGCATCGCAACAATCTGGGCATCGATGAGTTCTTGGGCCAGGCGACGCTGCCGCTCAAGGACATGGACGTCTATGATAGGCCGCGCGCCAAGTGGTGCAAGCTGGAGAGCAAGCCCGGCAAGGAGAAGAAGAACAAGGAGCGCGGGGAGCTGGAGGTGCGCATCGCGTTCGTTGTTAAATCCGGATCGCTGACAGATCTGAGCAAGAAGGACAAGCACAAGTCTTCCATTGGCCAGCTGGCCAGCTCCGTGGGCGGCAGCCTGCTCTCCATTGGCCAAGGCGAGAAGCGCAAGAGCATCAAGAAGCTAGCTGGGTCTCTCAGCTCCAAGCTGCACATACGCAGCAAGAAGAAGCAAGCGGACGGCGATGACAGCGGCTCGTTCAGCGGCTCCTTTGCCAGCATTGGGACGCCAAACAGCTCGTCGGGTCTGGGCGGCGTTGGCGGTGGCAGCGGACGGAGGCGCGGCCAGCGCGCCGGTGAGGCCGATCCAGGCGTCATTAGCGAGGACGAGGACGAGTTTGTGTTCGACAATCTGTCCCACAAGAGCTCGGGCAGCTCACTGAACATCCAGCGCTCCGGCCTGCAGCCGCCCTCGTCCAATGGCAATAACAATTTCACGCCGCGCAACCCATCGCCGCTGCTGAGCAACGGAGGCAGCATTGCCAAGGGGAAACTCAACGGAGGTAAGCCCAAATTGCAAGAGACAGTCGATGAGGATCCCATCGTTGCGGAGATGGAACAGCTTGAGCTCGATTTCAGCGTTCGTGCACGCACTCTGCCACCTCCCTCAAAGCCGCCACGCACGCAGCAGACACAGCAGGAGCTGGAGCTGTTGGAGCGGGAGCAGATGGAGCTGAAGCCCGAGGGCAATGCCCAAATGCCAGTGGAGCCGACGCCAGCACAGTCGGCGGCTCCCAGCCAGGTGGATGAGTGGGAGTCCAAGTTGTATGGTGGCGGAAAGTATTTGGAGATCGGCAGCAGTGACTCCCTGAAGCGTCGCAGCTGGGAGACACGCGTGCCGCTGCCGGCAACCAGCGAGGAGCCGCCACCGGTTCCCTCCTCAAGCAGCTCGTCGAGCTCATCGGATGAAGAAGAAGATTTTGAGACGGTGGAGGAGGAGCCGCCAAAGGCAGCGGCGCCGCCCCGCCCATCCGATGAGAGCAGCAGCAAGAGCGAGAGCAGCTCGCTCTTCTCCCCGAACGTGGAGCCACGCAACTTTGATGCGCTCAATGCTAGCTTCGCCAAGTTCGAGCAGCGCAACAGCACAGCTATCTTTGCGGATGAGCAGCTGCCCCCCGAGCCGCCGACTAGGCCACCTCCGGCAGAGCCGCAGCCGTTGCCAAGTGAGCGCCCCAAGCCGCAGCCGCGTGCAACAAATCTCGAGCAGCTGAAGGCAGAGACGGCGGCGCTGGCAATGGCCGAGGCTGCCGCCGAGGAGGAAGCCTCGCGCCAGCGACGCGCCGCCGAGGACGAGCGTCTAGAGGCCGAGCTGCGCTTGAACGAGCAGCGGCTGCGCGAAGAGGAGGCGGCGTTGCAGCAGGAGCTGGAGCTGCAGCAGGAGGAGCAGCGGCGACGTGAGGCCAAACGGCGTGAGGAGGATCAAAGACTCTTGAGCTTTGCCAAGCGCTCCACCTCCATGGAGGAGCAGCCATCAAAGCCGCTATCACCGAGGCAGGCATTTGGCCAGAAGGAGGAGGAGGAGGAGGAGGAGCAAACCACGGCCGTTGCTGCGCCCGTTGCTATTGCCGTTGCGGCGGCAATGGCCGATGTTGATCCAAGCATAGAGCACAACTTGTTAACGCCCGAGCAATCGCCCAAGGAGTTCAACAACATTGGCGGAGGAAGCGGCGGAGGCGCCGGCAGCGGCAGCGGCAGCGGCGAGCGCTGGGAGAAGCGACTGGGCAAATTTAAATACGGCAATAAGCGAGGTGAGCGGTTCTACCCAAAAGATACCACAGTTTGAGCTGCAAACACAGCAAAAAACGAAAAGCAGTAAAAACAAACCGTACTGAGAATTAAGCGAGCAGCAAACCTGTCCAGAAATACCGAAAACCGAACCACAAACTGAACCAAACTAATCCACCAACTAGTCACACCTCAATCAGATCTTGTGTACCCCGCATTTATAAACTGTCCGGCGATGCAAGAGCGGAGAGTGTGGCGGAGTCGGCACCGACAATCGAGCCAAGCAAATCGATCCAAGCAATTTTCCAACTCAGCTGTCATCTCTGTGTCATCCTATTGAAATTTCAATATTGATTTACCTACGCATTCCTCATCAAATTTCTCACACTATCAACTTCTCCTGCTGTGTGCATTGTCTCTAACTCCTAATATATATATACATATATATATATATATATATATCTATATATATATCTTCTCTTCTTTCCTTTTCTGTTTGTTTGTTTCTTTGTTGTTTTCTGTAATATTTCGTTGGTTCTGCTGCGAGCTGCCAGTGCCGCACGAACTGTTTGAATTCCCTCTCAAGCTCGAACCAGATGGAAGTGTTCGTAATGGACTGCTATCGCACTCTGATTAGAGTTACCAAAAGAGCACGTAAAATTGGTTCGATGTAGCTCACACTCTTCTTTGCATCTCCGGCAGCCGATGTCTGAATTTGATTGTTAACTCATTTTTTGTTGTTGTTGTTGTTGCCTTTTCCTTTACAGACAAACAAAATGATACGGATAGCAATTCGCCCAGTCCCAAGTCCACGGAGCGCATTATCATTGGCCACGAGAAGTCGGGCTCGCATGCGGATCGCCGTTCCGAGATCTCGGCACAGTTGGCCAAAAAATACGAGGGCAAGTCACGGGAGGTGAGTGGGTCTCGACTCGAATCGCTTTTGTTTGCTCTCATTGCTGACTATCCCTCTCTCTCTCTCTTGCTCCTTCTGTTGCAGGAGCTGATGCTCATTGCCAATGGCATGGAGAATGAGGCTTTGCTGCAGCGGCAGCGCGTCAAGGAGCTGGAGGATTATTTGGATAATTTGCTGTTGCGCGTCATGGAGACGCACCCGAAGATCTTGCAGAATCCCTACTCGCGAACCACATCGGCCAAAAGGTACAAGCAAGTGTATACATATATATATATATATGTATGTATGTATATGTGGGCATTACTCTCTTCACATGGAGCTCACGCTTTAACCATACACACACTGCCTTTCGTGCTCTTGCTCCACTTTGTTACTGTCTATGCTTCTCCCTGTTTTCTGTTCTGTTTGCTTTGTTATGCCACCTACACCACAACCACAACCACATCACCACCACTTCCACCGCCACCTCACTCCGCTGCATGTCCACCAATTGTACTCTGCTTAATGTCTATTGATGTTTATTTATGTATATTTGCTTAGTTTTAGTTTATTGTTTGTTTGTTTGTTTATTTTTTTGTTTTTAAGATGCCAATTTCTACATTTATGTATTTCTCTTTATTTAGTTATAAAAATTACATCAATATGAATGACTTTTTAAAGTAAGTGCTGCGAACTTTCGGCATGCAGTTGCACGCACACCTAACAAATGCAAGCCAAGCAAGCAACAACAACAAAACTCATAATGCACTAAAGACACACGAACAGCTAAAATCAAGATCAGCAACAACAACAATAATCCCCCTGAGAACCCCTGAGATCAGCAGCAGCAGCCGCAGGCGCCTCCATCCGCAGCAACAAACAGCAAATACAACAATAGCAAGCAACAACAAACAGCAAAAGCAACAACTACAACAGCAGCAGCAACAACAGAAAAATTAGCAGAAACAACAAAAACAATGAGTAAGAGAAATGAGCTTTCGTCTGTCGTCATCTGTAACTGTTTCAATTGGTGCTTCAGGGATTTCCAGTCGATTACCCTTGCACGCATATCTGTCTCTGTCTAACGCTGATCTTTCCAATACTCCCTCTCACTTCATACTGCTATCCTAAGTTTAAATGTTGTACAAAGCATTTAGCGTGTTCTTCCACACACACACACACATACACACAAACAAAATCCTCTTGTTTATTACAGAATATTAATTTCTTTTTTTTTACATTTCTTTTGCAGCGGTTAACTGCAGCAGAAGCCAAACATTTTTATGCAGCAGGCAGCTTATTGTCGGGCAAGAACACAGACCGATGGAAAGAGAGGCTGTTCCAAGCGAGAGTGAGAGGGAGAGAGGAGATATGTAAAATAGAAACAAGACGAACACCAAGTTGCCTTTGTCATTAGAGAAATTCAAGTGCTTTCTTATTGTATTTTTTAGCATTATATTTACACATACAGTAACAACTCTTAGTATTTAAGATGATTTTTTTTCGAACACAAATGACCACTACTACAAGGCCCAACAAAATTATGTTGACATTTTCTGTGCGTATTGTTTATAATTATGATATTCGGATTTTTCATTTTGCCCTGTGTTAATATTTGAACGAACTTAAATTAAATTATATGTTAAATGTAAATTATTGTAAGCAATTTGCTCGTGAATTGTGAAGCTTTGTTTCGATTCAATTGAAATTCGATTCGATTTAATTGAAATTATTCAAAAGTATTTTTTATTTGCATTTCAAAATGTGTTTTTTTTTTTTTCTTTTATGTGGAGAGTCGAAATCGGATACGATTGAAACAATTTATAGTTAAGTAAGTTTTAAATTATTTATGTATTAGACGTTAAGCGAGGAGAGAACTACATACAATTATATATAATATGTTGAAATGATACTTATTAAACAAAATTAAAAACACTTAACATTGATATTAATATCTCGGGCGACAAAAATAAATTTTACTGTGGAGTTTATAATTGCATCGAGTTTTTTTTGGGAGAATTATTGTCGGTAATTATCGCATAACCATGTATAATTCCGATTTCCGTTGATTAACGCAAGATTATTACATGTTTAAATATTTAAAATACTAGATTAACAGCACCAATTGAGTAGTTTCTGGAAATTAGTGTCAACTAGCTGCGGACTATCGTCAAAATGTTATTGGATATCGATACACAAAGAGTCGTATGGTAAAAAACCGTTATCACGACGATTGACTTACTATAAGTTGTGCCGCCAGATGCATTGCGCAATATATAGAAATTGAATTTAAAATATTCTAATTTGTTAAATATGATATTAAATTATTAAATGCGTAAAAATATATTCAAGCTCAACTTTTATAATTTATAATTTTGTTGTCTTTAGCTTTGACATTTTTCTTATATATGTTCGGCTTGAAAATATTTGAGAAAAATGTGAAAACAATGCCAAATTGTTAACTAGAAATGCGCTTCTTAAATATGTATGTATTCAATTAAATATATACTTGACTCTGATGACTGCCTTTGCGTTGCCGTAAGCAAAGTTTACAATGTATATTAATAAATGATTCGTAAATTTAACCTGACTATGATATTCGAGAAAATTCGTATATCGTATATATTTTAGATTTGAATAATATAGCAGTTTTCACAGAGCAGATTATTTTATTTATTCATCTCATAGAAGATATATCATTGATACATCCATTAGCAAGCTGGTATATCCCTTTACTCATGTGGAAAGGGAAACTGGAACTTGGTACTTACCCAATTAAAATATTCTTACTCTCCGTCAAATAGGACTTAAGATATAATTCACTCAAAGTTTTTGCTAGAATAATAAAAAGTTCATGTACTTTTTTGAGCAGCGACCGCACTGTCAAATTCCGTGAGCTGTTACGAAAATAACAGCCTCCGCGATATCAATTAATTGATATCGATATACAACAATAGCTCGATTTAAATTTAAATTTAAAAATGAAAAGAATACCTTAAGCGATAGTCTATATATAGGTTTTAATTGTGTCTGCAATTCTTGAATAAAAGAAAAAAAAAAAAAAAAAAGGGGAAATTAATAAACTCAAATGCACATTAACATTACATGCATCATTTATTGTTCGCTATATACACCCTCAGGTCTAGTGCACGCCATTTGAGGTTTGCGGCTGTGACGCCGCCAAAGCTGCTGCCTGCAGTTGCTGTTGTTGCTGCTGCTGCTGTTGCTGTTGCTGTTGCTGTTGCAATTTGCTGCTCTGAGAGAAATCTATGCAGGCACCCGATGTTAGATCAATTTCTTCAGAATCAGAGCCATCAGAGCCCTCATCGGAGGTCGGGCCAAGGGCAGACATGCCACCCAGATCCAGTTCGGCGACACCATGCCCTGTCGGCTCCTTGTAGAGCTTCAGTTCCGTATAGGTTTTCGATAGCTTCTCGTGCTCGGACTGGGAGTGCGTTGGCTGCTGCTGTTGCTGTTGGAAAGCTGGATGCATCATGGTAAAGTTGCTAGCGCCCTGCCCATTGGCCAGTGCAGCTGGCACATCAGTGCCGCCCACATCACTATTGATCATGGCATCCTTATTGCCTGGTGTATTGCCAGCAGACAAGTTCTCTGGCATTTGACTGTTGCCATTGCCGCCGTTGGCCGCTGTGCCATTGGCTGGCCTATTCGAGGCGCTGCCTCCGCCTCCGCCTATAACGGGAGGAGTGCCCAGACTGAGGCAGCGCATCCGCCAGGCATCTTGCAGCAGCTGTAGACGCGCCTGCTTGCGCCACTTGGCGCGCCTATTCTGGAACCACACCTGCAAGTCAAAAGACAAAAGTCAATAAACTCGAACGGAAGCCAGATATGGATGGAAGACATATAGATATCACTTTGATAAGGTAAAAAGTAGTAAAGTATTAAAAGTGTTGGCTCTATATGATTTACATAAATATATAAACTGATTAATTGATTAACTGATACCTTTCCCATTTAATACAATTTCTTCAAGAACCACATTATTTATAGAATTTAACTGTAATTACAATTATATAAAGTTATGACTGAATAGATTTAGACAAATGCACGAACTTGACTATATCTACACCTCTCTTAATATTTTAATATTCTTGCTGTTCAAATAAAAATAATCTCATATGTAATTTATTATCGTAGATCTATTTTAACTATGTAGAAACTAACTAGAAATTTATAAGCTCTTTTACTGAATAAATAACATATTTATGGATATCTCTTTCCTTTGACTGAATAAATAACATATTTATGGATATCTCTCTCCTTTCATGTTATATAATATGCTACTCCAATTAGAAACAGAATTTCTTCATATATATATATATAGATATATAGATATCCATAAATATGTTATTTATTCAGTCAAAGAGCTTATAAATTTCTTTAAAAACTAAAAGTAGCTCATCTCTCATATAGTATTATTTACTGAAAAAAAAGGTATTTTCATTTACCAAGTATTATCAAATGGAGTTGACCTATCCTATATATTAAATATTCTTATGCCAAGAAACATATTCCATTGAGATCTTAGCTAAAATAAAATTTGTTTCACTGCTCATCAGGAATTGAGAAATTTAAAAAAAACCTCAATCAATTTGAATAATACTTAAGAAAGAGGGGAAAAGTTCTATTACGCTTTGATATATGCCGTTTATGTGCCGAATGATCCTCAGAAATGAACAATATTTGTACATTCGGCGAGGGAAGCATCGTGGCATAGCTGGCGGCAGCAATGATTCACCTGGACGCGTGCCTCGCTGAGGCTGATGCGCAGCGCAACTTCCTCGCGCAGAAAGACGTCCGGATAGTGAGTCTTCTGGAATAGGGCCTCTAGTTCCTGCAGTTGCTGTGGCGTGAATGTGGTCCGATTACGTCGCTGGCGCCTCCGGCCGAACATGTACTCCGTGAGCAGATCGCCCGGGAGCGGCGATATGAATGGCCCAGCCATTAAAGTGAATAATTTAAAACTTTCGTATTTTTCGTTTTGATTTGCTTTTTTAGAATTTTAAATAATTTGTTTCCTTCCACTATTCGATGTCAATCACAAAGCACAAAAAAAAAACTGAACAAAAACACTTTGCCTCAACACACGCAAAATGTAGAATCCTATTTTGGATAATGCACGATAGATGGCGCTAGAGCCAACTAAAAAAAAGTGGACTTTCGAAGTGCGCGTTTGGCCAGCGACTGCGGGAGTGCAGGCAGCGTCCTTTGGCTTTTATGCAATCGCAGTAACAGCAGTCAAGTCAACTACTGCACATATACAGACGTATACATATATAAATGTGTGTGTGTTTGTGAGAGTTGTATTGTGGCTGCGCCTGCGATTCGAAGCATGTTCTTATGTGTGGGCAATAATTAGAAGAATGCCTATTGTAATTTACAGCTAATTAATATTCGCACGCACACGCACATATACACACACAGACACACACACATACTTAAAATTACCAATATTCGTATTTTTAGGTCAACAATTGTTATCCACTTTGAGGCGCTTGATTGGAATGCCTATTAGCATAATTATGTTATGCACCTAATGTAATTATCATTAATATTTCGCCGTCTAGAGCTGAATATTCGCTCTCGCGCTTGCTCTGCCTTTGAATTCGCCGCGCGCCATCTCGCTCACAATGTTAACCACTTAGAATAGCAGGTGGCTAGGAGCGCGCGCATCCTCTGTTCGCTGAGCTCGCTCATTCGCTCGTTGTAAACATAAACAAATATAACACACAACAATATAGTGCACATGTATGCAGACACGCACACTCAAGGAGAAGTCCCGAGAGCTTGCCTCTTAATGAGTGCACTACTCTCCCACACCAATACAATCACATGCTGTTGCCGCCACTGCACTATGGGGAAAAATCCAAATTATCGGGTATTAATTAATAACTTAAAAACTAAGCCAGATTTTTTGATCCGGTTTTTGTATTATTAATATGTATACCATCAGAAATATATTTTAGAAAAATGGGCGTGTCACCGCCCACCCAAAAAAAATTTATTAAAATTTTGTATTAAAAATTTTTTTTTTTTTTTAAGAATTTTGCTTGTTCATACTTTAAAATAATAATTTTAATTGAAAACAATCGAACTTTCATAAAATCGAAATTAGTTTTCTTCAGTTTCGAGTTCCAAATCAGCCAGAAATATTGATCCGCTAAAAAAATTCGGGTTCTTCAACTGATTTAATTGTGCCTTCAACTTTACATAATACAATACGTACAACTTCATTAGACAGCGACCTTTATGCTTTCAAACTCTTTTCTAAAGATTTGCCGAAGAAATAATCTGATCAGATGTATCCATTGTTAAAAACCATCAGCGAAATTATGGATTCTGCTCTCATGCTCTCATGCATGATGAAATTAGTCTGATTTATAGACCTGGTTGGGCAAATCAGACGCTTCCTTACCAAAAAAGCCTACAGGATGAACAGTACTTTCCATAATCTGCCTCAAATGAACAATTATTTTTATAAACATTTGCTGTCATAGGCAGTCATTCATAGTTGTCAGCTAGTTTTTGTTCCTGCTGCATTTCTTCCATTTGTAATTTATATTTTGGCAAAAAAAGCGGCTTTTGCTTTTTTAATATCATTTATAAGTTGAATCAATATTAGTCTTATTTAGTTTCAAAATCACAATTACTATTTCTTGGTTAGAGTTGCCTTTTTCATTGAGCCAAATATCACACAGGTCAGCTCATAGTCACCTGCTAAAAATTGATTTGCGCCGGTTGTGCGCAAAAGTGCACATTGAGACAAAGGCACTAAGATCCCAATTGATTACTCTATAACATGCAATTGGAATTACACTGGTGCGCCCTGGTGGCTGTTTTATATGTCTTTGCAAAGTTTAATTTTATTTACAAGAAATGAAATTTGACAACATTTGCTAATTATACAATAAATGATTAAAATAAGTTCAAACATCAATTGGTTTTTAAGCCAACGCATAGTAGAAGCCCTAAAAATTCATATCCTTTTTAAATTTCTCAAAAATAATGTCTGGTCATTGAATAACGATGATTTGAAAATCGGCTAACACAAATTGTAAGCTGAAGGCAAATGCTTTTCGAAGATAACAGCTGACTTTAACAGCTGTTAGGCTTAACAGTGGACTGTTATTCAACATTTTGGGTACAGTACCTTAAAGTTTGGAGTTTTATTAAGATGTTAACATAAAAAAATTATAAATTTTCATACTTCGCAAAAATGACTAAATACCCGAAAAACGGCAAAATTCCCCATAGTGCACTGCAGCGCGCTGCTGTTGTTGTTGCCGTTCTGCTAACTGCGTCGGCTTTTATTGTTTTCTCGTTTTGACTTCGTTAAATTACGGCACAAGCACAAAAACCTCAAAAACGTTAGCTTCACGACTGCATTGCCATTGGGGGCGGGCTGTGGCAGCGCAGTTGGGTAGGCTACGAACAGTGCATAGTGGGTCGAATGACGCTAAAAAGTAGGCAATCGTTTTTCAAATGCAAATTTTCGAAACATCGTGGAATTTTGATTAGCTTTGAGTAGCCTTAAAGAATCATGATATACTCAGCGTATTTTTCTTGAAAAGCATTGATATAATGTAAAATTAAACAAAATTAAATCAAACAAAAAATTGTTTTTCTAGCCATAAAACTATATTTTTTTTATTAGTTTCAGTACGTTTATGAATTTTATGAATATGCAATATATATGTATTAGTATTATTGTTATGCTGTATAATATACATTATATATATATATATATATATATTATTGCTTTGAATATTTTTACCAATAATCATATAAATATTTAAATATGTTGGAATTGCTGTGCAAAATAATTCATTAATTATTTTTATTATTATTATTCTAATTACTACTATTCTTATTTCATATATAGCTTAACATGCTATTTGCATGTCACATTTATTTGTCTTGTTCCACTGTTATCGATATGTATGTGTAAGCTTATGTATGTGTGTTTTTGCATACATGTGCATGTTAATATCAGATGCACCTGCGAATAATAAAATTCAAATCACTTAATGCTGCCAGCAGTTGAGAAACGGCAACGACGTCTCCACTTAAACAATACGGCAACACCCCGTTCACACACACATATACTGACATGCGATATGCAGTTAGAGTAAGATAGGCAGAGAAAGAATGAGACAGAGTATAAGAGGGAGGGAGACAAAGGCAGAAAGAGAGAGAGAATGAAAGAGAGAGCAGGAAAAAAAGAAGGAGAGCGAAAAGGAAAGAGGGTGAGTGAGTGACTGAGATAGAGAGAGAGTTGCTGACTTTTTGTTTTTGCGTTGCTGCTTGCGCTGCTGGGTAAAGAAGCGTAAGTAAGGCGCACAGAAATAAGGTTGCCACCACAGCTGATGCCACCTGGCAGCCTGGCAGCGCTGCGGAAACAACAATAAAAATATCAACAATGCGAGCATGCTAGCTGGTGTAGGCGAGTGTGGGCGTGTGTTAGTGTGTGTCTATGGGAGAGTGTGAGTCTGTATGAGTGTGCGGTACAAACAAATGAAGGGATGTAATTTTCTCATTTGCATACATTGTTTTGCTCGCTGTATTGTTGTTGTTGTTGTTGCTTCGTTTGCTGTCGTGTTTTGCTTGTGTGTGTTCTGCCTGCGCTTGCGCTAAAATTATATTTATTTATTAACACTGAGCCATAGGCGTGGCAGCTGCCGCCCGCCCCTCCTTTACAGTTAGCGCGAGCCTGCATTATGCTTGTGTTGTTGCTTTATTTCATTTGCTTCTTTAGCGTCGAAGCCAATCATAAGCGAGCACAGTTATGTTTCTCTGTGCCTGCTTGTGTGTGTGCGTGTATATACATATATATATATATATATGTATGTGTGTGTGCGTGCATGGGGGTTGACCAACGAGACGAACGTCAACGTTGACAGCGTCTTATTGAAATTATGAAAATAATTTCATGTTTGCCTTTTGTTTCATTTTCTTTTTTGGTCGCCAGCTGCCAGCCGGCTGTCTTCACCCTCTTTTTTCATGCTTTTTGCTTCTTCTACCCGCCATTTTAAAAGAATAATTTGATGTTGTTGTTGCATATTTTTGCTACTGAAGTTTATTAGGCAACATGTTTCACCTGAGCAGCGAGCATTTGCCTGTATGTCTCGCTGTATGTGTGTGTGTGTGTGTGTGCGTGCGCTTGTGTGTGTCCATTGTTTTGTCGCGCTGATTGGTCTTTCACTGGTTACAAGCGCCTGTGCGAATGCGCCACATTGTTTTGCCATCTCGCTCGCACGTGCAGCTTTCGCTGACTGTTAATTATTTTTATAGCGCGCCCCCTGTTGCTGCCATTGCTGTTGTTGTTGTTGTTCTTGGAGTTGCATTTTGATTAAATATGCTTGCAGCACATGCAATAGCTATACATATGTATGTATGTACACACACACAAACGCACATATACACACGCACACTTATGCAGTTTCGTCTAAAATGGCGTCGCAGCTGACAATAATTCATTGCATATTTCGGGGCGTTTCTATCCATTGATATGTGTCTATTCAAATTTGTGAATGCTATTTGGAATTCATTTATTAATGACTATTCATTAAAGTATCTATTTGCATTGTCTTAAACTCTTAACTCATTTTGCAGCCATATCGTAGCCTGTGTCAATTCGAATTGCCACAACTTCTGTCATGGCCGTCAGTCATATGTGTCACATGCATCTCCCTACTTGTCACCAGCTGCAAATGGAACATGGAACAGGAATTGCAACAGCAGCAGCAACAGTGGCATGTGGCATGGGGCATATGGCATGAGGCATGTGGCAAATTAGCGCTCCATGTTAACATTTGCCCACATTGTTACGTTGTGTTAATGCATTTGAATTTTTCTCTTGCTCTATGTGAGACGTCGGGCAACGTAAGTGCTTCACATGGGATGCCTAGGAGACCAAAAAAGAAGAGTGTATAGAAGAGTATATACATATATCTGAAGAAGAGTATATATATCAACTATTTAAGAGAAAGTATGTTCTGTTTAAAAGGAGTTTTTAAGAAGAAGATAGGTGGACTATATAAAAATACTACAAATAAAGTTGCTTATGATGGATTATTTCATTATACAAGACCCAATCGAGAATAGCATACAATAGATATTTAATTAAAATTATACACATATTTGTGATCTATAATTTTTAAACATCAAACTCGTATAAAAACAAATGTTATTATGTATACTGTCTTTGTCCTTAGCGCGTACAAATTTATGAAATCCAATAATTAATCATTAATTCACTATAAAATTAAATATATTAAATATAATTCAATAAATAAACACTTTTACAATTACAAAAATTATTTTATTGACAATTACCAATTAGATTTAATTTAAATTTAATTTATTATGTTTTATTTAATTGTTAATTATCAACAAAATCATTTTTGTAATTGTAATTGTTTTTATTTATTGGGCTACTCAATTTTGAGCTATTGAGTTATTTAATACATAATAAATATTATAATACAACAGAATTTTAAATTTAAAAAATAAATATAATAAATAATTATAAGCTAAAAAGTAATGTAACTATTTATTTATTTAAATAAAATAAAAAAAAAACCTTTTTTTTACGTTTGTACAATAAATTTGTAATTTTTTTTTTTATTTAGTATATTTTAAATACTTTTAATATCTGCGAAAAATTGAAACCAAAAATTATTTTAAAATTTCAAATAAATTTCAAATTTATATATTTATATATTATAGAAATATTCGTAATCTTTCGTTTCAAATTGGTATTCAATTATTGTGTTTAACACTAATTTTATAAAATTTTTAATGCAACATTTAGTGTTGTTATTTTCATGATCAGCACTATGCATATATGAGGTTCTATATCCCTCGCTCGATCTGAGCTGCTTCGCTGCAGCGTATTCGCAGTTTAGTGTTTAGCTGGTTTCGGAATTGTTGTTGCTTTGCTTTTTTAATTACTTTTTTTTTTTATTTTATTTTTTTTTGTTCAACTCATTTTCTTTTGTGCCTGGCAGTCAGCCGACAGCCCGAGCCCGCGCAGGAGCTCGAGTCCTTGCTGCCAGGATTTATGCAACGGTTGGCGTCGTTGTCGTCATCAGCAGCGTCTTTGTTGCTGTTGTTGTTGCTGCTGTTGTTGTTGTTGCTGTTGCTGTTTCTTTTGCTTGGCTGCATTTAGCATAAATTCAGTTTCATCTCATCTCATTTCAACTCATCTCGTTCTCGTTCTCGTTCTCCTGCTCGTCCTGCTCGTCAACGTTGTCCTCTGACAGACAGCCCCAGCCGCAGCCCCACCAGCCATGGGCAGCCCAGTTCTTCTGCCGCTCGCTGAAAATGACATTGTGACGATGCAATTAGTATTATGAAAATATTTCTTATGTTCTCTCTCTTTTTTTTTTTTTTTTTTTGCTCTTTCACTTTCTTTGTTGTTGTTATTATTTTTCTTTGTTTTTGTTGTTGTTTTTTTTTTTTTTTTTTTTTTGTATATGTACTATGTTTTGTTGTTGCGCCCATTTAGCGTAATCCCCGACGGTGCCCAAAAGCTCAGGCGCCAACGTTGTTGTTGTACTTGTTGTTTTGTGTCAGCCCAGCCACTGCTCCACCTCCTGCCCCCCCTCCTGCTCCCGTGTAGCTAACTTCAGGCGCGCCGTGTGCTTTTGTGTGGCGCTGATTATAATTTTGATGTGCTTGTGCCTCAGTCTCTTCCTCTCTCTCTCTCTCTCTCTCTCTCTCCCACTCTATCGCTGTGTTTCTGACGCAGAGGCCGGGCGTTGTTTATGTTTGTTTTTTTTTTAATGTATTTTTTCTCTGCTCGCTTTTCACCTGCCCTTCACTGCCATCTCAGTGTTTCTCCCATTGCATTTGGGCGCGTGCAAAAAATGTAATTAACTTAATGATTTTCATAAAGTGTGGTCGCTGCGCCACCGCGCCACCGTGCCACACGGCAAGCAGTGGCCGTTGCAGGTGCAAGTGCAGGTGGGCTGCAGGGGTAGCGCCTACCCTAACCCCTCCACCTACGCCTATGCCTAAGCCAGCATTATTGGGGCAATTAAAATGATTACAAAATGCAGCAAAAATATGACGAACTGTCGATGTTGATGTTTCTGTTGTTGTTGTTCTTGTTGTTGTTGTTGTTGTTGCTAATAGTCCTAGTTTAATGCGTAATCATTTCTGGTTTTCATTTCTGTTTTTTTTTTTTTTTTTATCCAAACCCCTGGCTTGCCTTGCTGGCTTGTTTTGTTTTCCTTTTCACTTGCGACGACAAATCATAATAATTAAAAATTCCAATTAACCACCGTCTTTGGCCACACCACATGATTCCGTCCGCCGCTGACAGCGCGGCTCAAAACAATCAGCATCAAAAGCAAATTTCATTCTTCATGATTTATCGATGGTTTTTTTTTCTCTCTGTCTCTCTCTCTCTCTATGACTTTTCGACTCCCTTCAGGCATAAACTGAGAGTTGGATTTAAACTTGAATAGAATCTATTGTGCTGATCCCTGTGACTGCCAATCGGTGTGCGGGAATTAGTTTTCATTGCAAGCTTATAAGATTACAATTTGAATCTTGTAAGACTACAAATTGTAAAATATCTTGGAATATCTATAGATATTTATGTGGAATAGTTAGAGCGGGCTGCTGCCAACTCTATAAGGCATGACTCATGAGGAATATATCGATGCATATAAATACATATAGTGATATATTGAATCAAATCCAGAAATCTATAGCTTCTAATCGAATTTTGAAACTTTGCTTTCAATTAGATATAAAGTAGAGTCCGGTTATAACGATGCTCAAAGGACCGTCGTTATACCCGGACGACGCTATCACCATATAAGTCTACACATATAAGTTTGTCTGGGGACCAGAGTTTTCGTCGCAATAGCTGTACGGACGCTATAAGCAGAGTCGTTATAGACGGATTTTGCTGTATACATATATATATATACCTACCATTGTATACATATGTATATACATCTCTGTTAGTACCTCCTTAAGCGGATCACCTTCGCCTCGATCTTAGCAACTATAGAAGCTTTTTTCCCGTCTGTCAAAAACCGATCAAGCATTTATATTTATCTTATTCTTAATATCAATAAAAATATATATTAAGCGGTTTGTTCTCAGGCGACTTATACATATATAGTTGTCATTTAGTGACTATAAATTTACCTTATAGCTTAAGCAGATCTTGCTTAATTTCAGTTAGTTTGCATCAAGCTCAGTCTAGACTTTATATATTTTCTAGAATATTCATGTACAGAATTGAAATTATTCCAACAAGTCTTCGTTAATTGCAAAATATAGTCACAAGTCTTCAGACACTTCCCAAAAATGGAATGGGCATTAGCAAACTCTTAGCTCCCTTGCATCTGTGCCTTTACTTCTGTCTCATATATATTAAATTTGTCGAGACTCTTAACAGACAGTTGATACAGTAGATAAGGGGGTGTTCAAAAAACGTGGAGAACTTTGATTTTGTAAGAGGGCTACAAAAACAGGACACTAATGACAACATTAAGGCTGAACATTTGAGCCAGATCACAAAAAGAGGATTTGTTGACGATGCTTCGAGGAGTGTGTCTGATGGGATCTATTTTGAGGATCACAAAATTTATAATACTTTCTGAATAAGTTCCATGTGCAATTCATCAGTCGGCTACTGGTAAATATATGTAAGGATATATGATGATGCACTGACCTGTCTCTACTCATTTCGGGCCCCGCGTTGGGCGCCAAAAATGTATGTAAATGACTGCGGATGTTCTCTGAAGGTTTGGGCTACTCTCGTAGGCACCTGATTGGACGCCAGAGTATTTCTCCGGCCGCAAGGTAGATGAACGGGAACTTCTGGTACCGTCGCTCATTCGGGAGTATGGGGGAGTTCGTCTCTACCTCACGACCTGAGTGCATAAATCTTATTTTTAAGTTCCCTTAGACTCCACACAGGTTGGAGCTATATCCCAGAACATGATACGTTTGAAGTAAGCAGAGAACTGGCACAATTCATAGGTAGCTCTTAAATTTGTCATGCTAATCAATTATCAGTAGATCTTTTAAGTGACAGAGAATTTCCGTGCTGGTAGAGAGTAGACCAAGCTCAAGGTTGCCTGAGACACAAATCCACTCTGATACTTTGAGAACTGCCTACAACAATAATAGTAATATAAATATAAATATAGATATAATAAAAAGTATGATGGGAAATTCCTAATCCCTGTCTAATAAAGGAAAATTTAGTCATATTAAAAAAAAAATAATAATGCCACACGCATATCTAGCATCAAAATCTAACGAATATTTAGTAATAGTTACATTCGAATAATATTCAATTATCGATTCTGGTTCAATTTCAATAATCGCAAACAACTCGAAACTAATCAAATTAGCCGAAAAAAAGGAAAAAGGAAAAAAAAAACGAAAGAGAAAATCAAACAGAGAAAAGGCAAATTGAAATACGCTTGGACAGATTCACTGATTGGGATTTGGGGCCAATAAAATGCATATTGCAGCTCAATCAAAATTGCAACAAAATGCATTTTCATTATATTTGTGCGAGCTGCTTCATAAAAAGGGTCAGAGCCAGCATAGCGAATGGATGCAAGGCTGCCGCAAAGCAAACGCAATCAATATAATTGATATACATATGTGCATGTAGGCATGTATGCAGTGTGTGTGTGTGTGTGTGTGCATTCGAAATTCATTGTGGCTTTCCACTGAGAATTGTGTTGGTTGCAATAGCTTGGCAAAAGCATAAAATGCGTTATAATTTACAAAATTGATTTGCAAAATGGAAATTCTCTGTTCCACAGCATCATCTATCTCACTCTCTCTGCCTGCTCTCTCTCTCTCTCTCTCTCTCTCTCACACTCGCTCTCCTGTCTGCCTAACCACTGTGTCCGCCATGTTGATTTATTAAATCTCAATGTGGCAACATCTTCGTGCCGCTGCCGCTGCCCGCCCCGTCGCCCCGTTTATTACCATGGCCCGAGACAATGCACACCGGCAGCATTCATTGTTTACTGAAAGCGAGCCATAAAACTACTAAACAAAACAGCTCAGCCCCCATTCCCATTCCCATTCCCAATCCCATTCCCATTCCCAAGCCCACGACCGACCCGGTCCCGCCCCTATTACCCCAATCTGGCCATACGGCTGCCTCTCACCCACGCCCACAAGCAGCCGCGCAAGTGCAGTCAGGCGAATGCAGGCGAAATGCTGCCAGGAGGGGTTTGGCCGGCTGGGCTGGTTGGGCTGCGGCAAAAATTAATCAAAACATTGCATAAAGCATGCAAAAATAATAACAATAACAATGTAGAGTGTCAGGCAAAAAGAGCCGACAGCACAGCAGAAAGTTGACAGAACAAAACCACCCAGCCCCACCCAAGGCTCCTCTTGCGCACCACCCACCCGCTCATAGGCGAGCGCCAGCTCTATCGCTGTCTCTGTCTTTCGCACGCTCTCATTGTGGCAATGACGTTGATAATGACGATGATGATGATGATGAAGATGATGATGCCACTGACACAAAAGCAACAAACAACTGTCGACAAGGATCTCATTTGTTATACTGATTATGTTGGCGCCTTGCGACAAGCACTAAGCTAAACAGAGAGCGAGAGAGAGAGAGAGAGAGAGAGAGAAAGAGTGAGTGGGTGAGTGGGTGGCAAGGAGCAACATGTCAACAAAACAAGAAATAAGAACAAGGAAATTTATGTAAATCATAGAAACACTGCCTCAATAATGCTCTCCAAAAATACGAGTTTATATGATAATGTATGTAAATATAAGAGAGAATGAGGGAGAGAGAGAGAGAGATAGATAGAGGGAGATAGGCAGAGATAGTATATGATTCATGAATTTCGATGACGATTAAAAGAAAATTTTAGAAGCATATATCTATGTATCTCTCTTGAATATTTTCATACTTGGCTAATATTCCATCGAGTCTTAACTATGGTAGCATTTTTTTTTTATTTGTAATTATTTATTTTATTTATTTATTTTATTTTTTATTTATTTTATTTTATTTTATTTTTTCTGCAGCTAAATTTTTAATTATTTGTGACGGAACTGCAGTACTTATATAACATTAAATCATACCTCGTAGGCTCGATGGCAAAGGCTGAACCAATTGTAAAGGAACAAATATTTGCATTCACAATAATAGAATGTATAATTAATTAAATGTAAATAAATAAATAAGGCTAAAAAAAAATAAATAATAATAATAACAATAATTTTAAATAAAAATCGGAATAATATATCTAAAAGAAATATAATATTTAAGTAAACAGCAAAGAAAAATATAAATAAATAAGTAAATAAATAAAATAAATTTAATACTAAAATACAAATAATAATAATTAAATAAAATATATCAAGCATACATAAATAAAAAAAATATTAAGCATATAAAATAAATAATTAAATAAAATATGTCGAATAAATCAAAAATGTGAACAAAATCAAATAAAATTCTAACTAAAATAATTGAAAAAATATATAAAACAATTAGAGTACATTCAGCATTTTATGGTAATAATACACTCTTGCGGTGACAAATCGCTTAAGAATTCTCAGAGAAACAGCCTATGAAGAGCATATGGAATAGAAACAGAAGCAGAAGCAGCAACAGAGACGCTCTTAGCAGGCAGCCAAGCTGACGCTAGTTGCCAGCCCAGGCCAGCCCAGCCAAGAGGAAGCACTGCGGGCAGGCTACCCCAGACTCAGTCCTAATCCCATTCCCAGCCACCATTCATATCCAGCTCCACGAACTTTGTATCAAATCATAATACCTACGTAATCAGGGACTTCTGCTCCGTAAACTTTTAGCTCGACTTCTGATTCTGCTGCGGGCTGCTTTGGCTGTCTGCAATTCGTTTGCCAAATGCAATATCTCAGATAGAAATTCTGATTCGAATTATAATTAATGATTCGCCACTTCTTGATTAAACTAATTATGTAAATAATATAAAATATTTATTATATATTTTCTTGAAAGTTCAACTTAGATATGCAACATTCCCATAGAAGAATCTCTGAATGAGCTCAGTTGTTATACCCTGAACCCATTGAAAATGGGAAATCAGGGTATAATGGTTTTGTGAAAAGTATGTAACAGGCAGAAGGAATCATCGCAGACCCCATAAAGTATATATATTCTTGATCAGGACGACGAGCTGAGTCGATATAGCCCTGTCCGTCTGTCCGTCCGTCCGTCCGTCCGTCCGTCCCTCCGTCCGTCCGTCCGTCCGTATGAGCAAAAGGATCTCAGAAGATATAAGAGCTAGAGAGCTGAAATTTGGCATGCATACTCGTGTATACCATAGGCAGTACGAGTTTGCTTTATTTTTTCGATAACTCATCCGATAACTTTTTTATCGAGAATAATCGAAAAATCGACTTGGTTTTTTCAGCCTAATTTGAACACTTTTAAACCTGGAGACTTCAAATTTGCGTTGTATATAGAGTTAACGGATACAAAGATTTTGTAATTTACAGATTTTGGATACCACGCCCCCTTCGCCCCCAATTTGTAAAAAACGCATTTCAAGTACTAGAGACTTGTGCTTTAGAATGTACACACACTTTCATCATATGATTACGCTCTAAAAGTTTCATTAAGATCGTGTGTCTACAAAAGAAATTATTCAAGAAATAAATTCTCATAATATTGCCCACATTGCAGCGCAGCCTAAGCGCTGTCGCTGCTTACTGCGCAGCTAGCAGAGCGCGTGCTTATAAGTGCATGTGTATGTATGTGTGCATAAAAAAAGTCCAGAATGATTAGAATATCAGCTTGGAGGAGGGTTCAGGGTATCTCCTAGTCGAGCAGTCTCGACTGGAGCCTTCTTACTTGTTTTTGCTGTGTTTATTACAGATCTGTCCTATACATTTTGACTTAAGACTTGCTTTTTTATTGATATTATGAAAGTGATATTATATTTTGTTTTCATTAATCAAAGCTCCATAGCCAAGGCTCAACCTATTCAAGGCAGAACGAGTGAGAGCTGAGAGTGAGAGAGAAATAGAGAGAGAGAGAGAACTACAAAAATAAGATAGAATGAGAGATAGACTGAAAAGAAAAATAAGAGAGAGAGAGACGATTAGAAGGAAAATTAGAGATAGATTCGAGAGTGAAATGGCGAGAGCTATCCACAGAAAGAGATAAAGAGATAGCTGCGAGGAGACAGAGACAAAAAGCGAAAACAAGAAATAGAGAGAGAACAAAAGAGAAAGAAAAGGAGAGAGGAAGAGGAAGAGAAAGAGAAAAACACAGAAATTGAGTCAGGTAGGATAGATAGGCTAGGCAGAGAAACGGGATTGGTATGGAGCAACGAAGAATGGGAGAATGGCAAAGAAATTGGGATACTGAGAGAAGGCGAGAGAGCAATCAAGCATGAGATGAGATGGTAAATTACAGATAATGGAAAGCCATATGCAGAAAGAGAGAGAGAGAGAGAGAGAGAGAAAGAGAGAGAGAGAGAAAGATAATGATAAGCTCTCTTTAATACTTTTCTATGCGATTTACACGGATTGAAATTTTGCAAAGTCAAAGCTTTGACTGAATTTTGAATTTCATTATTAATAGAAGCAAAACTTAATTTAACTAAGGCCATATTTGCATGATAATTCTATACATAAATAGTTGTTCAACAACTCCGCTAAACACTCTACCGAAATGAACTCACTAAAAATAAACTAAAAACACTTCAGGAATTATTATTTAATTGTTGCATGAGCAGAGATGCTTCCTCTACAGTGGCTGCAGCATCTCTGGCATCATCGTCTGGCAGGCAGCATCCGTGTAATTAATTGTTCGCTTAATGGACAGCTTTAACATTTGGCGTAGAGCTTCAAATGGCTCATGCGGGGCCTTGAACTTGAACAACAATTGTCGTATAATGAAATCAAAACACATTCAAGATCGACAAAAACAAGAATTACAAAAAAAAAAAAAAAAAGCAGAAAAAGCAAAAATTAATTTTAAACAAAGTCAAATGGTCGACAAAGGCAATGCCGAGGGGTAAAAGTAAGTGCAATTAATTAAAAAAACTAGGTACCCTCACCTACACACATACACACGTGCTGGAGCGGGCATGTGTGTGAGTGTGTGTATAGGAAAGCAAATCAAGTTCAAAGTATTCACTGAAATCGACTCAGAAATACCCTGTCCCAAATGAATCGAATGCTTGACAAAATTATTGATTGATTGATAGGTTGATTGACTAATTATTGAATGATTGATGATGTAAATATAGTTAAAATTATTGAGCGAAAACTTTTGACTAAAGTCGGCTCAGAAATACCCTGTCCCAAATGAAGCGAATGTTTGAGAAAATGATTGATTGATTGATTGACTAATTATTGACTAATTGATGATGTAAATATAGTTAAAACTATTGCCCGAAATCCACTTTAAGTTATTCTGTGTCATAATGAGCTAATTGATTGAGGATTGATTGATCAACTGATTGACGATGTGTATAGGAAAGTTAACTCAAGGACAATTTGATTGTTTGACTGCCTGGCTGATTGATGATCAACGTAGAGCCTAAATTGCAAGAGAAACAAATTGAATTTTAACAACTCAGAAAAAAAGTAAAATCTTTAAATTTTTTAAATATATTTTTTCCATATGATATAAGGTATAATATAGATATAGCGCAGCTCAATTATTTATATCTCAATGGCGAAATTTACAGGGTATATTTGATATTCTACAATTGCAAATAATAGCAAAGAAAAGCAATAGAAGAATGTTAAGCGTGGTAGCTGCGACTGAATCTGATGCCGATTCAGATTCAGATTCCGATTTCGATTCTCCTGTTCCCCTCTCATTCTCTCTCACACACACACAGACATACTGTATGTGTGCTCGTTCTTCTGATTGAATTGAAAACATTTTATGCATTTGATTTGATCAAAAGAGAGGAATTGAATGCGAATGCGACTGCGATGCGAATGCGAATGCACTGCGCAAAGACAACAGCAACAGCAACAACAACAACAGCAACAACAACAGCAACAGCAACAACCGAACGAGTCATTCAAATCAATTGCTAAATGGCATTCATTCATGCAATTTGCATTGTTTCGTGTGGAACGAACGACGAGGACAACATGTGCAGTGGCAGCCTCAGTAGCCGCAGAGCTCGAGCTGGCAGCGGGAGTGGGAGAGATTGTGCGGTGGTGGGGTGGCTGGCTATGCCCATATCCATGCCTCAATTGTCATTTATTCTGCCACCTGCCACCATCACACGGACTAAAAGCAATCCTAAAGCACACACTGCAACGATTTGACAAGAGTTAATTTTGATTTCATTTGCTGGCCAGAGCCGTAGTTAGTCCATGTGTGTGGTTGACACAAAAGACCAACTAACTAACTACAAAAAAAAAAAAAAGGAAACAAACAAACAAGTAGAAACAAGTATTACAACGGCAACAGGACTGCAGGTCCTTTAAACAATCATAGAGAGAGAGAGAGAGAGTGAGTGAGAGAGCGAGAGAAACTTTGCATAACAGCAAATTAGCTAATAAAACTCACTGGTAATGTAATATGTATATACATATGTTAATATACATATGTTATGTTATATACATACATATGTATATGTTAATATAACGACAAGCTCGACCAAAGAACAAGAATACGGCAGCCCCACCAGACCTCACTCTTGATGACTTTCGCTTTCTGAAACTTGAGAAACCCATGCATGCTATGAGAGCTATGCTTCAGTTGAGTACATAAAGGCGGCAACTAGATAACAGATAAAGAAAATCACAAAAGCGATTCCTGTAAATGTTTCGACAATTATAAATAAAAAATAAAAAAACAGATAATGGTTTTATTATTATTGTATTTCTATCAGACACAGCTCAAGGTATACGAACAAAATATCCGCCCACCCAAGCCAGCTGGCAATTTAGCCACTAGAAGACTAAAAAGATTTCACCCGTTGAATCTCAGAAGAGACGGAAATGTAAAGAAAGACTAGATTTAGTAGCAATAAAGGAATTTAACCTCTCTAATAGTTATCGTTTATTGAAAAATGCGCTTTAGAGTTAAGGACAAAAGTTGCAATAAAGTTTATTAAAAAAAAAAAAATAATAATATATATATATATATATATATATATATATATATATATATATATATATATATATATATAAAAAAAAAAAACAAACAAAAATTTATTAATTATTATTGTATTTCTAACTATTTAAAAAATATTTATATATTAAAAATTATGTACTCTAAAGTGTGAAAAAAAGAAAAGTTAGAAAGATCTTGACTAGACTCTACAACATGATTCCCTGAACCCATCGAGAAACGTATATTTTGAATTATAACAAAAATCCAATCTCTATTTATACATATATATAATCTGTGTTTATTGAGACTTTAGATCAGATTATACCATATGTGATAGTAGCGACCGATAGAGACGCAAATGACTTGATTTAATTTAGTCTTTTCTCATTTACAATGAGCCGTATATACATATATGTATATATAATATACATTCAGTATAAAAACAAATGCAAATATTTAAAGAAAAATAAATAAAAATAAATATAACAACCTAATATATTTTTTTAATGTAAAAAGAATTTATACTTTTATTATGCCCTGAATCCATTAAAAATAGGAAATCATTCGTGTACTAAAATTGAGAAAATAAATAGAGTAAATAAAGTAAATGTGTTTTAAATTACTTTTTTTCATTAATTTACTTTTAAACAGACCTTGTGTAAAATGTAAATTATTTGTAATTACGTAACAAGGCGCAAAAGCTGTATTTGAAAAGGAAAAATATTTTTCAAATGCTGTAATAGAGTATGAACCAAGTTTCTTGGAAATTTAAATAAATACAAAATGTAATTGTTCAATGCGTAATTAAAATTAAATAATTAAAATTAAATTAATAGAGCAAAAAGTCTATATATTATTATATATCTAATGGTTCTGAAAGGATTTATAGCTAAATCTGTATTTGGGATATTGAAGATATCTTTCAAAACGAGTCAAGCTGTAGGTATCAATCATATGTGGTACCATCCTACATATATTATGCTCTATGTGACAGCAAATTTAGATCCTAGTATTCAATCTGAAGAGGAATATAGCTTTATCCTGCAACAGTTGCTAATTAACTGTAATTAGCTTCATCACACACATGTGTCGGGCATTGTTAGGGGCTTTTATGGAAGGAGGGAAGGTGGAAGGTGGCGGATGGAATCACATCTATTCCGGGCGCTGAACTCGACGTCCGGCCGTCCCGATGCCTTTCCTCAATGCAGAGTTTTTGCGCTTGCTTTTTGTTTTTGCTCATTTTATTTCCTTCTTTTTGTTTTGCTCTTTTTATCCATTCTTTTTTTCCAGCTGGCTTTTTATTTTGTAATTTGTTTGCCGTTTTGCTTGTAATTTGTTACAGCCTTTTTAATCTCGCATTGTTCTAAGCATCCGTTGACTGACAAACTGACGGACTGACGCCCGGACGCCCGGACGGACGGATGGACATGTTTTGGACATGGCCAGTGGGCGGACGACAGCAGTGATGGAGGCGCGGTCACAATTTAATCAACATCATAATCAGTAGCCCAGCACAGGCTATGGCTATGGCTGCATCTGCATTGTCCTGCCGGAGTCACAGCTCTGTAGTAGTTCCACTCCCCAACTCTCCCTCCCCCGCCCAGCCACGTCCCAGCAACAGTTGTAAAACTCATTTTGCGTACACATGTGTGTGTTTCTAGAGATGGGCACTTGGATGAACTACACACATACATACATGCATAAGTCACGCAACTGCATAACAGAGCTCTGTCAACTTAACAGTGTCATCGCATTATTTATTTAATAGTTGATCTTGAGCTAACAGTTCATTGATCGTGTGAGATCACACTTGCAGCTGATTCTATCATTTTGATGATAGGCAGGCACCTAACTTTTGCTACCTGTTGCCGATCAAGAAAGGAAACAAATAACTGTCGCAATTAGTTTAAATTTTTACTTTGATTTATGGAAAACACATTTTTTTATTTTTATTCTTATTTATTTATTTATTTATTTTTTTTTTTTTTTCAAATTATTATAGAGGCACACATAATATATAATATGATATGATATTAATCATGATTTTTATTATTGTGCTTTAATTTTTATTTATTTATTTTTCAAATTCTTTATTCTATATATTGCTTAATTTCATTTACTCTTATACTATATATACATATTGAGTAATATAATGTAATATTACATCATATGCATTTTAAATATGCAAAAATACTTGTCATAAAATAACTATAAACAGGTAAAAAACTATAGTTCATTATTTTTTAAATTACTTTTTACTCCGTTCTAAAATATCGTCACACAACTATTTCTACGCCCTTTAAAGCTTAGATCTGCACTGAGTTTTTATATTTTAATTATTATAACTACATGCCAGCCAGGCACCCACACTCACGCACACGCTCATACACACTCACTCACACACTCACACTCACACTGGGACTAAACAACAATGAGCCAAGGCGGTGCTTTCTCATAATTCATTTGAGAGCGCACAAAAGCGCACATGAAATTGAAATGAAATTGAAATACATATAATAATAAAAAGAAATAATAATGAGAAATGAACTATGCGAGTGTGTGTGAGACTGTGTGTGTGTGTGTGTGTGTGTGTGTGTATGCAGATGTAAATGCCGAATACAATAAAAATAATAATCAACAATGCCCTCACACACACACGCACACACACACACACATGGAGTGAAACACATGTGAGTTCACAATTCAGTTTTCATGGATTTGTGCTTTTTAATTTAGTCTGGACTTATTCTTTTGCAGCCCGTTTGAATGTGCAAAAAAAAAAAATACTTACATGCATAATGGACGAGGGTGTAAAAAATGCGGGTGATTTTCTAAAATAAAATCAAAATCAAGTCAAATTATTGAGAGCGCAAAACTCGACCGTAAGATATCCCCTAATCAATGTATGTAAATGAAAGCTACTAGAAAAAATATTATATATGTATGTATATAGATTCATTTAATGTATAATATCTTAGTTTCTTAATTTTATGATGTCATGGATTGAAAATTCCTATTTAGTCAAAATAAAATAAAGGTATATATATTCTATATGGTATCAACTTTCTTTTTGTTTGACTGTTACGTACGTACGCACAAAACGTGTATACCCTGAACTGGTGTATTTTAATAAAAACAACCCAAAGTTCACTAATTAATCACAAAAGCGTTCTTATTCGCTTTGAGGTACTTTTTCTTCAGTGAATCCCAATTGGAATACTCAAAACTTGAATCAAAATAGGTTTCAGCAATATATATGTACATATATGTATGTATATATATATTTTTTTCTGACTGACTAAATTATCAGTCTTCAATTTGAGTTGGAATCGGATATTCCAATGGGATTGCTATTACATACACTGAAATACTCCAATTGGAAAATTCTTCTTCCTGCTTTTCAAATCATATCACATACATATACGATTAATGCTTCTCTCTGGTATTGTGCAGTGAACAGAGTATTACTTGACCGAAAGTACTCGATTGCAACTGATTTGCTTTTCTCTGCCAGCTCGTCAATTTGCTGATTTGCATACGAGTGCAAAATTTCTCTTTTGACTTTGGGATCGACCAACTTGTCCAGTGACTTTTTGGCATGCGAATCGGTTTTTTCCTTTAGCGAATCGGAATACATTTTACATTTACATTGCTTTATTGCTTTCCAACATGTGCATTTAGAAGGCATAACAACATAAACAAGACGTTGGGTACGAGTTGAGTACTTGTTTATATGCATATACATATATGTATATACATACAACTACATATATATGTACATATGTATGTCGCGCCTATAATTTATAATATTCTATATTTCAATTTAATCAATTATTACTTCAAAATACTAAAAATGTTAGATTTATTAGAGAAAAATTGAGCTGTATGAAAAGTCTTCTAAAATATATTCTATATAGTATATGTATATAAAATATCAACTTATATGATATCATGCTCTATATGCATATTCGATAACATGAAGCTATCTATGTGTTAGCATTCACTCTTGAAGACCTCCAATTGAAATAAAAAAAAAAAAGCTTCCAATATTTTTTTAGTATTTCTTTTTCGCATTTCTCAAGATTTTCTAACTCAATTTCTTGTGTTGATATCATAAAATCTATAATACAAACTAGAAAAAAAGAGCATTCGTAGCTCGTTGCAGGTTTGAAAAACTTTACATTATTTGATTTGATTTTTATTCTTTATTCAGCTCGCGGGTCGCTGTTATTCTCTTGTTTTTGTTTTTGTTTTTATTTTTATCAGGTCGGCCCCATTTGTGTTTGCCCCATATGACAGCGGGACAGCTGCAGCTGCAGAAGCGTTGCTCAAACGCCAATATACACACCTCGCATACCCATGTTCATGTTCATGCCCCTGCCCCTACCCCTGCCCATGCCGCTGCCCCTGACCATGCCCAACCCCTGCCGCCCACACTCTAAGCCCCATTTCGCCGCACTGAAGTGCAAAGCATAACAGTGAAAATGACAATAGCAATAACAGCAATAACACAACATCGCCCTTTGGCTCTGCCTATGGCAAAGCAAAGCGCAGCGCAACGCTTGAGCGGCGACGCCGACGCCGACTCCGACGCCTGCGTCCGCTGCCAGAATCAATGGGACAACAATAAGCTCCGCTGATAACCAAGTCTTTTCAGCATTTAATTTAGTTTCAGTTCGGTTTTGGCATTGCGCCCATTTGCATGGTTTGCTCATTGGCGCTGTGAATTAATTTTTTGCATTTAAATTTTTTGTTTTGTTTTGTTTTGTTTTCTGTGTTCTTATCCTTAGTGCGAAAGAAAGGCGGCACAACATGATTCTTAACAGCTGCAATCGCTGTTATCTGACGCTGTTACTTTGTGTGGCAGCAGCTGCAGCAGGCTCAGTGCCCGATGACAGCGGCGAAAGCGGTCCCACCACTAGAAGGTTTGCAAAAAAAAAAAAAACAGTGCTGCCAATTTGAAATTTGAAATGATTAACAGACATGTGCGTATGTATGATACATGATCATGTTAAAGGCCGAAGCAAGTTCTGTAGTGAATGCATATGCATTGTACAAACATTTATAAATATTTGATGGACATGAATATACTTATTTATTTCGTAAATGACTAATTGTCATATTCAAGAAACAAAAAAAACCAAAAAAAAAAAAAAAAAAAAACAAACAACAACACAGAGAAAAATATTGATCAACAAAATATCTATCGCACTTATTATCTGAGCGGACTGAAAAAAGAAACATTAAGCTTAATATAGGCACACACAATATAAATTGACAGTTAAAATATTTGAAACTCGAATATTATGATTAGGGGAAGATTAATAGGAAAATATTGCTAATCGATTTCGAAATCACAAGCTTTGCGTGTGCTCTGCTTCAAATAGAAACTTAAATGATATAATCAATCTATATGTAGATATATTCATGTACATATGGACGCTTTACCGTATAAGACTTTTGACACTTGACTTTTGTAGTCCAGAGTACAAACAATTGACAAACCTAAAGCTAAAGCTCGCATATTTAACAAAGCAAATGTGTGAGATCTATGAGCTATAAAGAAGCGGAAGTATGAAACAGATGCATAATGCATGTGGACTAGGCATTTGATGGGGGGACTAGGGCATCTCCATGTCAGGCACTCAGCACTTGGCTCGTCCTACTGATGATTTCAAATGATTACAGCAAATGGCTCTGCGACTCGACAGATCTTTGTCTGCCAGAGGAGAGCCTGTTGCCGGGCGAAGGGCATGAACAGCCCAGACATCGGTATGAGAGTCAGCGGGATTGCCGTCTGTCTTGTGGCAAATACGGAGCCATTTGGCCAATGCCGACCGGTGAATGCAGCCTGTCGCATGACCGTGTGCCCTTCGATCCGTGGAAGGTGCGCTTCAATGTGGTGGCCCCCAACGAGGTGACCACGCAGTTTCTGCGCGAGACGAATCGCTTGTTTGTGAGCAATCTGCTCAAGGAGTGCATCCGCAACTGCACGCTGGCCGCCAGCAAGGAGGTGCTGGTCAAGGCGACGGTGACCGACAGCAGCCTGGTGCTGGATTGGAAAACAGACGAGAGCTATATGATAGTGGTGCGCACCACCGATAAAGTTAGCTTTGTGGACATCAAGGCGGCGACAGTGTACGGCGCGCGGTTCGCATTCGAGACGCTCAGCAATCTAGTAACGGGAAGTGTGACGAACGGACTGCTATTGGTGAGCTCAGCTCGGGTCACCGATCAGCCCGTCTATCCACATCGGGGCCTGCTGCTGGACACCTCCCGCAACTTTTTGCCTTTGCGCTATATTCGCAACACCCTGGATGCAATGGCTGCCTCCAAGATGAATGTGCTGCACTGGCATGTGGTGGACACGCACAGCTTTCCGCTGGAAATAACACGCGTGCCGGAAATGCAACGATATGGCGCGTACTCGAATGCACAGACCTACTCCCATACGGATGCTCTTAATCTGGTGAAGTATGCCCGTTTGCGAGGCATTCGCATCATCATGGAGATTGACGGACCCTCGCACGCTGGCAGCGGTTGGCAGTGGGGTCCCTCAGCCGGGCTGGGCAACATGTCCGTCTGCCTGAACCAATCGCCCTGGCGCAACTACTGCGTCCAGCCGCCATGTGGCCAGCTGAATCCAATCAACGATCACATGTATGCGGTGCTTAAAGAAATATTTGCAGATATCGCCGAGCTGGGTGCACCCGAAGAGACCATACACATGGGCGGCGACGAAGTGTTCATACCCTGCTGGAACCGAACCGAAGAGATCACCACCCAAATGAAGGCCAGGGGCTACGATCTAAGCCAGGAGAGCTTCTTGCGCCTCTGGTCGCAGTTCCATCAGCGCAACGTAAAGGCCTGGGACGATATTAATCTCCAGATGTATCCCAGCGTGAGGGAACCAAAACCAGTCATACTCTGGTCCAGTAAACTGACCGATCCCGAGTACATTGAACAGATGCTGCCCAAGGAGCGCTTCATCATACAAACCTGGGTGGCTGCTCAGAGCCCGCTCAATAGGGAGCTGCTCCGAAAGGGCTATCGCATCCTAATCTCCACGAAGGATGCTTGGTATTTGGATCACGGTTTCTGGGGCAATACCCAATACTATAACTGGCGCAAGGTTTACGACAATGCGCTACCAATAGACGCACCCAACAATCAGAAGCGACAAGTGCTGGGTGGCGAGGTGTGCATGTGGAGCGAGTATGTGGATCAAAATTCTTTGGGTAAGTCTTAGCTAAACTGTGCTCTACCTCAACTAACAATTTCCATTTACAGAGGCTCGCATCTGGCCAAGAGCGGGTGGCGCCGCTGAGCGCCTTTGGTCGAATCCCAAGTCATCGGCCTACTTGGCTGAGCGTCGATTCTATAGGTATCGGGAGCGACTTATAGCACGCGGCATCCATCCAGATGCTGTATTGCCACACTGGTGTGTTCTTCACGAAGGACAATGCCTTTAAATAAAATTTTGTTATTTGTACCATGTTGGAAAAAAAAAACAACAATATTAAAAACATTTTTATTACATATTTTGGTAGTTTTATCAAGTAGAAATCAACATACATATATGCATGTACATATGTACAATTCCACAGCTTCGGCATGATTTAAATTCCTAACGGCCATTTTCAGCGCAATCAGCTGTTGACGTAGTAAACATGGTAACGTGAGTCAGCTGTTTTTATATGCTCTGGTAGCCCAGGAGACAAGCTATTTATCTGAATCAGCTGTTTTGAATATGATCTGGCAGCCCTGCCAATTAACTACTGTTTGTCAACAAGAGCGGTTTGTCCGTCAGTCTGGCAGCCCCGCGAATTCCAAATTTGTAATTTGTACACACAGCCGGTGAATTCCAAAGTAAAATCTCATCAATTTTAATAGCAAAATGTTTTTACTGCTTTATGCAGCTTACTTTGTAAGCTTTCTGCAGTTGGGCCAAGCTACCTATCCAGATTGTCACGACAGTGACAACAGGAGCAGCAATGGCACTGTTCTACCCGTCGTACTATGGCACGGAATGGGTGACACTTGTTGTTTTCCATTCAGTATGGGCTCTATTAAGAAACTAATCGAGGAGCATACCAACGGCACCTATGTGCGATCCTTGGAAATAGGTGCAAACATTGTTTTGGACTATGAGAGTGGCTTCTTTATACATCCGAACAAGCAGGTGGACTACGTATGCAAACAGCTGGCTGAGGATGAAAAGCTGGCCAATGGGTACAATGCCATTGGCTTTTCTCAGGGCGGCCAATTTTTGTATGTTGAATTGAATTGAATTCCGTTGACAGAAATATGCTAACAAATAGTTCTTCACAGACGAGCGGTGGCCCAGCGTTGTCCCAATCCGCCAATGCGGGTGCTCATCAGCCTGGGCGGCCAGCATCAGGGCATCTACGGATTGCCAAAGTGTCCCACGCTTAGCGTCAGCAGCTGCGAATATATTACCAAACTGCTCAACTATGCGGCCTACGAGGAGTAAGTGCTATGAGTAGCCATTATTGCATTGACTCTGATGTTGGCTCTTTTCTCAGCTGGGTCCAGAACGAACTGGTGCAGGCCACATACTGGCATGATCCGCTTCACGAGAACAGCTATCGACTGAAGAGCAGCTTCCTGGCGGACATCAACAATGAACTGTACATAAATGAACGCTACGCAGAGAATCTAATGAAGCTAAGGAAGTAAGCACAGCTATCGAGTTTCTATTGGACTTTCGTTGACTCGAATAACTGCATTGCAGGTTTGTAATGGTCAAGTTCCTCAATGACACCATTGTGCAGCCCAAGGAGTCGCAGTGGTTCGAGTTCTATGCACCTGGCCAGGACAAGCACATACTGCCGCTCAACGAGAGCAAAGTCTTCAAAAATGTGAGCTATATTATTAACCCGCATATAAAGTGCATTATTAAATTGCTAATTTGCCCACAGATTGGCTTGGAGCAAATGCATATATGCAAGAAGCTGCACTTCCTCAGCGTTGAGGGTGATCATCTGGCCATATCCAAGGAGTGGTTTGTGAAGGAGCTCGTGCCGCTGCTACTCGAAACATACTAAGAATATCAGCCCCGCCCTCTACCACAGCTGTGTCGTCTCACGAGCTCAAACAAAGAAACGTTTTAATAGCATACATATATAAGCTGAATGACGTACGATATGACATATAAATAGAGTTGCTACAATATTCTACATATATGTATATGTATATGTATATGTATATTTATTAGATGTGTTAAGCTGGTAGTTAATATTAATAAATATTTACGGGAAATATTTAATTCAAGGCAGTCGCGTGATCCGACTATGATTCATACGCATATCGTAATCATATTAATAACGTTCTTGATATCTACATACATACTGTGTATTTATATGTAAAGAGTATATATAGTGTATACATATATATACGCACATATATAGGTATATATATATTATATAGCTATGTACAATTAGCAGTTAACAAAAGCTTATTGACAACCATAGAATTATAGGATTTACATTTGAAATTTAATAGATTAAAGCAAAACAAATGGATATCCAAAACCAGCACAGATCCAGTGTAGCACAGAAATCGTTGTGCATGGCGTAATATGGGTGTGATTATGGTGACGGTGCTTCAGAGTAGGACTTCATGCTGTTGCCTTATTGCTAGATGCTCCACATCCACAAAGCATTGGGGGACAGCGACATTAGCAGCAAGCACATCATAATTTGGACTTTGTATTCGTATTACGTGCGAAGAAGATTTCGGGATCCTTGAGAGGACGCTGAATCTCGCGATAATTGTTGACTATTTTCTTGGACTCATCTTTGGGGCATGATTGCAGGTTCCGGAATACGCTCACCTATGTAATAGATGGACTCTGTGTTACTCGGCTCGGGCTTGGATTCTCAGGTGCGCTGGCTACTCACCTGTCCTCGCGAAACGTAAATGGGCGTGCGGTAAATTATCCACGTGACACTCTCAAAGTACGGCGCCGTTGTCAACGAGCCTTTATATGTGTAATAGTGTTTGCTTAGCTCCTGCAGACCTATCCAGGAAAGGCAATCTGCAAATGGACGAAACCAGAAACAGATTAAATCAGCAGAGTTCATTGGTAATTGTATGGCGAGCATGTCTTACCCGAATCGAGAGATGCGCTTGTGTGTATCTTTTGGACGATGCGTATGCCTTCGGTGATCTTCTTGAATTCGGGGCAATCCTTGTCGCCGCAGGCCTGAATGAAGAATGCAACAACCGCCAGTCCGTCCGGTTTGTTTTTAGCTTCCGAGAAGTCCTTGTACTTGGCATTGTAGTGCACAGCGTGCGCCTCCATCGAATACTTCATGCCCTCCAGCGTGTGCTCGCACCCAGACTCATCCGAGTCCGACCAGTGAAAGTGCAGCTGCTCGAACACATACTTATCCGAGCCGAGTCCGCCCCCGATGATATATGGCTGTTGCTTGCGCTTGCTAAATGTGACCATGGCCGAGGTGCCAGTGTTTTGAACACGGGCCACGCCGACCGGCTCCCAATGGCCATGATACTCGAGCGGATCAACGTCATCAATATGCTCGATAGCACGATTGCTAATCTCAATGGGCGACTGCACGGGCATACTGTGTAGTCTATCGGCTCTGAACTGGCTGCTCTGGCTGCTCTGGCTGCTCCGACCCGCTACCTATCTATGTAATATTCGCGGCGTTCAAGTATTTCTTCTTCCTCAGCTTGTAGACACGCCCGCGATCGGCAGCGCTGGCGTCGTCCAAGTGCTCGGCTGACAGAGGTGGCGCTTCCGGCGGCGACGTCGTGATGGCGATTGTTATCCTCGACGCCGGCGTGTGGAAGGAAGAAGTGTGACGGCTCTAAATCGAGCCCGCCCGTCCAATTCGATTAGATCTCCGCGCCGGCCCTAGCTGCCTGAAATGGAAATGAAATAATAATAATAAAAAAATCAACATGCAAATGTCAATCAGTAATTGAAAAAAACTAAAACTAAACATGAAAATGAAAATAGGAAAACTCTATTAATTGGAAAACTGTCAACTCGTGCCGCACAATAAAAGCAATTAAATGATTCAATGCTTCCGTGACCAGCTGCCCACCAGCTGGCCAGGAGCAGCCCAGGCTTTATCCCTTTATTAGCAGCAATTGTAATCGACACCTGCGACAGTGCATCCAACCGCCCCCAATGCCCCCAAGGCCTCTCAATGTCCCCCGCTTCGCATCCGTATTTGATGAGCCATTTGAGAAATTGAAATGGTTTGTGTAAATGTCTTCATTAGCCGACAATGGACAATCCGGCAAATCAACAAACCAATCGCCATTCCCCCTGCCCCCCGCTTTAAATATTTACGCGCCTCCCTCCCGCTGGCTTTAGCCTTCGTTTGTCTTGTTTGCACCTTTCGCAGCGTCGACTCAATGGATTCGTTAGCTAATCGACAGCTGTTGCATATTTCATAAGTGACAACTGATAGGCCACAAAACGCAGACGACGCTTTCGAAATTGCGTGTTCTGCATTTTCAGTGTATCAATTGAAGCGACCAATTGCCCCTATTTGTATACCCATTGAAACCGGGCTGACAACAGAAATGAAAAGGCCGAATGGTATTAGGACAGCGCAAGCAGCACACAATAGAAAGTTTCTGGAATAACAAATCGATTTATAGAATTATGCATCTCCTCATATGTATATCCAAATTTTCGGCTTTATAACTGAGTTCAATTCAATTTCTATTGCTAATCGTCTATAACATTGTCCTTTGGCCAACTCATACTACATATGTACATATGTATCATAAGACTCATACTATATATGTATATAAGAAATAATTGTCATATAGCTTACATAGATATCAGGAAGTTTTATATATCATAAATTCTTGTACAATATTATACATATAGATAAATATCGATAATCCTAGCAAAACTTGATATCACCTATCATATCATATACGACTTTTTAAGTATCCAAGAAACTGTAACGAATTTGTGTCATTTGAACAACTTGAAACCTAAGGCTGAGGGCAATTATCGTAATATCATATTGTCTACACAGTTATCGGAAGTAAAAAAGAGAACGTTTTATGTTACATATTATTCAGTAGAATATTATACTATATGTATATGAAAGTGGATAAATTTTGTAGATCTTATAAAAGGTCTTATAATAACATAAATATAATACTCAGAAATCTGTATATTGTTCAGTTAAGCCAGAATTTCATTACTAAACAAATCTCAAATTAAAACTTAGTAGAATCCAATTTTAACGACGCTCAAGAGACCGTTGTTATACCAGGCAGACGCTATAGCCGTATAAGTTTGCTCATAAAATTTGTCTGGGGACCAGAATTTTCGTCGCTATAACCGTACAGACGCTATAAGCGGAGTCGTTACTGTACAAAGTAATAAAGAAGATTCTATGTTGTCCCAGAGACGAAATTGGGATTCACCCATCTAAAGAATTAATTGCCAACATAGTGGAAATATGATATCCACTTGCTGGCACACTTAATAGTATTCATTTTAATTTTCTAACCATATAATCAGGTTATCAGAGATCAAGAGCTTAAGAGCTGGTCATAAATAATGCTGAAGGCATTAAAGAGTGCTTTAAGAGTTTTTAGCACAGATATGCATACATGAATTGATTAAATCAAATATGGTTTTAATTTGACGTTTATACAATGCACCACTCAATATTGCCCGCTAAGCCTAATCGGGGCTACTCGACAGACCGCCCACAACTGGTGGGGGAGGTGGTATCACTACCTGCTGATTGGTGGTTCGACGGCTTGTAGACTGTGAATTTATGGCAGATACTTTAAGCTTATATGGCTATTATAGGTACATATATATCGGTATGTGTGTGTGTGTCTGTGGCATGTGCTCATATCAGAGGCAGTCACTGATAAGCCAAGGAGGTCGCCGAATCAGCGGTAATTATTTGCTCAGATGTTTCGCCTGGTCACAGTCAATTAATTATGAGCGAACCATTCGCAAGGTAACCCTGACAAGAATTTCAAACTTTCCGCTCGCTGTGGGAGTGTCAAGTATTCTCTGTTGGTCTTTGGACTCGAAATTGGAGATTTGAACAGAACTGAGAACAGAATGGGGCTCGATTTGATATCTTATCATGCATCTTGGGCGAATGCAGTATATGGCTGGGCCCGTGGCTGTGGCTACATGCGTCATCAGACACCCAAGACAAACATATTAATCCAATATCAACGTTATACATGAATGAGTGTTATATAACCAACGCACAATTTGTATGCGGCTTGTGCCAAATTATATATTTGCTTCAATTGGTTCAAGAGCTCAAGAGATTCATATCTTACATTCGGATCATACGCTTATCTATACGCTTTACCAAAGTTCCCAAATTATATTCTCATTTATTTGCTTTTCTTTGGTTCTTTCAAACGAATATTCCTGATTTGATTAGAATTATGTTCGATTCGCGTAATTGAATTGTCCATTTTGGATGTAAATCGGTTGACGTACTCCTGAAAGATATATCATTTGTAAGTCGCTTTGTCAACAAGATAAAGATACGGTTATATAGAAACACATACCTGACCCTGTACCGCCCACGACTCAGACATCCTTCATGAAAATTCTTATCTAAATGAGCTTACACAGTTAATGGTTTAATAAGCAGGGCCCAATATATTTATCTATCTACGATATTTTATTCGGTATTATCTATTATTATGCACAAATAAAACAGCAAAAAACCAAAAAATGGACATTGAGATAAGGGAAAGGTACGTTCTCAATGCTGTCGAATGGAACTCTGATTGAAGTACTGTTATATATGTATATAAATATACATATAATCTATAGAGATAGAAATAGAAATATAGAGAAGTAGCTTGAAACGATGTGGAAAATGTACGGACAATAGTCAAGTGGCGTTTAGATACATTAGTTAAGGTCATGTGACGGCAGTTATCTGACGGATTGATGGATCAGCCGAGCAACTTCGGAAAGAAAGTGTAGTTAATTGGTAAGCCTTGACATATCATTTTATACATACATGTTCAGGTATGTATGTCATTTGAGTGACTATATATAACACATACACTCACACACACTGTCACACCTGATTGTATTGAGTAATTACTTAAGTAAGGCTACAGCTGTGATAAACCTTATCAGCTGGATCAACGATGAAAGAGTCGCACTTGCAAGGAAAAACAAATATACAGATATCGGATACAAATGAGAGTGAGAGAGAAACAATTAAGTAATAACAGTGGAACGGCAATTGAATACGCTTCCAAAGCAGTCGAGAGTAAATAGAGCCTCAAACATCCAGGTAGCATGCAAATGTAGCTCAGGTTAGCTACGCAATGACCTCATCCAGGTGGCATGCGTTTTGTGGAAAGGAAAGCAACAGGAGTAACATAGGCGATAGCAGCAGGAGCAACAACAGCAACAGCAACATCAACATCAACATCGACCAAATAACAGCACTCCCTCGCCCCCTCTAGAAACCTCTCGAAACTATGCGAATCCTCTGCAAATACTTGAATGTCAGTCACAAAAAAAAAAAAAGATAATAAAGCAAAATACAAGCCAAAAGCTCAAATTGACTAGCATTATACTTGTTGTATAATTATATAATTAATAAATATATATAATTTAAGAGAGTCCACTATTTACAACAGGGTATGCCCAATGTTGATGTTGGACAGCTGTTATTGTAGCTGCTGCTCCCTAAGCAAATCAATAATTGAGCGGCAAGTGCAGTGTCACCCACCCATATACACTCACACACTTACACGAATGTATTTGTGTGCGCGTGTGTAGCTGACCTTCGTACTGGCATTTGGGGGGCAAGCGGCTAGCGGCAAATGTGATGCCGGGCTGGAAAATGTTATTAGCGAAGTGGAGAGAGAAATTATATTTCCGAATCGACTAGCCATTTTACACCTTTAGCTACAATGTTATTATTTTTGAAACGCAATTAAAATGCTCACTGTTACAATAACACCAACAGTCGCTCTCACTCTGCCGGCATAGTTTTACTGTTGTTGCTTTTTTTGACATTTCGCTGAGCAGACAGACATTTTTAATAACAGAGATGCTCCGAAGTACTCGACATAATACATTTACATATCTATGTGTGTGTACTTACGCACACATCTAGATGAATGCATGTGTATATAGATGTGCCAATGTATTCATGCCATGTAGATAACTGACTAATCACACACACAGCGATACATAACACAATGTATGCACGTACATATGTATTGCACGTACATATATACATATATGTAATTGTATGTCCGATTTGTATTAGTATATTTACCTGTTGATTTTGACTTGCTTTTGCTTTTGCACTTTGTAGCCGCCGTTGCTGTCGTCTTCCGATCAATTAAAAAAAAAAAAATAACGGAGACAAATAATGTATGTAAATACAAGGAAATATGTTGACACACGCGCACCCAATTGCTTTTGGTTTTTTTAAGAGTTTTGTTTTTTTTTTTTTTTCTTGTTATTTTTGATTAATATTTATTTGTATATATTATTGAGTGCCAACAACAAATAACGCATTGTCAATGCCTTTAATATTGCGTTAGAAAAAAATAAAGCACCGAACGAGGACAAGAAACAACGCAGTGTTGACAAAAACTAAGCGCAACAGAAATCGGATGTTAATTAACAGTTTCAATAACACTTCCAGAATCCGTTGAAACCTGAAAATAAATTCTGTTAACAAGCTGTTCGCTGGCATATATATATAATAATTCTAGTAGTTTTTATTAATATTTGAAATGTGACCAGCCTAAAACATAGCGATAGCTATATATCGATATCTTACTTCAGGCACGACTTTATTAAAAATATAATGATTTTCATATGTTTAATAAATGCTTCGAATACAAATTTATTCGAAAATTATGTCAAACAATCTTAGTTGTCGGCAGTTAAAGCTCATATTTTTAAATTGGTTTTGCGTTTTTTTAAGCTGTAATAAATAATTTCTTAATAGTAATTATTATTATCGCGGCTTTTTCAAGAATATCGACATTTTGCGTATGCGTATAAAAATACGATATATGTGACGTTGAAATTTAATCGCATCTATTTCATGAAATTGCAGCTCTGTCTTTAATACTGTTTATCGATTACACACAAGTCGCAGAACGCAGAGTACTTTCGGACGTGTATCTTTTTCAATAGAGTAAATTTTAATTTCTATTTCTTAGAGTCGAGTTCGTTGCGTCTTTTTTCTTAACAAAGACACCATAAATTCAAATCAAGTAAATCTTGTTTTAAACGGAACTTCACACTTTTCCAAATTTGTTCAAATCTTACATTTTATTTGTAGCTGTGGTAAGTAAGCGTGACAAGGCAATATACACGAACTTTCTGGGGGAAAACAAATTATACTTCAATAGCATTATGATTTTTCAGATTTAAAAGAATTCTTGGTTATTTTGTTATTTCACAATTCAAAGTTTACATGAGCGTGTGTGTGTGTGTGTGTGTGTGTGAGTAGGTTTTGTGTAATCGGACGGATGCTTTATTTACAGTAAACGCAACGAACACACGCACGCACACGCACACACATACATACGCATGCTTGCTTGCACATATTTAAATACATCCCGCTAAGTTTTTAGCATAAAAAGTAAAACATGTATATATGTATAGCGTTTGTAACAATGGCTGAATTTCTTTGCAGATCAACATGCCTAGTATCAAATTGCAATCGTCTGATGAAGAAATTTTCGATACCAATATTGAAATAGCGAAGTGCTCCGGCACTATTCGCACCATGTTAGAGGATTGTGGCATGGAGGATGATGAGAATGCGATCGTGCCGCTGCCGAATGTGAATTCAACAATATTGAGAAAGGTGTTGACTTGGGCCACCTATCACAAGGATGATCCACAGCCCACCGAGGATGATGAGAGCAAAGAGAAGCGCACCGATGACATCACATCCTGGGATGCAGATTTTCTCAAAGTGGACCAGGGCACACTATTCGAACTGATCTTAGCCGCCAACTATTTGGATATCAAGGGGTTGCTGGAACTAACCTGCAAGACCGTGGCCAATATGATTAAGGGCAAGACACCCGAGGACATCCGAAAAACGTTTAACATTAAGAAGGATTTCACTCCGGCCGAGGAGGAGCAGGTGCGCAAGGAGAACGAATGGTGCGAGGAGAAGTAATTTTAGCTTGCCCAGCTTGTCGCGAAATGGTATATGGCTTCGTTATTAATCTGAGATCCCATAACAAAAATTTGCAAATTCAAAAGGATGAGATACGTTAAAATCTCAAGCAACTCAAAAATTGCTTGAACCATTGCGTATTAATATAACTTTTTATCTAGTTTATGTATAAGGTTGAATACACCCATGAAATATTTTTTCTTAAAAACCAAATTTAATTATATACGAACATGAGCAGAAGAAAATAGCAATAAAATGTAAACAGCGGTTAAACATGCGTAAATGATCAGACATATACATAATTACTATACACATGTACACACATATATGTATACACACAGGATATTTATAATCCTACTGAATCATAATAAGATTGGCATACCTTAAAACAGTCCTTTCTCGATTAAGTATTATCGGTTCGAAGTTTATCTTGACCATATATATCTCAACACAGTTTATTGAAGTATATAAAATAGAAGAAAGAACTATATTTCTTTTTTTTTAAACATACAAACTTCATTTCAATCATCCTTAATTTTGTTTCTTATTTACTAATGTGTATCATTTAACAGAAATCAAATGAATAAAACATAATCTAGATTAGAACTTAATAATCTATTAATTAATCATTTTGTAGTTTTTTGTAGACTTGCAGCCATCAAGCAATATATACTATACATATAAATATATAAATAAACTCGCCTTAACAGAAATGGTCTATTGGATATTTGAAGTCGAGTGGTGTGCGTTCGATGTTTCACTCAATATGGATCACATATCTGTCGCTAAAGAAGTCTTTTCAGCGGAAGTCGTAAATTCCAAGAAAATAAACTCGTTTTGCTGCATGCGGAATTGTTTTTTTTTTTTTTCCCTCGTGGTGTGATAATATTTTATTGGTAATATTTCTATGGATGTTGGTAAATTGGAGCTAATGTGGAATTCTTCTATTTGAAATCTGAAATTGTAAATAAATAAATATTTGATCGATCCAGATCAGAACCAAAATTCGAATCCATCCATGAAGATGCGAGAAATGTCTGTAATTATTCTCAATTTGTTTTTGTCATCCGCTGAGGATTGAAAATCTGAAAAGCAGTGTGCAAATAGAATATAGCGAATATGTACATATGCATTTATGTATGTATGTAGAGGATATATATACATACATACATACATCACCTTACGTACATACATATGTATGCACATATGTATGTACCTAAGTAGCTTCAAGAATTTGCTCGAAATCTAAGGACGTCTGGAAACTTCGAGCCGAAATGATATCGCCAGTTAGCTTTCTACATACAAATATGTACGTACATACAAATGTATGTGTATGCATTTATCTATGTAGATGCATACATATGTTTGCTAATTCCATCTATCTTCAAACATGTACATTTGCCTGCCTAACCATATACTACATACAGATGTACATATCTACATACATACATAAATACATATGCAAGTATGAACTCTGTAGGTATATTCCCTTCTCTTTTACTCCAGCTCCAGCTATCCCTTTCTAATTGATTCACTTGCATTTCCATTTTTTACACATTTAGTTGGTTTTTAATTTTATTAAATTGTTTTAAACACTACAATTAATTTGTTAAAAGGCCATAAACAAAAAATTTTTGTTCTTTATGTGAGAGTGTGTGTGGGGCTAGCTTGTCTGTGTGTGTGTGTGTGTGTGTGTACGGGTGCGTTCTTGTGCATGAATGTGTGTCTCTGTGTGAGTGTGTTTCTTTGCTAATTTTGCTGTTGTTGCATTTGGGGCGCTTTTGTGTTTGGGTTATAATATGTATAATAATTTCCTGGCTCTTATAGTTACAATGGCAAACAATAATTACATTTCAATACATTTTTCTTTTTTTATATGCATATTTATGCACCAAACATCAATCGTTATTTTTATTGTTGCAAAATTACAAATTATGCGTGTTCGTTCCATTAGGCTTGTTCCTGTTGCTGTCCCTGTGTTTGTGTATTTGTGTGCGTGCGCTCTTGAGTGCATGCCTATGCGCGTGTGTGTGTGTGTCTGTATGTGTGTTGGTGTGTGGGGAGAGGGAGGGGGGTTGCTTCTCATCCTTGTTATAACGTTTTCTTGTATTTTTTTTTTTTTTTTTATATATTTGTGTTTTTTTTTTTTTTATATTTGTTTTGTTTGTTTGCATTTTTTTGGTTGTTTTTTAAACGATTTTCAATAAATTATCATATTAAACAATTGAAAGGTGTTTGAAATAAAGATGTGCATTGGCAACATTTTGCCGCTAATCTTGCTCTAGTTGTCGTTTTTCTTTTTTTTTTTTTTTAGCTGTTGCTGCCTTTGCAATAGTTTTTCCTTTTTTTTTTTTTTTTTTTTTTAATGTTTTTTGTTTTTGCTTTAGTTTTTTTTTTTTTTTTTTTTTTTTTTTTTTTATTTATTTAATTAGGACGTCAATTTAATGAGGGCAAATGTCCACCGTGCCAATTTATTTCAATATTGGGCCATTTGGTCTGCAGACATGTGACCATCGGATTTGAGGTGCAAATCGACTTGAGATCGCCCTCTAGCAATATTGCCGAGCCACAGTAATAGCGCACCTGTAAGATAAATAGGAAAACAGTTAGGGTCTGCATACGTAAGTAAAGAATTAATTAATTTAATACAGTTGCAAAATGTTTTATATTTTTGTAAAACATGATAAGGTTCTAATTGTGTTGTGAATCATATCTAAAGTTGCTTCAATTTCGATTCGTATTGCTATATATACGCTATAAATCACCGGACTGACAGCTGAAAACAATTACAGTTGCAATAAATAACTCTAATTAGAATAGCACAAGGTAACATACATGTATATATACAGACTTCGATTTGCTTTCATTACACTAAAGTTTTTGCTAATTAATTGAATGCGTACAGCTAATGTCAATTAATGTTATAAATTAAATGACTGATGTATCTAAAGTGGGCATTATACATATATCGTTGCAGTTGTAATAATTCTAATCTATGCAAATTTTATAAATACAGTTTATAAGTTTCCCAACTAGGAAAGCCTCAAGCTCTACCCATTGACTATAATGCGCTTTGCTGTGCTATGAAATGTTAAGCAACTCGAGTGTTTGTTCACCTTGTTGTTTTCGTTGGAGCCGGGTATGCCATTGTAATGCATAAGCTCGAAAGTGTCGGGAGTTGAGCGGCGCTCCAGTGGGAAAAATTCATCCATGAATGCATTCAAGAGAATAATACCGAGATTCTCAGGGTCCAAACGCTTTTGCATGAGACTTACACTGGACGATGACATGAAAATGGAAAGAATCATGTTATTTAACTAACGGCAAACGATATTAAGAAGCAACTCACTATCCCGGCTCGCTGACCAGATTCAATGCGGCTAGCACATCACGCAGCAAGGTGCTCGATATGAAATTATTGCCCTCCGGATCGTATGACTTGAAGATACGACGTCCTGTCTCCGATGGTGTCTCTGGAGAGACCAGCCTCTTTTCGTTGCTAAACAAAACTGCAACAGAGTACAATGAATCCATATTAATTGTAAATATCGGAGATATTAAATAAATACCAGTTAAATGCGTATCCGAGCCCATTACCCAAACTGGGTAGCGTGGATTCTTGAAAAACGAGCCCACTGTGCAGTAGCGCATCTGTTCCATTAGTGTTATAAATCCAACATCGCTCTGCTCACAAATGCCACGCAGCTTTAGGCCTCCCACATCCTGCTCATTGTCCCAGACATGAGCCACAGCGCGCCCAGTTAGCATTAGGTTAATCAACGACTGTGCACCATAGCCATATGTGCTGTGTATCAGCGGCTCCGATGTGTCCGATATATCAGATGTCACCTGCTCCGTGCCCTTGGTTAGGAATACCGAATACATAAACAACAGCACGCCGTACGTATTCGATAGCTGACTATAGTTGTCCACATAGTAGCGAGCCACCTCGCCAATGTGATCAAAGTGAAGCGTGTGGAGGCGCTCATGAAATTGGTCCGGTGTCAATTCCAAATTGAAACGTGCGACAATAGCTGTTGCATCGTTTTTGGCTGCAAGAGCAGTGGCACCTGCAGCTGCAGTCGCATCGGCGGCATCAATACCAGTTGACTCCTCCGCTTCCACAGCATTTTCACTCGAATCAGTTGGCGGCGTCAGGCGACGCTCTTTGGTTGCACGCCGATGCAGTGTGACAATTTTATAGCGCGGCGCTCGACAATTCTTCAATATGTTGCATAGTGCCTGAATGAGCAGAGTCTGGCATTTTTCACTGGTCAGCTGGTAATGAGATTAAATTGAAATTAAATTTCTATTGGCATTTCGAGCGTGTGGGCGGGGCGAGGAAACAAATAAGGAGGGGAATAAAGGAATGAGGGTGCTTACCTGTTTTAATTGAAAACCTGGCATGTCCATGATAACTATCTTAAGCAAGTACGCCTGTACGGGCGCTATCACAGCACAAGGACCGCCCTGTTTTTGCACCAAAGCCGAGGGCTCCACATCACTAAACTCAAAGCCTGCAAATGCATATTGTATGTATTATACATATATATAGTGTACAGAGAGATACACACACAAAAAGCGCGCGCGCTCGTTAACCGCTGGCACTATCTGTTTGGGTGGGTTGGGGTTGGGGTTCGTGTGTGTGGGTGGTGCGGTGCAACAGCAACTTACCTTGAGACCAACGCTTGAATACATCTTCGCGCACACTGTCGCCCCACAGCAACTGCTTAATCTCGCGCAGCTCTCGCATGTCGCTCTCACTGGAACGCACTTGCGGTTGTTTTCGTCCAGCAGCAGCTGCTGCTGCTGCTGTTGATGACGGTGTACTGCCACTGGCCATAGATAGGTCTTGTTGCTGCTGCAGCTGCTGTTGTTGCTGTTGCTGCTGTTGCTGCTGCTGCTGCTGCTGCTGTTGCTGTCCTACTGTGTTGTGAGACTGTGATTCCAAGGCTGTTGACGCCAACGTCATCGACGCCGTGGCTGATGCAGTTTTCGGCGAGGCGCACTTTTCGCTGCGCTGCTCCCGTTCGCATGCGTCGCTCATCTCGCGTCGTTTTCTTTGCTGTAGGGGGGGAAGGGGTGTACGGGTATGAAATCACAAAATGTATTCGTCTTTATCGAAATCGAAATACAATAAACGCAAAGTCAACTATTTAGGTTGGCATTTTTTGGCTATGCAAATGCAACAGTGTAGGGATGTACAAAATATGGGTGCATCAATTGCTATCGATACGATTGCACGATATCACAAATGCAAGTGCTGCCCACTGCAGGCTAGTGATGTCACTTAGCAACAAAGATTCATTCGTGAAATCAATCGAGTGTTTATTAGCAAATATATCGTATTGTTATTGTTAAATTAAACAATTAAGTAGTATTATTACAAGTAAAATCTCTTTGACAATAGCTGGACTTTCTTTTGTAAAATAGGTTGAAGTCACATTTTGAAGAGTTTTTAGAAATCTGACAAGCTTATCGAACCGACTAGATTAGTGTCTACAATAAACACTAATTAAATATCGATATATCGATAGTAGTCATAAATTTGGTATCTAACTGGACCTCTGTTTATAAACATAATAAAGTTATTGGCGCCCCATGGAACTTAGAAGCATATTGCCAAAAACTTCAAACGCAACTAATCAAAGCACCTCGCCTACAGTCGCACCGAACATGAGGAAGCCCGAAACGGCACGCCTCTACTACTGTCGCTCGTGCCTGGTGGCCTTTCCCCGGTTTCTCGCCTGCAAGCTGCACGAGCAGCTGTGCGACGCGCGTTTAGCCCGGCTGCACATATGCAAATATTGCCTGACGCTGTATGGGGATGAGCAACTGCATAAGCGTCACATCCAGCGCAAGCACATGGATCGCCGGTATATGTGTTTGCAGTGTGGTACGTTTGGCAAGCGCTACAGCTCCTCGATATTCCTCTTCAAGCATGTCGTATCGTGGCATGGCGAGCAGTCGCTCTTCTACTGCGCCATGTGTGCGGACAACTGCAACGACGCGAAAGCATTTAGCTGTATGCGTGATCTGATTGCTCATGCCGAGAGCGAGCACAGTCTGCACGGCGATGGCAGCGTTGTGGACGAGACGGAGGACCTGGAGATGCTTGAGGAGAACATAGACGAGCTGCTGCCAACGGTTGACTGGGACGATGATTTAACATTTGGCTGGCCCATGGATTTGGACAAAGAGTCATGCATTGCCGATCCGAAGCCAAAGCCCAGCGCTTACGTCTGTCCAATTTGTGCTAATGGATTTACCGGCAGCATCAGCCTGTTAAAGCATATCGAAAAGTCGCATCAGCGCGATCCCCTGATCTGCATCTTCTGTGGCAAATTGCACAAAAACCGCGAGGCAGTCAGAGCACATTTGCAGCGCCAGCACGTCCTACTGCGCGCTCACATCTGTAGAGTGTGCAAGGCGGACTTTACCACCGCCGATCATCTGTTGAAGCACCGAAGAAGCCAGCATCTGGAGCGTGCCTTTGTCTGTCCCGAATGCGGCAAGTCCTTTGCCCAAATTAGTCATCTAACTCAGCACATGTTGTCCGAGCGTGGTCATATCAAACACATCTGCGCTCTATGCAACACGCAGTTCTTTCGCTCCATCGATCTCATGCGCCACACTCAAGTCCAGCACTCACTGCATCCCTAACAAGGTAGGTTACAAGCAAACATATTGCTTGACTACTCTCACTTAGCAGTGTGAGAAAGAGACAGCGCTTAGAGATGTATAATGCATATCTAGATGTATTTATGTATTTCTTTAGCAACACCAGAGAGAACATCTTTCAATATCAGTGTTTACAAGAAACTATTAATCTCAATTTGCTAGCTAATTGATCTCTGGTGGAGCGCTCTAGCTGCTCCCAGAGGAGCATGCAAAAATGCGTACGAAAAGGTTATAAAATAACGTTATAGTCCAATTTATATTAGATTTCATATATATCGTAGTTTTGTCTATATTCCATATAAAATTTCTATATTTATCAAAATGTTGTATATGCTGACCATCTATTTAATTGGGGTTTTATATTGGGTCGAATAATAATAATAATCAAAGGGACAAGTGGTATATGGTTATGGCTGTTCGACTTGGATAATCTTAACCTTGCAAAGAGAGGAATCCAATATATGTATGTGCTTCTTTTTACTTACTTTTATATCCAATACCTTTTCTACACGAACACACACATACACACGCGCTAAACGATTTATCACAAGTTTACTGCGCTTCGCCTGAAGTCTGAAGGAAACTTTTCTTTTAGATTGATTTTTTAAAAGAAATTTTCAAACCGAGCTACGAGTTTATTTAGTAAAGCACCAGCCTCTAGTATTTGAAGTTTATGCTTTGACAGTTTAGGCGAAGGTAGAGTGATATTGTAAATGTCTAATGTTTGTACATACTTATGTATGTAGAACTGAGTTCAGTGTGTTTAATCTATTTAACACACAAATCTTAGTTCTACTGATATTCCAATTAAGCCTAAGTAACGAAATAAAATGATCGATTTTTAGCAATATTGAGATGAACGATTTAGAATAATATAGTTCTAATTATTTTATAGATAATTTTGAGAAAAAAAAAAAAATACAAAAATACAAAATCAATATTTATTATAAATATGTGAGATATCTATACCTAAAATGAGCAGAGAATTAATTAAATCTATGCACAAAATACCCTATAACCAGTTTTAAACATAATAGAGTATATTCATAAATATGCATGTAAATATGTGTGTACAAAGTAGTTTCCATTGGCACTAAAAGCTCCTGCAAACGCTCTGTTAATTAACAGCGCACCTGCTGCACCCTGCGTTTGCACACACACACACACACACGCACACACACATACGTAAATCGGTCACGCACGCCAGCCTTAACAGTTAAAAGTTTTAAGCGCTAGCCCAAGAGACGTCGGCAATGCTGACAGCGACGACGACGATTCGATCGCAGCAGCCGACATGAGAGCGTCGCGTCCGTTACAAACTGAGAGCGTCGGAGCGCAACAACAGCAACAGTAACAGCAGCAGCGCAGCAGCAGCAGCAGTGGCAGCTAAGCCAACGGCGAAATAAACGTTATTGTCATTAAAAGTCTCGCTGTTGGCCCACACAGGCGACAGTTTTGAACGAATCGTGCTTGTGTTTGGATTGTGCGTCGCCGTCGCCCTCGTCGTCGTCGTTAAGAAAGTTAACAAAATATATTCTTGTTTTTGTTTTTAGTTACTTTATCGCTTCGCTAAAAAGCGTTAGATAAATTAAAGAATTGTTGTGTTGACTTAGAGAGCAGACAATAACGTGTAAGTGCATATAAAAAAAAAAAATAATAATAAAAATGAACAAAAACCTAATGTCAAAATAATTCATTAAAACTGGCGATCAAGCAACGCGACCCTCAGCCGCCAACAACTATTTTGTTTTTTTTTGTTATTGTTTTATTCTATTTATTTTGTGTGTGTTGTTTTTGTTGTTATTGTTTGTACTAATCGGGCTCAAAAGCTTTTGTGTTGCATTTGACGAGTTGGCTTTGTGAATTGTTGCTAATGTCGCTTTGAAAACTAAACTCGAATTAGAACAACATTTGATCACTCATCGAAACGAATTCTAATTTCTGATGTTGAATAAATAAAATCATAAAAAAAAACCACACAGAAATTAAAAAAAAAAAAGAGTGCACTAAAAAAATCCCGTGGAAATTGTTACGCTCGACTTAACGCACGTTGAAATTTGTTTTTGTTTTTGTTTTTTAACCTGTTGTAGACGTAAAGTTGAATAAACGTATTATTAACCGCTCAAGTCCAGTCATCAGCGAGTTAAATAAATAATAGCAATAATAAATATTTGATATACATTCAAATATAAATACAATGAAATAAACTCTTATCTATAAACAATAATTTTGATATGTGAATATCATAAGAAAAGCGAATATGTTTAATTTACCTGAACACACCTGAACTTCATAACACACCCCAATTGGATTGCATATCAAATTTGGTGTTTGGTTTTCATTTCATTTTAAATAAATTCAACTTCTTAATAATGAAAAAACCAGCTTTAAACTGGACCTGCAGGTGAATCAAGCATTTGCGAGCCGGTCGATCAACAGGTTGAAAGCCATTTAAGAATTATCATAACGAACAATAACTGCAAATAGTTGTTGTAGTACGAATTCAATTCGAATAGATGGAAGGGCGCCAGCAATTATTATCCAACAGCTTATCAAAGCCAAAATCGAACTGCTTATCATACTTGGGTTTTTTGCCCTCGACCAACGATCGCCACTGAACTGAACTGAACGGAGCTGAGCTGAGCGCAGAGCGCTGAACGCTCAACGATCACTTTACCGATCCGCTGGGGAACCATTAAATCCATAATTTATGCTGCCCTCTGTACCTCAACTGTTGCAGACATGTTAGTCATTCAGCATGCAAAACATCAGCCCTCAGTTGCCCCACGATGTTGTAGGGCATCCTCATCCTACGATGAGGCCCCTTGGCTTAGCATAAACTCCATGCAGAGGGCGTATCGTAGTTAAAGCACATTCATATATTGTACAGTGTATCGAAAATGTGTTTGCACACAGTAATACACTCATATATTAACGGTACTAGAATAGTCTGGAATTTTGCGAAATATTGGAAAATTCTATCTAAACTGATAATAATTCATATATTACATTTGGTTCTGAAAATCTGTCAAGCTACACTGGATTAGGGTATTAGCTAGTCGTGCTTTCGTCAGTGCAGCACTTTTTTTTTTTATAATTGTAATTGATTTGCCTTTTTGCGTGCGCAGACGTTGCTGTTATCTGCCTCTCGCTGTGTCCCTTTTGTTTTCTGTTGCTTTCGCTGCCGTTGTCGGGGTTGCTGCTGTTTGTTGTTGTTGTTGTTTGCTGGCAATTGAAATCGGCGCTCGTGCGCAATGGTAGAGCTATGCAGACGAAAATGGCTGAGAAGCTTTAGCCAGGTAACGCGGGATCACGGCACGGCATGACGCACCGTTCTGCAATGTCTCAGCCAATACGGGTTAAACCGACATCGACGCAGCGAGCCAGCAACAACAACAACATTGATTGGTCAACGACAATATCAATACGAATACAAATACAAACGCAAACGCATTAACTTATTAATTAAAACGTGCCGAATTTATAATCTGTACGCAGGCAACGTACTCATACTCACAGAACAGCATTGGCATGCGCTGCAATTGCTGCTGTTAACGCAACACATGACTAAAATATTGCACGATTTGTGTGATAAGCGACGCCGGCACACACATACGCACACTCATCTAGGCGACACTCTGCCGTAGTAGTAGCACAAAAGAAAATAGACGAAAACTACAGACAACGGATATTAATTTGCATTTAACAGAATTTGAGTCATGCTAACAGCGCACTGTTAACGTTAACTGACTAAGTTTCATATATGTATTTTCGCTGTTGCTTCCTGCAGCCACCCATGAATCACGCAGGTGAACAGCAACAACAACAACAACAACAACACCAGCAGCAGCAGCAGCAGCAATAACGAAGTCTACCGCCGAATCGCTGTCATATCAATCAGCATTTGTTTACTCAATGGCAAAGAAAAGAAAGAAAGAAGAAGAGGAAGCAGCAGAAAATATGCTGTCGCATTGATAGTAGCGCACACACGATTGTTGTTTTTGTCTCGCTGATTACATAAATAAACACTTTTACGCGTGCGCCCCTGCCTGTGTTTTGTGCGCAGGCATCTCCACTGTGGGCGTATGCACACAACATGTGTGCTTAAACATACATACATACAAACATAAGTAGTTATGCTCTTCTCGTTTTGTTGTTATTGGCTATGCGGTAATACAGAGCTTTTTTAAATACCTTCAAGTTAACTTCTTTAATCGCCGCGCTGCAGTTCCAAGTCAGAGCTAAAGCTATTTTTAAACAAGTTGCAGGCGTACGAAAGACACACACACACAAACACACATGCACACGTATGCATTACAGTGATTCCTCTGCTTAGCTTACTATCGCCCGCGTCTTGTGGTATTCCGTTTGTTTTTCTTGTTGCTTCTTTTTTCCTTCCTTAACGTGCATGGTGCGTTCTTTAGCTTGCGCGAGCTTTCGAAGTCGCCTGCAGCTTGTGGGGGGCCATTTCGCATATTTGTTTTGTTTTTTATTTTTTTTTTTGCATTTTTATGAATGAAATGCGATGCATTGTTGTTATTATTATGGCTGCTTAGTTGATAAACTGCCTTGAGCGTTTCGCTATCAGCGTTTGCATATATTTCATATATGTATGTATGTATATTTTTGTTTGTTTTTGTTTTTATTCTGCGCACCATTATCGCCACAACAACAACAACAACAACGACGACGACACAGCAGCAACAAATGAAAGTGAAACGCGCTAACTGACCTATAATAAACATTTTCATATTCATGCATGCCAAATGGACATACATATGTATGTGCATATATGCATAAATACATACATACATACATATGTATGCATGTATACAGCTGAGTATGAGCATATACATATGTATAGGGTATACAAGATATCCTTACGCACGTAGCTACATAAATCAGCATGCCCACGCAATGTAAATACAAATCTATAGAGAATTCTCCGTCAAGAATTTTAATTAAAAAATGCACTTTTCCTATTAAAACAAAGTAATGTGTCAGAAATACTCTACTAAAAATTAAATCCAATTTATATATATGGATCTATATGTAGAGATATTTATATATTAAATTATTTTAAGCATAGCTTTACTATTTTAAGAGGATTTAAATATAATACTAATATTATAATAAACAAATTCAAAGGAAACTCCATACTCTACTATCTACTTTTAATAAAAAAAAAACTAAAACTGGAATTTTTATATAAATATGTATACATATGCAAACGATATATCGTATATTCATATAGAATAGCTTATGCCTTGGTGCAAATGCAAATCAATATAAATTCGTAGAACGACTGTTAAAGAGCATTTGATAGTCGTCTGCACTCGCATGAACATTCCTAGATGTTTTTCTTTAATGCGCTTCGACTATTTTTACTGTTTCCGGACAAGAAACCCACTCCATCGGTAGCTTATCAAAATGGTCAGCTGATTGAAGAGTCGGATCAACCAGGCCAAGAAAACAAACATTGTCCATTCATGGCCAAAAGCGGAAAATAAGCATTTATGTCACGCATACAAAATATCCTCTAATCAAAGTGAGTGCAAAGAGGGTATACATGCAGACATAATTTTCATTGATAAACGAAAGAATATAAAATGTATATAAATATACACATATGTGTAAGTGTGTATAGATTATTATTGGTCAGATTATTATCAATACAATATTTATCAATACAAATTCTATGAATTTACAGATAGTTCAGTTTGTTTAATTGATCTTAAGTTTTTACTACATAGGGTATTTTCAAGCTCATCAACTTGACTTCTGGGACTTTTCGTAGCAATCAGCGGGCTGATGATTTACTTATTGATATGCCCAACACATAATTGCATACACACATACACACTCTTGCATTTACACACCCGCACACATACATTCACACATGCATATATAGATTTGTATATACATATGTCTCTTTATGATAACGCTGCATTTGTTGTTGTTCTTTACATATTTTGTTGCTTGCGTACTTTTGTATCAATGTCAAGTTAACCATACAAAAAAAAAAAAAAAAAAAAGGTTTTGTCATCCACAGTTGACAACAATAACAGCAACATTTAGTGACCCCAATTAAAGTTACGTCTGTCGGCCAATCGGCGTGTGGGCGGCTGCCAGAGTGTTGGTGTGCTGCGTACACCTGTTGCATTGACATAAACCAGTGCGCTGACTGAAACATAAATAAATCAGCTGTCAGAAGGGCGACCAAATCTTGGCTGACGCCTCTGTCTCTCTTCATAAAAAAAAACAAGTCATAAATCATAAACGTAGCGTAAAGTAGACAGAAGTATTAAAAAAAAGCTTCGCTATTTACATAAATGTTAATTAAGTGTTGTTGTTCTACTCTCTCTCTCTCTCTCACTCACTCATGCACGTCATGCTGCTCTATTTGCAGACAACAAAGTGACAGCCAGCGATAATAACGGTACATTGGTTAACAGCACAAGAACAGGCGTTTAGCCATGACACAAACCCAGCACACAATGCGCAGCTGCAGCAGCAGCAGCAGCGATTTACAGCATGCGCAACAGCGACGTCGACGCCAAATGTCAACGCATTGTTCGACGCTGCTGCTGCTGCTGTTGCTCGTGATCAGCTGTGGCATTTCCGTTGCCTTCGCTGCGACAGCGCAGTCGCGCTTGTCTCAACCCCAGGGCAGAATACGACCGCCGCGTGAGATATATGAGGATGATGCCGGCGCCGCAGCTGCCGCTGCTGCAGCCGCCGCCGATGCCGAGGCTGCGGAGGCAACAAGTTGCTGCCAGGGCGCAGCAGCCACATCTGTCGAGCCTGTCACGGTAAGTACACATACATACACACATATACAAAGCTCGCTGGGAGTCGGCGCCAATGCGTCGCACCTCAGCCAAGACGTAGACCGAGATCGAGACGTTGCATTATTTGGGTCAGCTGCAGTTGCCGTTGCCGTTGCAGTTGCAGCAGCTTTTTTTTACGCTCACCCATTCAGTCTGGGTGCTGTGCCTGATAAGCCGCCATGCAAATGGACAGCGGCGCCTCACTGCCAGCCGCAGGCTGCCCTGGCCTGGCATTGATAGTGCCTGGGGTCGCCTTGACTCCAAACTCAAATAGCTCGCACTGCGCCTTAATAATCCGAAGGGAGGGGGGGGCGTTACTTGGGCTCCCACCTCGCACTCGTTTTATTTGCTTAGCAATTGTGTTTGCACCAATTAAAAGATAAATCTCTTTACGTCTGCTGCACTCCCCCTCTGCCCCTCTGCCCCTCTCCCATACTCCTGCGCCACGCAGCGGAAATGAGAGTGGGATTTTGGCATATTTGTGCGAGGCGAAGCTTTTTCTAAATATTTACTTAGATACAGTTGCAGATACAGTTGGAGATACATACACAGATATATGTAGATACAGTTACAGTTACGGATACAATTACATAAACGTAAACAAATACGCTTATCGGAACCAATTGGATCGTATTACGCACCTCCGTACATTTCTAAGAGCTCGCGCGTCGATAAAAGTAAACGAACATTTTTAGAACTTTCAATGCATTGTCCTTCTAATATATAATATATATATAGAATAACTGGAAAATTCGTGTACTTTGCGACGTGGAAAAGTCTAGTTTGCTTCTTGGTTAGTAAATCCTATGGACGGCTCTAAGTCCAATTATTGACAGAACTACAAATGGGTTTGAGTTTATAAAAGCATTTTTCTAAGCAAATCAAAAATGCTATATAGGGATATTAGATATGCAAGATTTCGCAGCTAGAATTATACAATATACCATCAATTCCCGATGGCATTGATTACATACGTTGAAATTCTTAGCAGAATATACATATATGTATGTCTATGCTTGACGTAAAAGTTCTTCGTTTTCACTTACCTTTGAGTGCTTCCACATTAAGGTAAATTCTTCAGTTTTTATGAGCGGATCCCTATTGAATTTGGTCTTCTATTCTCACTCGTTAATATATTTTGTGCACCGATGCTACATAATATGTGTTTGATTATTTTGTTGTTTTTTATTTTTTTCTTTAATAAACGCAACTACGTTCTGGAAATGAATAGGGCACGTATTCATCAGAAGCCTATGAAATCAAGGTCTGCTTGTCTAGTTTGATTAGTATATACAATACTTAGTATGGAGATGTGACAGAAATGTCAAAAGTATATACTATTACAGTATTACTGCTCTACTATGTAACCCTGTTCCAAAGTCCGAATATATAAACTCGTTGAAGTGGACAACTCTTCGAGCTAGAGATTCGACTTTGTCTCAAGCAATCGATAGCAATGTCCGTGACGTCGATAACAGGAATATATATCGAACTTCTGTGCTTTAGGCTTGTTTCCAAAGGATATATAATATTATTACCAAAATATACTGTCTAGATATTCAGTTTACTCCGAATTAGGCTGTCTCTATATATTTTTGGCGAATTATGCCATTGCCAGATGCACTTTACTCCGAATTAAGCCCTCAATTTATGCACTTTAGCTATATGCACTCTGAGCTATATTACGCCTTCGCCATTACTCCGAACTGTGTCCTGCGTTTATGCACTTGACTCCGAATGATAGCATTCATGCTTATTGTTACCCCGATATATATATATATCTTACCCCGAACTATACATTTGTTTATATGCACTATATGCCATCCATATATACACTTTATTCCTAATTATACCATTAAAGTAATTTACTCCGAATTATCCCATTGATATAATAAATGATAGATCTGATATATAGAATACAAATATTTGGATATATTTCTGTAAGAGCAGCTGAACACAGAAGATAGGGTATCTTATAGTCGTATAGTCTGATATGTTTATGTTTTTATTTTATGTCACATCTAGTTGAAAAGTGTGAAATAAAATGGAATGCATATACATATATTTATATATTTATATTACAGAGTCAATGGAATTTGCAGTTTTCAGTGACTGAAAATACTTTTGTTTCCCTCTCCAGCATCCACCCCCCCTCTCCCTATCTCTCTCTTTTCCCCTGAACTTTACGTGCTAATAAGTTGGCAGCAAAATAACAGTTGAGAGCCGTAGCACCAGCTTCTCTGACGACACTGTGATTCATGTGGTAGAGGCAGGGGATGGGGAATGCAGGAACGAGGAACGACGTGAAACGAGCAGCGCGAAACGAGGAACGCTGAAACGTCGTTAGACGCCAATATTAGCGACGTGTCAATTGGTCAATCAGGCAATATTTGTGACGGCGACAATGGGACGTGTGCAGTAGAACTGTATTGGTTAGCCGCATTATTAGCGGGGTCTAGAGCGAATGCCTGGCATACCCTACGGGCCAGTTGACTCAGCCATCGCCTAAGATGTGGGCAATACAAATACTTATATATATACAAATATATATACATATATCCATATTGCTTATCTGGTATTTCGAAATGCTGAGCGTGTTTTCATTCAATTTTATGGCTAGCAAATCGCTTGCGACAGCAAAGTGTGCTATTCCGATGACTAATCTGAGAGAGAGAGAGATAGAGAGAGAGAGACAGAGAGGGTGCAACTGTAAATTGAATTGTAGCATCCGATATATGTATATACTAAGACAGTTGTTTCTCTATTGTTTTCTACAGCTTGAGCTTGAGAGCCCCCAAAGCATGTGTTCAGCTGTTTTCCCCTATTTTTTTATTTTTGTTTATTTTCTTTTTTTTGCCTGCGGAAAAAGCAACTTCAACTTAAATATTAATACACAAGTTAACAACATTTTGGAAAGTCTTGTAAACCAGAAGAAGAAAAGACTTGGCCAAAGGGTTCTACCAGCTAATCTAGTCTAAAGATAGACTTCGCTTTGCACCGATAGGTGTCGATCAATTTCGATAATTGTCTATCAATGTCAATGATTGACGATAAGTGTCGATCAGTACACGTACAGTTTATGAATTTCTATTCCAGTCTTCGTTTTATGGAGCGTACTTGAGGGGGATTGTTCAAGTTAAAATAATATTTAGGTCGATCTGCGTCGATTAATGCCGATTAGTGTAGATCAATGTCAATCAATGTCGATAAGCATCGATCAGTGTCGATCATGTATAGTTTCTAAAGTTCTGTTCCAGTCTAAAGTGTAGTGCAAAGTGAGGTGAAGAGTTAAATTTAGAATAATACTTGTGTCTTCTACAAGTTCAGGGTCGTATAGCTTCTCTCTTATGGAAACTACTTAAAAGTTTTCCACTGAGATATCAGAGAGCATTGTCAGGGAATGTAAGTAGGGAATGCGATTAGCTGTGGGATAGCGGATTAGTAGATTAAATAGACAATTTAATTTATCTCAAATACTATTATAATGTATTGATACCGCAGGATATCGACTGCTTAGCTGATTTTACTTTTTCCTACAGCATATTGAAAGCCTGGCATGAGAACGCCTGAACTCGCGAATTCAGCTCAGAATTAAAGGTCTTTAGAAAAGTATAGCTCGATTCTCGTTTACTAAACCCTGTTGTACTGTGTGTGTGTGTGTTTTTTTTTTTTTTAAGGAATTTATTGTTCTCGGATATTAAGTCAGTTTTTAGTTGCTGTTCGTGTAAATATTTGTTGCACTTGCATTACAGTTTCTATAACTATTCACTAGCTACTGCTTGTTTTTAAGGAATTTACTGTTCTCTGATATTATTTCAGTCCTAACTTGTTTTTCGTTGCATTTGCTTTGCAATTACTACAATATATTTATAATATTCGTATATGAAACTAGCTTATTCGGAACTCATATTTTTTTCTATGTTCTGAGTTTGTTTTTCGTCACCTCATTCGCTAATGATCTACTTGTATTACGCATAATATTTGAAAATGGATTTGTGCAGATCGCAGTCTAAAAATATTTTTGTTATCAGCTAACCAACATTCAACCCACACTCAGCATGATTCATAATAGAAAAGAATTAATTGTAAACTAAATATTTGCTATTGACTTAATTTTTTTTTTTATGGCATCTGATAGCCAAACGACAATTGTACCGGATGTCGTTATAGAGAGCTATAATTTGTTGTATTATATATATTAGTCAGAATGCAGTTTCTATGGGCCAAATTGTTGTTGTCCTATGCTCCTCACCTGATATTTTGCACGTCAACATTTCTCATTCGCATGTGCTACGACTGCAAGCATTCAGCAGATAAGACAAACTTATCTTTTATCAGCCTATCAATCATAAAAGAGATGTCTCACTATTTGAAACATTCTAGAGCTTTATAGAAGTGCTTCGGCAATAGTTATAGGAAATATACTCAATTATGGCTATAAAATGAAGTTATTGTGAATAACATTTGCGATAACTGTATTTAATTTATTAACACGATCCCAAAGGGTGGAAAAACTATTTTACTACGCCTTGGATATATGCGCTTTATTCTGGATTTTACTATGAACCTATATTTACTCCGAATTATGTCATTCATATATTTTGCTCCGAGCTATGTTAATTGATTTCGCCGTGTGACGTCCAAATAGGCCTGTTTAGTCCGAATTATTCTTCACTCCGAATTATGGGGATAAAAAAGTGGGCCTTTACTTGCCTTTTCATCCGTATACTTGATTCCGAATTATGTTCGCACATTTTACTCCGAACTAAGCCATCGACATATGCATACCACTCCCAGATATGATCTTTATAATAAAGGAGTTATCATACTCTTTCCGTGGACGTGTGCATTTTACTCCGAAAACTGCACTTTACTGAAAGTTATATTATATAATTATGATCTAGAGGGTTAGGAATTCTGATTTAACTCGGAGTAAAGTGAATTTTTCGGATGGACATCTCAACATATTCTACTCCAAGCTGCGTCGTCTCTGTAGACTTTATTCTTCTTCATTTCGCTGCCATATCTCTATGGATTCTTTCATCTATCTCATTGTAAGGGATTGACCACTTCAAGAGTTTAATTTGTTTTCTTGTCGTATTTTCTGTATTTCATATAGCTTTCACTGGAACTGGGAAATGTGACAACAGACTACGATGGCTCCGGCGAAACCTCCTCAAAGGGTAAGCATACCGAGAGGGAAGAACCAAATGAGCAGATCACTAATTTTCATATCGCTCTTTGTTTTCGTTCTATTCTATTTCATTGGCACAGAGACTTTCAAGCGCAGTGTGGCACGTGGTATGTGGAGGAGAGGATGAGTGCTCAAAAATTCACGGTTTGCTAATTGATGTACAATCGAATCTGTTTCAGCTGCCATTCGGAATGCGACGCCAGCGAGCTGCTCGCCACAGCCGACGATCGTGGAGCTGAAGCCACTGACGGAGCAGGGCGGGGAGCAGACGGCCTCGAATGTCTACTATTTGCCAGCGTGCACGCGCATCAATCGCTGCAACGGATGCTGCGGCTCCACGCTGATCTCGTGCCAGCCGACGGAGACGGAGACGCTGCAGCTGCGCGTGCGCAAGGTGGAGCGCTTTGGGGCGAGCAGCAAGCGGGGCTATGCCATTGTCAATGTGGAGCAGCATTTGGCATGCAAATGCGATTGCCGCATCAAGGCCGAGGACTGCAATGCGTACCAGGAGTACCGCAAGGATCTCTGCCGCTGCGAGTGCCAGAACACAGATGCGCGCGACAAGTGCCTGGAGCAATCGGATCACAAGTATTGGGACGACGCCAACTGCACCTGCGCGTGCCGCTACAACCAGAGCTGCACTACCGGCACCGTCTTCGACGAGGCCCAATGCAAATGCACCGATGTGAGTGACGACCGCGACATGTTACCAACTTGATAGATTAGATTGGCCCAAATTGTTAGCCTGGGCTTGGTTTCTGGTTCCGGTTCCGGTTCGGGTTCGGTTTGTGGGTTATAGGTTCTGTTTAAGCACTGACTGGTTGATGGTTTACTGGTTAGTCGATGTCTTTAAGTCCGAATCTGTATACATGTATATACATATATATATATATATATATATATATAATTATGTAATTATGTCGTTGTTTGCCTAGGCTTAAATATCTTAACTGTAATTCTGTTGTAATTCTGTATTTGTCTTTATTTAAATGTGTTTCTCTGTTTTTGTTTCTTTTATATTCTTTATTTTAGATCAAGAGTCTCGAGTATTATTCCTAGACTACATACATACATACATTCATACATACTGAAATAGCCTTAAAAACAAAACTGACTTAAATAGTAGTTGTAGCTGTTGTTGTTGTTGTTGCTGCTGCTTGGTTCGATTGCAAAGGCAGCTTTCAAGTAAATCATTCAGTTTATATACCATATAAAGTAATCATATTCATAATCATGATCAATCAAGGCAGCAACAACAAATCGACGACATCGCACTACAATGTGATACTACCTAAAAGTTTGCCAAATTGGAAATTCATATCAAAAACTTCAAATTTATTTAAAAGAATGTTTTTTTTTTTTTTTTTTTTTTGGCTGTTGTTGTTTTTGTAAGGCAAGTGTAACTTATAGCTGAGTTGAGGCCATGAAAATGAAAAAGAAAAAAAGAAAGAAATTACAAAAGTAAATATGAAAGAGAAACACACAACGTCAATTGTGTTGCATTGTGTGAGTATTTGTTATAATTTATGTATGTAATTTATATCCATATGTTAAGATCTTGCATGTGCTTTAGTATCTATACCCCTGCATCCCAACCCAGCTTGATTATTATTCAGTTTATGTGCTTTGTATTCCCCATTCCAGTTAACACAGCTATTAACCATTATTATCTTGATATATACATATATATGAATATCCATATATAAGTGAGTATACTAATCTCTATCTCTCTCTCTCTCTCTCTCTCTGATGTGATCGCAGCCCTCGGCGCCCAGCGATGTGGCCGACCGTCGACGCTTCATCGTACAGGCCGTGGAGGCCGTGGAGCCGGACAACAGCACCCTATACAGCGTCTAGGAGGGCAACCCAATTACAATACTTATTTATATAAAACCTATAGCTTTACTATCATACATATGTAGCTATATGCATCGATATACCAACGTATATATACCTATATAGATGCCGTATCATTTATTTCAGTATTGCCAATTCTTTCAATTCGTAGTCCTTTTGTGTGTGTTTGCTTGGCTGCCAGACATTGTGCATTCCATTTAATCGTTACTAGTATATGTTCTATCTTCCATAGACAATTTAAGTTTTAATCTTTGCGCATTTTAAAATCACATTTCTGTCCAGTTAGCTCTTAGACTTAAATAGCAAACGCAGTTACATTGTCTTTGTCTTTGTATGAGTTAGTTGTAGACTTCATAATGATATATTACTAGAATTCCTATATTATACATGCATATATATATATATGTACACATATGTATATATTATATTGAACATTTTCGTTACATTCAAAGATGAAATTAAAAAAAAAAAAAATAAAAATATATAACACTTTTAAAGAAATACAAAAAAATTATAACCAATAAACTTGAGTTTTCTTTGAATCTATCGAGCTCTGAAAAAAACTTTACTAAAGCTTAAATTTTGTGATCAAAATGGCATTTCAATTCATTTGGTGGTTCTGTAGATAAGTTTTTACATGTTAGAACAAAAAATAAATAAATCATAAAAAAATTTTTTATCTAAAATGATAAATTTATATAAGTAGATAAGTAATAAGTGCGTTACAGTAAATAATTTATTAAGTTGCTCAACCCTTTATCTGCTTAGAGTGCATCGCTTCGAACTCTCCACTAAAAATTCTGACATTGGAGATATCCGATTATCTTGTGCCCTCAGCACGAGGCGTATAACGGCGTCTATAATGTAGGATTGGGCGGAACCGCTACGGTGGCTATGTAAAGATTGAACTGAATGAATATGAATATAAAAGTGAATGTCTCCAATTGACGGAACGATAGCAGACATGTAACTTCAAACAGGATCCATCGATTACGGGAACAATGAATCCACTCGCTGCGGGACAATACAATTAGAATTCAGCTTGTGATCAGCCGAGAGAGGTACAATTGATACATTGATTTGCTTTTAATTCAAGTGATCCATTAAGATACATTAATGTTGCATGATTGATAGCTACAATTATTGGAATCTCGGACATTATGTTAAGGTAATTTACGGGGTAAAGCACAAGGGATCTCGCTGGCATTACCATTAGGCATCATATTCTCATCATCATCATCATCAACATTATCATCATTATTATTATCATCATTGCTATCCAATGTCATCGTCGATTGGGACATCGTCCGGACATTGCATATAGATTTGTATATCCAGTCTGTAGCTGAGCTGCTCGAGCCGACGTCGAGCGATCGGATCTCATTTGACATCGAGAGTGCGCTGGAACATGTGCATGGCCAAGGAGCGCAATCCCTCGCTGACAATGGGCACGTTGCGTGGGAAATCACATTCGCGAGCGGGCAGCCCGCAAAGCTGGCGTCGCAGGCGTAAATCCTGGCGTGAGCTCAACGCACGACTGCCCGGCCCGCAAACGTTGCCGACCAGACGCTGGCGCTCGGCGGCGGCGCTGCGCAGGCCCATCTGGACGCAGGCCAGCGGCTCCACATGCTCGGTGTCCAGCAATTCGCGATAGTCGTGTGCCGGCGTCGTCTTGCCCGTCTCGACCGTGTCGTGTTCGGGCTCTGTCTTGACTAGCGCCTGATTCTGCTGCGCCATTTGCTCCTCCAGCAGCAGCTGCTGTCGCGATTCCTCAATTATTTGCCGTGCATATTTCGCGCCAGCCATGCCAAAGCTGATGCCCATATCGAGCAGCACGCGATGTGGCTGCCATCGCTGTTTGGCCGATGTGTTGCGATCGGCGCCCTGCTGTGCCGCATGCTCCGTTGCCTGCTGACGCGTCTCCGCGATCAAGCCCTGCCAGTCGACGCCCAAAGCATCACCAATGCCTGTAAAGCGAAGTGCATGAATTAAATTTGTGCTGTCATCCTGCATCCAACATTTGCTTGGAAGGCAGAGGATTTATTCATCCATTTTTATCTTAGAGTTCTTGCTGTTGCTCTTGTCTCTTACCCTTGTGCCTCGCGTCCTCTTCCAATTCGCCATCGGATATCTCCTCAAAGTCCAGCACCTCGTCCACGTCCTCGTTCTTAATGTTTGTCTGTGACTGACACTGCGACTGTGACTGTGACTGACTCTGTGACTGAGACTGTGACTGTGCCTGTGACTGGGACTGAGGCTGCATTTCGCCTTTGATGTGCTCGTCACTGTTGGACAGCGTGTCAGCGGACAGCTCCTGGGTGCCAGCCAGTGCGCCCTCCAGTTGCAGCTCGCTCTTGGGCTTTACCTTATCCGTTTTGTTCAGTATATCGTCGTCACTGTCGCTGATCTCGCTCAGTTCGCCGTTGGGCTTTGGCTCCTCTTTCAGCTGACGCAGGGACGTCTCCATGCCCGCGGCCTGCTCTGCTGCCGGCTCACTGGCTCCGGTGCTTTGGCCGGGCTCTGGCATGTCAACGGAATCCTCGGACGCATCCTCCTGCTTAATGTTTGGCAACTTGCTAACCTGTGCCAAGATTCCCGGATTGGTGGTGGCATTGGCTGCGCTCTGTGCGGCTGCCTTGGCTGCGGCCACTGCTGTGGTGGCCGCCGCTACGGCGCTGGCCTGTGCCGCGGCATTGCTTGGCTTGGGCTGGGCATGGGCCGGTGCCTGGGCTGTGGACACCGTTGCAGCTGCTGCTGTGGGCGGTAGATGTGGGTGCTTCTTGAGAAATGTGTTGCCTCCCATGCCGGCGCCTCCGCCATAGGGCAGACGCTTGTGCGGAAAGCCACGCGTGCTGCCGCCACCGCCGCCATGATAGCCACCGGGCGGCTGCACCGGCAGTGTCATTAGAGGCGGGGGATGCGATCTGTAGCCGCGCTCGCCATGCTCGTGACCGTGCGACGGTGCACCGCCACCTCGCCGGAAACCGCGCCCACCACCCCGTTCCCCGCGTGCGTGCACATGATGATGCGGCGAGGATGACGGCGGATGATGAGGCGGCTGCCCCTCGCCGCCGTTGCCATTGCTGCGGCCGAAGCTCGGCTCATCGTTCTCGCGCCAGTCATTGTTGGGCTGCTGCCAGGGGCGTGGCTTGTCGCGCTGATCGTGCTCAAGCCAGGCTGGCTCATTCTTGACCACACCGACGTTGCCGTCGGCGCACTCCTCGCGTTCATCGGCATCCCAGTCGGGCTCCGAGGCGGAATGATGCTGCTGCTTGCCCGGCTGCTGGCTCGATGGTTTCGGCCGTTTGGGGCCACCCACGAAACCGGCGGCACGTCCAGGTGTGCCGCTGCCATTGGCGCCGCCGCCGCCACCGCTATTCCCGCCCCCACCGCCGTTATCCTCATCCCAGTCGCGCTCCCATTCGGCACGATAATCGCCGCGTGACGGCAAACGCTCGCGCTCCCGCTCTCTGTTCCGCTCACGTTCGCGCAACATGCGCTCCCGCTCCTCGGCATAGAGTGCATCATCGGCGTCCAACTCCCGATAGTCGCGCAGGTCGCGCGCCTCTAGCCACGCCTCTCGATCCCTAGAGTAGCGCGCATCCATATACGCCCGCTTGTAGGCCCTGCAACAAAAGAATTGCGTAAAATTAGGCTCTGACATGCGAAGGTTCTCCGAGCAGCTAATCTTGGGTGAATGAGAACTGGGAGGAAGAGTCTAAGCAAACTAGATTCTAGATTCTCTAGTTGATTAGCAAGGGTCAATTTCTGTGCAGGGGCAATCGTCATATACAATATATAGTTACCGCTCTCGCTCCTCCTCCGAGTAGAGATCGCGCGGATCTCGTAGACGTGGCGGATAGTGATCGGGCAAGGGGCTGAGCTCGCGACGCCTTTGATCTCCGTATCGTCGCATCTCGCTGATCAGGCCATGGCGCTCGGCCTCGATCAGCTCCTGTTCGCGCTCGTAGACGTCCAAGTCGCGCTTGTCGCGCACATGACGACCAGCCCGATCCACGGTCTCCAGCGAACGCTCGCGACTGCCGTATGGCATGGCCATTTCCATGTCGCGTACACCGGGCGCACCATACGGCTTCTTGCCCTCCTCCTCCTCCTGGCGACGCAGCTTCTCACGAGCTAAGCGCTCTCGCTCCCGCTGCCGCTCTTGGCAGCGCGCCAGTGCCTCGGCTCGCTCCTTGTCACGAGCCGCCTCACGCTCGGCACGCTCTCGTTCACGATCGCGCCGATCCCGTTCCCGTTCACGTAGCGATAGGTCATCGTGGCGCTGCAGCTTGTGCTCGTGCCGCTGCCTCTCGTGCTCCCGCTCTACGCGTTCGCGCTCCCTCTCTCTTTCGCGTTCGATGCGCTCGCGCTCGCGCTCTCTCTCGCTCACGCTCTAGCGACGGAGTGCGTCCACGTGTTCGTGTCTGGATGATGATCTTCTCGCGTGACATGAGCTGATGATGCATTCGGGCGGTGGGCGTGCCATTCGGCCCCAGGCCCGAACCGGGACCTGGACTCTTTTGCCGCTTGCCCACCACATCCTGATGTATGCGTATTTTGGTGGTGGTCGTGGTGCTGGAGGCGCCGGTGGGCGATCGACTGCTGCCTAAGCGATGGTGATCCCGATCGCGCTCCCGCTCCCGTTCCCTATGCACACTCCGTAGCTTTTCGCGCTCCCGTTCTCGCTGCTCTTTGCTGGCCACACGCAAATGTTTGCGCTCCGCCAGCTTCTTGAGTTTCGCCTGTGTGGCTGGGGACAGGGCGCGATGCCCGTGTCCACTTAGCGCAGCAGCTGCTCGCTTCTTGAGGCGCGCCTCCTTCAGCTTGCGCTTGATATGATTGCGTTTTGCAACCAGTTTCTTCTGAACATGATCTCGGTCTCGGTCACGATCGCGCTCCCTGTCCCGCTTGTCGCGCTTCCGTCGCTCGTCGCCCGACGATGTGCTGCCCGTGCGACGCGAGCTCTTCTTTTTCCGGTGATGACGCTCAGCTGCACGCTGATGCGGATGGGCATGACCATGGTGGTCCCGTTCGCTGTCCGAGCTGCTGTACGAACTACTGCCACTGTCTGTGTCTGTGCTGGAGCTGTCGGTGCTCGAATGTGTGTGCCGTGACTTTTTATACCGACGCAATTGCTCTTTTGCCTTTTTTTCCATCTCCATCGAAATGCACTTCAAGAGTAAAACACACTTTCTTTACTGCACAATTCCCGCGCTTTCGCCGCTACGAATGCTTAGTTTTCTTTCGGTTGCACTTTTGTTGATGTTTTTGTTTGTTGCTTAGCGTCGTTTATATTGTAATTTTGTAGCTACAATTTGTCAGCTTATTTATTTTTCTAATTTAGAATTGCATTGTGTTAAAGTTATCGATATATTTACAGCCCTGTCGATGCGTTGGCAAAGTTGTGAGCGATTGTCAACAGGTGTCGCCCTAGTGCGCACAAATCAATGGCGCCAAATTGTATGCACATTTGAAATTGATGTAAAAGCGCAAACATTTGGTAACTCATAATTTATTATTATATTTACTTACATAATGTTGATAGAAAAGAAACAAACATCTCTCACGAGGCCGTATATACTTTGTTCTTATATTTACTTTTACAATATTGATATAAAAGTTATACATAGTAGATGAAGAAACATTTGGTCATTCATATATTGACATTTTATTCTTATATTTACTTATATAATATTGATATAGAAGGAACATCTTTGAGGCCAAGCTTTTGGTCACTCATATATTGACTTATATAATATATTACTATTTTCTAAAGATTAAGTAATTTACATACTACTTGGCCGAGGTTTATAACTAACAGTTGGCTGTAATTTGCAAAATAAGAATATAAGTAAGAATATCTTTAAACTTAACTTGAGGCACTTGGATTATTCGTAGTTAAAGGTTTACATAATAGCTACAGCTTGAAGATTGAATATGCATTATGCCTTCGATGTTTCATTTCGATGAGTGTTCTGTGTTTGTTGTTGCCCTCACTCGGTTCCTTCTGTGTGTGCTTTTAGGTGGTGAATGCCTCATGCCAAAAACTGTGTTAATGATAATAGAACAATAACAACTGCAATTTACGGAAGGGCCAAGCCGGCGTTCAGTTGCTCTATCACTAAAGCTTGCGGAGCTTCTCAGGCACAACTAATGGGTTATCGCGGCGTATCTCGTTGGCGCCCATTTCACGATAGTCGAAGGTGCAATCATGGCGATCGCTATAGCGATGGACGGCACAAAAGGTGCCACCGCAACGGCAAGGGAATCCGCCGGTCAGACCAAGTTTCTTGCCACACTTGTCGCAGCCCTTCTTGCTCGGCTGCTCCTGAGCCTGTCCCTTGCCACTGTCAGCAGCTGATGGAGCAGCTGCCTGCTCTGACTCACCACCAGACGGCTGCTGATTGCCGCCCTCGGCCTGCTCATCCACTTGCTGGTGCTCATCTGGTAGATCTTCGACGCATATGGACAGAGGGCTCAGTGCAGTCCCGGTGCCTGGTGTCACATTTAACGGTGCCCTCGAATCCATGCTCTTTGACTTAAACGTCGAGATTGACTCAATTGCGCCCTCATTCGCATTGGCAAAATCGCGGATTTCTCCATTATCCATCTTAACCGGGTCTTCAGATTCGATCGTCAAAGCCTTCAGTATAAATTTTATTGAATTTTGCTGCCCAAGTCTACTACGACTTCCAAGTGTCTGAACAACCAGCAGATGAATGTGCATTAAAGCTACGCAAAGCCAAAAAATCAGTTAGTTATGGAACAACTGCTGCCAGCCCGGCCCCTAACAAACTATCGATTATCGAATTTACTACATATATGTACTTATTTCGAGTTAGATCAAATAACACTGGATTTTCAAATGTTTTCGTTCACTGCTCGACTACCCAAACGATTAATCAACACCAAAAATCCAAACATCTTTTATCATTAATCATACAAGCTAAATATGTCTGTATGTGTGTATGTATGTATGTATGTGGTCCCAATCACCTAATTGCTTGCATTGTTATTGCGCCCATTATCGCCAGCCTAGGCGTTGCCATTGATGACGTCCTGCATGTGGTGGCGATACCAATCGCCCACCGCGGTGCGCAGCACACAAACAAAGGCGCCGTAGCACCAGTCCAGCGCCGTTCTGGCCGAGCGACGAGCATGCGCATTGCAGCCATTGATGGCCGGCACGGTCTGCTCCAGATTCAGACGCCTCGGGCCGCCAAAGCTTTCGACAATGCGCATCGGATCGAAGCCGGTGCCATCGTGCCACAGCTGTAAGCGCGTCCAGAAGCAATAGACATAGCGATGCACATAGGGTACATTGCTATACTGCTGTCTGTCCAGGGCCAGGCGCTGATTCGGGCTGATCCGCTCGCTGCGGAAGCATTGATCTCGAGCACGCAGTATGGCCAGCGATTGGGCGGATCGGGCTGAAGGAGTGGGTGGTGGTGGCGGTGGCGGTGGCGGCAAAGCCAACGGCCCACAGTTAGCCAGTAGCGATAGCTGTAATTGTTCAATGGGCAATTGCAATTATCGTGTTATCGATAACATGACCGATGAGCGAACCGAATTCAAAAGAATTGCAAGCGCAATTTCAAAGTTAATTGCGCTTAAACAGGTTTTCTTTTAGCATACAACCTGAGCATTTAAATAAGTTAAGCTAAATTGTAAATTGCACATGAGCCACTTCTAATTGCGAGACTCAGATACGTACAGTCACAGTTAAAAGTCTTTGCACAACACGTAATTGTTCTTTGTTCAGTGATTGACGCAACAGTTTTTTTTTTTCTTTGCCATTCTTTGCGACGGTTTTTGTCCAAGTCTCACAATTTAGCGAGCTATTTCGATATTGGACATGAACTGCAAATTTGTCACAAAATTAAGAGAACTGTGAATGGAAATCTGATTTAAAATTTTGTACAATTTAATGAGAAAACAAATCTGAAATGTATATGTAAAGCTGAGCTGAGCTGAGTTTTGACTAGGTCTGCCCTGATGTACTTGTTGCAGCGCCTCAAGTAGCCTCCGGCTAGGCTTAATTGAGCTAATGACTCACCAGCAGCGGCATCAAGATCAGCATTCGCACGAATGTCATCTTGGGTCCACCTATAGAGCAGCACTGAGCGACATCTGGATAAGCGCTTATCAAGCTGAGCTGATCGTTGGAGCGGCAGACGCAGCGTTGATAGCCATAGCCATAGCCATTGCCATTGCCATTGCCACTCTGATTGTTATTGCTAGCCACAATCATGCCGCCCAACCACCCACCAGATGATCGACTGCAGCAGGAATGACGTCAGCAAATTGGCATTTGGCACGTTACGTACGTAGTTGAAGCCAGAGCCGTATCCAGTTGGGTAGGCAATCGAATTGGATTGGCAGTCACAGCTGCCGTTCGTCATCTGTTTTATGTTAACACATAAGTCGGGCATATAATAAGTATTCACAATCTTTCTCTATCTGTGTGTGTGGGTGTGTTTGTGTGTGTGTGTAGATAGATGATCACTTATGTAGATCATGTGCATATGGAACGCAGCGGCAACATTTTTGTAAGATTCCACACTTGTATTCGCTTGTAAACAATATTTGCGTTTCACTTCTCCTCTGGCCTCTTCTCTTTACATGTATATACCTATAAATATATATATTTTGTATTTGATATTTTTGGGTGATCTTGCAAATGGCGCAGAAGCTAAAAATCCATATCCAAATCGAAATCCCCTACACCCCCATCACATCGAATAGCAAATCAAATTGAATTCGATTCGACAGGCAACCGAAACGAGCGCATTAAAATTGATTGCGTTTAAGTATATTAAAATCTAATAGAACTTTAGAGCAAATCTCCAAGGCTGCTGGGCCCGGACTGCTTGCCTGCTCGCCTGCCTGCCTGCCATCTGGACGTGATCATCATGTGCTCCCCTCCCTCCCCTCTGTCAGCAATTATCGCTAACATTTTGCTGCAATGTTTTCTCGAAATGCCCGTGGCATTTAGCATTGCAAGATCAGTCAGTTACAAATGCGGAAATACTATATATGATATAATATATAATATCCACATATGTATCATAGGATCGATCATAATATTCATGCATATATTTATACTCTATATTTATATGAGATATATTAATATGTCATATATTATCTTAATTTCCCTAGAAGGGATCTGTTCAACTCCAACACATGTATATATATGTATTTATATGTATCTATTAATAAAGCGGATCCCAAAGTGAGTGTCTTTAAATGTATTTTTAGTAGATCAAAAACAAATATTTTTAGGACTTCTTCATTATATTGCACACGCAACATCCGCCTGGCTGGAAGTACTTACTTGGTTACCTGGTAACAGTTGATAAAAAAAAAAAAAAAAAAAAAAAAAAAAAATGGGAAGCTTTTGTATGCTTTGTGTCGCCTTGAAAATGGGAATTCTGGGTATAATGCTATTGTGGCAAGGTATGCAACAGGTAGATGACGACATCGCAGAGAATAAGGTATTTTTTTCTTAGGCAGCATGACGGGCTTGAGCACCACAAATGTTGGTAATTACATATTAAATGTGGTGGTTACGATAATGAATACGTAGTCTTTATCATGGATATGGCAAAGCTCCGTACTTCCCTTAAATTTAAATAGTAATGCATAGCTATATACACGCAGCTATTTGTCATTATCATGCACTGAAAAGTTGATTAAATACGTCTTTGTAGAGCACATTCCGGGAGCAGCCTGCGCGAAGCCCAAGCACAGCCCAAGAGCAGCCCAGGAGCAGCCCAAGCATACCCCAAGCACAGCCCATGAGCAGCCCAGGAGCAGCCCAAGCGCAGCCCAAGAACAGCCCAAGAGCAGCCCAAGCATAGCCCAAGAGCAGCCCAGGAGCAGCCCAAGAGCAGCCCAAGCATAGCCCAAGAGCAGCCCATAAGCAGCCCACGAGCAGCCCAAGCATAGCCCAAGAGCAGCCCAGGAGCAGCCCAAGCATACCCCAAGCGCAGCCCACGAGCAGCCCAGAAGCAGCCCAAGCGCAGCCCACGAGCAGCCCAGAAGCAGCCCAAGAGCAGCCCAGGAGCAGCTCAAGCGCAGCCCAGGAGCCGCCCAAGCGTACCCCAAGCGCAGCCCACGAGCAGCCCACGAGCAGCCCACGAGCAGCCCAAGAGCAGCCCAGGCATAGCCCAAGAGCAGCCCATGAGCAGCCCAAGAGCCGCCCAAGCGTACCCCAAGAGCAGCCCAAGCATAGCCCAGGAGCAGCCCAAGAGCCGCCCAAGCGTATCCCAAGAGCAGCCCAAGCATAGCCCAGGAGCAGCCCAAGCGTACCCCAAGAGCAGCCCACGAGCAGCCCAGAAGCAGCCCAAGCGCAGCCCACGAGCAGCCCAGAAGCAGCCCAAGAGCAGCCCAGGAGCCGCCCAAGCGTACCCCAAGCGCAGCCCACGAGCAGCCCACGAGCAGCCCACGAGCAGCCCAAGAGCAGCCCAGGCATAGCCCAAGAGCAGCCCAGGAGCAGCCCAAGAGCCGCCCAAGCGTACCCCAAGAGCAGCCCAAGCATAGCCCAGGAGCAGCCCAAGAGCCGCCCAAGCGTATCCCAAGAGCAGCCCAAGCATAGCCCAGGAGCAGCCCAAGCATAGCCCATGAGCAGCCCAGGAGCAGCCCAAGCGTACCCCAAGCATAGCCCAAGCGTACCCCAAGCGTACCCCAAGAGCAGCCCACGAGCAACCCAGAGCCGCCCAAGCGTACCCCAAGAGCAGCCCAAGCATAGCCCAAGCATAGCCCAAGCATAGCCCAAGCGCAGCCCAGGAGCAGCCCAAGCGCAGCCCAAGAACAGCCCAAGAGCAGTCGGAGATCAACCAAAATATAACCACAGTGCAGCCTGAGCGCAGTCCAAGCGAAGCCCAAGCACAACCTCAGCTCAGCCTAAATACAGCCAGAGGGCAGCCTATATAGAGACCGAGAGTCGCCCGAGAGCAGCCCAAGAGGAGCTCAGTGCCAGCCTGAGCGTTGCCTCAGTCGCTGCGTAAGCTGCGTGTGTAAAAGAAGCTTTCGGCGAGTGAAATAACGGCTCTTCCTGACTGCAGGTGCACGGTATTTACTAGTCGCACATAGCCGATTCGCGCTTTTCACTTGACTTGACTTATTTACAATATTTATTATTTGCAAGTCATATGTTCTAAGTGTATTTAAATGTAATGGAGCAACGAGAGAAAATAATATTTCTATCAGTTTACATGAGGCATAAGTACTTACACACACGCACACACATACAAACAGTGGTTGACTGTGTGTGAGCAGTGTCTGCGGCGGGTGGGGGGAGTAGGAGAGGCAGCTTGTGATATGTGGATGTCAACTCAACGCCAAATTTGCCGCCATCAACTGACGTCGCCGTCGGCGTCGTGACAAAGTCGCGCAAATATTTTAATTGCAATTTTTTTTGCGAGTGGCCGCCGTGTTGGTCGCATCGCATCGCATCGCATTTTCCTACCTTAAAATTATAAGTTAAATTAACAATTTTTAATTGACTCTGAAAATTAAAACAGCAACACGACGAGAGCTGCAGTCAAAATTTTGCGCCTTTTTTCAGCAAATTTTCATAGATATTTTGTGCAATAAATTGCAAAATATTATTTTAGATTTTATATACCCTAATAAAACAAGGGAATTAAACACTAAAATGGCTTTATGAACTGGCCTCAAAATAAGCTAAACATTGTTACAGGAAAGTCGAAATTCAGATGATTTATGAGGCAGCTAAGTGACAGTGGCCGAGGGATATGGCTAAGACAAGCAAATGTATGTGTGTATAAATAATCATATGTTTAAATTGGTATACAAATTTTGTATATTATTTTATATATACATATATAGTTTGTGTTTATTTACAAGCTTTAAATTTCAATTTAAATTAAAGTCCAAGCTGGCAAAAACTTCTCTGTTTTGGCAGTACAGCTCATAGTTAATACTATAGTCAAAGTTAAATACATTTGTTATAGTTTATCTTCTATCAATATATTTCCTATATAATATATGCTCGATCTTACAGGGTATCAAGTAGTTGAGCTAGTGCCTAATGCTTATTTAGAGTTATATATGCAAGTTGAATGTAATTTATATTTATTCCAACTATTTTCTATATAATTCCACTTATAGGGTATCTAGTAGTTGAGCTCAAAGAATAATGTTAGCTTAGTGTTATTTAAAGATATATGTAAATTGATTGCAATTTATATTTTGTCAATTAATTTGCCATATAATCGAACTTACAGGGTATCTGGCAGTTGGGTAATGCTGGCAAATCAAGGATTCTACTTTTTGTCTTGAGGCATTTACAGCAATTTGCTGCAGTCGTCCCACGCGGCGTATGAATGGTTAGATGTGTATGTGTGTGTGCGTGTGTGAGCATTGAGTCTATGTTTGTATTTGCTATGTATATGTATATAAATATTTATTTATATTTTTTTTAAGAATTCTTTTTTTTTTTTTTACATTTCAGCAGCGGAAGCAGCGCTGAGCACATGACACTGAGCAGAGGCTGCAAGTGGATGGCAAGTGGATGGCAAGTGGAGTGGACTGCTCAGTGCTGGGCGAGCTGGAGAGCGGAAGCGGAGCCTGGCCAGGAGCTGTTGCCGTTATTAGGGCGACAATTTTTGACATGGCTGCTGACATGGCGATGGCGATGGCAATGCCGATGCTGATCTCGATCTCGATCTCGATCTCGATGGCGTCAAATTTCCAATGGTCAACGGCGCGTAGCGCGGAACGCGTGAAAGCGCCAACAATTTGCACTTGTTGTTGTTTTCAGCATGGCAAGGCAAGGCAATGCAAGGCAAGGCAGAAACTGTGCCAGGCATTTGCCAGGTTTTTCAATTTGATTACATATTATTATAATATTATTATGCATACACATATTTCGGCCGTAGACTAGCAATTAATAATAGCAGCAGCAGCAGCAGCAGCGAGTCGTTCGCTTGATTTGCTTGGCATTTAATTCAATTTTATTAAATTAAAGTTGTTGTTGTTGCTGCTGTTATTGTTGTTGCTGGCACTAGTAGCCGGCAACGAAAATCTTGCGCATTGGCAACACATTCAGCCAATTGGCTGTCTACACTGCCGCCACCTGACCAACCTGATGACGTGAACGTCAGACATCATCTGCCTTGGGGCGGAGTGCTGGGGGTGGGGCTGCGGCAGGGGCTGCGGCTGGGCACAGCTGCAACGGAGCCGAAGCATGATGAGACGGTGTCAACATGGGCGTGTGTGTTGTTAGTCAATTGTCATGCTGTTCTCGATCACAAAATCTAAAAACAATTTCCCATTATTTGCCAAAACATTCCGAATTTTGGGTCTTTTCACTTGATTACCCATTGCAAATGCAGATGCATCCCATGTAGACCTATTTCTATATTTTATACATACAATTATTCTCCTAGTCTGTGAGAGACTGTTAATATATACATATATGTATACATATATATATATATATATATACATATATAGTTTTAGCCAAGTTTTACTCAATGCTAGGTAGCTCTGCTCCAACTGATGCGTTCCAAGCTTACACAGATCTCAGCTCTCTTTAGTTTCTGCCGAGCATCTCTCTTGCCTTCTACAAAATTATGGCTTCTTGAACAATTCGCTTTACGTAGTAGCGGAAGCATTCGAGTCTAGACAGCAGCTGTGTTTCATATGTAGCAATGAGTGTTTCCTTGATGTCAGTTCCGGTAAAGGCAATTATATTCAACCTTCTTCTGCTCCGCCAATCCATTCCATGAGGACAGCTCCAGCTGCTGTCTCATTCAAGGCAACTCTCAAGGCAACTTTAGCTGTCAGCAAGTGGGTAAAAGTTTCTCATGCTCTAAACTCAGACTCTCAACCCTAGATAGCTGCCTAACAGCTTCAGTTGATATGTCAGGTGCTGCAGTAGGTATTTAGTATCAGGCTCTAGTAATCTGTGCCGTGTAGCTATTCGATTCGATAGAGCCCTATCAGTATAATAGAATCATAATCATAATAATCTAATAATAACTAATAATATAATGCCACCTAGAGTGTTACTTGATCAAAGTCTAAAAGCCTTGTGAGCTGAATTTGATTGCCTTGCAATGCTTCACAATCTTTATTTATAATAACTGACGCTTAGGCGCTATGATTCCTGACTTCCTTGGCTTCGTTGGGACAGTCGAAGGTCACCTCCACGCCATTGGGCAGCCAGGTTCTGCTCCAGATCTCCACATCGCACACCTTCGTCTCGTTATTCGTATCGATCAGCTCCACCTTATATCTGTTCAATGTGCCAGTAACGACCTGGGTACTAGCCGATAGAATCCTTGAAACACTATAGGTAAAAAGAAAAACAAAAGTTTGTTTTTTTTAGGGAACTCAAGCACATTTGGTTGATAGAGGCTTACCGATAGTAGGGTCCACTGCCAGCTGCCAGCTTAGTGAGCGAGCTCTCCAAATTCGCCCTCGATTGCTCCAGGTCGTCGCCGGTTAGCTCGCGCGGTGCACCAAATCCCTGGGGATTGCCGCTGACCAGCGCAACAGCCGCACAGACCAACAAAATCTTTGCCACAAACATTTCTCGCTTCAAATGTCAAAGCCAGACTGAGCGCGAGAACCGAGAACTGCAATCGATTTATAGAGCAACGGTCATCGGCATCAGTTGGTGTCTTATCAGCGATTCACCTATGAAACTTAATGAGCGCTTGACCCTAATTTCTTGAAACTACATTATATTATCGTATATATTATATAATAATACATATATAATACAATATATAAATAAAGTGCGTATAGCTAGGAAGATTCCAATTGGCAAAGATGCCCTGATTGTCTGATTGTTACAGATATGGTTTGAATCCTAATGTCGCGAGGGGGGTGAGTGAGGCGTGCCACCCGGCCCAAGTTTTTCAGAGTCGGCAATCTGTTTAAAATGAATTGAAGGAGCAACAGCAGCTTTGTTGACTCTATTTGATTTTATTTAATTCTGTAATATGCCATCAGTGCATTCGGAAATTGGAATATTGATAAGCCCAATAACGTATATTCATTTATTTATAAGATCTTCACGCCGTTGTCAAAGATGAACAGAAGAAAAGTCGGCAATTTATCACCTATCATTATCGATGGCCTCACTACGCGCCGGAGTTGATTTAGTTATCCTCTGGCCTGAGGATATTCCATCGATCAGTTGATCTTCTGGAATCGTATTATGTTCTCGCCTGTGTAGGTCGGTTTTATCAAGCCAAACTTAATTTATAACTGCATGTCAAACATGAATAAACATTAGTTCATTAGAGATGAGAATTTATATAAAATGAAGAGCAATTCAACATTGAATACTGGCAGCTTGGACTTGAGCATGCATATAGGGTATTTACTGCATTCATATTTTCATATTGTCTTAGAAATGTTATTTACTTTGATGATAAATCATTTAGTAAATTTATAGACATTTAGCAACATTATAGACATTTCTCAATCTAAACACAATTCTAAAGGTCGAATAGATTCAACAACCAAATCACAGCTTGGACTACCATTTAAATTTCCCAGTCGCTTCGGTTAAGACATCTCGAACTGATCCGTATGAGTGCAAGTCAATCCACTAATCATAATCAATTATTTGGCTTTTGATCACTTATACATGTAGTTGGTTGCTACTCAATCCAAGTCCTGAAGTCCATGATCAATGCTTTGCGAACACAGAGACGAAAAAACGAAGCGAGTTTATTAAAAACCCAATTTCCAATCCTTATTTTGCATATATGTTGAGTTTCCTAACCCACGGAAGTTCGTTGAGGCACTTAAAAAACACCTCATTGCCCTTGCGCAGCCACGATCTGATAGAGACCTTAACCTCATCTGATTTAGTAGATCTTAACTTCGTCTGGTTGTTGCGTGCTCTCTTTAGAGAACTCAAATCATATTGAAGCGATGTCTGCTCAGCGAGGCACTCCTCCAATCTCCGATTGATAAATACATATGTACCTCTAATTTAGCTCCGCTTAGCTCGTCAGATGTTCCTGGGAATTGTTCCTGGGCATTGCCGTTATTAAAATCTTTATCACAAACATATCCCAATTGAAATATCAAACTGAATAAGAAAGAGCACAGCAAATTGCAATCGACTTATATGGCATCTTTCAATGTCTTATCGAAGTTTCATTTACGAGATTCCTTCTTTTTTCCTTTATATACATATATTATAATATTATACTATAATATATAAAAATATGAAAGATCTGTCTAATGGGCATAATGCCAATATAATATATCATCGTCAGCTGTTTGTGTTTCGATTACTTACAGTCGATTATCGATAAAAGAGAAAAAGAAAACAATCCACTTAAATGAAAATCCATTTACTTGCATCAATTTTTAATCTTTCTTTATTTTGGATAACTGGCGCTTAGGGGTTATGCTTCCTAACCAAGGGTTCCTCGTTGGGGCACTCAAAGGTCACCTCAATGCCATTGGGCAGCCATGTCCTGCTCCAGATTTTGACGTCACACACCTTCGTCTGGCCGTTGCTGTCGATCAGCTCCACAGTGTACCTATCCAAGGAGCCAGCAACCACCTGGTGGCTTGCCGATAGAATCTTCGAAATGCTATGGGGAAGCCAAGCAAAACAAGGGAATCGTTAGAGAGCTCAGAGCACGTTGAAGCGATGGCTGCCTACCGGTAGTTGGGTCCTTCGCCAGCTGCCAGCTTCGTGAGAGATTCCTGCAGCGTCCGCTTCGATTGCTCCAAGTCAGCTCCGCTTAGTTGGCGAGGTGCGCCAAGTGTTTGGGGATTGCCGCTGACCAGCGCAACAGCTGCACAGATCAATAAAATCTTTGCCACAAACATTTTTGGTTACTTTGAATGCCGGTTCCAGACTGAGTATGAGTACGGCGAGCTGGAATCGTTTTATATGGCGTCAGTCGGTGTCTTATCAATGCTCCCAAAATAATTTAGGTCGCACTTGACCCACTTGTACCAAATATTAATCTCTTCTATAGTGACATTTAAATATATACATATATATATATAAATATTAATAGGAAGTCGGGCACTACCGACTGCATATTGCTCAGTCAAGATCCAAAGACAATAGATCAGTTCCACAGTTCTACAGTTCTACAAACTCTATTTATATAAAATATATAATATTTCCACATTTCCACACCCCAGTAGAAATGTATATATGAATTTTGGTCAATCCTATGAAGAAGTTTAGAGTAATGTAGTTGGAATTAAGGAGCTGCATTTTCAATGAGGAAAATAATTGAAGGGTAAATGCAACGCCCCCTAAGAGCTTCCATATATCCACTATATATTTTATATCATATTTTCGGATTGCACAAAACCAATATACTCTTTCACTTCATGAGCGAGTATAACAAAGCGCATTAATCTGACGATTATGTTTCTCTTTGTTTCATGGGGAATTCTAGTTGGACAATTCTAATTAATGGCATTCTATAATTCTATGCATATATATTTATTTATTTCTTTTAATTAAGCACTTAAGCTAAGCTCAATTCTAACATTATGTGTACATAATTAGATTATATTGAGCTAATCGTAAAGGTCGCTGGCTTCAGATGGGCTTTTACCCTAAACTCGTTGAGAATGTAAAATCAAAGCATAATGGTTTTATGAAAATATATGTAACAGGCTGAAGGAGGCGTGGCAGATACAGTATGTATATTTTTGATCAGGATCAGTAGCTGAGTTGGTCTAATACCGTTACCAGATTTCCTGTGTTTGTCCATGGAAAAAATACAAAAATCTTACCATTTTTGTTTGCTGGGGATTTCTTAGTCGAACAGGCTCGACTAGAGAGCTCTTAATTGTTTTGATTTGAAAAAGCAATTATGGTTTATTGCTTATTGTGCTTATATAATATTCAAAGGCCACACAGGAAGCTTTTGATTAAAATATTGATGTACCTAAAGTTCAACATTTAAATATATATAATAATATATACTAAAATCTTTATTCTTAAAGAATATCAATTTTTTAATCTCAACGAAATCATTTTTTATAATAATGGAATAGGAATATTTATTGCTAAATTTATAAATATAATTAAAGTCCAAAATAAATAAAGATGTAAATAATCATGCTAATAAGAGACATTCATCATGGATCAATGTGCATCCTTTCAAGCCGTTGGAGTCGTAGACCTCATAAATTGTTCAGCTGGAAGACGCAGTGGCTTCCTCCTCTGGCTGTCATGTCCAATATACGGGGTAATTGCACAGAGATCAGTCGACGGAGACGATTAATTACGGATCGCATCAAAGTACGGGCACGAGTGTGCAGGCACAACAAACATCTGAACAAGAATGTCAAATGATTTAAGCTTGTCGAATATGTATTTTGCATATCTCTCTATCTCGCTCTCTCTCCCTCTTTCGCACTCCCCCCCACTCCAATCGCCCATTCATTTTTGGCGCTCCTCCAGCAAACTGTCAGAGGTGCACAAATCTATGCCCCTATGCCACGGGCACAGCCACAGCCATTCAACTGGCGGCGCATCTGAGACATTCGACCGTTTGGGGGTCCGGGCTCTGCTCGCTTTTGCTGGGAGCCCGTGGCTTATTCATCAATCCATCCAGCCATAGACATCTGCAGCCGTTGCTGTCAGCTAGAACTTGTCGCCCCGTTCTTTCATTATATATATATGTGTACATTTATATTATTATTTTTTTTTTCACCAGATTTTTGCGCTTAACACTTGTAATCCGTTTCACCTCTTGAGTGTGACGGCGCCAATGGCGATGCCCCCAATAGCGGGCGGGCTGGGGGTGGTGGCGCAATGACTTGGTCGTGGGCGTTGGCGTCGTTCCACTTCTGCTTCAAAGGTGCTTTTCGTTCTCTCTATCTCTATATCACTATCTTTCGCTGCCCTCTTATACATTTCTCCCCTCTCCTTTGGCCACTCTCACTCATTATCTCTTCTCAATCATGCTCTATTTCTTCCCATAACTATCTCTCTCGCTCTTGCTCTTTATCTCTTTCACAGTCTCTGATACTCTTTTTCTGTCTCCCTGTCACTCTTTCTTTAGCACTTTGCCTCACTATTTGCCTCTCTCTCTCTCTCTCTCCCAGTTTTAATTTTTCTTTTTTCCTGTCTCTCTCTATCTCTCTATTTCCCCCTCTCTATCTCTCACTCGTTACTCTTTACCTATCTATTCCCGTTCATTCTATCTCAGTTTCTCTCTCGCTTTATGTCTGTATCTCTCACTCCCTCATTCTCTCTCTATCTCAGTTAGGCTTACTTTCTCTGTATAGCTTTCCTTTCCCCTCCTTCCTTTCTGTTTCCTCCCACTCTCTCTCGCTCTCTTTCTCATTCTCTCTCTCTCTCTCTCTCTCTATCTCTCTCTCTCTATCTCTCTCTCTCTCTATCTATCTATCTCTCAAACTTTCGCCCCTTCTCCAAGTCTCCTTCACTTTGCTCTATCTTTCTCCTCTTCTTTCCAATAATGCTCACTCTCTCACGCTCTCTCTCTCACTCTTTTTTATTTCTTCTCTGTCCCTCCTTCTCCTCTGTAGCTAATTCCCTTTGCTCAATTCCAAATTGCTTTACACTTGATCAGTTTTAGTAGTAACATCGAGTCTATCAAGTCATCTTCATCATCCACATCATCATCGTCATTATGATCAACACAAACATTATCCACTGTTTATCATAATGAGCTGCGGCTGCTTGGTTGGCTCGTCTCTGACCCGACTCGGCACTCGCCTCGTGCCGCAAGCCGAAATGCCAAACGAAATTATTCGATTTTCGGACTTTCGGATTTTTGCGCGAAACATTTTCCGACTTTTCACATAAAAATCATGTAAGGCTGGAAAACGGCGACAGTTTGCGAACGGCAGCCGTGAAACTCGTGGCAAGTGGCACAAAAGCGAAAAACTTTATCGAGTGTTGGATCTAAAAACAAAATCAGAATTCAATAAAAAATAATACAAATTGAAATTGCAAAATTTGTAAATTTGAAAATTTGAAAATTTGAAATTTTCACAATTGGAAATTTGAAATCAAGCGAATTGAGAATTCCGATTCAGATTGAGAGCAAAGCGAAGCGTTTGGACTTTTGGCAACGTTTTTTCATTTTTGTTTGGTGGCCTTTCGTGAGATTGTGGTTGAACGTATTTGAAGCAGGTGTTGAAGTGTTTGACGATCGACGATTGACAATGATTTGCCCGAAACGCACGTCGGAGCTGCTGGATCTGCATCTGGCGCCGTTCAAGGACAAGGACCCCGCCTGGGAGGTGGGCGTCTCAAAGATCGCCGGCCGTGGCGTGATGGCCACACGCAATCTGAAGCGCGGCGAGATCATCTTCCAGGATAGCCCGCTCCTGATCGGCCTGGCTGCCCACGAGGAGGACACGCTGAACGCGTGCAGCGTCTGCTTCAAGATGCTGCCCGACACGCGCTTCATGTGCCGCCAGGGCTGCGGCCTGCCCGTCTGCAGTCTGTGCGCCAAAAAGAAGCAGCACAAAACCGATTGCGATATGTTCAAAGCGTGGGGCTCCAACGAGCCGGACGTGGCCAATTCAGTGATCATACGGCTGCTGTGCGTGGCGCGCGCCATCAATTTGAGCAAAGATCAGCGCGATCTGATCTACTGCCTGCAGGCGAATCTGGACAACAATCATCGCACCGAGGTGCGCAATGCGGCCAAGTGCTTCAAGAACTTCCCGACGGACAAGAAGATCGTGGAGATCATGAACCGCACCGTGGCCGTGCTAAGGACGAACGGCTTCGACAAGACAACAGATCGCACCACCGACAACCAGGAGTTCAACTATCGCGCCCTCTATCCGCTGTTCGCTGTCATGAATCACGATTGCATTCCCAACTCGTATTACACCTTCGAGGAGAAGACCAACAATATGATCGTGCGTGCCGCTGTCGACATTGCCGAGGGCGAGGAGATAACCACCACCTATACGAAACTCTTCACGGGCAACATAGCGCGACATCTGTTCCTCAAGATGAAGAAGGGCTTCACGTGCAAGTGTCCACGTTGCTTGGACCCAACGGTAAGTGGAAACTGGAATCGGGGATTGGGGATCGTAAGTGTGGAAATATATACATGATGCTGACTAGCAGATCGAGAGTTGAGGAAAGTCTTTATTAGAAGCTGTGTAGAGATGCTTGGGATTATATTAAATGATTATGCTGACTGATTGTACAGACTGATTGACCAATTGACTGATCGTCGGTTTAATTGATTGGCTCAATGACTGATGGGTTGACTGATGGACTGACTGATCGTTTGACTAATAACTGATAAATCGATTGGTTGAATGACTGACTGATCGATTGACTGATGGACTGACGGTTTACTTAACTGGTTGACTGACTGATTAATTGACTGATCCCGATTGACTTCCCGACTGACTGATTGACCGATATAAGAGTGGCTCGATCGACCGACTAATTGACTGACTGCTGGCTGATCTTTTACTACTATTTTTACAACGAAAGCGAAATTTGTACTTTAAAAAAATTAAAGCCTTTACATTCCAATGTGAATAGATCTTAGATATTAGATCTTAGAAATTGTGAGCATCTGCGTTTCTGAGCTCTGAATCATTCAATGCATATAGATTACGTTTGTCATCGACAGTTATTATAAAGATATTTAAAAATTTCATAAATGACAACAAACATATAAAAGAAACTTAATCCCTTAATGATCGAAAAAACCAGCTCACTTTTGATTATGTTTTTCGTTGAAAGGAACTAAAAGTCTTTAAGCCTTTTAAAAAAATCGTAAACTAATTTTTCCCCAAAATATTATTCAAAGAATTCTTAATTTCAATCACATCAACTGAATAAAACGAATCAATTGAAAAATTCATTGAGAATTACCTGAATTTTCCAGACAATTTTCTTTTCTTTAATTTTCCACTAATTCATGGGCTTTTTAGTTGAATGGAAATTGCAGCTGCAATTTGCGTTCGGCTGGTGATTCGACTTGATTGAGTGGCTAACGATTTGCAATTCCAACCCGAAATACACAACGTCGACCAGGCACAATTTACAGTCGAAGGTGTTGACTGATCGAGCAGCTGTATAAACTACTTGTTCACCCACATGAGAGTACACACGGCACACACACGCACACACACATGTATATAGACAGCTACACGTGCGAGTGTTTGTCTTTTTACTCTTACCCAAATAATGCAAATATCTATTGTATTAAAAGACTATTAATAATCATATTCATATTGGATTCTATTTAAATGTTTCACATTTGATATTTACATCGAAACATTGAGTTAGAGTTAGTTAAAGATACAGGGTATCCAACACATATATATCTATATATGTATATGATCACAGCTGCACTCAGTGTATTTGATTTTTGAATTGATGATGTTTTTGCATTTATTCGAAAATTCTCTAAATTCTGGGCGCGTGTCGTGTCTTGCTCTTGTGCAAAAACATTGCTATAAAAACTAAAAAATTGCAATAACATGAGCTAGATTTTATATTTGATATGGAATATAATAAAAAAAATATATATATAAATATTTTTCAAAATGTGACCATTATATTTAAAATAATGATTCTATAAATTAAAAATATATATATATATATATATATATATATATATATATATATATATATATAAATTTGATCACTTTATTCTGCAAAATTTATTTGCTTCTTTTCTTGTCTTAAATAATAATGAAATAATAAAAGCCATATTTTTTATTATTATTTTATTATGATTCACTAAGCTAAGGAACTAAGGAGCTGAAGAGCTAAGCTAAAAGTCTTCCAATTACCAAAGATGTCGATAATATAAAACATATCAGGATAACTCAAAATATACTAGACCAACGCATTTCTTATTACACAGATTTCTAAAATAAAAGATATATCATAAAAATGGAAAGAGACAAAAACCAAAATCTTAACAGAACTAACAACAGAATTTCATTCCGAGAATACCAGATAATAATACTTGTGAGACATACAATGGTAAACAGAAAGTGTTTGACAAAAAAAAAAAACTGATAAATAACAGATTAATTATATATCAGAAAAGGTATTCGAATAAACTAGACTCTTCTATTTAATACATATTTCTCTGATGCTGTTTTAGATAGCATCGGAATTATTCAAAATATTGGAACAACTCAACCCAATAAACTCTCTATCTTTAAGTATGTAAATTTATCAATTACTTTTCACATATCAGCTAGCTCGAATCTTCCGATATCTATTGGCTAGGTAACCATATATATGTATATATAGACATATATTTATATATATAAATCAAGTCGTTCTTTTCGCTTGCCTGTAAGAAGTTCCGGCAATCGAGAGTGGTACGTGTAAACAGGCGGTGTCAGGCGATCATCGGAAGGGCGTGTCGCGTGGAATGATCTATGTATGTACTAATAGAAAAGTCCAAGGAGAATGCAAATATTGTTGATATGTTTCGCATTTCGCTTTTCGCTTTTTCGCCTTTTCCGCTTCAATTCTGTTTTTTCTTTGGCCGTCCGAAGCAAACAATGAGAAATTTACATTAAGGATTTCCTGTGCCCATCCACATCCATCCGAAAGCAATTAAACACACACACTTTTGCAGGCAGCCAGCGCCATTCTGGATGTGCACTTGTTGTTGTTGTTGTTTTTAATTTTTATTTGTATTTGAATTTTGTTTTTGTTTTTGTTGACTGGGCCATAAATTTGATCAGCTTCCAGGCGCAACAAGTGGCAAGCAGCAAAACGCGCCACGCAATGCAAACAATGCCAGCAAACAAGCAACAGAATATACGAATGAAAATATAAGTCAGTGTGCATGATTTGTGTGGGTATGCCCGACGGGCCGGATGCTCCCAAAGAATGTTGAATGAGCTGAATGAAATAGCAGCTGATTTATATATGATATATATATTCTATTTGTGTAAACTTGTTCAATCATGATCATCTTGATACTAACTTTGAATTTACATTATATTAGAGCCAATTGCCAATTAGGTTCAGCTGCATAGACTCTAGCTTATGCCTACATATATTTCTATTTTGCAAAAAAGTGAACCTCATTGGGACTTCCAGCTACGGTATGATATTTGTCAGAAATCAAGTTAGAAAAGACACCTACCAACACCCCTACAGGGTAGCAACACTTTCGTCATCTCTTTAGGCCTATACCAACACCCCTACAGGGTGGCAGCAATCGCCTTTCTTTTTTCTTCAAGTGCAAAAATGCAGGAGAATTTATCAGAGAGTATATTCTACCTTAATGAAAGGGGCAGCACTACATTGAACATTTCCAAGGCATCCCAGCTCGAAAGAGATGTGCCTGGAAAAAAGTTCCATGCCGTAGTATCGCATGAGAGGTGTCTTCTCTCTTTTAAACATTATCCTGGCAATAGAGTCGGTGTGCTATACTCTTATTCGCTAGCCTCACAATCTAATTGAATGAATCCATCTATGCTAGGTAGAGCTCAAGCTGTTAGACTAGCACCAGCTAAGCCTTGCAGCTCGACTGACGCTTCGCTCACTTTTCAGAGTCAGCATCAGTTCAAGTTTGACTCTTGCAGAAATAAGTTCAGATATTGGTAGTCAAGCTGAGCTAACCTGAGCTACCCTCTGCACTCTGCCTATGCGACTCTGCAAATTGACCCAAAGAATAAACATGAAATATAGTAAGACCTGTAGCAAACCCAGTCTAAAAAGCAAAATGCCCTCGCTTCCGCCTACTTTCCATAAATATAGGGTATAGGAAAAACAAAATAAAAATAACAACAATATGAACACCAGCGAGAACACCATCAACAACAACAAAAACATCATTGATAATAATAATAATAATAATAATAATAATAATAATAATAGCAAGAGCAGCACGAAATTCGATGTGTTTATTTTTAACAGCAAAAGCAATTCAATTAAATCACAAATAAATATGTAAATTCCAAAAAGCTTTTAATTTGCATGAATATTTGAGGCGTTTCGCATGCCTTCACACATCTATTTGTATCTGTATATCTATAGATCTATAGATCTACAGATCTACATCCATATAGATTGGCGATTGTTTTTCCCCAGCGTATCTGAAACGTCTGTGCGTATATCCGCATCCGTTGGCAAATGATTTTGAATTTGGTTTTGGTTTTGGTTTTGACTTTGATTTCGAATTTGAATTTGATTTTGATTTCTCGCTGATCTACTGCATACACAAATACATGCCAAGAATTCAATCCCTCCCTCCCCTCCCCCCTCGAATTTCGCTCGGCTGTCCGGACGGTGGTTGTCGCGCATTTTATGACTTTTAAATTTTTTATTGGCATATCTCATGAGCAGCTATACATATGTATATCCACACAATATATGTTAACTGTATACACATATATGTATATATATATATGCTAGATTCGTATAGATTTTCTTGGCCACGGCCATAGAGCCCATACATATCGCTAGTCATGAAATCAACTATAGACTTTGTCGCTCTCGCTCTCGCTCTGGCTGCCTGGCTGTCCCGCCAGACTCACTTACAATTGGATGAGCAATTATAACAGCAATTTAATGCCTTTGAGCAGCTCATCAACGGCCCGAAATAGTTGCTAAAGTCTTTCGCCCTGACGCTTAAGCACCCATCAGCTGTCTCCACGGGCAAATGAAACGGGCGCCACAGCCTCTGAGATGGCCCGGATCTGTCTTGGGGGCGTCGCTGGGCGGCAGCCACTCAAGTTCATTTGGTTCACTGAACTTTTTTGGTGTTTGTTTCTTTTTTTTTTTTAGGGAGCGCACTCGTTGTAGCTACAACAATATCATCCATCTAAAACTTATATATAGGGCTTCTCAGAGATTTGTTACCAAAAATCGAAAAAATATTTGAAAAACCTTTGCAATTTTTACTAAATATTTTACGAAAATTTCAAATATGAATGCTGAATTTTCGTTACAAATTTTTGGGTATTTCAGATCATTTTTGATTTATATACATATTGTATAATACTCTTTAAATTTAAAACTGCTTTCTAAATGTATTAGAACAGCTGTAAACAATATATATAAATGTAATAAAATTACAAGAAATTCCTTTTTGCAACTTATTATTTTCTAGTTATATGGATCTCTTACAATCGTAATCATTTTAAATTGTGCTATGATTACAATTATATAAGAATACCATATAATCGTAATCATAGTACAATTAATTACAATTCATTATATAGATTATATAGTATACTTTTTATTAGCAATTTTTTTCAAAAACTAAATACAATTTCTATATAAATTGAATCAAGAATGGATTGAGAAATATTGGAAAATGTTCAGTGGAAACTTTTCAAATATAAAAAGTTCTTCTAAATGTCTGCATAAATGAAATCATTTAGAAAAACTTTGTATAATTATGTATAATGAAGACATAAATTAAATCACTTAAAACAACTTGGTATAATGATATACATATAATGAATAATGAATACACAAATGAAATCATTGAGAAGAACTTTTAATTTTTGAAAATGTATCTATGGGAATTTAAAATGCTGAAAATTATAGATGAATAATATTTATAATATATTAGAATATTACAAATCATCAAATCTAGCTGCTAAATATTATCAATATCAGATCAGATCTAGCTGATCAATATAATTGGCAGGTATATATTGTATAACTGGACATATTTATAGTATAATTTATATATTTATGAATATATACACATGTATAACTGGACATACTTATTGTATTTTTTAAGTTCATAAATCTTTAATTTATGAATTCTATAATATTTATGTAGAAATTTGCATTAGTAATCCCACATGTTTAATATTAGCTATTATATGATATATATTTTTGATCTCTAGATATTCAACTGGGAATTCTTTATGGGTTATTTGAAGTCCATGGACATGTATACACTAGATTATCTGTATATACTATTAGATGTATGTCTCAGTTGTTCATATTATCAACTATCAGTTGTTCGATATTATCCATAGAAATATGTATATACAAGAGCCTTGGGGTTTGATCTCAATGCATATGATAAGTATCCCTACTTTTTCCATACTTAAAGTCTATAATTCTTAGACTCAAGTGATTAAGTGACTCAAAAGGATTACTATTTAAAGAGTTAGCCGAACATTTTGTAAATCGACTATTTTACGAAACGTTCTTGATCTGCACATTAAACGTATTTGTATAACTGACCATACTTTCTGGTTCCATACAAATGATCTAAGCTGATTATGATATATAACGAATTTATCATAGCTACCATAACCTATTGGATGTCAGCTATAAGATTATATCTATGCAATTATATTTGATATTACTTCTTGAGTTCCTTGAAATCTAGAAGATATATGTATATATAGGCTGAATATGACTAATACCAATTCGGGTTGATTGCATTCCATATATGACCTAGACTGAACTAACTAACTAATTTGCAATAAACTGTTAGCAAATCCCTACCTTGCTCCATATCTATAGAACTGATCTGATGATAGCTCTTCGGTTCTTTGGTAGTCCATAATTCAATGGGACTTATTCCGTAATTTATTACTGTCGTACTTTTTGCTGAAATTTATGGTTGGCTAATTAGCGCAAATATTCGGAGACCTCGAACTGAACAAATTGGATTTGCAGAACGGAACGATGACGTGGCTAACCTTGGCGCAAGGAGCACGATCAGACTAAAGATCTGTGATGATCGCGTACGGACGGATCTTTGTCAATCTGGCGACGATCTCTTCCATACCAAATCTGTTATTAAGCATCATGTTTTTTATGTGTCACAATATTTACGATCTGCATACAGACGTGCATATACTCACACACACACACACACACACACACACATAGAAAGAGATGTGTGTGATGTGATGTATCTAGTCGAATACAGATATATACATATATAAATATATACATATATAGAGAGAGATATATCTGCCTATATCTGTTGCGTATTTTTAGCACATCTGCTGAAAAGGAATGCCAAATATTTGCGTATATGAATAACTGAGATAATGCTTGAACTGATCTGCATTTCTTTCATTTTCTTTGTGTTGTCTCTTTGATCTGATTTGCAGGAGAAGGGCTCGTTCATATCGGGACTCTACTGTCGCGATACCAACTGCAGCGGACTGGTGGTGCCGGAGATCACCGGGCTGCCGCATCCCAATTGGAATTGTCTGGTGTGCAAGCAAAAGTCGACGCATGCGCAGATGATGAAGTCGCAGGACTTCGCCAGTGGCGCCATTAATGCCAAGGTCAATTCGAATTCGCTGCGCACCCTGGTTCACTATCTGAACGAGAAGAGCGACAGCTTCATACCGAGCAGCAACTATGTGGTGATCGATGCCAAGCTGTCGGTGTTGGCGCGCCTGGCGCAGGGGCGCGAGGACTGCAACGAGGAGCTGGTGTCGAGCACGCGCCTGCGCTACTGTCGCGACATCACACAGATCATGGACAAGCTCGGCCTGGGCGATTCGGTGCTGCGCACCCAGCTGGAGCAGCAGCTGCACAAGGAGGAGGAGCGACGCGCCAAGAAGCAGAAGGAGCTGGCCGAAAAGCAGCGCCAGCTGGCCGAGCTGGAGCAGAAGGCGGCCGAGGCGGACAAGCTGCTAGCCACGCTAGCCGTGGCCGACGAGTCCGCTGCAGGCGCAGGAGGCGGGGCAGCGGCACCACCGCCAGCTCCTGCTGCTGAGCAGGCCTAGGGAGGAAGAGAGGGAACCCAATGCGTTGACGTTCGTTTATCGTCTATTCTATATATATACTACTCTATATATATATATATATATATGTTTTTTTCTCATATTGTATCGTATCGTATCGCATCGAACATAAATCTATTTGTATTTATTTATTTATAATCATTTAAAAAATATATATATATGTATATGCATATATGTACTTACAATGGAAGCACTTTTTTTTTCATTTTCTTTTTTGTTGTTTGCTCTAAAGATCAGAGGTCTGAAACGATCTCGAAATAAATGACGCATCGCTTAAATGCCAAAAGCACATTTTCCGAGGCTTTAGGATCGATTTAACAAAACGCTTTCTAATCCCAATGTCAGCAAATGTTTTTTATTATATTATTCTTTTCTTTTCTTTTTTTTTTTTGTGATAAAACATTTGTTTCAGTTTTTTTTATGGCCTAAGCGAATTACAAACGGGAGATTGGGGTATGCTGGTTTTGGTAAAATGTATGTAACGGTCAAAAAAAGGGAATATATATGCAGTCGAGTCTCGATAATTTGTACCCCGATAAATCGAAAATCGCGATAAATCGAACAGAAATCTATCGCCTTAAAAAATCGTTCTCAATAATTCTCGATAATTTGAATTTCTGTGAAAATCGAAAAATAAATAAAATATCCCCTTGCCATTTCGAATTGTCGGGAATCGACCCTATATGCCAAATACATGAAATCGTCGATGTATATTCATGCATATCAGATAAACGATAATCTCTATCGATCAAAATCGATAATTAAATCTAGTCTTTAAAATATAACTTGCATACCTTAATTGCTACAGATTTCAGATTTACATTTATCCTATATTACATGCTAAGATCTAATAATTTTCGGATTTTGAATACCACTTTCCTTCCTTGGGTAAAAAATGTAAATGCATTCCTTGATCTTTCCTTTTCAGGGTATCTTCCAGTCAGGCACACCCTATTCACGCACTCTGACTTAGTTCCTTTGTTATTTTTACAGCAGAATATATTAGCTATACTATTATATGCCAAATATAGTTGAACATTTATATCTTTTACAGACAATAAATCAAGCAGGTGTAAACATAATTTGGCTTCGCCTTTGAGCGGACTTTATGCAGTTGGCTTTTGTTATGGATTGGACTGCACTGAGTTTACGCTGGCTTTTGCGCAAATCACATTTTCCATTTGATTGTTTGCTCTTTTTATTTACATTTGAAGATTTTCATTTGATTTGTTAGCATTTGTTTTATTTGCCATAAAAAGTTGCAGAGGCCGTTAAAGTTTTGGGGGCCGCATCTATTTTGGTTACGGCAAATGCGACGCGACGCGACGCTTGCGGCCTCCTTTATATATTTTTATACCTCGGCGACACACACACACACTTTTATACTATTTATGTGTATATACACTTACATTCTCTCGCTACTTACATTCTAGATGCTTGTAATAAATGTTTGTTTCGCCTTCTTAAATAAATCTGACTGCGACTAAATTGCTCATTAAAAAGAAATTTGCCAAAAGAAAATTGGCTTAAATTCGCTAAAATTCGCAAAAATTCACAGAATCGCTAATGTTGGATAAGTGTGCAAGTATGTATTTTCATGGCCAGACATAAAGCCAACGGATACAATTTAATAATCTACCAAAACTGCAAATAAAGCATATAATTAAATATTTACATAATATTTACTATAATTACATATATTAAATTTACATTTTTCGAATATCATTGTACTTTTTCATGAAAGTGAAATGGGTATATTGGCATTGTAGTTTATAGCATGATATAGTATATATTGCATGAAATATATGTTCCAAATACTCATTGATAGTTTCGGGTGCTAAACAGTGAAGCTTTCTTCGACCCGATCTCGATTCTGAAAATGGGAAACAACATTCAATCATTGTAAGCCTACGCCCATTAGGGGCGTGGCAAATCGGACCTGAAGATATAGTGATTTTTTACATTCTGCTATATTTTGGACACTATTGATGCCAGAGACCTCAAATTTTGTATATATACTCGGGCTAATCACCCAAGACCAAAAAGTTTTGTCGGATATATGTCCGCCCACAGGGGGCGTGGCAAACCGCAAAAGTTTATATCTCCTAAAGTATAATAGTTACTAGCTTTAAATTTGGATAGTTGAGTTACTGGTAGCCTCCTCTATCGATGCCCCAAAAAATAATTTTTTCGCCTCTTTAGGGGCGTGGCATATCGAAAAATACCCTGTAATTTTCACATTTTTTGAGCGTAAGAATTCAAAGTTTGCATTTAGGTTACCGGTTTCTCGTTCTAAGAACTGGCTAAAAATGAGGAGCCTACGCCCAGAAGGGGCGTGGCAAATCAGAAAACCTGTATATTCTATAGTATTAGAGCGAAACTTAACTACTAAATTGTTGATGGGATGTGAATGAGTATTCCGCAGTCGGTAACGCCCGACTGCAACGTTCATACTTGTTTTTATTAGATTTTTTTTTTACAGAGAAACTACCTTTTGCTAGGCTTCTGAACCAAACTGTAAAAGTCTGTTTTGTCTCCCAGCCAAAGTTCGAAATAAAAAGGTAGCATATAGAAGGAATACTACGCGTATTCCTTATATTGTATATACATATGTACATAGACTTGATGAGGACCAATAACTGAATCGATCTGCATATCTCACCTGCTGCATGTCTGTCTGTCCTTCAGTACGTCCGCCCCACCTTCTGTCAGCGTCCATCTCTTTAGCCTTCCGTCCGAGCGTCTTAGTGTCCGTTCGTGCCTGTTGCTATCTGACTGGACAAATATCAATTCCGAGCCTAAAATATGTACATATATTTTAAATATGTAGAATATTTGAAATATTCTATTTGCAAAGCCTAAAAATAAATCTAGCCGAATTTAATGCTAGGTCCCAGTAAACTAGTTAGAAACAATGAAAGTAGCCAAATTCTCTGCTCGAGCTCATTTCAATTTATTTGAGTTCATTTGAAACAAATCATGTTTGAAGTATTATAATAATACTTATATGCATAGTGTATATAGTAAATGTATATATATCAACTATATCTGTCTAATAACATAAAAAATAGAAATGAAAAGAAAAGAAAAAAAAAAAAACAATAAACTGTCATAAATATTTGCTATAGCAAAACCAACAACAAATTGTCGAAGCTGAGCAAATTTTGAGAGCTGCAAAATCGTAAATAAAACTGTAATAAAAATATCAATAAATTACGCCACATATAGATTAATGAAGCAGGCAGCTCACGAGTGGCCATCAGTATTATATACATCTACATATACATATATTCATATATGTATATATCTAGAATATCTAAAAGTAGTACGAGTATCTAGCCGACTCCCTCCCCCGCCCACTGGCAACACTTGTCGCACATTCTGCCTAATCACAAATTGCTTTTAGCATTAGCTAACACGATCTTCAGATGTGAGGCTGAAGATATTCATCATATATATATATATATATGACAGATATCTATCTATCTATACATATACAGTAAATACTCATTTGAACATAATTTTAAGTGACAATTTATTTATTTTATTGTTGAAAATCTATTGAGATCTTGCCCAAGTTCACTTGATATAAGTGATCAGGTGTCTGTCGGATTCTCCTTCTGCTTCTGCTTCTTCTTCTTCTTCATACATAGATAGATGATTGGTCTATCGCCAATTGACAGCGAGGACTCTGCTCTGCCATCAAGGCTAATTAGTTAGGGGTACTCAGAAGTCGAAGCTAATTTTGTTGTCAGCTTTGATAACGAATGACAGATGAATTGAAATGAATAGAAATTTAGTCACTGTCAATGGACACATAATACCTATATTAGCTGAGACATTAACATTTGCTAGGGCTGTCACTCCCCATCCAATTGATGACCATTGATCGGTCCCATTCATTTTTACGTTTGACGTTTCGCCATCAATCTGAAATTTTTGGTTTGGGCAAATGGCTGGCGAAATTGATGAAATAGTCATTAGGCAAGTGGGGATATTGCTTATTTTTCTTACGAATTTCATTGCAATTTATTATCGTCTGTTTTGTACAATATTTAAGCATGCATTTTATGGTTCGAATTACCGCCGCCCATGGCCAAAATCTCAGCATCCATCCCGACCTCCAAAGTAATTTATGTATTTTTAATGAACCCGCAAGAGCCAAAATTATTGTGCTCATAAATTGTTCAATTACACCGCCAGATGGCGATACCAACAGCTGCATTCAATCGATATGTACTATAAATAATATACCATACTATAAATATATGCCCATCATTTTCTTTTTGCAAACGCCTCTGAGAAGTTGATTAAATTAAGTGTCACTCTACTGATGGCGCCATCTATCGTTAACATAATGAACAAATTTTCAAAAATCAGATAAAAAAAAACATTTGCCAAAAAAAAAAGACTTGTAGACTTGCAAAACTCAAACTGTCACTGTTATTAAGCTCAAGTGACGTATCAGACTGCTTTGTTCCGCTGGCAAGTAAATGTTTTATAGCAGCCAACAGTAAGTCGTGTGCCAGCTTTTCACTACGACCGCTAGAGTGCGTGTTACATTCACTATTCTCACTGGCTGAAAATCACAGTGCAGGCGGATGTGAAATGCAATTACGCTGCGGATGTGTAGAGGGGCGCAACACCAAAACACGTAGGTGTAAAAGTGGAAATTAAGAGAAACTTGATTGTGATGTATGATTATCTTGTTAAACCATTGGATATAATCTAATCTATAATATCTATAATCTCTTCGAAGAGGAACGAGTGTATTTAATAAAGCGCAGGGAATTAAAATGGCAAATAATCTTGAGCAGAATTACAGATACTGATAAGACAGAATTACAGTAGGGCAGTGTTTAATAAAACTGGGATTTATCAGTTGCTCTGGAGTATTTAGTATAAGATGCAAAGTATGCAAATGCATATAATCGAATTGAAACTTATCACACACTAATAAATAAATCAAACTACACTTTTAAGACACTCATTTTCTCATTCCTCCTTTTAAAATTGATTAATGAACTTTATTTCTAATAGACGGGAAACTTTATTTCTAATAGACGGGAAACTGTTCTCTTAATACTCTCTCTCTCTCTCTCTCTCTCTCTCTCTCCTCGCGCCACTTTTGTCCACTCTTGCGTCCAGTGTAAATATTGGTATCGATATATCGACTGGCCTGTATAATCGGCGCGAAGAATCTGACTGCCTTTTCTTTAATCAGTGCTGCAAATTTAGCCTTTTTTTAATTAAAGATAACTGTGGCGTTCGACTTTAGTCTGTAATCTTAACTGGCTACTTATATACACTATTATCTTATAATACCTAAGATATACATACATGCACATATGTATGCACATATGTTGAATATGCATATATTTGTAATGTTTATAGCCTACAATCTTCAAGAATTACGCGTAAGCTTTTACCCTGTTAAATCGCATAACACTGGGAGCTTTATAAAAGCTTTTACAACGCAAAAGATGATCACAAAAACAAACAACACGCCGACGTCGACTCCAAAGCAAATTCTGTATGTGACTGCAATGTAAGTGTATGTGTGTGTGTAGCTGCAATGTGGGCTTCGTTCGGTCAACGCCGAAGTCGACGTCAACGTCGACGCCGATGACCGCCGCGTTCTGTTTGTTTTTAAGCAAATATTTTCACAAGCAAAAAACCATTTGGAATTGTGCGTTTCCAGTGTGAAGACCGATTTCTGTTTTTTTTTTTTTGGATTCCCACTCGCGCCAAACCCAAATCAAGCACAATTTTTTTTTGTTTTCGTCTTTCATTCACAACGAGTGAGTGAATGAGCGAGCGCCGTGTTGTAATCAGCGGATCAAAATCAACAGAAGCTATCAGCGGAGCGAGTTGTTCAACAGCGCGAAATAGGTTTGTTCTAATTTAATTCAATTGAATGCCACCGCCCAAAAGAAAATAAATACAAAAAATTAAAACTTAAACAAAAACTAAAAAAAAAATAAAAAAATAACCATTAATATGCGATATAAACCAGAATAGTTAGAGCTAAATTTCGACCGGGGTATGGAGCATATTAGAATAATTTTCGCATTTGCATATGTGATTTTTGTGTGTGCGCAATCTATTGGAGATTTATAAACGACGAAAATGAAACTGGAATTTCAAATAATAATAGATGTCAGCTGATAATGGGAACTTTTTTTTTTTTTTTAAAGATTCCGCATACTAGGCGCAGCGACGACGAAGGGGGGCGTGTGCGCTCATAACAGGTCTTAGTATATTTGTGATGTCCATACAGTCAACTGATACTATAATGAACACGCGAATAGTTCAATTTGAATATATACAAATTGTTTTGATTTAGGAACTTCTATTTATATACATGGTATGTGGAAAAAAAAATAAAACCTATATAAAGGTTATCAAATGTGACTTAAGTTTTCGCTTTAGGAACTTAAACCTGTCGCCGGACTAGTTTTTTCATGCCGATCTTATTTGGTAGGGTATCAGAGTAGTTTCTACATAGACTTTCGTAATTGAAATTTGTCTTGTAATAGATTTCGTAGCTATCAATTGCCATTGATGTGTGCTATAAATGTCTAGTTTAATATTAATCAAAAGTAATCAATGATGATAATTTAAAGTGCTTCGGCGCGTGGAAGTTAAAAAAAAAAAAAACAATATGTAGTATTACAGAGAAAATATAGAATACTAGCTTCTGGGAAATACATTGAATATACGCATTATTTAAGATAAAAAAAATATATAAAATTCTGACCATACTTAAAATTTATTATTTATTATTGATTTATATTTAATTTTATTAATTTATACCATTTAAACAAGAGGAAATTATAACAAATTTTTGTTGGTCTTTTAAGAAAGATTTCCTATACCCTGAACTCGCATTTTCAATGACGTGTTGCCTCCCTTAGAAGATGATAATGTACTACGTAGAAAACATGTATGATTAAAAACAATATATAGTATAGAGACACACATACATACATATGTATATGTTATGCTGGGTATCTGTAGCATTATATATGGGTCTTGTGTAGATTGTAATAGCACGCACTGTCCGTAGCCGTAGCTGTGGCTATATATACACATAGATACAACAATTGGTTGGCAAGCGACCCGTTCGGCAACTCGAAGCTGTTAACTAACCTAATCTTTCGAGTGTGCGGCATCGAACCATGCCCGCTTGATAAGAAGGGCCCAAGCAATATGCGTAGATATACACATACATAATATATAATAATTTGCTATATACTGACGTATGTGTGTGTGTGTGTGAGCTTGAATATAATATATCAAGTATAAGTCCCCTGCGTTGCGATTAGATCAGTTTCATTTTCAAGACCAAACAAGAAGTATGTGAACATAGCTCTATATCATATATATATATATATATATATATATATATATATATATGTATGTATCTCTGAAAATATATATTCGCAGCCAAGCATTGCTCAGTTAAGTCAGAAAAGGAAGGAAACGAAGCAGGCAATCTTCAATCAAGATGAGTCCGCCGGCATTGCTAAGCAAAGACACGCCCGACATTGAGGTAGGTCGCTAGAATTTCCCTATTGGGGTTTACATTTTTTGAGACTCTTGAGACTTGTGTGTGCAGGACCTGTTGGCGCTGAATCCGCGCGTCAAGACGCAGTGCAGCGTGGTGCCCACCAAGCAGACCAAGGAGAACAAGAAGCATTGGAAGCGCAATGCCGACCACATGGCGGTGCCCTGCACCACATTGGCCAACAACTTTGAGGATATCAAGCACACGACCCTGTCGGAGCGTGGCGCCCTGGAGGAGGCAGCACGCTGCCTCAAGTGCGCCGATGCGCCCTGTCAGAAGTCCTGTCCCACGCAGCTGGACATCAAGAGCTTCATCACGTCCATTGCCAACAAGAATTTCTATGGCGCCGCCAAGGCCATCTTCTCGGACAATCCGCTGGGCCTGACCTGCGGCATGGTCTGTCCCACCAGCGATCTGTGCGTCGGCGGCTGCAATCTGCAGGCCTCCGAGGCGGGCCCCATCAACATTGGCGGCCTGCAGCAGTTCGCCACCGAGGTGTTCAAGCAGATGGGCGTGCATCAGCGTCGAGCGCCAAATCTGAAGCCGCTGCCGCAGCCGAACAAGAAGATTGCCCTGATAGGCGGCGGACCTGCCTCGCTATCGTGCGCCACATTCCTGGCCCGACTGGGCTACGACGATGTTACCATCTATGAGCGTCGCAGCTATCTGGGCGGCCTCAGTGCTGCCGAGATACCACAGTACCGTCTGCCCATCGATGTGGTCAATTTCGAGATTGATCTGGTCAAGGATGTGGGCGTCAAGTTCGAAATGCAGCGTGCCCTCAGCACCAAGGACTTGACCATTCAGGTGAGTCGCATTTACAATGCAGATACATACATATATCTATGTCTTAGATACATCAATCTACAGATACATAGATACTAGCATAAAAGGCAAATGAAGCTTTCCTCTTAAGGTAGGGGCGTTTTAATGTAAATCTTATCAGCTGTGTGCAAATCTTCTCTCTCAAAAATTGATCCTCCATCCTCCTAGTAGATGAAGGACAAAGATAAAGTTAGTATAAATAGTAGTATAGAGATAAAGGAAAATGAAAACGAAATTTCTTATGTGCTATACATACATTTATATTAGTTTTGTAAAATGAAAACCATTTCGTGGGTACACTCCTATACACTACACTATCTATATTCTGATCTTGGCTATTTTAGGAGCTAGATCAGTTTGACAGCAAGGCATATACACATAGAAATATCCTTGCATGAATGCATTCACGAATATATGTATAAGTATATATTATCATCGGTTTCATCATAATTATAATCATAATTATACTTCATATAAGTATCGATAGTTTAAGTTACCTAACTACAAACATTGCATAAAGGCTGTAGACAACAAATTGATGTATGGCTCATAAATAAAAGGATTGCGTAAAGCCTAGTTCCGAGAATCTAATCACGACTAACAACAAATACACTGCTTAAAGTAGGAGGCAGACGCGGCGTATCTGTATGTGTGTGTGTGTGTGTGTGTGAGGAAGTGTCGTAGGTGAATCAAGCACACGTATAAATGGCAAGTGTTGCATTTTGTATATGTGTGTGTGTGTGTGTGTGTGTGTGTCTGAGTTTGATCGCTTTTGCTTTTGCTGCTCGTGCATTGACCTGGAGAACTAAGCTTTTGCTGGCAAAAAGCTACTCGCCAAAAGCTATATGCAAAAAGTAGTTTCAAATATGCGAAAGCTTTCACTGACTATTCAACAGGAGCTAGAAATACTGAAGCAGAATGAATTTTAACGGATGTTTATTGTTGCTATTGAACTATTCTACTATTTGAAACATCTGGCCATATAAACTACTCATACTTAAAACTTAAATTGGACTAGCTAATACCTAATTTCAGCTAATTGCATTCAACAAAACACCTGCTCCTATTTGCCCATTTTGCACTAGCGACACCTTGACAAGAAAACACGTAATGAATACCTGAAGATCCCTTAATTCTCCCACACATCCTTATCGCAAAACCCAATAGAGCGAATTTAGAAAATTTTATAAAATTAAATAATAAACTAAACATAGAACTATAATGTATATAATATACATAATAATATATATATATATATATAATAATAAAATAAACTTCTGTTTTGAACAGGGCCTGCTCTCTTCCGGCCACGATGCCGTCTTCGTGGGCATTGGACTGCCAGAGCCAAAGATCGATCCGATTTTCAAGGGTTTGAGCACTCAGTCGGGCTTCTTCACGTCCAAGAACTTTCTGCCCTTGGTTTCGGACGGCTCGAAGCCAGGTCTGTGCGCCTGCAAATCGGCCCAGGCGCTGCCCAAGCTCTACGGCAATGTGATTGTCCTGGGTGCCGGCGACACGGCGTTCGATTGCGCTACCTCGGCGCTGCGCTGTGGGGCGCGGCGTGTGTTCGTTGTCTTCCGGAAGGGCTCGACCGGTATTCGGGCCGTGCCCGAGGAGGTGGAGCTGGCGCGTGAGGAACGCTGTGAGCTGATGCCGTACCTGAGTCCGCGCAAGGTCATTGTGAAGGACGGCCAGATCACGGGCATGGAATTCTGTCGTACCGAGCAGAACGAGCAGGACGAATGGGTGGAGGATGAGGAGCAGACCGTGCGCCTCAAGGCCAACTTTGTCATCTCCGCCTTCGGCTCGGGTCTGCAGGATGCGGACGTCAAAGAGGCGCTGGCGCCGCTCGAATTCCGCGGTGGCTTGCCCGTGGTGGATCGCAAAACCATGCAGAGCAGCGTGCCGCAGGTCTTCCTGGGCGGTGATCTGGCCGGCGTGGCCAATACCACCGTGGAGTCGGTCAACGATGGCAAAGTCGCCGCCTGGAGCATTCACTGCCAGCTGCAAGGTCTGCCCCTGGACACACCCGCCGCCCTGCCACTCTTCTATACGGACATCGACAGCGTGGACATTTCCGTCGAGATGTGCGGCCTGAAGTTCGAGAATCCCTTCGGCCTGGCCTCGGCACCGCCCACCACCAGCGCAGCGATGATACGCCGCAGCTTCGAGCAGGGCTGGGGTTTCGTGGTGACGAAGACGTTTGGCCTCGACAAGGACATGGTCACAAATGTGTCGCCGCGCATTGTGCGCGGCACCACGTCCGGCTACAGGTACGGGCCGCAGCAGGGCTGCTTCCTCAACATCGAGCTAATCTCGGAGAAGCGAGCCGAGTACTGGCTGCGCTCGATTGGCGAGCTGAAGCGCGATTTTCCCGAGAAGATCATCATAGCGAGCATCATGTGCGGCTACAACGAGGCGGATTGGACGGAGCTAGCCACCAGGGCCGAGCAGTCGGGCGCCGATGCTCTCGAGCTGAATCTATCCTGTCCGCATGGCATGGGCGAGAGCGGCATGGGCCTGGCCTGTGGCCAGGAGCCCCGACTGGTGGAGGATATCTCGCGCTGGGTGCGCAAGGCCGTCAAAATTCCCTTCTTCATCAAGCTGACGCCAAACATTACGGACATTGTGTCCATTGCCAAGGCAGCGCATCGCGGCGGTGCCAACGGTGGCTCGGCCATCAATACGGTGCAGGGTCTGATGAGCCTGAAGGCGGATGGGACGGCCTGGCCGGCGATTGGCAAGGAGCAGCGCACCACGTACGGCGGCGTCTCCGGCAATGCCACGCGTCCCATGGCACTGCGCGCCATTTCGGAGATAGCGAGGGCGTTGCCAAAGGATTTCGTTATATTGGGCATCGGAGGCATTGATTCCGGCGAGGTGGCGTTGCAGTTTATCCAGGCGGGCGCTACGGTTCTGCAGGTTTGCTCGTCCGTACAGAACCAGGACTTTACGCTCATCGAAGACTATTGCACCAGCTTGAAGGCGCTGCTCTACCTGAAGGCCAATCCGCCGCCAAATAACGGCGCCTTCTGGGACGGACAGTCGCCGCCAACGCCCGTGCACCAGAAGGGCAAGCCGGTGGTCCACCTGACCGGCAGTGGCAACCAGACGCTGGGCTTCTTTGGCCCCTACCAGCAGCAGCGCGACATCAAATTGGCCGAACTGCGCAAGGAGAAGGGCGCCCTATGGGATGCCGAGCGGACCACCGTTGATACCTCCAACCCTGGCGCTGTCATCAAGCCGGCGCCCAAGATAACAGACGTCATTGGTGCCGCCCTGCCGCGCATTGGCCCCTACAAGAGCCTCGACAACAAACAGCAGAAAGTGGCCCTTATCAATGATGTGAGTGCTTCGCTATATCTGCATGTTGACCTAATAATATAAATTTATGTGTATTCCTGTGCATTAGGACATGTGCATCAACTGTGGCAAGTGCTATATGACGTGTGCCGACTCCGGCTACCAGGCAATTGAATTCGATAAGGACACCCACTTGCCGCATGTCAACGACGACTGCACCGGCTGCACCCTCTGTGTCTCCGTCTGTCCCATCATCGACTGCATCAGGTAAGTGGACGCACTTAGCGATAAGACCCCTATGTATTACCTATGATTTACGATTTCTGAATTCTTTCTTTTGCTAGCATGGTGCCCAAGAAAATACCGCACGTTATCAAGCGAGGAATCGAGGATAAGGACAAAACGTTCTACACGCATGCGCTAAGCCAATGCCAATAATTTTACAAAATAATAATATTCCTTTACTGTAATAGAATATTCCAACCTTTTTTTTGTCAACTAAAGATGTATGTCAATAAAGTAAAGAAAATGAATGAGTATAATTAGCAACAAATAAAATTAAAGTTATTAATTTAAACACAAATTTATATATTTTGTTTAACACTGCAAACAATCTATATAATCAAATAAATAAAATAATCAATAAATAATGAAATCATTAAGCTATGCGTAAAATCATGTTGAAGTTTCTCTCCCTCACTTATGCTCTTCATCTCTCAATCTCTATTTCTTTCGTTCTCTCTCTCTCCCTCCCCCGCACTCAATTTTCATTCCTTCTTTATATCCAGATCTCTCATCCCCTCACTCTCATTCTGTCGTTCTTGCTCTATCTCTCCTTCTCTCTCGCTCTTTTTCGTTAACAAATTTGAAATTTGAAAATAGCGCCATCTATAGACTCGCGTTCAGTAAAGTAACAGAAAAAAATAATGTAATCTAACTAGTTTCTTTTCCGTGTTTACTCTTATTTATTATAATTGAATTAATAACAATATACTTATAAAGAATAATTAGGTCAAATTAAGCTTAAATTGTTTGACAAGGTCAGAGCGAAATATTTTGATTGACCCTCGCATCACGATACAAGGTTAAGCAAACGGTTTGCTAACTTCTCGCTGTGACGTCACACTTTCAGAGAGTGTGCGGCATCACCAAGCAATAGCTTGGTAGCCTCGTTTAATATAACCTTCACCTACATACACACATGCATCAAGCGGCAGTTCGCTGTGAATGGCATATTCACAGCTGTTTGATATTTGTTTGGCCTCTGTGCATCAGCTCACAAATTGTTGTTAATGGCCACCGAAACACAGTGTTCAAGCCCATCAAATTCCCCCACAGATGATAACAATGGATTGCTATCGGCGACCGTGATTGCCGGCCTCAAGAACCTGGGCACCACACTAACAGCGGTCATCAGTAAAACACTAATTGCCAACTCTCTGAAATTGACGCTCCATCCAGATGCAAGTATGCAGCTAAATATTGCTAAAATCTAAAATATATGGCATAAACAATTCGTATGGTAACAGTTATAGCACCAGTGCCCGAAATTTACGCAACGAACGCAGCCAGCGCCAAACAGAGTGAATATGCCGTGGTCACGCTCTACTCTGTCGCCACCAAGCACGGCTGGAGCAGCATTACGCTGCGGCAGCAGCTGGAAGCACTGGACCTGAATGCCAGTGCCGTTGATGAACTAACCCGGGTCTACGAGGACAATCGAAAGGATCTCGTACTGCGCCAATTGCAGTTGGGCCACAATTTCCCGCACATCACCGACGTGCAGTGGCGCATTGTATGCGACGTGAAGTCCTCGACGTCGGACCGCAGCAGCGGTGCGCCACATTTCAACATCAATTTGGGTCACTATCGCCAGAGTAGCGGTGAGCGGGTCACCGACGTGGAGTTCGTGTGCAATGCCGAGGAGCTGCAGTCGCTGGTCAATCGACTGAAGGACATCGAACGACACTGTAATCAAGTGGCCATCACTTAGAGAAATAATTAGCTCATTCGTATATTGTCATATATATATGTATCTTATACTGTCTATATATATACATGTATACATATACATATATATTTCATATATACATATACATATACATATATACGCATGTACATATATGTATTTGATTTCGTGTATTACAAACTTATGAGGGTGTAAATAGTTTGTACACAAATATTTGTGACAAGGAACAAAAACTTGACATTTAAAGACATCGTCACCACTGAGAACGGCTACGGACTTGTGTCATCCTGCGTTGCTATCTGTCGCTGGCCAGCCTCAGCTGAGCTGTGTGGGGGCGGGCCATAGTTTGTTGGCTAAACTGAAATTGTACTACAAAACTGATATTTTTATATGTCGCTTTCCACTGCGTCATTGGGGCACATCTTCGAATCGAATTTTAAACTCTGCCGGCGCAAGCAGCTCCACGAGCAGACTGTAGTTGTTGGGCGCCGTGCAGAATATGGTGCCCGAGAAGTAAACGCTGTCGTTCTCCTCGGCAGCTATGAGGACGCAGTCATTGTGATTGGATAGTCGCATATTGAGGCCACGAAAGCGATAGTCTTGTTTGTACAATACTGAGGCGTCTCTAGGTAAAAAGTATGGCCTGCCACTGAATGGGTTTAGAAAGTCTGCCCAATAGCCCAACGAGAGTAAACGGTCACTGATTTCCCTGGCAGCGAGCACAAACTGTAAGAAGACCATTATTATTATAGACTAAGGCTGTGGCTGTGACTGTGGCTGTGGCTGCGGCTGCGACAGTTGCTCACCTTTGCTGCACCTTTTTCAATGTCGCCTTCGTAGCTCAGTGTTAGAAGTGTTATGGCATAGTCTTTTTGGCCGATGGCACGCACTGGGAAGAGCTCGAAAATTGAATCACGTATCAACACCGGACACTGGCAGCATGAGAATTCTAAGCGTGACTTGTCTACGTTCACATCCTTGAAGAAATTGACTAAATTTGCCAGCGGCTCCAATAGGCCAACTGTAGATGTATCGCCCTGCCAGGCGGGACCTGTGGCATTCGGTAAATAGAAGCGATTGTGGCGTTGGGAAGTCAGTTCCCAATTGGGTTCCTCCTCCAGACTGTTGAGATCGTCTGTTGAATGTATTTAATGCAAATCTCAATTGCTGGACACACAACATTCATCAGGTCCACTTACCATCGTCAACGCCGCGTGATTTGGACACGGTTTTGAAGGGTTCGCCTGCATCCGGTGGTGGACCGTTTCGTTTCGAATAGGATGCAATGCGTCCACCGCACGCCGATTGCATTGGCTGCGGACTAAGCAGATTTCTCAACATACTATTCGCCTGCATGGGCTTCACGTAGGACTGGCCCAAAAGGCATCGTCCAAATAATTGGCTCAACGTACGCGACATTATATCATAAGCTCTGCAAGCAAACGCGCAATTTATTTGCAGTAGAACGACTTTGATCGGACCAGTGAACGGTCACACTGCGTGCACTCCACTGGCAGCTGTTGAATGACGGACAAAATTCCCGAAAATTGGTTTGTTCTTATAATTTCACGTAAAATTTTGTATTTTATTTGAAAATCCTCATCAGAATGTCGAAAGTTAAACTATCGTCAGATTTTTCAAGAAATTTTTTGTTTTTGTTTTTGTTGGTTTTTTTTACGTGTTGCGTTGATTGTCGATTGTTCCAATCGAAACGGAAATTTTACGCCCAAGCTGCCATATCACAAAAAAAAAATTATGCACAAATGTAAATATTTTCTTTCCTCTTTGTAACACTAGTGCAAAATTCTGATGGAATTTTTCTTTTGTATATAGATATATAGATTCATATAAACACTGAATTTACAAGCTCAAAGATCAAACACAATTTCAAATTTTTTAGCGAATCGGCATTCTATACAATAACAAAAGCAATAAATTATAAGGATCTATTCTAAATGAATGGGAAAACTGTTTTTATAAAAAATGTGTATTTATTACGTATATACAAAAGGCTATGTGACTATTACAGATTTCGATTCGATTTCCAAATAGAATAAAAACCCAGCATCGCCCTCACTACAGTGATATACATATACATGTATGTACAGCTTCTTCAGCATATCATTTAAGGTTGTATTCAGTTTTAGACCCGATAGAAACATTCAGTCGCCCGATCTGCACAATTGTCGTAGGGCTTGAACATGGGATCGTTTAGTTCCGCCTCGGGTACGCAGGCGCAGTGGAAGTTCTTGTTGTCTCTGTTATATAGCTTGCGGGGATAGCCAGACCACTCACGCTCCTTGCCATCGCCGCTCGTTGTGGTGCACCAGACGCGAGTGCCCTTCGCCTCGGACCACTCGATGTTGCAGCCTGGATATCGATTACGCAGCTCGTCAACTTGCGCCTTGGCTATCTTTGCCTCGTCCAGCAGTACCAGGAATTTCTTGTGGTAGACCGTCGGCTGGCCCGCTTCGTCATAGAAGCGCCCAATTAGCTTGCCCTTATAGGTATACTCCTTCTCGTAGAATTGCTGCCACTTGGCTAGCTCAATCAAGTCGTTGCCCTTCAGGCTGAGCACATCATCTGCCGTAGTCGGATCGTAGTGCTCGAACTCACCGCTCACAAAAGAGACGGATGCATCTCGGCCAACAAAAAAGTTGTAACTGCAGCCAGGTCCATAATGCTTGATGCCGCGACTGACATCAAACACGGCACCGAGCAGTGCCAAATAGATGGGTGCACCATTCTCCCCGTTGTACGTGGACAGCTGCTCCGCCGTGAAGATACTGTCGCGTGTCTCCGTGAACTTAACGGGAACACTTTCGGCACGCTCGTTGGCGGCTCTATTCAAATAACGCGCAGCTCCTATTTGCAGGAGCTGCACGATATCATTTTGGTAAACTTTTCCCAGAACGGCTATAATTATTAGAAAGAATGCAAGGCGGTAACTTGAACAGCACTTTACAAAGCCAAACATTCTGTCTACTTATGCGTGTGTGTGTCTGTGCGTGTGTACGTGCGTATCAAATTCAACCACGAATGCTTAGTAAGCTGATCACTTGAAACTGGACGCCGAAAGTGAAAGCTCAGCATAAGCAACGGCTCATTTCAGACTGCACCAGTGAGAGATTGATTATTTTCTTTTCTATCAAATCAGATATTTATGGTTTCAAATATATGTGTACATAGAAGTTTATGCTTGACTGCAAAATTAAATCGCAATTGAGAACGATAAGCTGCATACCAAGCGCAAGTGAAGTTACTGTTGTTATGTTATGGTTCTCGGCACAGCTGATTTTTACCATTCAAAGTTAACGCTGAAATGTGAGTGGCAAATACAAAGACCCGTTACTAAATAGATGCAGTTTTGATCGCTTAATACAAGTACAAATGTATTAAAAAAATATAAAATATGATAGCAGACCATTCCACAAAATCCACAGTCAGCATTGATGCGACCAAGGCGAAAAAAATATGGATTCACTGCAATTCTTGCTTCGAGCATTATGTTAATGAAAAAACTGTTATATTCTTGCTGGCATGTCAACACGTTATATGCGAGAAATGCGTCACGGCCAGCTTGGGTCGTATTCCCGGTGATGCACCCACCTATGTGTGCCCGATTTGTCAAAAGATGGTGCGTGGACGCCAGGTAAACAATGCGTTGCCATCAAATCTCAAGGGCATGTTCCACCCAGCGCCATGGCACGACGGCCTGCCGCACGATCTCATCGACTCGTTCCAGAGAGCAAACTTTAAGAATTTGGAAAAATTCATATTGAAAAAGGTGGGAAAGCATAATATACATAATTGTTTTAGGCAACAACTTAATATTTTTATGATTATGATGCAGGAAAAGGAAGAGCAGAAGTTGGATAAGGACCTATTGCTGGCCCGCGGAGTGTGTCAGAAGCAATATTTGGAACAGCACCGCCTTCGACGAATGCTGAGAGAGCTTAAGTTTCGAGTGCGTAAGATAAGTCAACAAGTGAAAATTAAAAAAAGAAAACTTGCGCAATCTCGGTGAGTTTAAACCGCCATCTGATTTGAACAAAAATAACGAAATTTTCAATTGCAAATTGTTTTGCTTCTGCTTGCAGGCGGGCGCATCGATCCATTTCAGTTTCTACAAAAAAAGCCGAAAAGCAAATCACTAAACATTCATTGCCAGAATTAAAGAGTGTGCCCATAACCAGTTTTGTACATCACAATAATTATTCTTTTGACTTGTAAATATCAATAAATACCAATTGCCAAGTAGATAGTACAAGAGAATCATTTGAGCAAGGTATATTTGTAAATGTTACGCGCCGTTTACCAGCACTGTTTGTCATGCTCTTCTTCTTCTTCTTGGCTTGCGCTTGCAACAATCGTCTACTGTGGACGCCATTTTGAATCAAACGATACTGTGTGACTGACTGTGCATATGCCAATACAATTTGACTGTATGTTTTTATTAAAGTCGAGTGAATAGAACACGCGAATGGCAAATAGAAAAGAAGTTGCGCATTAAAATCGGCGCTTTACATTGCATTTGTAAACGGTGACAACGCCAGTCGAAATTAGTTTTTTAAAGCGAACGAAACTTGTGCGGTGCCAAGCGAAAATGATGAACGGCACCAAGCCAGGCGTGGTTCTCAATTGTCGCACATGCACCCGTGCATGTAAACAATACAAATCGCTGCAAGATGAAATTGAAATCGGACCGGAGGGCAGCACTACACTCGCCAATATGCTGCAATTCTGCTCCAGTCTGTCGTTCGAGCCGCAAGATGGAGCTGCAATGCCCCAACACATTTGCATGCATTGCCTGCAGCTGCTGGAGCAGGCGTTCAACTTCAAGCGCATGGTAATTGACTCCGATGAACTGCTGCGCCTGGGTCTCGAGGAGGTGGACAACAATGCCAATGCCAGCGGTAGCAACCAGGAGTATGTGATGATCGAAGTGTTGAGCGAGGATGCTGAACCGGATGCAGGCAAACAGGACTCCAGTTTGCACGAGGTTGCAGCGCTTGTCGAAGCGTACAGTGAGCAGGAGCCGGAACATGAGGAATTTGTCGTCGATGATGTTTGCGTGGATGCCGAAGAAGAGGTTGGTGCCGAAACAGAAACGGAAGATGCTATAGAGCCAATCAATGAGTTCCATGCGGCTGATATAGAATATGTGACAATTAAAACCGAATACGACTCGCAGGTGGAGGACGAAGATGAAATCGAGATTATAGACTCCCCGCCCATGGAAACGGTCAGTGAGCAAATGCAAATCCAAATGCTAGACGATCAAATGGTCATGATGTCAGGCGAGGAGCCCATCGATGAGGTAATTGGCGAAGTCGAATCTGAGGATATTCTGGATATCGAGCGTGAGGAGCATTTGGTAATCAAACACTCATAATATTTATATTAAATGTAACCATATTGATAACTTCTAGATTGCTGCTGATAGCGAGGAGGGAGAAGAATTTATGGAAGACTCCGATTCTCGACTCTCCATTCCGGTTGTTACTGGACCCCCAGTCGAGGTGCTACCTCACGTTTGTCATGTGTGCAACAAAGCATTCCGCCAGCAATGCCGCCTCAACCAACATATGCGCTCCCATGTGGATGAGAAGCTCTACACGTGCGAGATGTGCGGCAAGAAGCTGAAGCACTTGCGCAACCACAAGGAGCACATGCTAACCCACACGAATGCCAAACCGCATCAATGTTTGGTCTGTGCACGCTTCTATCGCACCACATCCAGCCTGGCGGCCCACATGCGCACGCACGCCGAGGACAAGCCATATAAGTGCGATCAGTGCGGACGCAGCTATGCGGCCTTCGATCACCTGCGCCGGCACAAGCTGACGCACACCGGCGAACGTCCGTATGCGTGTGATCTGTGTGATAAGGCGTACTATGATTCATCCTCCCTACGGCAGCACAAGGTCAGCCATACGGGCGAGAAGGCGTTCACCTGCGAAATCTGCGGCGTTGGGTTGTCCCAGAAGTCCGGCTATAAGAAGCACATGCTGGTGCATTCCGGCGAAAAGCCGCACAAATGTCCAATCTGCGGACGCGCCTTTACCTTCACCAGTAACCTGAATGCCCACGTGCGCCTACACTCCGGCGAGAAGCCGTTCAAGTGCGACAAATGCATGAAGGCATTCCCAACCAAAAAGCGCCTTAACAGCCATTTGCGTGTCCACAACAAGGAGACGCCAGTGACTAGCACTACCACCGGCACAAACACCAGCCCCGATCGTGCCAATGCCGTGGCGGCGGGCCGTCGCACAGCCGCGAATATGCCCGATGTAACTGACCAGCAGGTGTCCACCTCCAAAGTGGTTGTCGTGCTGTAAATGCAGTAAGCAATAAGCCTAGTTCTTACACTTAGAATATAGAAACCTACCCACACCTATCCTATGTATATAGCAACAGATAATTTTACTATGTACACGTACACGTATACTACACGGACTTGTTCATCTGGTATCACAATTGGTCAACGATACTGAAACACTGTAAATTTGCATTACAACGAATCGCAGGCTTGAGGATAATTATCGTTCGAGATCCACAAATGCTGATATATATTATTTCAAACAAACATTGATATTTTTAACGTAAAGCCATATTTAAAAAAAAATATATGCCGATTAGAGGTTTTTTTTTTTTCGTTTTAAAATTTTTAGTGTAAATTTCGAATGGTTAACAAAATTGTAAATACATATGTGATTTTTCGGCCGTTCCGCAGCTAAATCATACATTTTGTATATTTCCGACACAATCACATATACATATATATGTATATGTACATAATTTATGTAAATATATATATATATACCTATATTCAAAAGGCTGTAATTACTTGTACTCGAACAGAACGTGTATGTATATATAAGCAAAAAAAACACAAAATTAATATTAAAATAAAAATTTTATAAAATCCACATATCAAATAAATTATTTTATGTATAGCATCGATCCGAAATGAATATAAGACTAAGGTTGTAATAATCGGATTTCAACCAGGTTGACAAACCGCTATGATTATACATAGCTTATATTTGATATATACATATGGGGACTAAGGGAATGTTCTGGTTTTCAACTAGGTTAACAAATCGATATGTGATATAGGAATCAATTAGAAGAAGATCGAAGGAAAATTCCATCCATCGCCTGGTGGGAATGCACATTCTCCGATCGCTTCCATTCGACCTGGGCTCAAAGTAAATGGAACATATGATCGGGATTTTATTCTGGAGACAGCTCCAGGTCCAGGTTTGCCAGGAAGCGGCAGCTGTAACTGCACATGGACATTCTCCAATCGCTTTCATTGCAACAGGAGTCAATACGGTCGAGCCATTGAAGAAAGCAATTATCCGTGAGTGAGCCATAATTTCCTGACCACCGGAAGGCCATAGTCAGGGCAAGGGATAATTATAACCAGCCAAAGATTCATTGATTATAAAATCGTTAATGCCATAGTTATATTTCAAATGCCAAATGGCTCTTTTATTTGCCGTGTTATCAGGTTCTATTCTCTGGGTGTTGTGTGTGTGTGTGTGTGTGTGTGTGTGAACATGTGCGCGTGTGTGTGTGTGTGTGTGTGTGTGGGGTGTGGCCAGGCGAACCGTTTGGGCCGGTTCACGTTTGGGTCGCCTTTTGACTTTTTGTCTTTTTGTTGCCCGCTGGCTTCGGATTGGTGGGGGTTTTTCGTGTGTGGGAGCGCTTGTGCGCGATCAGGTTGCTTGAGTAGCGGAAATTGCGTCCGCAGGTGTCACAGGTATGCGGCTTCTCACCCGTATGGGTGAGCATATGTTTTTTGTAGCCAGACTTTTGGGTCAATCCCTTGCCGCAGATGTCGCAAGTGAAGGGCTTGACGCCGCTGTGGCTGAACAGGTGCGAGCGCAATGATGATGCCTGTCTGTAGATCTTTCCACAGAATGTACACTTGTTGGGATTGTTCGGGTTGTGTAGTGTTATGTGGCCATCATAGGCGTTGCGTGTCTTAAACGATTCGCCGCAAATGCTGCAGACAAAGGGTCGATTGTCGCCGTGCAGTTGCATGTGATATTTGAATGAATTACTGGTGCTCAGCTGTTTGCCACAAATCTGTAAGAGATAGAACGATCGATTAGCAACTTTATCGAGATCATGCTAAAGTCTCGGGCTTTTGGTTATTTGGTGCTCACCGGACATTGAAGGGCGGGATTGTGGGACTTACGGCGCTGTTGCGGACGCAGCTTGAGCTCGATGTCCGCATGTATGATACTCAATGACGAGTCGTTTTCACATTCCACGGGCAGATTGTAGTTCACCTCAAAGAACTCAACAGTGGGATCGCTAACCTCAAAGTGCACTTCGCTATCCAGCATTTCGTCGGGCGCAGGCTCGTGATCGTCATCTGGTTGAGAGGATGCGACGCTGTTCACGGGTGATTGTGGTTCTTCGAGCACATAGACATATTCATCCGCACTCGCCGCTTCCATGACAGCATTCGCCTCAGCTTCAGCCTCAGGTTCAGGCTCAGACACAGGCTCAGCCTCAACATCGACAAGATTCGCCGGCGATGGAGATCGGGATATGGTGGCTCTAGATAGTCGAGCATTACGCTTCCTAAGCACGTGGTCCGTGCGCAGCGCAGTACGCTTGAAATCGTACACCTGGGTGAGCGATTCCACGCACCGCTTGCATATGTGTGTGGGCAGGAATTGCTCCTCCTCGAGCACCTGCAAGTTAGCGCAGTAGCTGAGCAGCGCACCGAGCGTTGTCAGTTCGCCGGCGATGATGTGCGGCTTGTAAAGCGAATAGGATTGTGTGGATGGCACATTGCAAACGCGGCACGGCTGTAGCTCAGCTATCTCAAGGGATGACTTGTCCTCAGAAATGGACATTTTATTTATTTTAAATTAAAATGAATCTTCCTTGCTCTATTCGTATTCGATCCCGTTGCCGTTATGGCTGCGCTTGTTTGGCTGTTGTTTATACACAATTTTGTTTGTCAGTTCTAATTGGTGGCGCTGCCAGATCGTCTCGATAGACAAAAGTCAGCTGATTTGGGACAGTATGACCGTACGGCAGACAGCATATGCAAGAATTTTCGCTGCCATGCCGGTCAAGTCCTAGGGGGTTCAACCTGGCCAACTGAAGCAATTAAGGAAAACTGCATTTTGTCAGTGAGAAAGCAAAGGAATTTGTGCGCAGCACTTCATAAACATAAAAATGAGCATGGCGCCAGTTCCAGTCATACAATTAATTCGCTTAAATACACCACGTGCTTCCCTCAACACACTGGCCAACCGATTGCGGCGCACATTTGCATTGGGTAATCAGTCGCCGACGTCGTCGCCTCTACATATCCGTTCGCTTACTACGGCTGCTGGAATCCACACAATTAAAGTGCAGGCTGCTAGCGCAGGCAAGAGATGCTATAGTAATGCCAGTAAGTAGTTTTTATTGTCTGTTTTTTTTTATTTTTTGTATTTTTTTGCGCCCTGACCCAATTGATTACTCAACACTTTTACGCAGAAGAGCCACCGACTGGAGCAGCGACAGAGGCAGCGTCGCCATTGCTCTCCAAACTCTTTCCACAAACTTCGCCCGATGTCGACAGCACTGCCGAACAGGAGCGTAAGAAGCGTGAGGAGGATGAGGCCAAGGAGAATGAGCGCGCGTGGAAGCGCATGAAACTGGGGTGAGAATCACCAACACATTCCAACCTGCTGAAGCCTAAGGCAACAAATTTACATATTCTCTGTCCATTAGCTTTGCCATTTTTGGCGGAGGCGGCATTGCCACTATACTGTGGGGCGTTTATAAGTTTGGACAGCCCGAAGTGGATTCTGAGGGTCAGATCATTGAGGATGAGTTCATAGACAAGCCGCTGGTGCAGCAGTATTTGCAGCGCATGTGGAAATCATTGCACTACTATCAGAAGATGATTCAGGAACCGTCGCGTGCTAAGCTCTTGCCAGATCCGCTCAAGCATCCGTATGTACAGCCGCGCTATACGCTCGTGCTGGAGATGAAGGATGTGCTTGTGCATCCAGATTGGACATATAAGACTGGATGGCGCTTCAAGAAGCGTCCCGGCGTCGATAGTTTCTTGCAGGAGTGCGCCAAAGACTTTGAGATTGTCGTTTTCACTGCCGAACAGGGTATGACAGTATTTCCGATATTGGATGCCCTCGACCCCAACGGCTACATTATGTACCGTCTGGTGCGCGATGCCACTCACTTTATCGATGGGCATCATGTCAAAAATCTGGACAATTTAAATCGTGACCTGAAACGCGTAAGTCTCGCCATTGATTACCTAAAGATTATTCAAATCCTCAACAGATTTGGATGCGTTTCAGGTGATTGTTGTTGACTGGGATAGAAATGCCACCCAAATGCATCCCGACAATACTTTTGGCATCGCGCGCTGGCATGGAAATGACGATGATTCCCAACTATTTGATTTGATAGCCTTTCTGAAGAGTGAGTCACATATGAATACATTAATATTTAATTGCAGACTTAATTTATCCGAAAATCAACTTTCTGTCTTGCAGCCATTGCGCAAAATGAGGTGGACGATGTGCGAGAAGTTCTACATTATTATCGTCAGTTTGCGGATCCTATTAGTCAGTTCAGGGAAAATCAGCGTAAATTGGCAGAACAGTTGCAGGAAGCTGAGCGCATCGAACAGGCGAAGACTAAGCCGATTGTCAAACAATGGTCACGCAGCATTCTGGGCCGCTAGCTGATGTTCCATTGATGCTGCTATTTCCGTCGCTGATCGCACCACGCTAACCCACGCAAGAGCCATAGTCTTTATTTCTGAAGCAGCTTTACCCAGTTACAAACTACATACATATACAAAAATCCCAAAATCCCACTCCTTATGTTTTAGTGAAGGGCATGGCCATAATATAAGAAAGGCATCAACGAAAATCCCAATCCCAGAGCTGCTCGAACAATAGAAATGTGAAAATTGTTCTATGTAAGCAAAATGCACTATATTCTTTTATAGAAAAAAAACAAAACAAAACAAAAACAACACAAAAAGTAATTAGCTGTTGTTTTATTCGTATCTTTTTTTTTGCCTTCGCTAGTTTTATTTTATTTTTACTTTTTGTTTTGGCAATGTAATTATCTTAAAATTCTTATATTAATAAAATTAATTAAAATACATGCGTCATATGTTCCTAATTCAGTGTAATTCTAGAAAACTTTCACATTATTTCATAAGACATTTATTATACATATTATTATTGCGCATTTAACAAATAATTTGCGTTTGCTTTTAAAATATTTCAAGCTTGGCGCGCAATTTTGTTCTATACGAATGAAAAACAGATATGTGTTTATTTGTATCGATAATTTTTCTGAACCAAAGAAAGCAAATATTTGAATTTTGGCGGGTTCTTTGTCTAGCGTCCTTTAAGCATGCTATAAGTGTATATATGCATATATATATATATGTTTACATTTAAATATGTGTGGTCTGTACTCCACTCCAGAGTGGAGGAGCATGCGCTATGTGTATTTTCCTTCTGTAAATGTCAAAGTTGAACTCTATATTGCAGGATACAACAGATTACAGGCAACATAGACAGGGGAAAGCACAAGTATGCGCGTTTGTTTGTAGACTTGTTTCCGCAGAAACGACGCAACAACGCCATCAACTTATGTTTGATCCAATAGAGTTCCCGCTGCTTCTTATTGTATAAGACTTAATACAAATGCGTGTATGTATGTATGTACATATGTAGATAGCAATACAAGTAATTCATTACCTAGTCAGTTTTTGCACAAGCACATACATAAACATATATGTATGTACATATGTATGTATGCACATTTCTAGGTGGGATGCTTGGCAGTCCAGCGCGACCTTTACGTCAGTTGTTTGCCCCAAGCCATCAACAACCCCCCTTTTGAAATAGACGCCATCGGGAATGATTTGTTCTCCTTCCGTGTATATTGTATGTATCTCGCTCTGTTTCTCTGCCTTATGATAAACAAGGACGCCGACACCTGTGTTAGCCGTAAGCGTGAATGACATTTAATAGCAAAATCTAATTTGCAAACCTCTTTCGTGAATTTCCATTGCCTACGGACACCAACCATCCAACATCGAGACAAGCATCTGTGGCAGCACCAACTCAGCTTCGTGCTTGTTCGTGTTCCTTACTTTCAGCCTCGATCAACAACAAGCCAAGAAGGACATGGGGTCCTTCACAACGCGTCGAGCGCTCGGCCGACATGGTTGATTGTGAAATGAAGAGCCGCTGTGCACAATTTTCGAGCTTACTCTCTGCTCTGCTCTCTCAAACAGGAACATATGCATGTCTGCACGTATGTGAATGTGCGCACAAGTAGCGGTGTACAAAAATTTAAATGTTTGCACTTACAGGTCCGAGGCTTCTCTTCACAGAGAAAAGTATAGCAAAATCATGAAAGCGTTTGTCACGCTCATGAAACATTTTAATCTTTCAATGGTAACTTATCTGATGGGAATAGATTTAAATACATACATACATATGTATTTGTAATAATGTCAACAATATGTATACATATGAATGTACATATGTAAATGCACCTGCAGACTTGATTTATTTCATACATATGTATGTATGTAAAAGTAAATGCATCGCGTAATGATTATTAGACTGTTGATCAAGCCTGAAAGTAAGAGACTTGAATTGAGTGCGGTCGTGACGCACATATTTTAAGTGCTGAAGAAGTCATTTCTCGATGTCTGTATGTATGTATATGCTGGCTATAATTCAAACACAAGTGAGAGCGTTTTGCTTACGTTCAGATACCTTCTCGCACGTTTTTTTTTGTTTTGATCAAACGTTTCGGGCGTTCTGCGAAACATTAGCCAACAGTCGTTATCAATATGTAGAAACACATAACAGATAAATGTATTATGAGAATAAAAATTAATTAAATATGTACATATATATATTTATATATCTATATAAAATTGTATGTAGCTAATAACTAGTTTTAATATATTATGCTGCCAATAGGCAAATATATATATATATATAAATATGAAATAAAAATCTTTTCTCGAAATGTGATAAAACTAAACTTAGTATTTTAAGTTTTATACATTTCATTACTAAATTTATTAAAAAAAAAAAAAAAAAAAAAGTTAATTAATATTTTACGTACGAATTATATTGCTAACGTTATAGCTGTATTTTCTGGAATACCCCATGCGTTCCTTCATTCTCTCACTCTCTCTCTCTCTCTTCTTTCTGTACATCAGCTTGTTGGCGCTTCTGCTGCTGCTGCAGCTTTTCAGCTGGTTGTGTTTCGTTTTCGTTTTTAGTTCAAAAGCGAACGCGGACGTGAGTCGGTCGTCGCAGCCGTCGCTCGCAACGCCTACGCTTTCGTTCCCTGTGTGCGTTTTGTGATTGCAAAAAGCAGCAGCAGCAAGAGGCAAGAAAACTTAATAAAAACAAATTTTCTTCTCGCGTGTGTGGATTTTTGCTAAGCAGCGCGTTAAAAACAGTTTTGTTGTAAACAAGTTGTTGTCATTTTTATTTCATTTTCTTGTCTTCTATTTATTTTGTTGATATCGATGGTATACATATACATATATTGTTTTTAATCGCGCACAGCTGCTGGCAATATATATGTGAGTTCTCTAAATATGCATCAGTAGTATGTTTTTTGTTTTGTTTTTCCTGTGATGTGTGTTATAATTGTAAAATTGTTGTAATCAAATTAACGAAATACGCAAAACAGTAAGGATAACGGAATAATGTGTGATGCAGTGTGCTGATGGGTGGGTGGTTGTTTGGCTGTGAGCACGTAAACGTAAATGCGTAAGCTCAGACCCTGGACTCGAGCTTTGCTCTCTCCAGCTCCCAAGGTTTCTATCTCAGCACCAACACCAACACCAGCACCAACAACAACAACAGCAACAAACTACTAAAAGGCATGCAACACCAGCACACACACACACACACACACAAACTTGTGTCGTGCGTATATATGTATATGCAATACACGTGCGTACATATGCACTACTCATGCGTATGTATGCGTGCGCGCGTACACGTACATGCATAAATACATACATACATACATACAGTGTGTGTGTGTGTGTGTGTGATAAGAATTTTCTACTAGATTATGGCATTTAAATTTTCTGCTTTCGGCTTAGCTTTTCCAGTCCAATATGGTTTTTCACGGTTTTCTTTGCGTGACTAGACGACCTCACACATTTTCGTGTGATTTGATTTAAGCTCCCAAAACGAGGCACAGCTGAAATTTAATGTTTTGCGGCTCCCAGTTGTATCATTGAAATGTTCTCTTGTGCTTGTGATTTTTTTTTTGTTCTTTTTTTTAATTCTTTTTCGTCCGTTGATGATAGTCATACTCGCTCGCGAAACGCGTAGCAGAGTATATTGGTGCATCCACTTAGCCGTCATTATTTATACAGCTATTACTTTATACAGCTTTCAAGCTCCATTAAACAATGATTTAGCTCAATTAGAAAATTGTAATAATAATAATAAATAAATAATAAAATAATTTGTCTGTTTTGTCACAACTGAGCAACTGTTTTGCAGAAATTTGCGACTGACTAAAGCGTTCTATACTTGATTTTGGTTTTTTGTTTTGTTTTTGTCTTGTTGTGGTTGGCTGCTTTGAGCCTAGGGCTAAATTATGTATATTGAGTGCGTACGCTTGGACCATCACCATGGTTGTTGTTATTGGCCGCTTCTGCTGCTGCTTCTGTTGTTGTTATATTTATAAATTATTAATAAACATAAAGCGCGCCACAGGTGTGCACAGAGAGCGAGCGCTCGACCTCTGCGAGTAACACTCGTATACGTAATTGTATTTGCGTGCCTTTGCCTCCTCTATCTCTTATTAGTGACTGTGCGTCTCTGAGTACGTGTGTATGTGTGTGTGTGAGAGTGTCAACGCTTGTCCACTTTCTGTTGGTTTTCGTTGCTGCTGCATGCGCCGTTAACCTTTGCATTGCCTTTACCACCACCGTCGTTATGGCTGTGCTTGTGTGTGTATGTGTGCAAATTCGGCTTCGCTCTTGCATATACGCACACTTATGCAAGGAGTGCGAAATGCAACAGCGAAGAGCACAGCTAATGATCACCCATACATATAAGACAACTCTCTTTCTGCAGCTTCTTCGTCTTCCTCCTTATTGACAGTAAGCTGAGTTACTGATACTCCAGCACTCTCGCTCTTTGGCGCTGTCTCTCTCTGTCACACACACTCTCATTCATTATTTTACTTCCGGGCCTTTCACATTCAATTATTTCTGCCTGAATAGTCGGCATAGCGGCAACTCAACGCTTAATACCGTTTGCGCTTTTTGGGGTTTTCTTCATTTCTGTTGTTGTTATGTATTTTTTACATTTGCTTGCGTCCAATTACTGTGGCAATTTATTCATCAAGCAGCAAAGCGTGCAAACAATAACATAATCAGGCATTAAAAACGGGGCCCAGCATCAAGTTTGTAATTTTTTGCGCTTTTACCACTTCTGCTTTTCCATTCTGTCCTGCGACTCTGTGTGTGTGTGTGTGTGTGTGTGTGTGTGTGTGTGTGTGTGTGTGTGTGTGTGTGTGTGTGTGTATGTAAGCGCACTACGTGCATTTTCATATTGTTGTTTGTTTCGTTTCACCGTTGCTATGCACACTTTGTTGCTGTCACACACCTTATAATATTCGCAGTTTTATTTGCTGCTGTTGCTGTTTTTGCTGTTACTGCTGCTGCCTCCCAAATTTCCTGCTGCGAACTCTTCCAACCCGCTTGACACACACTTGATCGTCACAAAACAAACTGTAGAATGACAGACAGGCTATAAACACGACCCGCTCTCATGTTACGTGCAAAGTGCACAGATTTATACACGGCAAAAATAACTAGTATATTTATATGTACGTATGCCTATTTGTCTGTCCGTCTGTATGTCTGCTGGTCTGTCTATCTGTGCACATATTTATTTACTCAATTTTGTTATTCTCCTTTATAACGGGGCATAATCAGACAAACATCTGTTCTGATATCTGCTAAGATATTTTTTGAATTCTCTCTCTTTGTAGCACGAAAATAAGATTTCTTATCTCTCATGTATATCAATTACATTATATAAATCTTCTATGGCTATGAAAGATTTACCTCTTTTATTGAAGGGCAATTTAGTAAACAAAATGAAAAGAATAGACTAATTCCTTGATGTACAGAAAAACCTCTTCATCATCTAATCATACTCGCATTTTTATAACATTTTATAACAGAGACTTTAAAGTTTATTGTATAAATGAAACTCACTAATTAAATATTGACATTCAGTTAACAAAAATTACTGAAAATATGCTTAGCTGAGATATTGTATCTAACTTAGAGCACATATCAGTTAAAGGACTGTAAAGAACTTATATTAAGTTGTCATCCATGTTCGATTCCCATGAATCTTGAGATCTATTACGAAATGCTCTATATGTATGTATATACATATTGTGTATGAATGCGTGTATATATAGGTTCTGTGTATCTATTTTCCTCCCTAATGCCTTCTACCATTCAAACGCTGTCGCTTTCGTTGTCCCTCATAATTATTGATTACTGCTTTTGTGCCTCCTTTCAGTGGGCACACGTCCAACACATGATGTTTGCAGCTGGGGCGGGCTTCGGCATGGGCGTGGGCATGATGGACAGTTATATTATGTGGGTGCTCGAAAGCCAGTGGTAAAGGCAAAGGCAGCGGCAAAAGCAATGGCAATGGCAAAGGGAAATGCAAAGCAATACAACATTGTCAATCATGAAATGTCCATTAATTAAGTTCCAATTGGCAGAGACAGCCGTAAAGTGGCCTGCAGGCAAGGCCAAGTCCATTAGGTGACTAGGCCTGAATATCGATACGTTTATATGTTCATATATGATACACTTGCAAGGCTCTATAAACATTTTAAATGCTGAGCAAATCACAATGTCAATAATAAATAACATAGTGCAGATATGCCAGCAATACCTTAGGCCTTGAGAATAACATAATCCAGTTATTCAAGCATTACACTATACCATTCCGCTATATTCACATCAGTTTGGAAGAGATTTGAACTTGAATATACTCAGAATTGTTTGGATACTTTTTATAGAATGTCAAAGGTATCATTCTATTAATAATAAAAGATAATACAATTTATGCAAATTTCGGATTACCTAATCCGGGCTCAATATGTCGAAAATCCTCGAAAATTTATAGTCTAACTCTGTTGATTGAAATGAAAAATATTGTGATGGGTTTGTTCGAATTTCTGATTATTTATTGGATTTAATATGTCAAAATAGAAAATATACAATAAATACTCTGATTCGATTAATTGAAATGAAATAAAAAGATACAACATAATGGATTTATGCGAATTTCTGTATTTTTTTTCTTTTTTAAATCGAGCTCAGCATGTCAAAAACATTTAAATATATGAAATATATGAAAATATAAGGAGATGGGTTTATTTCAACTTTAGAGTACTTTAGTTGTAGCAGCATATAGAAACTCCTTTGGAAGTTATAATCTGATTCTATCAATTTAACCTCTGCTGGGTTTATTATAAGTTTCTAATACCTGATATCGCCTCTGGAAGACATGACAAGAGCATTCTAAATGCAATACCTTATGAATTTCCAGTTGAAAGTCCATCCAATATTTCATTTCAAGTGCAGAAATTATCAGGCATAATACAATGAAGCGATAAAGAGTATATTACAACTTTATATATGTACGCTCATAAAGGAGCTGTGGATCAGTGGAAAGGTGGGGCCCATGAGCACGTCCCCAAAGCCAACGGTTTCATATTACATTCACAGACATGATGCCACGCCTCAGACTCTGGGTATAGCTGAAAATGAATAATTTATTATCTATTTAGCTATAGATAAACTAGTTCATGTAGTGACTAGATATGTGTATAATCTAAAAATAGATCGTATATCGTTAATCTCTTGGTACTTCGTAATCTTTATAGCGCCGTCAATGGGAATTGCTTTTGACTTTACCTCGTACTTGGTATTGAGAAATGAGTCAAGTGCAACCTTTGCTTAGACATTGACCGAAAAATGGAATATAATAAAAAGCGACAAACGCGTATTAGGGCTACGACCTTACGGTATCAAAGGTTAAGTTTACTTTAACCGTTTCCAGTTTCCAGTTTGCAATCTCGAAACACTTATTTCACTAATATTTCAGGTATTTCAATTGTCTAGACCGTAAGTCATCCCATTAATCGCAATCGTTGTTTACGGTTTTATCTTTATTGCCCCGCACTCAGCGGGACCATTAACTGCATAGCTAAGCATTTGGCTCAAATTGTGAATTATCACGGCGATCAACATGTAATGATGTCGTACTCGTCAGCGGATCGATTACATTATTAAAGCGAAGCAAAACATATGTGCAACAAGTGGCTTAGACATGGATCAGTCATGGCAATAACTGTGACAGTTACTGCATATGGGTAAAAACACAACAAGCATATAATAGATGGAATAAATTAGTCAGAGAGAAACTCATTCAATGCCTGTCTATTTGTATATTCATATGTACATCGATAAGTTATCGATAACCTGTGAGCATCGAAATGACTTGAGCATGCTCATTGTGGCCCTTGGCCATTTGGGGCATTAAGCATATAGGGTATCTGCTAATCGGCCACTCCCAATTTCGAGTACTCTTACTGGCTTTCTTTGTTTATCGAGTAGGTCAAGCGGTGACAGCCACAACCACGGGCAGGTGGAGGGGGAGAGGCCAGGGCAGCTTACGGGGCTCGGTTCTCGGTTCTCTTTGTTTTTGTACTGTTGTCGGTAGTCAACAATAAATCCAATTAGCAAAGCGGTTCAAGGTAACAGAAAAAAAAGAAATACAAAAATTATGCACGATAAACCAAATTCACTTCAAGTGATGCTCTTGCCATACCCTGTATGGAAATTGTATTTTCAGGCCAATGGGTGTAATGAGTTGAAAAGGAATTTGCATATATTTAATAAAATATTATTTATATAGAAGAAGAAGAAGATAATTTATATACGTATAAATAATGAAGAGAAATGTTGAAAATTTAAAGAGAATTAAAAATTAACTTTTTTGCTAATACAGCATATCTGCAAGTCGAGCAGTTTTAACTACTTTGTGTATGCCCTGTAGATTAATGAAATGTTCTAGCAATTAGTTACAAGGAAGTGAAATGGAATTGATAACTAATTAATGTAGAAGTTGTTTATGGATTTAAAAATTTTGTCAAATTTACATTTATAATTGGAGCAAAAATAATAAATAAAATTGAAATATAAGACTTGCAAAGCCCGAGATATTTATTGAGTCGATATTGTCGTACAGCATATCTGCAAGTCGAGCAGCTTTCACACATTTTCTTTTGGCTTTCCATAATACACTGTGAGCTGAGCCACGAGGTGACCTTTTCATAGATTTTCAATTCCCATTTTCATTGTGCTTCGTTAGCTCTGATAGACAGCGCAAAGTGTTCCGTGTGACAGCCAGAGATTGTCCGAGTGCTGGGACATTTAGCTTGCTCTCCTTGGGCGACGGCCGGTGGTACAGTGGGGCGAAATGAATGGTAGTTTGCATTTTAGAGCGCACATATTGCTGCACATTACACGGAAGCCATAGCAATTAGCTAAGGCAATGGCCACACATACACAACATGGTGGACCCCTAGGGCCGCAACGCCTGGCAGCCCCCAGGCCAAAATTGTAATCCAACCTTGCCACATTTTCAGGTCATAGACGCCAGCAACGCCTCAGCCATGCGCAGCACAAACACCACTGGCAACAACAATAGCCAACATAATAATAATAGCAACAGCAGCTTTAACAACAACAACAACAACAGCAACAACAGCGACCGATGATTGCCTGAAGCGAACAAAAATCCATCAGAAAGCGACAGAAAGCCTGCTTAGGCGAGAGAAGTTCAGAAGAATTAAAACCCGCCGTAATACACCAAAGACGCTGACCAAAAAGCATAAAAACATAAATAAATAACAACAAATTATATAGGCAACAAACAAATATATATAACCTGCAAACATGTTGATCAAAGAGTACCGTATACCACTGCCCCTCACCGTCGAGGAGTACCGGATTGCCCAGCTGTATATGATAGCGGTAAGTTGATAGGGCTTAACTCTATCTATAGAGAGCATTATGAAGATTGATGATAGCTGATAATTTGATCTTTCGTAGATGCGGAAGAAAATCCAATATAATTAGTCCTATTATTGATATTAACACTAATCAACTGTATATGATATTAGTATTATCATTATAGGTATACATATATATTAATATTGCTATTATTAGTATTAGTTTTCTTATGATATTTATTCGTATTTCGGAATTTATATTATTATTAGCATTTTTAGTATTAAATATATTAGTATTAGCATAGTTCATATATTCATCTATACTAGATGCGGAAAAAATCCATTACAATGAGTATTATTATAATAATATAAAATATGCATTAGTATTCTTATTATTATAGGTATATATATTAGCATTATTATTATTATTATTGCTTAAAATTTTTTGTTAGTATAATTTTTACATATATTAGTTAGTATTATTATTAGTCTTGGAATAGATATTTCCAATAGAATTAGCACTAGCATTTCCTAATACTAAAAGTATCATTAGTACCTATTCAAACGGTATTAAAGTGATTAGTATAATATTTATATAAGATTTTACAATTTCGGATTGACATTATTAATTTCCTGTATTTCCCTTCTTACAGAAAAAGAGCCGAGAGGAAAGCCATGGCGAAGGCAGCGGAGTTGAAATCATAATCAATGAGCCCTACAAAGATGGACCCGGAGGCAATGGGCAGTACACGAAAAAGATTTATCACGTGGGCAGTCACTTGCCGGGCTGGATAAAAAGTAAGTGGACTTAGAGAGATTTCCTGTGAACGAGTAGACAGAGATAGCTATATATATTTGAGAACATATATACATAAACTAAAAATATAATATAGTCTAGAGCATATATGTATATACATATATTCTATAATATCTATACACAGAACCATGTGCTGTGTCCTGTCTCAGTAACTAATAGAGCTTGAATCGTTGTCAGCTAATCAATCGATAATCGATAATCCTTATTGATTTGCAAGTTACCCCCTAGACTATGTCTAATTATATCTGTTTACTATTTGAAAAGTCAAGAAATATAATAGAAATAAAGTAATTTTCATATAGAACCAGTTGTGAAATAATATTTCCTATAATTTCCCTAGGCTTATTACCAAAGAGCGCTTTGACCGTTGAGGAGGAGGCATGGAATGCCTATCCGTATACGCGCACACGCTACACCTGTCCCTTTGTGGAGAAATTCTCACTGGATATCGAGACCTATTACCATCCGGACAATGGGTACCAGGATAATGTATTCCAGCTATCGGGCAGCGATCTGCGCAATCGCGTTGTGGGTGAGTCTCTCAAATCGAATTGTGATTGAGAAATTTTGATTTATTGACATTACTGCTTCTTCATCTTCCTGTATTCCGGAAAGATGTGATTGATATTGTCAAGGATCAGCTGTGGGGCGGCGATTACGTGAAGGAGGAGGATCCCAAGTATTTTGTATCAGAGAAGACGGGCCGTGGCCCGCTGGGCGATGATTGGCTGGAGGAGTACTGGCGCGAGGTGAAGGGCAAGAAGCAGCCGACGTCCCGCAATATGTCCCTGATGACGGCCTATAAGATCTGTCGCGTCGAATTCCGCTATTGGGGCATGCAGACCAAGCTGGAGAAGTTCATACACGATGTGGCGCTGCGGAAGACAATGCTGCGGGCCCATCGCCAGGCCTGGGCGTGGCAAGACGAATGGCACGGCCTCACCATTGAGGACATACGCGAGCTGGAGCGCCAGACGCAGCTGGCTCTAGCTAAGAAAATGGGCGGAGGGGAGGAGTGCAGCGATGGTAAGCAGAGACCTTCGATGACATTATCGAGCAGTCGTGCTAATATCTCGATTATTCCATCTTTGCGACCCACAGACAGCACCTCGGAGCCATATATGAGCAGCGCCACCGCAGCCCCCGCATCGGGCACGAGTGAGCGCAATAAATCAGCGCCGGCTGTGCCGCCCATTGTCACCCAGCAGCCGCCGAGCGCCGAAGCCAGTTCAGATGAGGACGATGAGGACGACGATGACGAGGATGAGGATGGCGTCGGCACCAATGTGGAGCTGGGTGCCCAGACCAGTGGCAATCAACGTTCCCGCTCCCAAAGCATTCAGCTGGCCAACAAGGCCAAGTTCGGCTCGAAGGGCGCCCTGCATTCGCCCGTGGGATCTGCGCACAGCTTTGACCTGCAGGTGAGCAAGGCGCCATCGCAGCTGTCCACATCTATTCAACTGATGCTGCACTCGCAGAGCAGAGCTACTGTTCATTGTCCCATCCAGTGCATAGACTCCATTGTCCTCTCACATTTGTTTTTGGGATCTATGCCCATCCTCGATTGCATGGCAACAGATTTTTGTTGTCCCCAAAACATCTCATTTGTCTATAAACATCGTCCACCCAATGCCAAGTCTGCAGTTGAAATGCTCTATATATATATATTTTCATAATGAAGCACAATTATCAGTTATTTTATCACCTGTTTCGTTGCTTATTAAACTGATAAACAAATGGAGTTTGCATTGAATTCAAATTTTGAGTTTATTGGCTTTATGATTAGTGCAAATATTGAAATGCAAATTCGATCTACATATGTATGTATATGTGTGTTTCTTTGTTTCCTCTAACTCTCTGTGTGTGCGTGTATGTGTGTGTGTGTTTGTGTGTGTGTGATTCACCATATAAATAATCTTTGATTTGCTCTTGTCATACAAAATCAAATCCAATCAACAACCACCACAAAACACTCAACACCGAAAACCGAATACCGAATACCGATTAAATGATATATGAAACGTAACCGACCCGATATTGAGCAGTCGAAAAAAGCGCATGGCAAGCCAGCAGTACGCCGTCATGTAAGTTGCGATCCAGCTCCAGCATTTAGGACCCTAGTTGACCACAATTACCGTATGAGGGCAGCTCAACTCCAGAGTTTCCGGTTGGGCAATTATTAATGATTACCGTTTGTGGTTTCCTAGGTGGCCAACTGGCGCATGGAACGTCTGGAAGTGGACTCCAAATCGAACTCGGATGAAGAGTTCTTCGATTGCTTGGGTGAGTCGTTCGATCTCGATCTCGATCTCCCGGCTCTCTATGCAGCTTCGATTAATGCTCGCACTTTGCAGACACAAATGAGACCAACTCGCTGGCCAAGTGGAGCTCACTGGAGCTGTTGGGCGAGGGCGACGACAGTCCGCCACCGCATGGCGGCAGCTCCAGTGGCAGCGGTGGTGCTGGCAGCGTGGCCGGGCGCCACAAGCAGGATGACAGCATATTCAATCAGGACTTTCTGATGCGCGTCGCATCGGAGCGCGGCAATAAGCGTCAGCTGCGCTCCTCGGCCAGCATCGATCGCAGTCACGACTCGTCGCCGCCGGGCTCGCCGAGCACGCCCTCTTGCCCCACAACCATACTGATGCTGGTGGTGCACGCCGGCAGCGTTCTGGATGCGGCCAGTGAGCTGACCGCCAAGAAGTCGGATGTGACCACCTTTAAGGGCTCCTTCGAGGCCGTCATGCGCCAGCACTATCCCAGCCTCTTGACGCACTTGACTATTAAGATGGTGCCATGCCCTTCGATTTGCACGGATGCCCTGGGCATACTGTCGAGCCTCAGTCCGTATTCGTTTGACGCGTCGCCCTCGGCCGCGGACATACCCAATATAGCGGATGTGCCCATCGGAGCCATACCGCTGCTGGCCGTGGCCTCGCCCGAATTCCAGGAGACGGTGAACAAGACGGTGGCCGCTGCCAATATTGTCTATCATGAGTTCCTTAAGTCGGAGGAGGGCCACGGCTTCTCGGGCCAGGTGGTCATGCTGGGCGACTCCATGGGCTCACTGCTGGCCTATGAGGCTCTCTGTCGCTCCAACGGCAGCCAGCCGAATGCCGGCAATCCGTCGCAGGCCGCCGGCCACAGCCAAGCCGGCGGCGCTGGCACTGGCGCTGGCGATTGTAGTCGCATGTCGCGCATGGATGACGATGAGCGCTTCATTGACTCCGACTTGGATGCGAAACGTTTGCTGGTGGCACCATCGCCGCGACGTCGTCGCTCCAGCTCCTCCAGCGATTCGCGTGCCACCAAGCTGGACTTTGAGGTCAGCGACTTTTTCATGTTCGGCTCACCGCTGTCGGTGGTCCTGGCCGCACGGAAGCTGCACGACTCAAAGACCGCCCTGGCCCGCCCCAATTGCCATCAGGTGTACAATCTGTTCCATCCAACCGACCCGATTGCCTCACGCTTGGAGCCCCTGCTGAGTGCACGCTTCTCCATTTTGTCGCCGGTGAATGTGCCGCGCTATGCTAAATATCCGCTGGGCAATGGACAGCCGTTGCATTTATGTGAGTAGACTCTCCCTCTCCCTCTCCCTCTCTCTCTCTTTGTCACATGAATTACAGTAACACATGATGTGTGTCTCTCTCTCTCTCTCTCTTTTTATCTTACATCGCTCTCTCGTTCCTTTTGATGCAGTGGAGGTAATACAATCGCATCCGCAGCACTTTAACGACGGCAATAATTTGCTCTCTGCGGGCCGACGACTCTCCGATGCATCCATGCAGAGCACCATCTCGGGCCTCATTGAGAATGTCTCGCTCAGCACCATACACTCGCGTAAGTCCAAGTTCTTTAATGATCCTCCAATCTCTCCAACTGATTTCAACCACATTCGCATTGCAGTTCAGAACAAATGGTGGGGCACAAAGCGTTTGGATTACGCTCTTTATTGTCCCGAGGGGCTGAGCAATTTCCCGGCACATGCCCTGCCGCATCTATTCCATGCCAGCTATTGGGAGAGTCCCGATGTGATTGCCTTCATATTGCGGCAAATTGGCAAATTCGAGGGCATACCGTTTGTGGGCTCCCACGATGACAAGGACAACGCTTCGTTCCATCCGGGGCAGCCGCGTGAGAAGTGGATCAAGAAGCGCACGTCCGTCAAGCTCAAGAATGTGGCGGCCAATCATCGGGCCAACGATGTCATCGTGCAGGAGGGACGGGAGCAGCGATTGAATGCACGATTCATGTACGGACCGCTGGACATGATCACGCTGCACGGCGAGAAGGTGGACGTGCACATTATGAAGGACCCGCCGGCGGGCGAATGGACATTCCTCAGCACCGAAGTGACCGATAAAAATGGCCGCATCTCGTACACCATTCCCGATCATTTGTCTCTCGGCTATGGCATCTATCCGGTCAAGATGGTGGTGCGCGGCGATCACACGTCTGTGGACTGCTATATGGCTGTGGTGCCGCCGTTGACCGAGTGTGTTGTGTTTAGCATTGACGGCTCCTTCACGGCATCCATGTCGGTGACTGGGCGTGATCCGAAGGTGCGCGCTGGCGCCGTCGATGTCTGCCGCCATTGGCAGGAGCTGGGCTATCTGCTAATCTACATTACCGGACGGCCGGACATGCAGCAGCAGCGCGTCGTCTCCTGGCTCAGCCAGCACAATTTTCCCCACGGCCTGATTTCGTTCGCCGACGGCCTATCCACCGATCCGTTGGGCCACAAGACCGCCTATCTCAATAATCTCGTGCAGAACCATGGAATCTCAATTACCGCCGCTTACGGCAGCAGCAAGGATATTAGCGTGTACACCAATGTGGGCATGCGGCCGGAACAGATCTTCATTGTGGGCAAGGTATCCGAACTCCTACCGATCTCTCTTCCTACCTATATAGTAAGATACTAATAATATCCCATCTGCCCAACAGGTGGGCAAGAAACTGCAATCGAATGCCACGGTGCTCAGCGAGGGCTATGCCGCCCACTTGGCTGGCCTGCAGGCCGTCGGTGGCTCCCGTCCGGCTAAGGGCAATGCGCGTATGGTCATTCCGCGCGGCTGCTTCAATCTGCCGGGACAGTCGGCAAATCCGCGACGCAGAAGGTAGGTGCTCCCTTCCTGTTGCTCCATGTTGCAGGCCCTCGATGGCGGGTGAGACGAGACTCCCTGCTGCACTGGCCGAGTCTTGTGTCATCTCTCAATGTAGTAAATTGTACATATGTATGTGTATGTGTATGTGTTAGTCCTAATCGGCGAAAATCATTCTAGAAACTCTAATTGTATTCTAAGTATTTGGTGTTTTGTGCATCTTTATTTTTGTATTATTATAATTTTAAGTTGTTTGTTAACTACTTTGTTTGCTTACGCCTATGTTTGATTGTTTACTTTAAATGTTGTCTTATGTTTGAGCCGCCGAGACGGCGCATGCTCAGCCCGTCATCCGTCCGGTGCTGACCTAACCGTATACATATTTCTAAGTGTGTGTCCTGTACAACAATAACGCCTTCGTCCTGGCCATGTGAAAAGTCGTTTGTAACTCAGCTAACTATATTCGAGCCAAGCTCTATCTGTCTCTCTCTCTCACGCACACCGCGGAGTCACTTAATCATGCCTCATATCTCCTTCCAAATGCCTTCCACCATCCACCCACTATCCATCGATGATTTCAATGATCAGCAATGCGTTCGAGGTGCCACAGCTCCCTGGCACGCCCATCAGCAACAGCCTTGGCCAGCTGAACGAGGGCAAAGAGTGGGACTGGAGTGACTCTGCAGCTGTAACACCCGATACCTGATACTTGACATCACCCCGCTGCCCCGCTGACCCTGACCAACCGTCCTAGACACAAAACTTTGCCTAGTCGACCAAAAGAAAATGAAAAGTGAAAATTATATTTTATTTTGTTATTAAGTTATTTGATAGTTGAAATGCCGTATTATCATATGCTAAGTTCTAGTATTATATTGTTCTTATTTTGATAAATGTGTATGAATATCTTTATATATATATATGTATTTATTAGTGCTTTTTATATTATATGATTTGGATTGATATTATTGTTATTGTAATTAATGCGAACAAAACTGAAAAAATCTGTTGAAGCACAAAATAAACCAGGGACGAAATCTAGCCAAAAAGCAACAAGCACACATACGTATACGTGTATTTAGACACAAATTATATATATCGCAAATATATATATGTACAATAAAAATGCTTAACTACCCATTTAGTATTTGTATACATACATACATATGTATATTTCATAGAATATAATTTCGAATTGTATCTTTTCTTTAATTGTTTCTTGATTTGTGATAAACAACGCTTAAACCGCTTACCGTCACACGTCACGCCCACCCGCTCGCCGTTGATGCGATCTGCACACACAAACACACACACACACAACACACACGTATACCAATACACACACACATACCACTCACTCGCTGTCTCGCACACATTCACCCACATACCCAATCCGATTATAATATATATATATTGTGAATGTGTGTATATCAATACAGGCTGCATGAACAAGCTACCAATGAAGTTTAAAAACGTTTACCAACACTGTAGATATGCAACACCGTGATGCATTAGATAAACCGTTATAAAACCAAACACAAGAAATTAAACAGAGACAAGAAAGAAGAAAAAAATCAAAGGAAAATACTAAATGCAAATTTGGTGTATAGTGTTCGTAAATTAATATATTTAGTTGAGTTGATCTGTTTGATATGCTTTTAATGCATTTTAGAGGAGCATTGTGTTATTCAGTGCTCTGGCTGCAAACAGAAATGAAAAGGAAAAGAAAAAATATAGTATTTATGCCTACAATTGGAAAAAACGCAATCAACTGAAATCTTTCTCAACTTTTCCTCTGTCTCTTTTTTCACAAAAAAAAAAAAAAAAAAAAAAATCCCTCTTTGTGAAACTTTATTTTACAAACATTTTCCCATTGAATCTACACAAAACCCCAACACACACACATACACACACACACGAACATGCCACAAATGCATCGTCAACTTGACATCGTTTCAAATGTGCAGCAATGAGACGGGCCTATCATCGCCGATACGCAGTGGCTATCTTAAACGCAAAACCTACCTGAGCCATCACTAGATCGATCCCAGCAGAGGAGCAACCTAACAGAGAGCGTCATAATAGACAAGCGATAGAGAGAGATAGCGAGAGCGTGAGCTTAGAGACAAATGTGTGCGTGATGAGTAATGCATTTTAGTTTATAGCATATCGATGTGCAAAACTATCGATTAATATAACGCAACCAGCAACTCCCACAAATACAAGCCATGCAACTAGCAATCAACTATATTTATAATAATAAATAAACCAGCATATACCTATCAAACAAAACGCTTCGTACATGTTTAGATGACATCTAAACATACTATTGGATCAGCATTAGTTGCAGTTTAACAACAACAACAATAGCAACAACAACATCTCAGCATCGATTGCCACCATATGCAACATCTGTGTATATACATAAAGCCCGTTATATTATGCGCAATATATAGCCAACTACATAGTATATGGTGTATATACAATATACAAGATACAAAATATATATATATATATATACATGAAAAATTCCAAAAATGATAAAAAAAAAAACTAAATCAATTGTACAACATATAACAAAAGTCAAATGTGTCACGCGGTAAGTAAATATCGATTGCAGCTAGCTGCAATTACCGTTATTTATAGTATGAAGTCAATCGATAGGAGAAAACTTTCTAGCTTGTTTATTCAAATGAGTTAAGATTTAATAAATATTAGAGTATTAGCATAGCTGGGATAGAGTCTCAAAATCGTTTATTATTCACCGCTAGCTTAGTTCAAGATATTTGGAAAATAAAGAAGAAAAATTAATAGTTATCGAACGAATCGAAAATTGGAGATCTAATTTTTCGACTGATGCTTATTTCAAGATCAATTCAGGGAGATATATACAATAGTAGAAATAACGAAATTTGTTAGTCATAAATCAACTGAAAATTCAATTCCTATATAGATAGATGAGTACGGATGATCGATTAGAAATGAGGATTGTTTTTTTTTTTTTTTTTTTAGAATTACAAATATGAACTCAAGGGAATAATATTTGTAAATGAAACGGATAAATACTGATACTAGTATTGCAAATAATTGGAGCTTTATCTTACAAATTTAGTTCAAATAGTTTTTTTTTTACTTTACCAGAACAAATGTACTCATATTGTATATAATTGAAAATATATAGTAATTGTAATTTCCTTTCATATCTATTTCTCAGGTACCTGGAAAGAAAGACTGTTTCCTCCTGTTGTTTGATGGTTTTTCAAACCACATAAAGAGTAAAAACAAAAACAAATCACACAAAATTAATGAAACAAAAAGGAAAAGAAAAAAATTAATGAACAGCTTATATATATACAAATAAATATGTATGTGTGGGCACCTATGTATATGTATGTAGTATGTGAGCTTATATGCTATAATTGTATAACAAAAAACAAAGTCAACCCATACATATATACATATATATTTAAACCGTTTAACATACATATGAAAATAATAATAATAATAAAAAAAAAAAAAGAGTAAACAAAACAAAGCGAACAAAGTTCAATAAATGTGGTATAAAAACATGAATGTTGATAACAATTGAAGCTAAGTACAACTTGCAGTTGGTAATACAAAGAGATCTCGCTCAGAGAACGGCTCTATGTAGCTCGCAGAGGTAAAAAGCGTTGCAAAATCAAACGACAAATTCAATGCATTTCCGAAACCAAACAAAACAAACAGTTTAAATAAATAAAATATATATTGAAATTGCTTCTGAAACAATTATTAATTACTCAACAAAGATTCTATTTCTATAAATAATTATATATAAATATATATATATATATATGTGTATGTGTAAAGCTAAAGAAAAAAGATGAAAAATATATTGAAATTGTTCCAAAATGCAAAGGAAAACAATCTGTTTCTAATTCGAGTCCTTGAGGAAACACATTAGAAATCTCTCTATAATTGTGATAGTTTTTCTCTACTGCAGCTTAAAAAAATTATTTAACAACTATGCAACATTAAAAACAAAACAAAAACACGAATATATAATATAAAAATAATATATATTTATAAAAAAAAAAAAAAAAAAAAACAAAATTAAAAATGTAAAAAACTATTTGGGAATGCGAATTCGTTAAAAGTTCAGTAGCTGTTAGTGTTATATCGTGAACCATACATATATGTATATATATACATATATATAAATAGTTGAGAGTAATGCATATATTTATGTGACATTATCCACCTTTAGGCCGGATGCAACAAGAAACAGACAGACAAACAAACAACCGACACTCATTTGTGATAAACAATAATTGAGTATATAGAATACGTTGATATTGATGACAGAATCTTCAAGTAATCCTACACTCAATGCTACCTGATGAAAAGCGAACCATATATATATATATATGTATATAGCACATATATACTTATGTATGCAATATATATATATATATGTATATATATATATATATATATATACACTTCGCGTCATCAGGTTAGCGCCCCCCTTACACTCATTTTCTTTTACGTTTTTCTCTTTGCCTATTGCACACAACTTCTTGGTTTTTTTTTTTTATTTCATTATCATCATATGAGATGTCTCTCATACCAAAAAAAACCGCGAGTGAAAACCCGTTATGTTTTATTTTCTATCCTTCTCTATTTTCGCAAAAAATGTGTGCACTTATTTTGCGTCATCAGATTAGCGCCCCCAAATGCAATTGTAAATATCTTGGTTATTTTGGCAATTACACTCACCAAATTTTTTGTGAAGCTCAAAGTATTCAATATATTTATAGTATGGGTAAAGAAACAGTTTTATCTTTGGTTGAAAATCAAAGATTGAGGCATACTTTGAATCTAGACTATGCAACCATTAAAATTGCTGAAAAATCAGGAAAAAACAGAAAACTAAGTGGCAATTTTCTTATAAATAGGGAAAACTATGGAAAAAACTATATAAGCGGCAATAATCAAGTGATTTCAGAAGGAAATAGAAGAGCATTAGTTCGAGAAGCTTCAAATTCCCACGAATCGACCACCAAGATTAGGGTTAAAATCAGTGTTAGGACGAGCTTATCAACGGTCTAAAGAGCAATTAAGAAAGTTAATTACTTAAAGAAACAGAATGTAAAAAAAAAGACACCAGTCGATATGCTGAGAAAAGAAATACGCATTAATTTTGGCCGGGCGAATATGACGTGGTCTACCCAATGGTAGCATGTTGTCTTTTCTGATGAGAAAAATTGAATTTGGAAGGAACTGATGGATATAATTATTATATCCATGACCTACTCATAGAAGAACATTATTTGGAACGGTTTCCAAGCCGCTGCGGCGGGGGGGTGGTGTGGCATTTGTGTAGGTATCAATATCTTACTACAGCACTTGCAAGCTTCAATTTTTGACATCGCGCATGAACGCATAGGACCATAATATCGTGTTTAAAACTGCTGTTCCGCATTTCTATAACCTGTCTGAAAACCGGCATTAGATTTTCCAGCATGATAATGCCCCAATTCAGACCGCCCGATCCCTGAAGTCCTGGATTCAGGGCCAAAAAATTGATCTCATGGAGTGGCCACCATACTCACTCGACCTTAATATCATTGGAAACGTCTGGGGATGGTTGGTCAGGAAAGTATATGAGTCCGGAAAGCATTATAGTACAAAGACAGAGCTAATCGAAGGTACTGAACACGCTTAATCAACCATATCCTTGAATAATATTGAACAACTTTATAATTCCATTCCTAATCGAATTTTTTAAGTAATTTCAAACAAAAAACGGCACTACGCACTACTAATATTACTTAAAAATAACAATAGCTTAAAATACAGGTGTTATTTTTGGTAATTAACTTAAATAAATTGAATTTAGCGCAGGGGGCGCTAATCTGATGACCAAATTTTTGTTACATGTTTTTTGTACATTTTACAAAAAAAATTATTAAAAAATAATCCTTATTGTTACAGTAGCCATTCTTTTTGTATTTTAAAGAGAAATAAATGGAGTATAATGTAAACAAATTTCAAAGATGGAGCTCTGCTGGTTTAGATTTTATTTAGCTTTGAGGTTGAGTGTAAAGGGGGGCGCTAACCTGATGACGCGCAGTGTATATATATATGCAAGACAACCGGAACACAAAGGATCCAAATATAAATATATATGTACATATATAAGTACATATATGTAACGTTACACCTATACCTATATTAAAAAAAAAAAAAAAAAAAAAAAAAAAAACGGGATATTATTGTAAAGCCAGGTGTTTCAAAACATAAACAGTAAAAACAAATCACAATTAAATACGTTCCTCTAAAATCTAAAAAAGTATATATATATATATATATATAATTATATATATATCGAATAAGTTCATCCATATTGATATTATCTAGTAATAGAGACTCTCAGTTCACAAATGAACAGCAACAAAAAAATAAAGCAAAATAAACAAATATGATTTTTTGAGCAATCAAATTTTGCCCAGTTTCCTGTCGAGTTTCCTTCCAAAGTTTCCCCTATTTTTTTTCTAACTTTTTTATAGACTCTTATGCTTCAATTTCTATTCTAATTGTGCTTTATATAGCTTAAAAGTATTCGAATTAAATAAATAATTTAATAACCCACCATTTAGCTGATAAGAACCCAGCTGACGTTCCAATAAAAAAAAAAGAGAAAAAAACAAAATATACATATATACATATGTATATACTGTATATGTATATGTTGTCCAAAAGTCCAATATGAATTATAAATGAATAATAAAAAAAAAAGGAGAGATAATCGAAATCTAAATACAAAACGAAATTGCAGTAATTCCAGATGCAATATCTATTTACAAAAAAAAAAAAAAAAAAATAAATATATAAAACAAGAAAAGTAGAATGAGAAAAACTTAATCTGCATACAGAACGAGAAACATATACATACATATGAAAGTGCGAAAAAGACACATATATGTATGTGTGTATCTATATATCTACACATTTTTCATAAAGTAAACTTTGTAGAGAGACAGGACGAGTTATTGTTGAACAACTGGACAAGCTGTTATCCAAAATTCGAATTCGACGAAGTTGCTTCAACTCCAAATTGCTGTCCAAATATTTTTCGATCTATGTTAGCTGTTTGTTACACCAGAGCGAGAAGGCAATATGCAGTTCAAGTAAATAATGTGCAAAGAACAAAATTATATGAAAAAAAAAAGCAAAAACAAAAAAAAAAAAATGTTCATAAAAAAAAATGTTCTATTTGATGTTATAAAATGAGAAAAACCAATAAAAACTGATGTGAAAAAAAGCAAACAAACAACTGATTTTCTATATACATATATAACTATACATGCTACAAAGCCTGGGGGTTCTTGAACCGTAAAGCAAAACAGACAAGAGCTGCAAATGAGGGGCGTTCAGCGAAACGTATAATTGAGCTCGTTCCGTGGCTGACTAATTGAAAGCTGGCGTCGCTGAATTGCTGATAAATCCATATGGGAGCAAATGAGCAGCAGCCGCAGTCAGTGCAGAACCAATTCATAAATCATAGTCTGTCTGATGATGGGTGCATTAGTTTGGCGACATTCCAGATGTGTACATAAATGTGTAAAATTTTATACAATTTATTTATTTTCTAAAGTCGCAGCTAATTAATTGTTTGTTTTTTACATACAGTATATTGGTATTGAAAACGTCTGTAATATCGTATTAAGATTATTTGAAGGCATTAATTAAGCCATATTAAGCAGTTAGTTGGGCTGGGGAAGGCGGCTTACAGCGCGGGCAGGCCAGCAGAGATGGCGCTCTCGATGCCGCAATGATCCTCGCCACGCACAATGCGGAAGAATCCGTTGTCTCCCCAGTCGGTGTTCCATGAGTTGCCAATTAGCCAGTAGGGCACTTTGCTATCGCCCCAAACGCCCCAGCCGAGTATGCGTATGGCATGGCCGCCCAGTTCTTTGCCATGGACATGCTTGTAGACGCCCGACTTGTACAATATCAAATCCTCATAGACTGTGAATGCGCCCTCCACCGGTCCGTTGGTCATGATTTCGCGTTGAATTTCACGCGGATTGCGTCTGATCGAGTAGGACTTGGAGCCAAAGTGTTTGTCTTTAGCATAATCAACGGAGTAGCTCGACTCGCATTGATGCTTGCAGGAAGGGGTTCTGCCATTTTTGCAGGGTGGGCGTGTACCATTCACGTGATGCTCACATGGCTCGATCTCATAGGGACGGCAACCCTATAACAGGCCAAACGGCCATTGAATAACTGTGAGCTACAATTCAGTGTTGAATGGACTTACCTCATTGGAGTTATAGGAGCCACCGCTCACAATGCCTTTGTGGGTCCAGTAACTCCAGGCGGCGCCAGGGAATCCGCCATTGCAGCCAAAGCCGCAAGTGTGGCAACACGAGACCAAATCCTCAGCTGAGAAATGGAAGTTTACAGTGCCATTGGAATGTATGCACACCTACAAATAAAATAAGTCAACAAATCGTTCAGCCTAAACAAAGAACATGCACACACACACACACGCATACACGTCTGTGTATGTTTCTACAAAGCCGTACACAAACACAGCAATTCAACGCAACTGTGTGAAATCGATAATCTAAATAATGATAAGCACAAAGGCAACTGCGTCATCTGCTTTGTATTTTGTCTGTGTGTGTTGTGCGAGGCTTCAGGTCAGTGGGGCATCGCTACTTACACGATCGGACATCGCCTCGACGGCACCAAAGGCCCAACAGGAGCCGCATGAGCCCTGATCACGGATCTCCCCTATGGTGGGGCAGTTGGGCCAGGCAGTACGCGCATCAAACGATTCGGGCAGATCGTCACCGTCATCTCCCACCAGATTACCGAGCACTTGGCTCTTTTCGGGCAGCGTAAACTTATGCGCATCGGGATGGACACCCATTAGGCCGCGTATATGTCCCTCTGATACAGATGCATCAAAGTTGCGACCAGGCTAATGGAAATAAACAATGGAAATGTCACGTCATCATAATCATAATAATAATATTAATAGCTTACCGTCCATGTCTTTGCTTTGCTGCGCACCAGCTCTATGAATTCATCACTTAGCATATGGGGATCATCCTCTCCGGCAGCGACTACGGCCACCAGAGCCAGCAGCGCCAAAGTTGCTGCAAAATATTTCATTTTACAGCTGCGTATTCGTCAAAATGGCGTTGACAGCGCAATTGAAAAAAAATTGTCAGAGCTCAACTAATCGTGTATGTGTATATATAATAATTTATATATGTATACAATTTGTCAATATAGATAAAAGAGTAGGCTTTGCGAATTTTATTTGGTTGACTGGCAAGCACCAGCTGCAATGGTAAACTGTTGTATAGTTTAGTTACACTCAATTTATATGCGTTGTTTCTTCTCTTTTCAAAGTAGCTGATAAGCGGCCATTGCAGTGATGACAAAAATAACGTGAGTCTCTTATCGATACTTGTGAGCAACGATATATGCGAAAAGTTGGTCATATTGATATTTTACAATTGTAAGATTTTGGCAAATTTAAAAATAATTGATTGCATTAATAAAATAATGTAATTTAAGATTATTTCATTTTATCATTGTACATCATCTATCAACAAGTTATGGATACATGGTCTAAGGGGCCAATTAGATATGCATGTGAAAAGTAAAATTAAACTAACAATCAAGAAAACAAACAAATCGTAAATCTTAACATTTATTTTATTCACAATGATTGAACTAAGTATTATCACAAACACATATTTATTTAGCTTAGACATATGGATTCCAGTTGCTGCCATCTTCTGGCAACAGATTATTAGTTATTAGCAATATGACGTCTATAATCCACCAGACTCCAACGCCGCCCATTGTCAAGAGTTTGCCCACAGCAGTTCCCGTTTGTCCCAAACAGAAGCGATCCATGCCCAGGAAGCCCAGCAGCATGCTGTATATCAATGTGGTTACGAAATAGTGATCCGTGTAGCGAACACATGGTACACCATCCCGGAAGAATGTGCGTGCGCCGTAACAGTCGATGTCCGTGTAGACGGTACATTGGACTTTGGTGTGCTCAACATCCTCATAGTTGGAGCCACCAAAACGCAGACAGCCGTAGCCCTTTTCATTGCGTGCCGAATCGTTATTCCGATGATCAATTGGCTCCTTGCATTCCAGAAAATCTCGTGGCAGAAACGAGCACATCACAGTCGGCCCCAACGGATTAAACGCTGAGTTGGTCGTGGAAGCTGCTTGCGAATTGGAGCCAACCTGTGATTGGGCCTGGACGGGTACAACCGATTGTACAGCTGTGCCGGAAACAACAGTTTGGGTCTGTTCTTTGTCACTGCGCGCCTGAATGGCATGGCTGACCGGACTAATGACTAGAAACGGGATGACAACGCTGAATAAAATTAGTTTTCGCTGCATTGTTGTTTTGCTTGCACCAAAACTAGAGATGAGCAAGATATACCGAGTTGTGTGCATAAGAAACCATCGCTTAAGCAATCTATCACGATGTATTGCAATTCATCGATATTTACTAAACATTGTTTATCATTTTATGCTGCTGGCGTCTCTAAAATAAGATAATTGTGATATTAAAAGCCGCCGTTGCATTTGCCTGATCGCGAGTTTTTAAAGTACACATCTCGTATAAATAAGCACAAATTGCCAACAACGAAGAAATACAATGCCATTCATTCAAATTTAGTATACATTGTAAACTGGTAACATTAACATTCGAAATGGATATTTTCGAAAATATTTGCCGCACTTGCGGCAACGACTGTTTGGATGCACTGGACATATTCGACGATAGCGTTATGGTGCTGGATAAAAACATTCTGATATCGGAGGTATTGTCGTCGTGCTTGCCCAGCTCGGCATCATTACCAGCGTTGAGCGAGGACGATGACTATCCCAAGCAGATATGCCGGGTCTGCATCAAGAAACTGATTATGATTTATGAATTCAATAATAAGTGGATAACGGCAACTAATGAATTCACTGTGGCCTTAAAATTCGAGCAACGTCGCAATCGATCCCGCCTCACGCAGTCAATATCATCTCCTGACGATCAGTTACCACTCAAATGCATGGGAAAAGCGATTGAAACAAATCTGGAATCTATAGCGCCAGCCCATGCTACTGGCATTAAGGCAGAAACAATTGTGTTCAAGCATGAGCCAAGTGAGGGTAAGTTCTTCAGTTTTTCACTTTAAACATATTAATGCATTTTTAAAAATTATTCACTTTTAGGTACCGAGATTGGAGACCTAATCGAAGAGGCTGAGTTGGTCCAGGATATGACGCCAAGGACCAGCATATCAATCAGATCGGCAACCAATTATCAGTGCGCTTTGTGTAATGAATGTTATCACACGCTGGCGGCCTACCAAAAGCATCATAAAGTCAATCATCGGAACTCTCAGTTCATGTTCTATACGCCAGGACAATAGACTCCGGTCACGTCTCTATTTTAACAGACTTATATATCTATATTAATATATATATACCGAAACTATTTGTATACATTTGTTTTACTTAGCTATTATTTTTTTTTTGTATTGCGGCAGCGCGAATGAAAACAAAGGGTACACAATTATATGATTATTCGTCGTCATCGTCGCGCACTTTCTGGGCGCGTGGATCATCGTGCCGGAACACCACATATCCCATTTTGTAGCGACGATTGTCACCATCCTTAGCGTAATAGTTGGTCAGGCCAATGCCTGCCATGATGAGGCCTGCAATGGCCATGGCTGAGCCGCCGACGATGTCGGGAATCTCGTTCCAGGCACGTTTCAGCAGCGATGTTGAACCTCGGGCGGCGGATGCTGACATTGTGGGCGCCTGCAAGTAGAGTTTGTATGTTAAATTATTCGTATATTAACTATAAAATATCGTTATACTTATTAAATCTACGCGTTTCAGTTACACAACAAGAGCAGTCCCGTTGTTTAGCGATGTGGTTTGACAGAAATATTTATTAGTGTTATCGATAGGTGAACACAACAAACTCAAAGCAGCGCACAGTTAGTTATTCATGCAGGTTGGCAGCTCTGCTTTTTCTAAATGTCAACTTTTCGTTTCTTTGAAGAAATTTGAAAAACATTGCCTAGAATGCCATTTTTTAGTTAGTAGAATTGTATTATTTGTTTAAGTGTCTCAGACAGTGGATGAATTGTAGAAAAATCAACTGCAACGATAAATAGAAAATGGTTGCCCGCCAAGCTCTAAAATCTATCGATTGCTCTATGATTAACAGTATGGGTGTCAACATAACAGAGCTTGCTCCACACTTTACAGACAACAAAATTTATTACTTCCCAAAGTAACAAGTGTCTGAGTTTCACTTGGCTCTATTTGTGCTTTACGCTGCTGAAAATATATCGAAATTGTTTGTAGCGGCAATATGACGGCCGTACCAGGACGAGCTCTGCACTATGTATTCAAAATTGGTGATCGCAGCAAGAATTCCTTCTTCTTCCGCACGATTCTGGGAATGCAGGTGGGATGGAGCTCACCTTAATTGCCAAGTTGCAAAACCCGGTTATAAACATGGCTATACACACGGCTTGTAAATGTGTATCAGTTTGCATGCATGTATGGGTGGCAATTAGAATTGTGAATGGCTGTATATTTTATCTGAGTAATGTGACTTGGCAATTTCGTCAAGAATTGTTTATTATGTGCTAATAATAGATATTAGATAAGAAGAAACTGATTTGAAGCTTCTCTCTTTCACAATAGGTTTTGAGGCACGAGGAGTTCAAAGAAGGCTGCGATGCCGAATGCAACGGGTATGCCATAAGACTCTAGACTCAAGACTCTAGAAATTCTCTAATCTCTGATTTTCATGCGCAGACCCTATGATAATCGCTGGAGCAAGACCATGGTCGGCTATGGGCCAGAGAAGTCGCATTTTGTCATTGAGCTAACGTACAATTATGGCGTGAAGAGCTACGACCTGGGTAACTTTTGCTCCACTCTACTTGCCTCTTCACATTCTTCACATCCTCCCGCATCTTTTAGGCAACGACTTTGGCGGCATCACTATCAACTCCAAGGATATCTTAAAGCGTGCCGCCGAGCACTCATATCCCATTGCCAAGCAGGGTGATAAAAGTGTTCTAACCTCGCCAGATGGCTATAAGTTCTACATTGTAGACACAGCGCCCGGCAGTGATCCGATGCAACAGGTTGAGCTCCATGTGACCAAATTGGATGCGTCACGCAAGTACTGGACGGAGCTGCTTAAGATGAACGTGTTGAGTGCCAGCGAGGACTCCATTCTGCTCGCATATGACGCGAAACAGACAGCTCTGCGTCTCACGGCTCTGAAAGAGCCTCTGGATCGGGCCAAGGCATATGGTCGCATTGCCTTTGCGGTGCCTGCAGCCATTCAGAAGCCATTGTACGATGAGGTCCAGAAGGCGGGCGGCACCATATTGAAACCATTGATAACACTGGACACACCCGGCAAGGCGACCGTCACGGTTCTAATTCTGGCCGATCCCGATGGTCACGAGATATGCTTTGTCGATGAGGAGGGCTTCTCGGAGCTCTCCCAAGTGGAGGAAAATGCTGCGGCGCAACTGGACAAGTATATACGCAAAGATCCATTCCAGGAGAAGTAGCAGGGGCAGGGCCAGGCGCAGGCGCAGCAGTAAATCAACCAACATCAATTGGGCCGCATTCTTAATCGTAATCAATGTAAACAGATCGGGCACTTATTATATAAATATTATTATTATTATTTTTTTTTAAATGCTATTTACACACATTTTGAGAAAATGCATAAATTTATTTAAGTGGTAACCTTGTTAAAAATCGCTTATTTTCGTTTACAAAGGGTTCGTGCGGCTTTATATAACTATATATCACGCTCTATAAACCAATTCGATTTCAAGCCGATCATAAACGAGCTCGTTCAAGAGTTAGTCGGGAAAAAGCAGAGTTTGTTGCCAGCTGCTGGGCTCCGGAATAAGTTGGATTGTTAATAAAAGTCGGCTATGCTAGTTATTCCTCTATGTATTTCTTCTATGTGTTCTGTAAGTATATTCCCAAAATATTTCTTCAAGGTGCTGTATTTCTGCAAAAAGTTTTGTGTCTTCCAAGTATTGTCTCAAGGCATTTCCTGAAAATATTTCTTTTAAGTATTTCTTCTAAGTATTTTCTATAAGTAAGTATTTCCTCTAAATGTTTCCTCTAAATATTTACTCTAAGTATGTATTTACTCTGATTATTTCCTCCAAGTGATTCCTCCAAGACTGCTCTGTCCCACCAGGCCTCGACGACTGAAGAAATGCTGCAGCTGCTGCTCTTTATATAGGGCGACTTTCACTCAGACACTCTCATATGTCGCTCTCATATGTTGAGCCCGGTGCCAGGTAGAGCTCGTTGCAGTCGAGCTTCAATGGACCAATGGGAAGGAACACTCTCTGCTGCTGTGAGCATTCTGACTTCGTTCCACTTAAATATAAATACCAAATGAATACTGTTGCATACATATAGACAATTTGAGAGATCTTTTGTAGTTCTTCTTCGTTCCTGGCCTTTGCCGTCCCTTTGCCTTTGAAAGAGTCCGACAGAGAGTCGGACGGAGAGACAGACTGTTAGTTGGACAGTGAGATAGATAGAGAGACAGTTTGACATATGTATGTACATATGTATGTAAATCGGGCTAGGAATATACATATATGGTTGGTTGATAGGGCGAAATGTTGATATGATAAATAGCTTATTTATAATAATAATATCGTGCAATTTATTATTATTATATGGCATAGACAGCTGTTTCTTCTGTTCTATAGTTCCATATTCCATCCCATGCTTATTTTAATAATAATAATAAATTTATTATGTATGTACTCTTGTTATTATTGTATTATTATTTAACTAATATTGGTCAAGTTTATTTTGTAATATTCTATGATTTTTCATTTCTTTTCTGTCAGCAGGTAAAAATTCTGAAACAAATGTAAAGCAATATTATAAATAAACAAGTAAGAAAGCTATAGTCGAGACTGCTCGACTACGAGATCCCCTGAACCCTTGGAGCAATAGCTATTTCAATAATTTTTCGCGTCTTTCAGCTTACACAAGAAACACGCACACACGCACACATACACACACACTAATAACTTTTCTTGTGGACATACGATCTTCATGAAACTTTCAGATTATGATTATAACATAACAATATGTATTTGCCAAAGCACAAGTCTCTAGTATTTGAAATACGTTTTTTACAAACATGGGGGTGAGGGGGTGGATATAAAGGTGGGGGCTAAATTTTAACAAAAACCGAAATTGTATAAATTGCATATAAGCATACATACAAAATTTGGAGACTCTAGCAATAAAGGTGTAGGAGATATAATTTTTATAACTGGTTTTCGATAAGGTCTTTTATCGATAAAAAAAAGAACGGGATGAGTTATCGATATTTAATGATAAACTCGATATCCGCGCTGTAAATACGGACATTTAAAAAAAATTTGAAGTCTCTAGCTTTTATATCTTCTGAAATCGACGCGTTCATACATACTGACTGACGGACAGACAGACAGACGGACGGACAGACGGACGGACAGACGGACGGACAGACAGACGGACAGGGCCAAATCGACTCAGCTCGTCATCCTGATCAAGAATATATATACTTTGTGGGGTCTGCCACGCCTCCTTCTCCCTGTAACATACATTTCAACAAAACCGTTATACCCTGATTTCCCATTGAAAATGGGTTCAGGGTATAAAAAATAAATAAGTAAATAAACAGACTACTAAAATGTTGTACAATATATAAAAGCAGGGACCGTAACGATTATAACTTTTATAGCAAAAAATTAAAAAACAAGAATTATTTTTGAGTAATTAAAAAAAAAATATTTGTAATTATTATAAATAATAATAAAAGCATTGCAATAAGAAAATTTGTTAAACATTGTAAATAAAAAGTCAAAGCATACCGTATATATATGTCATTATAGCTTCGTTTTTATTTTTAATTTTTAATACATTTATATAAACCTTTGGATTTTAGTTTCGTTTAAATTTGTTTTCAATTTAAATAATTTTTGTTAGAAATTCTTTTCTTTTTTTAAGAATTTTTGTTTTTCATTTATTTTCTTAACCAAAAAGCGCAGTTTTTTTTTTTTTTTTTTTAAATATATAATTTATTTGAGTAAAATTGGGGGCATCATGTCAGAGTCTTGGCCAGTACCGCCCGCCGCTATGGCACCACCTCTGAATCCGTGGGAGGTGAATCCATGGACGGACGAACAGAATCGCTCGATGTGGCGCAGCTGGGCCCAGAGCCTGGCCAGAGTACGTCGCAATGCGGCGGCGATGTATTACTTTGAGAAGAGCATCGATGACCAGGATGCGAATCGTTACGTGGCGCTATGCATGCGTAGCAATTTCAATCGGAGCATCGCTAATCCGGAGCAGGCATTGAGGGACAGCCTACGGGCGTCTGAGGCGGCACCGTGCAATCCCTACGTCAATCTGCAGGTGGCCGATGCGCTCTACGATCTGAATAGGTTCGAGGAGAACAAGTTGACGCTGCACAACAATTCGCTCCTGGTCCAGGGCACCAAACGGACGCCGTTCAGTCGTCGGATGCTGGTTGTGAACAGCAACTTTCAGGACAGTGTGGGTGAGAGTCTGGGTCCGTTCTTTCTGAAGAACATGGCGCGAATGGCCAGCATCCATGATGGGGCGTTGAGGCCGGAAAAGATGATGCCAGCAGCCACGCGCTGGAAGGCGCTCAAGGATCTCAATGAGTGCGACGTGAACAGCCATAAGGAAAGGAAAAGTATCCGGATATCGCCAATGGAGATGGCACGACGGAAGCGTAAGATGAAAATCTACAATCAAAACTATTTAAGTGGCTCCTGGATAGATGTTGCCTTCCTCAAGAACCTTCGAAATAATCCGATTGTGCTCTTGGAAAGGTACTACAAGTCCGCCAGGGAAAGGCGAGAGTATTTAAATAATTCCTATACGACTACGAAAAGGTTCATCAAAATGCTGCACAGTCGCAGTCCCATGTACAACGAGCAATACCAACGCTTGTCCAACCCAAAGGTCATGGATCGCCTGCACCAGGCCAATATGTTTCGCATACAGTATCAGGCGCGTCGGCATATGCTATCGATACTGCGTACTATACGTGAAATACGCGAACAGAAGGACGTGCAGGTGAGTCAACGGATCGCCGGACAGCTAGACGGACAGCCAGATGGACAGCTAGACAGATAGTTAGACGGTCAGTTAGACGAGCAGACGGACGGCCAATAATAAGGATAATCGGCCAATCAGGCGGACAGCCGGAAAGATCAACAGGCGGATAGTAGAACGGAGAGTCGGACGTGTAGTCAGTCGGGCAGCTAGACGGATAGCTAGACGGACGGTTAATCAGACGGATAGTCGGTCAATCAGATGGAGTGTCGGAAAGATCATCAGGCGGGTAGTAGAGCAGAGAGTCGGATGTGTAGTCATTCAGACAGGTAGGCGGACGGCTAGAAGGACAGTTGGACGAGAAGGCGGACGGACAATCAGACTGACAGGCGGGTTGTAGAACGGAGAGTCGGACGGGTAGTCAGTCGGGCAGCTAGTCGGACAGTTAAATGAGCAGTCGGACGGACAGTTAAGCAATCAAGCGGACAATCTGAAAGATAATCAAGGACGCAGTGAGACGTAGAGTCGGACAGACAGTTAGTCGAATATTTAGGACAGTCGAGCAAGCAGCCGGACGGACAGTTGATCACTCAAACGGACAGTCGGAAAGATAGTCCGGGAATCAATACGACGGAGAGTCATACGGACAGTCGACGAACTTTTTCGACTGTCAAATAAGCAGTCGTATATACCGTTAGGCAGACAGTCGGACTAGTAATCGGACGGACAGTCACAGGGACAGTAAGACAAACATAAAATACCCATATATTTGACTTCGTAAGCTCGTAGAATTACGGGTCTTGCACTTTCTGCAACTCTATCTTGAATTCGATTATCCAAATTAATGTAGAAATTAATAATCATTTGAATAGCGCCTGCGTAAGTTTGTGGCAAAGGTAATGGGCGAGTTTTTTGTGGTGAAGACGAAGACGGTAATGCCGTGGAAAATAGAGTTCATGAACGAGGTGTACAATCACTTGGCGCTGAGCCTGTGCGAGGCATATAATATACCGAACTACAAGGTGTCGCCGTACGATAACGATTCCATGTGCCGCCTGCTTGGCGTCAATCCATTCAAGCCCTCCGAGGTGCACCAAGTTGTGTTTGGCAGGCGACCGTCGTATGTGTATGACGAGAGCATGCCTGTCAACGAACACGTCAGGGCGTTCAGGTGAGTTGAGCTGAGATGAGCATGGGGATAATTGATATTAAATATGAATATGAATTATCTAGGATGGCCAAAGCGGCGCTGGATAGGCGCCTCTACTTCTCCAAGCTGCCCATCGAGCGTAGCTATTTGATGTTCGAGATTGCGGATTGTTTGCTGTCGCAGAATCATCTGGTGCAGTGCCTGCTCTATGCGAAGCGTGCCATCGATGAGGCCAGGCGGGCGAATAGTAAGATCTGGGAATTCCTAGCCACCATGATGCAGGCGAAGGCGCACGCAATTCTCTGCAAGTACGAGCGACAGGCGGAGGTGCTCAACTCCGCCTATGTGCTGGCCAAGGAACTCAAATCGCCCAAACTCTGCACCTTCATCGAGCTGTGCCGCATGCTCAACAAGGACTACATGATGCTGCGAAAGATGGCCGTACCGGCTTCCACCAGACGACTACGCTACAGGGTCTCCAATCGGTCCAGCACCGCACTGTCTGTATCGCACTAGTGTAGCGAGTACCGTACAACCGTCACAATGTGGGACTTTCCCGCATTCCGTTGTACAGCACCCGCTTCACTGGCTCGATTACGACTCGAGCTGAGATCCGCTTTTAGCGTAGGTAGTAGATATTGTATTTATTTCAAGCGATCAAATCAACAAAGCTATTTCAAATTTTATGATAAGTTTAACAATCGACATAAATTGACATTACAAAATTCTGTAATTCATAATTCATAAATCTAAAAAAAAATTATCAAATGCAATTTTGTATTGCACTGTTAATAAAATTAACTTTATTTTCAACTAAGAATTTCGGATTTTGTATCTTCGTGAGTACATGAGAATTGCATAGAAGAGCAATTCAGAGTAAAGACTTTCAATTTATTGATTCAATTACAGATAATTCTTTTCTCTTGGAAATCTTTCTTACAACAATAGGTGCAACTCAACCATCCCCCTATGTATGCATAAAATATAAATAAATAAAGGGTATTCCTTCGAAGTATATCTATCTTTATTTATTATCTAAAAACACTTGAATTTACCAATATTTTTCCTTAATTTATGAATACTTACAGTGTATATGAGTGAATTAAAATGGGCCATCATGCCGAATTTGCATAAAATATAAATATAGGGTATTCCCTCTACACATGGCTCTACCTTTTCAATATCTAACAACTCTTAGATTAATTAATATTTCTCGTTAATTTGTGATTATTTACAGGGTAGATGAAATAGGCCATCATCCCAAGGTAAAGGGTATTCCCTCTAAGCATATCTATCCCTATCGAATATAAAACTTCCCATACATTAATTAATATTTCTGGTTAATTTACAATCATTTACAGGGTATATGAGGGCCATCATTACGAATGTAAATAAAATACGAATTTATAAAAGGTATTCCATTCCCTCTACATATGGCTTTACCTATTTAATATCTAACAACCCTTACATTAATTAATATTTCTGGTTAATTTACAATCATTTACAGGGTATATGAGTAAATTTGAATGGGCCATCAATACGAATTTACATAAAATTAGAATTTATAAAGGGTATTCCCTCTACATATGGCTCTACCTATTTAATATCTAACAACTCTTAGATTAATTAATATTTCTGCTCAATTTATGATTATTTACAGGGTATATGAGTAAATTCAAATGAGCCATGTGCATAAAACATAAATTGATGAACACTTGTAGGAAATCCGTTCATTTGTAATTTCATTTCCTCATTGTTTATGGTGTCAATTTGCAGTTGCAGCTCGTCGGCGTCCATTGTCTGTTTTAAATACCATTTAATATTTTATTTGAAGCTTTTGGCACGTTTTTTGCAAAATGCATCTGCACACATATATTTATTAGTATGCCAAATGCAATGCACTTGACTCCATTCAATTTGGATCTAAGTGGGGTGCAGCAGTGGGGCAATGGCAGTGGGGAGGGGGAATGGGGGTGGCACTTGTTTTCCATCGATGAATTGTCGCATGTTTGCTGCCCCAAACGACAAAAAATGGCCAACAGAAAAAAAAAAAAAAAAAAAAATTGAAAAAACAGAAGAAGAAGAGGAGACTGAAAAGCAAAATGCAAAATGCAAAAAGCAAACGAAAATCGAGTGACGAATCAAGCGAACGAATCGAAACGAACGACGAGGCGAACTGAACTGTTTCATTTGTCGCATGCAACGCGGCTGCCGCAAATATGCAAAAGAGCGAAATGCGTCAATAAATGCAGAATGCTACACTTGCAACACAAGCGGCACGAATGAAAAATGTGCTGAAAAAGTTTTATTGTGTCAATGCTGGCCGAGACACACACACACACAGAGAGAGAGAGAGAGAGAGAGAGAGAGAGAGAGAGAGAGAGAGGGAGCGATGGTAGAGAGAGGGAGAAAGCGCGCTGAGTTGGCAAGTCCTAATGGGCTAAACACTCACACACTCACACACACACACACATGCAAAACATGCTTTACTTCCAATACAAACACACTCAAACACACACATACATTGATGCATATATGTATATGTACTTGCGGCTCATTATGCCCGGCTGCCATTAAAAATGAAAATAGACGAAAAATACGCAAGTACACTGAGCGAAATTGTCAGTTCGACTTGGAGCAATGCATTGGGCGCTGTTAGCACTCGCTGTCCGTCCACTTCAGTCCACTGGGCTTCGTGCCTTGCACTTCAATCTGTTGCCAAAAAAAAAAAAAAAAATAGAAGAAAATCTGTAATAACAACAACAACAACAATAACAATGAGTAGTAGCAGCAAAAGGCATGCCACCTGCCATGGCATGTGCAAAAAGCGGCAACCTTATTGGCCAAAATTGAGGTCAACAGAAGAAGGTCGCCGCAACTCTGCCGCTGTTAGTTTGCAAGTTTTGCAAGACTCGCAAGACGATTCCCAACGTCAACGTCGCGACGTCGGCTGGCACAACTCCCTTCCTCTCCCTCTCTCTCTCTCTCTCTCTCTCTCTCTCTCTATGGGTCTGATGGCAACGGTGACGGCCACGATAACAGCACAAATAATTGGCCACGGCAACCAAAGAACCAAATTGCATTGAACGTTAAGTTGCCATTTGTGTGCCACACGGCTGGCAACTTCCAAATGATAGCATATACATACATACATACAATTATACACAAACACATATACACATACATATGTATACCTATATACATATACATATCTGTGTATAAGTTAAATAAAGAATAATCTTTAAGCTTAAGGGACTATTCGGGCTAAGGAATATATTTGTTTGTTTTAAAAAAATATATACACTTTTTTTTATTATTATTATTTTATATTTTATTTTATTATTATTATTTTTTATTTTTGTTTTGTTTTTATTATTAATATTTTTTCTTTTTTTGGGTTAGTGCTTAAAAAAATGTATATAGTTTTTTATTTAAAATTTTATTTATTTAATTATTTGTTTTATTTTTTTTTATTTTTTATTATTAAAATTTTTTGTTTGGCTTAGGGAATGTATTTTTTTTTGTATTTAAAAACATGTTTTTATACTGCATATTTTTATTTAATATATTTATTTTTTTTTTTATTTCGGGCTAGGGAATGCATTTGTTTGTATTACAAATTTTTTTTATTATTGGTTTTTGCTGTTGTTTTTTTCTTAAGTTTTTAATTTTAATTTTTTTGCCTTTTTTTTTTTGGGTAAGGGAATGTATGTTTTTATTTAAAAAAAAGTGTATACTGCATATTTTTATTTAATATTGTATTTAATTGTTCATTTTTTTCGGGCTAGGGAATGTTTTTATAAAAAAAAATTTGTTTTTTTTTTTATTATTTTATTTAAGTTATTTGATATTTCATTTTATTTGTTTTATGTATTCAAAATTATTATTATTATTTTTTTTGTATCAATTATATATATATTTTTTTATCATCGCCCCTAATTAAATGCATTCATATTTAATGCCTTGCAGCTCGTTGCAAATTGCAATGCGTGACCCCGCCCCGATTCGAATTCACATTAAAAAAAACTTCCATTATTTCCATTAGCCACAAAACCAAAAAATCTCCTTGTGGTTAAGCAAGTTGGCTTAAATTCAACAATTCTCAAGAGTTTATGTGCAAATTTAATCCACTTGAGACCATGAAAGTTTCTTTAAATCAACAAATTTCTCCGTAGCTCACTTAAAACTTTAATTAAGTTGAAGTTAAGCAAGTTGAAGTTTTCAAGTTGAAATTGCGGTTGAGCTTACTCCAATTCTTATTGATTATATTTGGGAATATATGTATCAATATATGTGTGTATGTATTCTTAAATATTTTTAATGGACCTTAATTAAGTCACATTTCCCATTGAAAGTGAGAATTCCTGTCTTTATGGCTTTGTGATAATTTCTTGATTAACAAGGCGAGTGTGGTAGAGACAGAGCCGTATGCTTGGACTGCTTGGTTGGCTCTACATTGCTTTGCCTGTCCGATAGGCCTTCTATCCGGCTCTAGGCTCTGTTCGCCTCTACATCAGCGCTACAATTTTTTCCAGAGCACAAAAAGCTAGATCTCTCAGAAAAGGTAAGAACTGTTGCTATGTAGAGTCTACGTCTCATTGTCTTTTCGTCTCTCTGTCACTCGGTCTGTTCATCTGAACATCTTTCCGTTCCTCAGTCTGTTCGCTTGACCAACCCTTCTGTCTCTGTCTCTCCTTTCGTTCGTCTATCATTTCGTATAAACGCGGCGATATTATACACCAGAAAAGAGAGACTTAAAATTATCTATGGACATTCCTGTATACATTGCACTGAAAATGGTGGACTTTTGTTAGACAGCTCATTTTTTCTCTGTATTTCCATTATCGATAATAATCGATTATTTTATTTATTTTATTTTATTTTTTCATTAATCCATAAAACCATAAACAATTTAAAGCTAACTTTGTGCTTGTGGATATTTAGAAGGATTGAGAAATTTCACTTTAGGAATATTAAAAAGAAAAACGCCAACTTTTTGCTTCTTATTGATTTATATTTTGTTTCTCTCAGTGTATATCTGTTATGTGTGTGTGTGTGTTTGCTGTGGTTGGTGGCAACTACTAATTTACGACTGGTTGGCTGGCTTCCTGGGAAGACTCTCCAAAGATTGCAGCAATTGTCGACCCTCTTGTGGTTCGCTCAGCGCAGTTAAATGAAAGCGAACCACCAAAAGCATTAACAAAATAACAAACATGAACTCCCAGTTATTTGTACGACTATGGAATACCAATTTGTGGGCTAGAATATTGAAATACAAATGAATATAAGAAACTATTCATGCTATATGGGAAGTTTTGAATCAATAGAAATATGTTGGTCTATTTAGTGTAAAACTTTAAGGATAAGCATAGGGATAAGAATAACGATGAGGATAATGATAAGAATAGGGATAAAGATAAGGATAAGGATAATGATAATGATAACGATAAGGATAGGGATCAGGATAAGGATAAGGATAGGGATAAATATAAAGATAAGGATAAGATTGAGGATAAGGATAAGGATAAGGGTAAGGATAACGATAAAGAAGAGGATACGGATATGGATAGAGATAAAGATAAGGATAGTGATAAGGATAACGATAACGCTAATGATCAGAATAATGATAAGGATAAGGTTCAATGTCAAGAAGACTAAATGACATAACATAACATAAATTAACATAAATTTCATTTCATACAGATATGAATAAATATACTGAAAGGAATATGCCTTCTATTAACAGAAGATACAGGGTATATATACGTATATATGTATATATAAATATTGTAAGTAAACCATTTGGACAATTGCGAAAAATGTCCAAAACTAAAGTAAAACACATACACACACATACACATATAGACATATGTTGATATGATGGCTAGTGGGCGCATAGGCGTGGCTAGTGGCATTTAGTGTCCCCAATAGGCACATGCAATGCATTAGGCCCAGTTGGTATGCTAACGCCCTCAATACAATCAGTGGACCCCACCAAGGTGCCATTAGCCAAAACAAACAATAATAGCAGCTGGCTTGAGCGATGTGGATGCAGCTAAACAAATAAAATTAAAATATAATGTCGATTGCAAATAAAACTCTAGTACTTACTATGCAAATCGAATAACAAATCGAGACGAGACGCACAGAGACGGAGCCAGAGAGAGAAACAGAGACACGGACATAGACATAGGCCAAGATTGGGCCAGTCATAAAACGTTATGAGTAATCACAGACGCATAGCTGACAATAACAGAAACAAGCATGAGCATCATTTGCACAGGGTCGCAGATTGAATGCCCTAACAAATGTATTCATTGGAGCAGACCTTAGGTAGTGCGAGAGAGTCTATTATGAATATTCAAGTCTAGAATAATGACAATGACAATGACAATGGAAATGGCAATGGCAATGGCAATGGCAATGGCAATGACAATGACAATGACAATGACAATGACAATGACAATGAGAATGACAATGACAATGACAATGACAATGACAATGACAATGACAATGAGAATGACAATGACAATGACAATGACAATGTCAATGTCAATGACAATGACAATGACAATGACAATGACAATGACAATGACAATGACAATGACAATGACAATGACAATGACAATGACAATGACAATGACAATGACAATGACAATGACAATGACAATGACAATGACAATGACAATGACAATGACAATGACAATGACAATGACAATGACAATGACAATGACAATGACAATGACAATGACAATGACAATGACAATGACAATGACAATGACAATGACAATGACAATGACAATGACAATGACAATGACAATGACAATGACAATGACAATGACAATGACAATGACAATGACAATGACAATGACAATGACAATGACAATGACAATGACAATGACAATGACAATGACAATGACAATGACAATGACAATGACAATGACACATTAGAGCTGCCCTAACATATGTAATTGTTCATATACCCTGTACCCTGTCGAGCTCTATAAAAAGAAGAAGAAAAACAAGCCAGATAAACACATAAATAAATCAAACATGGACCACGACAAATCTCAGTTGGCCAGCACATTAAAATATGGCCAATATCAACCAAATATCCATGATGCGGTGATGACGATTATGATGATGACGAGGATGATGATGGCGATTATGACGATGTTGGCTGACCATGGGTAAATGCTTGGTAATAAGAGACGCAGAGAACAAAATCAAATCTTGCAGTCTTTTTATTACTGACTGCGCCATACTCTGTTCACAGAGAGCAACTGTCAATTATAAGAATGGAGCATATCCATTCCAGTTATTGATTATTTGCCAGCTGAAACCTACTGAAACTCCGATTTGCAGTGCAACAAAGCCAATATACTCCTAAAGCGCGCCTGAAAGTGGAAGGGGAAAAAAAAAAAAAAAAAACTAAAAACCAAATTCGACTTGCACATTTTTGTAATCAACATAAAATCCAATCATCCGTCATGGACAGCGGCCAACAGACGTTAGGCGGGGTTGGGCGCAGATATTGTGGGTGGCTAAACGGATTTTCATACCTTGTATCTAGTGACAATGGGCCATGAACGACTAGGGTGGCAATTGATTGTTGCTGCGATTTGGTTTATTATCTTTGCTATCTTAATCATCTTGTTTGGGTAACTTAAGGGGAGGCCTTTAAGGTCTTTGAGAGCTATGATTGTTCTATTGAAGATTTGAGGTTATTTATTTATATTAAGCATTACTCGATATCATAATCTTTTTGATAAAAATTTCCTCTATAATTAAATCTTGTTTTTGTATGGCAAAGTTATTTGTTTGTTAGACGTTCGAGTCTATATAGAATTAAAACTAACTTAAAATAAAGCACTGGCTATTGGGGCCTTCTATTGGCATAGCTATAATTACATTACAGTAGAATCCGATTAAAACGACTCCACTTAACTTTTATGACCGGATGTTACTGTATTTACTAAAACTTCTCCATTTCTCATATAGGAATGTCGATTTCAAGCATGAATAGCTCTAAAGCCTTTATGCATGCCTTTACCATAATTGACTATGCGCTGCAATGCCTTGTCTAGTGTATGCTCGACTTACTCACTTTACAGGGTATCTAATCGTCACGTACCTGCGACTGCAGCAGTTTTTCTTGTTTCTGCTCTCGGCCAGAGTGCGGTCGGTTGTTCGGCCCGGGGCAAGTATGTAAGTAAGTAAGTTCTTGCGCTGCCTTTAAAAAATGCCAAAAAACGAAAATTTTGATTTATGAGTTGGAGTAGCAAAACCAAAATATGCGCTGCTCATTTATAACGCGCTTAAATCTAATACGCTCAGTTCTCATGCGAGAAGTCGGACGCAATGGCGGGTAGTCGGGTTACACACTGTCTCGCTGTCTCGCTGTCTCGCAGTGTCATCGTCGTTGTCGACGTTGTCGACGTTGTCGTTGTCGTTGTCGCTGCTCTGGTTCTCGCCTTGGTCCTGGCCGTGGTCCCTGCTCGCTGTCCTCGTCCTGGCTTGTCTTCTTGGCGCTGTCGTGTCCGTATCCGCCAACCGCCAAACGTGCGTAAAGCGACGCGTGTCCGCTTTATGATTAATATGCGCTACAACACAAAATACACGATAAATAAGCAGGAATCGCTGCGCTGGGAGTGGGAGCTGGCGTAACTGACGCACAGTTGCCGGAATGCCAGATGAAAGATGAAGACAAGGCACAGACGCTGTCTCGCTTGATGCCCACTACTCTGCGCTCATAAGTAGGCAATGATTTTTTCCTACCCAGAGGCTTGGGCAGTAACCCACGAGTCATTTGAATGAGGATTCTAGGCATTCTCTGGTAATCGAGTGCTTCTCATATTCTTGGTATTATTTACATTTATATTCACTGCTCTTCTAGTGCGTCTAGTATATTTAGTATTATTTATACTTTTAGCCTCACTACATTTTATGAGTTATTAAAGTTAATAAGCTGGTTAGTATAGCTAGTATAGCAATGCACTTATTTATGTATAGTATTTTTAGTATTTATCGTACTTTTAGTATTTCTAATATTCCCAATCGACAAAAGTCCGGTTATAACGACGATCAAGGGACCGTCATTATAAAATCGGTATCTCCAGAAGTACAATGGTATAGTATAATAATAATAATTAGTATTTAGTATATTTAGTATTTTTAATATGTCTAGGGGCTCTAGTATTTCCAGCAGTTTTTAAAAAATATTTTTTATTATAATTATTATTATTATTATTTTTTTAAATTTTTGTTAGCATCTCTCTCATTTTCAATATTTATAGTATTTCCTCCATTTGAATATTTTCAGTATTATATATTATATTAGATATAGCTTATAGATGTTCTTTTTCTAGTATTTCTGGTATTTGTATATGTATTTTTCGCATTTTTATACCCTGAACCCATTTTCAATGGGAAATCAGGGCAGAAGGAGGCGTGGCAGACCCCATAAAGTATATATATTCTTGATCAGGGCGACGAGCTGAGTCGATTTGGCCCTGTCCGTCTGTCTGTCCGTCCGTCTGTCCGTCTGTCTGTCCGTCTGTCTGTCCGTCCGTCCGTATGTATGAACTCGTCGATTTCAGAAGATATAAGAGCTAGAGACTTCAAGTTTTTTTTTAAATGTCCGTATTTACAGCGCGGATATCGAGTTTATCACTAAAAATAGATCAATAGTTATAAAATTATATCTCCTACATCTTTGGAGCTACATGTATACTTATATGCATTTTGTACAATTTCGGTTTTTGTCAAAATTTACCCCCCACCTCTAATTCAGCCCCTCACCATCACATTTGTAAAAGGCGTATTTCAAATACTAGGGACTTGTGCTTTGGCAAATACATGCATATCTATGTTATATTCATAATCTTAAAGTTTCATGAAGATAGTCCATCCAGAAGAAAAGTTATTAAACAATTAAGTTCCCATAGTAAGCCAACACTGCAGCCAATGCGTGTTTATGCGTGCCTACGTATATCTGTGTGGGTGCATATGCGAATAATTATTGAAATATCAGTTGCTCGAAGGGTTCAGGGGATCTCGTAGTCGAGCAGTCTCGACTAGAGCTTTCTTACTTGCTTCTAGTATTTCTGGTATGTTTATATGTATTTTTCGCATTTCTTTATTTCCACTATTTCAAGTATTTCTAATATCAGTCGTACTTTATATCAGTTTCTGTATTTCTATTATTTCTTCTGTTTTTTTTTTTCAGTTTTCATTAGATTTTCTCATTGCTCTAGTATTTGTAGCATTCTCCTAGTCAGTTAGCTACATAAATCGCGAGATGGCTTAAAGCACTCAAAGCGTCGAACGACTATTCCCAGTTGACCTCTTCACTTGCTCTGTCTCTCTCTCTTTCTCTCTCCCTTGCTCGCTCTCTCCCTCTCTCTGTCTCTCTTTCCTGATCGTTCGCGTCCGCTCCTATTTCCGTCTCACTCTCTGCCTCTGTCTCTGTCTCCTCTGCCTTTTGCTGAGCTGCTTTTGTGCCATTGTGACAATGGTGACCCAGCTTCAGCTTCAGGTCCAGGGCACACATGGAATGATAACGGCAAACAAACAAATTAGCACAACTGCCGCAACGGCATTTGTGGCACTCAGTGTTTGCGCCAAGATGTGTATGTGTGTATGTGTGTGCATGTGTGCTTTTGCTTGTGCATGTGTGCGTGCGACCAAAACTAACACCAATTGCTCAGCTCTTAGCTGGATTCCAACTGTGTGCATGACGCAGTCGATGCCTGAGTTCAGAGTTGGCGTTGCCTCTCTAAAGTTAGGTTTTGGTGTTGCTACGACTTCTCCGCCTCTCTCTCTCTCGCTCCTTCTCACTGTCTATGTGTGTTTGACTTGGAGGCGCCTTCAGCCCCAAGCATAATTTTATCGCCTGCATGTCATATTCTATTGTAGCATTCGCTGTCATTGTAATGTAAAGCAGCGCCACACATTTGTTAAAGGCCAAACGAGCGCACAAATGAAGGTGCGAACTGACCCAGGGCCTCATGGCCTGGGCCCCAGTTCTTTTGTTATAAATATTACTGCGTTCTCTCTGTGTGTTTGTATACGTATGTGCATGTATGTGTGTGTGTGTGTATTTTGTTAGTCCTTTTGCTGCTTTTGTATTGTGTGTGCTGTGTTGCGGTCAGCTTGTTCTATAGCTATCCCTATCTTAACGCCCATCTCTGTCACTCTCACTCTCTTGTCCACACTCCCCGCCCTCTCTCTCTCCCTCTGCCTCTGTCTCTCGCAGTTTTTCACTTTAGCTCGCTTTGCATTCACGTGTAATTCCTGTGCTTGTTTTTGTACCTAGTGTTCTATATATTTCAGCCAACAAATATATATTAGTACAAAATACACACACACACACACACAGGCATACTAGGACAACGCTTTCACTTACACACACACACACATACACACACACACTGACATACATATATGTATGTATTATAGTTAGTATTCGTTTCAGTGGCCCCACTGTGCGCACCGTGTGGCAGCAAAAGTGCAAATGTCATTCGATGCCTGCCGCATTTAAAGTATTACGGAATTAACATTTCGTTGTGCCGCTTTTTGCATATGGGCGACGAACTCTGTCACTGCCGCTGGGCCCGTTAGTCCGACTACCACCCCCACTTCTTACTCTCCCTCTCTCTCTCTGTGTGTGTGTGTGTGTGTGTTTGTGTGCAAAAATTGCGCTTCCTTTTGTGCCGTCGCTTCACATTTTTCATTAGTTTAGTGGGTTTGTGGCACATGACAGTCACCGTCAGGCAGTGCACCGGCCTCAGCACACACACACACACACACACACACACACACTCACACACACATGCACACGCTGTCTTGTGCCTTTTTAGTCCTTAGATGTCGTGGCCTTATGTCCTCTTACTTTTCAAACTCTGTTAACCAGATGTTACCCATTCGATAACGCTTGAACTTCGCGCATAGAGTCGAATTTTGAGAAAAGCATGTAATGCTACCATTCTTAAGCTCAGTAGTTTGCATTTGAACTTATCGATTATTTATCGATTACTATATATATTCTTAGCGATCATTTTTGATATGAAAGTTTGCTTTGACAAGATGTGAACAGCCTTAAATAACATTAAATGGCTCAACATAGCTGCTGATGCAATTATAAATAGTTATCGATAGTGTGTTGCAGCTATGTTATCGACTATTGACTTTTTCTGCTTAATTATTCTACTGTACTTTTATACTTTATAAGTATTTAGCATACTTTTGAGGGAAGTCGAACTGAAGAGATCGTAATCTAGCCTATCGAACATATCGAATTGAATTTCAAGTCTGTTCTAATAGGATATCGAATCATACACAAGATTTCCTTTATATTTACTTTTTTAAAGAGCATTTAAGAGTTTGTATTGCAATATAGTGCATTATCGTAGTATTTGTTTTTCTTGTCTGCATATTATGCCCTGCCACACACACACACACACAGGGAGATACCATGCGGCATTGTTGGAGCTGTTGTAGTTGCTGAATTGCTGTTGTTGTTGTATTATTTTACTCTTTGGCTTCCATTTTCTTCTTCTTACTGCATATTTCGTAAATGATTTAAATTTTGTGGGCTCACTCTTGTGGTAAAAGATGTGTGGAGGAGGTGGAACAGCAGCAGGAGCAGCAGCAGCAGCAGCAGGAGCAATGGGAGTTGAAGTTAAAGTCGGCGCTGCTGTAAGCAATTACAGCGCCAGATAGAGCAGGCAGATTAGAGCCTATGGCATTTCCATGGAATCGTTCCTCTCTTAAGCTCATCTTTAACATTGACAGCTGAACTCTGTTGGCTGGATAATTGATGCATTTCATTTTAATTTCCTGTCTTTGGCAGCGCCCGACTGCTGGAAATGTATCCCGGGTATTCGTCGTGTTCGATACTCTGTCAATTAATGCGTTGATTGATAAACGATGAATTTTTCTTTCATTTCAATTTCTTTTGACAGCAGCTGTGCGTGCGTGTGTGTGTGGACAAATAGGTGATTTCATGACATATACTTAGAGGTGAGACAGTATTGTGTATATGTACATGTATGAATATCTACATGGCTTTATATACATATGTATGTTGTAATGCTTTGATTGGAATTGATACAGGGATTGAGCCAATCAGATATGCTGAATGAATGCTAATTAAAGCATAAATTCTTTAATGATCTTATGTACATATATGTCTGAATGTATTTATGTGTGTATGTATGTATGTATGTTATGTATGTTTTATGTAGATATTTCCATAGCTTGCAAATAACAGCTAACCTGATTCCTAACACTCTGTTCGCGAAATCAACGAAAACAAAAAATCATGCTCTCTCGCTCTCGCTCTCGATTAGAGCAAAAGGTTTCGTTTGCTTTCGTTTTTGTTTTCAGCAGAGAGAGGGAGAGACCCTTGAGTGAAGCTGTTCGTGTGAAGCTTCACATACAAAAAACTTTCACATTCACACGCACCCACTCAGTTCACCTACGCAATTGATGTGTTAAGCGAGCACAACACTTGTACACATACCAACACATACACATTCGACTTAAACAAAGAGCGAAGAAAAAAAAAAAAAATCAAAAACAAACAAGCGGCTCCTAACCGATCGCGAACGAAGTCGTTAAAGAAACGATGCAATCGGCTGCTCTCGGAGCTTTCTCTCAAAGTAAGAGCAAAAGTCACTCATTTGCAGCATCGAGAAACGGTCAACCGTTATTTGCGCACTGTGCTTATGCGTGCAAATGTATATGCATGAATACTCATATATGTATGTGTATGTGCTGGATTTGAAAGAGAGTACTAAGGCAATATTAAGTTTAGCCTATGCCTGCGTAGTATAATTGTTTGTATGATCTACACTGGGTCACAGCTTTTTTCAAACAGCAATTTAAAAGCTCTTTGTTTGGAGAGCTAATTATTAAGATTATTTATTCTTATATAGTTTTGCTGAGCAACTTGTTAATATATTTTTCTATTTCTATGAAAGCAATTAATATTGACATATAAATTTACTTGTGTCTATAAGCTTGTGTCTAGCAAATCGTGCTAGATATACACAAGTAACTTTATTCATGTCAATATAGAATGTCGCAAAACTTATACATATGTACCTGCAAAACACATGTGTGCACGGTATCTGTTAGTCGAGCAGTGTCATCTCCCAGTGCCCCCTCAATTTGTAAATTTCAATTGAATGCTACTTGATAATCTTTGTGATTGTTTTTATCTCCAGCTGCTTATGTGCGATATAAATATTCAGGAAACTTGTGCTTAAGGCAATCAGAAGTCCGGATGTGACCAAGACCGAAGTACATTGACTGTCAAAAGTTTTCGGCTGCCCTGGCTACAATGCAATGCAGCTATCCGGCTATCCCAATCGGTAAAGTTTTACATAAACAATTGCTTAACCAAACACTCTGCTCGCACTCCAAATTACAGATATGTGTGTATGTATGTGTGCGGCTGAGCAGCTACCAGAAGCAACAAAGCGCGCACACACACGCATACATATGTATGTGCATGCAAGCAAAGACACACACAGCACACACACGCACGCTTTGGGCAATACTTAATGGGCAGACAGGCGGGAGACTGGCAAAGCAGGTTTTTATTTGTTGTCGTTCTTATTGATTCATAAATATTTCAAAGCATTTCTAGACACATAAAGAAAAAGAGGAAGAAGAAGAAGAAGCAGCAGAAGAAGAAAGAGAGAAAGAAAAAAAAAAAAAAAAAAAATAAATAAACCGAACCACTTTCAATGAATATATCAAAACTATAAAAATACCATAAAGTGTTTTTCAAACATGGCCAATGCTCACCTTAAGCTGCACACCAGCGACTCTGCGTGTGTGTGTGCATCCCTTTTTCGTTTTTCGTTTTTTTCTTTTTGCCCTGCCGTAATGTATCAACAGTTAAAGATTCTTTTTTCCCGTTGTATTTTGCAGTGCTCCTTGCACTTCGCTTTGAATTTTCATTTTTATTTATTTGCGCATATTTGATTTGCCTCCTGTGGGGACGTAGGGGATGGGAGGGTGGTGCCGTGGGGGGGTAGGGGGAGGTAGGGGAGGCAAGAGTCCTGTTGATGCCACATGAGCCATTGGTCCACGAAGCTTATGGCTTTTTATATGTCTTGTTTAGCTCGCCTCGTGGAACATATTGAAGAAGTAGGCGTCGCTGCGAACGGACTAGGGACTACCGCACCGCCTTGCCCCCTTCTCCGCCTCCCACTGCTATGGCAACCACATTTGCTCTACCAATAAAAAACTGTCACACATACAGCGACACTAGACAAACGCAGACAGTGAATCGTTGAGAACGAGAGAGAGAGAGAGAGATGGAGGAGAGAGAGAGAGAGAGAGAGAGTGGGAGAGAGGAAGGGAGTCATCTACATTTAGATAACCGTTCCATCGCAGTCGCCGTCCATCGTCCGTCCTCCGTCGTCCACCTTCATTCCGCCTACAGCTTACAAAGTTATAAAGCATATCTTTATACTTTTGCCCTGCCATCGATGTATTTGTAGTGCCTTCTTCCATTCTCATCTATTGGCATATCTAAGTATCTGTGTGCGTGTGTGTGTGTGTGTGTGTGTGTGTGTACTGTGCTGATTTAAATATCTTTGGCGAACTGAGGGCTATGCTAAATATTTATGCATGACTGCTTTTCTGTGACATCAAATAAATCACTTCTTTATATATGTATCATTATACTATGTATGTACATACATACATATGTATATATATCTAGTTTTTTTTTTTTGGTGGCTGCCTAAGTTTCTATAGTTTCATAAATTTGCCGTTTTCTTATTTTAAAGTGGCTCTTATTTCGGTTTTTTATTTTATACTTTTATTTTTAAGAAGCTTGTCCTCTTTTGCATGCGCCAATAGTTTTTATAGCATCTTTTTTTCTTTTCATTATTTGCTTGGACCGAACTATTTCCAGGCGATCGCATTTAATCGAATTTGCGAAACTACTAACTGTAATACTTTGATACGAATACAGAGACATATACAATACAACAATAATCTAAATAAAATAATAAAAAATATACATATGTAAAAATTTAAACAAATTTTCAACTGACTTAAGAGTAAAAATAGTTTTGTTTAATTGATTTTAGTTTCTTCATTTTATACTCATTCACGAAAGTGAAATGAGCATATTGGTTTTGTCCGGCAGTTCGTAGAAGTGTCACAATTTCACAGCTATCGAAACTAGAGACTTGAAATTTGGAGCATAGCATCTGATCTGATAAATTGTCAAGATTTTAGGTATCTGCCCATTGGGGATGCATTTTCTGCTTTGCCTGACATTATTTTGTTTAAGTTTTCGCCAATAATTTCAATTTTTTTCATTAAATTCTGCATGAAATCCATGAATCGTAAAGCTTGGTTAATGTATTTTGTAGTTCCAGCACTTCTATATGCAATATATGCAATATAGATTAAATTCGATGGCTTCTTTTGTTGTTTCTAAATGCGTACATATTTCTAGCCAACAATCCCGAAAGACTCCCTACAATAATTTGGGTCAATTTCAAGGAAGACGCAATTGAGTAAATACATGCATACATATGTACATATAAGTATACGCACAGCTCCTATTCAGAAGTGCTTCTCTCTATTTACTTAAAGTTTATAGGGATTTGTGAAATATATTATGACAGTCAGATAATAAAACATGTCCATGATTATGAATATCGTATTCTAAATCTGATTATTAAATATTAAAAATACACAATTGTCTTCTCATCATTATAGACATACATGTATATTTCAATAATTATCCGTTCGATTTGCTGAAGCAAAAGTCTAAATTAAAAGAAAAATTTACATAAATCATTTTAGCAACTGATATGCATAAAATTAAAAATTTATATATTGAAACAAATTTGTTTTTAATATACTAAAATTTACCATATTTCTATAGGTCTTTGACGACCACAACATAAATGCTCTATGATAAATTATCCAAAAGTAGTATAAATAATTTTGACTGGACCTGAAAATAATCACATACATATGTACATGCATACACACATACATTTGTACATATACATACATTCATGCATTTAGCATTTAATAAATAACAAAAACATATTTATAATTACATACGGACAACCTCTAATAGCATTTTGCAAATAATATACCTATATAATGGATTAAAGTATTTTTACCCAATGTAATTTAACATATCAAATATTCTCATAGTAAATCGAACTAATTTAATTTAATTTGTTCTTAGTTTTAGGCGCATGCTAACAGCAGCTGTCTGTTAACAGTCAAACATAACATAACATAACATAGCCGGTTAATGCAGCTTAACATGAACAGTGGCAGAGAGCGAACTGAGCGCTGAGCTGCATGAGTGCAGCGTTTTTTCTTGTTTATTGTGCAGTTGCAGACAGACGGCATAAAAGCTTCTGAAAGCTTGCGTATAAGGCCGTTGCTCTCTCTCTCTCTGAATCTCGCTCTCTTTTTCACTTGCTCCCTCTGTCTCTCTATCTGTTTATTGTACTCTCTGCTTCGCTGCTGTTGCAGTGCAGTCAGTCGGTTCCCGGCTGCTTTTGCATTTCTCTACAGGAGCTGCTGGCTGGATGCTGTCGCTGTCGCTGTCGCTGCCGCTGCCGCTGCCGCTGCCGGTGCCGCAGTCGTCGTCGTCGTCGACGTCGCTGCACAGTTTCGTGTCTTCCGGTTGCAGCATATGTATGTTGCAGTTGGCTCTGCTGCTGCTGCTGCAAAATGTTGTAACTTTGCAGCTTATCCTGGAAATTACGTAAGCAGCGGCAGCACCAGCAGCAGCAGCAGCCGCCAGGACGACGACTACTGCAATGCTGTCGCAATGAATAAGGCAGCAAATCAAAACAAAACTAAATAAAAAAAAAAAAACCATCCATATTATATATGTATGTATGTGTATATTGACAACCAGGCGCAATGTGCGGATAAGAAGAAGAAGGCAGCACAAACAGAAAAACTAGACGAGAGCGTCTAGAGACGCGCGTGCCTTGTCCTCGACGACGTGACACGACCATGTCAAGAGTCACGAATCTGTTTCAAGTTAATAAGCTAAAAAATAAAAAGCAACAACAACAATAACAAAGCGGAGCTAAAGTTTTATTAGTTCTGTTTATGTTGACTTTTAGATTTGCTAAGTAAATACGAGATAAATTTTTGTAAAAATACATTTTTTTTTTTGCTAGAGGCACGTGCTGCCGGTGTCTGTATATATATGTATATGTATACATGTGTGTGTGTGTGTGTGCATGCCACATATTAACCTGCCCAACCTAGCAGCGGCTGTTAGTGGGAGAAGTCAAAACTGTTTTTGGTATTTACCGCTAGCAGCAGAGAGCTCTGCAGCTATACAACATAACTTCCGGGTTTCTCTCTCTTTCTCTCCCCCTCTATGTGGGTGTGCGTGCGTGCGTATGCATGCCTGTGCGTGCGTGCTTTTATGTTAGCTAAACACAATCAAATTGCAAGCAATTAATATTGATATGCCACTTCCTTTGCTAAAGGTTGCAACCTGAAATTTGATATTTTTTGGTCAGACTAACCTTTGCATTTTGCAAATAGATCTATAATTACAGTTGTGTTTTATATAGACTGCCATAATACCGGCATACTAGCCGATTAATTAGTTACACAATACACAATAATAATAAAAAAACTATATAGTGTTATACCACATAAAAAAAAACTTCTTAGTGTTTTTTATTTCTTAGAATTATTTGTAATTTATTTAATATTTTTTGTCAATATTTATAATAAAAAAAGGAAATTGGCTTAAATAAATTAAAAATTTGCAAAAATTTTGTTGTTGTCAATATATATAAAAATTTGTATCTTTGAAATGTATAAAAATTACACATAAGAAAATATTACTTAAAATGGTCTTAATTTTTTATTTTATTTTTTTTATTTTTTAATAATCAAAATCTGTTTTAAAATTGTTGTCTAAAAAAATTTACAAAAACTATGTTCAGTGTTAATGTATATTTTAAACCTTGAAAATTGTTATCTTTCTAAAGTTTAAAAATAAAAAAAATTAAAAAATATTACTTAAAACTGTTTTTTAAATTAGCACGATTTTATTAAAAACGGGTTTAAATATTAATAATAAATAATAAGATATATCATAGCTAGAATTGTTCATAAATCAACGCAAATTTCGTTGATTAGATATTTTAAAAAATTTTTTAAATGTAATAAAATGAAAATGTTTGCTCTCCATATATTATATTCTATCACTAAAACTCCTTTTCAAGGAAACGATTATTAAGACTAGACAAAATTTCCCAAATATTGTATAATTTAGCTTTAAATGTTTCTCTTTTAATATATTTTTTTTTTTTTTTCAACAATAAAACAAAAAAATTATTGAAATGCTTCCTCTGATTTCTAAGTTTCTATTCATTGAGTTACTAGAGATGACACTGAACAACTTTAGTTAGAGCTGAGAATCTTGAACTTTCTTGGCATTTGAAAGTTTTTCTACTTAGGAATGTTGATTTCATTTGTCACTTGATTATATTTTCTTGCTCCCTTTTTAGTTTTAATTTATTCAATTAATTTGAGTAGCGCGATTCGGCGTTATCTGCAGGAATCATTGCTAAAGTTTGATTGTCTTTTGCCTGCAGTTGGCTAGATGATCTTCTTCTTCTTCTTCTTCTTGTTCTTCTTCTTCTTCTTCTTCGTCTGCTTTCTGCTCTCTGTTATCTTGTTAATCGTGGGCTCAATTGTAATTTTGAAGTGCTTTGTAAGTTTCGCACCTACAAAACATTTCGCAATTGCAGCTACCGTCGACTTAATTAGTTTGTTATCCCCGACACGGAGTCTAATATCAACTCTGGACTAGCACTTGGATTGAGAGCCCCCACTCCCACCAGCTGACTCTGCTCCTAGTCCTGGCCCTGGCTCTGTCTTTAGCTCTGACACTGACTCTGTGACTGTGGCCATGGCCTTAGCTTATATGTGTCCTTTGGTTGCTCCTGCTCCTGCTGCTCCTGCTCCTGCTTCCACTCCCGCTCCCGCTCCTGCTCCTGCTCCTGCTGATGATGGTGTTGATGACGATGGCAACGGAAGTGGTTTCACAATGGAACTTAATGAGTATAAGCGGAAATTTAATCAGCAGTATAAATAATGAAATGACAGCTGAATGGCTGCCTCGCATAGCAGATAGATGTCCGGATAGATATGTATCACTACATACACACACATATATATATATATAAATGTATATATGTATGTGTGTGAAAATAGTCTGACTGATTGGTCAATGCACAGTCCAAGCCATTCGAATTGAATCCTCTCATCAAAAGTTAACTGAAGTTGAACAAAAATTGTAAAAAAAAAAAAAAAATCTTAGATCCCACTTAAATTTTTTTTACTATGAATCAAAACTTAAAAAAAAAAAAATGTTAAAGCTTATCAAACTATCGAACCTTTTAGTTTTTACTTATATTTAGTTACAAAAGAAGCTCAGTTCTTGTTTACTGTATATTTTGAATTTAATAGCTAAATCCTATTAAAAAGCTTATTATTTTCACAATTTAAAATTCTAGCTAAAATCAGGTGTAAAATGTGAGGCAGCAAAGTCAACTTGGCTAAATGCTCAGGTAAGAAACTACCTATATAAACACACACACACACACATATATATATATATATATATATTTCCAGATACATACATATACATATATATATATATATCTTTATCTACGCTTTCTCTCTGTCTCTCCTCTCCCCTCTCTTTCTCTCTCTCTCTCTATATATATATATATATATATATATATATATATATATATATACATTTGGCATTAGATTGTCGTCGTCGGGCTACGCCACTCCCCCTCCCTCCCCCTCAGGCAGCAATGAAACAAAACTAATTTGTCGCTTTTGTCGCTCTTCTCCATCTGCTTGTTGTTGTTGTTGTTGTTGTACTGGAATTGTTTGTTCGTTGTCGGTCAATCAGCGATGCCAAGGATTGCAGCTGAATGACAATGGAGCTGTTGCTGCTGCCGAAGTGTTTGAATGCGTTTTTCCATTAACAAGTTTAGATGCCGTGGACAGCTTTTTTGTACATTTTGTATTCTCCCGTTTAAATAAATATAAAAATAATTGGGAATTGGCTTTGAATTTAGAGAAATTTCTAGATTAGTTTAGGCAGGCAAATTGTTTGAATAGCTTAGAGAATATTCAATCAAAATGTATTTAGATGCAATATATACATAAATATATATATATATATAAATATAAATAAATGTAAATATATTTATATAAATATTCTGCCGAATGAAAGCAAGTAGGAAAATTGCAGTTGGGCGTTACCGACTGCAACATACTCATTCACGTGCCAAATGCTATTATATTCATTTTTCGATTTGCCACGCCCCGAATGGGTATATATAGAGGATTTACACAGTAATCAAATAGATTCTGCCTTACCAGATAGTAGATATACATATGTATAAGGCGTGTATTCATGCCAAATTTTAGCTCTACGGCCTGCACACACTAAATTAATAATTAACTCAATTTTAAAACAGTATTCTTAGCACTTAAGCTTTATATTTGTAAAAAATTTGGCAACTTGATTTGTAGTTGAGCAAAAAGAAAATGAAAGAAAAAGTTTTTTTTTTTTTTTTTTTTTTTTTTTTTTTAGAGTCGATTAAAACAATAGTCAAATTGAAGTGAAGCTGGGGCGGAGTTGAAGTCAGGCATGTGAAACATGAGTGAGTGTATGTGGGTGTGTGTGTGTGTGTACGCATGTGTGGGTGTGTGTGTGTGTGGAGGGTGTAAGGCATTTCTGATTGTGCTGTGCTGCGAAGCATGCAATTTGAATTGAACTTTCCGCTAGCAAATAAACTTTCATACTCACACACACTCACATACATAACTGCATATATATATGTGTGTATGTATAGAGTGGCAGTTAGAAATTTAATTTTCCAATTCATAAACAATTTATGCAATAAAACGACGCAAGTATCAGTAATAATAGTAAAAATAATAAAAAATAAGCATGCCACAACATAAAGACCCACTTGGTTTTTGGCTTCAAATGCTTTCTGCTCTTCGTCAGTATTATTTCTATACTCATTCACGAATGTGAAATGGGTGTATTGGTTTTGTGCTATGGGTAACTGTTTATCTGGGCGTTCCTCCATTCGTTCCTCCTTCCGTCCGTCCATCTGAATGAAAACTATTACTACCTGCAATTTGGAACATATAACCTATAAAACCCTTGATTTATAAGATGTCAAGCTGTTGCCGATTTGCGCACTTCAAATTACGAAATTTTTATTCAGCAACACATATATATGTATATAGCGATCGGGGGCGTGGCAAATCGTAAAATGGAGCAGACAGCCTTTGGAAAGTAAATGGGTATTCTTCAGTCGGTAATGCCCGACTGCAACTTTCCTACTGTCTTCTGTTTTATTATTATTTGGGCTGCAACGCCCAGTTTCAGTTTACAAGTGCCGCCATCTAAATCCCCGTCTTAGCTCTATCCCCACTCCCATAGATATATATATCTTTTTTCTTTTCTTTTCTTTTTTTTTTTGCTGCTTGTGTTTCGTATGCGTTTAGAATGTTGGGCGTGTTTGTCGCCTCTCAACGCGCTTTGATTTGCTTTTGGCGTTTTCCCTTTTTATGTTTTTTCTGTATGTTTGTTTTTTTTTTCCTAGATTTTTTTTTTCGGCACACAACAAGTATCCTTTCATAAGTCAAGTCATTCGCTCTTGAGTTCGGCAATTGTTCCTGCCAGCTCAGCTCTTGTCGTTTTTTGGCTCTCTGACTTTACGACTTTACGACTTTGTAAGCTGCACAAATCGCTTAAGTTCGCTTTATCACAACAACAACAACAACAACAACAACAACAACAACAACAACAACAATTGCCTCGATTCACAAGTTGCCAAGGCTCAAAGCTTACAAATTTGCCCACAGTATGTAGTTGTCTGCTTCCGATTCAGACTCTCATTCAGATTCTCATTCTGGCTCTGATTCCCGTTCGGATTTGTCTATTGCCCATTATCGCTTTGGCACTCAATTCAAAACGTCAGAGGCGAGGCGAGGCGAGTCGACTGTGTTTACAAATTAACAATTTATTATAATTTATTTATTTAGCAGCGTGTATGGGGATATAGTTTATAGTACCTGTTTTCTATTTTCTCTATTTTCTTTAATTCTTATGCGCATTTCATTAAATGCAATAGATTCAGTGTATTAAATACGCCTTATTAATATTCATGATTCCAATGATGATGAATAATAAATGTTCATTATTAGAATTCAATTTAATATAATTTCCCAGTCTATATCTGTTAATGATGTAATTTATATCTACTCCAAAAACATATTGCCTTATATAAAATCGCATATGTATCTTTCATATGGAGTTGTCCACTTAGAGGATTATATAGCATATGTCTCGTCGACCATTATCGGGTTGGTAATATGCTCAAGTCAAGAATGGAAGAGCTGTGCTTTATATACAGAGCAAAGCATCCGCTCAAGTTCTCTCGCTCGCAGTCTTCCTCGCTTATTATAATCTTTCTCGCTCTCAATCTGACACTCTCTCTCTCTCTCGCCTCAGTCTTTTTCATATATCTTCGCTGCTCGGTCATTTCTCTTTCTCTCAGTCTGTATCTCTTTCCTTCTTCTTTCTCCTTTACTCATATTTAGCTTTCTTCCTATTTCTATATATTGGTATCATTAGTTTTCTTTGCTTTGTCTTGTTTTTCTTTTTCGTGTCTCCGTGAGTCTCTCTATCTCCTTCCTCCTCTAAGATTTCATTCTTGTTCGCTTACTCCTTCATTCTTTTTCTTGCTTTCGCATTTTCTCACTCTATATCTTTGTATGATCTTGTGTTTTATCCGTTTATATCGTTCTGCCCTCTGTCTCTTACCATTACTCTGTGGCAGTCCGTCTCTGTTTGACTGCCTATCTTTCTTTCTTTTTCTTACGTTCACTCTCTCTCCCTCGTGAGAACGAGGAGAATGAGAATTCTCACTCTCTCTCCCTTGCTCTCATTCTCACTCACTCTCTCTCTCTCTCTTTCACTTTGTCGCCATTGACCTCTTCTCAATCTCCCTCTATCTGTTTTTCTCGCTCTCTCTTTCTATCACTTTCTCTTTCTTATTCTTTTTCTCATTCACTCTCATACTCTTTTATGTTATTTCTTACATTTTTCTCTATGTATCCTCAATCTCTCTCTTTTTCTTTCTCTCTCTTTCTTCTTATTCGCTCTATATTTTTTCCTCTCTTCCATTTTCTCTCTCTCTTTCTCTCTCTCTCTCTCTCTATCTCCCTATCTTTAGGTGTCGTATTGCATTTATTCCGTAATTCTGTACGATTTCAATGCCATGCAGATATGGGGAATCGAATTAGCTCGCCCAGCTCGTAATCGGAAATAAAAAGTTCGTCGATAACGCTTGTACGAAGAAGTGGCAAAAACCATGAGGCAATTACTGACCATTAAGTAGCAACTGAGAACGGAAATGTGAGCAGGAATCGGGGAATTAGGAATTAGAAATCAGAAATCAGTGACGAGGACATAAACATTGGCGCCTAAGTGGTCCAATAATCACTTCAATCACGTTTGCATAATTGTTCAATTATGAAGCAATTACGGCAATCCGAGCCTTCGAGCCAGTTACTATTGTTGTTGCTGTTGTTGGCCATTGCTATTGCTGCTGCTGCTGCTGCTGCTGCTGCTGCAGTTGTGTCGTCCATTACCGGGACTGTTATCAGATATATGCCGAACCGAATAACATTGCCGGGCAGCCGCATCGCCACCAAAAATCGCCAGACATTGAAAATTGCCAATGGTTCTTTCCTTGCTTCGTTCTGGTCAGCAACCTTCCTCCCCCTCCCTCTCTCCCTCTCCCTCCCACTCTCTCTCTCTGTCTCTCCCCACAAATGCAGTCCCTAATGCTGCGGCCTATCCCTGGCGCTTTAGTGCGTGCTGATGTGTCATATTAATTAAGCGTCTGATTACTAGCCGCACGGTTTCCAGCCAAAATTGGCTTCGATATATTTTGTCCGCGTAGTTGGGAGCGTGCACATTCGCTCTCAGTAACAAGTCGGAATCGGAATCGGAATCGGCACTGCCGCACGCACAGGAGCTACAGAGTCGGATAATTGCCTGCAATTTTTATGGATGTCACAAAGCCACGCTGCGTATAACGGCGCCTGTAAATGTTGCAGAAACGATTGAGCCAGCACTTTGTCAGCTATTCAATTAGTTCCATTGAACGCTATGCAAGTTTAAAGTACTTCTCTCGGAATGTGAGCGAGCCATTGCGCTTCGATGCGATTTTTAAAGACAGTGGGACACTTACTGTAAATACTTTCTTCTATACCCTAACCTAATTCAGTCAATCGGACCGTATAATAATCTTGGCAATCATCTAGCCAGTCTTATTTAGTCAACTAGTCAATCGTTCAATCAAATAATCATTCAATCCGTTAATAGGCCAATAAGATAAAGTGAGTGATTGACCAATATAGCAATAGTTTAGATGATTTACTTAGTGTCTGACAAATTGATTGATTGAGCGATTGATTGATTTCATCAATTCAGTCCATCGCTAAATTCATCTGCTTCGCCTTTAGTCAATCAATCACTGAGTCATATATATAATCTGCCAATCAATTATTCAATTACTCCATCGCTCAATCTTTCAATCAGTCACTCAGTTAACCACTTGACAAGCTAGTCAGCCAATCACTTGATTCATTTTTTGATCAATCGTCTAGTAGGTAATCACTTAATCTGTGCAATCAATTATAATCACTCACTCAATCAAATAAGTCAATCACTGCCAATCAGTTGGTTACTTAGATATATATTCAGTCAACATTTAATCAATTAGATAATTATTCTATCAGTTGATAAGTCAAACACTCAACAAGTCAATCGGCTATTCAACTACTCAATCAATCAATCACTCGATTACCATATACTCATTAATTACTCAATCAATATATGTATATAGTCAGTCAGTCAGTCAGTCAGTCAGTCAGTCAATCTGTCATTCACTTAGTCAGTCCATCTGCCCATTAGTTAATCAATCAGTCAATCATACAATCATAAAATAGCGCAAATAAGCAATGACTGAATATATAAGTCAGTCAAATGCTCAATCAATCAAGATATTAGCTAATCTATCAGACAGTTAGACCTATCAATGAGACAGTCGATATATGTATATGCTGGCAAACGCATATACAAATTGTTAGCTAATCATTCACTTAAGCTGTCAATCAGAATTGGAATTGCGAATGAAATTCGTTTATCGCAGAGTGTTGAAAATATCCATTATCCATTCTCGATGGCGAATAATGAAGTTATAGCTGGCTTATTGGCCAATTTCCAATGGGTTGGGCATGGGGCTGGCCGAGACATTTACTATCGATAGCCTGAGCGATATATTATCGATTGCACAGCGACTGTGACCGTGCGAACTGCGAGCTGCGAGCTGCGAGCTGCGACCGTGCGAATATGAATAGCAATTTGGCGAGTTTACCTCAGCAGCGCACATTTTGTAGCTCACGGCCATAATCTAAATTGCAAATGGTCCTTAATGGCCAAAACTGAATGCATGCACATGGCTACACACACACATATGCCCAGATTGTCGCTTCATTAGAGCCCAAATGTGGCCGCCTGCCATTGGGCTAGTTATTAAAATGAGGCAAACGCATAAATTAAATGACGGACGGACAGAGGGACGGACTGATGGACTGATGGACCGACTGACTACTGATTCAGGTGATTCACCTGCTGACCCATGGCCACTAAATGAGTGCTCATCATCAATTAACGTTGACAAATGTAAGAATACATAGTATCCACATATATATATATATATATAGTATATATATATCTATATTTATTTATATATGTTTAGCTGTGGCAGTGGGGCATGACACAGTTCTCACTCGTTGGGCGGCTAATTGGCAGCCAGCTGAAAGTCAAACAAAAGCCAGAGAAAATACCAATGAAGCCAACGATTGAAGCAGGATGAGGATATCCTAACGATGTTAAAAGCTGCATTAAGTATCAATCATACAATGTGTAAGTATGTGTGTGTGTGTGTGTGCATGCACATATAAAGAAAACAGAAAAAAAAAACACTCACACACAAACAAAATGAAGGCAACCAAAATTGAAGAGCTACACTGACACGTGTAGCAAATGTGTGCGTTTGTGTGCGTGTGTTTGTTTGTCTGTGTGTGCGTACGATTTGGGTGCGTGTCCTGTGATTATCGTTCGCTTGTTACACGTCTAATCTGTTAAATCCTGTTTACCAAGATTACAAATCAATTGCGGTCAGACATAAAAACACATGTGACCAAACACCGTTCCACCAAACCGCCCCCAACCTCCCCCCACCAACAGCCAACAGCCCTATCTATCCCTTACCTTCGACCCGTGTCCACATCCAATTGTATCGGGCTCTTGTTTCGGCCCTCAGCCACATTTATCCAAAGTTTGAAGCACGTATGCCAATAAACTAACTAATAGTAGATTGCCCTATACTAAATATGTACTTTAGCGTGAATATATAGACACTTATAGAGCTGGATGTGTTTGAAATTAGAATATCCATTTGAGCTTGAGTATGTGCCAAGCTGGACCCATAAAATATTTACTCGAAGTTCAATTTTGTTTGTTGATACTAAGTCAGCTAAGAGCCACGGGCTTTGAATATTTACCATAGTATGCAACAGATGATACTAAGCCAAATCGAGAGCTGACCTACGCTCCACTCTCTCAAGTGACGTCTCGAAGTATCCTGATGTGATGAGTATTTGGATTCTGGTTGGAAATTCACATGCTATGAGATATGAACAGCAGGCTATGCTTGTATTTCCAGTTGATTTAAGGAATATTCGTTTCGTTATTAATTAAATATTTTTGGTTAATGATGATTATGATTAGTAAATTTAGTGTATCGATTTTTATCGATCGAAGTCAAGGCATATTTACAAAATATAATATAATGGATAATAATGTATAAATATATATATAATGGACAAATAAAATAATAAATAGGCTTAGATAGGCTGTGATATGCCACATAAGGACAGTCATCGAGTTTTATTGATTTGATCGATAATATGAGAATGGCAACAGAGCTCGGAAAATATATTAACTTGCGGGTCAATAGACAACAGGAATGAAAGAACAGATATATGTATATATATACAGTGAGTAACATTGATATTCGGGTGTTATAGGCGTTTGAAGTTGAAGTTGAAAAAAAAATACGAATATCAATGTTACTATTGACATACCTTATAAGTTTGCCCATCGATATTTATCGATAAAATAAACTAAAGAATACATATATATATATGGCTATTAACATATCTAATAAGTTCGCCTATCGATATTTATCGATAATACAAACTAGAGAACAGCTATATATGGCTGTTCAACCGCCCTATAGGGTCCGTCATCGATATTGCTCGATTTTTATCGATAGTATGAAAATGAGCAGAGATACGGCAAACTATGTAAGCTTGTATGTATTGCATAGCGTATAGACTTACATATATCGACTTATATCGGTCATGCCTCCCCCTGCTTGTTTTATACATTTTAACAAGTTCTTTATACACAGAATTGCCTTTTCAAAGGGTTCAGGCTGGTTATACATACACATATATCACATATGGTATACATATAAATAAATTTGTAGTTTTACTTTGATTATTTTTGTCGTTCAACGCTTGAGCTTAACTCGTCAAAAATTGCTTATGCACAAAAAATGAGTGTTTTTCATATTGATACACATGTGTACATACAACATATATACATGTATGTGTATGTGTATATATACATATGTTTTTGTATATATGCAATGTGTTGAAAATGCTTTTAACGCTCGACTGCTGCAGGGCTGGGGAGTAAGGAAAAAAAGAAAGGGGCGCAACTAAGTGTGATAGAAAACATGTGATTTTTTTGATAAGCGTATAGGGATATCTATGTTTATTAAGGTATTAACTGAGCATGGGCCAGCATGTAATATGGCACTGATTAAAATAATGAAAATTCAGCACATCTGCATATATCGTGCGAGCCATCTGATAAATATTTGATGCCTTAAAACTACAGCAAGAGGGGTAAACAGAGAGAAAGAGATAATAAAGAGAGGGAGAGAGAGAAAAATACACACAAATGAGGTTCAGCCCATTGTTCGCGATATTAAGTCAAACTAACCATGCAGGACATGGTGCGTGTATGTGCATATGCATACACACACACACACACACACACACACACACACACACCCAAAGAGAGGCAGAGAACTGTCTCCATACACACACACACACACACACAATGGCATGTGTTTACTGAGAGTAGATATTATAGAATATGGAATACTCTATAAATAATTTGTGGAACACAATTCTTCGTACAGTTTATGTACATATTTCATTATGCTTTCTGTACAGGGTATACACAAGTCAGTCACTAAGATAGAGAATAAAGACATTATAGATTATGACAGACTCTGTAACTGAAACATTTCGATTTGAATTATACTATATAATGAATATAATTTGAGTAAATATCCTTTTTTCACATACAATCTGTACAGGGTATTTAAAGGTCAGTCACTCAGATAAGGAGTGTAGACATTATAACATGTAGCATACTCCTTAATTTATTTGTGAAACATTTTGAACTATATAATCGAAATATTTATGGAGAACATTTGTTATTTCACTATCCGCTCTCTGTATAGGGTATAGAAAAGTCAGTCAATTTGAAAGAAAATTATGACAACTCAAAGAAATTTGTATGAGTCCGCATTGGGTTTCAGTTAAATCAATGACAATATTGCCTAAGGGTGTGTGTGTGTGTGTGTGTGTGTGTGTGTGTGTGTGAGTGGAGACTGGGACTCGGCGACTCTTTCTCGTGCTGGGGTTATCGCTGCAGCTGCTATTGGAGACTATAATTGATGTTATCAAAATATTGTATGTGGTATAATTTATCAATAAACACCAATCGGGTGGAAATAATTTGATTATGCTTGATTTGCTTTTGAGCCATATTTGTGGTGTAAATAGTGGAATGTACCATACAAACACACACACACACACACCCAAAGCAAACAGATACACGCACACATACACATGTGTACACGGTAAACAGCAAAGAATCAAGGGGAAATAAAAAAAGAGGACCGAAAACATTGACATATATACTAGCATTTAAAGCTCAATCATTAATTAACTTTTAATCAGCGAAATTGGATTTAAGTCTGCGCACATTCAGTTTATCGATACCGTTACTTAGCTGTTTATCTAGCTGATTGATGGCCATTGTTGTGAACTCTATCTGTGAACAGTGCAGATGTCAAAAAAGCATAAATACCAATTCAAATATAAATTCCAAATCCAATTCCAATTCCAATTCCAATTCCAATTCAAATTCAAATTTAGATTTATTCAGGCGTGAATAACCAAATAATGCTTTCAATTAGACTTATATATTTATATTTACATTTCGGCATTAGGTAAATAATGTTCAAATATCTCATTTCTACATCTTAATTAATAATTGCAGCACTTCAATGTTTAAATATGATAATTGGGATTAAATTCAATAAATATCCATAAAATCACATTATTATTATGCTGTTGAGGAATATACAAAAATTCACATTTGATTTCACACAAAATAAAAAAGAAAAAAGGAAATTAATATTTCAGTTTCTATTTGGCTACTTTGAGTGCAAATTAAATAAATATTTAAACATATTATAATTAAGAGATTATCTAATGTTACATTATTATGAATATGTACATATGTATATAATTTGGTTGGGCGTTACCGACTGCAGAATACTTAATTACGGCCCAAAAGCTGTCAGATCCATTTTCAGATTTGCCACGCCTCCAATTGGAATATATGCATTATATTTGTGCAAATCAATAGCCCGATAGACTTTGCACAAAGCCAATATACTCATTTTACTTTCGTGAATAAGTATAATTTAAATGAACTTTTTCTGTTTATATACATATTTATTCTTCATTTTGAGTCCAATAATCAGCTTTCAATAAACTCATTTTTTCTCGCATTTCTAATAGATGAATAAATATGCAGAAAAAAAATTTAATTTAATTTTATATAGATATTTGTCAAAATGATGTTAATTATATTTAATGATGCAGTGCCGTTAAGTTTATTAACGCTTACAGTTTCCATTATGTGTTAGTTAAGCCGTAAATTGACCTTAGGCAATAGATAATTCCATTTGGAACCTTAAAGAGTCACAGTTAGAGGAGATGAAGCGAGAGTGGTACGATATGCAATAGCTAAATTCACATTTAATAAACATCAAGATATATGTGAATAGTTGAGATATGAAAGTAATGTATGCTTTAGAAACAGATGTGAAATATACGATTCAGATATTTTCTCTCACATAATGAACCAGGTATACATATTATGGGAAATTTTATTCTGAAACTATTGAGAATGGGAAATTAGGCCGACGATCTTAGTCGGTTTAGCCTTCTCCGCACATTTGTATACTTGAACGCGCTGATCTCAGAACCTATATGAGTTAGAGACCTTAAAATAGTTTCCTGAGTCCCTGTCTAGCAGGCGCAAATCGAGCTTGTTTAAAATAATCGATAACTATTTTTTTCCTTACTGTCATCATCTAAAAACGATACAAACAAATCTGTTTGGCGCCATAAAGTTATAGCTAGATGTTCAAGAGAGCATCTTTTAGGCTAGAGTCTCTAAATTTGTCACATATATTCTTGTGAATGACTTTATACAGTTTTGATTTTCCTTATATGTAGGATACTAGCCCCACAGTTATTTGTAAATATTTCAAAGACTATAGACTATAGACTTGTGCAAATACACAAATTTGTTTGTTTTTATCACACACTTAAAGTTTGATTCGTATAGTCACTCAGCAATAAAAGTTATTCAGCAAACAGCTTCTCATAATATTGTGCAAAATGCAGCTCAAATGCAGCTGCAACGGCAACTGCGCAGTTAGCAGTGCGCCTGCTATGTGTGTGTGTGTGTGTGTGTGCATGGGTTGTTTCTTGTGTATGCTATATAAGACCTCAGCTTAGTATCTTTTAGTATTTAGCTGACATTCTTGATTACTCAGTTTCAATAGATTTTGTTGACTTGTGTAATCAGTCAGTCAGCCAGTCAGTCAGTCAATCAGTCAATCAGTCAATCACTCAATCAGCCTGCACAAACAGCCATTTGACATTGCTGCCGCTGCTGCTGCTAACTACGAGCAGAATTCTAGTTTTTGCCCGCTCGCTTTGCTGCTCATTTTGCTTTTACTTAAGCAAACACACACACACACACACACACACACGCAGGCCAGAAAGTAGAGGAGAGGCGGGCTGGCGGATGGCGGATATAGGGGGGGATGGCAATGGCAGGAAGATAGCATGTCGGTGAGACACACGTGACTAACGCTTTATTACCATTTCTCTTCATTAATTTAATTTTTTCGTCTGCAGTAAACTGATTTCGTATGCAATTTTATTGTACTTTTGTACTCGTGCCTGGTGCGCATTGTTGTGTCGTTATCCCACTCGCCCCTAACAGCACAGCCGCCCCTGCCCCGATGCCCTTTGCCCCTACTGCTGTTGTTGTTGTTGTTCGGTGGTGCTTCTCGGTGTCTGTTAATTCAACGCAAGGAGCACACAATTTTTTTTATTGCCGCGCCAAATTCAAGTTTGCCTGCTTCGCCAGCTGTCAGTTGTTATTGTTCATGTTGTAGCTGTGTATACCCTAGGCCGAGCATAAATTAAAGGCATACACTAGCATAGGCATTATTCTTATCATTATTATTATTATTTAAGCCATTTGATTGAATGTAGCTATTGCAATTCTATTTTTAATATCTATCAAACCGTTGCTATATTATGTTTTCAGTTTGTGAAATAAAACAAATGTAATTGCATTAAATATAGTATTTTAGTTATGGGCACACAACTGTTTAGTATTTATGGCAGTCTATAGAATTTTCATTAAAATATGTTGTACTCAAATTTGGAAGGCGATAAAAAAAGAGACAATATTAAATAAATGTAAAAAATTATATACAAATATATATAAAAAATACATCAAATTAAAATTTTACAAAACATATGAAATAAATTATAATTATAAAAAAATGCTAAAGAAACTACAAAACATATTATAAATATAAAAAAATGATAAAAAAAAAAAAAAAAAAAAAAAAAATAAAAACAAATGCCAATAAATAATATAATAATAAATAAAAGGTATCAAAATAAACATACATGACAAAATAAAATATGTTAGAGAAAATTCGAAATTTCAATACAAAATTGGGAGAATAAAAATAATAAATACATGTACATATATTCATAAAAATATATATTAAATAAAAAATAATAAATATATTTTCAATAATACATATAATACATATATATTCATATAAATATATAATAATATAATAATATATAATAAACAAAAAATAATAAATATATTTTTAATATGAAGTTAATTTATATAAACAAAAATAATAATAATTAGTAAAACACTGTATATACACTTTTTTTTTTTTTTTTAATTTCATGTTTAATTTCATTAATTGTTTCATCAAGCATAGCCTTTTCGAAAGATATTACCAGTATCTAAAGACTACATGTTGAAGGCTTTCGTTGATCTCGTAGGGGGGCTGGCGTGTGTAGGTGAGGGTATGCATTGGTCCGTGCTCTTTTCTTGAAATCGGCTTTGTGCCTTTGTTGTTACCGGAGCTGCTTCACTGCTGCTGCTGCTGCTTCTGCCATTCTGCCGTTCGGCTGCTGCTGCTGCTGCCTCTGCTGGCTTGTTGGTTTTCTTTGTTTCTGTTAGCCAATAGCCCAATTTCTGCGTTTGTTGTTTGCCGTTTTGTTGCTTTTGTTGTGTGTTGTGCACTTTCGTTTTTGGCATTGCTTTGTATGTGTTGGCTTATGCTTGTCTGTTTCTCTCTCTCTCTCTCTCTCTCGGTCTCTATGTGTGTTTTTCTTAGCCTGCCCTTTGAATGGGCCCTTTTTATTTAATTTTTGTTGCGTTCGCAAATTGTTTGCATTATTTATAGCATATTTTCGAAGATTTATAATGAAGTCTCGGGCTGTGCTTTGTCCCATTTTCTAGTTTCATCTGCATTCAACTCAATAATATATTAATAAGAGCGCGTGGTCCTCGTCCTCTCGATGTCAATGGTCAAACACGCATACAGATATACACACATACACACGCACATACACACGTCCCTTTTTTGCTTTTGGTAATTTTTTTTCATTTGATTTTGACTATAGAAAAGTTTTGTGCAATTTGTGAGCAAATTTTTTCTTTAAAATTTTTTCATTCATTTTTTTTTTTTTTAGTTTCTTTTGGTTACTTTGTTTTATTTGTTTGGCATCTGCAACATTTTACGAGCAATTAGGTGAAAGATGGCTATATAGTACTTGCGAAACATTTGTGCACCTAAAAGCTGCAAAAAGTTGCACAACCACGCCTCCACGCGTACACCCCTGCCCATCCTCCCCCTCCCACACGCGTCCCTCACGTCACGGACATCATTATAAATATTTAAATATGCGCTCCAAGTACGTTAGTGTGTATGTGTGTGTGTGTGTATGGGAGTGCGAGTGTGAAACGCCTGCGCCTGTACGTCACTAAAAAGGCATCAAAGTTTTAACCACACGCTTGCCCAGCCACTCGGTTCACACCACCCGGCAGCACCGCCAGCACCGCCAAACCACTTCAGCGTGCACTGAGGACGCCCTCCTTCTGTGTGCACTGCAAAAAGTTAATTAATAAAACATCAAAAAGTTCCAGCATTTTATGTTACAACAAACTTTATATAAACTCCACGTATTTTACTTTTACTCTTTTAAATGGCAGCATCAACTGGGCTGTCGCCGTTGCCATTGCCATTCGCCTCATCGACTTTTGCACTGCTTCAAATTGGAGCAGTAACAGCAGCAGCAGGGAGAAAGAGAGAGAGAGAGAGAGAGCGAGATAGACAGTGGCAGCTAGAGAGTGCAATATTTCAAGCAGCTTATTTAACATTAATAATGGCTTCGCTTCTCAGCTGACCCAATTTTATCAATATCTGTAAATTGCAGAAGTTGTCTTGCAGCTCAATTGGTAAATCGTGAGATTAGCCAAAATCAATATTAAACTTGAGTTCAGTTCATGAGTTGCTTGATTATAGCTAGACATGGTATAATTACATATAAGAAGGTTGTCTATATACTGTACGTATGTACATAAAAAAAAAAAAAAAAAATAGTAAACCATTAAGTTTAATATATATAATAATATTATATAATATATAATAATATTATATACTGTTATTAATTTGGGGGTCCATATCTATAGCTTTCCAGTTTAATTTCTATCACTTCTGCAGCTATTCTCTTTTAATTTTGCATTTTATATGCATAATTAATAATTATATTCATTCTTTGTAACAATAAATAAATAATATATAAATTATATGCATTGCTGCTCTTAACTTCTACTACTCTTCTACTGCAACTCTTCCATTCTAATTTTACAGTTGTAGCCCATCACACAAATTCGCCTTCCCGCTCTGTAATCGCTCACAATGTGCTTTTGTAGAAGCAATTTGTAGTAGCCCTCTCTTCGTTCACTAATAATCATACCGAACATGCCGTCTGACCACTCAGTAGCCGCTCTCACTCAGTAGCCAAGACAGCCTGAAACTACACTCAACAGCAGCTATATTTGTCTCTCTCACTCTTTCGTGCAGAGTGCTAATTGGAGGATGCAAACTAGAAATGATCAGCGTTAAGCTAAGACGCAAACCTACTCGGATAATATTTATGCAACAACCATCCGTCGCAAACTAATACTATTACAACAGTAGGAGCCAATCAGAACCTCGCAAACTTAGAAATTTGACTCTGCTCGCATTGCATGAGTTTTCGATGCAACAATTTTAATTTGTACAGATAAAATATTTATAAAGGCAAGCTGAAAACCTTTGTGCCAAGTGCTTTATTTTATAAGTTAATTTTAATTAAATAAATAAATAAATAAAATAAATGAATGAGGCAACCAAAATGTGTTGAGTTTGTACGAATTTACGAATTTTTTCAAAGAGAAAATAATCTATAACATATGTATTAAGTATTAACATAATTTAAATTGACATGTTATACTACCAAAATTGAGCAATATTTATAGTACATATATAAATATATGTATATAAATATAATTGAAGATACATTTAAATTCATACAAAAGTGCAAAAGGCAATAAATGTTCTTTTTCTATGATTTGATATACACATAAATGATTTGATATACACATAAATACGTATGTATATTTAAGCACACATATATCTAAGTACAGCAAGGAATCTTTATTTACCCATGTCAATATATCAATTTTGTTGTATGCAAATGTTTATATATTTATTTTGCAGATAAAATGAACTTTGCATTGGGAGCTGCTGCTGTTGCTGCTGCTGCTGCGATGAACTGAATAAAGAATAAGCAGAGCTCGATTCAGTGTCTGTCGTTCAACAAAGAGACGTTGAAAGCCAAAGTTTAACCAAAAAGTCTTGGTCACTTCTGTTGACTGAGCCGGGCCTTGACCGGGCCAGATGATGTTGCTGTTGCTGTTGCTGCAGCTTTAATTAAAGCACGGCTGCTCATTTAATTGGCTGTGATTTGTGGTGCACAATGCAAACGTATTGATAGCTGGCATAGCGATGGCCAGGTGGGCAGGTGAGCAGCTCTATACCGTTGTAAAAGCTAAATATTATTTGAACAGTCGAGTCGTTAAAGTGAACTTGTTTGGTTTTTATGTGTGTGTGTAGGATTTGATGTTGTTGCTGTTTTTAATGTTTTTTTTTTTTCCAGCTTAGTTGTGTGGTCAGCCTATGTGACGTGTGACCACAGCAGCCGCAAAATGCTTTTTGTCCGTTGCAAGCCCAAAACAGAAACAGAGCTGTGGTAGCATCCGTTGGCAGCTGCCGGAACAGACTGCCACAGACAGATACAGGTTAAGACAAGCTTTAACATTGTTGCAGCTTAATGGAAAATATGAAATCGTATCGAATTTGCTTCCGACGGCTTAACAGCGAGCGGATGCCACAGAGCAACGTTATCCATGAGCATCTATTGAGAATATTGCGAACGTTTGCCTATATCGTATAATCTTGTCATCTATCCATATCCATATAGATTATTGAATGTGTGTGTGCGTGAATGTTTGGATTGTTGAAAGTATTATTTGAATTTTAAATAGACTCATACACATATTTATTATACGAAAAATATATTTCTTTTAATTTTAGATTATAATCAAAATAAATGATTTTTTATTCTTTATTTATATAATTATTTAATAATTTATTTTAAACTACTTTTTTTTTTTTTTTGTTTTTTTTTTTTTTTTTTTTTTTTTAAATCTTTATATACATATGTATATTTTAGTATAATAAATATAATAGTATAATATTACCATACATTTATTTATATAGTATTTTTACATTTTATATTCATAATTCTGCTTTCGTATCGCTACATATATATTTTCTAAATTATTTAGAATTTTCCCTTTTATGCAAATGAAAAGATCCGCTTAATCACTTTCTAAACGTAATACACATACCAACACATATATATGTGTGCATGTAACTGAGCCAATTGGGGGATTAGTTTTACAGAATAGAGAGAATGGACAGAGCTCAACGGAATACACATTCGGAACACATTTGTATGTTTGACAAATGGAAAGGGCGCGACAGGGAATCAAAATGGGAACGTTAATGGTAACGCTGTTTGGTTTTGCTAATTTAAAACTAACATCATAAATATTTATAGGGGAGAGGAGGCCTGGAGTGGTGCAGTGGTGGCTGTGTTGTGGGCTGGGCCAATGCTATCGCTAACGATGCCAAATCGCCGCTGAGAGCGAAAGCAAAAGTATGGCATGCCCCCTGTGGCCTTCGGCTGCCAGCTGGTTGGATGGCTCTGGTGTTCAGACTGTTGCTGTTGTTTTAATAAGCATGGTTAAACGTCTTCCTGCTGGCAAACATTTGCCATACGCTTAGTTAACAGCTTGCCACAGGTAACTGACACGGTTGAGTGCCCACACACCCGCTCCCACCGCTCACGCCGCGCAAACAAAACATGATGGCGGCAGCAGCATCAGCAGCAGTTAGATCAGCAGCCGCGGGAGCGAGAACAGGTGCAAAAGTAGGCGGCATGGGAGTCGAGTGCGCCGTTGAGTCCCGAGGCCCATCAACAGCACGCGTGCAGCATCATCCCGTGGCAACTGGTCTGGTTCCTGCCCCCGTTGCGCCTCATCGCAGTGGCAACATTTTCGAAAACTGTTACAAAGATGGAACGACCAAAAAAACAGTTGCCAACACTAAACCACTAAACTATACGGGGCGACGCGTTCCGCCCGAATTTGTATCTGTCTCATAGCCGCTTCCAGCTTCTGTGCGTGCCGTCCGGCTGTTGCCGCTGCCGTTACCGTTACTGTTACCGTTATGCGCTAAGATGATTGATGCGGCGCCAATGCCAGCCACCGGTGGCATCAGTCGCCGCTGTTACAGGCAGAGCCCTCAAATACGAATGCCCGGTGTAACAAATGGCTGAAGGGCGTATAAAGGGAGTAAATATTTACTCTATGATCTCTATTCCTCATCCTATATTCTATATTCTATATTCTATATTCTATATTCTATATTCTATATTCTATATTCTATATTCTATATTCTATATTCTATATTCTATATTCTATATTCTATATTCTATATTCTATATTCTATATTCTATATTCTATATTCTATATTCTATATTCTATTATCTATATTCTATATTCTATATTCTATATTCTATATTCTATATTCTATATTCTATATTCTATATTCTATATTCTATATTCTATATTCTATATTCTATATTCTATATTCTATATTCTATATTCTATATTCTATATTCTATATTCTATATTTTATATTCTATATTCTATATTCTATATTCTATATTCTATATTCTATATTCTATATTCTATATTCTATATTCTATATTCTATATTCTATATTCTATATTCTATATTCTATATTCTATATTCTATATTCTATATTCTATATTCTATATTCTATATTCTATATTCTATATTCTATATTCTATATTCTATATTCTATATTCTATATTCTATATTCTATATTCTATATTCTATATTCTATATTCTATATTCTATATTCTATATTCTATATTCTATATTCTATATTCTATATTCTATATTCTATATTCTATATTCTATATTCTATATTCTATATTCTATATTCTATATTCTATATTCTATATTCTATATTCTATATTCTATATTCTATATTCTATATTCTATATTCTATATTCTATATTCTATATTCTATATTCTATATTCTATATTCTATATTCTATATTCTATATTCTATATTCTATATTCTATATTCTATATTCTATATTCTATATTCTATATTCTATATTCTATATTTTATATTCTATATTCTATATTCTATATTCTATATTCTATATTCTATATTCTATATTCTATATTCTATATTCTATATTCTATATTCTATATTCTATATTCTATATTCTATATTCTATATTCTATATTCTATATTCTATATTCTATATTCTATATTCTATATTCTATATTCTATATTCTATATTCTATATTCTATATTCTATATTCTATATTCTATATTCTATATTCTATATTCTATATTCTATATTCTATATTCTATATTCTATATTCTATATTCTATATTCTATATTCTATATTCTATATTCTATATTCTATATTCTATATTCTATATTCTATATTCTATATTCTATATTCTATATTCTATATTCTATATTCTATATTCTATATTCTATATTCTATATTCTATATTCTATATTCTATATTCTATATTCTATATTCTATATTCTATATTCTATATTCTATATTCTATATTCTATATTCTATATTCTATATTCTATATTCTATATTCTATATTCTATATTCTATATTCTATATTCTATATTCTATATTCTATATTCTATATTCTATATTCTATATTCCATATTCCATATTCTATATTCTATATTCTATATTCTATATTCTACATATATTCTATATTCTATATTCTATATTCTACATATATTCTATATTCTATATTCTATATTCTATATTCTATATTCTATATTCTATATTCTATATTCTATATTCTATATTCTATATTCTATATTCTATATTCTATATTCTATATTCTATATTCTATATTCTATATTCTATATTCTATATTCTATATTCTATATTCTATATTCTATATTCTATATTCTATATTCTATATTCTATATTCTATATTCTATATTCTATATTCTATATTCTATATTATATATTCTATATTCTATATTCTATATTCTATATTCTATATTCTATATTCTATATTCTATATTCTATATTCTATATTCTATATTCTATATTCTATATTATATATTCTATATTCTATATTTTTGAAATTTTAAAAGTGTAGCATATCTTTGTGGGCTACGTATACTTAATACTAATAATATTATAATCCAGATATAATTCATCTATTCATTAATTTTTTAACTCTTTACAATAACCGATATATAATTAATGGATAATTGACTAGATTTTAAAGATTCGTTATCAAATTATAAGTTTCGTTATCTTGGATTTAACTGGAATTTGAGGGTCAAAATGATAATGTGTTATTGGGAGGCAGAGGCGTGGCAGGGGGCCTGTTTGGGAACGTGGCCTCTGTGTTTGTTTATGCTGGTTTGCACAAATGTTTGCCTTTAAATTAGACGTGATTTCGGCAACTTTATGTGAAACGCCTCTAAATGGAAGGCTCGAACCTGAAATCTAAAGGCTGAACCCTAACACGAGTCTAGGGCCTGCGTGGGCTTACGTGCTGGACGGCCACTTCATTTTTGTTTTTGTTCTGCTGTATGGGGTTCGGGACAGGGCTAAAACGAGAAATTCATTTTTCATCTTCTTGGGCGGCTGGCGGGCGGTGCACGTTGAGACTTTTACTTGTTAACGGGGTCATAAATCATGCGTAAATTTATCGAACGGAAAACAGAAAACAGATTTCCAAGCAGCAGCCAGCACAACAACAATGGCCAACAGGCAACACCAACGACAACCAGATGCAGCGACAGTATTTCTATTTTTTTTTATTCTCTCTCTGTCTGTCTCTTCTTTTTCAGCTTCTCTTGTTGTTGTTCATGTCCATTTATACCCTGTGGTCAATCTAATATTATCATGATATATTAAGTATACGCAAACGTGAGTAGATCAGATCAGACAACTTGTGCGATAGCAAGGCAGGAAAGAAGAGCATTTTTGCAGATGTTTTCATTTGAACTGAAAATTATTCAATATTTATTTTAGAAGTATTTTAAATATTTGTAAGTATTTGAAAATAATTTTCATTTTCAGCAAGCAATAAAATATTATATTAAAGGAGAAAGAGTTAGGAAAAGCGTTTGAGCAGACATTTATTTGAATTGAAAATCATAAAACATATTTTTTATAAATATTTTAAAATAGTTTCTGAAAATTCGAATGAGTACAATATAGATTACAAGCATATGTTTTCCAATCAGATTTATTATTATTGATTACTTAGAAAAAGATTTGGAATTTATTCAGATTTTTTTTTTTTTAATTCCTATTATCACTATTACTAATTATTATTGTTATTTGTATTCTGAATATTTCTCAATATATTTTTTATTTACTTTTTTTTTTAAGTTTTTCAAAACCTTTTATATCTTATGAACATTCTAAAATTTATGACGTATGTGATTTTAAGCTAGACTTCTGATTCTGCACGAACATGAGAAAGGTACTTCTTATATGATTTTTAGTGCATTTTTATTTGAAATAATATTAATATTAATTTTATAAAGTCAAAAGAAAATATAAATATACGTCAGTATTAAAAAAAAAAAAAATTTTTTTTTATATATTTGAGTTGCCTTCCCCTGTGCTCATCAAGCTATTTTAATTATTAGCTGAATATTAAATTCCAAGGCATTCCAAGAAGGGTATTCAAGTGTCGTGAAATATATTTTCATATTAACATCATTTTTTTTATTGATTTCTTTTTTTTTTTTTCGTTGGCCTTTTTCTTTTATATTCGAGAGGGCAACCCGTTCAGTTCGGCTTGAGCGTGCTAATAATCGATTTGTTTGCTTCTTTTTAATTTCCTTGAGCTTTGGCTCTGCCCCCGGCTGCTGCTGTCCAATATGACGTTTGTTTCAATGCCAAACCAACGTTCTGCCAGCTGGTCAGTTTTGTGGTTGTTCTGTTTTAGATGAGCGCAAAGCTGATTTTACAGCGATTTGCCATAAATCCCTTTGGCTGCACAGCTTCCGACTGCGCTCGAGCGACACCAAAACGAAGCAAAGGTAAAACCCTAAGGCAACTCTAACCCAAACCAAAACCAAAACCAAAACCGTAACCGTAACCGTAACCGAACCACTCATGTAGTTTGTACAATGCGAGGCTGTCAGTTCTGTTCGTAACGCGTCTTCCTCTTTTTTATGGCTTGTTTGGTACCTGCGCTGAGTTTTTAATGAAAATCGCATCCAATCAAATATGCTGGCAGCTGCCTAGATAGCGCGATGGCTTGATAACCCGATACGAAAGTCGCCAATGACATCGCGATACCTGAAACGTTTCACTCTGCACCACATCCGTGGCTGACCATGGCTGCTTTGGCTAATGCAGCTCTCTTTGTTGGCCAACATTTCATGTTTTAAGTTCAGCCTCAGCCTCAGCCTCAGCTTCAGCCCCCTTTGACTGTCAACGCATCTCTCAGCTGCTCAATATTCACGGATTTATCTGTATGTGTGTATGTGTGTATGTATGTATATATGTAGATATATTCAGCAAAGAGGATTTAGAAGGTTGCCACTGCCCGCTGACCGAGTCCGTGACTGCATTAAGCCAAACTTGTTCAAAGGGAAAACAACATCAAAGTTTGCTGAGCTCGAGAAACGGAATTTGATGTCTCTGCATTTAAACAATACAATTGTTAATGAACATGAATTTAAATTCAAAAAAAAAAAAAGGGGAAACAATTAGCAGAGTGGGTAAATATTTCAGCGCAAATTATAGAGTTGCTGGCAGACAATAGTTGAAAATTTTAATTAAAATAAGTAGGAGTGCTCTAGTCGAAACTGTCCGACTACGAGATCCCCTGAGCTCTCTCAGAGTTCAATGCATACATCAGAAGGTCAAAAAGGCAGGCGAACAGGGGTAAATCGATTCAACTCGTCAGCTTACTCAGGAATATATACATATTCTTTATGTGAGGAGCCCGGTCTGCTTTTGCTCGTCATATACGTACATTTAAACAGAACCATTATACCCTGCTTTCCCATAATAAGACTTTTTACTGTTTAATTTGATACCACGTTAATGACTAAAATTGACAATAATATTGTGAGTTTTAATGATGTAAAAAAAAAAATATATATATATACATATACATCAAATGGTGAGAGCTGGATGAAAATATTTATTTGAAATGAGACTATGAACTATGGACGAGTACGAGGAATAATGTTTTCTGGCAGGACGCATTCTATTTATGAAAGGGCAGAAGAGTGCATATATGATATTTTACGTATTGTTTTTTATTTCTATTATTATTTTTATTTATTTAATTTAATTTATATATTTTTTATATATTATGACTAGTTGAATCTGTATACATATAGATACATTCTATATTCTAAATACTTTTTCATCGTAAGCTTTTTGATATGATCTATTACAATTTGTGAAAATGATCATTTAATTAATTGAATTATCATTTAATTTACACGAATAAGAATGGAAAACACAATGAAACAACAAATTGAAGTGCGGTCTTAAAGTGTCAAATAAAAAGTGCACAAATTGTGTTGAAGATGCAGCAGCCGGACATATCTCCATCTCCATCCAAACAGGCAAAATTTTAACAAATACACGTGTACACACACCCACGTATAGATATGGCTTTATACACACACGCACACAGACATACAGTAAAATACCACAATTGGAAATGGACACGACAACTACGAGGAATACGACACATAAGCCGCTGGACATTTGTTGATTGCCATATGCTGTCTAGCGTGCAATGCAACCAATTAGATGACCTGCATGTCAGCGACCGTGTGCCACGCTGGGCGCCCCTCCACCTGTGTGTTAGATATACATACATACATACATATGTACATGTAGATATGTATACGAGTGTGCTTGTGTGCCACAACTCGCTACTGTTTGCGTTTAGCTTAAAATGCCATGGCAAATACTATTTTTTCGCATCGTTTGCTTTACATCTCGCTGGCTGTCGCTGTACGCACATTTTTACATACATAGCTGACTCATGTAACGTGTGCTGACATTATAATCATCATTACCATCACCATCAGCATCATCATCATTATCATTGTTATCATGCACTTGAACTAACCAACAACAGCACCAGCCACAGCCGCCAGGTACTTTAGTTGTTTCACCATTTGCCCACCAAACATTTGACAGCTAATGAATGCAGTCACATTATCAGCATGCCGAAGAGTGCCCAGAGCTTACAGCTAATCAATTGACTCCCTGTACCGAAAGGCATAATTCGGATGCCTCCAACTTGGCCACACACATTTACCAATCGAATCGATATGCTACTGGTCAAAGCGAATCTAACTAAATAGCATCAGCAGTAAATTGCTATATTGAAAGGAGAATGCTTCATATATTATTAGGCATATCAATAATCAATATAATACCTACAAGGTATTGTCTATAAATCTACATTTAGTATCAGCATAAGCTATCAGCTATTCATGTATGTACTGTATTACGTATACGCATTATGCATTACGCATTACGTATAACGTATACGCACTATGTATAACGTATACGCATTACGCATTACGCATTACGCATTACGCATTACGCATTACGTATGACGTATACGCATTACGTATACGCTTTACGCATTACGTATAACGTATACGCATTACGTATAACGTATACGCATTACGTATAACGTATACGCATTACGTATAACGTATACGCATTACGTATAACGTATACGCATTACGTATAACGTATACGCATTACGTATAACGTACACGCATTACGTATAACGTATACGCATTACGTATAACGTATACGCATTACGTATAACGTATACGCATTACGTATAACGTATACGCATTACACATTACGTATTACGTATACGCATTACGTATTACGTAAGCATATTACGTATTACCTATCCATTTTGTGTAATCACAGCACCTAGTCTATTCCGTAAGCATATTACGTAAGCCCACTACGCAAGCCCATTAAGCAACTACATTCTGTATTACGTATACGTAATATGTATGCATTACGTAAGCATAATACGTATTACCTACACATATTGCGTACTACGTAATTGCAACACGTTGCCGTATTACTTAACCAGATTCTGTATTACGTAACGCACTACGTATTACTTATGTAAATAACGCATTACGTATGACGTATGTGCATTACGTATTACGTATATCGAATATCAAAATATCGTTAATCATAATATCCATAACATATTCTTCGTATCCAAAAACAATTCCACATATTAACACAGAAGGTGAGCAACTTGTCTCTCGCCTATGTCAAAATAGTTCCCTTTCTACGCTATATATCTATATATGGAGAAGACATTCTAATTTATCATATGGAATTTGGCTGTTTAGCATTTGTCTTGCATGTTAATGGTAAATGTCGATTAACTAAATACTCTCAATTGCCCTTTATCCCTCTTCAAGAGTAGCAAAAAGCCTGATTGCAGTGTTATTTATTATTGCCTTTCATATTGTGTGGCAATATTATGGTATCAATTGTGAAGGTTACAAAAATAAAAAAGAGGCAAAAAAACAACAACAACAACAACAAAATGGATTGTGGAAAGCGTGTAAATACGTCAACAATTTTGTGCAAAGAAGAATTTCAATTTCCTTTAAGCGGAAGCGTGCTGTCAGCTTCGTATTTTGCGCCACAAATCATCAACTCTATCGGCCCTGGACTCGGTGACTCTTGCCGGCTGTGTGCGTTGAGTGTGTGGAGATAGATTACAACAACTGCAGCGAGGCTGTTGCTGCTGCTGCTGCTGCTGGTGCTGGTGATGCTGCTGCTGCTAGTGCTGTCTCAAAGCAACAACAGCTACACATCATCCATCCGTCCATCTAACAATAAGCGTCCAGCCAACCAGCCAGCCATCCAGCCATCCAGCCATCCATCTAGTCAGTCATCAGTCAGGCAGTTTTTGCATGGACTGAAACACCATACTGAGGCGCATTCATGTTTGGCATTCGAATGAGGGGTAAGGGGCGTGTGGCGAGAAGGGGTGACAGGCGTGTGCGGGGGCTTAGGGAATGGGTTTGCTGTAACTGCAGGTTCAACGCTGCGTGAGAAGGAAAATTTATAGTGGTATGTCAACAGTTGCCGCATAAAAATGTATGCAAAATTGTTTGTAAATGGCAATTTTTGGGCAGCAACGAGCAAAGGAAGCTGAGCAAATAATATGCCAAGTGCTCAGTGAAACTTAATTAACTTGCAATTGTCAAAAGGAGCTGCCATTAACAATGATGAGCACGATGATGATGATGATGATGATGATGATAATGATGATGATGTCAGTTGGACTTCATAAAGTGCACTTTTATCGTATCTATCAAGACAAGGCAGCATGAATACGCCTGCGATTAGCTCTCATGAACAGAATTTAGAGCTGCATCTAATACCCGGAAGCTAAATAAGAAGCAATATCTGTTCTACTGTATTGATTTTCAGCCAACCGCATTTTGGCAAATATGCTGAACATAAATTTAATGGGTAAGACAATGTGGAATCTGAGGTAAAGAGGTTAGCAGTCAAAGTCAGAGTCAGAGTTGGAGTCAGAGTCAGAGTTAGTGTTAGAGTTAGAGTTAGAGTCAGAGTAAGAGTCAGAGTCAGAGTCAGAGTCAGAGTCAGAGTCAGAGTCAGAGTCAGAGTCAGAGTCAGAGTCAGAGTCGGAGTCGGAATCAGAGTCCGACTCAGAGTCAGAGTCAGAGTCAGAGTCAGAGTCAGAGTCAGAGTTAGAGTCAGAGTCAGAGTCAACGTCAGAGTCAGAGTCAGAGTTGGAGTCAGAGTCAGAGTCAGAGTCACAGTCAGAGCTAGTGTTAGAGTTAGAGTCAGAGTTAGAGTTAGAGTCAGAGTCAGAGTCACAGTCACAGTCAGAGTCAGAGTCAGAGTCAGAGTTAGTGTTAGAGTTAGAGTCAGAGTTAGAGTTTGAGTTGGAGTTAGAGTCAGAGTCAAAATTAGAATCGGAGTTAGAGTCAGAATCAGAATCAGAGTCTGAGTCAGAGTCAGAATAAGAATCGGAGTCAATCAGAGTCAGTCACTTAATCAGTCACTTACCCAGTCACTTAGTTACTCACTTGGTCAATCCCTACTCAATCAGCCCAATTAATTGGTCTAGTAGTTGCCCCTGGTAAGAGCAGAAACATTTATCAAAAGCGCTTTAAAGTGTGGAACTATCGAGATGGATGGATGGATGCTATACGATGCTGTGCGGCACATTCTAAAATGATTTTATCAGGCCGGGCTGGCTCGCTCTTGGGCATGGGCTGGGTCAAAAATAATAGCGCGAACTGCGACAGGATGTGTGTTTGGCCAAGTTACTAAAAACTTTTCGGCATTAAAGGACTTTTTTTTGGGGCTTGAGCTGCGCAGGCCACAGGCGGCTACACGGCAAATCGTGTTTGCGTGTGGTCGCGCAATCAAGTGGTAAACCGAAAACCAAAACTCTGTCAACAGCAGCAGCAGCAACAGCAGCAGCAGCAGCAGCAGGACACACACATACATACATACACGCACGCACACATGCGTAGAAAAGAAGTGAGTGAGTAGAGAAGAGCAGGAGCTGGGGCAGTAGCTGCAGCAATTGCCAACCAGCAGCCATTGGTCGTGTCTAGCTGCTGCCTGTGGCCGTGGCAACAGCCAGCCCGGACCTGGCCCAGACCAGGACAATTGAGCGTATTGATGGCTCACAGTAATTGTTTGGCCAACAGCAGCCAACAGCAGCCAACGCTGCTGCTGCTGCTGCTGCCATAGCTACGCATATGCAAAGATATGGGCGCGTGAATCGGATTAATCAGAGCAGCAGATATGCTCGGATCGGATATATGCGTGTCTATATATACTATATACTATATATGTGCGTGTGTGTATGTGGATCCATCTGGCCTGGCCCACTGCAAATGTGTGCCTATATTTAGCCGTATCTTTACTTTAAGCTCGTTACATTCTCGAAATAGAGAAAGTTGATGACCCACATAGCCGAGGCATGCCAAGTGGCATCGTACCGAATCGCACTGCAGCCGTGCCCCAGCCCCGTCTCCAGCTCCATCTCCATCTCCATCTCTAGCTCCATCTACCGCAGCGCAACTTTTTTAATACGCAACACGAGTGACCCGCTTGCGGACAATTGGAATTGTAACTTTTGATTAAATTCGTTGCAATGGCAACAGCAAATCGGACGGCGTGCAGCATGCAGCGTGCAGCAGGCAGCAGGCAGCAGGCAGTGCGCAACGTGGCAGCGCTGGCAACGTGCAGCATGCAGCGTCGTCAAATGCAAGGATCAACTTTTTGTGCTGCTTTTCAATTGCATTTGATTACCTTGTTGCGTCGGCTTCAACGCAGCTCAGCCAACGCTTGCCTTCGTCTGTCTGTCTGTCTGTTCGTCAGTCTCTCTCTCTCTCTCTCTCTCTCTCTTCTCTCTTGCTCTCTATCTGTCTGTTATCATCAACATCGGCAGCATTTCAATAAAGTTGCAGCTAGTTGAACCTATTGCACCCGCCACCCTCGCCAAACCCCGCCAACCCCCCGCCAACACCCGCCTACCCCCGCCAACCCCATTCAGACACCCAGTTAGCCGACAGCTGCTGGTTGTTTGGCAACCACTTGTAAAATCAATTTGAAAACTATTTGAGCCGAGGTGAAATACAATTTGTGTTGACATATTTCATCATTTCATTCTTATTAGACGAGTGCATTGCATAATGCGTGCTCCATGCTCCATGCTCCATGCTCCATGCTCGACTAATGGACACAGGGCAACAAAATGCAAACAATCGAACATTTGGCCATATCGCACGGCCATCTCGGCCGCAACCAGAGCAATAACAATTGCAAATATTTTCAATGCAAATTCGAAACAAAAATGAGCACAAAAACATTTGGAAACAATATCAACTGTTTGTCCCAAATAAATATACAAAATGAATAAAAAAAATTTATGAAAATAAAAATGAGAAAACTCATTCGCAATTATCGCACATGGAGAGCAGATAACAGTTGCAAATTGTCAATGGCTCACGACTAACAAATATCCTGTAAAAAACACTGAGCTGTGCTGAATCTATTTGAGAAATATCCCAATTTATCTGTTCACAAAATGAGAGTTTGGCTGAAACTTGGCTTTTCTATTTAGGCCCAATTTGAAACGCTTTGTATACCCATTTGCCGTTAGTTGTTTTTAAAATAGACAAAACAAAACAAAAATAATATAATTGCAGATATTCATTTCAGGCCAAGCTAAAGGTTTTCCAATTTATAAAATTTATTTGTGCATTATATACATGCATACATACATGCATATGCACATATACATATATATTTATATATATTTGTATCTAGTTATTGCAACTGTCCAAGCTGAATTTGGCAAAAAATTGCTGCTAGTTGAATGAATTATTAGTTCATTCATCAAATATATCAATTTTAACTTAATTAAAGCCAATGCGATGTGATTGACGAGAAATAATAACTAAAATAATAAAAATAGCAATTATTAAAATTGAAATTATGCTAAAAATATTTCAAAATATAAATTTTTAAAACTAATTCTCAGAAATGAATTTCCCATGTTCAATTAGCATTTGGTATTTCTCACTCTCCATTTGGTATTTTCTTTCAATAATATATTGATTTTAAGTCTGAGCGTGAGTCAAGGTCTGATTGGAGTTTAACTGTCTTGGCCACATAGTATATCCAATCTATGTCTAAGCTGGAGCTGTAGCTGCTAGCTGTGAGTCACTCTGTCTATGGGCCTTTTGTAACCATTTGCGGTAATTTAATGTTTTATTTTATTTTTGTATACACTCAATTAAGGACATTTTACTTATTCTTGTTGGAAATCTGTAGCATAAAACTTTTGGTGCCTCATGATCTAATATCTGAAATCGAATTTGAAACGATCCTCCCAATTTGGTATTTTATTTACTCAGTAAGAACTTTGATTAAAATATAGATATATATAGTTAGAGAGCCAGGAAAAATCTTATTGGAGTCTGTTAAGCCAATGTTAAGCCAGTGGCCTCAACTGTAGCTTGGACCTGTAGCTGCAGACACTTAATTTCCTGCACTCCATTTCAATTTGGTACATTTTTGCTCACTCATTTCGGGACTTTTGCTCAAAAGCTTGAGAGCTTGGATTTTTACTTTTTATGCCAGATCAAAAGTCATCCAGGCTATTAGCCTGAAGGTAAAGCTGGGATATTTTTCTCCTTTTGCAGCTTTTCTTTTCTCTCAATAAGTCAGCTGCAGAAACTTGCAATACAGCATACATATACATAGGTACATACATATGTATGTATATTCATTTGAGAGAGTAGAGAGCATAGATAGCATAAATAATTATGCATGGTTGATGTTCGTATAAGAAACAAAATTCAAAAACGATTTTTAAATGATATTTAATTTTCTATTAACTCAAATGCCTAATAAATACATAACTAAGAGAATAATTAGAGTGTTAGAGAAAACGAAGGAAATTCTCATAGGTACATACAATTGTCTATGTTAAGCCCAAGCTGCCTCCTGATGCTGCTCTTGTGCGCTATGCTTAAGTAAAACCTAATAGAACTCCACTGTGTATACAAATTTCCCTGTATTACTTACTCTTTAAGCTCTTAGTATTTCACAGTTGAGCTCTGTTAACTTATTCCCTATAATGGATTTTATTTTAGTTTTGCTTTCACATTATCACATTCACATTAGCTGAGCTACTTCTCTCTGCCATTCTCATAAACTTTAAGCATTTGCTGGTTGGCTCTTAAAGTCCATTTCAGTTAATTGGCTTTCAATACAAATGTTTTATTTATTTTATTTTTTTGTATTATTGTTTTTGCTGTTATTGTTGGTTAATTCGCTCACTGCATAGAGGCTGGGCTGAGTGTACGATAGTTGAACGATATGTTGGAGATGGTATGCACAGCTCTTAAGAGCATGTTGCCGACAGTTGACTGCCTCGCATTGTAATCATTGAAATGTACAAATTATAAATTACCCATAATGGGGCTGCGTGGCAGAGGCTGGACAAGCTGCCGGGAATCTGTAGCCATGGATGCCATTGTGCACGTGCATATATACATATATATACATATAGATGTGTGTGTGTGTGTATACGTTATATATATATGTATATGAAATATGTGCATGCATATATTTAATAGATACATTATGTACTTATGCATATGTGTGCGCTAGTGTGTGTGTGTGTGTGTGCATGTGTGTAGCATACAATACGTTGCTTGCATCGGAACGAGCGACAATTTCGGTTCATTATAAATTTCCTTAATATTAATTCAAAATATTCTGTCGCCAAGCGCTGGCTATGTGTCTGTGTGTGTGTGTGTGTGTGTGCGCGTGTGTATTGTGCCTGTCTCTGGCACAGTGCCTTACATATAATGCACACACATTATCCACACAGCCGTCGTCGTCATCGCCGTCGTCCATCTGCCTCAACTGGCTTATGCTGGCAGCTACTGGAGTTGGAGTTGGAGTTGGAGTTGGAGCTGGAGCTGAAGCAAGTGCAAGTCGCGTTTTCATAGAGATAAAGTAGCTCGCTCTTGCTCTTTTCTACGTGTATGTGTGTGTGTGTGCACTCTCCGCGTCCCCCTCTGTCTTTTGCCGTCTGTCTTCTTGCGCAAGTAATCATGTTGTTGACAGCATTGTTGCCTCAGTTACAGTCGTGTCGCGTTGTATGCTAAATTGTTGCACGACAATGAGTGGCTGCCAAAAAATGCATTGGAATCGGGATTGGCATGGGGAATGTGAATGGCAATGGGAGTGGGGAAATTCAGATGCCACGTATTTATGCATATGTCGTTGTGCGCTGTGTGTGCGACCCCTGCGTACGTGTGTGCACAGGCAATTCACAAATTGAACGTACGAAATCACATTAGCCCCAGCTCCAGGCACAACCTCAGTTCCAGCTTCGACTTCAGCTGCAGTCCCATGCTGCTCCCCCTCCGCCAGCCACAGTCTTGGCTCATTTTGACCTCACTCATTGTGCAACATCTTCGCTTGTTGCAGCGACCGCCCGTCTGCCCCGACTGTCCCCCATTGCGACACGGACCAAAGATCCCGGCTGCTGGCTTATTTGGCCGAACACGTACTCAGCCGCTGGCATTGGCCAATTTGGCTGTTGCCATCGACCTCAACCAACGACCCCACCAACTGTCCTCTGCTTCTGCTCCTGCTCCTGCTGCTGCCGCATCATCGTAACGTGCTGCAGCAAAACTTTTCTGGGCTATTGATTTGAATTTTTTGCCTAATTGCAAAAAGCCACAAAGTACGGCCAAAGTAAAACAGTGCAAGGAATTCGAGTTCCAGTTAGCGACCACCAATGCCCTTAACACATATCGCTCTTGCTCATTGTCCACACACACACACATATATATACAGTTGCTCTGCCCCTGTATTGGCGCAAGGGACAATATTTTTAACTGCAATGCGATTCACTCATTAGCGAAATTAAGAGAAGGGGAAATATATACAAATAAAATCCCACAAAAGGTATATTTCTTGAACTGTGGGATTTATTTACACACGCTTTTGGGTAGAGCTAGCAAAAAATTAACAGCTGTGGAATCTATTCTCTAGCAAAAAATGAGAGGTGGATTTTCTCAAATAATATTCAGTCAAATAAATAAAAAAAATTAAGAAAAATAGGATAATAGTTTTCTAAATTTCATACTTAATTCTAGCTGACACGGGCTAAACATTAAAAAAAAAAAAAAAAAAAAAAAAAACAAGTAAGAAAGCTCTAGTCGAGACTGCTCGACTACGAGATCCCCTGAACCCTTGGAGCAATAGATATTTCAATAATTTTTCGCGTCTTTCAGCTTACACAAGAAACACGCACACACACACACACACACACGCACGTACGCACACACAAACATACATACACCCACACGCATACACACACACATACACACACACACACATACTCACACACACATACACACACAAGCACCTACGCATAAACACGCATGGGCTGCAGTGTGCGCTTACTATGAGAACTTAATTGTTTAATAACTTTTTTTATGGACGTACGATCTTCATGAAACTTTCAGATTATGATTATAACATGGATATGCATGTAATTGCCAATGCACAAGTCTCTAGTATTTGAAATACGCTTTTTACAAAAGTGATGGTGAGGGGGTGAATTTAAGGGGTGGGGTAAATTTTAACAAAAAATCGAAATTGTATAAATTGCATATAAGCATACATTAAAAATTTGGAGACTCTAGCAATAAAGGTGTAGAAGATATAATTTTATAACTGGTTTTCGATAAGGTTTTTTATCGATAAAAAAAGATCGGGATGAGTTATCGATTTTTAATGATAAACTTGATATGCGCGCTGTAATTACGGACATTTTAAAAAAATTTGAAGTCTCTAGCTCTTATATCTTCAGAAATCGACGCGCTCAAACATACGGACAGACGGACAGACGGACAGACAGACAGACGGACAGGGCCAAATCGACTCAGCTCGTCACCCTGATCAAGAATATATATACTTTGTGGGGTCTGCCACGCCTCCTTCTGCCTGTTACATACATTTCAACAAAACCATTATACCCTGATTTCCCATTTTCAATGGGTTCAGGGTATAAAAAAAAACAGGAATTAAATCGAAAGAAGAAATCATTTGAAAGAAGTTTTTAAAGTTCATACATACATACATACAATATATGTCTGTTCATTCGGAACCTTTTTTTCGCTCGATCTCTGGAAAATTTAACAACGGCAAGAAATATGCATGCAAAGCAAATTTAAATAACATTAATAAGTAAATATTAAAGCAAAGCAAACAAAAATTGAAAGCAAGATATATGTTAGAGCTAAAAACAGTCCAAATCCTAAACAGCAATGAAGTCCATACCAGCAAAGACAATAGAACCATTCAAGAACGAAAAAAAAATTTCGCTAGAGAAACATTTCTCTCAATTTGATACCGAATTAACATTCGTTTCTTGGCAAACTAGAAGCAGCAGAGAGGGAGAGAGAAAGAAAGAGAGAGAGGCAGAGAGGAAATATTTCTTTCCTCTATAAATCCCACGAAAGCAAACATTACTCACAATTTGGACTTTTTTTTTAACCCAATTTATGACTTGAGCTCGTTGAGTTCCTACTACTACTAAAAAGTGAATTGATCAAAATTTTAAGCGTGACTTAAATTGTAATTCTAATAAGAGAATTACTAATAAATAAAGTTAAAGTTATAGACTTGGATGTATATGGTTAAAGTTTAATGTTAAGACATTATTAATGAACGGAATCAAATGATAAAAAAAAATCGTTTAATACTGGACTCTCTTTTAGTGAAGCTTATCTGAAGCTCATGGCTCAAATAAATAGAGGGAAATATTTGCTCTTAGACTGAGCCAGTTAACTGCTCGCAATTTCATTTTAGATTTATATAAGATTACCTGAGTCGTCTAATTAGACTCTAAAAAACTATTAGTTATAGAAAGCAAAATATACCTCTTTAGCAGTTTGTCCAGCACAAATAGTTCCCAAATAAATTCCCCACGATTAAGAGAATTTCATCCATTTTTGCATGGCATTCCGCCGCCTGGGGAAGATCTGTAAAAGGGAATAAGAGTAAGCTTTATGCTCTTCCACTCGTACAGTAAGTAAACTGTTAGTAAATTCATTTAACAGCATAAGACTAATTGGACATTGTCTAATAAGAAAATGCTGTACATAGTGTTCACAGAGCATAATTCATATAGATTATTAAAAAACTTAAAATTTCCTTCAGTTTGATTTTTTTGCCATACTAGTTACCTGTCACCTGTCTAGCATTGGCTTTAACTTCGATGGTAGATAGTTTTAAGTGGGCGTGTCTTATGGCTCTCCAGTTTTGACTTCACAGCTCAGTTGTTGATGTTGTTCTTTTTATATTTTTTAAGTGCAGGTACATGAATTTACGCTGCTCACTCGTTCTCTGTGCACATGTGTGCGAGTGTGTGTATGTGTGTGTTTTTGCTGTGACTAAAAATGACTGGCAAGGCTTGGCCGGCATTACTTTGAAGTCAACATCAATCATGACAGTAACGAGGACAAGACGCTGACGCTGATGCTGGAAGCTGAAGCTGGAGCTGATGCTGCTGCTGCTGCTGCTGCTGTTTCAGTTGCTGCTGTTGCTGTTGCTGCTGTTGTTGTTGCTGCTGTTGCTCTTGGGCCGGACTGAAATGTGCACATGTGGCCTTTTCTTTTGGCTGTGGCAGGACCTCTGCACCCCGTAAAGGCGGGCCGCTTTGTGCGCTATGCTGCGACGCAGCGCTGCGGAGCTCTGCTCCCAACTCGGATTGTAATGACACAACAATTTAAAGTTTGTCGCGGATGCTGCAAAACTCAGTGCTAATGGCGTCAGCGTCGACTCATCATGGCCGTCTCTGTGTCCTCTTTGTGTCCTGTGTGCGTATGTGTGTGTATGTGTGTGTATGTGTGTCTCTCTCTGTCTCCGTGTCGTTGTGTTGTGTTGTTGATGACGGCGATTATTTGCGCCATGAACACATGAAAGCAGCTGCAGAAGCCAAAGGTGCGCTCCACTTGCTGCCTGCCATTCTTTCCGATGCTGAGAGCCTCCAGTTCCCTGCCTCCTGCCCGCTGCTGCGCCTCTGATGACTGTAGAGCAATTCAAACTTTAAGCTGTCGTTGCTCATGTCGAAAGCTGCAACGGCGAACGGCTACAGTTGCACTAACAGTTGCAGATGCACAGTAACAAGATACAGATACAAGATACAGGACTTGAGATGCAGACACAGCTAGAGATACTTGCAAATTTATATAGTTAGATCTAAGTATCTCGCTTGTTCTCTCTCTCTCTCTCTCTCTCTCTCTCTTTTACGCAGGATATAGTATTAATATAAATGAATTATTCTAGTGGCACTGCCTGCTTGATAGATTATATGATGGATACGCCTTAACGATGCTGCTGACAGAGATGATGACAACGACAACGACAACAACGATGACGATGACGATGACGATGACGATGACGACGACGATGACGTTGCAGCTGGCCTCAAAACTTGCCCAAATATCTATGAGCATACGCACACACATATAGAATAGGCCTACATTGGAATGTGTAAAAAAGGTATAAACAGTTTGTCAACCTTTTTTGAATACATTTTCTTTTCATTTTTCTTGACGCTCACTTAGTTTTTCACACACTAGATGACAAAAATTACTGCATAATGCTCGCTCAACTTGCTCAAAAATTAATATTGAATACATAAGCATACGCCACATAAAGCGAGCCTTATATTCCTGTTAATTAGAGTTTTCGCTTGAGTTTTGTTCAATGAAAATCTGAACAAGTTGAAAGTTCGTATAATTCGTAAAGCATGAATTTCTACCTACAGGGACCCGACTGTTCTTAATTTGGAGCAGAAGCTTATATTATAGAAGTATTAATAAATTTATTAAAAAAAAAAAAGTAATAATAATAATAATAATTTTAAAATTATAATTGAAAATAAATAAAGTTGAATTGAAAATAAATAAAGTTGAAATTACAAAATTTTTAATATACAAAAATTAAAAAATTGTATAATTAATAATTTTAAAAATGAATAATAATTATTATGTATTAATATGTATTATGTAAGTATTAATAAATTTATAAACAAATTTAAATAATAAAAAACAATACAATAAATATTTGAAAATAATTAAAATTTAATATTTTAAATAAAATTTAAATAAAAAAAAAAGCAATTAATATCTGTGCATTAATCAAAATTTAAATTTAAATTATTTAATCACAAAAATTAAATTAAATTATTAAAATTAAATTATTAAATTACAAAATTTTAAAAAATTTTTTATAAAATTTAATAAATATCATTAGTACTTAATAAATAAATTATCATTAATATTTAATGTCGAAATTTTAGCGAATTGAATTCTCCCCTTTCTCAGCTCTTTAGCTGTTTGTCGCATGTAAATAACTTAAATTTTGCTACTTTATTCTACAAAGTGAAGTTAATTACACCCACACACACACACATACACACACTCTCTCATCCCCTGTCTCTCTCCCACCCACTGAAAGACCCTTAAATGTAGCTGCTACCAGGGCTGTCGAAGCGAACCATGAATGCTCTGGGGCAGTCGATTGACTACCTAATTGCCAGCTAATTACATAATTAGTTAATCAATAGAATTAATTAGAATTATCTGCACTGCATCGCATGGGCTGCTTAGGTATCAATTGCTGCACCGTTGCCTAGACAACTTTGTTTTATAATTAGTTTGGTTTTCTTGCAGCGAAATGGCGTCCAACTGGAGCGCTGCTCATGTGTCTTTGTCTCCAACTCTGTCTCTTTCTTTGACTCTCTCTCTCTCTAGCTCTTTCTCTGTATGTGGCAGAGTTGCCTGGCGGGAGGCCTAACAATTATTTGTGACCCCAAAAGGGGAACAATAGGGCAGAGTCGAGCATGAGAATGATGCCCGCCTGGTGTGTGTGTGTGTGTGTGCGTGCGTGCGTGTGTGTGTGTGTGTGTGTGTGTGTGTGTGTGTGTCTGCCTGTATGTGTGTGTATTCCAGGGCATCAAATGACTGATGGTTGGTTAATTGTCTGGCCAACGCTTTTGTGTTTACACTGTGCATCGCTGAACGGTAGATGGATCCGAGCAGGATGTAGCGGCTGCCGCTGACGCCTGAAACATTTCACTTGCTACATGCCAAGAGATGTGCTACACCAACAACAACTGCAACAACTGCAACAACAGCAACATCAAAGACAATATACATGTGCTGCCAGAGTTCGTAAGATGCATGTCAACGGGCAGGCAACTGCAGAGACTCGAGTCTGCAGCCAAAGCTCACGTATCGGCATTTTGGATTGTCAACAAATTGGATATTTTATACTTCTATAGGAAATTCATGTGGAATAAAAAAATAGCAAATACCAAATAACAACATTTATTAAATTAAATTTAGATCTTTAAAATCAAACATTTAATAAATATATTAAATAATCTATATCGGCCAAATTTCTACTTTTACTTTAATATCAAAATTAATTTCATTAATTTTTGACTTGATTAAAACGGAATTCAAGTAAACTTTTGATTGATTTCAATATGGAATTTATTGGTATTCATGGTATTCTATATCTAGAGCTCTGCTTAGCTGCCTTGTCAAGCGAAAAGCAAAAGAATTTTCAATATACTCTAACAGAAATGGTTTCGAGCAGGGCATGCAGAGTCTTTAGGGCTGGTCCTATGTGTGCTATTTGGCTGCGAGTTTGTTGTTTGTCTCCTTGCTTTTTATGCACTGGAATTGAGCAATGAATGTTATCTGGGTATATAGGTTCCCTGTAAATAGTATTTCACATATGTATATGTGTATATTTATATAAGTATGTAAATGTCCTTATGTAGATGTATGTATGTATGTATATCTATATCTTAATATATATGACATTTTTTTACAATCTACACTTTGTTGTTAATAATGATAACATTTTCTCATTTTGATTAAGCTTGAAGCATTGCTCGAGCAATGTAGATTATACACTTGTAGAACATACTAGAAGATCATGATAGTATGTGGACATCATGCGTGGGACTCATGCCTTCCTGAAGACCAAAATATCACCTCATCCTACGCATCAAGTATAACCTTAATGCTTTTAAGATATATTTCAAAATCATACTCGAAACTTAAACTTGGAGATCATACTTCAACATCATACCTGGAGATCGTATTTGAATATTATACTCACTGCTTACCTCCCTTTTTGTGAATCAAACTTGACGATCAGAAGTCATGATCATACTTGATGATCAGAAGTGGAATTCATATAAAGAGATCATACATAGCTATCATACGTAGAGATCATACTTGATGATCAGAGTTGCAGAATTGATACCTGACGATCATACTTGATCAAGATCCAGATCATACTTGAAGATCAGAAATCTAGATCTAGAAGTATGATCATCAAATACTTGACGATCTTAAGCTCCCTTCTATTTATACTTGATGATCAGAATTTCCCTTTCGATCATACTTGATCATCATCATACAAAGAGATCATACTAAGAGATCATATACATACACACTTGAAGATCACTCTTGATGATCAGACGTACACAGCTCTTGCTGTAGGTCACACCATGAGATCATACCAAGAGATCATCTTCATATTATATTTATCATAGAGTTGTTTTAGCAAGAAGTGAACAATCAACTCCTTGCAGGATACAGGCTAGTCGGGCACGCTCAACTGGAGTCCTTTTTAGTTGTTTTTTTTTTCTATTATTTTGTTTTGTTGGCCACGTTTTTAGCGTTGGTGTTGTTATTGTGGCTGTAGCTGTTGCTGCTGAAGCCAGGGACATTTCTTGTGCTTTATGCATGCCGGGGAGTTGTTTTGTGCTCTGTTTTCTTATTTTGCTGTTGTTGTTGTTGCTGTTGCTGTTGTTTTTTCGGGCAGAGAAACAAATGGCAAGAATACGCCGCATGGCGATGATTGTGACGACGATGTTTTCATTGTTCTATGAGGCTCACTTATTTACCAGCCTCCCTGCCAGGCCGTACAGGGCGTGCATGCCCCAATATCATGTTACGCACAAACCACTTGAATGCCTACACTACCACCCCCCCCTCTCACTATTCCCTCCACCCACTACACCGGCCCTATTCCTGCCGCCTCCACAGACCCAGCACCTAGCTCCTGTGTGTCAACTGCTGTGCAGCTGCTGGCTACAATATTTTACAGACTGTTTGCTGCTGCTGCTGCTGCTGTTGCTGCTGTTGCTGCTGTTGCTGCTGTTGCTGCTGCTGCTTTTTCTCTGCAATTTTGATGGCATTTCTGAAAAGAAAAAGATCAGTAACAGTTGGAGACGTATGTGAGCTGGCAGCGGCAATAACGATGACGATGACGAGCACGAGGATTATGACTATTGCAGCAGCGGTTACAATGGCAACAGCAACAGCAACACAAACAACAACAGCAACAGCAGCAACTGTTGGAGCAGCAGGAGTAATCACAGCAGCAGCAGCAGCAGCAGCAGCAGCTCCAACATTTCCAGCTCTTTGCAATATAATTCTGCATTTAAAATTTTGTTTCTGTTTTTCTCCATCTTCTTCTTCATCTTTTTTTTTTTTTGTTGTTGCCTGCTGCATAGGTGTGCGTACAGACGCATGCAACATTGTAGAGTTGAAATTAAAAATCTGATACTGATTCGGAATATTTAGTTTTGTCTTCAATGTCCTTAAGGTGATTTTCATGTTTCTTATTGGCATAGCTGCAGCTCAATAACGACACAGCAACGCCTATTGGCCAAATGAGAAAGCAGGCAGGCATGCATACACAAACAAACACAAACATACACACAATCACACACACACACATATGCATAGCTGTTTCTATTAAGGGCTTTAGTTAGGAGTTAGTCAACCCTTTAATGGCGTTCGTTGTTTTTGTTTCGCCCCAAGTTGTGTGAGAGATTTGAATTCGGCTCTGCAGCTGCTGCTGGAAGCCGTAAATGCCTAATCCCTTGTGCTTGATACAAACGAGGTGCACTCCAGCCAAGACATACTCAGGCAACGGGCTGCAATCAAAGAGTCCTCGGAGCTCGGAGCTCGGAGCTCTCAGCCAACATTGTTAAAGCTGAACGAACAGCCAAATGATTGAGCCAAAGCAGCAAACTTATCGATTGGCAAAACAAAACTAAAAAAATTATAAAAATAATAAAAAAAAAAAAAAAAAAAAATGAAACATGAAAAATGAATAATGTGAAAATATGAAAGTCAATCTCTGCCACGTGTACTTAGCTTTAGCCACAAAATAAAAAAAGAAAATATGCAAATCCATTATTTGTTTCGGAAAAACACAAAACTTTCCAAGCTGACTTTAAGCTTAACAATAATGCTTAGAGAGTGGCGTAAGAGAATTATAGATTATAGTCCAAGGGAAAGCACATTATACATGAAGTGGGGCAGGGTATATTGGTTTGTCTGGCCATCAATTTCCAAGTTATTGCAGCTAAGTGCTTTAAAATTAGTTGCTAAAGATTAACTAAAGATTCGCAAGTAAAGTACTTTGTAATTCATTATGGAGTAAGTTAATACGTGTGCATCAGGTGAGAAGGGGTATATTAGTTTGTCTGTCCATCAATTTCGAAGCTAAACATTATATTCGCCAGTAAAGAACTTTAAAATTCATTATGGAGTTAAGTGAATGCTCGTTAATGAGGTGAAAAGGGTATATTGGTTTGTCTGTCTATCGATTTATATACTTGATTGTGTATCAATTCTTGAACTCATTTATGAACATCCATCAAAGCTAAAGATTTGTAATTTGTGAAATGGAAACAATATTCTTTGGTAAAGTATTGCGTATATTGTATGTATATAGTTTTAGGTTTATAAATAGATGTATAGTATATAGCTTTACAGATAGATATACAGTATATTGATTTATGGATATACTATACAGAACATATAGATATATAATCGCTTAGCAGTATATTCGTCTCACCATTTCGCCACTACTTATATTCTCAAATAAAGTACTTTATAATCCATATATGTATATAGTTAAACGCACGTTCATGAAGTGGAAAGGGGTATATTAACTTGTCTTTCTATGTATTGCTCCACAAGTACAGCTAAAGAGACTTGTAGAAACTTGATATATGGAATAGAAGCTAAGATATCATCGTCCTCTCAAGTATTCCCCAGGCGTCCACAGAGGACGTAGCAAATCGAGAATTACTTGAAAAGTGAATTACCGAAAAGTCATTATTAGGAGAAAAATTTTAATATGCAATACATATGTATGTATATACTCACGATGATTATCCAAGATCATAAACATCTGCTGAATAATATTTATGTTATTTGGGTGCTCTTGAGATATACCAAAGCGTAATGTGGAGAAATTGTGAACGAGTATTGTGCAGTCGTTGACGGCTGACTTTGTTATTTTTTTAGTTATTTGCATTTATTTTGTTAATTCGCTTCCCTGTTCAGCTGCAGGATTTTCTTGCGACTGTCATAAAAAATGCATTAACAATTAAAATATATCTTCTGAAAAAAGCGAGAGAACTGTTTGAGTGGGCTCGGAATAAATTCCGAGCAAAACTTTCATGTCCAGATTAACATTTTGTTGCTGTTGTTGTTGTTGTTGTTGTTGCTGGGCATTGTGGATTGTGGATTGTTGTGGCAGGTGCTGCTGCTGCTGCAGTTGCTTGGTTGCCATTAGATGTTTGGTGTCGCGTAGGAACTGGGAAGTGGGCTGTGAATGAAGCCACAGCAGCAGCAGCAGCAGGAGCAGCAGCAGCAGCAGCAGCCGCAGCAGCAGCAGCAGCGGCAGCAGCAGCGGCGGCAGTTGATTGTAATATGCGCACAAAAGCGGATTATGGCCCAGTCTTTTAGCAACATCATTTATGACGTTCAACAATAACAGCAGCCATGAAGATGCCCGGCCAGAGCGGCAGCCCGACGAGCTACAGCTCTACTATGTAGCATTAAAGTGCTTGCCAGTTGGAATTGGAGCAGCCAGAGCACCACCAGCATCCGCACCACCAGCAACCACACCACCACCTATGCACAGCTGCAGCTCTAGCATTCACCTCCACGCAATGCAATTTCGGTTAGTGGCCACAATTTTGTTTAGTGTATTGGAGTAAATATTTGTATTCGTTTTTTTGTATGCCACTCCACGGCATGCATTGTAGTTACATTCCGCGCGTACATATTGCTCGAAGTGTGTGGCACCACACCGCCACAGTCGCCACAACCGCCACACCCAACGCCCCCATTAAGCCTGATCCTCGCCCAACACCAGAGCCAAATTGAATTGAAAAGTTGAATTGGATTCGGGTCGCCAGGCGACGATGGCAGCCAGAGCCGCAGCAATGCCATGCCATGCATTTTCGAAAGCTGCTTAAAGTCTCGCCTAGTTCTTATTAGAGAATATGACAAAATAATAATGACAGAGACAGAGACAGAGTGAGAGAGAGAGAGAGAGAGAGGGAGAGAGAGTGAGTGAGAGACGGCTGCAGGTTAAACAAATTATGTTAATTGACTCGGCTCGTCTGAGCCGTTGTCCAGGCGACGCCAGCCAATTAGCCAACTGCAGCTGAGCGAGTGCAGCTCAAATCCCCAACGGGTCTGACAGTTGCTAACGATATGCAAGACTCTTGTGCGACGCTGATTATTCAAGTCTGACTAGTTTCAGTTTGTCAAATGTCATTTATATATTAATGAACAACAATACTAAATAAATTGCCAATTGCTCTCTAACTCTCTATACATTTCGTTTACACAAATTTCATTTCAATGTATGTATATGTATATGAATATCTATCCATTCGTTGTATTTGTGCTTGAAAAACTAAGTATTTAACTGTGCAGATAGTAGTAAAATTGTCTACACTCAATAGGCACACACACACACACACATACACACTTACATACACAATGGCAGACAAAAGGCTTTCAACGCACAACGCATGTGGCATCGGATGCTAATTTATGAAGAAGCTCAGTTGCACGAGCACAAAACTTGAGCATATTTATTAAAAAGTAAAACATAAATTATGCATGGGCATATGTGCAAGTCGATTGTGCACTTGAATGAGAGAGACAGAGCGAGAGAGAGAGAGAGAGAGAGAGCGAGAGAGAAAGAGAGAGTAGGAGGCGTATACACAATCTGAATTTGAAGTTTTGTGAGCACTTTGGCTGTGCGTACTTCTTTCTCCCTCTGTCTCTCCCTCTCGCTTTCTCACCCGCACTCCCTGTACGTGTGTGTCCAGCAAATAAAATTTATTGCGCCCATAAATTGTGTATTTATTTTTTTGCTGAATTAATTCAATTCCATATTAGAACTGTGAGATCTTAGCTGCATGCTAAGGCCAATGCTTCATTTAGTCCTTCAGTTTACTCAGGGGATATTCAAATACTTTCTGAAGTTAGCCATTTAATAACTTATGAAATGCCATCGACAGCGCACAATATCGGCTTGTTAGGCTTATATATATGTCTTAATTGTTTTTAGAATTTATTTATTTATTTATTTGATAGAGATTCGAACTATTATAAAATTATGACTTAAGAATTAATCATTGGCAACTGGGTTTCTCCTTAATGCGAATCATATGATTTAAAAAAAAAATCATATTTCTACATAGACTCTACATTGACTATATAGACTCTATATAGACTCAACATAGACTCTACATAGACTCTACATAGACTCTGTATAGACTCTACATATACTCTGCATAGACTCTACATAGACTTTGCATAGACTCTACATAGACTCTACATAGACTCTACATAGACTCTACATAGACTCTACATAGACTCTACATAGACTCTATATAGACCTATATACACTCTACATAGACTCTACATAGACTTTATATAGACTCTAAATCGAGTTTACATGTACTTTACATAGCCTCTACATTGACTCTACATTGACTCTATATAGACTCTACATAGACTCAACATAGACTCTACATTGACTCTATATAGACTCTATATAGACTCAACATAAACTCTACATAGACTCTACATAGACTCTGCATAGACTCTACATAGACTCTACATAGACTCTACGTAGACTGCTTAGATTGTACATGTATTCAGCACAATAAAGTAAGATTGAGTTCACATAGACTTCACAGATTCATAGCAATGTATAATTCCTTTACTCACTTTATGCATTCCTTTCACTTCCGCTCTTAACCTTTTCTTCATTAAGGAAGTCAGAAATAACAGCCTAAATTGGCTTTCCTCCGCGCATACTGTTTGTGTTTATGGGTCATATATAAACATATATACATATATATATATATATACATACACTTGTATATATATATATATAAGAGATATATGTGTATCTGCTAGTTGGGCTTTAAGTGCACTTTGATAGTTTGTTGTAAAAAGCGCAGTGCTCACTGTATTCGCGCCAACATGGCCGTTGATTGACATCGCGAGTCCTGTTTTTGGCAGGACAATTGCAGAGTGCTGCTTCTTGATGCGCTACAAGTTAAATCCATTAAACTTACGAAATGGAAATTAATTTTTGGACAAACTGCAAACAGGAAATCCCAATTGGACGCAAAATGCCAGACGTGGCCAGTTCTCTCACTTCATTAGTGTGTGTCTGCGTGTGTATGTGTGTGTGTGTGTGTGTGTGTGTGTGTGCATTCGATCAGTTTGAGAAAGTGAAATGAGCTGTTTGTCAACGGCTGACGAGTGACATCTGTGTCAGTGGCCTGGCCAGCCTCAGCCTCAGACTCAGTCAGAGCCTGAAGCAGAGCCCGAGTCCGGTCGAGTTGACTCCCCCAACGATGTTAATTTCAATTCTCGGTGGCCAGCGCGGTGGCTAGCTGACTAGCTGTGCTGGTCTGGTCGTTGACTCCACTCGACTGTCGACTGTCGACTGTCGGTTGCCGGCTGTCGCGCGACTAAATCAGACGCTGCACGTGGCAGATGCGCTCCGTCTCGGCCCAGTCTGGCGGTTGCTCCTTCGCTATCGCACTTTGGGCATGACATGGACGTGAGCAATGTGCAATGGCGATAAGAGAGTGCGGCGGCTATGGCATGCTCACCGCTTCACTTTACGCTCCTTTGCTCTGCCTAGCCCCGCCTCGATGCCCCGTACGTCTCGGCTCTGCTCCGCTCGTAATTGGCCTGGCAGAGTCAACCAACTTTGGCCAATTGAAGCGTAATGGGCAACAGTTCAATAACTTTTTGGCATTGCCATTCAGGCGATTCTTGATGCCTGCTCCTTATCTATGTGAGATCGAAATATAATTATTAGAACCACGCCAAGTACACACAATGCGATGTTAGCTCAATTAAACGCCACTCGTCCTACCAAGCTCACCCGATACGGTGTTCGCTAAGAGAACAGGATGAGCATGATATCACTAGCTAATTACTTGAATTGAACTGAATCTGTTTGTTCAATTGAAATTCATTTTGATTTGACTATGCATGGGACTATGTATGCCTTATACTGAGTCTAATTATCGAGAGAAATACGGTAGTAAAATTATATTATTCTCTACTTTTACAAAGTATGCTAATTACTCAATTAAGAGTTATCTGTGGGAAACGGTGTCAAAGTCGGTATTTTAATACTAATTACGTACTTTACACTAAGCTCTGATAATAAGGCAACAAATAAAAGCACCCTCCGGGCAGGTCAAAGATTTAATTTGGTTTTGTTTTTTTTTTTTTTTTTTTTTTTTTTTTATTAATTAGTACAAATGAATCAATTTGAATCAATTCGAATCAATTAAAGGCGACGATGAATTTAACTATCGCTAGATACTGTGTCTATGTTAGTTATTCAATTAATACTATACTAAATCATAGGAGGTGCACAAAGGGTGAGGGGAAAAACAAGCCAGATCGTTGTAATCGGGCGTCACCGACTGCAGCATACTCATTCGGGGCGCCAACGCTGTCAGTTTTAAATTTCGATTTGCCACGCCCCCAATTGGTATATATCAATATTTAAAGATAGACATAGATATAGTCGCCATATGTTTATAAACTTGTCAACGTGATTTAATATTTTATGTTTGAATTCTTGGTCTTTGAGATATAGGAAACTAAATTATTATATTATTATAATTCGAGGGCATACACGTGTATATCAGCTAAATTTCAAGGACCTACCTTCATTAGATTTTTAATGGCTAGCATTCATATATACGGATAGGCGGACGAACAGACAAAAAAAATATACACAGATAATACCAATATACTCATTTGACTTTTGTGAATGAGTATACAAATTTTTAATAAAAAAAATTGAAATATTTACATATGTATGTAAATCAATACTAGACACATTCATATATATATATTATTTATTTCTGCTGTGTATACGGCATATATTCGATACATCGTATATATGTATACATATGTCGTACATCTATAAAGCTACAAAACTCTAGAAACTAAACTAAAACTCTAGAGATCGAATGTAAGCTAATAAAAAATTAAAGTCTACCCAGAAGCGACTCGCTCAAGATGTGAATCATGAATGAAAATTTAGACAAACTATATATATATATATATATATATATATAAATAGAAATGGCTTATGTGGATGCTGCACTTTAAAGAGTTCAATAGACTTGAAGCATGAGCAAATTCTGGGCACATGCATCAAAAGCCAAACTTAAAGGCAATGACTAATATTTTTGGCTATCACCGGTGCCAAATGGCCAACGCCCCCGACTGCTGCATCCGTTAGCCTTCCTCAGCTCCTTCTCTGGCCACTTTATGCACACACACACACACACATACATATATGCACATATTTATGTGTAATCCCAATGCATATAGTACGACATATATGCAATATGTGTGTGTGTGTGTGTGTGTGTGTGTGTACATAGATACCTGGCTGGCTGGCTGGCTGGCTGATTTCGAGCTGGAGCTCTGTGCCGCTATCATTGCACAAGTGCGCAAAATTTTGGACTCAATTCACGTGCTTGGCTGCCAAAATTGTTGGCAGCCTCCAGTCGGCTCGGCCGGTCGTCGTCCGCTTCATAAATTTGCACATTGAGTCGCCCTCGTCCTCAGCTAGCAGCAGGTGGAGGCGGGCGACCGGGTCGCCATGTTCTCGGGATCGGCAATGGCAATGGCAAAAGCAACTCAAGCGCCAACACCAACACCAACACCAGCGCCAACACCAACTCCAACGTCATCGTCATCGTCATCGGCATCGGCATCGGTATACGCTTCTACATTACATCCTATTTGTATTTAATTCGATACGGGGCAACGGGTAAGCGTTGCTCTCCAAGATTTTTGCTACGCGAGTGAATCGCAGCCACGCCCACCCGCTCGCCTTGCCGTCTCCCGCATCGAACCCACTCCACTCCCACTCCGGCCAACGGACCGCACTCAAGTGCACTGAAATAGTTGTGAAACACTTTGCCAAAGATGAAAGATAAACCACACAGGCAACGGCAACGGCAACGGCAGCAATGGAGACGTCCACGTCCACGTTCACGTTCACGTCAGGCGCCATTTTTGCATGTACTACTACAGCTACACACACACACACACACACATACAGATGCGTTAACATGCATATGCATGTATACACATTCATCTCACACAAACAAATAAAAACTTTAAGTCTAACGAAATTTAAAAGCGTTTAACCCGAGGAACGCTTGCCTGCGAAATTTTCTTCAAGTTGCGCAAATATTTTTGACATTTTTTTTATGTGCTGCAAACATTTAAGAAAGTAAAAAAAAATAAAAAATAAATAAATAAATAAACTTTATTTCCTCGCTAAGGCTTATGAAAATAAAGAATAGATGTATTTGTCGTAAAGAAGCTTAAGTAATGAGAATCGCATAGAAAGGCAATGTGAATATTATTTGATTTGCGCACATAAAAAAAAAAAAAAAAAAGAATAATAATAATATTTATGAAGCTATAAATTGTAGTCAAAAGAGCTGCATAACTGCATGAACTAGTTCCAGTCATAAACACGTTCACAAAATAACTCTCCTAATATGAACGATACATATAGATCAGCTGAGTTAGTTTAGTTTCTTATGAGTGCCAGCTGCTTAGCTCAATAGAATCATAATGATCTATGTCAGTCCTGAAATTGCATAAAGCGTGCAAGACTAAACTAGCTCAGAAAATTTATAGTCGAATCAATTTAAATAAGGTTAAAAATCAAGCTATACCATTATAAAAATTAAAATGTTTTTTGACAATAACAATAAAATATTAAAGTAAATTTAACAGTTGAACAGTTGAACAAACAGTCATAGAGCTACAACAAAAAAAAAAAAATAAATAAATAAATAAATAAATAAATAAAATAACATAAATAAAAAAAGAATAATATATATATATATATATATATATATATATATATATATATATAAATTAAAATGCAGCAAAATTTGAGAGCTATTTAATTTTTTTTTTGTTTGCCATATTTGAAGCAAGCTAAAAATGCTGCATCAAATGGCGATAAAAATCATTGTCAATGATTACTTTCTATTTTAATTACTCGTTGACAATGAACAATGCGTCTGAAAATGAATGATGACATTGGCGAGCTGAACACAGGGTCGAAGGTGTGGCGAGCGGACGGGCGGTCGTATTACCCGTCATCTAGAGCAACGAAAAAAAAAAAAAAGCAACAAACAGAAACAAAAAAAGAAGAGAAAAACCTACTCAACGCCAGGCAAAGATCGAGCGCAGCAGCAGCAGCAGCAGCTCATGCAATTGGCATTATGTATACGCCGCGGCTGCCGCTTTGCATTATTATATATGGATAAATAAAAAATACAAATAAAAATTAAATCATAAAAAATACGCAGTGCACTCAACGAAATAAAGAAAAAACAATCCAAAAAAAGAAAATATATATATATATATATATATATATATATATATGTATGTATGTATATATAAAATAATGCAGAGCCGAAAAGTGACACAAAGTGCGACACAGAAATGCAATGAAGCCAGGCAGCGGCCCATCCCTGGCATGTGGACGGACTGTGCGGCGTTAGGGTTTGCTGTGGTGAGAGCGATAGGGTAGGGGAAGGTGCTGGTAAGGGCGTGTTGTTGACTAACATTGAACTCAACTGTGCTGTGTGCTCGATTGTTGTTCAGGGCTCATTGTTTTTTTCTTTTTGTATTTTGTATTTTGTATTTCGTGCCGAGCGCAGCGATAAAAATGCTGCTAAAGTATAAATTATGCCAATATGAAAAGCCGAAACACAGAAAAAAATCATGGACAGACAGCGAGGGTTGCTGCGAAGAAAACATTTGAAAAGGCTGACAAAATACAAATAAATTAATAAGAAAATAAAACAACAGTGTAATTCAATAAAATTTAGTGTTGGCTAATAATAAGATTAAAAAAAAATATATTAAATATTAATTAATATTGAATAGTTTTCCAATCATATTAAAAAAATAAATAAATAAAATAAACAGAAATTTGTGGAAAAATTAATTTAAAAATTATTAATATATTTTTATATTATATAAATATAAATTATATATTATAAATTAAATATTTAATATTAATAATTATCCAATCATATTTTTAAAAAAAAAGAATAAATAACATACAAATAAACAGAAAAATCAATTTAAACATTATTAATATATTTATATATAATAAATCATACAGGCAATATATTAAATATACAATATTAAAAAAAAAAAAGAAAATAAATTGAACATCATTCATTGCCCATTATTACATTTGAATAAATAACGTTAATCAATTTATTGATTGAAAAAATAAATAAATACATTAAAACAAAATACAATATTTATATTCATAATTTGTATGCCTAAAATAAAATTGTGTAGTTTTAATATATTGAAGCTATGAACAACTCTCGCCATTTGATAAACATAAACACAACAATAATGGCTATGAGACAATGTAGCGAATCCATAAAAAGCAATTCTGCATACACATACACATACACATGCCTACGTATGTGTGTGAATATGTATTGGTGTCTATTCGGGTCATGCTGTTAAAAAAAATGCGCATAATTGGCAAATTTAGAGTGAAATTGCCTGATAAATATGCAAAATACGAGGCGAGACCCCGGCGTAGCTCACACTCCACTAGCATCCCTCCAATAAACCCTCCAATAAAAAACCCCTTCAATAGCCCGCAGATATTGGCGCATCAATATAAGCACTTACATAATAAATAAAACAAATAATATTTAAACTGAAAATTAAATACATGTTTTATACAATTTTATTGAAAATAAGAAAAAGGGTAAAAAATAAAGATGAAAAAAATAAAAATAAAAAATAATTTGTTTTTAAAACAATTAAACGCGAACTGAATATTTCGAGTCTACTCCACATCCGTATGCTTCTTGATCCAATCCACGTGATAGTAGACACGGGCATAGCCATCTGGATAGATGTTGCCACAGCCGCCCACAACGAAACCAGCCACGCCCACCACCTCGCCATTGTAGAGCGCCGGGCCGCCAGAGTCGCCGTTGCAGGCGCCATTGTTCGCTTCGTGCATCAGACAGAGGCCAGCCGGCACACCCCAGGCAATCGACTTCTCGCATTCGTCCACCGTAAGAGTTCGGAGCGTGTTCCATTGCAAGTAGCGGGGAAGATCACCCTGATGCCTGAGACGACCCCAGCCCGAGATGATGACATCGACGCCTCCAGGCGTATCCTTGCTGGCCAGCGGAATGGGCTGCACGTTCCCCGAGTAGATGAACGGCGACTCGACACGTATCAGAGCCACATCGTTATCGAAATTCATATAGTCCTCGTGCACAATGATCTGAGCGATGTGGTGCAGGGCGCCGCCGCTAAAGCGATCGTTGGTGCCAACACGCACGGTAATCTGGCTGACCGCATACACCTGTTGCTCCCAATTGGTATCTAAGTAGACGACGCAGTGAGCCGCCGTAAGCACATAGTTGCGTGAGATAATCGAGCCGCCGCAGTTATGGGAGCCGCGAAGACGCAGCGACACCTGATACGGAAATTGTCCCTTGGTCGCATCCTGGCCGCCCACCACACGTCCGTCGGGCACTGCGGCCGCCTGACACGCGGCAGCCAACAGCAGCACTGAGCCAAAAACGTGCAGCAAATGGGTAAACATCTTCAAGCACAACTGAGTCGCTGCGAAAGCCAACACAAGCCATTTATAGTTGTGGCCAACATGTAAGCTATGATTATTTATAATTACGCCAGAGCATAGCAGTATTTCGCTTAGATAAGCTATCAACTACAACTACAAGATTTACGATGATCGATGGTCGAATGTTCTTCTTATCATTATCTGTTCATAAAATCGTTAGTTGTCTTTTCCAAGTAATGGCATTGATAATAATTGCTCATTTTTATACCCTGAACCCATTGAAAATGGGAAATCAGGGTATAATGGTTTTGTGAAAAAGTATGTAACGGGCAGAAGGAGGCGTGGCAGACCCCACAAAGTATATATATTCTTGATCAGCGCGACGAGCTGAGTCGATATAGCCCTGTCCGTCTGTCCGTCCGTCCGTCCGTCCGTATGAGTGCGTCGATCTCAGAAGTTATAAGAGCTAGACAGCTGAAATTCGGCATGCATACGTGTGTGTACCATACGCAGTACGAGTTTGCTTTATTTTTTCGATAAATCATCTGCTAACTTTTTTATCGAGAATAATCGAAAAATTGATTAGGTTTTTTTTAGCCTAATTTGAACATTTTTAGACCTGGAGTCTTCAAATTTGCGTTGTATATAAATTTAATGGACACAAAGATTTTGTAATTTACAGATTTTGGATACCACGCGACCTTCTCCCCAAATTTGTAAAAAACGCATTTCAAGTACTAGAGACTTGTGCTTCGGAATGTACACACATATTTACCATATGATTATATTCTGAAAGTTTCATTAAGATAATATGTCTACAAAAGAAATTATTCAACAAATAAATTCTCATAGTATTTGCTCACACTGCAGCGCAGCCCAAGCGCAGCCGCTGCTTACTGCGCAGTTAGCAGAGCGCGTGCTTTTAAGTGCATGTGTATGTATGTGTACATAGAAGAAGTGCAGAATGATTAGAATATCAGCTTAGAGGGTTCAGGGTATCTCCCAATCGAGCAGTCTCGACTGGAGCTTTCTTACTTGTTGTTTGTTGTTTTTCATTTAAAACTAAAGTATCTTACAAGCGAATTGCAAACAATTAACGTGCAGGTACTTATTGTAAACAACTATGTATATACCTATTAGTCTGTCACAGCTATGTCAAATTTCTCACCTTCCACCAAAAACTTTCAATGACAATTTTCAGTTGGCTTCGCATCGTCCATTGATGATCATAGCAAGCTGGACACAATAGCTGTTTCGCTCTCAGTAGGCAGCGCCCGGCACTTCACTCAGCAACAGCTATTTGTGTCTCGCTCACTCTCGCTGAGAAGGAATCAGAAATAAGCAGCGTGTAGCCAAGACGCAAACTCACTCGGATAATATTTATACACCAACCCTCAGCCTCGCACTAATACAACTAAAAAAGTAGCAACCAATGACGAATTGACAGAGCTAGTAAACAGACTCTACTATTAGCTCTGAGTATTTGGTACACTCAGAGCCCATATGAAAAACTCATTGCAATTTCCAATTAGAATTGTGCAGAGCAATAATTCTTCAGCTGCTGTTAATGCACAGACGAGATTTTAAGTAACTCTACGCATATGCTTTTATTTGATTAAAAGCTAAGATTCAAAACTAGAATTCAAGGCACCTCTTAGAAACCAAATAGCCTGAAATGGTAATATCTTTCGCTATGCTATCTTATCAGTTACTTTGCCTCTAATCACAGCAGAGTTTCTTGATATCGCTCTTTACTGACATTATCAATAATTTATACACACATTTATATTATTGATATTCGTAGTATATGTAGTATCTGCCATGGCACGTCCCGTCATGTTAGGTTGGCTTGGCTGTCATATGGCAAATTCATTTGAGGCACGAACTGAATATATAGTTGATGCCTTAAATAAACCAATTTCAAATTAAAGTTATATGTTTTAGTGTCCATCAAAAGTTATTCCTCTATTTTTTTCTGAACAATTTCCAATTAAACTTGGCTAGTTTAAATAACAAACATTTAGCAAACATTTTTCAGTTGTTGAGATAAGGTGTTTACAATTTGAAGGATCACACATATATGTTAAATAAAGTTGAGCGTGTCTGTTTACACAGAGGCACACGCATACACACACACACGCAGCAAAAGAATGCGTCCAAGTGTATAGATGATATTAACTCTCGTTCTGTATGTAGATGTAAATACACATAAATAAATACGCTCGAAATTTTCACTTCTGTATATCAAACCATCTGTGGGACATTCCACAAATCAATTTCTCTTATTATTAATTACAATTTTCTACTATGAAACTTTATAAAATCGGTATCAATTTTAATATATATACTCTCTGAGATCGACGTGTTCAGACAGTCGTACAGGGCTAAATCGACTCAGAACCTGTAAAATGTATGGTATCAGCCACGCCTTTATTTGCCTGTTACATTTTACAAAGCCATTAAACTTTGATTTTCCAATTTCAATGGCTATACAATGATATTGTATAGATATAGCATACATTAGGCATAGTTAACAGTAGCTGTAAGCTATTAACAGTCTGCCATTAAAAGTGGCCGCTAGAGTCTTGCCAACAATTGAGACAGAATGACATCTTGTTAATTCAAGCTTCTTACATACTTCATGCAACAATCATACAGCTAACAGTAGCTGTAACAGGAGAGCATTAACAGTCCGTCTTTAACAGAGCGATGCAAATAATTTGATCACATGAACTGAATGAATGAAAAATGTAATCCATATTGAAATAATAATATGTACATATATAGGATTACAGCTGCAACAGGACAAAATTAGCAAAATTCAATATAAGTATGAAAGTGGATGTAAATGAAGAACATGAGAAACTAAACAGTTTAGTTGAGCCAATAAACATGAGTTAGCATACAGTATCAATTACTTACGGTTAACAGTTGCTGTTATTGATTAACATGATAAACTGAATGGTGCGTATAGCTACAGTTGCTGTAAATGAACAGTATAGTACATCATTAGCTAACAGCAGCAATAAATTATTGGCATGTTAAATTTAACAGTGCGCCCTTAACAGAGAATTGTTTGCGATCTTGCGGAGGTACATATAAGAACGATCGAAAATTGAGTTTATCCAAATTAAAGCAAATTCGAGCTATATATTTTTTCCATTTGAGCCAAAGCCACTCTAACGAGTTTCCTCCAATTTTTGCTCTCTAAAATGCTCGAACCATGTAATATGTTAAACAAGTTATGTTCGTCTGTTAAAAGAGAGAGAGAGAGAGGGAGAGAGAGAGAGAGAGAGAGAGAGAGAGAGAGAGAGAGAGAGAGAGAGAGAGAGAGAGAGAGAAAGAGGAGGGGAAAAAGGTAAATGGCTTGCTTTCGACTTTATACATTTGTCTAGCTTTCAATTTGTCGTATTTATTATTTCGCCGTTGAATTTTTTTTGGAGAACATGCAGCTAGAGCAATCACAATCGGACACACGCACATGGACACGCACACTCATACATGTGCAGATTGGCATGTATATTCACTTACTCATACGTATGCATGAGCGTACTCGCTTTCGCATTCGCATTCGCATTCGCACTGAAGTGTGGGATGCTACTTTTGCCGCAGGAAGCGGTCGCAGCTGTGGGTTTTAAAATTTCAATTCATTTCCGTTGTGCATACGCACACGCCTCCAACCAACACTTTACAGCACACACGCACGCACCAACATGCTATTACATATATATATATATATATAGGCATGTATGTAGATGTATATATACACATGTCAAATATAGATATGTATAGAGATATATATCGGTGTGTATGTATGTGCATGCATACAAAAAAAAAAAAAAAAACAGTCTGCGCCTAAATGGAAGACAACAGCGGTAGCAACACCACCAACAACAACACCAACAACAACACCAACAACAACACCAACAACAACAACGACAACGCATATAAAACAAGCAGAACTACAACAACAAACAGCAGGCCTGGGGCATCCCGGCAATTTATGTGCCGAAAATATCGAAAGGGGCGACAAGTCGGGGGCAGCGGGAGATGCGTTGCAGTCGCCGTAGTCAGAGCCATAGCCATAGCCATAGCCGTAGCCGTATCCGTAGCCATGGGCACGCAGCTACTACGCAGTCTACGGTTTTGCAGCTAACGGGTATTATTACGGATGCGTGCGACACTTTTACGTTTAAATTTTAAATGCTTCAAGTCAAAAATTCAATAAATGTCTGGCATGCTGTGGGCGTGGCCCAGACAATGTTTTCCCTGCTGTCGAGTGCAACCGAAACACACCAGCACCCGCACCCGCACCCGTAGCCGTAGCCGTAGTTGTACCCGTACCCGTACCCACAGAGCCGTTGCGGCCACAAATTAAACAAGCGGCAATGCCATGACCAATCCCTGCCCCGCCCCCAAGTAGCCAATGCAATTGGAATAGCTTAAAGCACCTGACCCTCAGAGCAACCCCTCCTCCCCCCCAGGCAGTGCCGCCCCATCATATTTCTTTATGTTTGTGTCGGCTAGGCTAGCATTCAGCTGGCATATTTATCGTTGCACTTTTCGATTCACAATTGAATTATGAATTATTTCAAATTACTCTTAAATATTTGATAACTGTGAGCTGTAGACAGTTTTCTTGAATTGCAAAAATGATATTTCTATAAATTATAATCAATTAAAGCTGTGTGTGTGTGTGTGTGTGTGTGTGTGTGTTTTATATATTATACTTAAGCTATTGACAGAGAATAAATAGCTTTAATGAATGATCTAGTTAGAAAGGTACGACTGAAATCATATTTCATAGACAATTTCTGTGCACGTTAAACTATTTATAAATTAAAAAATTTCTATATTTTATTAAACAAGTGACAAACTCTGTAAGCTGTAAGCAATCCACAAAACAAAAGATAGTCTAGACATTTATCCCTTTGTTTGTCAGCCATAAGACCTTAAAAGAAACTTGGGTTAATATTTCTATACACCTAGCTCGGTATAAGCTAATCATTCATTTAAATAACTTCTCCAATTTACTTGCTATCGATAATAATCGAGATTTTGATTTGAATTTTTGTAGTAATCAAATAATAATAGATATTTTGATTTTGTGGTACACAAATAAACATATCGATTAATATCGATAACAAGGAAATTGGATGATTTGTAGCATATTTATATATAGTCAGCATTGAATAATTGTTATATATCGATAATCGGCAATGCTTATGTTATAATTGCGAAGCAAAGAGCTAATCCACAAGTCGTACAATTTTGCAATATCTAATCAAATTTTCTGCTCTCCTTGCTATCAATAATAATCGCTATTTAATTTGAGTCTTTATGGCACTCAAGTAATAATCGATATTTTGCTAGGGGGAGAGTCAATCCATAAATCGTATCATTCTTTTCGATAGCTCTTCCAATTTCCTTGCTATCAATAATAATCGATATTTCATTTGAGTCTTTGTGGCACTCAAGTAATAATCGATATTTCGATTTGAATTTTTTCTGGTATTCAAATTAAAATTTCGATTATTATCGATAACAAGGATATTGAATGAGCTGTAGCCTACTTGCACATAAGCAGCAAAGGATAATTGGAATAGCAGCTCTTCGCTCGGTTCGTACATCTTCAAGCCATGCGCTCCCAGCTCGAGCTCTCTTCCTAGCCCAGTTAGTTTCAAACCTCATCTAAAAAGTTGCTCCTTCTTTGCAGACTTATTAAACTATGTGCAACAGTGGCTTGCGAGAAGTCTAAAAAGTGTTATAGTCATTAGTAATTAAATGATGGCAGTCGGGTATGCACGATTGCGCGATACCCTGTCGATGGACAGACATAGATGAAATTATATATTGCATTAGCCGCAATATAGAATCGCAATCGATTACACTCTTAACTCTCTTAACTGCCCCTAGTTGATGGTGTACCGTAGAGATCTGCTGATCAGATATTATCTGTAGACTTGAGTCCCAATGTTTGGCATGTTTAATTAACTGCGGAGCCAACAGGATGTGAAGGTGCATAAAAAGCTTCATTAAAATACACGTGCTTCTATCCCGCCTCTGTGTGCTGCTGCAGCAGCCACAATGCCTGTCTATGCTGGCCATGTCTATAAAGGTAACCTTCTTAATTTGTTATGGCTGCCATTTTTTGGGTCACACGTAAATGGGCGCGGCTCGGTGGCCTCTGTGGCAGCCGCCTGGCACTGGCCGGGCATGCCCTGGCAGCAACCTCTGTGCAAATCCCGTACGCCCCATGTCCCCCTATCGCCCTGTCCTGTCCCCCCTGTCCCCCTTGTCCCCCTGTCCAGCTGTCCGTCTCACCGTCTGTCCTATGTTGTTCTGTGTGTTGTCCTGGATGAAGCGTCCAGCTGCCGTTCGCAACGTCCCATCTTTCTAGGAAGTGCCTCAAGCGTTGGCGCTGTATGCGGCTTGTCACTTTGCGTTATCCACGTTTTGTTTCAGCGCTCCTCGGATTGTTATTGTTGTAGTCGCTGTAGCTGTTGCTGTTGTTGTTGCTGCTGCTGTTGTTGTTGTTGTTGGCATATTTGCATTGCGGTGTCGCCGCCGCTGCTTTTGCAACTTTGCATTGTTTACTTTTTGTTTGGTTTTCAGCTAAAACTTTGTTGTTGCTGCTGCTCCTGCTCCTGCTCCTGCTGTTGCTGTTGCTGCCTCTGCTGCCTCTGCTGCCTCTGCTGCCTTTTTTGCCACTCTGTCAGTTTTTTGCCGTTTCCATTTTGGCAGGCTCGAAAGTAAACTAAAGCAAAAACCAAACAACTTAACAGCCAACGCAACAGCGACGCTTGCTGCGGTCAGATAAGCAATACGAATATATATATACATATATATATATAAAACATATATATTATATATACATACATACTATATATATATATATAGTAGCAGCAGCCTTGCTGACTGTTGAGTTGGAGATCTTTATCGCCTTTGGAGTTGAGCTTGAGCTGCAAATAGGCATTGAGACCTGCTCCACCCACCCACACACAAACACAAAGATACACACACACACACCCCCACACAGGCATCACAATTTATTCACTTAACAAAAAAAATTGCTTACAAAATGGAAGAAGATATAGAGTAAGCAATTGTAGTGAAATATTGTATATTTGTAGGTTTTTTTTTTTTATCATACATAATTCAATTGAAACAGAAGGATCTCAATGCAATAAGCATAAACTTGCTTTGAACCAAGCGATTCAAGCCAATTATATTTTTTACTCAGAGCCCTGGAAGCACGCGCTAAGAACTGAGCTAAACTACTTCAATAATTCTCATATATCATAAACAGTAGAATACGATTTGTACTCGGAAAACGCTACAGTCATATAAGTTAGCTCATATAAGAGTATCTGGGGACCAGCATTTTTTTTTGGCGCAATAAAAGTACGTAGAGGAGTCGTTATAACCAGTACCTACAGTATTTTTATTCTTAGGAAGGAAATAAGTATATATGCAAATATAAATTAGTGTGCATTAATTGAACGGCATGAAACAAATCGGTAAATTACGAAATAAAAAGTTAAGAGTGAATTGAGTACATAATATAATTATGATATTATTATACCTTGAACTCATGTGAACTCAAATGAGAAATCAAGGTATAATGGTTTTGCTACAATGTATATAACGTGGCAGATCCCACAAGCCCATAATATATTCTTGATCAGGGGACGAGCTGAGTGGATTTAACCCTGTCTGCCTGTCCGCCTGTCCGAGTGCCCGTGTGAAAGCAGAGATCTCGGAAGTTATCAGAGCTAGAAACTTAACATGTACACTCATGTAGCGGCGCAAGTTTATCATATTTTTTCGAAAACTCTTTTTTTATCAAGAATAATCGATAAATGTATTTCGCTTTTTAAACGCAATTTGAATACTATTAGACCTAGAGACTTCAGATTTACTGTGTATAGGCATTTGATGAATTTAAAAATTTTATAGCTTACAGATTTTGAATGCCACGCCCCTTTCGCCAATAGTTCGAAAAACGTATTTCAGCTCTTTGCTGGGTTCAAGGTTTCACCTAGTCGAACAATCTCGACTCCAGCCTCAACTTGTTACTTAAAATATTTATATCAATGCTAAAATTCAGTTAGAAAAAATATTTAAAAGCATGAAACTGTCTTCAAACTAAAATAAATGTTTTACCCGTTTTCTTTTGGCATAGTTAAAAATGTTTTCATTTCATAAATAGTGCACAAAAATCGTTTTCCCAGCACAGCAATTAAATTTTGAATCTAATTCCTTAGTCTAGTGCTCTGCTTAAAACTCTGTTGGCAGCTGGACTCGAATTGCTTTCAATGGAAATGTTAGCTGCGGCGTGTTTATTATAAGATGGTTTGTCACCAAAAACACCTGGCTAGGTGTTTGGCGACAAACATTTGCCAAGCAGCTTCAAGCTGATGCTGTTGCTGTTGATGTTGCTATTGATGTTATTATTGTTGTTGCTGTTGTTGTTGTTGTTTTGGCTGAACCGACGCTAAGCAAACAAAAACATAATTGGTTTGCTTGTCATTTGTGGTGAAACAACAAGAACAACAACAACAACAATAGCAAAATTGAATTCAGAGAGAAGAAAAAAGCACAAGCTCTAATATTTATGCTATCAAAAGTCTAAAGCGTTTAAAAACTTGATGTACTTTGAAAAATTCAAATTCAAGAATATCAGAAACTACATTTTATACAAATTTTCATTGTAAATTGGCATTTGATAAAAATAAAATAGACTTTTGTATGGGGTAAAACAGAGTAAAAAAATAAATAAATATAGAATGGCGTGAGCCAACTTGAATAAAACTATTTTAGATAGCTCTCTTTCAACTTTCATTTAAGTAATCGATTACAACGGGAGTTTTAAATATTTTATAAGATTTTTCATTTAAATAAAAGTTATCCAAAGTTTGTTGAAAATTTAAAATTACAGTCGAGCTTCGATAATTTGTACACCCATAAAACAAAAATCACGATAAATCGAAAAAATTGTATCTCCTTGAAAAAAAAAAAAAATTCATTCTCGATAAATTGAACTATTGTGTACATATTATTAAAAAAAAAAAAATAAAATAAAATAAAATAAGAAAAATAACATAAATAAATAAAAAACTGATCCCTTTGCGATTTCGAATTATCGGCAGTCGACTGTAAATATAAAATAATGATTACAGTTATCCAAAGTTTGCTGAAAATTTAAAATTACATTCGACCCTCGATCATTTGTAAAAAAAATTTTATCTCCTTGAAAAAATTCATTCTCAATAAATTGTTCAATTTTTTATTGTGTAAATAAATAAAAATAAAATAGAATAAAAAAAATAATACAAATAAAATAAATAAATAAAAACGGCTGATCCCCTTGCGATGTCGAATTATCGGCACTCGACTTGAAATATAAAATAATGATTACAACTTCACTGCAATTGTTGCATCTTACGACTAATAAACCTGAGTTGTTGAATGATTTCATATGCCATACAAACTCTTATGAATGCAGTCCCAAAATATAGACTGAAATAATGTGATATATCTGTATAGCTATGTATATGTACAGTAGAATTCCGATTATTCGAAATGGCAAAGGGATCAGTTTTTTTTTTCGATTTACACAGAAATGCAAATTATCGAGAATTATTGAGAGCAAACCATTTACAGAACTATTTTTCGATTTATCGCGATTTTCGATTTAGCGCGGCACAAATTATCGAGACTCGACTGTATATACGTATATGTATGTATATGTCTTTTAGTTGGTCATCCTGATTAGAGCAAAGCACAGCTCAGTCCGGAAAATGTGGCTGAAAAATGCCCTCGACTGTTGCTGTTGCAAATTTATCGTGCGTTTTCGAATTGCTTATTATATCTGGAGCAACTGAGTGCAAGGGGGGGTAAGACGGAGCTGAGTAGCTCGGGACCTCTAGCCAAAATGGTTAAAAAGGGCGAACCGAGTGCAAAATGTTTAACAAATATTTTATGACGATGTAGTTCAAACGCTTAAATGCGACCCAAACATGCTGCTGCTGCTGCTGTTGTTGTTGCTGTTGTTGTTGTTGTTGATGCTGTTGTTATTTTTACTGGTAAATTACCTACAAGCCAAAGGAAGCGAGCAGCCAACTATTTTGTGAGCAAAAGCAAACACACACACACACGCGCACACACACAACACCCACTTACACATATATCTAACGTAGTAGCTCAGCGCCTGCAGTTGTTGCTCTCGCTCCATTCCGCTACTCGCCCCAGAAGTCGTCTAGCTAGAGCTGTAGATGGATATTATGCGCTGCATCGCAGTCGCCAAAAAATTGTTTGAAATTCCAAACAAAGCATTTTAACAATTTGCTGACATTATAACAGCGACAAGTTGTGTTGAGAGTCAATAAACTGTTAACTGAAAATTACAACAACGGCAAAATATATGGAAAATCAAAATAAAAATGTAAAGAAAAACTGAAAACAAAATGCGCCAAAGTGAAAAGTGTAAAAAAGTGCTGATAGTAATAGAGTGAAGAGGCGCGCATCAATAGCGCCGCAAATACCTACCATAACAGCTTGTCGCCTACGCTGCACAGCTGGGGGGCGGTGGGCGGTGGCTGGTAGGCGGGCAGCGCGAAGTTTGGCACAAAATTCCTTTGCCGTTGACGATCGGCGATAACATCGCTTGGTATCTCGCTGCGTAAATATGTTGCACGAAACTTCATTACGGCGATAACCATCACAGAGACAAGCTGTCAGTCGACTCCCTCTCCCTCTCCCTCTCCGTCTCCCTCTCTCGCTCTCTCTCTCTTGATAGCATTCTGGGCCATGGCCAGAGAGGCAGCTGCGACTTGAACTTAAAGTCGTAAAAAGTTGATGAGTTGAGAGTTAGGCTGAAAAGATAATGAGAGTGTGTTGCATTGTAGACTTAAGAGTCTGAGGTGGAATAGTGTGCTATATACCCTGTAATACATATAAATGACTTGCGGGTATGACTGCTGACTGAAGTGCTAATGGGAATTTGCAGTAAAATATCCATTAGTGCGAAGAATAAAGATATTGGTAGGAGTTTATAGAGACGAAGAAAGGAAAAGAAAATAGAAGAGGCACAGACAGATAGTGAGAAAACGAGAAATTTATTGAGGAGGCGAGTAAGTGCCACAGAGATGGGGAAAGAGACAACAGCACAGAAATAGGGAAAGGGAGAAGAAGAAGGAGGACTGAGAAGATAGGGCAGATGGGAGAAAGAATGGAGGAAAGATAGAGGTGAGAGAGAGAGAGAGACAGAGAGAAAGAGAGAGACAGATAGAGATAGAGAGATAGAGTGCGAGAGAGAGAGAGTAAGGGAAAGAGCAAGAGAGTGTGACAGAAAGCTAATAAGAACAGAGAGAGAGAGAGAGAAGGAAAGAGAGAGAAATGAAAAAAACAGAGCAAGAGTGTGGTTTGCGGGGGATGCAAAGGGATGGAAAAGAAGACATACAGATTGATATATAAAGAGAAAGAAAGAGAGAGAGAGAGAGAGAGAGATAAAAGGACAGAAAAGAGAGTACAAAGGTGAGAGAGAAAGGAGGAAAGATAGAAGTGGAAACAGAGCTTTTGAGAGAGAGAAAGAGAGACGGAAGGAGATCCTTAGAGAGTCGGAGAAGGATAAAGAGTCAGAGAGTCGGATAGAGAGTGAGATATAGAGTGAGGGAAAGAGAGACAGAGAGTGCGACAGAAAGCTAATAAGAGCAGAGGGTGATATACATACATATATACATCTACAAAAAATAAGACTGATTAAAAATTAATTATGAGAAGCGCAGAGAAGGCAAAAAAAAAAAAAAATACATTAAAAATGCTTCACTCTAAGTTTTCCTGTGCCTGTCTCTAAATTGTCATAAAAGCTTACTTCAGCCAACACACACACCTCACACTCTTAAGCAGGCACAAAAACACATTTCCCGCAAGCGTTTTATGCAGCTGTTGTTGCCCTTCTTCACTCTCATCATCATCATCTTTCTTTGTTGTAATATCGGCTTCCATTTGGACTCTCTGGTTCTGTTTGTTCTTCACACTTTTTGAACTGTGATTGCTTGAAATTGAACTAATATAGAGAATGTGTTGAGCCCATCGATGTTGCAATTATTATATTATTCTTCTCTATATATAGTAAGTGCTCCTGCACTATGCACTATCTTCTAGTCCGGCAGCTGTCTTTGTGCAGTTCTGCTTATATTAGTTGCAAAATTGTGAAATGAAAATTTCCAGCTATGTTGCTCTGACAACATCATCAGCATCAGCAGCAGTATCAACATCAACATTAACATCAACAGCAGCAGCAGGAGCAGCAGCAGGACAAGCAGCAGGAGCGGAGCTATCAATGCGCAGTGGCTGCGCCGCAAAGTATGCAACAGAAAGTTATTAAGGCTTTTGGCTCTCGCTCGTGATAAGCCTTGAGCTTTGGGATTCTACCAACAGTTTTTAAGATTTTTTTTATATGTGTGCGAATGTGTGTGTGTGTGTGTTGTGTGTGTTGCCTCTGATTACATTAGATGCGAAATGCTGTTTTTCAAAGTACGTCCATGTTAGTCTCCTCTGCCGCTCTCTCTCTGTCTCTCTCTCTCTCTCTATCTCGCCCTCTCTGTCTGTAGTTTAAGGCATGCTGCATGCTAGCTATAAACGCATATTAAGTAGACCATAATGAATGCTCGTGGCAGCAGCAGGCTGCAGGTATACAAACAGACATAGACTCACATAGCCGCTTCCATTAGCCACTTGCCTCACTCACTTTGAGGATCATAGAATAGCCTATCATAGTGGCCAACTTAAGTCATCTCCACTCAACTTTCAAGTGCATTGGATAGTCGACTCAAGCTGCGGTTGCAGCTGCCACTCGGCAAATAAACGGAATGTTATGAGAACGAGCAAAAGAGAGCGCAAACAGAGTATTGCGTATGGGCTGGGTTGGGTTGGGTTTGGAGCTCGGCTTGGAGCTGGAACTGGGTTTGGTTATGCCAGTGGGCTGGATCAATCAGAACGCTGCGATTTTAATTAATATTGCTGGCGCATTGTTTAAATTAAACTCGGGCTGGTAATAAACCAGCACAATTAACGCATGTGTTCCACAAAACCCAATCCAACACAATTGCGCTATTAAAGTGACCAAGCGACAGGCGGACAAACAACAACAACAACAACAACAACAACAGCAGCAAAATAAATAATAAAAAATAAATAAGTATAAAAACAAAGAAAAAATGTGGGTAAATAACGCAGTTGCCACACATGTATAAATATAATAATTCATCTCAGCTTGAGTTAAATATGATGAAATTAAATGAAATTTATACAATATAAACTCAATCTCTTTGGCCCGCAATCAATATGCGCTGTCCATCCAGTGCAGGGTATTTTGAGCGATGTTTGCTTACATTTCGCTTCGCTCATTATTATTATTATTAATATTATTGCTATTATTTTCACTATTATTATTTGCATCCACAATTTATGCACGTGGGCGCGCGCGAGTGTATTGCGTGTTGACCGAGCCATTAATTGGATTATCTAGTAATCAGTACACTGAAAATAATATTTTATGAATACAGCTCTGCAGCAGCGACAGCGAAAAAAAAAAATATGAAAGATATATAATCATAATAAAATATACTCAGAGAAATGTGATTTGAGTGGGTATCATAGACTGCTTAGGAGTGTAGATGAACTGAGATGAGAGAGAAACGAATGTCAAAGTTAAAAATCCTATAGCAAAGAAATATTGATAAATATATTTATATGCAATTGAATGAAAAATCTTAAAAAAAAAAAAAATACAAATAATAAAATATGTAGCCAGTGAATGCAATTCAAGAGAGGGAAACTTTAATGTCTGCTATGCAGTCCTTGTGAGATTCAATATAACTGAGATGTACTAGATAAAATAGTTAAAATATAGGAGTTAAGTCTAGCATAGTTACTGAAAGGAAAGCAGTTTTAGGTGAAGATTATTTCGACTAGACTCCAATGAAAAAACTTAATCAAATCTAGATCAATTTTATAATACATTAGAATCCGGCTATAATGAATTCGCTTAAAGCATCTGTACGGTTATAGCGACGAAAATTCTGGACTCCAGACAAAATTATATTGGTGTAGCGTCTTCCGGGTATAACGACTGTCCCTTGAGCGTCGGTATAACCGGATGCTACTGTAGTACTTATATACCCAAATGAATGTGACTTGACAGCTTATGATGACTGCACTTATTTTTATTAATTTAGTTTTTATTTATAATTTTTAAAATTGTTATTTATTGATTTTTTTATTTTTTTTTTTTATTTTTTGCTAACTCTAAATAAGGTAAACGTTCGAAATGTTGGGAAACACTTTCTTATATTTTATGTAATTTATGCAATTTTAATTTCTATTAGCATAAAAACATCAAATGGCAAAGCTAGTTCTGTTATCGATGTCGTTTATCGGTCTACAGAATATATCGATAAGTATGCAAAACAAGTTTTGGCAAACCAGTTTTCTTTACCGTATTTTTTTTTTTTTTTAATTTATTATGGGTAATAATATTTTAAGTAGAATTACACTGATGGTCACATATAATAATAATAATATATAATAATAATTTTTATCAAATATTATATCTATAAATGCATTCTTTAAGATTTTGACGGTGGCTGGTAGTGTTTAATAGCACCGTGCACATGTTCATACTTGAACAGATCTATTTTATCATAATAATATAATACTTCAAGTCCTTTATCCAGTAGTAAATATTCTGGAATGTCCTTGGCCAGATTAGTTTTGGTAGTCAAATAAGATGCGAACAGGATTGACTGGTAGTGCTAAATCCTTACACAGCACAGTCTAAGCCAGTCCGCTGCAGCCCATCGTAGAGCTCTATTTGAACTTGCATCTGGTTGGTTGTAGAGTGCGCCGCATTGAGAGAAATGCTCGCCTATTAGAGGGATTCGATGTGGAATGGCTGGGACATTCCTTGTAAACGGTGTTGTTCTCACATCCTTGCTTGGAACGGTCTGCAGTCTGAGGGTTTTTTTCGGCGACAATGGGATTCATTCTAGACCAGCGTCCTATTGCCTAGAGTTGAAATTTAGAACTTGCTTGCTTCAGCTTGTAAGCGAATATGAGAAAACTGAGCTGTGGGAGCACCATATATACTCTGCCGTAGAGCCCGATTGCTATTGTTCCCGAATTGATTTCATTTAATGATTCGAGTGATTTATTTAATGGCTTTTGCATTTAAAAGATCGTTTACTGCTCAATTTGGTTTAGTATTTTGTTCTTTGTTTTTATCTGCATATTGAGATGAGCTGGCTTATAACTGACTATGTTCTTTGATCAGCCTTCTATCCGTAGAAACTTTAGTTACACTAGGAATCGGGACTAGATTATATATGTATATATGTATTTTTATATACAGTCGAGTTCCGATAATTCGAAATGGCAAGGCGTTCTGTTTTTTTTTTTTTTTTTTTTGGATTTACAAATTCAAATTAAATTATCAAGAATGAATTTTGTTCAAGGGCTAAATTTTTTTTTTTCCAATTATCGCTGTTTTTAGTTCAGCGGGGTACAAATTAACAAGAATCGACTGTATTTCGAAATGTGTTTGAGAAGAAATTTAAATAATTATATAAAGTGTATTTTTTTTTTATATATATAAATAAATATTTGCTTTAAATAAATAAATATAAAAAATAATTATTTTAAAATATTTTTTTTTGTATATATATATACAAATGAATAGCATATTAAATTATGATTTGAGCAAAAAATTCATAAAAATAAAAATCTGCAAAAAAACCAAGATAATATTTGATTCTCTCTCTCTCTCCTTCTCTCCCTTTCTTGAGGCCTCGCTCAATAGCTGACAATAATCAAGTCTGAGAACAATTCGAACAACATCATTAACTTGCGCTATATATACTAACTAAATAGCCAAGAAAAATTAGATAAAAATAAATTCTAGGATATCTGCTCGTGAGGCAACTTATAAATGGCTTATGTGCACTTAGTTCATTTTCGCAGTTGCAGGTGCTGTTGCATGACTAAATGCAGCTGCTGCTGTTGTTGCTGCTGTTGCTGTTATTGCCAATGATGATGATGTGGGTGGGGGTGGTGGTGCGGCTGGCGGTGCGGGTAAAGGAGCAGCAACACGTAAATGTAAATGGAAAAACGCATTAATGAATAATTTAAAATTGTGAGCGAGCATCAATCAGGCCGTCCATCGATCAATGTCCGACATCTTGGCTGCTTCTACGCAATAGTTTACAGTGCAGCGCCACGCCCACCGCTAGTCATATTATGCGCTAACGCCTTCTGCAAAAACAGTCCAAATGCATTTGGATGGACAAATGAATGGACAAAAGCCAGACAGATGGACGGACACGCACTGCACTGACGTACACACAATTTTGGTTAGCACTGTTCATTTCACGCTGGACTCGCCTATGCTGCCTGGTCAAATGTGTGTTTGACATTTTCGTTATGTTTTTGCGCCTAGGATACGTGCGCCATTTAATACTTCAGCTATTTTTGCTGCTGCTGCTGCTGCTGTTGTCGTTGTTGTTGTTGTTTGGGGCTACTGCGACTCTGCGGTGGCTGGCTTTTGCATTTGTATTTTGCATGACATTCCTCTAAATTGTACGTGTATGTGTGTGTGTGTGTGTGTGTACATTCGTTGAGGTTGCTGTTATAATTTAGTTGAAAATTGTTGTTGCATGCACCCACGCACTCACGCACACACACACGCGCACACCTACCAATGCACTATGGGGAATTTTGCCGTTTTTCGGGTATTTAGTCATTTTTGCGAAGTATGAAAATTTATAATTTTTTTATGTTAACATCTTAATAAAACTCCAAACTTTAAGGTACTGTACCCAAAATGTTGAATAACAGTCCACTGTTAAGCCTAACAGCTGTTAAATTCAGCTGTTATCTTCGAAAAGCATTTGCCTTCAGCTTACAATTTGTGTTAGCCGATTTTCAAATCATCGTTATTCAATGACCAGACATTATTTTTGAGAAATTTAAAAAGGATATGAATTTTTAGGGCTTCTACTATGCGTTGGCTTAAAAACAATTGATGTTTGAACTTATTTTAATCATTTATTGTATAATTAGCAAATGTTGTCAAATTTCATTTCTTGTAAATAAAATTAAACTTTGCAAAGACATATAAAACAGCCACCAGGGCGCACCAGTGTAATTCCAATTGCATGTTATAGAGTAATCAATTGGGATCTTAGTGCCTTTGTCTCAATGTGCACTTTTGCGCACAACCGGCGCAAATCAATTTTTAGCAGGTGACTATGAGCTGACCTGTGTGATATTTGGCTCAATGAAAAAGGCAACTCTAACCAAGAAATAGTAATTGTGATTTTGAAACTAAATAAGACTAATATTGATTCAACTTATAAATGATATTAAAAAAAGCAAAAGCCGCTTTTTTTGCCAAAATATAAATTACAAATGGAAGAAATGCAGCAGGAACAAAAACTAGCTGACAACTATGAATGACTGCCTATGACAGCAAATGTTTATAAAAATAATTGTTCATTTGAGGCAGATTATGGAAAGTACTGTTCATCCTGTAGGCTTTTTTGGTAAGGAAGCGTCTGATTTGCCCAACCAGGTCTATAAATCAGACTAATTTCATCATGCATGAGAGCATGAGAGCAGAATCCATAATTTCGCTGATGGTTTTTAACAATGGATACATCTGATCAGATTATTTCTTCGGCAAATCTTTAGAAAAGAGTTTGAAAGCATAAAGGTCGCTGTCTAATGAAGTTGTACGTATTGTATTATGTAAAGTTGAAGGCACAATTAAATCAGTTGAAGAACCCGAATTTTTTAGCGGATCAATATTTCTGGCTGATTTGGAACTCGAAACTGAAGAAAACTAATTTCGATTTTATGAAAGTTCGATTGTTTTCAATTAAAATTATTATTTTAAAGTATGAACAAGCAAAATTCTTAAAAAAAAAAAAAAATTTTTAATACAAAATTTTAATAAATTTTTTTTGGGTGGGCGGTGACACGCCCATTTTTCTAAAATATATTTCTGATGGTATACATATTAATAATACAAAAACCGGATCAAAAAATCTGGCTTAGTTTTTAAGTTATTAATTAATACCCGATAATTTGGATTTTTCCCCATAGTGCAATGCATACAGGAAATGGAGATATCGCATCGTTAAGCCAATTAACCCATTGGCATTGGATGTCCAACTCTATATGCCATATATGCTCAAACACTTATCGCAAGCTTGCAAGCTAATATTATTAATGCAAATAGCATATATTTATATTAGTAGCAGATTTACAATAGTAACTAAATATAAATATAATTAGTTTTCCTGCAAATCTATAATTAGATTAATTTGCTCTCTCCTTCACGTATATGTATGCACATACATACATATGTACAAATATAAATGCCTTGTAACACAATCGAGTGATATTCTGAGTCTGTCAACGAACACTCAGTTTACACTCACACTCTGAATTAAAAAAAAAAAAAAACTCAGAGAGCAGCCGAATGCATTGGTTCGTTAATAGCTTCGTTCGCGATCGGCTGTCGTTTGCCTCGCTCTAGTTTTTGCGCTGACCGTTTGATTGAGTGAAGTGAAGCAAAAAGTCTTTTGTACATGTATTGGTATGTATGCGAGAGCTGTGCTCGCTGAGCATATCAATTGCGTAGGTGAATTGAGTGTGTGCGTGCGTATGTGAATGTGAAGCCCGATTGCATTGAAATTTGGAGTCATTTTTCGCGTCACGCGAATAGTTTCACTCAAGGCGCTCAGCAGAAAGCATAAACAATAAGAACCGTAATCTCTCGCTGAGAGCCAGAGAGAGATAGAGAGAGTGAGTATGAGTGTTTGTCTTTTCTGTTAAGGTACTAAACTGTTAACAGATAATTGTAAGCTATGATTGTATTACATATTTATGGACATACATGTGTCTATATGTCTAGACATAAATATGTATGTAGTATAGATCTAATAATAATGTATAAATTACTTATACTAAACAAATTAATTGAAATTTAACCATGAAGCAATCAAATTAATTTATCTTTATTATTAATTAATAATATTGTTATTATTATTTTTATTACCATCATATACATGTAAAGTAATATATTTTATAATAGCCAAAACAAAAATGTAGGGATAAATATGCAATTAAAAAAAAAATCATTCGGCATTTGAAAATATATTCAAGTAAATTTTTTGTTTTCCATACTTACAAATCTAATCTAAGTGGATAAAAAAAATTTCAAACAGTAACAAATTCATTTCACTTCACATTTAAAGAGTTATTTAAACATTTAACAGCTGTTAGCTATCTGATGGAAACAGCAGTGTTAACGGCATAATGTTAATGTCAACTCAAGCCAGTTGAGTTGTTATGCTCAGACCATTTGAGCTTCGACGGGTTAAAAGCCATATACATATGTACGTTCCCAATTATGTTTTTATTGCAAATACCATATAAATTCGTTTACGCGCTTTCGCCTGGTCTCTAGCTTCCTTTTTTGTTGTTTAACTTATTTTTGTATAGACATCCAATTTGAGAGCTCGTTGCAAAATTCCCAAGCGTTGGATCTAATAACATTGCGGGCCAACTTGGTAGCGTACTCTGGTCGCTCGCCTACCTGTCCGTCCGTCAACTTGTCCGTGCGTCAACTTGTCCGTGCGTCAACTTGTCCGTCTGTCAACTTGTCCGTCCGTCAGACTCTCCCCTGTCCGTACGTTTGGCAGTTAGTTGAAAATTGCACAGCGAAAATGTTTTGAAATTGTAATTTTGGATTTACGGTTTCTAAGCACATTTATAAATAACTGATTCATTTCTGGTCCATGGTCACAACTGTACGCGACGAGTTTCGTGGGTAAATAAATTAATTAAAACATAAATTCTCGCAGGGAGAGAGAGGGCGAGGGGGGTAGAGAGAGAGAGAGAGAGAGAGAGAGAGTGTGAGAGTGAGAGGGACAGCTGCTGCCAGGTATAATAAACTCTATGGTAGCTCGATTAGATGCTTGGCCTTTTCTTGTTTTTTTTTTTTTTTTTTTTTTTTTAAATTACTTATGCATGAATTTTATTTCACCAATGTTTTATTTTTGTATTTATTTATTTTATAATTTTATTTTACTTTATTTTTTTTTTTTTTTTTTTTTTTTTAAGATTTGTTGACATCACATTTTGAATATTTTATCGCTCAAATGGACGCCTTGAGCCTATACGGCGTATTGTGTGCGTCTCCGGCATATATGTATATAGAGTTGCCAGATGGTTCCATCGAATCCCGTACACTACTAACTATTTGAGAGTTCTATAGTATGGAATTTTTCCAGATCTTTAGCGGTATTTTCGAGTAGTCCTAGTGCTAATAGCCCGTTTATATATGTATATATGTCAGATATTGTTTTTATTAACTTATTAAATTCAAGCTGTTTAAAAATATTTGTTTATCAGCTCAAGGGTAGAAGAGTGCGGGTCTACAAATTGTTGTCAATACAATTTGGTGGCGCTTTAATGAGTTGCATAAACCTATGTATTTAACTGAATTAAGTGGTGTAATTTGGCGCCCTTGACCAGCTGACCAACTGACCAACTGACCAATTGGCAAATTGGCCAATTGGCCGCCAACAACAGAAACAACAAGCAATTGGCCAATTGGCCAATTCAATTGATCAAGCAGAGCTTATTATGGCGGCTTAGTGCTTGTTATTGGCGAACTTGTTCAACATGGCTGAAATGGCAGTGGCTCGGCTTAAATATGGCTTGCATGTGGCTGTGGATGTGGATTGAAATTCTATAAAAAACTGAATTGAGAGATGAATCGGAAGAGTATATCAAAATATAGAGGATATCTAGAGCATGCGCTTGCTGTAAATGCTATACCTAGTACAGGGTATATTTTGATGATTAAAAGCATGTAGTATATGCAGGAAAACGGAATATATACATACATATACATATGTGTATGTATAAGTGTGAAAGTGTTTGGTAAAGCAAGTTGGAGTTCCATATGTTGATAATCAGTCAAGCGATACCCTGTAATAGTGTTGGCAAGAGAAAGGGATATGCGATATGGAATATCCAATGAGTGTAGGAAGTTCATACATTGGCAGCCTTATTAAATGCCCATTAGGTAGTGGCTGTATACCCTGTATTATTTGAGAGTGTTTAATGCTATATAGAAAGTGCTATATAGAAAGAGAGAATGATAAGAGAGAAGGAGAGAGAATGATAAGAGAGAGAGGGAGAGAGAATGATAAGAGTGACATTCTCTCTTTCTATATAGAGAGCGATCCTCTCTTTCACTATTTTGAATGTGAGCTGTGAGTTGGTGAGTTTACAGCTCGCTATACAATATTATTTACTATTGAGCACCTACTCTAATCAATATACCCCATTAGCTATCGGCAATGCATGCAGGGTATGCAAAAATGATTTTAATGCAAATTTAAATGAGAAATCATAACATTTTCAAATTAAAACTGGCATAAAATGGAAATGAAATTAAATAGCAATGGCGATTTAAGAGAGACAGAGAGCGATATACATAGATAGAGAGGTAGCCAGTAGGAGAGAGCGCGGCAGAGGAAGAGATGCATTTATGGCTATTGCAGACAAGCAGATAAAGATACAAACACACTGAGACAGAGACAGAGACAGTTGTGTATTGTAAATGGGCATTTGGGCAAACCGAATAGCCGATTAATAAATACATACATATACATATAGAATACATACATATGAGCACACATATGTATATGCTATACATATATAGACACTTAACATATAATTTAAATGCCGGCCTATGCGCTATAAGCGCCATGTATTACCGGGTAATTCCGTCCAGAATCTTTTATGGCCGCGCGGCGAGTGTGCGAAATTGGCCACAAATCGTGCGCGAAATTGTCGAAATGCGAAAAAAAAGAATGCTGAAGTCAGGCATTATCGACTGCCGAATACCCATTCATAATCTAAATCCATTTGATCCGATTTGGTATAGGTATATGTATATACTAACAGGTATATATGCATTACTTGTATGCAAATTTGTATCAATAACTGTACAATATGCTGTTTCCCGATTTGCTACGCCCCCTATGGGCGTAGATATATTATATATTCCATATGTTTTTGAGCTTGTGTTGTCAATATTCCAAATATATTTCCGTTTTCAACTCTCTAAAACGTTCATTACCAAAATTTCTGAACTGCCACTCCCCCTATGGGCGATTCGGGAAAATCTTGGCACGTTATACGCCATATGTTTTTGAGCTTCTGTAGTAAATATTCCAAATATATTTCCATTTTCAACACTCTAGCCAAAATTCCGGAGCTACCAGAAAAAGTACTTTTCGATGTACCACGCCCCCTATGGGCGATTCGGGAAAATATTGGCACGTTATAGTTTGACTATATATTGTCTGTCTTCAATCGCTACGAAATTAATACGGACAAGCAGCAAAACGGACGGATATTACGCAAAACCTATATAACCACTGCACTTTCGTGAATGGGTATACAAAAAGCAAAAACAAAAATGATAAGAAGAAGTACAAATACCGTGTGCTACACACACTTCTTAACATCACTTAAATTTCTATGCTGAAATTTTCGCAATTAATTTATACATTTATTGCTCATATTTCATAAGTACTTGTTGTTGTTGTTGTTGTTGCTTTTAGAGCTCTTGCGGCTGAGTCTTTGCTCTTATTAAAATAGAATTGCTACTCAATTAGCATATTTAAATGTTTACTCTATGAGTTAGATTGTTTTAGATGAGATTTTAGGTGAGATTATTGGACGGATGATTAGATTTCTCTAGATTGCTCTATAGGTATTTCTATATAAATCATCAACTTAACTTACTTTAACTACTAAGTGAATGAGGCATTTGAATACACTCATTCTTTTTTTTTCTTTTTGACAACCCTAAGTAACCGCTAGCATTAATCAGAGTACAGACGGAAAACCTGCTCTACCTATGCTTCCCATTTTTGAAATTGATCTTAACATTATATATGCATATCATTTAAAATGACCATTTTCTTGAATCATATTAACATCTGTCTGGACTCACTATATACTATACAAATGTTACGATTATATATCATATGATTTAAAATACTTTGTAAATTTTAATAAATATGATTACATTTAAAAAAATATATTTTTCAGTATTATTTTATTCTTTATTTTATTTTTGTAATTTTTGGGATTATATTTCAATTGAAATTGTTTTTCAATTTTTATAATTATTGCACTAATTATTTTAATTATTCAATAGTTATAATAATTCTACACTTTCATATTTTAAAAAATTTTAATTATTATTTTTTAAATAATTTTATTTTGTTTAATATATTTAGGTATTAAAATATATTTAAATATTTTAAAAATATCTTGATATTTTTAATTAATAGTACATTTATTCTTATGTTTAATTATAATATCTATTATATTATAATATATATTTATTTAATTTTAAATTTTATGTATTTAATTATTAAGTGCTTAAAAATTATATTACCAAGTTTTTAATTAAGTATGCTGAAAGGTGTTTTGAAGCCCAAGAATTCGCCTAAGTATTTGGCCTTAAGATATTACTCAGTTCTATCGCTTCCCCTAGTCCCCCGTCGTCGCTTTTCAGGCAGGGAGTCTTCAATGAGTTTCCCTTATTCCTCTTCAATTTCTATTCAATTTTTACCTCAGTTACGCATGGAGTAGTTCATTGCTGCCCTTTATCCAGTTCTCAAACTATTTTTTGCTTCTTTTCTCTCTATTCCTCTATTTTTAATTTTTTTTTTTTTTATCTTTATGTGCCTCCGACACCATGCCAAATGGGCTGTCAGATTTAATTGAAATTTAAATATGACACAGGCCAAATGAAATTGTTTTAATTCACGAAATGAAACGAAAATATTCCACATTAATGAGCGAAGGAGAGATTTACGAGTGGACTGAGCGGTTACTCAACCTGATTATGAATAGATATCCAAGAGTGTATCGTTACTCAATGGATGTTAGCAGAGTTTTGTATACGGTATATGCTCAATATGAATGCTCTTCAGTTATTAATTTCTTTTTTGTGAATTTTTGGCCCGCAATTCCTTGAAGCGTATGCAAATGTCGGCTATGTTTTGCTTTGTCTGACTAATGTGTGTTCTCTTCTTCTGCTGCTTCTTCATCATCATCTTTTTCGTTTCGTTTTTTTTTTTTTTTTTAATTAAAATTTTTTTAGATATATAACATTAGCACTTGGCACTGTCAGAGCTAAGTACTTGGAAATGGCAATTAAGTGTTGGCTGGAAAAACATTTGGCCCACAAAAACGCAGCCACTCGATAAATGGCCACTTCACTTTTCACTTCATCTGTTTGTGGTGGGCTCTACGCACACACACACACACACACACGCAAGCAGCTGTTAATTGGAAATTGATTTGGCCATATGCATTAGTTGATACATTTATAATAATGCTTTTCAATTGCGGCCCAGTCAGAAACTGGCCAAGAAGAGAATCTGTTTTGCCAACTGTGGGTGGGTTGGGTGAGTGGGTTGGCTGTTTGGCTGTTTGAGTTGTGTTAGCGTCAAGACGCTTAACGCACCAACAACAACAGCAACAGCCAAGCAGCTAAGCACCGAAAATAAGCGTTGCTGCCACACAGACAAGCCGCACGAGGCACTCAAGTAGCTGCGAGCTACAACGACGACGACGACGGCGACGACGACGGCGACGACGACGGCGACGACGACGGCGACGACGACGGCGACGACGACGGCGAGAAGAAGGCACATAAAAACCACTATAAACTTTATTAATTTTAATTAAAAACACTACACTCATTCTGAGAGTTAAATTCCCGTGCACATCTCTTGCCTGTGTGCGTGACCATTGGGTAATGTTTCTGTTCACTGTTCACTGCTCTGCGCATTTTTTTTTTTTTTTAATTTTTGTTGTTGTTTGTTTGTTGCTTTGCTGTTTTGTTGTTTTCCTTGCTGCTGGCGTCGCGCTGCGTGTTGTAAGCCACAGAACGCGTCCTTTGGCCAGCAGGCGGTGAGCAGTTAAAAACAGGAAAGCCCTCCTCTTAAATGTCTGCGTGCAGCCAGATGAACTTTGAATGCTCTCGTCCGCTAGCATTAATTAGAGTACGGACGGAAGACCTGCTATACACGGGGCGCATATTTCAAATTGATCTTAACATTATGCATACTAAACATAATATATAATATAAATAAAATTATTAAAAGTTGCCTGAATTTAGAGAACAGTTCAACTTGATCATAAATTATATAAGAACAAAAAATAATATACAAATTATATTTATATTCATTTTTTGTATTTATTTTTTGTTTTTTAAATAAATGTTGACTTGTTTTGCTAGATTAAAAAAAAAAATATATATATATATATATATATATATACATATTTATTAGCATTTTATAAAGTCTGGACTCAGTGAACAATTGAGATTATTCATGAATTATACATTATAAAAAATGATATGTTTATATAGCATATGGCTTTACATTATTTTTTAATTTTAATGGATAATTTTAATTTTTTTTTTTAAATATTTTTCATTATTATTTTATTCTTTTAATCTTTTTTTGTTTAATTTTGTGATTAAAAATTATTTGATTTAAAATTGTTTTTCAATTTTACTAATTATTACACTAATTATTTTATTTATTCAAACATTTTAATAATTCTACACTTTCATATTTTTTAAATTTTGTGACTATAAATTATTTGATTTAAAATTGTTTTTCAATTTTACTAATTATTACACTAATTATTTTATTTATTTAAAAATTTTAATAATTCTTCACTTTCATATATTATTAATAATATATATATATTTTTAATAATTTTCTTTTGTTTAATATATTTATCTATTTAAAAAATTGCTTGAGCTCTAAATATTTTTATTTAATGGTACATTTATATTTTTATGTTTTATTGTAATATAAATTATAAATTTATTTTATTTAAAGTTGTATGTATATAATTATTGAAAATTTAAAAATTATATTACCAAGTTTTTAATTAAGTATGCTGAAAACAATTTTGAAGCCCAAGAATTTGCTTTCAGATTTCATTTGAAATTCACCAAGCTAGTTTTCATCCGATCTGTCAGATTCCTGTCATATTTCTATCGTCATCTTATAGTACATATTGATGGCTTGGAATGTGGGCATAAAATGCTAGGAACAGCCATAGATGGATTGAAATCTGAATTCTGAATTGAAATTCATAATATTCAATTTTATTTAATTTTAATTTATTTAAAACTTTTTTTCATAGTTTTAATTTTATGCAAAAATTTATACAACTTATATTTGTTTATACTATTTTCGTATATTGGCCATATTTAGTCATGGCATGTGGCATGCCCCGATTAATTAGTGTATCATAATGAAGAAGCTGCAACTGAAAAATCTGGCCAAAGTTTTCGCTGAAAAGGCGTAAGACGTTTAGGGGCGGATTGAGGTGGGTTGAGCTACATTCGGCTGGCCACGGCACAACGGCTGATGACTAACAGCTCAAGGCGAGGGATCGTTGGGCGAGTTGAAGGGGGTCGGGGCTGGGGCTGGGGCTGGGGCCGGGGGCTTTGGTTGAAAGTTGGGGTCGCCACTGCGAGCTTCTTATTTATTGTTTTGGCGGTGCGCGGCAGTTGGCCGCTTAATGCCATAAAAAACAAAGGTGCCATGGCGATAAACAATAAAGAGGATACAGATGGGGGTCGCTGCCAAACATTTTATGCAAATTTATGGCTTAAACACAAATTTTTTTCTTTATTTTATTTAATTTTTGTTTTTTTTTTTTTTTGTTATTTTGTTTTTATATGTATTTTATTATTATTGTAAAATAGCAAGCGTTTTGCACTTGAAGCCAAATAAAAACATCTATATACATAATAAACGAAACAGAATATAAATATACATATATAGCATTTAGCACACAGTCTTACTGGATGAGGAGAGGGGAGGGAAGAGGGGGAGGGGGGGTAGGTAACAACAGCTAGGGTCTTAGTGACTATTTAGAATCGTTAGCGACTCTCAGCTGGAGTCCCGGTTGAGGCTTTTGAGCGGACCGAGCTGACTGAGCAGCACCGGCAACAGAATCAGGCCATGGGCCGCACCGATGAGCACGATGCCGAGGTACATGCGAAAATAGAAGATCTGGAAGACCTGCGACTTGGAGAAGGCCAGCACCACGATGCCGGCGAATTTGGTTAGCGTAATGCCGGACAGGACACTGCTGCCGGTGACGCTGAGCGCGTGGAACGAGCGCTGCTGGGCATTGCCTTTGGCCTGCTTGAACGAGCGCACAATGTGCGATACGAACTCCACTCCGATGCCCACACAGACGACCAGATTGACCAGCGAGATGGCGTTGAGCGATATGTCCCAGGCCCACATCATTCCGCCCATATTAATCACAATGCACAGCACCATGAACAGCACGATGAGAGCCGACGTGATGTCCAGCCCGGTCAGCAGCAGCGTCACCACGAATATCGCCGCCAGCGAGACGCCCAGCGAGACGAGGGCGTCATCCCAAATGGTTAAATACTGTTCATAAAATATGAAGAACACACAGTAGGGAAAGACCTCTGTGTCGATGCCGTTGCGGGCGAACATCCCATTGATGTCGGACTGAACGCGACGCGCCTCGCGTAGCGCCGCCACAAACTTGTCCGATGTGGTCGACGTCGTCGAGTACTGCATGAAGTGGGTGTCCAGAATGGTAGCCATACCCTCGTCATTCAGCGTATAAATGACGGCCTGCAAACAGAGAAGAAGAAGCAGAGAAATTTTAGATATCTCTATCAGAAACTATTGTAGTATGAGTGCTCTAGTCGACATTAGCCACATCAATAATCTCTAATCTTTTATATGGGGTATTTCTGAATTTCAGGTAAAGAGGGGGGAGTGGGTATTTCACATCTCAATTACAATACTTTTTTTCTATTTTCTTCTCTCTCTTCTGCATATGAGGTTTTAAGTCTCTTAAGTTCTATGTCTATCATCGTTATGTCAAATTATCCATATTTTTTGGAGCTTGTTTCAAAGTATAACAAGAAGAAAAATTCCATTAAAAACTACAAAATACATAAAAGTCAGAATATAGTAACCGACTTTTGAAGGCGATATTAATCGATAGCATAAAAAACTCTAGTATTCTAAATAGGTTTTACCAAATTTCGAGCTAAATGGATAGCACTCAAAGTTACAAAACTTTTTTTTTCCCCATTTCATTTAGTCTATTTTATTCGTACACGGCTCTATATGGCATCATTTTAAGCCTATTCCGAGTTTAAAATGTCAAATTATTTTTAATTTTGGGGATGCTCTAAAGTATAACAAGAACAAATCCATAATATATGTGTTAAAGTAAATGCAAAATATTGGAAGATTTAAGCGACTTTTAAAAACGATATTAATCGATATCATCAAAAATTAAAAGGTAGTAATATTATTATTTTTTTTTTTAGATGAATTTTACTCTTTAACAGCCTAACTTAGTCACCGACTTATGAAAACGATATTAATCGATATAATTAAAAAGAATATAGCTTAGAATTCTTTGGGCAAATACAATATAATATAGATCCCATATGGGAAACATCAATACAAATGTACTATATAGGAACATAATTTAGTCATAGACTTATGAAAACGATATTAATCGATAGCATTAAAATGGATATAGCTAAGAATTTTTTGGGTAAATATTATATAGATCCCATACAGGAAACTACATACAATAAAAATTCCAGCTTCTAGCTCTTGGAAATTCTGAGATTGTTGCGTTCGCAACAACAGGCGTATGGAAAGCTAGTCGTACAATGCTCTATCGAATCAACTCGTCAGCCTTATCAACACTATAAATACTTATTGCCGCCTGCTCTCCGCTGCATACATTTAAGCTAAATAATTATATCCTGATCTCTCATTTTCAATGGGATCGGAGTATAAGGAGATAAACTATGGTTGATCGGGCTCTACTTACGTCCGCATAGGAAGGTCGACCCGCCTTCGCGCACTCAGCATCGGGCAGATCGGAGAGAAACAGCGGCACATACTTGTCGAAGGTCTCGGACGTGGGTCGGAGACCATTTTCGGTGAACTCTCGCTCGCATGGATAGCAATCGTCGCTCTTGGAGTCTGGGGGTGGGAGGGAGTGGAAAGATCTATTAGAGCATTTGCATATCTCGGGCCCACTTCTGGGACTTACTGCTCGGACAGAAGCTTCCCGTCGTGGCATTGATCTTGCAGCAATCGGGAATGTTGAGCCAATCGATGTAATCGTCGATCCACGACGAGGCCGGTCGTGCCAGCGATGTGATCTGCGGATAGCGTGACTGTATGTACAGCTGGACGGAGAGCGAGTCGTCGTTGCACTCCACGCCGCCGCAAATGAAGTTCTGATGCGTCGGATTGCTGTAGTTGAGGCCCGGCTTGAGCACCCAATAGACGGGCGCACCCATGGACAGCAGCTCGTCCATGTAGCGGAAGTACTTGACCACGTGCGAGTCCTGCGGCATGGACGTCTCCTGGTCCAGGCCCGGTTCGATCGAGGGCATGACCATCAGCGAGAGCGCCGTGACCACAGTGAACACCACCATCACAATTATCTTGACGGACCTGAAAAGCAAAGCGAATGGAATGAATGCACTGAAATGGACTGGACGATCTCTGGCCGAGTGTTGCGACTCACTTGGAGAGCAGGAACGGAGCATAGAAGTTGGTGAAGAGCTTCTCGAGCACGCCAATGTCATGTGTGGCGCCCGGCTTCACGTTGCTGCGCACACAGCAGAACAGATCGAGCCGTCCGCTCTTGCGGCGCCTCTCATCGATGGCCATCAGTGCGACGAACGCTGTGATCTGCAGCAGGAAGTCGAGCAGAATGGCGATCGCTGCGTACATGGCGAACGTCTTCACCGCCGGCATCTCGGAGATGGCGCCAATCGCGAAGCAGGCGAACTCGCTGCAGGCCGTCTGGAGAATGGAGGGTCCCACCTGGCCGATGGCCTCGCCGATCGCCTCATGGGTGCTGGCAAATTGAGTGTGATCGAGCCGCTCATAGGTGTGCACCATGATGAAGATATTGTCCACGCCCACGGCCAGCACCAGGAACGGTATTACCTCAATGGCCAGCATGGTGGTTGTCGCGCCCACATAGCCCCAAAAGCCCAAGCTGCACACAACCGACGCCATCACGATCACAATTCCGCTCACAGCCAGCATGATGCGTGACTCACGCAAAAAGCCCACACAGCTGCGTATGCGTCCGAGCGAGATCGCCACGTAGATGAACATCACCACGTAGCTGATGACGACGGTGCTGACCTCGCCCTCGGACAGCTCGACAATGGCGTCCTGTATGGAGCGCTCCGCCGAGTAGGCAATGTCCAGATATTCGCTCTTGTAGTCCTTCAAAAAGTCCACGAACAGTTTCTCCCATTTCCGGCTGATCTCCAGCTTCGATTCGTCCAGATGATTCTTGCCCAGAAATGTGAGCACCAAGGCCGTGGCCAGCATATAGTCGGGATCCTCGCCATTCTCGGCTGGGGGCAAGCCGCCCACAGCGATGCCCGGCTCGATGGGTCCGCCGTAATTGCTGAAGCAGTCCTCCATCATCGGAACGCTATTCAAAGAGAACATATATATAATTATATATAAAGCAATCTATCTAGCAACCCTATATCTTTTGTCAAAGACGTGCACAATACGCCGTACAGACTAGAGACGGTCACTTGAGATATATTATATTCAAAGAGCGATAAAGACAACATCTAATAAATTGTGTTTATCTTTGGGTCTATGGGTCCGTCGAATATGGGCAGCCTTGTGGGGTTGCCAGATGGGTCCGTCGCATATGGGCAGCTCTATATAATATACGTTTACCCATATGTACATATATATGTATATGCATATATTCGCTAGCTCTTATCGTGAAATATATATACAAAACTGTTCGAAGATTATTAAAGTTTATGCTGTGATTCACTTAGAGCTACATATATAGTGGGTTTTCCCTACGCCACTCTTCGACCTGTCACATTGCTGTTATGTTTCCATCTTGGACTTACCGCAAGCAATCCTCCAGCTGGTTGAGATAGTTGATAGTAAAGTTGTTGCTGTCCACATAGGAGCTATGGAATTTGTCCATGTCAGTCTGGAAGTAGCCATAGATGGACTGGATGAGACAGTCGTCCACGGTGGGCGTGAGGCCGGGATATAGGACGGGTGCATAGCAAATTTGTTCCAAGCTCACGCCCTCCTCCACGCCCAGCTTCATGATTTGCTCCTGCAGCTCGAATACCTCCTGAAGGAACTTTTGCTCATAGGCTGGACCGAAGGTGAGAGTTCCGCTGGGGGCTTCGTGAGTAAACTGAGGGAGGGAGAAACACAGAGGGAGAGGAAGAGAGAGAGAGAGAGAGACGAGAGAGAGAGAGAGAGAGAGAGAGACAGAGAGAGAGAGAGTGGAGTAGAGCAAAGGTTATCCGTGAAGGCCAACGGCGAATGCTTACTGTGTCTTTCTTCACCGGCTTCACGAACAGCTGATTGGTGCGATAGAAGGGTCCGAAGTGCTGATCGAAATAGTTCTTCTCGATGCGCGTGTTGCTCTCCTCACTGGCCCAGAGCTCGACGGGATCGGTGGTCACGTTCATGTAGCGTATGCCATAGGCCAGCCCCCCAATCACCCACGAGCAGATGGCCAGCACGAGCACCGGATGCTTCGCACAGAAGGTGCCCCACATGCGGCAGCCCTGATACAGAAATTCCCCGTACACTGTCGGCATGCGGATGTTGGGACCCGGACGGTCGCTGATGGCGCCATAGCAAATGAGGCAAGCGATCAGCAGGGCGATCACCAGAGCAACTATGAAGGTAATGCCGTACAGTCCGGCTATCTGCCAGGGATCCTCGTAGCCAGCCGGCGGATCGGTGAGCGGACAGGAGTCGTCGCAATCGATGCAGGCGCAGGCATAGTTGCCCTCATAGCTCTCGCCGCACTCCAGCGGAAATACGCTCAAATAGACATCCGTAGAGCCCGGCGGAGCATCCTCACTCCACGTATAGTTAATGACGAACGGCACATAGTCGTTGTTCTCGCCATCGCCCATGAAGTAATACCAACGGCGATAGTTGCACGTTTTGGCATTGTACGCACCGCAGCCGAGATCCATGGCCGGTCGGCCCGTCTGCGGATGCTGGATGCCGCTGCAGCTGTTGTAGATCTTCTGTACGGACTCGTCGTTTATGTAATAGTCGATGTGCTCCACAAAGTCCACATTATCGGGACTCTTTTCGATGTAGGGCTTCAGGAAGAGCGAATGATTCTTGGCGCAGGTCATCATGCAGACGGTTTGGGCCATATTCAGCGTGCATGTGGGACAGCGGCTGAACACACCGTCCGCTTGATTCAAGCCGGCGTCCATGCTCAACAGTTGATTGCCATCGCAGCAGAGCTCCAGCTCGTTATCGCCATTGGGTCCCTTGTATTCCGCATAGAGGACGGGGCAGCGCCTGATGAAGATGGCCTCAGCCTCTGGATCATTCAGCGGTAGTGCCGGTCCATGGTACTCCTTGTTCTGCCAGTGCTCTCCAATCTTATGGCTTTCGCCATACCAAATGCAATGGGGCTCGGCCACCATTTGCTGCACAGCCCACAATAATAGCAGGGCGACCAACTGAAATTTCATTTCCATTTCAGCAAACACACAACACAACACAGCAAACACACGCACACACAGAAAAAAAAAAGATTGAAGAGAAAAGAGCCCAAACAATGCGAAAAGCGTAAAGGCTTAATAATTTGATTCGCCACACACAGTTGACCAGGAGCCACTTGAAGCGCTCCAGCCGACCAGCTCGTTAGCTCGTTAACAACTGTTTAATCAATTGAAATTGAAATTGAAATAGAAGCCAGCGTGTGTGTGGGCATTACCATTATCAGACTAAAGTGCTCTCGGCGTGCCGTTGATAAGATTTTGGGGACTGATTTGGCGATTAGCCCCGAACACCGAGCTCCATTAACAACTAGCAGCGGCTTATCTGTCCAGCGGCAGATAAGCCATTCCGTTGCCGAATCGATTCCAGTCCCACAGCTATTGTGTGGGGCTCATATACGTATATACGTATATACATATATATATATATATATATATATATATATATTTATTGGATTAGCAACAATGCCAATTATGGTAATTGCCAGGATTGGATGGGATTAAAAATAATCATGAATAAATATTTAATTTTATTGTTGAACCCTTAGCAAATATTGAAATGGATTTCAAATAAATATATAGTAGATGATGGGGGGAGAGAAGAAGGGAGAAAGAGAAGTGACGAAGCTCTGTTTAGAAGGAGATAAATGTTAAGTGAGAAAAAGAAAACATGAATGAAACGAGTAGGGGCGGAGATCGAGAAAGACCCATATTTAAATGCGAGAGAAAGACACAGCCTGAGATTGAAAGAGAAAGAAGAAGAAAGAGAAAGAAGAAGAAACAAAGAAAAAAGAGTGTGATCGAAAGAATAAGATGTGAGATAAAGATAGAGATAGGGATAGAGATAGAGATAGGGATAGAGATAGAGATAGAGATAGAGATAGAGATAGAGATAGAGATAGAGATAGAGATAGAGATAGAGATAGAGATAGAGATAGAGATAGAGATAGAGATAGAGATAGAGATAGAGATAGAGATAGAGATAGAGATAGAGATAGAGATAGAGATAGAGATAGAGATAGAGATAGAGATAGAGATAGAGATAGAGATAGAGATAGAGATAGAGATAGAGATAGAGATAGAGATAGAGATAGAGATAGAGATAGAGATAGAGATAGAGATAGAGATAGAGATAGAGATAGAGATAGAGATAGAGATAGAGATAGAGATAGAGATAGAGATAGAGATAGAAAGAGAAAGAGAAAGAGAAAGTGAAAGAGGAAAAAAAAGAGAAAGAGAAAGAGAAAGAGAAAGAGAAAGGGAAATAGAAATAGAAATAGAAATAGAAATAGAAATAGAAATAGAAGAGGGTTTTTGATATAGAGAGAGAGAGAGAGAGAGAGAGAGAGAGAAACAAAAGAAGACGGAGAAGTGAAAGCGAGAGAGAGAGAGAGAGAGAGGAAGCGAGGAATATAAATTGTGGCTGTGAGGGATGTAAAGGGGCAGAGAGAAAGAGAGAAAGACAGAGAGAGAGAGAGGCGTGTAGACATAGACTGGCGAAGAAAGAGAGCGAGATAGAGAGAAAGAAAAATATAATATGACATGAGAGAGAGGGAGAGAGAGAGAGGGAGAGATATGAAAATGCGAGGTGGAGGAGGGCGAAAAGAGAAATTACCAAAATTCAGCTAAAGTAAAGTCCCACTTAAAAATAAAGTCCCACTTGAACTTGTGAGAATCGCATAGAAGGGAATCATTTAAAATGCGTGAATCAGAATACGTGAATCGCCCATTCGAAGAGGCTTTCATTAGACGGGAAGCCAGCATTTGATTTGTGTCAATTTGCGTGTAATTTATGCTATTTATATATACTATATTTAGTTGATATGGGCAAAGTAGCTGCAAATAAATAAATCATAGATGGGAACTTCCATTCATTCTGCGAACGTGTAATTAAGCCGTTGCTCAACTGCCAATTACAATGGGCAGCCACAATGGAGCATTTGGTTCCCAGTCTGGCAGTCAGACAGTCAGACAGCTTGAGTACTTCTATATGCTATGCAATAGATCCATAGACGAGGCTCAGGCATTAAATGCTTCCATTTGGTATTTGTTGTGTGAGTCACTTGGTTCAGTTTTTATCTGTTCTGTTTTTTTTTTTATTTTTTTTATTCATGTTTTAGACGGCCTTTTGTTACCTTGTGGAGCTGCCTCTGGGCGCTTTATAGTTTTTATGATGGGCAAGTGTTTCAATAGCTTTAAGACTCTGGCCACTGTCGGTGGCTTATCGGCAATGGGTCGAACAGGTGTTCACTTGAGAAATCGACAGCTAACGACGTTTCAGCTGAAAGCCAAATCATTTTATAGCGATTTGCACTTATCGCAAGCAGCTGCTAACCCACTCATCGACAGATCGCTGCCGATGCATACCTCAATACCGTCTACCAGGTGTGTGTCCGAAGCTCAGCGATAAGCTCTCGATATCCCAATCCCAAATATTCCACGAAAATTACCCATTTACCAGCATTACCAGGGGGAGCTCAAGAGCGAAATGATTATATCTAAGCAAATTCTTATCTAAATTTCGTGCAAGGTGCTCTACACTGTCGATGTTAATCGCATTATGGCTCCCCCAGCTGCCACCTTATCATACCTTATCGGTCTTTAATAATAAATAGCTCAATATTTATTAAATATCAATTTTCATTTCTTTTGATATTCCCGTAGCTCTGCATACACTACATTATGAGAGCTTGAGTAAATTCTCTTGTGGATGGACTTTCTGTATCAGACTTTCAGCATTCGATAATGACATCCATATGTGTATTGCTGGGAGGGGCTTGGCATCTAAAATAGAAAAAAAGATTTGATTTGATTAGATTTAGCTTAAGATTTAGATTTAGCAAATTGCCAAATTTTAAGACTCTAGCTCTCAAGATGAACGATATATGATTGCTTATCGATAACTTGCAATCGGGTATACTTATCGATTTTTTAAGAACATACTCCATCTGCGTGTGGGACCTACAAAAAAGCTAAGTCAATTCAAGTCTCTTGCTCTTTTAAGTATTTTATATCAAAATTTATACTCTGAACCCATTAAAAAATAGAAAATAGAAATACATTTTTTTTTTTTTTTTTTTTTTTTTTTTTAAAGTTATTATGAACAAAAGATTTTCCATTTTCAGTGGGTTACAATAGTTACTGGCGATATTTTGCGGAAAATGTATTTCCCGTGTCTTTCAACTGATCTTCCTTGGCATCTTTGCGAACTATCTAAAAGTCTTGAGCATTTCACATTCCTCTATCTTCTATCGTCTCTATTGCTTAAAACAGAAAAGGTAAGGAGGATAGAACAATCCAATTTATTTATAAACTTTTGGTACTTACACTTCAAATGACAACTTTCGCTAATCCAGCTATTGAATATACTATTTAATTAAAAGCTTGAGGAATTTGGGTGACACTACCCCGATATTTTCTATTGATATTTTCGATAGCCGCAGCAGGCGTTGGATTTCAAGTCACAGCTCAAAAGTGAGGCTCACGTCATCTATGGTGACGGATGTATAGTAAATCAAAAAGTTCAGTAAGATATGGAAAATAAGTTCAACCACTCGGAAGAAAAACATTTTATACACGTGGCAGCAACGACAAAAGCATCGGCAGTGTGGCATGAGCGAACGAGCACAACAAATAAACAGCAGGAGGACACGACAGAAACCGACTCGGAGCGCTTTTATACGCCGGACGAATTTGAGCTCATACCGCCCAATCTAATAATCCGTAGCTCAGCGCCAAGATCCCCAAGTGAGTAGCTCAGCAGCGTCGAGACGGTAGATGTAGCTGCGAAGCGGCTTAATTATCAATAGATCCCTCATTCTAGCTGACAACGAAGGAAACTGCATTACCAACGGCCACGCCCTAGCCGGCAACTACCAAGAACTGGTGCAAGACATCCAGTTGCATTTGTCGGAGCATAGAAGGTGTCCATTGCAGTCCGACGTGCCGGAGTACGGGCAGGAGGAGCATAAGAGCTACCGGATCGGGTTTGTGGAGCTGTTTCGTCAGCGCATGCACTACGACCGACTTGGCATTCCGTTGACATCACTCGAGCTGCTCTACATGGGTGACAGTGAGCGTGAGTGGCTGCGGCAGCACCGTAGGCGAGAGCGGGAGTACCGGCAGCAGCAGCAGAAGCAGCAACAGCAGGAGCAGGGGCAGGAGCAGCATCGCTACCGCGAACGCCGGTGCCGCAACAGCGGTACCCAAACAGATAGCAAAATGCTGGGCCGCCGGGCTCATCGCTTGCATGGCGGCAATGGCTGCATTTGCGGCTTCATCGAGGTCGAGCCGGGCAAATCCATGCTGAACTCGGAGCTGCGCGAGACTAGGGGACTGGGCAATATGCCGGGTAATATGAACGAGCATCTGCTGACGGTGTCGAGTCAGTACTTTGAGGCGGTCTCGTGCCAGCCCATTGGCTCGGACGAGCGCATGCGAAATATCTATCTAACGCGAGCGGAGCCGCCCGGCTACGTCTGTTGCGGCTGTCAGGCCATGCGCCTGCACAAGCGGCATCGTAAGCCCCAGCCGGCTGCGGCAGGGGCACCGGCTCGACCCACCTCGGTGCGTATACTGTTGCCCCCATCGCCGCTGCCGCCGCTGCGCTCCACGCACTTGGAGCATCGCAAGAGCCGGGAGCTGCGCCGCTGGCGCAAGAGGCGAGACGAGGAGTCCAAGATGCAGTCCTCGCAAAGGGGCACCTATCAGTTTCCCGTTAAGTACAAGAATAAGCCCAAGGAGCAGGTCAAGCAGCGTGCCCAGTGCGTGGATCTTAAGGAGAAAGCCGAGCTGAGCTACCTGCTGCGTCGCTCGCCGAAGAACCTCCACCTGCCCATGAAGATGGGGACGGAGCCAAGCGTCGAGGATGAGTCCTACGATGAGCTCGCCTCGAACGAGTCCAGCAAGGTGGAAGTGCTGCTGGCACCGGACACGCCCCGACTGGTGCTCAACGAAACGGAGATGTCCGGCATGATGCAGTCGAAGAGCATTACGTTCACGGAGAGCTCCTCTCAGGTGGACTCGATGCTGGGCATTGCGAATGCGGCTCGACTGTCCTTCGAGGCGGGCGATTTGCGGCACGGCTCCACGGACACCCTCAACGAGGTGTGGTGTGATCCGGGCATCTTTCTGGCCGTCCATACGCCACCGGTGGCCCAGAGTGTGCGAGAGCGCCGGAAGCAGCTGACCGTCGATGCCCTAACCGTCGGCTATTTGGGCGCCCCGGTGCTCGGCGAGCAGGCGGCCCGTGCGGCTCTCGAGAAATGCGCGTATCTGTCCCGTGAGTTCGACAGCCTCAGCCGAGAGCAGCGCACAAAGGACATCGCCCTGCGGCTGCAGCAGCTGCGCCACTTCCAGGAGAAGGCCAGCTGGGACTACGTCTGCTGCATCCACGCGAACGAGTCGCGCGATGGCCATCGTCACAGCTATAACCAAACGATGCCACGCCTCTTCGACTGTCCACTGAACAAGCCGAACTGTGTGCGGCTGCTCAACGAATCGATGCTGGCCCACTTTCTGCACGTGCACTTCAGTGAGCCCGGCCTGGCCCTCAACGAGCTGTTCGAGCGCGACCAGGTGCTGATCATGTTCAAGCCGCGCTCCTTCAAGCGCGCCCACAACGTCTGCCTCTCGATGATCGTCTATGCCGGCGCCAAGGACAAGTCCAACGCTCTGCCCATCACACACTACATGCCCGACTACAACGTCGGCCTGCCCGGCCGTTACAGCAAGTTCACCGGCCACATGCCCATCTTTGTGATGGCCTGTCGCACCCGTCGACGCTTCAGGGAGCGCACCACGGAGAGACAGTCCCTGGGCTGTGACTCATCCAGTTCGAGTCTCTCGCTGCCGGACAGGCAGTGCGTGGGCGAGAGCGTGATGGCCCTCTGGCTGGTCAGCGTCGAGCTGACACGGCCCATCCATGTCCAAATGACCGTCTTCAATCGTCGCGTCGACATCAGCCGCAGCTCGATCATGCAGGTGCGCGGCCTCAACAAGTGCCACGACTGCGACAAGTTCATGGCCAAAAGCAAAAACTATCTGCGTCTCACCTCACAGGACTTGCGCGTGCTGACCAACAACTATACGGAGCCCGTCTACATGGAGATCTCCGTGCAGGACTATGCCCATCCCGCTGCTCTCGAACGGCTGATGAAACTGCGCCGCTCCTACATGCCATAGCCCGAGATTTGACGCTTTCGTTCTGATCCATGTCCGAAGTTTTCTTTTACCAAATTTTAATTGAATATTTAGCTACTGCAATGCTTTTACTCATGTTTGGCAATCACCGAGAGTCAATTATGATCGAACTAACGTAAAATTACGCTTAAGTGAGTTTTCAAGAGATATGACACACAAAATTTCCGACCAACAAGCTTTTTGGTCCAAGGCAAACAACAATACGAAAAAAAAAAAAAAAAAAAACAAATCAAAATTATTTCAATTGGAATAAAATGATCGATAAATTTCTGTTTAATTTTGTAATCGATTGTTTTCTTATTTGCATAATTTTTTTTCGAGAGGAACTCGAAGACTCCACCATGGAAAACCAGCTGAAAAATCAGGGTATAATGAGTCGGTACTTGACTTCCTATTGATCCGCCCATTTGTCGTCATCGTTCACTTGTTCATCCGTTCCTCTCTCCACTTTGTCGCACTTTCTACGCATTGTCCATCCTGTTGTCCGTTTATACGTACATCCCTTAATTTTTTCGTCTGTCTAGTCTTTTCTCCAACTATGAAGTCGTGTTTTTCTTCAATCATCCGCCTTTGATCACGCCCTCTTTTCAAGCATCCTTCTCTTTTTCCATCATTTCTTTTGCCATCATTCCTCAAGTACTTGTACCCAACCCTCATTAATTTTTTCCGGCTCGTTCTTCAGATAGATAGATAAAACTCTCTGTTGATTCGAGTTTCAAAAAGATTTAGCTGTGGAATAATTTGATTAAAGAAACCCAAGCTTTGAAAAAGTGATCGAAAGAGTTAAAGTTTTTAAATAAATATTTTAGATAAAGCTTAAAGTAGGTAAATAGAACAAGAAATTTTACTTAGTTGGGTCCACAATGAAGATTTTAAATATAGTGCAAGAAATGTACAAGGAATATAAATATGAATTCATATCAAACAGCAGTATAAATCGTCATCTACAATTATATATGAAACAATTAACAATCTCATTTGAATTTGGTTTATATATTATATATTATTGTTTTTTCATATTTATATATAAGTATTTATTGATATATATATATATTATTCTCTTCCCATAAAAATCATAATCAATGTCAAGTTTCCTTTAAATTAATAATTAATATAAATAATTAAACTATTTAAAAGAGTAAAAATTAAGCACTGCCTACTTAAAAGGTGATCTTGCTGCAAACACTTTCAGCTGCTATCTCTCTGGCCATTGTTATGGGCTGCGCGCTAACAGTGCAAAAAGCTTTCGTTCGGCTACTGCTAGACGCTTACTGTTAAGAGAATGTTAAGCTTGTGTTCTCTTTGGCTGGCTCTCTGCTGTGGCTGCTGCTAGCGTCGCTGCTGTCGCTCTCAACAGCGAAATGCAGCAAGCGGCGGCTTTATTTATTTTTTAATGCCGGGCAGAATGCTATTGAACTCGCACACACACACACACACGCATACAGACATATATACATATGTATTTGTGTTAGCGGCGAGTGCTTAGCATTTTGGCAACTGCTGCTGTTGCTGCAAAATGCATAATGCATGAAATTGTTGCCGGCATTCGGGAGGCAGCTAATTTGATTAGCTTCAGTTGGCTGTCATCTTAGGAAAACATAAAATGCGAATGCAAATCGAATACAGAAAAGAAATCAAATGCCAACATCGACAGTTAACAGCGAGTGGCTAAGTGATACACTGTCAGATTATTTGATTGCGAAACCCTGAATAAATGCATTCAAAGTGCGAAGTGTAAGACACGTGTTCCGAAAATCCAGACCTACATGAACAATCCGATGCAGCGGCAGAGGCCGAGGCAGAGACAGAAGCAGAGGCAGTGGCAGAGGCAGCGGCAGCGGCAGTTTGAACGCATCTGCAAAGCGGCCCCCTTAAGCCCAGCAACGCAATATTCCCGAAAATCTGTTCCCGTTCCCGTTCCCGTTCCAGAGAACTAGCTTCGTGCGTTCCAGGCGCATTCTGGAAAATTGTGTCAAGCTGACGACACAATTTTCAAATCGCATGCCCGGAGTTGCAGTTGGCTTCCCAAAAACAATAACAACAAAAAAAGAAGAAAACGAGAAGAAGAAACAGAGTAAGAGTATGAAGAGAGCGAGAGCGCCATAGAGAGAGAGTGTGTGTATGTGTGTGTGAACGCGAGCGCGATGCATGGCAGAGGGACAGACAGCCCAAAACAGAAAGACAGACAGACAGAGAGCAAGAGAGAGTGCGAGTGCGAGAGCGTGCAAATAAGCTGGCATCGTAAGCTGGCGTTGCACTAATAACGGCAAAGGTATATCGCTCCGGTACAGTAGCGTAACAGGAAGTGGTGCATTAACACGCACCGCAGCTGATGACGACGACGTCGCCCAAAACTTCAACTGGCCCGGGCCCCAAAAGAGCGCGTCAAATTGATAATAATAATAATAACAATAACAACAAAAATTGGCAGTAAATATTTAAAAACATACAAATAAAATAAAAGAAATAAAAACAAAAACGAATCAAATCAGGAGAAGTTTAACGAAAAGTGCGCGAGTCCTAAGTGTGTATTTTTTTTTATTGCATTATTATTATATATAAATATTTAGATATATATATACGTGTGTGTGTGAGCTTGAGTTTTTGAATTCGCGCAACTCCCTCCGATTGCATCACCAAAATAGTCAGCTGCAGTCTTAACTTTTAACCTAACGGATTAGGCACAGGCAGCGACGTGACTTCGACGTCATCTATGACGTCGCTTGTGGGCGACTGTGTGTGTGTGCGTGCGTGTTTTTGCTATGTGTGTGTGTGTGTCATCAATTTTTTGCATTTTGCAGCCTTAATATGAGCAAACGAATGACGTAGTAGATCTCCATTGATGTTCCGTTGCGTTTCATTTCGCAATTCGTAATTCGCGTTTCTCATTTGGTTGCGGCAAAAACAGCCGAAAAACCTAAAAACCGACTAAACCGGCTACACACACACATAAACACACACACACAAACACACTCAGGAGAGCGAGCAGGTCAGCTTACGCTGCGTGTGTGTGTGTGTGGGATAGGGAGAGCGATGCGGATGCCGCTGACGCAGTCGCTGCCGAATCCCGCCGATTGCCGAAGCGACAAATGCCGAACTCGAAAAACGTGCACACGTGCAGCATGCAGACGAACGGGCGCAGGCGACACAAGAACTTTTTCGGTGTGAATGCCTTCTGCACAAAAACGTGGTTTTTCGGCTGTCAGCGTTGCAGTTGACGTCGCCGTCGCAGTCGTAGTCGGCGTCAGCGCTAGCGCTGCTGCGTTTCTATTTTTTTCTTGTTGTCTTTTTTGTTATTCCTCTTTTGATTGTTGCAATTTCGATTCGCGCTCGTAACTGTTAAGCAGTCTCTAACAGCTGCACAGACGCCCGCTAACAGTTCAATGGCGCGTCGCTGTTAGCTAACAGCCGCCGCACTGTAAGCGCTTTTTTGTTTTTGTTGCATACGCTGAGGCACAATCGAAAAACTGTTATGTGAGATCGCTGCGCAGCGCTGAATAATGATGCGAAAATGATTTAGCTATATTTGATACATAAAGGTTTTATTTGGGAAATATTAAATTATCATACCTTATCTCATAGAGAAATTTCTCTATGAAAGTATGTAATGAGTTCTACTTAGAGAAAACAATAAGAATATTTAGTAAATATTACTCATACGCCAGGCATAACTTTTTGTAGTTCTATTACCCCGCTTTATTTTCCACAATTTTCTTGAGCTTATGCATAGCAACTGCATGGAAACAAACAAAATATGAACAACAACAGACAGCACACAACATGCAATAACAACAACAACAACAACAACAACAACAACAACAACAACATGGAACAACAATTGCAACTGCAACTGCAAAATGTTTCTGTTCTCTTTGGCCGGCAACACCGGCTCCGGCTCCGGCTGTGCCTCTGTTCTCTGCTCACTTGCAATAAAAAAAAAAAGTGTTATTGTTGTAGTTGTTGTGTTTGTTGCTTGCGCTTGCTGCTTCCGTTAGTTGCCGGAAGTTGCACGAAGTGCACAAAAGCTTTCGGCTCTTAGTTCTCTGGCCCTGTTAACAGTTGGCTGAGAGCAGGAGCCAACGCCAGCCGAATGCAAATGTTGTTTGGCCTGCCAAATTGGCAATGGCCAAAAGACAAAAGCACAAATACCGACGACAAAGAGCAGCGCAACAGCCGGCGTCGGCGTTAGCGTTGGCAGAGCTCGCTGCTGATGTTGCTGTTACTGTTGTTCTTGTTCTTGTTGTTTGACTAAAAGTGTAGTTGGGTCTCATCGCAGTCGCAGTCGCATCTCGGTCTTATTCGTGTGCGGCGCTTCACCGCTAAGCGACGTCTGAAATATATTTCGCTGCCTACTCTGCTGCTGCTTCACGACGTCTATACAAAGCGTATGTATGTGTGCCAGACTGACTGACTCTGTGTGTGTGTGTGTGTGTGTGCGTGTGTGTGTGTGTCTGCGTCTGAGTATCGTTTCGGTTGCCTTCGGCTTGCTCGTGCTCGTGCGCGTCGTTATTGTTCGGCAATTCGTTCGTTCGCACGCTCGTTCGCTTCGTACGATTCGTTTGGGGTCGTCGCTGCTGCTGCTGGCTGCCTCTGCTGCTGCCTGCGGTAGCGGCTGCTAATGCTTGCTGCTGCTGCTGCGGCTGCTTCCAAACGTTCGCAGGCCATGCAGCAAAAACAGTTTACATTTGTTTTTCCGCGTGCTCGCACACGTTGACTGACACGGTCTGCGACTCAGCGAGCGAGCTTTGTCTGTCTGTCTGTCTGTCTGTGTGTGTGTGAGTGTTTTTTTTGTAAATACATATATATATATATATATAAACATAAATATATGTATATATAAATATATATTCGATAAATATATATATTTATATACAATTGTGTGTCCGTGTTTGTGTGACCGGAGTGCCGACCCGGAGTTGCCACAGACTGACCGGAGTTGCATGGCCGAACTAAAAGCACTCGAGCTTGCTCCAGTTAGTGGCCTGGTCCGTTCGCTGCAACTGCAACTGCAACAGCCAGAGCCACATTTGCATTAGATCAGCTAACCGCAACACCACGACAACCAGTAAGCCCCATTCAGAGCCCCATTTCTCCCAGGCCCGTTTATATAGATATATTTATATGTATATCTAAACAAGTTTTTCAAAAACTTTAGTTAATATTTATTTTTGTTTTCATTTTTGATTTCGAATTTTGTTTTTTTGTTATTTTTTATTTTATTTTATTTTATTTTTTATTTATTTTTTGATTTGAAGTTCGACTGCTGCAGCTCGGCTTCGGCTGGCCGTGCTCGTGCGCTCGTGCTGCCGAAGCTGCCGTCAGCAGCGAAGGTGGAGTTGCAGCTTAACGCTGAGCGCCATGGACAGCGCGTCGTGAGTCGTGTCGAGATCGGAGTCCCGCGCGGAAGTGCAGTGTTAAAAGCGGCTGCGGAAACGGAAGCTCAAAGAACTGTTAACAAGCACACACACTGCTTTCCATACGCACAGTCGTCCATCGATGCTTAGTAAATTAAGAACAGCTGTGCGCAAACGCACAGACGCAGGACTTGACTGAACACCAAATTTACACACACACACACACATACAGACACACACACACACACACAATACTTGTACGACTTTACTTTCTGGCATTTTTTTCCTCTTGTATCGTTTTGATTTTTCAATCTCGCACAATTTTTTTTCACAATTTTTTTTCATGTGATCCACACTGAAATCAAAGAGCAGCTGCAACAATTCGCGATGTTGTCCAGCTAGCAAACGTTCGAAAAAATGTTGAAACAAAAATGCAGTGTTTAAAACAAATGAAATACAAGCAATACAACAATGCCAGCAGCAGCGGCAGCTATAACAACAACAACAACAACGACAATGGGCCCCAATGGCCACGACAACTACTGCAGCAACAGCAACAACAACAACAACTCTCAAGCTGTAAAAAAAGTGTAATTAATCCAACTAAGAAACAAACGAAAATGAACAAGAAAATCGAAAAACAAAAACAATAACACGATTCACAATAGTTTGTTTAAGCATAAATTGAACAGAATATTTAGTCTATGAAATGTTTGTGTTTGCTTCTCTCTCTCTCTCTCTCTCTCTCTCTCTCTCTGTTTCTCTCTGTCTAAATATATATATATATATCTACTCCTCTCTGTGTATGTGTGCGTGTATGTGTTTCTGCGATTAGCAACAAGAACGTGGCAAACTTTTTTTGAAGTGAACTATTTACTATATTTAATATTATTAACAAAATATTTGGAGCTTTTTGTAAATATAGCTGAAAATATTAAAATTCAAAATATTTAATATATATAGTTTTTATGCAAATATATATCATAAAAACTATATATATTAAATATTTTGAGTTAGAAATATATTTCTCCTACTTTTATATATACAATTTATTAAAAAGATATATATATTTTTTTGTATTACAAATTTAAAAATTCAATTTCAATTGAAGTGTGCTAAAATATTTAATATAATTTTATGCTTATAATTGAAAGAAATGTGTAAAAAAGAATTATTTTTTACAGTTTTAATATATCTTCTTAAATTTTGTTGAGTAATTACTACTACTGCATATTTAATGTGAATTTTTTAGCTGCAAATTTGAAAGTCAGCTAGCAATAAAATTAATAATAATTTATATACTTATTCATGAAAATGAAATGTTGAATGTGAAATTGGTTTTGTGCAATCTCCGTCTTGTCGTCTATCCGCGCATCCGTCCATTTGCTGGTCTGTCCTTCCATTTCAACTCTATTGAAGCTAGATTTAATTTAGAACATATACCATAAATTATTGGGATTTAGTCCAGATTTTTCCGATCAAACCACATATTCCCGTCTCTCACCAACCAACATAATGCGAGCTCTAGAGAGTTGAAATTTGGATTATATATACTCCAGTTGACAGCGCAAAATCAATATGATATGGCGGCTGTATCTACGCCCATAGGGAGCACGACAAATCAGAAAAAAAAACCTGTATTCTCTACAGTTTTAGAGCTAGAAACACAAAATTCAACAACTAAATTACTGTATAGCAAATGTATATAGAAATATTTGCAGAATAAATCAATTGAATTTATATAGATTCATTCATTCTGATTTCTCAAATAAACATTCAGATTCCCGCAATGATTCGATAGAATAAACCCATTTAATTTCTGCACACTTCAAAGGGCAACCAAAGGCGACGAAAATATTATTAATCAAAATAAATAATTGTGCTAGATTTTGGTGTTTTCAGTTTTAATGCCCGCTCACAAAGTGAAAGAAGAGTATATCATTTTGTTTGAGAATATATTTGAGCATTTATAGCCACGTGTATAACCAGGTGTATTGCACCTATTGGACAATGTGAGAAAAACTAAATATGCCACAGTTAAAGAACTCGAGTACTCGCATCTAGATATATGTCTATATATCTACATATATTTATGTACACATATATATATATATATATATATATATATGCTCTAATATTTGTGATGTGCGAGCGAGTATTACGTAGTCGATTGCATTCTTCTTGCTGTTATTTATTTAAACACGTTTTAGACAAAAATTATGGCGTCAGCTGCGCTGCAAAATATAAACAATGAAAATAGGCGAAAAAATTAGAGCAACTAAAAAGACAGAGAGAGAGAGAGAGACAGAGACGGAGAGGGAGAGATATAGAGAGTGAAACTACTTTTCTCTATAATTATTGTTGCTCTTGCGCTCATTTCGCTCAACTTGTCGAAATCAAATAAATCTTGAGTTTGAAATGATTTTTCACGTCTCTCCCGGCAAGCATTTCGATTTGCTTCACGTTCTATTGTATTTAAATACCACTCAAAGTGTTTTTAATCGGGTATATCAAATAGATATACACAAAGTGTAGTGCGTTGGAGTCCATCTAGAAATTTCTGTCTGCCTGTTTACCTAGAGAATTCAACTTATAGAGTCTCTGGACTCTTGCAATTGAAGTTTATGGCGAATAATCGATAATGAAGATAATGAAGAAACTTTACTCATCAATTTTGTTCTAAATACACACGAACCATAAATATTATCTTTATCTCTCTCTCTCTCTCTCTCTCTCTTGAATACCCCTACCTTTTTTTTGAAAATATTGCATGAGTATCTTCAAGTCGTATACTTCCGCTTGTACTCTGTTTTTTGTTTTTAGGTTTTTTCTTTTTTTTGGTATTTGAAATTCCGGCCATTCCATTGCTCACAGCATCTGGGGGGGATTCGTTTTGGCTTTCACATGGATCTATTAATAATTTGATGCATTGCCCTCATCGTCATCTCCGGTCAGTGTGGTCGGTGTCTTTGTTCATTGAATAAACGGCCCATATGAGTTCTCATTTGTGTTTAGTGTGCCATCTTCGAGCTAATTAGAAATCTCTTTCATCTTCTGACAAACTCTCTCAAATCGCTTTAGACAAATTCAAATTCACATTCACATTCCCAATGGGGCTAAATAATCTGAATAATCCGTGTGAACCTTAACCTATTTGACGAATTTTAGTTGATGTGAGATTATATAGAATTAGGTGAAAGCTTATGTGTTTTGTTTCTCAGCGTGATTGAGTGTGAATGCTGCGATATATATCGATATAGACATGGCCTTGCGTTTCAATATCTCAGTTTCTCACATAAAGCTCTCAGTTTTGAATATAAAAAATTTTGCAAGTACATTTTTAGTTCTTCTTTTGTTTTCCTATATTTTAGCCCATTTTTTTATGCTTTCGATATAAATCCATATGTTATTTGAAGCAGGAAAATTAGTTAAACTAAATATTGTAGTTGATATGCTAAGTATAGTTAATAAATGAGTCAACTTCAGATTTCCATCCTAATTCAAAACGATTCACGAAACTGAAAATTTTCTCCGAAATAAACAAAATATGAGCTCCAAGAAATAGCAATAAAATGTAATATACTTTCGGTTCTACTTTAGAGCTATATTTTGTTGAAAGTATTTTTGGGTATTCATATTTAAGACTGATTCATTCTAAATTCACATTATTCATATTATTCATATATTATAACTCATTTAAAAGAAAAGAGCAGAGTCTAAAACTTTTTCGACTTATTGTTGTCTTTTTAAAAGGGCTGTCTATACCTACAATTTTTAGTAAATTTAACTGATGTTTCTATAAAGATAATACGACAAGTCAGATTTTACTTAGTCCCATATAAAATCAGAAAAAAACTAATACTTTGCCGTTGTCCAGTAAAAATATTTGGTATTAGGAAATCAATTTAAATAATATTTCTTCTATTATTTATTTATATATATCAAAATTAGCTTAAATTATTTCAGAGTAAAGTGTATCACTTAGTATTTTTTAGTATTTTCTTTAATGTGTTCATTAATCTCTCAGTGTTATGAAATCGTATGATTTTATACTCAGGAAAATGAGTTTATGGTGCTGTGCAATGCTTGGGAGGCGTGTCAAATGAAAGAATGTGTATTCTGCAGAGGGTGACGCCCGACTGCAACGTTTTTACTTCTTTGATATAATATTATTTGAGCATCTGTTTGATATATTTAACATGATATATTAGTAGTGCTTTTTTATAATATATTTATTTATTTAAAGGTTTTTTTTTTTTTCATTTGAGAGTCGATGAAGCTGAAAAAGAATTGAAAATGTGAAACCTTTCAGGTTTTAAATTATTCTGTTTTATGCGCTTAAATGAAAAAGTGGCAATTGCTGACATTAACATGCACACATACATATATATTTTATATATACTTTATATATACATATATATATATATATCCTCGAGTACTTTAGCTCCATTTTAACACCATGTAACAAAAAAAAAAATTAAAAAAAAAAATAAAAATATAAAATAAATAACATGACATATGAAATTTAATTTCAATTTTATTTTAATTTAAGTAAAGGTGGAGTGAGAGACGAAAATATATATATATACATATATATATATAGATAGATAGAGTGTGGGCAGAGATAGCGATAGCGATAGATGAGAGGAAATCATAACCATAAACTGAATATTTTCTGTGTGCGCAAAAAATATTGCAAAAAATATTGAAAAAAATTGCAATTACAACAAAAATAAATTATAAAACGTGACATTAAATTGATATCTCATATTCCGAGCGGACAACAGCTGCAAATGGTTTTGTTTTTCTCTTTTTTTTTTTCAATTAATACCCTGAACAAATTGAAAATGAGAACTGAGCGTATAAAGTTCCTGATGAAATTGATGTATCCAAAGGGATGGGGTGTGGCTGAGAGCATATAACATAGTTATAGGTATACATATATAAAGATATATATATATATAAAGATATATATATATATTGTATGAAAATATATATATAAAGATATATATATTTATTCCTGAAGAACGGGACAATTGTATAAGTTCTGTTAGTCTTTTCTAGGAATTCTTACAAGATATTCCCTACAAGATATTCTTGAAGGGTGTCGAAGTCTTTATATTCTCTTATAATATAGAATATTTTGTACACTTTTAGAGTCACTTTGTATATATACATGAATGCAAAATTTGCTCTAGCTCTACGTCCAAATATATAGGATATATAATTTTGGGTATTACTATATATATCAAATTTGCTCTGATTCTATGTCGAATGAAATAGGAGATATAATTTAGGCTTTAAATCGATAAGTCTGAAATAAAAAATTTCTAATGATTGAGATAGGCGCGTTCTACGCAACCTAAAAAAACGTTCGATTCTCTAGCTCTTATAGGTTATGAGATCGACGCGTTCATAAATCGACTCAGCTCGAGGCCCTGATCTAGAATATATGAGGTCTGCCACGACTCCTGCTGCATGTTAGAAGCATTTCTTCTATATTTTAGCCTAATTTCCCATTCTCCATAGGTTCAGGGTGTGAAGAACAAGGGTATATTAGCTGCGGCCACTCCCACTTTCACTTCTATACGTGCATAAATTAGTATGCAAATACATATATGTATATATGTATGTATGTATGTATATCTGCATATATATACGTAGATTTTTTGACCTAATATGTATGCTATAGTTTATATATATATATATATACATGTATATGTATGTGTGTGTGTGTGTGTGTGTGTGTGCAATCACATAGCATGGCTGCAGCAGCTGCTGCTGTTGTTGTTGTAGTTGTTGTATGTAGGCCCGGCCTAGTCGGCATATAATGCGGGCTTAAAACAAAAGTGACACGGCTTCCTTTATTATCTGCGACACATCCTTTCATTGTGTTGGTATTTCGGTTGTTTCGCTGTTTCGGTTGTTTCGCTGTTTGTTTGGCCCCGTTGTCCTACTTTAAATGGTCTTTGGGTCGCCCCAGGCAAGGAGAGCGCACGCATTAAACTCTCTTTAATACACTTGCACTTCATGCATGCCGCCTGCCTATGCCCATATCCATTCTCTCGCTCTCGCTCACTCACTTCGTTATTTGCATTGCACTATGGGGAATTTTGCCGTTTTTCGGGTATTTAGTCATTTTTGCGAAGTATGAAAATTTATAATTTTTTTATGTTAACATCTTAATAAAACTCCAAACTTTAAGGTACTGTACCCAAAATGTTGAATAACAGTCCACTGTTAAGCCTAACAGCTGTTAAAGTCAGCTGTTATCTTCGAAAAGCATTTGCCTTCAGCTTACAATTTGTGTTAGCCGATTTTCAAATCATCGTTATTCAATGACCAGACATTATTTTTGAGAAATTTAAAAAGGATATGAATTTTTAGGGCTTCTACTATGCGTTGGCTTAAAAACCAATTGATGTTTGAACTTATTTTAATCATTTATTGTATAATTAGCAAATGTTGTCAAATTTCATTTCTTGTAAATAAAATTAAACTTTGCAAAGACATATAAAACAGCCACCAGGGCGCACCAGTGTAATTCCAATTGCATGTTATAGAGTAATCAATTGGGATCTTAGTGCCTTTGTCTCAATGTGCACTTTTGCGCACAACCGGCGCAAATCAATTTTTAGCAGGTGACTATGAGCTGACCTGTGTGATATTTGGCTCAATGAAAAAGGCAACTCTAACCAAGAAATAGTAATTGTGATTTTGAAACTAAATAAGACTAATATTGATTCAACTTATAAATGATATTAAAAAAGCAAAAGCCGCTTTTTTTGCCAAAATATAAATTACAAATGGAAGAAATGCAGCAGGAACAAAAACTAGCTGACAACTATGAATGACTGCCTATGACAGCAAATGTTTATAAAAATAATTGTTCATTTGAGGCAGATTATGGAAAGTACTGTTCATCCTGTAGGCTTTTTTGGTAAGGAAGCGTCTGATTTGCCCAACCAGGTCTATAAATCAGACTAATTTCATCATGCATGAGAGCATGAGAGCAGAATCCATAATTTCGCTGATGGTTTTTAACAATGGATACATCTGATCAGATTATTTCTTCGGCAAATCTTTAGAAAAGAGTTTGAAAGCATAAAGGTCGCTGTCTAATGAAGTTGTACGTATTGTATTATGTAAAGTTGAAGGCACAATTAAATCAGTTGAAGAACCCGAATTTTTTTAGCGGATCAATATTTCTGGCTGATTTGGAACTCGAAACTGAAGAAAACTAATTTCGATTTTATGAAAGTTCGATTGTTTTCAATTAAAATTATTATTTTAAAGTATGAACAAGCAAAATTCTTAAAAAAAAAAAAAAATTTTTATAACAAAATTTTAATAAATTTTTTTTGGGTGGGCGGTGACACGCCCATTTTTCTAAAATATATTTCTGATGGTATACATATTAATAATACAAAAACCGGATCAAAAAATCTGGCTTAGTTTTTAAGTTATTAATTAATACCCGATAATTTGGATTTTTCCCCATAGTGCATTGTTGTGCATGTGTGCTTGTGTTTGTGTTTGTTAGCGAGGCTTTGCTTGCCTGCCGCAGCTATTGCCATTAAATCAGACAGAGACGTGCCGTTGGCTCACTCATTCAGGCATTCTCCCTCTCTCCCTCTCTTTCACGCTCGCACACAAACAATATTGCATGCAGCCAGTCTAAATAGCAATTACACATGCTCTGTCTCGCTCTAGCTCAGTCTGTGTGCGTGTGTCTCTCTCTCTCTTTCTCTCTCGCTCTTGTCATGTGTGTGATTAAGAAGCGTCGCCTTTGCCAGCGCATCGGAAATGAACCAAAAACAAAAACTAAAGAAAAAAGAATGCTCTATAAAAAATTATGATAAAATAAAGAGGATGCAGGACAACAACAACAACTACAACAACAGGAGACAAACAAACAAACAAGATGCGCTTGCGAGTATGCTGCGAAAATCTGCTGGTTGTACAGAGCAGGAGGCGAGTGACACGGAGCAGGAGGCGTTTGGCTAGGGGCAGCGGGGCAGCGGGGCAGCTGGGCAGCTGGGCGGTGGGGCGTGTTCGACTGTGCTTAATAGCGCCGCGTGAACTTACTTAAAATGCATTCTATGCACTTGGAGCATGGCAAGGCATTGGCAGCGCGTGCGAGGGGCGTACGAGCAGTTCGCGGAGCGGAGACAGGGGCCGGGGCTGCAGCTGGGGCTTGTTGGAGCACAAGCTAACAAAAGTTGTCTAGTCACGAGGCCAATGGGAACAGGCGATTGCCGTTTGCCGTTTGTTTGTCGCAGCCATGTTGCAGATGTTGCGCCGAGCCGTGGCATGTTGCAACATGAATGTGGCGGAGTCTGTGCCCCTGCGACTCTTGCTCCAACTGCCGCTCCCCCACCCTGTCTCTCTGTCTCTCTCTCTCTCTGTCTCTCTCTCTCTCTCTCTCTTTCTCTTTCTCTCTCTCGCTTAGAGGCGTTGCCCCAATGGCGCAACACGCAATAATAATAATTTGTGCTGCTTGGGTTCACAATGCGCTTGACTCGAAGGCACTGGGCCTGTCCACTGTGAACTGAAATTATCGTTAGCTGTTTTGATATCGAGCGAAGGTGAAGAAAGAAAACTTTAATGAGACTGTGCTAAAAGCAAATAGAAAAACTTTATTTAATTATTTATTTATTTATTTTTTTTTTTTGGTTTTAAATACTCATTCACAAATGCAAAATGAGTATATTGGCTTTCCTACCTCTGTCTATACGTATAAATCAAAACCATTTCTGGCCACTAGGGGCGTGGCAAATCGTAAAATGGGGTCTCAGAAACCATGATAATGCTTAAATTTAAGATATATACTCGGATAGAGATACCATATATGTATCTACGAGAGGCAAATATATCTACGCTTATTGGGGGCATGGCATGGCAGTTTTTCACCTGTATTATCTATAGTTTTGGAGTTCGAAACTCAAAAATGAATCATTTAAACTTCAATTCGGGGCGTGTCAATTCGGTAAATGGATCTGGCAACGCTTGAGCTTTGAATGAGTATTATGCTATTGAAAATGCCCAACAGAAGCCTTATTATATTTTTTATTTTTTTATTTACAATTATTATTTTATTTTTTTTTTTTTCTTAGTAGAATTATAGATATTAGAATTATTGTTATCTGCATTTTTTTACAGTATTGGAGATCGAATTGATTTAGTTTTTTTTTATTAAATTTTTTTTTTAACTAAGTTTTTTTTTTTTTTTTAGAATTATAATTACTATTAAATTGCGAAATTAATGAGATTTTTAATTGCATGTTTTTGATTAACATTTCCTTTTGAGCAAAAAACTTATCCAACTCTCATCGAGATGCAAAAATCCCTCTTTCTAGCTTATAGTCTGCTCAGTTCGATGGCTGCCAAGTCGGGCGCCTAATGAGAAATCGAAGTTCTGCTCGGCTCTCCTCGGTGCCTGATGTGCTTTATATAAGTTTTTCATAGGAAGACATGAATTTGCTATAGCCAAAGTCGAGTCGGGGCCAACAGCATGCTGACCGACATTTCCATTGACTACAACTTCGTCATCGTCCCCACCATGCCCATCGCCAGCCCCAGCCCCTTCTCCAGCCCCATCAGCCATCCATCGTCTTTGTGTTTGTCGCGAAAACGAAAGCAGCCCGGAAATGCTGGCTCCGTGTATTGCCCCATATTGGTATGGCTCGGTTTCTATGAGCGCGAGGTGTGCCTCATTATGCATATAAGCTCTTTGGCCCCAACTGAATCCACAAAGGTGTGTGTGTGTGTGTGTGAGTGTGTGTGTGTATGTGTTGTAACTAGGTTTGTCTGAGAGTTTCACCTCGTGGCCGTTGCCTCATTAAAGTGTTTTCCATTTGTTACCTCATTTCGCTCGTTGGCTCGCCCCCTCGCCCCCAACGCCCCCTCGCTCATTCGCCCGTTCGCTCGCTCTTGCCAAGACTCAATCAATTTTTTCGGCTTCTTCTTTTCGTTACATTTTCGTATGCAATTTTCTCATTTTCATTGTCTGTGTATCGCTGTGTGTGTGTGTGTGTGTGTGTGTGTGTGTGAGTATGTGTGTGTTGCTGTTAAATAGCATTCTTATTGCTGCACTTGTATTTGTTGCCAAAGTAGGACACTCTGCTGCAGGTAGGCAATTTGCTGTGCCACAGTTTGGGGCATAAAATGTGCAACACAAAAGTTTCGTTATTATTGGCTTATGAGGTGAAATTTATTGCAGCATAACTCTGTTCGTCTCTCACTGCCTGGGCTCCCTTCTCCATTCGTCTCGCTCTCTCTCTCTCTCTGTCTCTGTCTCTCTCACACTTTCTGTCTGCACTCTTCAGTCTTGGGGTAAAGTTTTTAGTGTTTCCGGGTCGACATGTTGCAAAAGTTGTTAAATGAGAACTTATACTATAATAAGAGAAAGCTGATTAGGCTTGAAAATGTAATTAAGTGCTTTAAAGAATGTGTGAAATATAATGTAAATATATATATATATATATAAATATATAATAAATAGAAATTGAATATAAAACTTTATACGAATTTCATAAAAAATAAATTGATAAATAAATAAATATATATACAATATAAAATATAAGAAAATTGAAATTTTTAATAAATTGAAATTTGTCCATGCACGATTCTAAAAGATTTTCAAATTCTTCTCTCATTGTAGCACACAAAGATGTCGGAGTGAAGCGAATATGAAAAGATGAAGTATTGAATAAAACAAACAAGAACAGTTAAAGACTTGCAAGAAAAGATATAAACAGATCAAAGACAAAACAGACAAGAAACAAGCATAAAATAAACAAAACTTAATATACAAATAAAAATTACATGAAATTAAATTAAATAAACAGAATGCATTAAGTACTCGAAATATTTAATCATTAACTTATTTAACATAAACTAAATTCATACAAAAAAAAAAAAAAAAAAATAAAATAAATAAATAAAATTATTAAATTATTTAATTAAATACATAATAAATACATGAAGCTCAAATAGACTGAAATAGAGTCCAAATATATTACGAAAGTAAATGCAATTAATTATACATATCATAAAATAATTAGCAATTGCATTTAAGTTATTTATTATAAACAAATAGCAAACAACAACAACAACAACAATAATAACAAAACCAAGCAAATCCAATAGCCAAAAGCCAATTGCAACTGCAACAAGCAACAACAACAAAAAAACAGCAACTGCAACAACAACAACACGCGATATACAAAAGTGACATAAGAAAAGTGCGAATAGAAAATAACGGAATTTGTTTTTACTGTTGCCAGTGGCGCACGGGCGTCATGTGACTCCACTAAAACAACAATTAAAACATGTTTACAACAACAATAACAACAACAACAACAACAATGCAGCATTAGGCAGGCGAAATGCGGCGCCAAGCAAACAATATTTGATTCGTTCAAGAAAATGCAAAACAAAACTTTACAACAACAACAACAGAACAGAAGGGAGCAACAACAGCAACAACAAATGCGCCAACAGCAGCAACAACAACAACAACAACAACGACGACAATAATAATTTAAAGAACAACAAGAAGAAATCAAAGCAAACATCAGCCAGGTAAGTGTGGCGGGAGTGAAGGGGGGAAAAGGCAACAAACTGCCGTTGATTGATATTCTACAATATTTGAGAGCTGAACAAGAAAAAAAAAGAGAGAAAAAAGCAAAGTATAAAAAAAAGAGAACCAAAAATTTGCCTTCACTGCAAGATAAAAAAAAAAAATGTTTTTCCCGCTCATCGACAGCAGGGGAACTTGTCTGTATGAGTGAGTGGGTGGGTGCTTGGGTGGTTGAGTGGTTGGGCGCTTGGGTGGCTCGGTTCTGTGTGAGAGGAAATTGTATTGCAGCTGAAGCATTTGAGCTATTCATTCCATCAATTGGAATCTCATAAAATACTCATTTAATATTCATGTAATTTTCTCAGCAACACAAATTGTGTGAATCGTTATACATATATAGACGATATATAATGCATATGTTCATTATCATTGAACTTTCACCACTGAGTACTCAGTACTCAGTATTCAGTATTAATGAGTATGATTATTCATATTTAATATTCATCTTCCGATTTCATATTCAATACTAATAATCATTATTATGATATTCAATATATGATATTCAGTATTCAAATGCAGTGGAATATGAATACCCAGTATTCAAATGCAGTGGAATATTCACATGCAGTAGAATATGAATACTCAGTATTCACCTGCAGTAGAATATGAATGCTGCATATGAATAGTGAATATGAATATTGTTTATGAATACTGCAGTATGAATACTACATATGAATATTGAATAAAGTTTTCATGCTCTCTATGTATATTAAGTATTCATATTCAATATTTATATTCACTTTATCATATTCATATACAGTAGAATATATATTCTGCAAATGAATAGTGAATATGAATATTGAATATGAATGCTGCATATGAATAGTGAACATGAATATTGAATATAAATAATGAATATGAATATTGAATGATGTTTTCATACTCTGTATGTATATTCAGTATTCATATTCAATATTTGTACTGAGAATTCAATTTTTCATTTCACTTTACTTTATGCTGCATATGAATATTGAATATGAATACTGAATATGAATATTGAATATAAATAATGAATATGAATACTGAATCTCATACTCTGCATTTATGTTCAGTATTTATATTCTATATTCATAATTTTATTATACATATTCATCATTCATATTAACTATTCATATTCACTTTATCATACAACTGAGCTGCTCAAATTTTCGCAAAATACATTTATTTTCTTTGATAGATTTTTTATAATAATAGAACAGAATTTGCATAATAGACATAAAATAGTTTGAGCCATTGAAATTCATATTTAGAAAAACAAAACATCAATTATGAATATTCAATTTGGAATATAGTTTCCTAAATAGCTTTATGACTCATGAAGGACATCGCCAAATACTGAAGTGAAATCGATTCACGTTAGTGAACATCCTGATTTGCTCCCCGCCAAGTCGATCCCCTGTCATCGTAGGCTTCATATCACGCATGTTTACTTTGAGAGTTGTGAGAGTCCTTTGCACCCGGAGGCGGCATATTGATTAGTTAAGTCGACTTAAATCAAATGGAGCCACATCAAATAGAATGAAAAACATTATTTTGCCCATCTGAAAACGAGAGTTAATTTCTAAGCAAGTATCATTTCATGCTAAAGCAAATCAATTGCATTGATAGAAAAACGAAAAAATGAAGAAAGAAATAAAAAGAAGAAAACAAAAAATAAAAAAAATAGGAAAACAGAAGGGAAAGGGAAAGGGAAGGGGAAAAACCCAAAGACATTATGGAGCTGTGTGAAAATCGGGAAGGGGAAAATTCATTGGCCATTCATGGGATTCATTCATTGAGCAATCGAGCAGCTAGTCCCGGGCAAAGCCAATCAGTCACACACACACACACATATGATTGGCAGTGTGTGTGTGTGTGTGTGTGTGTGTCACTTTGAGGCTTAATCAAATCAAAGACTTGCCAAATCATAAAAGTCACAAACACTTCCGCTTCAATATGTTAACCGAAACAGGGCAAACGAACTACGGACTGTCAGCCGGAAATGCTGACGATTGGTCAGGCGAGGGCGTCGGATGGCATGGGCGTGGCCATTGCCAAACAGTTTCAAAATTAAATTAATTATACATAAATTGTGTAAACAACACGCACACACAGCGAGAGTGAAAGAGGGAGATAGGGAGAAAGAGAGAGAGAGAGACAGAAACAGAAGCATGTTTATTTACACAGTAACAGAAATTACCCGGCATTGCCCGTATCTAATTTTAAGAAAACACAATGCCATCGACTTGTTTCTATTTCCATTTCCATTTCCATTTCCAAATTCATTTTTCTTTTTAGGTAATTAGCTCTTAAATCAGCCAAACTGAATAACAACAACAAACACGTCAAATTTATTGATTTCTATCCAAGTTCTTAGTCATATCTCAGAATCTTGGAGCTATTTAAGCAACTTGAATTGATGACAAGATAGCGAATTTTTGTTTTTATAATAAAAGAAAAGTTGGCTAAATCTAAGCAAATATTACAAATTTGGTTGAATAAAATCAACTAGAAAGTCCATTGAATTTTTTGAATGTATTTAATAATTAAATCAAATCTCTTTTTCTAACTTGTGAACTATCTGTAGTCCTGGCTTAGTAAGCTCTCTGTAATTTTTGGCGTTATTTAGAAGTTTTGTTTGGATCTAGCTCTTTCAAGACCCTAACTTATTTATATGCTTCTTCTTCTTGACAAACACTTTGAGTGAATTATAAATTTCACTGATTTTCGAAGAATTTTTGAGCTTAATACGTTATACTTTTTTGACTTCGATAGTTTGAAGTTAGGTATGCTCTGTAAAAAATCTAAATTAATTATCGATTTTTATCAACTTCACTTTTTTTGACATAAACTCTTCATTTTGGGATTTGAAAAGAACTTCACATTTAAAAACAAGTAATAAGCAAATCTAGAATTTAGTATAAAAAAAGCACAGAAAAGCTTCGATTTTTATCGATTTGAAAATGAAACACGAAAAAATGAATATATTTTAGACAAGATCAGAGTAGACTGAAGTTTTGAATCAGTTCATTAAGAGAACCGCTTGGAAATTAAGCTCGGAAAAATTGGCAGACTAATTAGACTGAAGTCTGTCATTGATTAAAGTCGATTAACATTGGTTTGAAATATGAGTAGAAGGTAGCTTAAGAGAGAGTATAGAGGGTTGCAGTTAACTATAGATTTGAATCGAATTCTGTTAGCTTAAGAGAGAGTATAGAAATATTGTAGATTTGAATTGATTTTTGTTAGCTTCAGGTGAAAGGTAGCTAAAGAGAGGGAAAGAAAGAAAGCTGAAGTTGAATATACATAGAGCTTTAGGATAGTTATAGGTTGGTTTTAAGGTAGGTAAGTTCAAAAGAGAACCGTGAAGACGGAAATTATCGGAACGGATTCTTATCAATTTGAATTAGTGGAAGAAGTTGAGCACAGAGAACTGAGGTTTGTTGTTGATTAAGCTGGATAGATCATGCATACAGTTAGAGAAAGGGAAAAAGAGCGGGCTTCCGCTATGTAGACATTGTTCATATTATGAAAAGTTCTTGCTAGATTTGAGCTGCAGATTAGTTTGTCTAGACTTCTTAGATAAGCCAAGACTTCATATAATGCGAGTATATGAATGTTTTGATATATGTGTTCCTTTACAAATTTTTATGTTTTCAGAGCCACATTTTGATGTTCAGCTAGAAATCGAACTGCAAGTCCAATCAATCAGTACAAATCAGATAAAACTGTTTAATTTGCGTAAATAAGAAATCTGCTAAACTCCTATGCCTCAATATACATTAGAGATGTTATGAAAACAATTTTTAATAAAAAGAGCGAGAGAGACGAAGGTGAGTGGAAGAGCTGAAGTAAAATATTTGCCACTGCACTTGAAGTGAATCGAAGTTTTTAACTTGTCAATTGAATTTGAATTGAATTTGGGGGCACAAGAAATGCATTCGAATTTCGGTCGTGCCGCACATAAAACTTTCAGCCACCACAACAGCAATATATATATATAGATCATCCACCCACCCGGCAATCGCTGTGAGTGTGTGTGTGTGCGTGCGTCGAACATTTCTGGCTTGTCGCCTGCCACTTTGTAGCAATAAAAAGTTCGTTTATAAACAAGCAAACATGTCTAGAGATGTGTTGTTGGCTCTTATTTATATATACACGTGTGCTGTTGTCATTGTTGTTGTTGTTGTTGTGGTTGGTTGGTTGGCTGGTTGTTCTGCTTATTTTTTTTTTTTTTTGTATTATTGTTATTGTTGCTGGATGTCAGTCAGCGCCATGTCGGCTCCAACAAGCGTTTGCGTTGCGAAAATATATAGTTACTTATGGCCACAGAAACCATGAATGGGCCAAGTAAAACTGAAATCAAATCAAATCAAATCAAGCCAAATGAAATCAAATCGAGACGAAACGGAACGGAACGGCACGAAACGAAATGAAACAAATCAAATAATATAACATATCACAGCTAGAATTTAGACATGAATTGTTGAAATTTATTTTGCAGAGAGAGAGAGAGAGAGAGAGCGAGAGAGAGAGAGAGACGGGGAGATCTTTGAGGTGTTTGAAATGAGAGATATTTCTTACACATACAAATATACATACACATACATATATATATGTGTGTGCATATCTGATTCATATTCATTCACAGATATTTATCTGCCACACAAACAGCATATCTCTATACATGCTTAATGACAATAGGCCAAAGAGTCAAAATTCAGCTCTGGCCGGCCATTGCGTATACGCCCCATAGACCTTTGGCTATCTGGCGTATGCATAACATATTTCTCATGTTACGCATTTTGGGTGCCCATTATACAATGTGGCCATTGTTATTCATATGCCTGGGCGTGTGCATGTGAGTGTGTGTGTGTGTGCCGAGTGTATTATTTTACCAATTAATTTTAATTCGAATTGCGGCTGCGGCTGCGGCTGCGACTGTGGCATGGCGGCTGCATGAATCGAACAATAGGCCCAATGGGCTTGTTATTTGACTTGGTCCAGGCACTGTGGCTGCTTTCTGCTAATTTGGTAGCTGGCATAATGAATGCTGGATTGATTGATGAATGAATGCCTTGATGCATAAATGCCAATAAAATGACGTCCAACCCGCCCAGGCGTTGATAGAATTGCCTTTTCATTGTTGCCATGGGCGCCAGATTAGCCTGAACCAAACTGCAAAACTAAAGAGAATCAGCGGCAGCAGCTAGTTCTCGCTGAAACTGAAACACTGGGGAATATAATAAATAATTGCAGATCAAAGCAGCGTGAAACAAGTGATTGACCGGATGTGTAGGCAAAATAGATTTGTCTAAAGATTGCCTGCTGAGAGATAAGCACGAGCAGGAGCTCTGGGGAAATAGCCAAAGAAATTGTTACATGGTTCATGTTGATTTTAGGTAACGCATATATAATATATATATATATAGATTTATGTGCATATATGTTTATTTATTTGCAATCAGTTGAACGCCCTTCAGATTAGTCAAGCTGAGATTTAGTTAATTAGAATTTGTGGGCGAAGCCAGAAATCGAAGTGCATGAAGGCATCACACATAAATATTATATTTAATATTAATTATAAAGTAAATATTTGTGAATCAAATATGATTGGAATTCTCATGTATTTATGGCTGACAATTGAATGGAGCTCTACAATAATATTTTATATAATATATGAATTAAATATCAGGCCAGGCCTTGCTGTTGCCTTGCCTTGGCTTAGGGAATTTGGAGATACAGTTTTCAATTATACGCAGAAGTTTTATAAAGAATTGCTCTCACTCAAAATTGAGTTCTCAATTGTTGTTGCATTAAATATTATTTGTAAAGTATTTAAAAAAAATTAAAAATTGAAAAAAAAAAACAGTTTTTTGTTTTATTATTGCTCAAAACAAAAAAATATATATAAAATTTAAAAGAATATATATAATATACATTTTTTTTTTATTATGTAGATGTACCTAAAAAAAAATATCGCTTTAAATGTATGTATGTATGTGTACATACCTTTTGTTATATATTGTAATTATATTTTTAATAGCATAAAAAGCTACAATAATATTTAAAAATATATATAGATATATATTTATATATAGATTTTATATATTATTATATTTATATTTTTATATATTATTATATATAAATTATCACCATATACAAAATATAAAATTCTAAAGTTTTATTTTTTATTTTTTACATAATTTAAGAAAAAAAAAGGTATTTATATTACTCTTTTTGTTTTAATGTATATTATACACTTTAAATATTATTTAGAGCAACAATAAAGATTAAAAAAAAAAAAAATCTTTTTCTAAATATTTAAATTAGATTAATAACAAAATTATAAATATTTTATTATATGTATTTGTTTTATTATATTATATATTTATATATTTATTATATATTATATATTATAATATATATTTTTAATAACAAAGATAATATTTAAATTATGTAAATAACAAAAAATTAAAATTTTTATATTAATATATATACTTTTAATTATATAAATGGCAATAATAATAAAAAATAAAATAAAAAGTTTACTTTGTGTCAACTACAGCTAATCCCTTCTGAGCTCTTTGATTCAGTTTGATTGATTTGAGTCGAGTTAGGGCAAAATGTAGACGAAAGAAGAGAATACAGCAGCAGAGCTGAAGTAGTTCTAGAAAAAACTAATATCAACTCGGCTTATATTGATCTGTGAAACAGATCAGCTTGAGAGTAACTCTATGAGTGAAGCTACAGCGATCCATGCGAACTGTTCTAAACTGATCGTCGTACTTACATTATTATATTTATAGTATAATAATTATATTATCACATTACTTACATTCTCATATTTATAGTATAAGACTTATACTATAATGCTTTATTCTATGTCCCATTGACATGTCTTTTCACGTCTTGCATTTTGAGTGAATGAGTGCACAAGTGTTTGTCTCTCGATCGTCGTGTCCTTGGGGATGGTCGTAAATTTCATGTTCATGTTCATGTTCATGTTATGTTTGAGCAGCAATAAAAAACGAAAACACTTTATGATCCAAGATAGTTCTTATGCATTAGACATTTGGTAATAAAATGATATTCATAATAATTTTATAGCGATTGTCTCTTAAGACCTTTAGCATGTCGCGTCAATCTTGACATCGTGCTGTGCATTAGGGACTTGGTAATAAAATTATATTAATGATTATTATGTTGTCTCACTCACTCATTGTATCTGAGTTTTGTTAAACCATATGAATTATCAGTAGAATGGAGAGATTGGACCTTTTCATTCCAGCTCTATTAAGATATTATCTCTGCCAAGATCTTTTAATATCTTTCATTGTCTTCTCTTCTAGAATTTACCCATATATGCCCAACTATCTAATATTTCTAAAGCTTGACCATCTGTCATTCCTTTATATATGTATATATATATATATATATTTCTTTTTGGCATTCAATGTGATTTAACAATCAGTTGCACATTCACATTTCACGTTTTTCTTTGGCTTTCCGAGTCGATAATTTATAAACTTGTCAAATGCGCCGCTCGACCATGTGCGCATCTTTTATTTGGCCAGACGAAATTTATTCATGCGTCGCTGCAGCAAAATACAATAATAAAACAGCTTTATTTATTGTATGAGCAGCAAAAAAAAAAAAAAAAAACTGAATCAACTGCAAAAAACTGAACTTTATGGATGGCGGGACGAACGAGCTCCACAAAGGCGTGCCACACCCCCTCATTCCCTCACGCCCTGCTGCACAACGCATGCTCTTTCTATTTGTTATTTATAAAAAAAGAGCAAGTATTTATGTGTGTGTGCGTGTGTGTGTGGCAGAAAAATTGTAAAAAAAAAACTCGCTTGCTGCATATTGGTCAAAGGAAAAGCCAACATATCTACCATAAAGACTCTGCGTGTGTGTGTGTGTGTGTGTGTGTGTGTGTGTGTGTGTGCATGTTTGATTTGTCATCAATGACCGCTTAATTAATTTTGCATTTTTATTGCTCCGCCCAAAGGTTAATATGAAGCATTATAGCTGACCGATTTCGTATCCAATTCGGTTTCCAATTGGAATTCCGATTTCCAGCTGCAGCAAATATTTGCAATCGGCAGGCTGCAGCCGCAATCTGAGTCGAAATTGCAATTTCTTTTTTATGCTTTGCTGCTCATTTCAATTGAATTGCATAAAATGTGTGTGAGTGTGTGTGTGTGTCAAAAGAAAAACTATTAAAATTGCTTTTTATTTATAATATTATTTTGCAATTGACATTCGTTTAAAACGTTTCGCTTTGCGTCCGCTTTCAGTTGCCTCCATTCGATTTTCCCTTTGATTATGCTCGTTCACCAACTGAAAGAGAGTATATTGGTCGTCTTGTTGCATTTAAAATTTATTTATTTATTTTATTATATTTTATTTTTTTATAAATTAGTGTAATGTGAGACTTTAAACTATGAACTCTTGAAATTTTGAATATATACATTATATTGATGTGGGTAGCTCTAGATGAAAATAATATAGGGAATAAGCCCATAGGGGCGTGGCAAAAAACTGAATTCAATTATCGCTTGCTTTTTTTTTTAATTTTTTCTGCTTTGCGACTCATTTGTTCCCTACCTGCTTTCACCATATCCCTCTTTCTATCTCGCTCTTTCTCTATCTTGCTGTCTCTCTGCCTATTTCTGTCTTTTGTCTCTCTCTATGTCTACTTCTCTCTATGTCTGTCTGTGTCTCTGTCTCTCTGTCTGTCTCTCTGTCTCTCTCTCTCTCTCTCTCTTGCTGTCTCTCTGTCTTTCTGTCTTTCTTTCTGACCACTCTTTGCCTGTCTCTATCTCGCTGTCGCTCTCTCTCTCTCTCTCTCTCTCACTCTCCCTCTGTCTCTGTATATATCTCTCCCTTTCTCTCTCTCTCTCTCTCTCTGACTCCCTTTCTCCTTCTCTCTCTATCTCTCACTCTTTCTTTTTTAGTCTAAAACTTCAGTGATCTGCGATAAAAAATTGAAGATTTGATAGAACTTTTTACTTGAATATTATTTAATATGAATAATATATAATATGAGCTAAAAAGCTGATCATATTATATATTACTCATTATTATTTAATATGTAATATTATTAATATGTATTTAAGTAAAAAGCTCTATCAAATGTTCAATTTTTACTTATTTTAAAAAAGATAGAGTAGCAACGATTCGCAGTATCATTTCCTCCCTTTTACGCTTCAGCTTATCTTCTACTCATTCCTGCACTATTATCGACTATCGATTGCGCTTATATCACTATCATCACTATCGATAGTTCTGCAATTAGATTTAAACAACTTGTTCAGTTATTTGGCCTATTCTCTCTCATTCTCTATCCCTCTTTCTCTCTCTCTCGCTCTCACTCTCCGAAGATCATTTTGACTGCATTCAAGCACTTAAGCTGCCTATTCACGACGTTCACGTCCATCATACGCCCTGTTGCACAACTTGAATGCAATGCGTGAGCAACGCACATTTGTCGCTCAAGGAAATGACTTGACTCGGACTTGACTCCGACTTGACTTGGACTTGAGTTGACTCCATGGCCATATATGGGCATGGCCATATACATACGTGCATCCTTTCGTTCGAGTGGCGCCTGCCATGGCCTGGTGTTTGGCTGAAATTCTTGGCGAGCATTATTATCGCAGCATTATTGAGCCGAGACACAATCACACACACACACACACACACACAATTGCACACACAGGCACAGACACATTGTGAGGCCAAAAGGGAAGCAAGTCCAAAGTGTACAATGAATAATGGGCGTGCGGTTGGTCAAATTGGGGCTGGGTGGGGGCGGTGCGACAACGAACTGCTAACAATACAATAAAAATAAGGAAGAAGCACAAGGGAGATGACGTCGCCACACACATACAGAGAGGGAGAGAGAGAGACAGAGAGGGAGAGAGAGAGAGGGAGAGAGAGAGGGAGAGATAGGGAGAGATAGGGAGGATGGGTAGAGCGAGCGAGTTGGGAATTGTGTAGGGCACAACTCAAGCGATGACAATGATAGAAAATATTACTAAGATATGCGGCCATAAAGAAAAGAAAAAGGCAACTAAAAGAGAAATCGTTTATTGCCAAAGAAGCCATAAATTGATTTTTGCAAATAAAAATAAAAATAAAAATAAAATATCGGCCAGCAGGCGGCCCAAGGAGGCCAACACACAGAGACATCGCAGAGACGTCGCAGAGACATCGCTAGACACCGCAGGGCCGCACAAAATAAAATAAGACATTGCGATGGCTCGAGTTACAGCCGCAGCAGCAGCCGCAGTCGCAGCCGCAGCCGCAGCCTCAGCCGGCAGCTGGCAGTCGACAAGGACATGGAAAAGGCATTGCTTGGCAAATGGTTTGAAATTGTCGCGCCTACAACAACAACAACAACAACAGCACACATAGCAAACGACTCGACTCGTGCTAGCCGCCGCCTAGACGCCAGACATGGCTAAGCGCCCCGCTCCGCTCGTCCCGCGCCGCTAATTGTGGGCCCCGGCTTAGGCGAAGGTATTCGCCGAATTCCAATTTTTATTTTTTTTTTTCGTTCCCATTCATGTTCAAAACTATTGCGAACTTACCCCCAAGTACATAAATTAGAGGCACGCCCCTCGCACTCAAAAAAAAAAAAAAAAAAAAAAGCAGAAAATAAAAGAGAAAAACTAGAAAAGTGCAGGAGCAGGAGCAAAAGCAGGAGCAGGAGCAGGAGCTGGCAAAATAAATGGAAGGCATCGTTCCAGAGTTTCTAGCCGGAGCGATGGCATCTTATTGAAAACTATGGCCTGCGATTTAATATAGCAGCCGCAGCTGAACAGTGAATGGAGCTGCGAAATTTTAGCTTCAAAGTCTTAGACCATAAATAACACACACACACACACACACACACGAACACACTTAGACTCGCACCAACTTGAGTGGTGTTGCTGTAGTAAAATAAAAAATACAAAAAATTGAGACTGGGAACTGCAAAAACAAAGACCAAGACAGAGACAGAGACAGAGACAAAGTAGTTGGGCAACATTGATGGGACATTTAAGCGGCGCAACGCATATGGAAGCTGCGGCGCATATACGAATATGTGTAGCTGCCACATAGTTCCTGCTGCCGCTGCTTCTTCTTCTTCCTCTTCTTCTTATCTTCTGCTTGCCTCAATTTGCTTAATACACTGCAAATGGAGTGCAGAGAAACTCTAGTTGAGCAGCGCCGGCTCAGATTTCGCCTGGCATTTGTCTTAGAGTTCTATGGGACTAGGAATATTTTATATAGATCATAAATTATAAATAATAATGATTTTTTTGTTATTAATATATTATTAGTTATCATATATAATTTATTTTTATTTATTTAATTAAATTTTAATATATTTATAATTTGCAATTTGAATTATCTTTCGACAGGACTTGAGTTTTTTTATTCATTTATTTTTTATTTATTTATTTTTAAATATATATTTATTATTTGCACTTTGATTTCTACAAGACTTTTAAATTAATACGAACATTTTGTATATACCATAAATGATAAATTATAGATATCTTTTCTACTTATTGTTAGTTATCATACAGAATTTATTTATTTATATTTATATTTATTTGTATTTGATTTCTATAAGATTTTGAATTCAGAACATTTTATATGGATCATAAATTTGAGAGATTTTTTTAAAATTATAATTATCATATATAATTTATGATTTTTTTTATTGTTTCTAATATTTTGTATTTTTTTAATTATTATTATTATAATGATTTTGCTGGTATATTTTTAATCAGCTGGATTTTTGTTCATTGTTGTTAGTTATCATATATAATTTATCAATTTTTAAAAATTGTTTTTAATTATTAATTTTTTTTTTTTTTTTGTTTTGTTATTTTAGATATTTTTCTTTTATATTTTCAATCATATAACGCTTTTGATTCAAATTGATTTTTAATAAATTATAAAATCATATACATATATATTATTTTATAATTTCTGGTTGTTCGGGGATTTTATGATGATTTATGATTTTTTTTTTTTTAATTAGACAAAAAAAATTTGTTTTCTGTTTTTTTTTTTCGGAGGATCGTTTCACATTGATGATATTAGTTAATTCTGCAATTCTAAATTATTTCCTTTCCGTAATTCTGAATTTTTCTTGAAACTTCACTCTCAACTGTTTTTTTTTTTTATTTAAGTTTCAACTTCTTCTTCTCTTTCTCTGTGTTCCGCCTAAAAAGTGATTGCTGATATTTGTTTAACGATTTTTCTCTCTGGGCACATAAATTTGCTGGCTCTAACCCTTATCGATGGTGCTACAAAGGGATTCGATATGTTTTTGTGCCGCATCCGAGTTACAAACGGAAATGCAAAGAGCATAAATTGGGAGCAGCCACTAGGAATTATTGTAAAAATATGTTAATTTGATCGCTGTGCCATTCGTTTCACTCGGACGGCGTTTGGGAATGGGCGGCGAATGGCTCAGCTATAAATCAATTTTCCCACAAGAAGAAGAAGAAGCAGAATAAGAGAAAAAAAGAAATTAAAATGAAAAAAAATAAATAAATAAAAATAAATGTATAGGCCAATGAGATTTTAATTAATTGAAAGTTTTCTGGTTCAATTCGAAATCGCGAATCTAAAGAGGAGCAATGCTCGAATATGAATGAGGCTGTGACATGGAGTCAACTGCTGGTTTTAGCCATCAAGTTTATGGCCAATTTATGTTCGGGATGAGAGTTTGAAAGCGGTTAGCAGCACTCGCAGCGCGCAATCCTGCATTCATATTCTTATGTTTATTTAACGATGCTTTTTACGCTGCATGCGATATGCAAAAGGATTAAAACGTAACGTTCCTTCGCCTGATGGCAGCTGGCAGCTGGCAGCTGGCAGGTGCCAGATGGCAGCTACAAAACTTTCCAGGTGCTTCGTCTGATGGCTGAAACGGATGTTGTTGCTGCTGCTGCTGCTGCTGCATGCTGCTTGCTGCTTGCTTCGTGCCGCCTCCTGCTTGCTGCTTACTCCACAGCGCTTCAAGTGGCGTGAAATTTGGCACGTCAAGTGGCGAATGCCTAACTTTTAACTAACCTTGGCTGGGCATCAGCACTTTCAAGTGGCTACATCCTTTCATTCTCCACACTCGATTCACTCACTATCATCGCTCTCTCTCGCTCTCGCTCTCTCACTCTCACTCTACCTATCTCTCTCTCTCTCTCTCTCCACCTGTGTGGGCGCCTAAAATATTAAAAGCACCTTTTACTTAACACACATCAAATGGAAAAATGCTCAACTCCCATCGCTGCGTGCGTTCGCTGCTTCACTTTGGCCTTTAACGTCGCGTCGTATCCCAATTTGATGGCGCTGCCTTTATGCCCTCAGCACATAAAACTGTGTAGTGCATACACATATACATATAAGCCTATAAACATATCTGAGTACCTATTACATAGAGAGTTATACACATATGTATTATGAAATATGAAAGCTCTACCGAAATGTTCAAATTCTTATCGATATGTGAGCAAATCTGCATAGCAAGAGCAATGGATTTATTACTATGGAGTGATATTTCTGCCTAGGTTGACTGAAATATGTGGGCGAGGTCATTGGGAAAATGTCCTTTGCATCTTTGGTGCTAAACTTGCTTCTCAAAAATAAAGTTGAGGCATTGTTTATGGTTGATTTTTTTAGTTTTGAAAGCCTAGAATATATTCTGTAAATTTATATAAAGCTCAAACAATTTTCAGTGTTTTTTTTTTTTCTTTTTCGCTTATTCAGCTACGCCTTTTTAGCGTGCTTTTTCATTTTATGTTTTTTTCATTTTTTTTTTTTTTTTTATAACATATAATATTATATATATTTTATAAAGTATATATATATACATCATTAAAAAATTTTTATTATATAAATTAGAATATAATTTAATCATACACAGTACCGCTCATTTGAATAGGTTTAAATTTTTGAAAATAAAAAAACAGAAATTTTCAAGATAATTAAAAAAAAAAAAAAGGATTTCGAACGCATTGAAAGTAGACTGCCATTTTCATTATTAAATTAGATTTATTATATTATTGTTTGTAAAAAGCGTATTATTATATTTTTTTCACTTTTGCATACATATTTTATTTTTAATAAACATACTACATAAATTTAAAAATTATTTGGCTTTCTTTTCACTTTTGCATACATGTTTTATTTTTAATAATCATACTTCTTCAACTTAGACCTTTTCTGAATAGTGCTTTTCCACTTTTTCTGTTACTCCTGTTCAGCTTGAAAAAAAAAAAAATTATTTTGTATTATTTTTTATTTATTATTATTATTATTATTATTTTTTTTTTTATACAAATTAAAGATATATAAAATTTACAGTACAGTAAATTTCGAGTACAGTCGCACAGCTGTTTTTATGTCAATTTTTTTATTCGCAATTCTCTTCAGCTTTGTGTAAAGTTCTCTTTGAAGTTGCACTACATATGCTCCAACTCCTACAGAGTTAACTCGCCCTTGGGTAGACTCACAAAGTCGCTGAGCCTGTGCAGCTCGTCTGCTAAATACATATATATATATATGTATATATGTAAGCGGATTGCCTCTCCTTGGGAGTTTCATTTCCTGAGTTCGTTATTAATAATTGGGCTCGTTTTAATGATTTTTCTCGCCACATTGGGCTTATCACGAGCCATTGCTCTCCTTATGCCCTGTACCAAGAGACTTGAGCGCCTGCAATGGGCAAAAGTAGGCGTGACACTCTCTCGCTCTCGAGGCAACGCTCATTTAAATGCTGCTGCTCGTGTCGAGGGTATCTGCTAGTTGCGTGGACTCTTCCATGTGGCCATGCTCAATGCTTTATGCACGGACCAATTATCGTGGATAAAGGCAAAGGACGCGACTCAGCGGCTCGAGAGTCAATTCGCGTGACAATTGTCGGCGATTGTTTCTGTTGCACCAACACAAGCAATGCAGAAGCAATTGCAGCTGTCATGACAAAGGCAGAGCAAGAGAGAGGGAGGCAGAGAGAGACAGAGAGAGAGAGAGAGAGCGAACATTGAAGTATTTACAAGGTAAACTGCATGGCAGCCGATATAAAAGGCAAGGGAACAGTTGCTACAGATCTACTCTATATATATATGCACATTTCTTTAAAACTATATGTATGTGTGTATGTGTGTATATATATATTTGTGTGTGTGTGTCTCTGGTTGACAGAAATTAGGGTAAGCTTCACTCGGCGCTGCCTCGTGGCTGAGCTGTTGGCTGAGCCGGCTCAAGTGTCCTGGCAATTAAAAAGCTAAACTAATTAGATGCATTTTGTATGATTTCCGTATAATTAAATGGCCCATTAGCTGGCTGTAGTTGCTATTCGGCTCAACCCAAGCCGGAAGTGACAAAAAAAAAAAAAAAAAAAAAAAAAAAAAAAAGGGAAAGATAACTAAACACAAAGTTTTGCACTTGGGCGGATATAAAGAGTGTGGCTGGCTATATATCTAACACGCTCTCTCTCTCTCTCTCTCTCACACACACACACACACTCTGTGAGTGCCATATAAGACTCGTGCTAACTACCTACAATAATTTACCCGCAACAGGGCGCTAGATACGCAATGCAAAGACACTAAATGCATTGCAGCTCATCAGGGGCGACGCGACGCTGACGTCGACGTCGACGCCGACGCCGACACTGGCCGCATTTCAGCTGTTTCAAGTTGCTGCAAGTTGCTCAAGCAGCTCATCAAATGGCGCGCTCTGCCTCTGCTCTTCTCCTCTGCTTCTTCTTCTTCGGCTTCTTCTTCTTTTAGCTAGTTTGGCTAAAGATAAATAAACAAATAGGCAAATAAATCTTCATTTCAACTTTTTGCGGGCTGTCTTTAAGTTTGCTCGTACCTTCTGCAGGCTGCATGCTGCATTTCATCTCATTTTCCTGCTCCTGCTCCTACTCCCACTCCCACTCCTACTGCTGCTGCTTCTTCTTCTTCTTACTTATTTTCTAGCACCTTTCATTTGGGCGTCTTTTGGCTTCTCTGTGCTGCTGCTGCGGCGGCCATTTGAAAATTTCCCAACTTACGCTGCTAAATTGTTGGGTAACATGCACTTAACTGTACTGCCACGCCCCTGCCGCCACCCGGCCCATGCCGACTCCAGCGCACAGTGCACCCTTTGCTGTTCCCTCGCTTCCGTATGGCCCGCAGCCACGACATGTGTTCCATGCACATTCGCTTGTCTCTTTGCTCTTGCCATTAAAAGTTGGACCTTTAGGGCTCGCCCTCGCTTACTCTCTCTCTCTCTCTCTCTCTCTCTCACTCTCTTTCTCTATGTCTATCTCTGTCGGTATCTGTGGAGGCCCATTCATTGTGCCCGAGCTCTTGTTCAGTACTTTTGCAGTTGGTATTTTACTTTGGCATTTCGAGTTTGGTTTCATTTCGTTACGCTTTTTATTTATTTTTCGGCATTCACAAGTGCAACAATTTAGCTACTCCCCCGAGGGCCCCGGGGGCCGGCAGTTGGGGCTGCCAGCTGGGGACAGCATGTGAATAATGTGTGTGTAATAGTCGATAGGCGATCACACTTATGCACCACAAGGGATAGGGGGGATTCTCTCTCTCTCTATCTCTCTCTGTGTGTGTGTGTGTGTGTGTGTGTGTCAAAAGAGTTTCCAAATTGTTTGCGGTTCCAAATGGATAATATATTATGGCGCAATTTAAAGTTAAGATCTTCTGCTTCTTCTTCCTCCTTCTCGTCTCCTTCTTCTTCGTTTTTTTTTTTTTTCTTTTTAAAATTTATTTTCTTCTTTGCCATTGTCAAAGAATTTGCATAGCGTTGGCAATATTTCGAACTGAAAAGTTACGACGGTTATATTAAAGTCATTTTTATTGTGCTTTTAACACACATTTCCATATTTCTCGGGGAACTTTTTAATGCAGTTCGCTTCGTTTGCTCTAAGTGAAATATGTTTTATTTTATTTTTTTTATTAGTTACTCAATAAGTAAATTGTCAGTCAGTATTTGTTTGAAGTAAAATGCAAAGACTAAATATACATAAAAGTATGTATATGAAAATAATATATCTAAATACCTGTAAATAATAAAGAAAGAAATTATGAAATGAACAAAATATAAATAAATATTATAAATAAATATTATAATATAAAATATAATAAATCATAAAAATAAAATACAAAATAAATAAACATAATAATAATATAATATAAGAATATAATAAACAATATAGTACATACGATTTAAAATAAATATAATTAAATTTTAAAATATATAATAAATCAAAATATAAATTAAATCAAATATATATATATAGTAAATAAACTAAATAAAATATAAATCGAATTACCTATAAAAAAAATAAATAAATAAATAAAATAAAATATATAATAAACAAATTCTTAGCCAAAAACATTATGATACATACAATAAATTTATTATTTTGACATCAAAGAAAACAATTTTGAAAAAAGTAAAAAAATTAAAAAAAATGTATATATATAAAATAAATAAAATAACAAAAATAACAAATATTAAAAACAAAAACAGTATATAATAATTTTTATTTTTTAATTTTTTATATCTTATTAAAGTACTGCTTCTTTTCGTGGTAGCTTAATCGAGCTCTACATTAAAAAACTAATAACAAAAAATCTTATATCTATACTTAGATTACATATTATTCTATTATTACTATTACCATTCTTAAATTTTTATTTATTTAATAAAAAGTTTTAAATAAAAAATGTGATATAAAAAAAATTCCAAACAAATTAATAAAATAATAAAATAAATCAAATTACAATAATATATAATAAATCAATTTTATATTTAAAAGAAAAATTTATATACCTAAAACAAAAAAAATGTATAAAAATTAATGAATTAACAAAAATCTAATATAATATATGTATATTTTATAAATTTTAAATAAACAAATATTATATAATAGAACTAAAAAAAAATATTAAATTAACAAATATGTATACTAAAAAAAATGTTAATTAAAAGTAATAATATTATATAACAGAAATAAATTATAAATTAAGTAAATTTCATTAAAGATTCATTAAAGAATTAACTGCTCATTAGAAGGCCAAACTAAATAAGTTAATTGGACAATAAGTTTTTTCATCCTTGAGTTTCGCACTTAATCTGCCGCCTCCTGCCGCTGCCCACCCAGCTTGACGCCGAGTGCAATTTTTGGCTTTGGCTTTGACAGTGGCGTAATTTATGCCTTTAAATTGATTTAAATTTATTACGCTCGACGTCGAGTCAGCAAAAGTGGCGCAAATATGATTACCGACATAAAAGTTTATTTGTATTTTGTTTGTTCAGTCCGAGCTGTCAGAGTCACCGACTCCGTCCGACTCTCTGTCTGTCCCAGCCAGCTTAGCACTAATTTCATTTCCTGGCCGTGGCAACTATGGGCTTAGTTAGCACACTGAACGCATCTAAATGGAGTTGGTTCTGGCTCTCGTTCTGGCTGTGGCTGGGCGCAGTTTCGAGCTGTTTTTGTGGCACTTCAATCAGACAAGCTGCTGGCTAGCTACGCCACGCCTCCTGCTGCGCCTGCTGCTGTCTCTGCTGCGGCCAATCTCATCTGTTTGGTGAGCTTCGCACGGCTCAGCCGGGGTAGCCTAGGTAAACCACCGTAACGGCCTTACACTAACCACCCAGGCACACTGGCCAGCCACTCAGTTAGTCCGTCAGTCCGACAGTCCGTCAGTCCGTCAATCCGTCAGTCAGTCAACCACACGCTTTTCCGGCTGCTGGCGCTTACCTTTGCATATTTTTGCAATTTAGCGCAAAGCTTACTTGACTTTACCTTTGCCTTTGCCTTTGGCTTTGGCTCTGGCTTTGCTTTTGCAAGCGTGCAGCACGTTTCTCTCTCTCACTCCCTCTCCCTCTTTCTCTCACATTTTTTTCTCTGCAAATCTTTAGCGTTTCCTCTTTTTTTCTTTGCCAGTGCTTATGTTAGTAAACTGTAAATATTTAATTAATTTGCATGGATATTTTTATGCCAGCAAGTTGAGTTTATTAATCGGCATCGCTCGACGTGTGGCCCCACCACCACCGCCTCAGTCCAGTTGGGGCCGGAACGTTGCGTTGACGTGGCCGGAACGCTTTTGCCTTTCATCCCCGACCGTTTGCTGTCGCTGGCTTTGCTCTTTACGCTGCTTCTTGCCACCCGCTATACTCATGCACTTGAAGTGAAATGGGTATATTGGTTTTGTGCAACAACGTGCTTCTGTCCGTCTCCATTGAAACTAGAGAAATTTATATACTCTTGAAAATATAAAGGGTCAAGTTGCTCCCGATGCATTTTCACGGGGCGTGGCGAGTTCAGAAATCCATTTTGGAGTATCTCAGAGTCAGTATCTTAGGAATTAATTAGATATGGCGCATGCATGCTCATTCGGCTACAGCGGTATCTTCTGCAGTCTTAGAGCTAGGAGTTCCGTACAGGCTCAAGGCGGTCATTTAAGGTATGAAAAGATTCGAAGAGTGATGTCAACAAATCTACTTGAACCAAAGAAATTGATTGAATGAATAAAATGAATGTCAACATCATAAAACTTATGTTTTTTTTTTTTGATTAAAAAAAAAAAAAAAAAAAAACTAGTTCCTCGAATTTGGGCAACCTTATAGAGCTACCAGAAGGGTTCATTGAATATATACATATATAGGGCTGCCCCTATAAATTATTGCAATTGTGGACGTAGATGCATCGGTAAATGCATGTGACAGCCTTTGGGCTGTTAATGAGCATTCTGCGGTTGGTAACGCCCGACTATTCTGTCTGTGTGCGTATGTGTGTATGTGTGTGTGGCTGCAACTGTCTGGTCGAGTCGCTTGTTTGCTTGACTCACACGCTTTTTTCGCTCTGCTCTGCTCTTTTCTGCTTTTGTTTTTTGTGTCGCTTTTTTCCACTGTTTTTTTTTTTTTTTTTTTTTTTTTTTTTTGTCGCTATTCACATATCGCTTTGCTTTTGACCCATTCGCCTTTGTAGCCGTCGCGCATAATTTGCAAACAGATTTAAATGTTTACATACGCTCGCCATTTTGCCAGAGTTGCCAGAGTCACAATAGCCGCAGTTGACCAGCGAGGAAAAGAGAGAGAGTGTTAGATAGAGAGCGAGAGAGAGGGAGATGAAGCGAGCGCCTCTCCAGCTAGTCTAGTCTTTGCCGTGGACTTAAGGCTGCATTGGCTTTGACTAACCGCAAAGCGGTTTCTGCCTTAGTGCTACCTATATCTGTGTGTATATATATATCCACTTATATATTTATATATGTATATCGTACACACTATATACGTACATTTAGTGCTCTTCAATCAATGCGCTTTTGGTTTGCCTTCGCTGCGCCACAAAGTATGCAATGCGCTTTTGCAGCTCTTGTCTGCCGGCACTCGATGCCGCCGCTAAATGCTATTGATTAAACGTTATCTTAGCCCGCTTTTTGCCACATCATTTTCGCACAATTTTAAAGTGTTTGCTCATAAAAAAACATGATTCGGCACATTCATCTGGTGCGTTTAGTGCGTTGTAATTGCACATTATTTCCATTGTAATACGGCCATGGAATACTTTTTATTTGAATGCCAAAAAAAGAGTCTTGTAAAAGGTTTTTTTTATAAATTATTTTAAACAAATTTATGACAGTTTTACAGCTGAATTGCATCAATTTACAATGATGATAGAGAGAGGGAGAGAGAGAGAGAGAGAGAGAGAGAGAGAGAGAGAGAGAGAGAGAGAGAGAGAGGGAGAGAGAGAGCTCTTATCAACAAACTGAAATTACAAAATTAAAATGAGCTTTTTAATTATTATTACGTATTATGTTACATGCAATCATACAAAGCTCGCACATAACTCTCGATGTCTGCAGATTGTATGGAAGGGGCTTCTCCCACATTTGAGTGATAGTTTGAGTCCCTTCGCGAACACTCAGCTTACACTCACACTCTAAGAAAAAACTCAGAGAGTAGCCGATTGCATCGGCTCTTCAATGAGTTCGTTAGCGATCGGCTAGAAATCGTGCTTTGTTATTTTTCTGTTTCGCTCTGGTTGTGCATTTGCTTGAGTAGAATGCAGCAAAAGCTCATTGTGTGTATGCATTGGTATGCGTGCGAAGGCTGGCTAAACATAGCAGTTGCGTAGGTGTATTGAGTGTGTATGCATGTGTATGTGCATCGCCTCTTTGAGTTATTGTTGTATTTGCTCACCCACTGAGCCTCATTATGCGAACGTCAATCGTGTCGCTACCTAAACAAAGTTCGTTGAAAGAGCGTCACACGAATAGTTGCACTCAATGCGCTCAACACAAAACAAAAACGAAAAGAACCAAAGTCTTCTGCTCTGAGCCAGAGCGAGAGAGTATGATTTTTTGCTTATTTGCGCGAGCAGAGCGTCAGGATAAGAACGGTTAACAGTTATGCTCTCTACTCATATTAAATGCTTGTTCACTCTCTCTTGCATCGTCTTGCTTCGTTCGTTTTCTTGAGCATAGAGCGAGACTAACTGTCGTTCGCTTAGTGCGGATATTTTTCTGTCGACAGCTTGGCAAATATGTATGTACATACATACATATGCATTTCTCTTTGACTATGCGAATACGCGGTGGACATCATCAATTTAGAATACAAACTGATTAGAAAATCTTATGAGATTTCGAAGTTATGTGAACTTATCAGAGTTGGAATTGTAAGAATGAGTCTACAGTTCATTGAAACCTTTACTTTATATGCGATAAGTACTTCTAATGTTAACTCTTCACTGTTAACTCACTTTCTATCACTTATTAGTGTTAGTCGAAGCTTCCTCTATGGATTTCCTTTGCTTTGCTTTTCATTAGATTCAGCTGTCACTTGGCACATTATCTCAATCGATGTCTGGCTCTTGCACTTTAGTGTTGGTCGTTGGTGCCATAGGAAATGTTCGAGTTTAACGGGCTGTCAAGCGAGTAGCGAGCAGATCTTTAAATATTCAACTGCTTGGATGCGACTTCATTTTTGATGCTAACGATGCAGATACATGCTAATAACTTCTTTCATTAAAAATTCCATGGCATCACAACCCACGCTTTGCCGCGCATCACATTATACACACACACACACAAACACACCCATCATTATCCACCGCACACACCCACACAAACACAGAGAGAGAGAGAGAGAGAGAGAGACAGTCTCTCCAACCACAACCCCTTAGAACGGGGCCTAAGCAGCTCAACAGTCGCAGACCATATACTTGAGCGCCGCTAAACTCGTCCAATTAGTAGCATTTAATTTGGTAAACAGCAACATTTTCGTGCTTTTGCATTTTTTTTGTAATTAACAACAACAGCAACAACAACAACGAGTACAGAAACATGAGCGTGTAATGATGATGATCCCAAGCGCGAATGAGAGAGAGCAAGAGAGAGAGAGAGAGAGAGAGAGAGAGAGTGAGACAGCAGGAGAGAGAGGGAGAGAGTGAGGCTGTTGGAGGTGGCTGTTGGGCGCATTATATGCTTTAGCAAGATGAAGCCGACTGATGAGTGGGGCAAACTGCTTGGCTTCTGTTTTATGTGCCACTTGTACTTGTGTGTGCGTGTGTGTGTGTGCTGCTATGCGGGTGTGCTAGTGTGTGTGTGTGTATTATATATATCTTGTGCATATGTTTGCTTTGGCGCCACCATAAACGCGCTTCTTGTTGCTACTGTGGCATTTTGGGCCGCGCTGCCCGGCACAATCCTCAGCTCCAGCCACATCCGCATTGATGTAACCCCCTGCCCTGCTCAACCAGCCCCGCCTCTTGCTGACAGCAGCCCCAATCCCCAGACCGACAGTCATTATTTTGATGTCAACAACGTGCCAGCCAGATGATTGCCTGTGCCGCCCGCCTCTGCCTCCCCCACCATCCTCCTGTTGCTACTCCACCTCCTCTTCCGCCTTCGATGTCAGCTCTCGCGCTCGTCCAACACTCTTTACTTTATTTTTGCACCTGTCCACAACGAAGCTTATTAAAAAACATAACACAACAACAACAACTATAACAAAATCCAAGTGAAAAAAACAAAAAACAAAAAACAACAACAACAACTCAAGCGAGCGCAAAAATTGTTAGGTACAGCTTTTCAAGTGAACCCCAAACAGAGCAGCGGACAGAGCAAACAAATTAACCGCAGTAATGAACATGGACAAACGCGCCGCACTCACCCAGCAAACCGCCTGGCCTAAAGTGTGTGGCCAGGGGAGGAGGGGGTAGAGCGGGGCGGCGCGGGTGTGAACAGGACACGGATGGACACAGTCACACACACACACACACACACACACACACAAGCAGCAGTGGCAACGGCTGTGCCGTGTCGTGTACGCGCGACCTTTTTCCACCTGTCAGACAGAAGCTGTCTTTTTAGTGAAATGCCCCAGTAACCAAAATCCATTTGGACTCGCAGCACTGTGGGTCCACGATTATGCTTGCGGATAGCTCATTCAATTTGACAAAGGTTTCCAACCCAACCAGAATACAAAAAAAAAAAAAAAAAAAAAATTAAATAAAAAAGTAAGAAGAGGAATGTAGTATGAAAGAAATAGTTATCTCTTACCTGGGCAAAAAAAAAAAAAAAAAAAAAAAAAAAATTAAAAAAATCCCGAGTTTACAGCCAGAGTCAAGCCTCTTCCAGCTGGTATTCAACTGTTTCCATGGCTCAAACATTAAGACGATGTCATTAAAGCCTCTGCATTTCCATTGAGATCGTAATGAAAACTTGAAGATCATTTATTTATATTATGCATAGGGATTTGGTATTTTAGGGATTGTAGAACTCATTTTGATTTATTTATTTAGAAATATATATTTTTTTTGTGTATTTTTTTTTTAATTTTTATTTTTTTTTTGTGTTTTTAAATAATTTATTTATAAATTTATTTACTTATTTATTTGTTAGACAGCATTAAATCTTTTCTATGCCCTTTAATCTCCTTAGTGTCTTATTACCATAGCCAGATCTAGAATATATATCAATTTAGACTTACATTTGGATAAGGTTAGCGAAAGAGAAGATCTTCCAATTGGTGACATTTTATCCACCTGCTTGGGCGGCAATGGGGCGTGGATTTTAGGTCGATCACGATTTCGAATCGAGCTTAAAGAGATCTGGTTCTCTGCTGTAACCAGCTTAAGACTTCTAGGGAGACATGAATTTCAAACTTGGATGATTTGTAATACAACTTGATATAAAATTCAATAAAAAACATAAATATTAGTTGAAATCGAGTGAGTGAAATATTGTGAATGTTGCTTCCATCTCTCTCCCTCTTTTACTACGTCTCCCTCTAATCTCTCTGTTGGCTTTGTTCATGTCTTTATCATACAAGTCTTCGATATGTTCTTGATGAAAATTAGAGAGTAACTAATTGCGTCGGTTCTTCAACGACTTTGCGTTTGGACAGAAACATTTTCTTCTGATTTCCTTCCCGAACTTTTGGTGGAGTTTTATGAAGTGAAAGGTCTTTTGTGCATTGTTGTTGTTATTCGTTTTTTTTTTTTTTTTTTTCTTGGTTTGTTTGTTTGCTGTTCGACTGTTAATTAAATTTTAAGTGGAATCAATTTTTTTTTAGTAAAAAATTGAAGTTCTGCAAGTTAGAGATTTTGACAGGTGGTACGTATGTAAATATTTTAAATAAAAATTAATTAATTAAATTAATTAAATTAATTAAATTAATTAAAAGTATTTCAAATTTTTTTAGTTTGGCAAGGAAAATCGTTTTTTTTTTTTTTTTTTTTAGATAATTTGTATAAAAAATGGTGTCATATGGAGTGGAAACTTGTGTGGCATATTTGTGGGCAGTCGATGGTCTGTGGAGGGCGCTAACGGTTTTAAATGTTGCTAATGGTGTGCTGCTTGCGGTTTAGACAACGGAGACGACTGCGGTAGAGCAGTGGTGGGGAGAGGGGGTGGCGTAAAGAGAAGTGCCAACATAATGCTATTTATATTTAATAAGTTTGTGAGTGTTTCGGTATTTTGTGCTTTGTGTGTTGAAGCTTTCATTATTATGTGCGCCATTTTTATGGCTGCGCCCACACACACACACGCACACAAACGCACACAGCTGGATTTATTTACACAAAATAAATAATTAAAAATGCCTTCAAAAAATACCAAAAGCGAAAAAGAATATGATGGCTAAGCGTGCTCGTGAAATTGTATAAAATTTAATAAATAAATAAATAGCCGAGCAAGCCGAATTGCAATATACATGAATACATACATACATGATCCCACACACACACACACACACGCAGACGCACTCACGTTGCAAAGTTAATTAAACTTGTTGCCCAACAAGTAAAAGAAAAATAGCAATAAAGAGAGAAGAGCAAGTCCAGTCAGAGAAAAAGAGAGAGAGAGAGAGAGAAAGCAAATAAAAATGTAACTAAATCAAAATAAATCAAATTTCGGAATGAATAGAAACTGAGACAATCTCAACAATGCTGCCGGCGCCCATGGAATGCTAGAGTAGCCACTGGCAGGAGGAGTGGCCAGCAGGAGGCGGGAGGCGGGCAGCGGGCAGCGGGCAGCGGGCAACTGCTCAAAGCTGGGATTACAACAGGTCAAAATTAAATGCTGACAGCCAAAAATTGGTCTCCTTAGGCCAGGCCCTGGGCGAGACTTAGGAATCGAGTGAGTGAATGCAAAAGGAGTCTAGCGAGTGCTGGAAATTCGTAAATTAATTTTAAATTGGTATTTATTTTTATTTCCATGTTTTTTTTTTTTTTTTTTTTGTATTATTATTTGTAGCTTAATTAATATTATTATGTTGTGCAGCGGAAATGGCTTTGCAGCGGCGCGCACACAAAATGTAAATAAATTAGGAATGCGCCAGCTTTCCCACAGCTGGGCCGCCATTTTGTTTGCCAGCGTGTGTGTGTGTGTGTGTGTGTTGGTGACTTGCTGCTGAAGCAAACACAGCAAAGTGTTGAAATTTACTGCCAGCCGGAGGTCATTGAACCTTAAAGCTAATTATTCATAAGCATTTGCTGAATGTGCAAATGCAAATGCGTCAAATTATTCAAATAATAAAACTAATTAAAGTATTTTGAATAATTAAAACTATAATTTCAATAATTTGTATAGCCAAAGCAATTAAAGTAATGCACATATTTAAGTTACTTATATTTTTTTTGGAATTAAAAATAAAATAGTGAAATATTTTAGTTAATTAAAATTGATGAAATTATTAGAGCTTAGAATTGATAATTAATTAATAATTATTAATTATTAAAACAAGCTTAAAGCTTAGGCAATAGAAATTGGGGTCCTGGCCTAATTGAAATAATGTTACCCATTAAATAAAATATGTATAAAAAGCAATAAATAAATAAATAAATAAATAAAATAAAGTCCAGGCTGCAAGTCTCTTGCTTCTGAGACAGACAGACGGACGGAGAGCTAAATCGACTCAGCTCGTTGCATCTATCAAGCATATACAATGCATTATACATACATACTTTATGGTGTCTGCCACGCCTCCTGCTGCCCGTGTAACATTTTATCAAAGCCATTTTTGTCGATTTATAATTTTCAATTGCATGAGGTTAAAAAATTATACAATTAATTTTAATAATTACAAAAGCAATTCAAATACAAATTTAAAAATATTTCAAAGTGATTTCATCATTAAAAATTATGTTTAAAAAAATATTTAAAAACAATTGTTTTAAAAAAAATATTAAAAAAAATAAAAACAATTATTTAACAAAATTTATTTTAAAAAAAAGTTATCAAAAAAAAAAATGATTAATACAAATTATTTAAAAAAATATTTAAACAAAAATTATTAAATAAAAATTATTTTAAAAAAGATATATATATATATATACTTTTTTAGTTTGGTTAAGATTTAGAAATCTCAATTTATGTACTCAGACAAAGTTTTAATTAAACAAGATTTTTTTTTTTTTTTTTTTTCATTTTCACCCAAGGCAACTCCATGCTGTCCCAGGGTATTTGTTAGTTCATAATCGTCCCAGTGGACTCTCACTTATTTGCTGTGCGATGTGTTAGTTTCGCCTCGAACTGTGTCTATAAATTTGATTTGCATTTGCTAAATGCATTCTGCTGTTGCGGCTGCCAATGTGCCAATGCATCTGGGCATTTAATGGCCTCTGCATCGGATGCACTGCCCCAGTTGATGTTGTTTTGATGCGGCTGATCTCTGATGGTTGATGGTTGATGGCTGATGGCTGTTGGCTGTTGGCTGTTGGCTGGTGTCTGGTCTTAATGCAGCTGCCACCATATCACTCTCGACTGGTGGATGCCATGTCCAAATAGATATACATATATATAAACACGTTTGTTGCTGTTGCAACAATTTCGCATTTGGCTTTGTGTATTTGTCTAGCATTTCATGATGTTTACTGGCCAAATAAACTTTTCACACATCATCAGGAGAAACAATCAATGCCATTTGAGCGCAGATACGGCCGCAAGGCAGACAGTTAGACAGTCAGACAGACAGACAGACAGACGCACATGCTGAAGGACTGACAGACAGATGAATCCGTAGACAGGCGTTGCCCATTTCTTGATTTAGTCAGCAGCTGTGCTAATTCCAGAGAGTGAGTGGGAGAGAGTGCGAAAGAGTGGGAGAGAGTGGGGCGAGAGGGAGTTGGACTTTCCCATACTCCGAAATTCCTGTTGCCTGAAACGTGCCAAGTGCTGGGCAACAAAATCAAAAGGTACGTTGCACGATCAAGTGAGCAACTTCATAATTTTTTTTTAGGCCACTGACTTTACAATGACTGAGATGGCGACGTGGCGGCAGGCAAGGACTCACTCGCATATGACGACGGACAAAGGCAGCTAGGCTGCATATATATGAGAGAGAGAGAGAGAGAGAGAGAGAGAGGAACGATGCATGCAGGCAGCCAGTGAGACAGACAGACAGTCAGACGGACTGACGGACAGACGGACGGACAGACAGACAGTAAGCCAGCTCCAGCGCCAGCGCAGCTCGTGCAGCCTTGTAAATAAGAAATTTCTTGTTATTGGTCACGTACGCCTGGCAAAAGTTGCCTCTTGCACTTTTGGCTTTTGATTTAGCCCTAAAGAATTAATAAGTGAACGTTGTCAAGTGGATTTATTAATTACATCACGTTGCAGCTTGCGACAAGAGACCCGGCCGACTCTATCGCAATGCGTTATCCCAGTACACCGGCCCTATAGGCTGATCGAATCTCGAAGGTCCTGCGCAATTCGCGTGTTTGATGTGCTTTGTTCATTTGATTGCCTCATACATTAAGCAGGCGTATAAACAGTGAGTAACATAAGTAATCTTTTTTTTTTTTTTTTTTTTTTAAATGAAAGTAAATATTAATTGAAGTTAAAAAACCATAAATGGCAAGTTTTTTGATTGGAAAATTACGCTTTTGATGAGGTATATATCAATGTAGTATATTTAACATAATTCAACAAAATTTTACATTCAACCAAAAAACAATATTCGGTTATTATTATTATTTTTTATTTATTTATTTTTTATTTATTTATTTCAATTCATTTATTGTTTTAATAAGCGATTGAAGTTAAAAAAGAAAAGCAAGCGAATATTCATGTCACCCACGCAAAGCACAAATCTCTAGTTCTTTTTTTAAGCACGCCTTTTAAAAATTTCGGAGTGAATTATAATAAAAATCAAAACTCTATAAAATACATACGAATCTACATTTAAAATTTGACGACTTTAGCTTTCAAGATGTAGGAGATATTATTTAATAACTGATTTTCGATAAGATTTTTAATCGATAATAAAATAGTGGGAGTAGATATCGATTTTTCAAGTAAAACTCGATAGACGCGTGATATATACGGGCCTAAGAAAAAAAAATGCAAGTCTCTAGCTCTCATATCATCTGAGATCGACGCGCTCAAACATACGGATAGACAGACGGATGAACAGTTCGTCGTCCTGATCAAGAATATATATATATACTTTATAGAGTCTGCCACGCCTCCTTCTGCCTGTTACATACATTTCAACAAAATTCGTATACCCAGATTTCCCCATTGAAAATGGGTATACAAATACATGTATATATTGTATTTATGCAGGAATGTGAAACATTGTTGTAGTCGCATCTACGACTGTCGCTCGCATTTTTATATTGCACGGCGGAAATCTGTGCTGATGATGACTGCTGACTCCTGACGGGGGAGAAGGGGGAGGCAACAGCTGGTTTTATATGCGACTCTGTAAGTCGTAAAGGCCACCAAATGCGGGAGACAGTTTTGGCATGGAAACTACTTGCAAATACGATGAGCGGACGGTGTTAATGCCCGCCTTGCTGCGTTTATGGCGCTGTTCAAAGAGGCCCGTACTGGTTGGGGCATGGCTGGGTCGCGGCTGGGGCGTGGCTGGGGCATGAGATGCGTTAACGGCAATCACGGCACATAGCACATAAAAGCAACTCGGCTCGTCAGCTCGAGCTGAGCAAAGACTTCTAGTTCAAGTGAAGCGTTTACAAATTCATTTAATGGCTCGTATAATGCCCATTTACGATGCTTTAAATATTGCCACAGAGTTAATTATGTTGAACGTTAAATAAACATCAATTAAAAAGTACACAGCCAAGCTAGACAGACAGACAGACGAACGGACGGATAGAAAGCCAGCTAGAGTCCAATGCCTTGCGGGCCAGCGGGGCGTATGAGTAATGCTGCGTGTCAATTTATTTTGCCGAAATGTTATTGGCGCCGTTGTTGTCGCAGCACTGTTTTCTTTCTCTCTCTCTCTCTCTCTCTCTCTCTCTCTCTCTCTCTCTCTCTCTCTCTCTCTCGCTTGCTCCTTCTCTATATTGTTCATTGCTGCCATGACAGCAAAGTTCGTGCATTTTAAAGACTGTGACGAGCGCCGTAGCACGGGCATGACAATAAATATTCATAGCTGGAAATCGTAAAACAAATCAAAAGTCATCAAAAAGTGCACTTTGCTCTAATTCCTAAACGCGCTTCATGTCTTCCGCTTGGGCCGACCTTTATGCCTTTTTTTGTTTTTGATTGTTTTTGTTTTGTTTTGTTTTTTGTTAAGCTCTTTTGCTATTTCGGTAGGCATTTTCATGTCAAGTCATGCTAAGAGCTAACATAGGTGGGGCGCCAGGTAGAAAAACAACAGTTTTCCAGACGAATAGCAACAGCAGCGTAGCAACAATAATTGTGCAGTCAAACTTATTAATAAACCTTATAGCTATGACGACAACAACAACAAGAACAACAACAATATAACAGAAGCAACATCGACGACAATATTAAGTCAAATGAAGTTGGAGTTGGCTGGCTGGCTGACTGGCTAAAAGTTGTTTCACTTTTGTCGACTATGTCCAAATTGGCAAAGTTGGAACAAAAAGCCAAGCGACAACAACAACAAGCAACAACAACAAGCAGCAACACCGAAGCCGTAGTGGCATAATTACAGAACTGTTTTTACAAAAGCCCGAAGCAGCCAGAAGCCAAAGACCCAAAATGGCACAAAGCGAATTTTCCATATAAATTGTTATACGACACAGGCCAACAGGGCAACAATTCTGGAATTCAGGAACTAACTATGTATACACACAGACACACACACACACACACACACACACACACACACATGCACAACAGACAAATACTTTCAGGCAAATGCAGATACATCAGAATGCGAGTGGATCGATAAGCTCGAGCTTTGATTCTGATTCGATATTTTCCAAATTCAATTTACTGCAAACAAGCAACAACAACAACAATAACAACAGAAACAACAACAACAACAACAACTCGTCAACTCTTCTCAGCTAACTAGTTGCAAATGAAAGTCTGGCAAATCGATTTCAATTCAAAGTATTTCAATTACCAACTTTGTGTTTTAGTTTATATATTGTAGAAATATGAAAGATGCTTGATGGAAGCAAATGACTTTGTGTTTAGCAGTCAAATCAGAGTTGGTAAAAATTCCAATTGGAATTGAAGTTTCAAATGTACAAATTGAGAATTTTAATGTGAGCAATATCAATGTGAAGCTGATTGCATGTTTGATTGATTGATTGACGGTTTGCCATTTTGACTGACTCATTGGCTGGTTGATTGGTTAACTGACAGAGTGACGCTGATTGGGGGGTTGACGAGCCGAGTGATTGACTAAATAACTACCTAAGTTGTTATTGATTGATTGATTGACCGAGTATCGCTGATTGATGGATTATTGACTGACTGATATTGACTACAAACTGCTTTGCTGAATGATTGATTGTCCAATGATTGACTGATTGATTGATTGACTGATTGATTGATTGACTGATTGATTGATTAGTTTACTGACTGATTGACGTTGATTGATTAACAGATTGATCAGATAAACTGATTGATTGACAGAGTGTTTGGTGCACCGATTGAATGACTTATTCATGGATGGAAGGGCTTATGATTTATTATGAGTTACTGATTGATTGATTTGTCTTGAATTAATTGAGTGGATTGTTTTATTGTTTGAATTTGATGATTAAACTGATGACTAATCGCATGATTGATTGACTAATTGATTAATATATTGTAGATTAATTGATTGATTAGCTTGACACTTAGCTGGCACTGATTGTATGACTGTTGACTGCTTGATTTATGTATTTAAAACTTATTGATTGATTAGCTTAACGGCTGAAACTGATTGATTAATATATTTTAGACTAATTGATTGATTACTTTACTCACCAGCGTCAGTTGGTTTGATTGCTTCATTGATGCATTAATAGATTGACTGTTCGATTCGTTCATTGTTTGATTGATTGACTAAATGACTGGCTACTGATTGGTTGATTGATTGATTGACAGATGTGCTGATTGTTCTATTGTTGCACGATTGATTGTGTGATTGATCAGCTGATTGATAAGCTGCTTGTTTAGCTGAATACAGCTGATTAATAAACTAGTTTATTGATTTACTGACTGATTTTTCATAATGATTAATAGCTGATTGATTGACGTACTGAAGTGGTCAAAGACAATAGCCCATTTATAGTCAGATTGAATCAGCTTGCTCACATTCCATGCCATGCCTAAAAGCACTTATTACAGCAACACTCTTTGCAGGAGCTGGAATTGCTTACCTTGAAATATGCAAAACGAGATTATTATTTAATTAGTCAGCAAATGCTCGAAACGGTAATGCCAATCAGAGCAGCAAGCGTAGATAGCACAAATGGTTATTGCCGCTGGCAAAGCTGAAGTTTGCTTTGTATTTGGAGAAGCCTTTGTGCCCAGGCCATTCAGCATTGGTGCGTTGTCAAGCATGAGCTAAACTGCTGTCAATCTGTGAACTGGATGAGCTGTTGGCTGCAGCAACTACTGCCGTTAGCCGTTAGCCGTTAGCCGTTAGACTTTTACTGTTTGCCGTTTGCCGTTAGCCGCTTGCCCTTAACTGGTTGATTGATTGATTGGCGCCTTTAGCTTGCGGCGAGTAAACAATTTTCAATTAACAATCGATTTCCTGCCCGCATACATATCGCCCTCACTGTCTCCCTCACTGTCTCTTTCTATCTATCTCTCTCTCTCTCTCTCTCTCTCTCTCTCAAGCTGTTGCTGCCGACATTTGTTCGGTTTGGGGATTTTTGATTGTATATTTGCCTTTTGTTTGTCGGGTTACGGATGGGACTGGGCGGGTGGGCGAGATATTTTGAAAATGAAATTAGTTAAATCGTTAAATATTCATTAGCTGGGCCCATTGTAATTTGCATTAATTGAATTGTTTGTTAAATTATAACAATTTCAACATCGGCCATCGGGCATCGGGCATCGTGGGTGGGTGGTTGGCACATGGCACAACTGCGGTTGGGTACCGCCAGCCCAGCTCTGTGCCGGCCATCAAACAATAACCATTCCAATTACGGCAGCTGCCAAACGGGCCGCCGCACACAGCCGCCAAAGCAAAGAGCAATTGCAATAAAAAATGAATTAAATATGAACGTAATGTGATTAAAGCTCAGAAATTGTCGCCGAAATGCGAAACTCCCCAAAAACATTCTCAATTTGCGTGGCGAAATTGAATTTGAAATGAGGCGCAATGCGGCGCGCCGCATGCAAATGGCTTTAGTTTTACAAATGCTCAAATTTTCAAATCATAATAATAATAATAATAATAATATAGGAATAATAATAATAATAATAATAATAATAATAATAATAATAATATTACTAAAATGACATACAAATAATTTTCACATTTTTCTTGACTTTCATTGCAGGTAAGAGACTTGAAATATTTTCTGCATACAAATGCGAGTAAGTGAATAATAAGATTTTCATATTGATTAAATTACGCATATCAAACGGCTATCTCTCACTCCCTCCCTCTCTCTCTCTCTCTCTGGAGTGTAGTTGTGCCCATAAATTTTCCAGACAGCCGAATATTAAAATACGAATTTCCCTTAGCCACATTCCGTTCACATACGCAAAACCCACTTGAGCGAGTCAAGCGCTTGGCTAAGCTGTTCAATCGAATTTGTTATTTCTCATATTATTATTTAACCTAAATAACTCGACTTGAATAGTTGCAAGTTTTTGGCTTGAATTTCATTTGAATATCAATATAAATATAATTTGAATTTAAAATGAAATTAAATTGGCTCAGCTCGGCTCGTCGACGGCTCAACTGCTTTCATTTTGTTTGATTAGTTGCAAGAGAAACTTGTTAGTTGATGCTCTCAGCTTTTAGCCGAGCTCCGAGCGGAGTATTTTCATTCGACTTTTATTTATTTTTCTGAATTTACAACAATTAAAATATAGAAGTAACTCTATATGCAGTCCAGAACTTTGCCCAACGCCGGCCCAAAGAATTGCCCAACAAATTGTAAAGTTGCGCAACCAACTGTGCCATGAGCTCATGGCAAGTGCCTAAAATGCGAATATTATTTCTGTGGACAGGTGAATTTTACCCACTGAGGTATGCAAAAAATGTTTATTAGTGTAAATTGTTGAGCTGGATATGGCTGAAAACTGAAATGTTTAAGGCTAGCAGGAGCGGGCAGGAGCAAGCAGAAGCAGGCAGAAGCAGGCAGGAGCAGGCAGGAGACTGACTGCTCTCAATGGCTCTGACTATCCGCCTGCTAGAGCATAAACTATATTTGGGACGTCAGCCACGCCCACTGCCGACTGTGAATTCATATTTTCAATGGGCTCTTCTTCTGTGCCCAATTAAATCATTTAGTTTTGAATAGTTTCGTATTTCAGTTGCTGATTTTTTTAGTTTTGTATAAATAAATTTAAGCATTCATTATTTTTCTTAATTTGTAAATTTTTTAATCGTTAGGCGTTATCGACTGCAGAATGTTTATTCGACCGTTATCAGATTTATATATATTACATATATTTTTATATACATTATAGAGGACAGTAATTTATCAGATTTATATATATTATATTTTTTTTTATATATACATATATATTATAGAGGACAGATCTTTCCGAATGGCCATGCCCCCAAAAGGGGCGTATATGTACCCACCATATTTTATTGATGTTAGCCCGTGTAACTATTACAAATTTCAGCTGTATAGTCCTTCCCTTTCTAAGATTTCTGAGATACCAGAAAAAGCATTTTTCGATCCGCCACGCCCCTAAAAAGGAGAAAAATCTTGGCACTTTCTAATACAAGAGAGGGTATATAAGAGTAAATATATTCTAATTACAATTCCCTAGCTAGCCCTTTGCATGCAGACAGACAGACATTGCCTAAAGCCAATATACCCCTTTCACTTTCGTGAATGAGTATGAAAAAGAAACTAGTTCCATGGGCATTAGAGCAATGAAATGAGTTGACCCATCGATTGCAGGCCAGAAATCATTCACTATCCTCAGCTTAGCAGCTCCTCTGGCATTGTCTATTGAGCCTTCGTCGAGTGGAGTTTATAGCGCTGCATGTTAGCGGTTAATTGAAGCATTTAATGGCTAGTTAAAGTGAACAATTTGCACAGAGTTGTTGCTCAACTAGAAGTGGCGCAATTATATTATTATTATCATTATTATTATTATTATTATTATTATTAATGGAGCGCGGTTTCTCACGATACGTAACATCCGTTTAAATTCCCATATGGCAATCTGGGTTACGATTCTTTTGCATTGTCTATATACGGCTTTTTCTGTTTGTTGCGGTTATACTTAATTAAAGCAGTTTGCACACACACACAGACACATGTCTTTGGTGTGTGTGTGTGTGTGTGTCTGCTTTGTTCGTCTTTTGGTATTCGCCATTTGACCGCACATGCATTTTATGGGGCGCACGTAAGCAAGCTATTCTTTTGTTTGTTTCTCTGCTCAGACTTTTCGCCAGTCACGCACACACGACAGAGCGAGAGAGAGAGAGAGAGAGAGAGAGAGAGGGGGAGCGAGTGAGAGAGGGAGGTAGACTGTGAGCACTTGCAACGTCGTTTTTCAACTATGATCCCAAACACGTAAAATAGTTTTGATACCCATTTAATAAAAATGCTATCTATGTATTTGACTCCACACACACACACATAGAGTGAGAGACAGAGAACCTCTCCTCCTTCCTATATATACGTATATATTCATGTGGACGTTTTGTCATTTTTATTGTTGGATCGAAACGGGGCATGTGGGCGTGGCAGCAGCTGCCCACCTTGCCAACAGCTGTGTGGCAGGCAACACTTTTCAGCACGCTGCGACACAGCCGGAAAGTGAAAAATCCCAAACGGAAATACATTCATTTGCTTGTTTTACTTTTCCAATTCGAGTTTCTTTGGCGCGGCATGGAATGAGTCGAGGCGAACTGAGGCGAACTGAGGCAAGCTGAGGCGAGTCGAGCTGAGGGACAAACAACTGGTCACAGGCGTTGCCATTGGGCAGCTGCCCCAACTGTCGAGTGATGTTGCTCCACTTCCTGCTCCTGCTGCTGCTGCTGCTGCTCCTGCTGCTGCTGCTGCTGCTCCTGCTGCTCCTGCTGCTGCTGCTGCTACTCCTGCTGCTGCTGCTCCTGCTGCTGCTGCTGTTGGCCCGTGCCGCAGTCACGTTTGATACATTAAAGTTAGATTTATGACTCTTCGGGTTATAAAATGACTTTAGATTGATTCCCGTCACATGATGACAGTTTTTCGTTTTTCATTCAGTTCAAGGCAGCCACCAAGTCTCTCTCTCTCTCTCTCTCTCTCTCCTTTTTCTCTGTCTCTGTGTGTATGCCCACGGGCTGTACACGGCGTCCAAGTGTTGGGCATCATGTGCACACAATGAATTTTTAAGTTGTTTATAAGTTTAGGCCTGGCTCTTGTCTCTCGGATATTTGTATATGTGTATGTGTGTGTGTGTGTGTGTCAGTTTGAGCTTGGCACGCCCAACTTGAGCACGCCCATTGCGGCATTAATTTTAGTACGCATCAATTTCAACCCACTTGAAATTTGACAAATTGTGGCGCAGCAACCACATTGACACACATAAGCCCAGGCACACACACACACACACTCACACACACACAGATATAGAGCACCGCATTTCAATTCGAGTTTGCCGTCCGCCTCCTGCGCTTAGTCATTTATTCGTTTATTACCATTTTGGCATTATCAAAGGCAATTTTTAATTAGTCGCAGCTGATTGATGGCGCTGATATGCTAGAAATGTCATCAGAGCAGCCTGAATTTGCCGTTGGCTCTGCGAGGGCGGGCGGGTGGTGCAGTGGTGCAGCGGTGCAGCGGTGCAGCGGTGCTGGAGCCGTACTAGTGCTGCAGGAGCTCCATTGAAAATGCGCATTGCAAATAGCTAAATGGGCAAATGGGTCGCGTTCATTAGCGAATCGTCCAGAGCCACAGCAGCGGCTGACAAAAGGAAGCTGAGTGGGTTGGGCTGGGCTGAGTTGGGCTGGGCTGCTCGCTGGCCGATAGATTTATCAGAGATGGCCACAGTTGCTAAAAGGTAATGCGAGTAGTGGTGTGAGTGAGCACACACACACACACACACACACACACACACACAGAGATTGTGCGGCAGAGCAGCGAGCCAATTGGCTGCCGCCTGCTTGCAGATTTCAAGCTCTAATTACGTGGTCATTAATTGCGCTAATTATTTTTCATTTTCTGCGCTTTTTCCATTTTTTTGTTGTTGTTTCTTTTTTTTTTTTTTTTGTAATGCACAGCTTCAACCTCAGCTAACAGCTGTCATCTGGCGCCTGCCTTGGCTCAGTGTGTCCTGCCCATTTTCAGTTTTCATTCTCATTTTCAATTTCATACATTTTATTTTGCGTCATTTGCATTTACATTTTTTCCTGCTTGTTTTTTTTTTCTGTTTCCTTTTTTTTTTTTTTTTTTTTGTCTTCTTTTTTTGTTGCTACTACTCAGCCATCTCAGAGTCGGTACTCGCTTAAGCTCTCCCTTGCTCTACCGCTGCTCGGTGATTTTTCTGCTCTGATTTTTGAGCACTGAATACCCTAACTAAGCGCCATATTAGAGTTTCAGTTGAATCTATATATAGCTATATGTATATTTTTATATAGAAAATACAAAATAATAATAATAAAAATCAATAAATAAATAATTAAAAATTAAAATGCCAAATTTGATTATTAAGAAAATAAGTAAAATAAAAAAAATAAAAAAATAAAAAATAAATAAAATACATTAAATTAAATTAAATTTAATAATAAAAAATAAATTTAATTTAATACTACTTATTTTATATTATAATATTATATTTATTTTCTAATAAAAAATAAATTAAATTAAATTAAATAATTTATTAAAATAAATTAAATTAAATTAAAATTCCAAATTTAATGATAAAAAAAATCAAATTTAATAAAATAAATAAATAAAACTAAATTAAATTAAATTAAATAAAAATGCCAAATTTAATAATAAAAAAAATAACTAAATAAAATCAAATAAATCAATAAATAAATATATTCTATTAAATAATGTTCATATCTATATATCAGTGGCTATTATAATATTTCGTATTCTATTCTACAAAATTGTCTGCTCAGATCATTCACCACCTTAGTTATCTCCTTTATAGAGTATTCGCTCGTTAGTCTTGCTCCAGCTGGTCTAACGTTAAGCACTGAGAGTTTCTTCTTTTTTTCTTTTTTTTTTTTTCATTACGTTCATTTTCTTATGCACATTTCTGTAATAAGAAAATGCGCATTAGGTAATTTTCCTCGCTATTTGCACTATTCGCAGTTTGCTCAGCAGCAGCAGCAGAGGTCGGGCGGGCAGGAGGCGAGCGCGAGGTGGTCCATAGGGGGTCGTGATGGTGTCGGTGTCGGTAGGTGGGCTTGGCTTTTAACCGCAAGTGACCGACATTTTCTGCCGTCGTCATCGTCAGCGTCAGCGTCAGAGTCGGCGTCGGCGTCAGCGTCGACCAGAAATGAAAATGGCTTAAACTGTGCCAACGGAAAGATGAACACACTGTGCGCACATCCCGCGTGGCTCGGGCCCTGCGTGTGGCTGGTCGCTCGGTGTCACTGATAATTTGATAAAAATGATGCTGCTGCTCCATATTACAGTTTACAGCTTGCGCCAATTGAATTTTCATCATTAGCAGCAGGATTTTCATTTCGTTTCTTTTGTATCATTAGCGCAGTGCATTTGGAGCAGGCCAAAAGTGCCCTCAGCTGGTCTCAAATTGGGTGGAATAATTAATTCATTGATAACTTTTAATTATTAAAAAAAAAAAAAAGATAATAGCTAAATACATTAAGAATATAATAATATAATATAATAATATGACAATTAAAAATACTTTAGTTGGGACTGCCCAATTAGTAGACACCCCGAACTGTGCAAGGAGCTGATATTTCAATCACTCTAAGCTGCGGTAGTACGTACATACAAAGGCTCACCTTCTGCTAAATGGGATTTACTATGGTAAATTAATTGTCGTATAACTTTTCTTCTTGAATGTACTTCTTAAATCTAATTTTAGAGTATTATAGTAACGGTATTCAAGTTACGTTAAAAAACGAAATATAACTTATCGATTCTTATCGATTTTATGGAAATGGCGAGAGATATCGAACAAATATTTTATGATTCTAATGAGTTTTACATATGTGGGAATACATTTCGAATTTCAGCTCTTTAGCTCTAGTGGCTTACGAGATCTCGGCGTTCATATGAACTTACAATTGAATATTCATGCCTCAACTTGTCGTTCAGATGAAAAAAATTAATACTTTACAAAGTTTGTCACGCCTTCATCTGCCAATTACAAACAGTTTCACAACTAACTCTATGCTCTATACTAAAATATCTAAACAGAGCTTTATAAATAAGATCAGCGTCCGAAGTTTATATCAGCTATGGTTGAGGATGAACTTTCATTTTATCATCATACTTCATACTTCAGCTTGTTATAATTATAAAAAATATGGAATGAAGCCGAGAGAAAGTCAACTTTGGTAAACTATTCTCCACTGGCAATATTTACTTTGAAGTTTGTCAGATTTCGTTTCAGTTCTGGATATTTTCATAAATCAGAAATGTGAAGTCAACGTTAAAAGTTAAACAATTTATATGTGCAGTTGGAGTGCGCTTTGCAAGTAGTTAATAAAAGCTGGTTGGAGTGTGGACAGAGAGTGAAAGAGAGAGAGAGAGAGAGAGAGAGAGACATTTGAGAATGTTTGGTACAGTTTTTTTTTTTTTTTTTTTGCGCGTGGTCATAGTTTGCTCACCCATTTACAGTTGGCGCGCGAAAACTTTTCGTTTCGTTTCGTTAGGTTTTGTTTGCTTGGCCAAAATGCCCGGCTCTCAGGGCCATTTTCGACGGCTTGCACAAAACTTCAAATGACTTCATCAAAAAATGTTTGCCCGGCCTGCGAGAGGCCGACTTCAATTTGCCGTTGCCGCTAAAGATGAAAGCAAATATGGCGTGGTATGTTGACACAACACGCTGCCAGCGAGCCGCCCGAACCAATTGCCGAACCACTGAGCCACCCAATCACCTAGCCAACCCGGGCCACCCACGGTTAGCTACAGTTGTGCGGCAAACATTTGGCAACCCCTCCGGGGCGCACCCCATGCGGGCAGCCATTAGCAGTTGTTGCCGAATTGCAAGAAGGCTGATTATGATTTATGCCACGACAGTTCGAATCGTCTGGCCGTAGGCACGACCGGGAGGTAGGCGGCGGGGCATCCAGCGGCAGCATAATCTGAGCTATTTTTAAAAAGCGGCCAAAAGAACAGACACAAACGCGAACACGGACATACACAGCTCACAATGTGTCCTGGACGGCGGCACGTATCTAATTTATGCCATCTGACAAAATGCAAACAACAACAACAACAACAACAACTCGAGACCAGCACAAAACTTTTCACAGTTTTCCCAGGCCATGTGTGACATGTGTGTGTGTGTGTGTGTGTGTGTGTGTGTGTGTGTGCGTTGGCCTTTCTTAGTTTGCGGCGTATCTAGTTATTTGAGCATTTGAGTGTTGCGTGATTTTGCTATCTATAAAACGTTTTGCTGCCAAGTGCCTTGTCCAACTTTGTCTTGGGCTCAACTTTGTCTTGGGCTGCCAAACGTCTCGGGGCTTGCTTTATGAATAGTATCTTTTACGGGCTTTTGGCCATATTTTCGTGTGGCTATTGTGTAGGATGACGCGCTTCTCGGTGCTCGGCTGCAGAGCGGGGCTTATTGACGGCCGTAAATAGCCTTAGATATCATTGTTTATCTATGTGGGTGTGCCTGCATCTATGTGTATATGTGTGTGTGTGTGTGTATGTGTGTGTCCCCTCTTTTCATATTAAATACATATAAATATTTGCGATTCGGCTCGCAGCTCTAGCAGCGAAATGAAGAAATTAATGGACAGTTGAAAATTATTGCAGAAAAAGGGGCAGCCAAAAGAAAAGAAGGAACAAAATAGAAAAAAAAACAAAAAACTGGCAATGGCTGATAACCAGACGGCATGACAAGACAGATTGAACGCCGTCATCCGTCGCCGTTGCAAATGTGTTACGCTCCAAAGTTTTTCGTCGATAGATGTATGTTATATAAGTACGATGTCTATATATGTGCTTGACTACCTTCGACATACCCTACACACACACACATGCAGGATATGCTATAGTTATCGATATAGCTATCGATATGCATATATGTATATGTATTTATTTGAGTACCTACCATCCAGTTCTGCAGCACTGAGCGCTGTTTCGATATTCACTAAAAATCTATCGATAACTTTATCGATTTCCTTGATATTCAGCATTCACTCATGGTAAATATTTTCGTAATCATCTCTTGTACAATATAAATGCAAGTCCTTCCAGCCCGGCTACTTTCTTAAAATTTATCGATATATTTGTCGATTTCCTTGATATTCAGCACTTACTCAAGGCAAATATTTGCATATTCATCTCTCGTTACCAATTAACAATATGAGTGCAATTCCTTCAAGCCCGACTGCTTTCCTAAAGCTCATCGATATCTCTATCGATTTCCTAGACAGTCGACCGCCTCGCATATTTTCTTATAGACACTACAGTGGCGCATCTACAGCATAGCTGCCAGTCGTTCAAGCCGTGAACTAGAGCTTAACAAGATTTCGCTTGTATTTCTCATTTTTATTTAGTTTTGGGGAAATTGGTGTGCAGCGCCTATGACAGACAGGGCGTGTAATTTGAAACTTGGCACTCGATGAGCAGCAGCAGTGAAAAGAGATAAAAAAGAAGCGGAAACGAAAACGAAAAAATGATGCTAGGCCAGGCAATCAACGGGGTGCAATGCCAACCAAACATGCTGAGCGCAATCAATTGCCAGCAAATGGGCTCGAATCCAGGCCAGAGCCAGCTTCAAAGCCTCGCATTTCCAGGCGAGCAAAATTGAATCGGGAATCAATAGGTCCATTATTTAATCGATGAGGCATGCGAGCTCACTTCACCAAGTGCTCAAATCGCAGGTTATCAATTATGATTAAATTTTTTACAGCTAGCGTCCATAGAAATTCTGACTTCATATTTGCAACGGGAATTTGGTATATATAAAGCTTATTTAACTCACTGCAAGAGAAAGTCAGAGTCATTAGAGTTTTGTACAGATAGAGATAGAGATAGATATAGAGATAGAGATAGAGATAGAGATAGAGATACAGATACAGATACAGATACAGATACAGATACAGATACAGATACAGATACAGATACAGATACAGATACAGATACAGATACAGATACAGATACAGATACAGATACAGATACAGATACAGATACAGATACAGATACAGATACAGATACAGATACAGATACAGATACAGATACAGATACAGATACAGATACAGATACAGATACAGATACAGATACAGATACAGATACAGATACAGATACAGATACAGATACAGATACAGATACAGATACAGATACAGATACAGATACAGATACAGATACAGATACAGATACAGATACAGATACAGATACAGATACAGATACAGATACAGATACAGATACAGATACAGATACAGATACAGATACAGATACAGATACAGATACAGATACAGATACAGATACAGATACAGATACAGATACAGATACAGATACAGATACAGATACAGATACAGATACAGATACAGATACAGATACAGATACAGATACAGATACAGATACAGATACAGATACAGATACAGATACAGATACAGATACAGATACAGATACAGATACAGATACAGATACAGATACAGATACAGATACAGATACAGATACAGATACAGATACAGATACAGACACAGACACAGACACAGACACAGACACAGATACAGATACAGATACAGATACAGATACAGATACAGATACAGATACAGATACAGATACAGATACAGATACAGATACAGATACAGATACAGATACAGATACAGATACAGATACAGATACAGATACAGATACAGATACAGATACAGATACAGATACAGATACAGATACAGATACAGATACAGATACAGATACAGATACAGATACAGATACAGATACAGATACAGATACAGATACAGATACAGATACAGATACAGATACAGATACAGATACAGATACAGATACAGATACAGATACAGATACAGATACAGATACAGATACAGATACAGATACAGATACAGATACAGATACAGATACAGATACAGATACAGATACAGATACAGATACAGATACAGATACAGATACAGATACAGATACAGATACAGATACAGATACAGATACAGATACAGATACAGATACAGATACAGATACAGATACAGATACAGATACAGATACAGATACAGATACAGATACAGATACAGATACAGATACAGATACAGATACAGATACAGATACAGATACAGATACAGATACAGATACAGATACAGATACAGATACAGATACAGATACAGATACAGATACAGATACAGATACAGATACAGATACAGATACAGATACAGATACAGATACAGATACAGATACAGATACAGATACAGATACAGATACAGATACAGATACAGATACAGATACAGATACAGATACAGATACATACAGATACAGATACAGATACAGATACAGATACAGATACAGATACAGATACAGATACAGATACAGATACAGATACAGATACAGATACAGATACAGATACAGATACAGATACAGATACAGATACAGATACAGATACAGATACAGATACAGATACAGATACAGATACAGATACAGATACAGATACAGATACAGATACAGATACAGATACAGATGCAGATACAGATGCAGATCTGAGTAGATAATCGGATTGTGATTGAAATCTGTATATCTATAGCCAACTCATCATCATTATTATATTATTTATCTACCATAGCATTCTATATCTGTGTATCCATAGCAGTTTCATGGACATGATCACTATCGAAGTCTGCCTAAGTCTGGTCTCCTTCAGTTATGCAATTTCTTTTTCCATCAACATTTAGCAATCTTGAGTTCAATTCCCAGACAGCGGCTGTGGCAATAAAGTGCTCTGGGCGCATTTTGGGCTGGAGCCCAAAACGAACGCAGGCAAGCGCAACTGCTACATGACTCAGAAATGAACTGTGGGCAAACAACATGCAGCGCATATTGTGGCACGGAGTTGTTGGCCATTCAGGAGACGCCACATAATGTAAATATTATTTGACAACATATTGGCTGCGGCAGCGATTGAAGTGACCGTAAATTGTGAGCTTTGCAGTTGGCTGGCTACCCACTGGACCCGCCCGACCCCCACGTAGCCCCCGTCTAACCCCGCCGGGGCGCTTCGAGTGTGCGTTTAAGCACGTGTCAAGTGGATGCCAGAATCGTTGCCACTGCGGCCACTCGTGCCAGACCATTTTGCAATAGCCACATCCACATCCACATCCACATTCACATCCATGTGCATGTCCATGTCCCTGTCCAAATCAATATGTATGTATGTGTGTATAAGTGTGTGTCGTAGTGTGCGTGTGTCTCGCTGTCTGTCAGAGTCATTTTGCACTTTGCATTTCGCATTCGAACTGCAATCGCAGTTGCCGGTGCGCCGGCTGGTTGCATTAATCAAAATGTTGAATAAGAAATCGAATTGATTTCCGCAAGCAAATGTGCGATATTATTTAATTTTCTTCCTCTTCCTTTTTTTTTTTTTTTTCTTTTTGATTTCCCAGCAAACGAGAAACGTTTTTCATTTTACAAGCTTGTCACAAGAAATCAGAAAAAATAGTAGGTAAAAAACGGGCAACAGCTGCCATCCATGCAAATGGCAGCGGCTGCAACAACAAGAGTAACTGAGCGAGTCACTCTGCTTGGGTATGCACGACTAGCAGATACTGTGCTTACGCTATTTGATAATACAGTTGGGAGAGCTATAAATGGATCTAGGAATAATGAAAGACAGAGGCACCTACTGGCGGACAGACAGACGGTAGTCTAGTCTAACGTATATAAATTCTTAATGTGTGTCACATAAATGTTAACTAAAACAATCTACCCTGCTGCTGCACTCTCAGTCAGCGTTAGGGTATTAAATATATGCATGCATTTTCTTCAAGCTGCCAGGCCAACATCTACATCATTTATCAGGCAATTGCATTACGACATGACTGGCAAGCCAAAAAAAACCCGATTCAACTAGATGATGTTGACTCCCGCAGAGTAATTGAATATTTTAGACGCAGACGCAGTGCAAATTCCGAAATAATTTTTAATATGTTAACAGGCATATATGAATATATATGTTATTAGAGTCGGTTAGAGTAAAAAAATATATAATAATATTAATAATAATAATAATATTAATAATAAATAGTAAATAAATAAAATTAAAAAAAGAAAAAAATGATAGAGCTTTTGGCATCTCATTATATAGAAGCGCTTATTATATAGGGTCTGATCAGTATTTCTGTTAGACATGCATCAAGCTAATATGTTAACATCCTGTTAAGGCATATGTAATGTTAACTAGACTTTCAGTTTTTTTCAAGTGAGCCTTGAATAGATTATTAACATGTTCAATTCATATTAATATATCATATATCAAGTCTAAAATGGAATGGATAACCTAACCAAAGCTCAATAAAGAAAAGCCCTGAACTATGTTAGCGCGACTATGTTAATACTCTGTTAAATAGAACTGCAGCTTAGGCAATGTGAACTTGGGATAATTCTTAAATAAATCAATTGAAATGGGCCGTCAGAGACTGATATATTTCCCGCTTGGAATTGCATTTCCCCTCTCTATCAAAAATCGAATCTAAAGTGGCTTCAATGACGAAACTTTCTGAGCTAAGCCATAATCTCTTGAACTCCCATTTGGCTTATCATAAGTTCTAAATTTCAATCTCTTTCAATTTCTGCCTACACTTTGTTTGAGCTGAAATTCATTTTCAAGTTTTCAAATATTTTCCTTCTCTGAAATTTTTATCATTTGCAGTGCTTCCTTTAAGCCGACACAGCAGCTGCAAGCAGCAGCAACTGCGAACTCTAACGTCACTTTAATTGATTGCCAGCTAAGTGTTTCATGTTCTGCGTCCGACGTGGCCCGGCGTGTTCGATTCTTTTTTATTTTTTATTATTTTTTTTTCCTACTTTTTTTTTGCAGACGAGTGCATTGATTGGCAATTTGACCAGTTCCTGATGATTTCAGCTAGCAACTCGACTCAAGTGCAGTCCATTATGAAAATTTTATTTGTCCAAGAGAGAGAGAGAGAGAGGGAGTGTGTGTGAGAGAGAGAGAGAGAGAGAGCATGAGAAAAAAGTGCTATTTTATTGGGGTTTTTGGTGTCGCTTAGAGTTTGGAGGAGTTTGCGCTAATTAAAAGAACAGCAACAGCAAAAACCTATGTGTGTGTGTGTGTGGCTCTCGAGCTGTGCTAAAGTGAACGGGCCACTTATTAACTTGTCCTAAATTATGCTGCCAAAGAGCCGAACAGAACAGAGCTGAGCGGAGCAGAACAGCAGCGAAACTAGAAACGAAACGGTTAACATACCGAAACGAAAAGATACAAAACGGAAGAGCCAAGTGGAATTTACAGAGCAAGTCGTTGCACGTTGATAGCTGGGCGGGCTGGCTGTGTGTGTGTGTGTGCTGCGGCTTCCTTTAGCCTGGTTTTATTCTAGCTGCCGCTGCAAAGTGCAAAGTGCAAAGTCTTGCAAAAGCATTTCTTGTTCTTTTTTTTGGTTTTTTTTTTGCTGTAATTGCTTTTTTTTTTGTGCTGTTGCAGAAGTGCAGGAAGCGCTTCGATGCAGCCTTCGTCTTACGCACTGAAGCAGCAGGAGTAGCAGCAGCAGCAGCAATAGCAGGAGGAGCAGCAGCAGCACCTTCCGCTTGCACTCATCACACACATGATTCTAATCCTATATGTTAGCCTGTGCATCAGTGTATGTGTGTGTGTGTGTGTGTGTGTGACTCTGTAACTGACTTACCCCACGGCCTGACTGACGGCCATTACCATTAGCCGCGTCAGCACGCGTAAACTTCATTTCCACCAAATACTGAAAGCAAGTGGGAAAAAAAAAAGTTGTTGTAGTTGCAAATGGAGAAATGCGGCCAGTAACAGCAGTCGATTGTCTGCGCCGTAAGCCCCTCGAACGGAACGGAACGGAACGGAACGAGAAGTCATTTATTTTAAGCTGCAGCACAGCCAATGCGCTGCAGGCATCAGCCAGCCGCACCTCACCTCGCCACGCCTCGCCTCGCCCCGCCTTGCACCAGCGCAGCAGACAGAGGCTTACAGAAAAAGTTACATTTGGACCAGCTAAAGCGGCTTTAACATGGCCGACAGAAATATCATTTTCATAATAATGGGAGAAGTTCTCTAACTGCATCTGTTTCGCATCTTTGTGCTCGCCAGTATCTGAAATCCGTATCGGTCGCCAGTATCTGAATCACATTTTTTTGTTATAGCTGTATCTCTTGATCTAAATATTTGTTTCAAACATGTGTTTCTGTGATTCCATTCTCTGTATATATATATATATATATATATATATATATATATATATATATATTTACTTTTATCTACATTGTTAGTACCCAAATCTGTATATCTATCTTTATCTGCATCTTCATCTGTAATTGAAATAATATGTATCTATCTTTCTATACATTTCTCTAACTTTATAAGTATCTATATATATATCTCTATCCATATCATATTCTGACATTATCTATTTATATTGAAATATCTTTATAGCTACACTCTGTATCTACATCAATTTATACATTTGTATCTTCTCTCTTATCTTCTGTATCTCTTTTCATAATAGTATATGAGATTGTTTTTCCAGCTGATGTCGATATCAATGTAGATTCAAGTAGAGAAAAATACAAAGATATAATGGCATTTGCTATAGGTTAGATATATACTTCCGTATATGTATCCTTATTTCTGAATCTCTCCAAATATCAGCATCTGTATCCGATTTGTTGCATTTGATTTGTATCTCTGTTTCTGTATTTACATCTACAGTGATATCTATATCAAAAATTGTCTCAAAATCTGTACCTCCATCGATATCTACATCTGTATCTAAATCTCTATATTTATCTGTATCTGAGCTGCTCTTAATATACATCAGTACCTACCACAATTTCTCTATCTATCCTATATACAGATCTATTTCCCTATATCTACTTGTATCTGCGACAAATACAGTATATGTATTTTTATGTATATATCAATATGTAAATATTTTCTGTATCTGTATCTTAATCTCTTTATCTATCTGTATCTGAATCTTGATGAGTTCTTCATGTATATCAATATCTTCAAATTCTCTATCCATATCAGTATATATTTCTCTATAGTCATTCAGTATCTGTATCTTTATGTAAATGTATCAATGTGTAAATATTATCTGTATCTGTATCTATCGTACTAGGGAATCTTTAATTTTACCTGGATCAGTATCTCTTTCGGTATTGTTATCTATATCTGCTATTTATATAGAATTATAGAAATCTACATCAACACTTCTATCTCATTACCCTCAATCTGTATCTTCAATCAGAAATTGTTTCTGCATCTTTCTCTATATCTGTAAATCTCCATCGTTTTCTCAACTTGTATTTGTATCTTCTTCTGTAGCCGCTACATCTGTATCTGCTACAGTTAACGTGTCTCTACTTATGTAACCCAGGAATTTCCTCACGCTCTCTCACCTTGCACCCACCTTCTATTTCGCTGTGTGTGTGTGTGTGTGTGTGTGCTCCTCCTGCCTGGTATGTGCTGCAGCTGCCTTTGTGTTTGACTTTAATTTGACGCGTTCTTTCGTCTACTGCCATTTTTTGTTTATCTAATTTGAGCTGCGCATTTTATGCTTTTATTGCTTTCATGTCCTTGCAAGCTTTTTGTTATTTATTTATTTATATTTGTGTGTCTGTGTGTGTGTGATACACTTCCCTACTTACTGCCAGTTCGCCGCATTTCGCTCGACTCCGGTGCCTTGGTTTGGTTTCATTTCATCTCATGCCAACTTATCTGCAATGCAAACGGGCTCGGTGGGGCAGCGGCAGGAGGCAGAAGGCAGGAGGCAGAGGAGGAGCGACTTCAGCCCAGAAAAGCGAAGCGCAATTCTAATGGGAATTACAAATTTTTCACCATAAAGATGTTGCTGCCTGCCTCCGACTGCCACTCACCACCCGCCCACCTCCTGCGCAGCTCCTTCTGCCAGCCGTCCAACTGCTGCTCTTCACTCCAGCTCCTCCAGTTGCTTCAGTTCCTGTCCAGTCCTTGTTTCTTGCATAAAATGAAATTGTATTGCATTTTTTCGTTTCATTTTTTTTTTTTTTTTTACTCTGCCTCTCGGAGCGTTTGCTTCGCGTGTGTTGCTGCTTTATGGCTGGACACACAAATTGCTGCCTCAGCATCAGCAACAGCAACAGCAGCAGGAGCAGGAGCAGCAACTACAGTTTGGGACGGATTCTGTCTTGGGTTTCGCATTTTATGCCAGTTTCATGGCAGTTTCAACCGACCCGCCCACTCGCCAAAAACACAATAGAAAATCGCATTTCGTATTTTTGGAGCAACAGCTAGAGCAACATGAAAATTTATGATACATTTGCCGCGTCGCATCACGGACCAGCGGATAGTCTTGCCGGGAATGTGGCCGAAAGGGCTAAATAGAGTGAGGCAGACAGACAAAGAGAGACAGAGAGAGAGAGCGAGAGAGAGAGAGAGAGAGAAAGCGAACGCTCAACTCGTTTGCTGCTTTTCAAATTATTCGACTTAAATAAAATGTTGATAATTGTAATGGAATTTCGTATTAGATTTGGCAAAGCTCCGCATTCGGGTCGGGCCATAAAGAATAGTCCAAAGTATTCGGCAAACACGAGTATTTGGCAACGCAATAGGCCATGCCTCAACTGCTGCTCAACTATTTGTGCTTATTTATTTCGATTACTTAAGTAGCTCAAAGCCGGGCTGAGCGTAAACACAAACAAATAAATTACCCAAAAACTTGAGGCATTTATGGGAAGGAGGCGGCAAGGCGATGGCGAGGGGTGCTTAACAGATTTCGCTTGATTTACGCATATTTGTGGAAATCTACATATGCGGAGTCTAAAGGATGAAACAGCTAATAAATGTGATTGAAATTATTAGAAACTTACTTGGAGAAGATGGGGTAATAGATCTCTCTCTCTCTCTCTCTCTCTCTCTCCCTTTGTCTCTCTTTCTTTCTCATGTTCATGTTGAATACTTTCTATATCATACTAACTAAATTCCTGAAACGAGTAACACAATTTTATATTATTTTACTTTAGTTTCAGAATGAAATTGTCAGAAAATGAAAGGGTAGAGAGCGAGTGATATAAATATTATTTCGTGAAGTATTCTGATGAAGGGCACAACTAGGATTGTCGAGTATTTTAAAAATATCGTATCGATGATATTTTAAGTTTTAAAAAATATCAATATGATATTTCACGTTTTGAAAAATATCAATATGATGTTTGATGTGTAACTTTAAAAATATCGTTATATCAATATTTTTCTATTTTCATTTTTTTAAACTTTTTTTCCACATTAAGTTTATAAACCTACAAAAAAAAAAAAAAAAAAAAGAATACACGAATAATAAGAATAAGTTTTGATTCTTTGCATGATAAAGGCCGCTTAACTCCAATATTCTGCACAAATTACATTCGGATGTTCCATATTTAACGTCCGAATAATTCGTTTCCATTATATTCAATTTTATTTTTGTACTTTTTGCTTGGTTCACTTACCACCCAAATATACGATATATAATATCTGAAAAATATTCGATATTTGGGCAAAAAAAAAAAAATATTCCGATATAATGATATTTTGATATATTTTCGACAACCCTAGTACATACATATTTTGTATGCAAAGTGAGGCAGTTGACGTAGTTGGTAAACCCTCGATTCGTAACATCTTTATCGATGCCTTAGTCTATTGAGCCAGTCGCAGTCGGCTTTGTCTTCTATTTGGGGGCCAAAATCAATAAACCCTTTGCTCGCAGCGCGCATGCAAAATCAAAGTATGCGGGAATGAAACATAACGCCCACTATCATTTGCACTGGAATATAAATTTATTTTTGTATTTTATTGGCGCAAGGGCTACAAATGCCATCAAATAGTTTTCCGTTCCGATTTTGGGCAGCACAATGGCAACGGAATGGGCGAACAGGCGAGCAGACATGAAAGGCAATGGGGCGTGGGCGTAGGTACAGGAATGGAGAATGGAGTGAGGAGAGAGTGAAAGAGAGAGAGAGAGAGAGAGAGAGAGAGAGAGATGGGTAGAAATAGCGAACGAGTGTCGAGGAACGAGTATATACATATATGCCTTTATCAATTTTATCTGTGAAATATTTCCGAAACATTTGCCATTATATTTGCATTAGTGGCCAGAGCTTCCTCCTGCTGTTGGTTAACTATATACGCTCCGTATTATTCGCTGGCGGCACCAGGATCCTCCCACTCGACACGCCAGTGCGACGCCAATGAAAAGGAAAATGGCCAGTTGTATGAAAAGAAAATGGAAAATGGCAGGCGCAAACCCAGCCAAGCCAAGCCAAGCCAAACCAAACCAAACCAAGCCAAGCCTAGACCAGAACAGAACAGAAGAGAACTATATACGCTCTCTATGGGTTTTGTTGCTGCCCGACTATTCCCAGGCGGAAACTGCTTATCACACATTTCCACACAGCCACGCAAATTCACACACAAGTGCTGCAAACGAAATACAATACAAAAAATTAAAATAAAAAAAATAAAAAAAAAGAAAGGGAGAAGAAAGAACGAAAGGGAGCAGCAACAACAACAGCAACAAGAACAAAAAATAAAGAAGAAATATGTGGAAAAATGAAAGAATAGAAAGAAAAGTTTTGCTGCCCGCCGTGCAGAGTGCTGCTGCCAGCCTCCCCTTGCCAGTCCCCCCCCTCCCTCCATCCAGTAAGCGCCTCCTGCTAAAGTAATAGCGCACAAAGAATGATGCGTAGACATGATTTCCGTGCGGTTGATTTCCCGCACAGCCCATGCTTCCTTCTAATACCTCTCTCTCTCTCTCTCTCTCTTTCTCCCCCTCTCTCTGTCTCTCTCTCTCTCTGTTGCTTGCAGCAAAACTATTTGCTTGGGGATTTAGTTGCTGGTACCTTTTTGTGCGTATACGTAACATCTTATCTACATGTCTTTCACTGGCTAACAGTGAGTCTGCTGGGCCCGGCTGGGCCGAGAGAGACCAGACCAGCTCGCTGCAACCGTCGTCGTCGTCATCGTCTTCTTCTTCTTCTTCTTATTCTTCATCATCAGCGTTTTCAGCATCTAAGCTGGCAGCTGCCTGAAGTAGCATGTAATTCATCTTATTCCCCAAAGACAACTCCGACGACGTCGACGATAAAGACGATGGAACGGGCGCGGGCACGGGCACCGCCTCAACCTGAGCCTGCCAAACCATTCGCTTTCTCGCCTCGGCCCAGCCGACTGTCGCCGTCGCCGTCGTCGTCGTCGTCGCGCTGAGCGTTTCTCCATTGGGACATAAATGGCATTTGGCAGAGCTCAGCCGGTCGCTGGCTGCTGAAGGCACGCGTCTCATTACTTTGAGCCGTTACGTGTCGAGTTCGAGTTCGAGCTCGGGCGGCTGCTCAGTTGCGTTGCCTTTACCCTTCACCATAAAATGCGTAATGAATTTTAGATTTCATTTCGATGGCTGCGTAAAGAAAACACCGAATCTTGTCCAGCAGCATAACTCATACAGAGTGGGAGAGAGCGAGAGGGAGAGAGTTGCACACATAATGTTTCTCTGACGAGCAGCAAAACACGTTACGTTTCTGTTGATGCCCCACAAATAGTTTAAAATGTCATCAAATCTCTATAATGCTCGGAGCAAAAACTGAAATATTAGCCACAAATTTCAGCAATTTACAAATTGCACTTGATTTTTATTCTCAAGCTCCAACTGTTTGTATTCACATTCCCCCGATTCCCCAGAGCCAGCACAGAAAGTGTTCAGCTCAGGGATTTGCCATGATTGATCGTTTTATCCGTTGGACTTTTCCTGCTCAAAGTCAAGCACATGACGCGAGAGCTGTGTTATGCAATTATTATGAATTCATGTATAAATATCCAATTCTATAAATAGATTGCCATATAATTACAGAAATTGTAGCAGGTTAATAAATAAAGCAGTTTCAGTCGAGTAGGAAATACCACGAACTAAGCAAAGAGCTTATATTCTGATAATTTAAGGCGTTTTATATATCAACTTTCTGAATCAAAGTTTCATTTATATTTATGTGTTTACCATAGAACGAGTCTTTATTATTCGAAGACGATTTTTGTAAATTTGGGTAGTGGCAAAGGCGGTGTTATCTAAAATCCGAAATGTTCTCATGCTCTGCATGCAATAGACGGAATTACTTAGTAAATCTGAAAGCTCTAGCTCTTATGGTATTAAAGTTACGCTGGAAAAAGATAAGCTAAACTATCGATATTTATCGATAGTCAGGCATGATGATATAAAATATATATATTAATTATATTATATTTGAAAAAATACAGCCAAATTATCGATATGTATCGATAGTCAAGCCATAGGATGTTTGATATAATATATACATACATATGGTTATATGTATATTTATAATCATAATACATATCTCATATACGTCTGTACCTCCCCTATTCACATTCTTTAGTCTACTGTCTGGCTCTGCCACGCCTCCTTCTGCCTGTTACGTACATTTTGAGTAAACCAATTTACCCCAATGCGTCTGCGATATAAAAGTAATCGAATATTCGAATTGCACTTCAGGTTAGCCTGGGCGCTGTGTGGGTCGGATAACTAGTAGGTGCTGGCCGTTCGCCTCTTGGCCAGACACATCATTTTTCTTGCCGCTAATACCACATAAATGTGAATAAAAACTAAAATAAAAGGCAATAGAAGAAGCCAAACGAATAAGTTTTTTCTTTTTTTTTTTTTCTTGCATTTTTTTTTTTTTTTTTTTAAGTGCTTGCACAAAGTTCCTTCACCTCAAGTTGCACAGTCGCCGCTACGAGCCAGCCGTCCTTATAGTATTTGGAACATTTATTTGCGAGGCGAAAAAAAAAAATAGCGAATCGAAAGTTGTGGGTGAGTGAAAAGCGAATAAAAAACGAGCGAGAGAAAGAGAGACAGAGAGAGAGAGAGAGGGAAAAATGGCAAATGGAAAATGGAAAATGGCTCACTCAATAATAAAGTAGAGCTGCAGTTGTAGCAGGAGGCGTGGCACTTTAGATAAACATGGCCCAGCAGTAGCTGGGTGTGACTCCTGCTGCTCCTGCTGCTCCTCCTGGTGCTCCTGCTGCTGCTGCTGGCTGCAGCCCAGCGGACGTAAATCGTGCCCAAATTGTTGGCAGCGAAACGACTGCGCTTAGCCGCGCCGCTTGGCAACGGCAATGGCAAAGGTCAGCAAACTGTTTGGGAGGCAGCTTTGGCTAGCTGAATATACATACAATATGTAGTTGGCTTTGCATTGAGACTCACGTTGATTTTTGTTCACCTAAGCTCAAAGCTAATCAAATTTCATCCAAATTACACTTATACATTAGCCTACAAATTTTTTCCTCTCTGAAGCTAGCACAGTCCTATTTCCGAAAAAGTGAACTCTATCAGGTGCGTGAGTGAATATTGCATACACACATACATCCGCACATCCATTGACCACTGAATAAAACAAAAACAAAAACAACAACAACTCTTGCAGCATGGAAGAGCAGCCATCGCAACCGATTAGAATTGAGCGAGACAGCTCGGGCATCATGGGGAATGGGTTGGAGATTGCATCGGGCTCGTCGGGCCTCACTGGCACTGCCATGGCTGAGGAGGGGCCCAGCGTATCGGGAGTCCATTTGCTGTTGATGTGCTTGGACTCGGACCGCCATGTGACGTTCCAGGAGGGCGTCATCGATAACGAGGGCATGAATCGTCGCAAATCGAAGTGCTGCTGCATTTACCGCAAGCCGCATGCATTTGGCGAGAGCTCCTCGTCCTCGGACGATGAGTGCGAGAACTGCTGCGGCCATCCCGAAGTGCGTCAACGCAATCGTCTAAAGAAGCAGCAGCAGCGCTGTCTATGCCGCTGTCATCATCAAGGCCTGCCGGCCGGCATTGTGGAGGAGCCAGCTGACCACTCGAGCACTGTCGTCCGAGCCAGGACGGAATCGCCAGCACAGCCGAAGACCCTCATTATGGCCACATCCAATACTGGCCAGCAATAAGTTTGACTGACCAATACCCAGCCAACACTTCGCAACAGTTCGACCCACCCATAGAACCAGCCCATCCACCCATCCCACCCCAATAGAACCATCCACCCACAGCACTCGCCGGCAGCCGACTGATTCGTTCACTCAATCGATGTCCCAGATTTGGCAGACATTTCATTAGGAGCTGGCGCGGCTTCCGTTCCTTCAGCTACTCAACTGTTTAGTGCCCGATTAATTGTATAGTTTTCTATCAATTGTAAAATTTATGATTTACTACTATTACACTTGACTCTGAGCATGTATAAAACATCGCAAAAGCGACTCGACATCAAACAATCGCCTATCATTTTTATTCCAATCCAAGTACCATAAAAACACAACCAACTTGGGCGCAAAGCTATCTCAACTCACATTTCGCATAACTTTTGGCATTCGAAAGTTATTCGGACGCGTGTGGGAAGTAAAGATGTTGCGAACTTAACTCGTATAATTTGTATGCTATATGTAGTTAAATGTAGTTTACCATCTGGATTCAGTTTTATTCATTTTAATTGGTTGATCAGTTGAAGTGTAGTTGGAGTTTCCTTCTTTTGTATAGGATGAAATGGGAATATAAAGATGGGATATTCCTATTTAGATTCCATGTTAGATTGTTTTTCCTATTCCTTAGTTGAAATCTTACCATGTCGCATAGTTCTTCTAGTCATATACATAGTTCTTACTATTCTATTCACTTGCACAAATTAAAAGACGAACTATGATAAATTTATTATGAGATTCTGGTCTTCAATGCTGATTTATATACCATTACAGACATCTTGATATATAGAGCTTTATCTTGGAAATCTTTTCCAGAATTCTTGAACGTTGATTTGCCGTATTATATATAAAATACATATATCGTATAGACATTTGATCTAGAAAATCTTTATCTTTTCTCTCATCAAGTTTTTGCTTCTAATTACAGTTAGTATACGATTTTTTGAAGATATTGTATTTCATTCACATTTTTTAATGAAATAACTCTTCGCATAGATCTTCCTTATTAGTTTCCTTCCTCTTGTATTATAGAAACTTGACTATTCTTTCACGGAGCTGTTATCCTTTATTATCTTATCTAGTATCTTCTCTGCCTTTGTCTTTTAAACTGTCTGTTCGGGAAAGCTTTCTTATTCTCGCTCTCTTCATTTATCCACCTTCACTGAAAGTTTTCTTTGAGACAGTTGTTTATCTATATATCTCTATATCTATAGATCTATATATCTATCTTTATATCTATACATCTATATATCTTTATATCTGTATATCTATACATCTATATATCTATATATATTATGTAGAAATCTTAACCCTCGCAACTCTTGCCAAAGCGCGTTACTCTTAGCCGTTTTCGTGCAGATTCCTGCCGGTCTAGGCCAAGATTTGTTGCCAAATCTCGTAATTGATATTTGTTTTGAACATTTGGAAAAGCATGCAATGGCTTTAGCCTTTCGCCCAGATACCAGCCCGCCTGGCCTTAGTATGCTCAACCGCAGAAAAAAAAAAAAAATAGAGAATCTGGGCCGCAGCGTGGTAGCCACAGCTCACAGCTGGTACATGGCTGCCATTAGTCATCGCCATGCCACGCCCACTGTCCACGCGCCCTCTATTGATTGATTATGCGAACTGTCTGCGTGAACTTGTAAATAGATTAATGAACTGTTGCCCAGTTGCACTGCCAAACAGTGAAGCCACTGGGCCAGGGCTATCCTGCTCTCAGCTCCTGCTCTCAGCTCCTGCTCCCTGCTCCCTGCTCCCTGCCTTCTGCTCTCTTCTGTCTGCTGCAGTTGTTGGCTGTGCGATTTCTTGAGGGGGTCGCGGTCTGCCCAGAGCTGTGCTAATTTTTTTGGAACGACTTCCAGTTGCCACGAGTCGCCGAGGGAGGCGGCCAAGCCGATTCAAATTATGCAATCGTGTGCATGCATAGCGCAGCATATCAGCGCATTGCATGCACCGTGGCACCGATTCCACTCACAGTTTCACAAAATATATAGAATAGAGAAAAACCAACAGCAACAACAACTACAACAACAACTACAACAACAACAACAACAACAAATGGAATGAAATACATTTGCTTGTTCCGCGCGCCGCTTTTCCCATTTGTCTGCCTCGTTTTTTTTTCACTTTTTTTTTGGCAAACTTTGAACCCTTTGCCACTCCATCGTCTGTGTGTGTGTGTGTGTGTGTGTATGTGCCATTAAGCCACATTTTAATATGTGTTGGTGTGCTGTGTGCCGTTAGTCGTTTTTATGAGGTCTCTTGGCGCTTGATTCCGCGGCCCAAATGCTGCCAACCGCATTTGAAGTGGCTGCTGGAAATGAAATACGCTACAGCAAACAGTTGCCATAGTTTGCATAACTCAAAAACCAACACACACACACACACACATAACTCTCTCTCTCTCTCTATATACGTATGCGTGTGTGTGTGTGTGTGTTTTCCTTTTGCAGATATATGAAGACATGACTAGCCGCCCGCACAATATATAGACATACATACACACCCCCATACATACCTACACACACACACATACATACATACACACCTACATATATACATACACGTATATATAGGCTACATGGGGACATAGCGGATATTTTAACTTGGTCAATGGGTCGTCCGCTCGGAATTCGGAATTCGGCAGACGGTATGCAGCATACGACATACGGCATACGGCATACGGCATACGGCATACGGAATATGGAATTCAGGGTTCGGTTTTGTTGGTTTCGTGCTGCTTAATCGAGTCAAACGCTTGGGACTCCTATGCGAGTTGCTGAGCCACACACACACACGCACACACACACACACACTGATTGTCACACGCACACACGCAGAAATTCTCACGATTCACAAGTTAATACAAATATATTAGATCTACGCGCAGTTGTCCGGCTCTGCACGGTTTCCGTTTTTATACTACTAAATCATGAATGTTTCAATGCATAGATCATATGGTACTAGAAGAAATACTAAGCAGTAAAAAGTCCCTTTGCATATGCCAAGAGGTTCGGTGAGCTCTACTTCACCAATTCTGTTGCTCAGCTACCAAAATTGTCTTGCAACTTTGGTTGCATGACCTAATCTTTGTATTCTCCGGTTTTCTCAAGCTCTAACAAATACAAAAGGCGCTTACAAAACAAAGTAATATGATCGATTTTTATCGATAAAAATGAAAGAAGATGAGTTACTGGAAAAATATAATAAGCTCGTACTGCTTAGGTATTCCCTAATATATATGAAAATACTCAAGTCTCTAGCATTTCTGGTTTACGAGATCTCTGCGTTCAAACGGGCGAATGGATGAATAAGCACAGATATGTATGATCAAGAATATATCTATATATAGCTTATGGCTGTCTATTAAATACATTTTCACAAAATCATTATGCTCTGATCCCCCATTTTCAAAGATTCAGGATCTAAAAATATAAATATAAGCTTAAAAATATTAAAAAAAAAAAAAAAAAAAAATAAAATAAAATAAATAGAAAACACGAAATATAGTCTTTAGCATAATCAGATAATCCAATTGAATCAATTGATCACTTCATATAATTTTTAGGCCAATTTATTGGCTTTAGCTCTTTACATTTTATTAATATTGTTTAATATTAATTAAAAACTTTTAAAAATTTATAAATTCTTTTTTGATTGCAAACGGATTTTAACATTCAGCTTCGACAATTTTCGTCAATTTTTTTGTTGTCGCTTGATTTTCGGCTCAGTGTAGTACAAGCAATTTGATCAACTTTTATTATGCAGCCCACTCTGCAAAAAGGGAATGTCCCTGTTATCCAGACCAACAACAACAACAGTAAAAGGCTCGGTTCGGCCAGGCTCAGCTGTCAATGTAAATGTTTTCAGTTTTTTTTTGTTTTTTTTTTTTTGGCTACCATTTTACTGGCTCGCATTGATGAGGTTGAGCATTTTTGTTGGGGATGCTTGGCTATAGACGCGCCACCGTCCCCTCATCCCCGTCCATCCCTGTGCCCACATTTGATGGGTTTTAAAATGCGCCCCCCATAAATAACGGTAATGACAGATCCTGACATCGCAGTCCTCGTCTTTGGCTCAACAACAACAACAACAGCAGAAAACGAAAACAAAGCGAATGCGAAATCGCAATCACTGGCAAGCCAAGCTGTGACCGACCACTGGCAACGCCCCCCGCCTCCCGTCTCCCGCCTCCCGCCTCCTGCTGCCTGCTCCTGCTCCTGCGACGCCTTAGACAAGCGCGCCTTGCACAACCGAGACGCTTGTAGGCCATGAATAAGTCGATTACTAAAACAAACTGACAGCCAAGCAGACAGAAAGAGAGAGGAAGAGAGGGCGAGAGAGAGAGAAAGAGGGAGACAGAGAGAGAAAGAAAGAGAGGGAGAGAAACCCTCAAAACGCACTGAGCTAGGCCAGCAAACGAAATGGAAACATCTCACGCATCAGGCTGAGTGCTCAGCTGGGCCACGCCCCCACAGCCCACAGTTATGGGGCTGCCTTCAAGCTGACAACATTTGCATTTCTTTTTTTTTAACACCATTTGTATTAAAATGACGTGCACGCTCGCTCTCGCTCTCGCTCTCTTTCACTCTCCCTCTCTACCCCTCTCTCTCGCTCTCTCTTTATGTGTGTGTTGCACTCCTTTTTGTAAATCATTTAAAAAGCAATTACATAAGTGGAAATTAAAATGAAATTATTCATGTTACCACATTTCTTTCTACAAGGCACACAACACGCACATGTAAACAGTGCAGCAATACCTTCTCTCTCCCTCACTCCCTCCCTCCCTAACTCCCTCCCTCCCTGTCTCACTCCTTCTATGCCTTTCTGCCTTTGCATTTGTGTAATTTTTGCGGTTTTCCTCATTATTCGAGAACACACAGACTACCACAACAGCAGAGCGCCCTTGCCCCTCCCCCTGATAGCCGAGGGACGACCCCATTTGTGCTCCATTGGCAGCGGTACCTTGTTTTGACCCTGTTTAGACCCAGAGCTTTTAATTGTGGTTCATTTTGCCTTCGCTTAGCCATTGGCCTTTTCTCATTCACTTCCTCTCTTCCCCTCTTCTCTCTCTCTCTCTCTCTCTCTCTCTCTCTCTCTCTCTTTTATTCTTTTTTGTTGCTGTTGCAGTTTGGTTCCCTTTTGTCCGTCTGTCAATGACAATGCTGCTGTCATTTGACCACAATATTTAGCATTATTTTAATTGTTTTTTCACAAGCTCCGACTCAATGGGCATTATGCTAAAATAGGTGTCGTTGCCTGTCTCGCTCTCAGTCGTACCACTCTGTCTGTATCTCTCTCCCTCTCTCTCTCAGCCACTTTGTTTACCACATCGAAGCAAACACCGTAAACAAGCTCCATTGACAGTTTTCATTTCTTTCTTCACGCTGAGCCTGGAACCTGGGCATAATATCTTTCATTAGTATACCCTATTGAAAATGGAAAGTTACGGTTGAGTGGTCTTAATTGATGTGTATATAGGAGGCAGAAGGAGGCGTGTCTGATATCTCATGAGTTGATTTAATCGTCAATTCTTCCGTCCGTCTATCTCAGAGCTTGAGTCGAGCTAGTGACTGGAAATTGTTTAGTGCCCGTTATCAACCTTAACCTGATAAATTATATATCATACATCTTTAAAGCTAGAGTCTACAATATTGGCATTAATTTCTTTGAATATTTTATATAATATGGTTTTTCTTTTATTTTGAATACGGGTCTAATGTCTGATCATATCGAATTTCAACTGCAATTTCAGTCTGTTTGAGAAAGAGCTGTGAAATTTATTAAATGACCACATTTTTTATTGGAATACGTAGTTCATATGCTGAAAATTTCATTGTTATCCATTAAGTAAGAAAGAAGTTAATAAGTTAAGTGTTTGGCCAGTTGTGAAGGGCCTTGGCAAGCAGTGCCAACCGTACGAGTTTTTCCTATATATGTACACTCATACACACACACATTCAAATTTATTGTAGGCCATTCGAGGAATAACGATTGCCATTGCCAGTGTGTTGAGATTATCAGATAACTATGACTATTTTCTACTGCTGAGATTCGCGATTTGGGTTTGCTTGAATCTCGGGTAGTGCAGAGCCGGTGTTGGTGTAAATGATGCGTGCTGTCGGATATTTTTGTCATTTATTTATTTATTTATTTTTTATTAATTTTGTTTTTTTTTTTTTTTTTATTTATTTATTTGTATTATAAACGTAATTAAAAATTATGTTATAAAAGCTTTGAAGTATATTAAATAACTCAGATCGAGGGGGTCCTGTAGTTCTTACTAGTTATCAATTTAGCATATTTTCCAATAGATTGCACTTGATCTGAAATCGATAATGCCCGTTCTCTCCATCTCTTCTCTCTCTCCCTCTCGCCTTCTGCTTCTGTGTAGAACTTGAAGTTCAAGTTGATTACACAAAAGTCTCGAATATTTTGCTTGCCTTTTTACACTATAGTTTATATATGTATATATATATATATATATGTATATAGTCCTGGTAGTTCCCGCATCTGACTTGTGCTGAAACACCGTTTATTATATGTTATATAACATTATATAATATATTGTAATTGTTATATGGTAATCACAGCTCCCATATTTCCTCTAACTGCTTTATATTTTTTTTGAAATTATCTACCTAATTATGGGCGCTGCTTGTATGGGAGCAGCAACTGCTTTAATGGGCACATAAATAAATGTCAAAAGTGTGTGTGGGGCTTTTCTTTGCTTCCTCCCCCCCCCCTCCCTCCCTCTTCGGTCGCCCACTTGTTCAATATAATTGTTTTTTATTTGTTATAAATTTTGCAGCATTTTCGGCTTATTTCATTGTTGAAGATGGGGTCTGTCAATTGCCAATTGTTGTTGTTGTTGTTGGAGTAGCTGTTGCAGGCACAGAGGAGCCATACACACACACACACACACACACACACACGCACACATGTAGACCAGGCAATAATATTTGTCACCCCTAAGAGTATGTACTGCAAAATTATTGACATCAAAATTACAAGCATTGTATACATGTGTGTGCGTGAGTGTGTGTGTTTGCTGGTGTCTTTCTGTATGTGTGTGTGTGTATGTGTGTGTGTGTGTGTTTCTGTCGTGTGCTTATGGCTTTGTTTGCGACGTGCCCTGCTTTGCTTTAATGCCACAACTGCCGCACAATCAGTTACAGTCTCAGCTGTCAATAGATTGTTGACATTTTTCTTTATATTTTCATATCTCATATACGCACACACACACACACATACATCTGGGCCCACTCTGCCTGTATGTGTGTGTCTGTGTGTGTTGCCCACTTTTTGTGTTTACTGCTAAAATCTGCCAATTTACTCGTTTACGTTTAGGCTTTATGCCCAGAAAGGGAGCTCGTCTCCTTTCTGCTCGCTGCTGCTGTTGTTGTTGTTGTTGTTGTTGGTGCTGGCATTGCCTTGCAGAGCTCTGCTGGCAGGACCATCATATGTATATATATACATATATGTTTGTATATATATACATATATATATCGTGACTGTGGGCCCTTCGTGTGGGAAATTAATATCTGTGTCATTTCTTTTTTCTCATTTTGCTCAGTTTTTCCTCTTCGTTTTTTTTTTTTTTTTTTTTTTTTTTTTGGGTTAATAAGGCTAAATTGAGAGAATGTGCGACGCACTTAATTATCATCATATTTATTGTCTTTATTTATGACTGGGGCCGTTGCAGAGTGAGCGAGAGAGAGTGAGAGAGAAGAAGTGGGTGATGGGGTGAGTGGGAGCGTGACTTAGAGCCTCTGATGTGTGGCATAAAGCGAGCAATTTCTGTTTAGCTTTTTATATTTGCACTCTCCCTGTCACTCTCACTCTCCTGCTATCTAACGCTCTGTCCCTGTCCCTCTCTCTCTCTCTCTCGCACATCTATGTACATATATGTTAGGGTCACATTATTTGCAATCATTATTTATGATATCTTTGTATACAATTTTTATACGAGACGAGAGAAAAAGAATCTGATATAATTGAATCGACAGCAGCAGCAGCGAAGAGATTTTGGTATATTTTTTATATGTATATACTTACATGCATATATTAATATATATTTTATACCAAAATCTTAGTATATATAGCCTGTTGAGCTACCAAGATGTTTCGTTTAGCTTTAAGTGAATTTATGTTCACTTTAGTCTTCGTACAAAAAAGCGCTACCATGTATGTTTGTATGTACATATGTATATATGTATGTACATTCATGTACTCAAAAAAAGAACGACCACCAACTGAGTAAGACGATGCAAGAGAGAGAGAGAGAGAGAGAGAGAGAGCGAACAGGCATGTTATATCAATAGAGAGCAAAGCTCGCCAATAACTGTTAACCGTTTCATCCTTACGCTCTGATCGGGAAAATGATACTCTCTCGCTCTGGCTCAGAGCAGAAGACTTTGGTTCTTTTCGTTTTTGCTTTGTGTTGAGCGCTTTGAGTGCAACTATTCGTGTGACGCTCTTTCAACGAACTTCGTTTGGGTAGCGACACGATTGACGTTCGCATAATGAGGCTCAGTGAGTGAGCAAATACAACAATAACTCAAAGAGGCGATGCACATACACATGCATACACACTCAATACACCTACGCAACTGCTATGTTAAGCCAGCCTTTGCACGCATACCAATGCATACACACAATGAGCCTTTGCTGCATTCCACTCAAGCAAATGCACAACCAGAGCGAAACAGATAAATAACAAAGCACGATTTCTAGCCGATCGCTAACGAACTCATTGAAGAGCCGATGCAATCGGCTACTCTCTGAGTTTTTTCTTAGAGTGTGAGTGTAAGCTGAGTGTTCACGAAGAGACTTAAACTATCACTCAAATGTGGGACAAGCCCCTTCCATGCAGATTTGCAGACATCGAGAGATGCTCAATTGCAGATTAGCTCTATTTGCTTTAACAGATAGTAATTATTTAAGTTCTTGATTTAACTTGAATTTTTATTAGATTTAGCTTAAGTAAGCTTTAGCTGAAAAAAAAAAAAAAATCAAATCAAATTCGAGAGTAGATTCTATAACTGTTCAAGCATTTCGTTTCTTAGTTGTCCCTTCCAGCTATGCTCTTACTTTTTTCTACTTTCCGTTGAGATTTCTCAGTGCACTGCAAACAAAACTATTAATATTCGCACAAAAACAGTTTTCCCTTTAGTTAGCTGCACTTAGTCATAGCAAAAGTTTGTTCAGTTACCTGAGTTCATTAACAAATTAAGTTTCTTTTTGTGGGCTTCTTTGGGAAATTCGTCTCTGGCAGACAAATGCGCTGAATGATTTTTGGTTGTCTAATCTAATCGAATGACTCGCACAACTGTCTGGCCCATGACAAACAAATCGACTTGGCTTCAGTCTACCTTTATTTTGTTTGGCCCGTCTCCGCTCTGCTGTCAATTCCTGCTGCCACCCCGCCTCCACGCCCTCGTCTGCCCACAATGATTTGAGTGTAACTTTTTTTATTTCAATTTAATGGCTTGCCAACATGGCTGGGAATCAATTAATTTCCCCTTTTATGCGGCCGGCTGCGTTGCCCACAAAAATCGTAGCAACTTTTCATAGCCATGGCTGGCAAATTTGGTTCTCTCTGCTTCTTGGGGCCAAATGATGGCTCGCTCAACTTTCTTGCAGCGAACAACTTTGAGGTTTATGGCAATGCCAGAAACTCAGAGCTCAACTTTCTGTGTGCCTAGTTAAGGCTGAAATTTCGAAATTGAAATCAAAATTAATCGAAAGAATTTGTGCTTTTTGGTGGGCAATTGATTGACTGAATGAGTGATTGTCTGATTGATGGTTGATTGTTTCCAAGTCTGAGTGATTGATAGCTGAGTGAGTGAGTAAATGGATGATTGAATGGCAAAAGAATTTGTGCTTTTTGGTGGGCAATTGATTGACTGAATAATTAGGTGACTGATGGATGGTTGATTGATTCAAATCTGAGTGATTGATGGCTGAGTGCGGGAGTAAATGATTGAATAATTGATTGAATGACGAAAGAATTTGTGCATTTAAGTGACTGATTGATTGAATGATTGATAGTCGATTGATGATTGGCTAATTCTGAGTTTTAGCGACTGACTAAATAAATCGAAGTGGTTGAGTGTGTAAATGACTAACTGATTGACTGATTGATATTATGGAACATATACGAGAGAAAAAGAGAGAGAGATAGATTTCTCGGTTGTCTCCTAGATGGACGTAGATGTTTGCCTAGGCGGGATCGGTTGCAGAAAAGCAGAAAGAGACTGTGTGTGTGTGTGTGTGTATGAGAGAGAGAGAGAGAGAGAGATAGAGGGAAAGATATAGAGTAAGAGCGAGAGATCATGTAATCTCCACTGAACTCACTCAAAACATCCCTTGGGGCTCTCATAGATGTTTGTCTATGGCGGATCGCTTGCACAAGTAAAAGTCAAATAAAATCTACGCCGCGCTCTGCTCACAGAATTATGTCGAGTCAGAGACATGTTTTGGTGTTTGAACAGCTTTAAAACAATGACAGCAACAAGCAACAACAAAAGCAATGCGAACTTTTTCTGTTTTCGGTCTCTTTTGTTGTTGTTCAGGTGCCCAGGTGCACAAATGCCAAGCAGCAGGCAGAAAAGACAGCAAAGCAAAAAAAACAAAAAAAAAAAAAAAAAAAAAAAAAAAAAAAAAAAAAATAAAAATAAAATAAAATAAAAAGCTGGAACTGTAACAGCAGGAGCAGCAGCAGGAGCAACAGCAGGAGCAGCGCACAAAATTTACATAACAAAAAATTTGTCAGGAGTTGAAACGCGGCAGGTGACACGTGTCGACATAAGTAAAGTAAATACATTATACACACACACACACACACGCACACGCGCACATACTCCATTTATATTTATGTATGTGTGCAGCGGACATCAGACAGCCACTGGGCATAAAAGTCTTAAGAAAATGTTTGCTTCAAATTGTCGTTCAAGGGTCGACGCAGGCGACGCGTCTAAGACCCGCTGCCAGGTAAATAAATGTATGCATCATCATGTCTGGATTAACTTGGCCAAAGTGCAGAATGCGACATGAGTGCAGCGAACAGCTGATGGCGCGAATGTGAGCAGCTAAGGCGAGAAACAATGAAAATTCCAGCATGAAACCTTAAGACACCGGAGAATGTGACCAAAGCCAAGCACATGCAAATATGCTGAAATCTGCAGAAAAATCAAGAAGAGGAAGAAGATAATTTTGTAGAGCATTACATAGATGAAGTAATGCGAGCAGAGGTAGATAGATAAGGCTATAGATGTCATATATAAAATATATCTAAATAAATATTATACACATATATTAATATTGAATAATGAAATACAAAATATAAAAGATATAATTATATATGTATATAAAACATATCCCAATATATAATATAATGAATATAAGTATGCATTTAATAATAATAATAAAAATAATAATAGTATAATATAATATAAAATAAAAATAAAAAAAAACCATAATAAAAATTATAAAATAATATAAATAAACAAAAATAATAACTAATATAATATAAGAAAATATAATATAATATATAGATGTATACGCATAAAAAATATATCCCAACTTTGGGTGAAATTTTGTGTGGTTATAAGGAAATATAGAGAAAGATCTATTACTGAAAATGCAACTCTCATAGGGAAAATGCTCATATAAAGCAGGGGCGGATTAAAATATAAGCAGAATAGGCAATTAACGAAGTATAAGACAGAATATAAGTTTTAGCCTTAATTGAATAAACATTGGTGATTACGTGGAAAAGAGGCCCAAAATTGAATCTGGCCTTGAAGTAAAAGAAATTCATGAGGTTTCGATTTCAAAGAATTTCTATATATCCATAATAACTGATTTTGAGTAGTTAATGCAACTAACTAAAATAGCATATACAAAAAACACTTGAAGTAAAATTTGTTATATAAAAATTTTATAAAATTTTTTATATAGCCAAAAATATTAAAATAATAAAAAAGAAAAGATTTTATTATGAACTGTTTTCCATTTTTGCCAAAACAAAATTATTCTAAATTTATTTCTCTTGCATGTGAAATGCAATTTCTTTGTGGGAAATGATTTTTAAAAATTTTCAAGTAAAAGAATGTGTGAACTCTATGAAAATGTAGGAAAAATTCAGTTTAACTTGATGTGGCTAAATTTGATTTATTCTAATCAATTCGCAAGCTGACCGCAAGGGAATAGCTAGCATAGTTCTAGTCCGAAGCTAAAAACAAATTTTCTCTAAATAAAAATATAAAAATATGAGAAACATGCGAGGGTATAAAAAAGTGAAGTCTTTAACTAAACTTTTTTCATTTTAACTTTGACTCCTGAATCTCTATGTGCTAGGCAAACATGAAAACTCCACGCAAAAACATTTCTTAGAGCAATACATATATATTTATAAATAATAACAAACAATAAAAACAATATACATATTTAAATACATCGTTAAATCGAGTACCGCATATGCATGCGAATATCTTTGAGTGTGTGCGAACTTGCTTTGGCTTGTAGTAAAAAATAATAAGAATAAAAAAAAAAGAAAGCGTAGCATGCTTTTTAGCGCAATTGCCCAGAGACGGTAGGCACAACGATTTATAAGGCTTTATTAAAAGTGGGCCACATAAAACAGTCAGTTGGATCATAAAATATATGGTTTTCTTGTGCGCATTACGCATTCCGTTCATGAAATGCGCAAAGTTCTATGAGGGCAACGCCACTTCGGCGTGTCGAAAGCCAATTTTTTATGCCCATTCTATGCGTGTGTGTGCTAGTGTGTGTGCGTGTGTGCGTGTGTGTGTGTGTGTGTGTGTGTGTGTGTGTGTGTGTGTGTGTTAGTGTGTTGCTGCATGCTGACATGCTGACGGAAACATGCAGTGTACGTGCAGAAGCAGCAACAGCAACAGCAACAGCAACAACAACAACCAAAACAACAACAACAATGCAAAAGGCATTTAAAATCATTCAGAGTCGCGTCGCTGCGTTGTCCTTGCCGTTATTTGACAGACATTGCTGCAAAGACTTAAGGAAAGTTTACAGCCCCAGACATTTGTTGTGGGCTTATAAATTGTCTGTGCGTGGGCCAAGGTATCTGCTCTGTGTAGTGTCTGCCTCGCACGTATGTGTGTGTGTGTGTGTGTGAATGTGCTTTCAGTGTGCCAAAGACAGCGTCGTGACGTCGCACTTTGTTGTTCTCGTTCCTGGTGGCGTCGCGTCGATTGCTGCAGTGTCAGCGCCTCACAATGCACGATAACAGCAACAGCAACAGCAACGATGACGACAAGAGCAACAGCAGCAGCAGCAACAGCAGCAGCAGCAGCAGCAGCAGCAACAACAACAACAGCGAGAACATAAAACAGAGAACACGGAACACGAAACACGAAACACGTTAAGCGCATTGCCATTTGTGCCACATCATGAAGAATGCCAAGGACCCGTGGAGCAGCGTGTGAAGAATTGCCCCGGGGCAAAGCAAGGGCAACGGGCAACGTTTTGCCGACAAGCCGGCAAAAGGGCTGTGGCTATAGCTGTAGCTATAGCGTGGGGGCTGGGCTCTAGGTAGGGGGAGGGGCTCCGTGGGCTGTGGCGCTGCCTGCATGGGAATGTCTAAAGCTGCTGGCACAATGCAGACAGCTGGCAATGTTGTTCGATATTGTAAATATGCTTTGTGAAATCGCCGATGGCTTAAGATGGTTTTTTTATTTATACATTTTTTTTTTTTTTTTCATTTTTATTTTATATATTTTTTGCTTCATCTTCTGCTTGGCTTGAATGGCGGCGATGTCAAGGGATGATGGGAATTTCAATTGATTAGTCGATAAGGTTGATTGATGTGTGGAACTTTAATGGGATGTCAACGGGCACACACACACACACACACAGACACACACTCACACTAATGCACTGTCAACTGCAACTATCAATTCCATTTCAGCTTTCAGTCAAAGTACTTGAGCGCTAAATGACAATTTAATTATGTAGAGGAACAATCTGCTCTCTATTCAAATTATACAATTTATAAAATATCAAATTATTATTATTATTATTATTATTTTATATATTGTATATTTTTTTTACTAGCATTAGACTGAATACAAATTAGATTAAATCATATAAATTGTTGTACTTAATATGTAAATAAAAAAAAAAATTATAAATTACAGCCGAGTCTCGATAATTCGTACCCAGCTAAATCGAAAATTACGATAAACTGCACAAAATTCTATCCCCTTGAACAAAATTTGTTCTCGATAATTCTCGATAATTTTAATTTCTGTGTATATCGAAAAAAAAAAAAACTTTTGCACATGCTCTTTCGGGACTCGACTGTATTTAAAAAAAAAAAAAAAAAAATATATATATATATATATATATATATATATATATATATATATATATATATTTATATAATATATTTAAATATTAAAGTAAAATATAAAATATTTGAAATAGCAATAATTATACAAATTGGAAATATATATAGTAACAATATATTATATTCTTCGTTTGGGTAGATATGTTAGTTATATTATCTTTTGAGTATATACTCCAACTGCAACTGATACGAAAATAAAATTCGAATACAGTAAAACGCTCAAGGGAGCGTCGTTATACCCATAAGACGATATAACTGTATAAGTTTGCTCATATAAGTTTGTCTGGGGATCTGAATTTGCGTCGCTATAACCGTACGGACGCTATGGGCGGAGTCGTTATAACCGGATTCTACTGTATATGTATATGTGTATATTAAAAATATATATATTTATAATACATTTTCCTTTGATTATTTTGCTTGTAATTTAATGAATCCTTCACTTTTGTCAATCAGAAATCTAAAGTCGCCAAACCCTTTGTAAGGCAACTTAGCTCTTAACTGTAGCTGCATCCCCTACAGCCTTCCCTTCTCACTTTCGATTCAGTGTGTCTGCCGAAGGAAACTTTATAAAGTTAAGCCTAAGCATATTGCGTATACGAGGTGTGTCTGGCAATTGAGCTGTAAATTAAAGAGAGAAACCTGGGAAGGCTCTAGCTTTAACTGTGTGTGTGTGTGTCTGAGTGTGTGTGTGTATTTGGCATCACACACAAATTAACTATTCGCGATTGTTTTACACGTCATCTTCTGTCTCGTAATTGCCATTGTCATTTACCCCAGCTATGGCGGCTAGTTAAGACAATGCAGCTACAGCCATTATCTTGGCTATGCAATACATGCGTGTGTGTGTTGACTGGAAGTTGCTTGTTTTATGCCAGCCATTAACAAGTTTATTGCTCTATCCTGCAGCTGAGAGTTGCGTATTTGCCATCGGCTGCTGCCGCTGACATTGGTGTGAGTGCAAATGAGTAAACTTCAGCTTAAGTGGACTGTAAATTGTTTCAATTAACAGCCGGATCGTAAACAACAGTCGCAACATGCGCTCCTTTTCTCACTTCCAGCAAACTCAATGATAACACAGACAGAGAGAGAAAGAGAGAGAGAGACAGAGAGAGAGAGAGAGAGAGAGAGAGAGAGAGAGAGAGATAGAGACAGACTGAGATAAGCTGATGTTTGCATAGAGGTATTTGCCAAGGATTATGAGTTAACTTTGATATCAAATTCACAAATTGCCTTTCATGCGAGCTGAGACTCAACTCAAAGATTCATTTCACAATATTACCATGTGTCGAGACTGACAAGAGGCACTTTTGAAAGCAATTAAGACAAATACTAATTGCTTACTTAAGCCCCGATATACTTACCTAAATACACACGCATACACACACAGACATACACAATTTGTATGCATGTCGTATGTGATTGAGTGGGTCTGTTGATGTAAGAGCAAAGGCTGAGTTGAATGTGTCAAGAATGACAGCTTCAAGTAACGTGTAGAGTAGATTAAGCTGACTGAATGAATTAGAAAAATTAGAGCACAAAAGTTACACAAATATATGCACATATATAATTCACTCACTTCTGTTTGATTAACTGAAAGCAAATCTTTCACAGCCTTATTCAAAAGCTGAGAAAAACTTAAGAAAAATAACTAAGATTTACTTTGAGAATGGGAACTTGATAGACTCTATAAAAAATTTCTGCTGTAGTTTGAGTTTAGCATTCCTAATATACCAGACTCAACTTTGGAGTTGGCCAGTGTTTCATTTTTCTCGAATCGATAATTATCGATGGACAGTCTATAGCTTATAGTTATCATAACTTAAGACTGACATTTATACAACTTTAACATTTCTCATGTTCCATTACCAGAGTTGATAATAAATATTTGAATAGAATGCAAATAATCCACATTTAACGCAAAACGATATTTATCGATATGCCATCAATGGCTTGTAGCTAAGATAAGTGAACTTTCTTATAGCATCTCTGATATACCATCATAACAGTTGACTTAAGTTCATATAGAATACAAATAATCTACATTTAACGCAAATCGTTAATTATCGATAGGCAGTCTATAGCTTATAGTTAACATAGCTTACGACTGTCATTAATACACCTAGAGTATTTCTAATATACCATTACCAGAGTTGACTGAAGTCCAAATAGAATGCAAATAGCTTACATGTACCGCTAATCGATAATTATCGACAGACAGTCTATAGCTTACAGTTGACATATATTACGGTAATTTCTTAAGCTTCTAATTTACCATTAGTACAGTTGATTCAAGTCCAAATGGAATGCAAATATTTGCATTGGCACTTAATGCAAGTCGATAAATATCGATAATCAATATATAGCTTATAGCTAGCACAACATGCGATTAACAGCTCTTGTATTTCTAATTTACCAGTTCAAATATCAAGTGAATATTTCACATTTGGCGCAAATCGATAATTATCGATAGACAGAATATCTCGGTTAACATATGTAGCAGATTTATTAGCAATACTTTGTGATTTCTGCTGGAAATCTAAATCTCTTTGCAGCTATACACAATCCAATTCCATGCCTTGCCATGGAGTAGAAGTAGAGTCAGTTCAAGAAACGTTCGTCGCGAACAGCAGTTGCAAAAGCAAGCTGAAATGGTAGATGTTGCAAAAAGGAATAAACAAATGGCTCAAGCACGTGACTCTCCCTCTCCCTCGCTCTCTTCCTCTCTCTTTTGGTACCACTCGTGCCAGTCACGTCCCTCTGCTCTGGTGTCCGTCCGTCCGTCCAACCGCCTTTCACATGCAGCAGCAAACACATGTAGCATGTGCAGCTGTCCCAGTGAGCTGTTGTTTGGCTCGCTTTGGTGCTCCTCGGCTGCATTGTAATCGTCACGGCAATGGCGCCTGGGCATGAGTCGGAGGCGTCGCAAAGGCAATCCGAGATGCAGTTCAGTTCCAAGTAACAGCCAAAGTAGAAGAAAGATGTTAGAACTGTTGTTGCAGTTGTTGTTATTGCAGTTGTTGTTGTTGCTGTTGTAGACGCCTTTATGGTTGTTGCTGCTGCACAGCACAAGAACTTTGAGCTGTTTGTTTTTGCTTTGTCATGTGTTGACACATTTTTGCTTTAACAGTCGCGTCTGTGCGCATGTGTGTGTGTGTGTGTGCGTGTGTGTGTGTGTGTGTGCTAGTGTGCCAAACCGGAAATTGCAAATGCAACAAGATGTTCTGCGGGAGTTGCCACATTGTTTCTGGTTGCCACATATCCACACGACCAGAGCACAGCAGCTGCAACAACAACAACAACAAGAACAACAACTACGGCTGCTGCTGCTCCTTCTCCTGCTGCCTCCTGCCCGTGTGTAAAGTCAGCCACAATCCACACCAAGCGGGTTTATGTTGAATGTTTGAGGTTGATTTAAGGGTTTACCTAATCCTTGCTTAAACAACTCGTTTTTTTTTTTCTTCAATTTTATTTTGGCTTAAATATTTCAATTTTATATCAACTTTTGTTACATTTGAATTGTATTTAATTTGCGAGACTTTAAAATTGCATTTCTGTGCTATTTACCAGACGTAATGGGAATCTTATTTGAAGCTCAATGTTTGGTCTTGATTTGAGTTTGGATTTTGTTGTATGTGTGTTGGATTCGTCTAGTGCAGAGACGAACTGAAAAATAAAAAATTGAAATAAAATAAAATAAAATAAAAATACACAAATAAATAAAATAAAAATATACATATTTTTAAAAATTTTTCCCATATTTTAAATACAAATTATAACTTAAAAAATCTTAATATAAATAAAAAATTCAAGCTATGTATATCTCAAAATCACTTCAGACATCTAAATATAAATTTAAAAAAATATATATTTTTTAATATATTGTGTAAATTATCATTAGATTTTAAATAATCATTATTTAAATGTAAATTTAAATTTACGAATTAAAATTGATGTTTAAAAACAAAAGATTCCAAAAGGCCCACAAAGCTAACTTTAAATCCGAAATAAAAAAATATAAATAGATATTCAAAAATAATTTATTATATTTAAAATCTTAATACAAACAACAAAAAATATAAGATTTTAATATTTCAAAAAGTCCATAAAGCTAAAATTAAATCTGGAATAAAAAAAAAAATAAATAAATAAATAAGTAGATTTTAAATAATAGTCAATTATTTTTATAGTCTAAATAAAAACAACATCAAATTTAATATTAATTTAATATATGATTATTTATAAATCCAAAATTAAATCTGGATTTTTTTAAGAGTTATATTTAAAGTCTTGGCTTTTTTCATTTTGTGTTAGTCTCTAGTAGCTCTACATGTTTTTTTAATTAAACATTGTTAGCTCAATGCTTGCCACGTGTAGCAGCATCAAGCAGAGCTCTGACTCCGCAGAGCGCACGAATTTTTGCTTACGCCGCAAAGTTGCAACACGTTTGCCATATGTGTTTGGCAGCGCTGGCAGGTCGTTGGCCATCCGCTCTCTCACTCTCACTAGCTCTCTCTCTCTCTCTCTCTCTCTCTCTCTCTTTTGTTCTGCCCCTGGGCAGCAACTGCATCAACAACTTTTTAACCAACTTGGCAGCCAGGCTAACAAGACCGCAGCTAGGCTGCTGCATGAGATGGGGGGAGATTGAGGCTGCGGACGACAAGCAAACTAACTAACTCGACGCTCGCCAATTGTTATGTACCGTTATTGTTGCAAGAGCTGAGAGCCACAGAGAGAAGGCGAGCGAGAGGAGGCGAGCGACCGAGTGAGGCTATAAAGAGCATTTTGCTTTGTCCGCGAAATAATTTTATTTTATTTTTTGTTCATTTCAAAAATGAGTAAAAAAAAAAAAAACTTGCACAGATTTTTGGAAAGCGTTAATGCAGCTACCCTGCGGCTGCTGCTGCTGCTCCTCCTGCTGCTGCTGCTGCTCCTCCTGCTGCTGCTGCTGCTGCTACTGCTGCTGCTGCTCCTCCTCCTGCTGCTGCTCTTGCTCCTCCTGCTGCTACTGCTGCTCATCCTGTCGCATATCCTTAGCTGTTTGACTGTATTTTGTGGCAGTGGTGGCCACCGCTGCTGCTGCTGCTGTTGTTGAACGCTTTATGGCCGTCGCCGTCTCCGTCGCCAATGCCGCCGGAGCAGTTTGTGTCTGCTCGTGTGTCTGCCAAGTTTTTATGCCATGCAGCTAAATAGTTGGCAACTTTTTTATGTTGTTCGGCGCACCCCCCTTAAAAAATCTCTTACACTGTAAATTGCACACAAATTGGCAGCACTTTTTACTGCGCTGTTGTGGCCGCTCCTGCTCCTACTCCTGCTCCTGCTGCTGCTGCTGCTGCTGCCTTTGCCTTTGACAACTTCTCGCCCAACGAACTTTTCTGATTGGCCACTGGCTTTTAATAAAAACTCATTTTAATAAAACTAAGACAGTTCTTCTTCATCGTTTTGTTTTGCTTTTTTATTTGCAGTATTTTATTTTTGCTCAGACATTTTCTTACTTCCGCTGAGCAGCTTTGGCAGCAGCTGCACTAAAATTAAGTGTTGGCGGTTTGACTTCTCTTTTGTAGCTCTGCTTCTTCTTCTATTGTTTCGGTTTTGTTAGCTAACTGCCAAATATGGTTCGCTTTTATTTTATTTTTTGTTTAGTTTGCTCAAAATATAATTCGGGGCTTTTTCTTTGTTCAGAATTCCAAACACACATGCGAAGACAAAGCTTTGTTGCTGATGTGTGTGGAGAACAAAGGCGAATGCGAATTCCTTTAAGTGCACTTCAAGTTTCAAAAGATTCGAGTCAGTTTGCCAATCATACATAATTGTCGTTATGGTACTATCTTTATAGACGGACAGACAAAAGATAAAATCTTTATGAGAAGAGAGAATGTTGCAACTAAAAAAGGAAAAAATTTAGATGAATATTTTAGAAATTTTTATAATTTTTATTTATAATTCATAAACTATTTAAAATTGATGTAGTAAATCGATAAAAAAAAAAAAAAATAAAATAAAATATATATATATATATATATATATATATATAATATAAAAGAGTGCATACAAAATACAGAAATGGATTATACAATATTTAAATATATATAAAATATGAAATAAATAAAAATAAATAAACTATTTAAAATATATAAAATAATAAAAATATATTAAAAAATTAAAAAATTTAATATATAAGATTTATTAAAATATATAAATATATACAATTTTTATAATATTTAAAATATTAAAAAAAAATACATATGGTATATAAAATATAGACCAAGAATGTAAGATGCATAAAGTGTACAAAATATACTTTGTCATAAAATATGAAAAAAATACAAAATAAATAAAACATATTTGAAGTGCATAAACTAAATAAAAAAAAAAAAAAAAAAAAAAAATATATATATATATATATATATATATATATATATATACAGAAATAAATTATTTAAAATATATTTAAGTAGTATTTTGGCTAAAAACTCATTCATAAGCTATTTGTGTTGCTTCAGCATTTGGGTTTGCATATATCTTCTATATAAATATGAATACATATTTTAATATGCACATGTGTGTGTGTGTGTGCTCATATGTTGCTTGGCATTTCATGTTTCATCATAAGTCGTGATTCCCAGTTAAGCTGACGATGGAGCTGAAAGCCAGGTGGAAGCTGCCTTTGTCGCACGTTTATTGCCTTTCGGGGCACGCAGTAGGCACACACGCCAACAGAAACAGCATATATCTATATATGTATATGTATATATGTATATGCTATATATATAAATATATATGCATATTTCAATAACAGCCTCGCTCTTGCTCTGGCTCTGGCTATGTCCTTTGCCCTTTGCCCTCTGCCCTCTACCCTCTGCCCTCTGCCTACGGCCACGCATGCAACTTGGCCAGCTTGCACTTGTTTATCATTTATTACTGCAGTTATCTTTTTGCCTTTCTCTCTGTTTGCTCATGTGCATTGCCAGCCTTTCTATTTATTTTACAGTGTTTTTTCTCGCATATATATTTCATTATGGATGCATGCCAGCGATATATGAGTAAATACACACACACAGACACAGACACACACACAGACAGCCGTGCGCCTCTGCACATGCTGAAATGTGTTATGTATTCTCCCAAGCTAAACTGACTATGTTATGCTTCTTAGCTGTATGCATATATTTAAATGCATATACGTATATGAATGTGTGTGTGTGTGTGTGTGTGTGTGTATTGCTGGCAAATGCAATAAAGAGTCTTCAAGCAGCAGGAATCGTAAGCTAAAATCTATGTCGTTAGAGACGAATATGATGATACCCTAGCAATACATATGACTGTGGCTCATGTCAGAGCTAAGCTCAGGCACAGCACATGCAGTTTGCTAAGAATGGGGTATGATCGACATGCACATACCCTGTATGTGTAGGAGTTAGCACCAATGAAATATTGATGAAATTTGAAAATATATGTGAAAATATCTAATATGCACTTGGAGGAACTTTCAGGTTTGGCGAGGGAATCAGTTTTTTTTTTTTTTTTTTTTTTTTTCGATTTACACAGAAATTCAAAATATCGAGAGTTATCGAGAACATATGTATTTCTTTCATGGTGATAGAATTATTTTCGATTTATCGGGTACAAATTATCGAGACTTGACTGTATCTGAATATATATGCCTGGGTATCCAGCTAGTCGAGCACTGTTAGTCGAATTAAGCTATTTTACACTTGGAGAAATAATAGACTTTGCATATATAAGCATATATACCAGGGTATCTAGCTAGTCGAGCATTGCTCTCTGTCATTTTCAAGTAAGAAGTCGGCTGTAAACGGCTTCTAAAGAAAATGCATGGCTCAGCTCCAAAAGGTGGAAAAGTCGCGTTAGGGACTGTCTACAAATGCACTTATCCATCTCTCTCCCTCGCTCTCTCTTTGCTGTATATATATATATATGTCATATGTATATATACATACATATATACAGCTACATATCTATCTCATAATATGTTATTCACGCTGTTGCTGCTGGGTGATAAAGTTCATTAACCTTTAGTCATTTATCTAAATACTGCGTACCCACTGCAGTGGGAAATGTGTAATTGTCTATATTCTGTTTTACACTCACATGCACACATGCACAGACATGCACACGCATGCACATGCTTAGTTCTCATGCAGGCGCTAACTTTGTTTGTTTGTTTGCATTTGGTTCTGCTTGAGTTGAAATGCCTTACACAACGTCGCCGTCTGGCAGCCTTTAAGTGTGTGTGTGTGTGTGTGCGTGGGTGTGCGTGGGTGCCTCTATGCACTTGTATGCGTGCGAGCGCTTTATATGTGACATTAGTGCAGCAGTTCATGTTGTCTTCTCCTGGCATGGCTTGAACTTGACTAAAGGCCCAAAGTCACCAACATTTGCTCACCATGAAGAAGAAGAAGACGAAGACGAATAAGAAGAAGAAGAAGAAGGAGAAAAAAGATAAAAACAATATTAGATTTGATTAGATATTTTAATGCGAGCTTAGTCGAAAGATTGTATTATATTTAATCTTATTATTATTATTTTTTTTTAATTTAAAATATATTTTACCCTTAATTAAATTCAAATTCCTATCTGCTATAATAACTTGCCCCACTGGGAGATACCCTGTATTGTCCCAGCTGCACTCGCACTCATTTCGCTTCATCAACAAATCGAATCTCTATAAATGTGATCAAATGTGAGATACCCTGTATTGTCCCAACTGCACTCGCACTCATTTCGCTCCATCAACTAATCGAATTTGTCTAAAGCTTAATTCATCCATTCAACTGAGCTTCGGCTTGAATGTGTTTAGATGCGATTTAAAATGTATCTGTCTTTATGAATCAAACCAAATGAATTCGAGGCGGGGCTATTTAAATTGGTTTCATCGCAGCGCTGATTAAACAAGCCTTTGAAATCGGACCTGCAAGCCTCTCATTTTATTTATTTATTTATTTATTTTTTTTTTTGTGATTGCAATTTGCATTTGCATTTGGCAATTAGTTTGGCAGGTGCAGCGCGCGCACAGCGTTCCGCATTTAATTCAATTTCCCGCACATTTCACATGCCGATTTAATTGGTAATCGATATCGACCACAGAATCTCAAAGCTGCTGTTATCGCCCAGCTGCTGCTTTAATTGCATTGCCAGCTGCCAGGCGTCGGCTGTGCTTAATTAAATGTTGTTCGGCCTTAAATTTCAGAATGTCCGAGCCTCACCCTTTCCCTATGCACAGCCCATACATAAATAATCAAGCCTAAGCTGCTCAGTTCTCTCAGCCTTGACAGTCACGATGACAGGGCATTTATCGAAATATCACGGCAAAGCGAGCTGAAACTCAGTTTGAGCTAGCATTTCAGCTGCAAACGCCTGCTAAGTTCATTACCAATTCTTTTTCAATCACAAAGCCACACAGAAAACATATATATAATATATGTGCATCCTTATATAAGAGGTCTTTTCAAAAAGAATTCTACTCAATAAATGTTTGGCCCCTATTTCACTTGAATCTGCCAATGCCAAAAAATAAAAAAATTCTCATCTTGCAAAAAAAAAAAAAAAAAAATAAATAAATAAATAAATAAAAAATATATATAAATAAATAAATGAGTATATAAATTAATTAAAAATGTACAAAACATTTCAAAAAGACCTCGCGTTGGACAAATGAAAGGCATTTTCGCCAATTTTTTATTAGTTTCTTTAATAACTATTTCATTTGTATTTGAATTTGTTCACATCGAAATTAAATGCAGGAAAATTCTAATTGTAATAGAGTAATACCAATTTAAGGGGCTGCATATCAAAATATAATACATTCATATCTCCAACTATTTTGCTTACATATAAAATATATATTTATTAATGACATACATATGTATGTAAAATTGATATACTATTGCTATTGATACTAAAGATGACAGTTCTTACTAATTATCGATGAGAATGTATCGATAAGGCACATAAGATTGGTGCCAGATCGCCGCAGTATTATTTTTTATATATGCTTATATATAAATTGAAAGCAGAAAACTTCAAAATATTTTATGGAATTTTTAATTAATTTTATATTAATTTTTTTGTATATTTTTTTGTATTTTCTTTTTTCATATTTTATTTTACAATGACAAAAAAGAAGATTTTTTGACAATAATCAGAGGCAAATTTAAAATTTCCATCTAATGATTTCTTATATATAGAGATAAAGCTCTAAAGAATATGATGGAATTTCGACTAGATACAATGTGATTAAATTTCATGTATTTGATAATATATTTTTTTTAATCAGTTAGAGAGCCGAATCGAGTTTAGAGCCTTTCTTAAATATTTAAAGTTACAAAACTCTTGAGACAAAAGCCAAGATGCAAAGGCAAGGCATAAAGAATTTAATAGTATGCAAAATAATCAAATATATGTGCTACGCAATATGATATATAAATTGATAAGAAATAGTTTCATGGCAAATAGTTTCTCTCTTTGTTGACTTCGACTCCAAAGGCAGCTACCAATAATATGTATTATATTTCTCATATTTGTATGTGCTGTCACCTTTTGAAGCTATTCGAACTGTCAATTGGACTTGCAATTGAAATAAAGCAAGAGCAAGGAAAAAGAAAAACGAGAGAGAAATATAAAAGGTAGAGGTAGAGGTAGAGGTAGAGGTAGAGGTAGAGGTAGACGTAGAGGTAGAGGTAGAGGTAGAGGTAGAGGTAGAGGTAGAGGTAGAGGTAGATGTAGAGGTAGAGGTAGAGGTAGAGGTGGAGGCAGAGAGAGAGAGAAACAATAATTGATATTTAGCTAAGACAGCAAGTTCTAACTCGCCTCTAATGTTGCCCATTTATTATGCATTCTTTGTGTAGTCACAGTCACACTCGCAGTCACAGTCACACTCGCAGTCACAGTCACAGTTACAGGCACAGTCACCATTCCACTCATCCGTCTGCTGTCCCGCGGTCCGTCTGTGTTGCAGTCACGCCATCAATCGCTGCTGCCTCGACGCTTATCGTCTAGCACTCAGTGTGGGGGCCTCACGATTTGGTGCACCCAATCGACCCATAAACCCAGTTATTTACTTAGAAGCGCCTTTTAACATTTTTATGCTGTGTGTAGTATTTTTTTTTGTTTTTTGTTTCTTTCTTTCTTTCTTTTTTCTGCCTGCTCTCTGTGTGTTCTTCGTCTGTGTTGGCTCTTTTTAGCCGTAGCGGCAAGTCAAGCAGACGCCGCGGCGCAGTTGGCGGTTTTTTTTGCATTAAATCAGCGCCTGCAACAATAATCAACAACATGCAGCGCGGTGGGGGGAGGAGGGCAGAGGCAGAGGCAGAGGCCGGAGAACTTCGACCGCAATGAACGTTCGAAGGAGCTGGGGCTGGAGCTGGAGCAGGCAACAGCCAGGCAGCCCAAGAAGGCGTCATCCTGTTTCGGTCCGCTTCGCTTTGCCACCGCCAATGCCAGCGCCACGCCCCGTCCCGCCCCGCCCCACTCCGCCGTGACCCGACAATGCAGTGAAACCAATTTCAATTGCAATTCGAACTCCAATACGGGAATTCGTTTCCATTTGTTGCAATTGCCGCCCAGCCTAACCGCAATAAAGGTGGGCTGCGGGCGGCGGGCAGCGGCGGGCTGCGGCTCGGCTTGGGTTGTTGCTGCAGCCAAGAATTGATTCGCGGCACAGGTCAAAGTGCTGCCGCTGCCGCTGCCGCTGCCAATCGGGCCAGGCCCCTGCAATAGGCTTACGCTGCAAAAATCCAACACAGCCTGAGCAGGCCCAATTGGATGACTGGGCCAAAAAGGAGGTCTCCATGTGGGCCATCATGCACTCGGCCCAGCACCGCCTGCTTGTCACATGCCCATTATGCAGCGACTACTGCATCTGATCGAGTGAGAGCCTCAGCTCGATTCATAAATTAAGCCCACAAATAGAAAAAGATGTGAGATGAAATAAATAATTCCAATTAAAATAAAAAATGAAATAAATAAAAATAAATTAATAAAAATAATTATATATGAAATGAATGGATACTAGGATAGCTAGGCTAACCTGCTCCCCCTACACTTGATCATTAGTTTAGTTAATAAATAATTCCAATTAAAATAAAAAATATAATTAAAAAAAAAAAAATATTTAAAATTCATATATATATATATATATATATATATATATATATCTTGATCTTAAGTTTAATTGATAAACAATTAAAAAAAATAATAATAATATATAAAATATATAATAAATTAAAATAAATAAAAATAAATTAATATTAATAATTATATACATGGTGAAGGATACTTGGATAGCTAGGCAAGCCTGCTCTAACTATACTTGATTTTTGTTTAATTAAATTCAATTTAGTATCAGCTTTGTTCTTTTTTTTTTTTTTTTATTTATTTATTTATTTATTTTTTGTGTGTAAATATCATCACTTTAATTGCCTGTTTGATCTGCCATAAGATACGCAATCAAGGTTAATTACTTGCATTAGTTTTTCATGTTGTCAAATCTCTCGCGCTCTCTTTCCCTGTCCCTCTCTTTCTTTCTCTCTTTCTCCCTCTCTCTCTTTCTGTCGTGGCAGTAAATTAATTAGACTTTTAATAGATGCAAATACGCGATCTAAATCAGAATATTCAAGACAAAATCAACAGTCACATAACACACACACACGTATACACCCACTAACACACACACACACACACAAATGTGTATATAGGGAAAGCAAATGTAACCAACACAAGGCAGAAGAAGCAGAGGGCGGTGGGTGGAAGGGCGTTGGTTGGGCGCAACGTTGCCAATCAATAAGCTCGTTCAATTGCTGCTTGTGAACGCAATACAACAATATTCTAACGCTGCGCTACCCCTCACCCCTCACCCCCAGCGAGGCAAACCCAGTGGCAACCCAGAGCCGCTTGCAGCGCGTCGTTGCTGATATTTTGCATGTCGCGCGCTTTGTTTAGCTCCCGTTGCTCCATGAAAGTGTTGCTTGTTGTTGTTGTTGTTGCTTGTTGTATTATGTAGCGCCCGATTCGCAAGCAAGCTGAAAATGGAGCAACTGGCGCAGATTGGCAGAGGGAAGGCAATGGGAGAGGCAACAGCGGCAGCAACGTCAACGGCTAATTGATTTTATGAAAATGAAATGGCTAAAATGCGCTCTATTTAGCAGCGACAATGAATGTGAGAAGCGCAGAGAAGGGCGCAGGGTGCAGTAAAGCAAAAGACAGAAAGAGAGGGCGAGTGTGGGATAGTGAGAGTGAGGCAACGCAAGTGGAAAGCCGAGAGTTACGGGAAAAGTCAGCGGACGAATATGAATGAAAAACAGTTGGCAGCTTGTTAACGTGGCAACTGCAGTGGCATTTGGGCGCGCTGCTGGCTGGGCGTGGCATGGCATGGCACCGCACGGCAGTCGAGCAAAGAATTGTGAATTGTGTGGCAAGCGAAGGCAAAGAGAAATCGAAGCCGGGAGGGGGGAAGCAGAAGCTGCTGCTGAATTCGCTTCGTTTCAATCAATTAAGCGCCAATAATTAATTCAATTGATTTCAATTTCAATGCTCCTTCACGACCACAAGCCATCAGCCATCAGGCAGCAAACCGCCAGCCAGCCTCTCCACCACGCCCACACGCCCCCACACACCCAAGCAGCCACTCAGCGGACCGAGGCAGCGGCATTAAAATTTTGCGGCTCTTTGTCGTCGATGTCTAGCGCCATTTCGATTTCAAACGCCATTAATTCAGTTTTAAATTTATGGCCTACAAATTGCCGGCGCTGCTCATTTCAAGCCACATCCCCCACCAAGCAGCCCCGCAGCCGCCTTCGTCGCCCCCATCGCAGCCAAACGTTTGCCGATTAATTTGTAACAATTTTTCATGGCCTATGGAACTTCTATTTATTACTTATATTATGCATACAAGGGTGTGTGTGTACGTGTATGTATGTGTGGTTATATTTATTAAGCCGATAACAGCTGCTGCTTAAAGCCTAAATATATATATGTTTATATGCGTATAATTAAAGGAAATACCCTAATTAAATGAGAAAAGCATAGAAATTGTTTACTTCATTTTTTTTATATGTTATTTTATGTAATTAATATATTAAATTATAATGTGAGATTCAAATTGATAACTTAACTTTGATAGAACTGCTGTGTAAATTTTTTTAATATTTAATATTAATATTTATTTTTGTTTTATTTTGAAAATATATAAAAATTCCAAATTTGCATATAAAGTATTCTTCATTCTATACTCATGGAACCAATTATGAAGTATTTATAAAGTCAAAAATCTTTAAACCGAATTTGCGAATTTAAAAATTAAAATATAACTAAGTAAATAAAAATATATGAAAATATATTTACTAATACTTGAATTGACTTTTCAAATATATGTTTTATGAATATGGAGCACAGTCTTTTGATAAAAATATAAAATATTCTTTATAAGTGGAGTTTATGTGTAGTATAAGTATACTATGATTATCGTATAAGAAGAGTGTATAAGTATAGCATAAGTGTGGTATAAGTAAAGTATAATTATGGTATAGGTGTAATATAAGTATAGTTTGAGTATCGTATAAATACGATAAGATATGATAAAAGTATCGTATAAATACGATAAGATATGATAAAAGTATCGTATATGGTATAAGTATAGTATTAGTAGCGTATCAGTGTTATATAAGTAAATTAAAAGTATCGTATAAATGTAATAAAAGTATGCTATAAGTACACATATATGTAATATTAGTATGGTATAAGTACAGTATAAAGTATTGTAAGACTATAGTTTACGTAGAGTATAAGTATAGCATAAGCATCGTATAAGTATAATATGAGTATAGCATAAGCATAGTATCAGCATGATATAAGTATAAGTACTTATAGTATAAGTGACGTATAAGTATCGTATAAGTATAGTATAAGAATAATATATAAGTAAATTATAGTATAAGTATAGAATATAGTAAGTAAAAGTACCCCTCGAATATTAAATGAAAGTCTTTCTTAAAGTAAAAAGCTTTTAGGAGCATAAGAACAAACTATTTATCTCATTTATTTGATTGTATGTGTAATTGTAACTGCTGAGAAATATTTAAAATATTGAATAATTTATTTATATCTAACATAAGTCAGCTAAAAAGTTTTCAATAAAAATTCTTCAAGATAATTTTGATTCATTTGTAAAATATGAACTTAACTCAATTCAAATTTTAGATACGATCTCTTACTCGCTCTTCTATATCAATTGAATATTGAATACCAATCTCTCACTCTGCCTCTCTCACTCTACCTCTCTCTCTCTGCCTCTCTCTCTGTCCCTCTCTTGATGAGTATTTGCTCAAGCTAACGAGGGCCTAGCTAACGTTTGTGATTGTACTTAAGTCTACCTTAGCCATCTGCCGGCGACCAAGACTGAGCAAGAAGACGCTTCTTCTTGGATAGGACGACGCTAAGGGGCGCCACTTTCAAACAATTTCACACTGTATACTCATAAATTACGACATTTAAGTAGGTCAAATGGAGGAATTTGTGCGGAAAGCGCTTCACAGCGGCCCAAAAAGGGTGTGCAAGACGACGGCGAGGATTGACATGGGCATGCTGATGAGAATGAGGATGGGGATGAGGATGAGGATGAGGATGTGGATGTAGATGTGGATGTGGATGTGGATGTGGATGTAGCTGTGGATGGGTGAGATGGTATGAGAAGGCGGCCTGTTGTCGATGCGGCTGTTTTCCATGTTACTGGGTCACTGCAGGCACACAAATTGCGGTGCGACGCCGCATGATGACTGCCAGGCGATGGAGCGTTGGCCCAGGCGTTGGGGGGCGCGCCAACTTGGCCTGGACTCGGTCGACATAGCGGAAATATGTACAGTCTCAATATAAATGAGCAATGTGGGCTCGACGCGACTCGACTCGACTCGGTGTAAACTCAAATAAGCCGCAATAAAATAAAGTAAACGAAACGAAACGAACCGAACCGAAGAGTCGTCGTAAATTGTTGTTGTTGTTATTGTTGTTGTTACTGTTGTTCTTCAGTCGTTGCAGTCATACACAATTACGGACAAACAAGTATCCCCTATACTGGTGCAGTTCGAAAGTGGGCGATTGACTGGGTGGTTGGGTGGTGCGGTGGTTGATAGGTGCGAGCCTATAAAGATATTGCTGTACCCTCAAAATCAACGACCTTGTTAGCAGTTCTTGTTGTTGTTGTTGCTTTTGTTTTTATTTTTGTCAGCGTTGCCTCGTTGACAGTTTTCCAGTACAAGTTTCCGCAATTGCTGCAGTCAAGCAACAACAACAACAACAAAAACAACAACTGCAACAGCAACAACTTCAGTTTCTGCCATATACCAATCAATAATTCAGTTGTCCACATGCAGCTATGCCAGTCACATGTGGCACGATTGCATCAGCTCTGCCCGCTGATTTATTCATTTTTATTTGTACTTTTAATTATTTTGTAAATATTTCAGCCGAGAAATCAAATCTATCTATCTATCTATCTAGTTCTATCTATCTCCATATCTGTCTTTCTATCTATTTGTATATCTCTCTCTGTCTCTCTGTCTCTCTTTCTCTCTTTCTGTCTGTCTATCTATTTATATCTCTATCTCTCTCTATCTGTATCTCTCTCTCTCTCTCACTCTGTCTGCCTATCTATCTGTATATCTCTCACTGTCTATATCATTTTCGTTCTGTCTAAATATCTCTCTCTCTCTCTCTCTCTCTCTCTCTGTCTATCTGTATCTGTCTCACTCTGTCTATCTATCTGTATCTCTCCCTCTCACTGTGTCTATCTGTCTGTATCTCTCTCTCTCTCTCTCTTTCCCTTTCTCGGTCTCTCTGTCTATCTGTGACTCTCTCTCACTCTTTCTTTTTGTCTCTCTTTCTCTATGTCTGTCTATCTATCTGTATCTCTCTTTCTCTCTCTGTCTCTTTCCCTCTCTCTGTCTCTCTGTTTATCTGTGTCTCTCTCTCTTTTTCTCTCTATCTGCCTATCTATCAGTATCTCTCTCTTTCGCTGTCTGTCTCCCTTTCACTCTGTCTAAATATACATATCTGTGTCTATCTATACATCCCTCTATCTTTCTAGACATCTCTGGTAAAGATCTCTTATCAAACAAGTTAGATAAGTTCATCTAAAAACCATTAGTTTATGCTTATATACAATATAATTTCCTTATTTCGAAAATCTCATTATAATAATATTGCTGATTCAAAAACAAATGTATTATATAATATTTACCATATCTATATCAAGTATAAAAAAAATCTATCTACTTAAAATATCTACCCTTATCCATTCGTAACATCTTAAGGTGCAGGGTATTTCCACTTCAAGCATTCCCGACTCTCTCGTTTCTTTGCTACTCGTACTTCAAGTTGCAGCCGTGTGCCTGTATGTGTGTGTGTGTGTTGCAAACTGGCACAACTGAAATTTGATTAGCCCGCGCTCCCTGACTTTTTGGCCCCAATGGGGCTTCACTTGATTTGGCCTGCAACGAAACGTGTCAACTCCCGTGCTGCATGCCGCGACTGTCACGTGTGTGGCAGCTGGCGGTGCTAAACAGGCACGTCGAACGTGAACTCTGCTTTTCTCTGCTCCTCCTCTTCTTCTTCTTCCGCCTTTTCTTTTATGTCCGTTTTCGTTTCCATTTCCTTTTGATTATTTGCTTTGGCTTGGCAGTGCCTGCCGCCCTTGAACCAAAATCGAATGACCACTTTAGTCAGTTGGTTAGCAGCAAAGCTGTCAATCAAGCCATGTGTGTGTGTGTGCATGTGTGTGAGTGTGTATGGTGGACTATTGCAGCGATACTATCTTTAGAGTTTGCAAATGCATGACTGTGTATTTGCTAGGGTAATTGAGCTATTTAATGCAGGCTAAAGGGGTCGCCAAGCTATTGAAATGTCATAGAAAGGAATTTGGAATACGAACTGAAAGCAGTTTTACTTTGGAGTGGTAGTGTATTTTCTTTTTAACTATGTTGTTTTACAAAATTAAACTTAAATTGTAATTTGTGATTGTTAAAGAATGACAATTGTCGATAAAGACCTTCAGGCAGTGCAGCTGGAGCTTCAAATGATTGTGGACAATTTTACCATATAAATCAATAGCTCTTCATTTAGGAACTGCAAGCAATACATAGTTATAAAAAAAATAAATAAATAAATAAAAATTAACAAATTAATTCAGGATATACAAAAAAAAAAAAAAAAAAAAAAAATAATAAAAAAAAAAAAAAAAAAAAAAAAAAAACACAAGAAGGGTGTGGTAAATAGAGATAAATTATTTTTTGCGGCAAATTCAATAATATGATAAACTTCTATTGGCAATTTAGTAATTTCGATTCCTAAAATTAATAAATAATAATAAAATATATAATAATAAGTCATGAATATTATTTATTAAATTTAATAGAGATTGTCCTTTTAATTATTAATAATAAAAAAAAATGATAATAATAAATAGTATTTTATAATTTTACATCTCTAGTCTTATTTTTTATTTATAACATTAAAAGTTCGTTCTCGTTCTTCAGCCGCTGTTTAAGGTATTCTCGATCGTCTCATTTTCGTCAGCCTACATCATATTCATGGATAAGTATCGATAGATTAATATTGATGCCTCTATTCTCTTATTGTCTAATAGAATATCTGTGCTATAGGCTAATTAGGGCTTTAGTCCTAGCGATGTCTATTATATGATCAGACTAGACCTATTTGTCTCTGTGAAGAAATGGCTTTTATCCGGGACAAGGGAATATTTCAATACTGATATGAAAATCATGCAAATGAAGCCATTCAGCCAGTGTGATGAGTAAATGCCCTTGAGTCCATGGCGTCTTCTTCTGCGGAGCCTTCTGACGGAATTGTTGGGCGCGGGCGTACAGTTGTTATGTTGTTGATTGTTTGCTTAATATGCCTTCGCTCAAGGGTCTGTTGTTGCTCATGTACCACTGAGCTCCGCTGACAAGTCTGAGCAGGATGCTCTCAGCGCTTTGTATTTTCTTCAGCTGACAATTTAATGCAGACTCATAATTCACATTTTCAGAAGATTTTCGTTTACAGGTCTAATTTTTATGAACTTGAAATTAGTGACTTTGGTTTGTATTGTAGGCTTTTCGAGAGAGAACTTGAAATACATAAATTGTAAGCGGAAACGAATAAATGAAACAAAGGTGTGAGAGTGAATTAAGAGATTAGAGATCAACTGAATAAGTTCTCAGCAGCATTGCTCCATCACACCATGATATACATACATATATCACTCGTCTAACAAACATCCACACTCTATAAATTTATGCTGAAATACATGTATATTTACATAGCTGTATGTATATTTATATTGTACATATATATACCTACAGCTATAGTCGCTGCAATGGCATTTCATTTCGGATTTGTATTCCACACTTTGCTGTGACATTTGCCTAGTTATTTGCACTCATATTTGCCATTCAAATGTTGTTTTGTGGGACAGGCAAAGCAAAAGACAGAACAAAAAGCAAACAAAAAATTAAAAAAAAAAAAACAACAAAGACAACATTTTGCCCATTTCAGTGTAATTTTTAAAAATGTTCGCAACAAACATAGATACACTCGCACACATAGACACACACACTCATACGCTCATAGACACTCGTGCATTCTTTCTATAAACTATCGCTCTCTCTATCTCTCTCTTTCTGTCGGCTGCTCTGCCTGGTCACGAGTGCCTCATCATCTATGCCGCACAACCACAGCCAGGCACGTTTCCCCTTTTAACTGCTCACCCTCTACTCCCCCCCCTACCACCCGTCTCTTTCTCTGTGCTCCTTCTCTGGTGGTTCTGCTGCGGTTGCTTCTGCTTCTGCTGCTGCTTCTTCTTCTTCTGTCACCCAATTGCCTCTGCCCTGGCACATTACAAGCCATCGCTCACTACGTTCCTTCCGCTCTGCTTCGAGCTGGCATTCACTTTTACTATTGTTATTATTATCGCAGTTGTAGTCCTCATTGTTATTGTTGTTGTTGTTGTTGTTGCTGCTTGTTGTTGTTGTTATTCGACGTTGAGCAAGGATCTAGGTCGCTTTTTGAATATATTGTTTGTATCTAAGATTAGTGCGCCAGATATCAGTATTATATAGCCCTACACAATACAATATCATTTGCATATCAGTGAGTGAGTGAGTGAGAGAGTGCATGAGAGAGAGGGAGAGAGAGCGTGAGAGAGAGAGAGTGAGAGAGAGAGAGAGAGTGAGTGAGTCAGTGAGTCAGTGATACTTAAACAAAGAGCGAAAGGGAAAGTTCTTGACACAGTCGAGCCTCATTAAAGCTAATCAATGCTGACAACTGTCTCGGAATGCGACTACAAAGCAAACGAATAAATATAAACATGTTTGGGTGTTCAGTGTTGCAAAAGTCTTGAATACTTAATATAGAACAGCTTGAACAACTTTTGACTTCACATTTAACATACTTCATGTTCTCTCTTATTGATTTATATTTTCTATATCATCAGAAAACATTTGTGATTGAAGCTCAATAGCTTAATAGTAACTGACAGATTGATAAAAATTATTATAAGATTTTTATAATTATTACATATATTATTATTTATAAAAGATCTACAGGGAGAAAATCTTATAAGTCGTGCTAGATATCTTGAGATATTCAGGGAAGAGTTCTTCAAAGGAAGCTACCGTTAAATTTGATGAAATAGTTTTCGCAAGTATTTTGCAATTAATTGAACTATAAATATATTTGTATGTATTTGCATATATATTTGTACATACGTGCATATCCATGGAAATATTTGATAATTAAATTTTGTGCTCTGCTTGTTCAGCTGTGTAATTTCTCTTTATATTTGGCTGAAATAGAATTAATTCGCGTGGCTGCTGAACATTTAATGAGCTAATTCATATTAGCCATTGTCAGTGCGTTAACAGTTAGCAGAGCCGGGTCCACAATACGCGCAAACATATGTAATGTGGTGTGAGTGGGGGAGAGAGACGGGGTGTGTGTGTGTGTGTGTGTGTGCACCTATCCAAACACTACGTACAATAAATAAGCATTCCGGTTGACTATTTGTAGGCCGCTTCAATTGTAAGCAACGCTTTGCTGCCCAAGGCAACAAATAGCAACAATGGCAGCAGCAACAACAACAACAACAGCAACAACAACAACAACAATACAAACAGCAACAACAACAGCAGCAGTCATAAAATCAAATTACAAACTAATATTACTCACAGTGCGTTTACTTTTCCGTCTCGTTAGTTTTCACTGTCAATTGGCAAGCGCAAACACAAACGCAAACGCAAATGCGAATGCGAATGCGAATTGCGAGAATGGTCCAGACGTCAAACTCTATGAGTGAAAGAGACAGAGACAAAGAGAGGGAGAGAGCGAATGAGTCTGAGCGAGGGAAAACTGCGCAAGCTGCAGTCATAGCAAAAGTTGAGGCAAATTACAAGACAAAGCCAAGAATAAGCAACAAACAAACAAAGCAAACAGATTTGTCTGCATGTGTGTATGTATGTGTGTGCGTGGGTGTATGTGTGAGCTGCTAGTGTAGCACAATGAATAATTGTGACGCCGTCATCGATTCAAGCCAAATGACTTGAGCACGAATTCAGCTGCCAATTGAATTGATACCAAATAAAAAAAAAAGAAAGAAAACAAGAAAAAAAAGGGGAACACAGCAGTGACTAAGCAGCAGCAACTTACACACATTGATAGAGTGTGTATGTGTGTGTACATAAGAATGAATAGACTCCTTCACAGTTACAGCTGTTGGAGGCCATACATAGGGTACTTCATATGTGATGTAACCAAACTAAAGGAGAGAAGAATAGAGATAGGGAGAGGGGGTGGGTGAGAGACAGAGAAAGACAGAGAAAGAGAGAGCGAGAGGAAGAGAGTAAAATGCTTTGACTTTTTAACCAAAAGCCTTAACTATTATAATATTTATCGAAAGAATAATTGGAGCTATTAAAGCCAAACAATTATTTTTAGCTACTAAAATTAATTTAGATGATAAAAATATAAGAAATAACACTTATTTTGGAGCTTAAAAAAATTAGGTAATTAAAATTATTTCAAAGCTATTAAAACAAAAAACAAAAAAAATATTTCAAGGTATTTTTAAAATTAATTTATATGATACAAAAATTAAGAAATAAAAATTTTTTTTGCAGTTTAATTTTAAAAATTTATTTAGATAATAAAAATCATATCATATATATATATTTTTTTTTTTTTTAATCAATTTTTCTTGTAAAAATGGAAAATATAGCATAAACTTAATTTTATTGTAAAAATTGAAAATAAAATTGATAAAAATTGGTGATCATATAATCATATAAATAATATCACATCCCGTAAAGTTATGGAAATACGATCTTTATATGAAAATTCATGAGAAATAATTGTTTTTTATTCTTATCATATAAATTAATTTTAATAATTCAAAAAAGGCTTAAAATAAAACAAAAATAGCAAGTAAAACTTTATTCTGATTATAAAAAAAAAACATCTCGGTCTATGCTTAATCAGTTTTTGTCTCTCTCTCTCTCTCTCTCTATCTGTTAACTTTAATATTGTATGCCCTTATATACTCTTTAACTAAAGTCTTTAACTTAAAGTCAATTTCAATGTCTCCCTTTTCTTCTCTTTCAGTGAGCGCATATAAAAGTCTGTCTCCCTCCAACCAATAGATGGCAATAAAATAACTGTGCGTGTGTGTGATTTTTCTTTCTTTTTTTTTGGGTAAGTACTTTCTCTGACATGAGCTCATAAATACATATATGTATGCATAGTATATAAAGAATATGCGCTTAATTCAATTTAAATATCGTCAGGAAATATCTTGTTACATAATATGTCTGAAATATTGCCGCTGTGAGTCCAATGCAAATCTGAAGGCTTTTCACTTTGTTTGTTTTCTTATACACACACACACACACACACACTCACACACATGTGTATACACATATATGTATGTGTATACATATGTATGTGTTCTTTCACTTATGTACTTGGTCTTCAGTACGAACTTATTTATGGTCGGCATCAAACGTCAAGTATACGCCCGGTTGGCTTATCTGCTGTTGTTATTGCTGCTATTGTTGTTGTCGGCCCATAACCGCTAGCGGCATAAAAAACGCATTGCTTATGCGACGTAATTGTACACCACTCACCACCAAACACTGGCAGCTGAAAGTCAACCAACCACCCCCCACCCGCCGAACCATCGAACCACCGCCTGGTCATCATTGGCCCGGCTCGGCCAGGCTGTGCCGTTTGCATTGCCAAACCCGCTGCGAGGCAGCGATTAGAATTGCTCGAACCACTACCTACACACACACACACACACACACACACACGCTCGACTGGCATTTGTTGTGCGTTAATCCGTCGCACATTTCAGGCTGCTGACTTGGCGAGCGGCCCAGCAATTTCGGCACATTCAAACAAGGACAACGAGTGACGACTGACCCGGCTTACTCTGACTCCAAAACTTGTTTTCTTTCGGCCGCTAACGCAAACTTGGCTCATATAACATGCTTGTGTTCGCACATCAGCTTATGTAAATAGCTTATCAAAACAAGGATAAAAATACTAAAAACAAAAATTATCTTCTCGCTCACTCTCTCTCTGACTCGCTCGCCCTCTCTCTCTCTCTCTCTGTCTCTCTCACTTTGACTTCCCCTGCATGAGGCGAAACTTGGCAAACAAGTTTGGAAATTTGCAAAATTTTTGAAGCGCTTTAGTCTGTGATGCAACATCATTTTTGTTTTCCCTCCCAAATATTTTCAGTCAGCAAACTTTTCTGGCCACACACAAACACACACACACACACACCTGTATGTAGCCATGTGTGTGTGTGTGTGAGCAAACTCGGTGGAAAAATTTAAATTAAAATTGTGAAAAGTTTCGGCTCGTGTATTTTTGCGCAAACACTGCGCATAATTTTGCGCAAATCTTTGACAAATATTTTCCCATGCTAATTTCACGTGAGCCGCCCACTGGGCCCCGCCCACTGCACTGGCGCCCCAAATACCACACAGGTGCATACGCTGCAAACATCATTTGCCAGAGCTCTTTGCCAAATGAACCAAAGATTTATTGTTGCATAATCAAATTCTTTGCTGCCATGAAAATCGTCCACATGCCTTAACTGGCATTGTCTTTGTCAGCAAGAGGGGCGGTAGAGTGGACGGGGGCGTGGCCATTAGATGCTGCCACGCGCTGTCCAAAAACTATTCACGAACGCATAGATGGCAGCTGAATTTGAAACAAACGTGTTGCAAACTGGGCCAAAAGCATTTCTAAAGCCAAAGTGAATCCTGGCTGCCCGGTTGCACGGCTGCCCGGCTGCTCGGCTGCCCGGCTGGCTTACTGCCTGACTGCCTCGGCACGTAGTTAAAAACTTTTGCTTACCATTTTTCTTGCAGTGGCAAGCCATTATTTTTACACTTAACCCCAGCCGTTAGTCGTCTTCGTCGGCCGTCCGCCTCCCGCCTGCCGTCTTGAAAGTGCATCATGGGGTAAAAAAAAAAAAAAAAAAAAAAAGAAGGAAAAAACTCTTTCAATTCTGTGCCACGTCCCGCACGTCCTTTGGGCAGAGGGGGTGTGGCTGGGGGAAATTAAAATGCGCAGAGTTTTCTATGAATTTCGGGCATGTCTTGCATCGCATGAAAGACGCAGGAGGCGCCACCGAAATGGGGGCGGCACAGGCTCCTTCACAACTGTTTGGGCATAATCTGCATATGAACATCCTAGTCTTAGGCACTGTCTGCGGCGCAGATGTCTGCGCAAATTGAAAAGAATAACGCGAAATTAACATTATGGACAACTGGATGACTTTTGCCACAAACATCAAGATGAAGAAAGATGCGCCCGGGCCATAGAACATCAAACGGCGCGGCGCCTCAGCAGCGAGAGGGCCAAGGCGGCGGTGTCTGTGGGGAGCGCCAGCTTGATGCGAGTTGAAGCACTTACTCACAGCTCGGAGCTCGGAACTCGGAACTCGAAACTCACCTCCATACAATGCAAATAGCGTTTGCTCCGACTTTTCTTGTTTATTGAAGCCACGCCAAAAGTTTGCCGTTTACTTTAAGTAAGAATTAAACACTTGAGATTAATTATAGCTCTCCAGCAATAAGAGTTGCGCAAATGGAGCCCGTCGCTAGATAAATATGACATCAAAAGTCATTAGTGGCTGCACTTCTGCTGAAGCGATTGAAGAGCTCGTTCGGCCTTATAGGCATCATGCTTGGCTATAAATATTGCCAGGGTGTTGCGTGTGGATTAGATGTGTAGCATTAGACGTGGCTCTTTTATAGGGAAGTTTTCATGCATATCAATCTAGATGCGCCCAGCTGCTATTCAAAGTTGGGCTTCAAAGGGGATGCTATATAGATCTATAAAATATTATGAAAGTGTTACGATAGATGCGAAGGATAGCTTCAACTTCTAACGGTATACAAAGCAAGGAGTGAATTCGTTCACACACACATACATAGAAAGAAAAGAGCACACAAAGGGCTGAAACTCTGCCTTATGCAGTCTAGCTTGTATTTCAGATCAAGAAAATATAATATACTATAAATAATAAAATTTGTTCACGAAAATTACATAAATATTTATGGCATATTTAATAATTGCTTCTCTAATGTATTTATTTACGCACTGTTTGAGTTACCTTATTTATATTTTTATTTAATTAATTAAATTTGTATTTATTTGTATATGTTATTTATATACATACTTTATTAATTAATTAATTTATTAACTTAATTATTTTTGATTTGCTTATTTATTTATTTTTTTTTTTTTTAATTTATTTATACACCTTTTCGTTTGTTTATTTGTTTATTTATATACTTACTTATTAATTTATTTTATTTTATTTATTTAATGATTTGTTATTTATTTATTTATTTTCAATTGTATTTTTTTGTCATTTTTATTTACTTAATTATTTATATTTACAACCAAATTTATATTTGACTGATTTATTTATTATATATTATTTAATTAGTTTTCATATTTTTTATTTGTATCATATAACTTATTTTTTTCGTTGGTATTTATTATTTATTAACTTAAAATTCTACTTATTTATTTATTTGTTTATGTACTTACTTATTTATGTATTTATTTTGGACTGATTTATTTATTTTTATTTTTAATTTTTTGTCTTGACTTGCCTTTTTGACTTATTTATTAATTACTTATTTGTACGTCGTCTTTTATTAATTGCTTATTCAATGTGGTTTTTATTTATCTTTTGCTTATTTTTATATATTATTGCTATATATATTTAATATGATTTTTTATTTCTTTGATGATTAACTCTTTATTCAATTAATTATTATTAATATATTTTTTTCATATATTTATTTATTTTATTCATTGCCATGAACTTATTTATTGATGCACTTATTTATTTATTCATACATTTATTTATCTTCCCATTTAAATATTTTTTCACTTTTTATGTTTGATATTATCATCTAAATAGATAACAATTAAATGCTCGACTCTACCCAGAGGCTATTCAACACTTTTATCGGGCTCGACCCTTGGCCAAGAATTGCACTCAATTTTCTGCAACTTATTTTTATTATCTACTTCTCAGATTTGTAGCTCTATCAAGATGAATGTTTTACTGGGAAATACCAAAGAAAATGATTTTTAATTTCTGAACTTTCCAATTAGCTTATTAGCAATTCAAAACATGTCAAGCATTTTGTGTATGCGGAGAAAATCAAACCTTTGGCAGTCCTGATTTAAGTTGCAGACGTAATCCGTTTCACATTTGCTGGAGCTGCCATCAAACGCTGCACGCATAATCCATATTTACATAAAAGGCCTTTGCTTTGTGGCTGTGTCCAGGGCCAAGATTAGGCGGCTGCCTTTATTAGATCAATTCGAATGATGCTGGATATATTTTCATTAAATGCGCTGCAAATAAATTTCGACAGCACACATAAAAGCCATTGGGCTGGACAATTCCTATGGCCCAGTTGTCCACACACACACACACACACACACATACACATATACATAAGATTTGTGTGTATATGTGTGTGTAGTATAGGATATTTATGTGCCTTACATATCTAATCAATATATATATATGTATGAATGTATGTATGTATGTATGTATGTATGTATGTATGTATGTGTATGCATGCTTGTATTCTGTGTATGTGCAGGCGCAGCCGAAGCTGAAATCAAATTAAATGAATTATTTAATGAAAGAACATGTGAGATTACGAAATTATGTGAGTTACGCGCAAGAATGTTTTATGAATGTTTATGGTCGCGTAAAATCTATTACGTCACGCCAGCTGGAATACGTTTGCGCGGAAATGGACGGCAGCACGGACACAAACACGGATACGGACACGAACACGGACTCGGATACGGAGCGAGTGCCCAAGACTGCAATTCGCAAATGCTTTAAAGCCTCGCCAAAGCGATTCGAACAGAGCCAGACTCATGGCCATGTCGCTGCTTTTAGCCAGTTTGTTGTATTGGCTTGCGGTTAGGGTATCAGCGATTCGTTGCCACATCTTTTTTTATCTGCGTATGAAGTGAACACTCTCATCACATAAAACTGACTTTCATGCGCCGCCTGCCATGCATATAAATGATAAAAATTCATGCTAATGTCGATGTGTGGCACAGCTTGTGTGTGTGTGTGTGTGTGTGTGTGTGTGTGGCTTGTTTTATGAACTCGCAGCAAACTAAAGCAAAGCTAATGACATGCTTAAGTTTCAATTATTGGTAATAGAATTCGACCCAAACCAAATGAAACAGACTCAACAGCTCAGCCCCTGACTAAAGGCAGCTGAATTTATAGCCTACTACTTGGGGCAACTTTCGATTGTAGCACAGACTGGAGCCTAAAGGCCGAACAGCCAATATAATGTATGCTAATCCTCTTTATAATTACAACATTATTGTAATAGACCCTCTTTTCACAAGATATAGACATTATTTAGCCTATATATTGATATGAAATTTTATTCTGCATCGTCTTAGGTTGCTTAATAACTCTACATTCATTTGATTTACTTTTAATTTCTATTGAGATTGTCTTATGAAGAGATTTCTGCTCTTTGGAGTTGAAGTAGCAAAGGAGGAGGAATTAATAAAAGCCTGAGGGGAACCTGAAATTTGGCAAGATTTGCATAGCCTGAGCCCATTGAAAGTGGATTCGATTAAAGGTGTGTTACAAGCAGTTGGAGGCGTGGCTAATCCCATTGAGTTCATATATAGATTCCTGGTCAGTGTGCCGAATTGACTCTTCTATCTATCCTTCAGCCATCCGGCTGTCTGTGTGTTATTACGGACATCCGTCCGTAGGGTTCTCTCTGTGTTTGTCCGTCAGTCCGATTGTCTTTCTGCATGTCTCCTCCCGTCCGGCTCTCTCCGTTTTCGTATATCAATTTGTCTATGCCCCCGCTCATCCATTCTTCCGTCCGTCAGTCCGTCTGTCACTCTGTGTGCGTCTCTGCCTGTTCTCCGTTAGTCTGTCCGTACGTCTGCTCATCCATTCGTCCGCCGGTCAGTCCGTCCGGCTCTCTATGTGTTAGTCCGTCTGTTCGATCGTCTGTCTGCTCTTTCTCCCGTCTATCTGGCCGTCCGTTCGGCTCTCTGTGTTTTCTCCGTTAGTCTGTCCGTACGTCTTCACATTGATTCGTCCGTTCGGCTCTCTCTGTGTGTTTGTCTGTCTGTTCGCCTGTCTGTCCGCCTACCTGTGTGTTCATCCATCCGTTCGCTCATCACTTGGTCAGTCCGTCCGTCCTTAAGTCGGTCAGTCCGTATATACTAACACGTTGATCTTAGAATCTAAAGCAGCTTGTGCTAAGTCCGTAGAGCAATCAGAATTTGGGCTATCTCTCAGCCGGCCACCTTCGACTATAGCAACTGCTTGCACTTTGTTTATACAAATCTTGATTGCTATATCTTGATTTGGCACATGGCAATGGGTCAGTCCGATTACAGAAGCGGGTGCAGAGGGGGGGATGAGGCTCTCAAAAGTTTGTCGCCAAGTGGCATAGTTATCAAGTTGATGTTGAGTTTGTTTGAGCCGAATCTAGGCTATTGAATACTTGAGCTCTTTGAGTAGTACCTGAACAGTAGCTAACAGATGGCGATAGTTGAGGACTCTGGCAACTGGCAACTGGCAACTGGCAACTGGAACAATGTCACTGTCCTGTTGCTCTCGACGTCCACTTGAAATGTACAAATTTGATATTTCCTGCCGCTGGCCACTCAGACAGAGGTTAACCATGTCAGGGCTAATTAAAAAGTCAGCGCCAGAGGCGGCCAAGTGCTGTCAGCAAGCCGATTGCTCGGATCTATGATGTGCTGAGGGGCTCGCCTGGGTGGGGGTGGGGTTTGGGTCTGACGAGGCCAAGGAGCCTAATCCTATGTCCACTTAGGTGTGTGCATATTTCTAGTAGTCAGCAGTTTAATTTTGTTTTTTCTCGTTCTTTCTCGCCGGCTGTCCTTAAGGTGCTATAGATAGAGATTGAAGAGCTTCATCCTCTGGCTGCCGCTTTGGATGGCGTAAATCAAAGCAAATCAATCAATGCGGAAAATAGAAAGCAAACAAAAAGTATCAAAGGGGTAAAGCAAAAAAGAAAAGAAAAATTGTTCAAGGTGAATAGTGTATATGTATTTTGTGGGTGCCTAGGACTGGGTCGGGGCGTGGCGTGGCGTGGCGGTGCGGTTCGGCAAGGGTTGCAGGGGCGGCTGCAAGGTTTCTGCGGCATCAGCAGAAAATCTTTTGATGCCGCTGCATAAATGCAAATCAAGTATCCAAGTAGATGCTGCGTATTATGTTTTATGCGGGCGCGTGTTTATCTATAGCCTGGCCTTTAGCCTTTAGATGGCTAATCGGGCGAGATTCTAGGCAGCCCTTTTGGGTGTCTGTCTCGGGCATTGTTGTCAGGCTGTGGGCTGGGCGGCTGTTTATTTAGCCCTCGGCTCACCCACAGCTGCCACTTTGACTAATTAAAGAGCCAGCTGAAATGATCAATTTGCATTTCACTGGCGCCAATTATCAGCCCGCAGCAGCAACAGCAGTAGAAGCAGCAGGAGCAGGCCACAACAATGGCCGCCACGTCACGTCCGCTTCATATGTCCTAAACAAACTGGGCCTCAGCTCAAGCTCAAAAGCACAGCGAACGGAAACGGAGAATGTGAAAGGGTCGCCAAAATGCGAACCCAAACAAATCGTAAACAGCCCTGCCTTGACACACACACACACACACACACACACACGCACGCACAGCCCTGTCAAAGGGGTTATTTGCTTGGTCAGGTGAGCTGCCTGTCCATCCCACTCGTCCCTCTCTCTCTTCTCACTTTCTCCCTCTCCTGCTGTATCAAAAGACTTGAAGAAATTGAATTTTCAATTTATAGCCACAAATTATGTGCGAGCCCTTTCGAGAGTAAGCGAAAAATTTTATCACTTGACAAAAAACATAAATTTCTCGTTACAAACCCAGCCCCAAAGCCCGGCCACACACAGTCCCAATCAAGCTGGGCCAATGCTCTATGTCTCCATATACACACTCACACTAGAGTTTCTCTCTCTCTCTCTCTCTCTCTCTCTCTCTTTTGTCTCTCTCCCTGTCTGCATATGGAAAGCGCAGAGTTTTATAGCCGGCCGGGCACTTCTTCAAATTCAACTCCCGTCGGGCTAATAAAGAATAATTTAATGAAGCATGTAACAGTCACACGGGCAAGGACTTCCGCTTTGTGTAAACAATAGTTTATAATTCACACACACACACACACACACACACACTCATGGGGCTAAAACGGGTTAATACTTCCACCTGGTTTTAGTCGAGTCATGTTGCTAAAGGCAGATTGGATGGCCAGGAGCAGAAGGCTAATTGCTTTGCTGCCAGACTGAAGTGTCCTGTGTGCGTGTGTGCGTGTGTGCGTATGTGTGTGTGCGTGGCATTACTCTGCAGTGACAATAGAGAATAGCCATGGCCAGCGCCAGCGTCAGCGTGTTGGTTATTTAGTTCCAACGCAATGAATTCGAATGCCCACTAAACGTTTCATATGTGCGCATATGTCCACGCATCTAGCTCAGCTGGCTCACGGGCGGCCAGATGGGCGAGGGGCTTTCGATAACTTTCTGCCACATCAACGGAAAACCCTTTAAGACCAAACCACAAAACGAGCAGCGGCACAATATGCTTTTTCATTCCCCCCACGCCCAAAATGGTCCGACGGTCCTTCGCCTTCATTTCGGCTACAATTTTTTGCTCTTTGCTGTTGGCCAACAGGTCTTAAAATTTTTTAGGAATTTTTTATGGCCACCCACCCCTCCCCACATAGGCTAGAGTTTGATGGGCGCCTAACCTTTTCGCCTGGCCAACGTGCGGCACGTCGAGCTGCGGCCCTGCGGCCTGTTCGCTCCTGGTTTTGTGGCCGGCTCAAGGCAGCAGCATTCCAGACACGTCTTGATTTTGCATGACTTCTCACTTTGTGTTCATTTCGTTTGTTTGGGCAAACCAGCAGATTTCCTAATTGTAATTATTTGAGAAATTTAACTTGCGGATATATTACATATTATATATAGTCATGGTACGATTAATACACAATCGATTATTGGCGAAATGAGTTGCATTTAGCTGAGTCCATAATCGATTATTCTCATAATATATGACAAAAATGGTGTATTTATATCTTAGTTTTAAATCTTAAAAATATAAAAAAAAAAAAACAAAACAAAATATTTGAGTAATGACTAATCGATTATTAAGTACTTATCGATTATAGTTCGCCGATTATTTGAAATTAATTATTAATCGATTACTTATCGTCGATTTCTTGAAATTAAAAATTTTTCGATTATTTTAGTCGATTAATTAAAAAAATGAATGATTTATCGATTATTGTTTGGCGATTAATATAAATTAATCACATACCGATTATATTTCGTCGATTAACTGAAATTATTCATTAATCGATTATTGTTCGTCGATTTCTTGAAATTAATAAGTAATCGATTATTTTAATTAAATAATTAAAGTTAAGGATTTATCGACTATTGTTTGTCGATTAATATATATTAATTACATGCCGATTATATATAGTCGATTAACTGAAATTAAGGATTAATCGATTATTTCTCGCAAAGCTTAAATTAATCATATGAATCAATAATCGTTTGTTAATTTTTTTTGCCATCATCATCATAAATAAGTCTAATTGCAATTTGAAATGGATTGAAAGGCTCAGCTATGTCCTTATTTGCCTTCCTTGGGACATCAAAACTTCAATGAGAATCCTTAATGCTTGCCTCAGAGCCGTAACATATATGTTATTCCAGTGTTGATCTCTAGAGTATGGGAACTAACTAACGCCAGTTGCTCTTAACTGATGGAAAATCCTCAGTTATGCCTCACACACACATTCAAGTAGGGGCTCAGCGTAATCCCTTTAATAAAAGAGAGAAGCGCTCGCTCGATTGATTGTTGAGTTTTTGACTGCACGGCTTTTCATTTGCCATTTACCATATAGCCCATATATATAGCCCTATAGCCGTTGCCAGCTGCCACAGGCTGGTCTTAAAAATTGCTGCGCCTGCGGCAGGAACCGATGGCAACTGGTGACTGGCGACTGGCGAATGGCGAATGGCGACTCGCTACCATTTGCGGCACTTGAGCCGGCTGCAGCGTTTTATGGCTAATCGATGCTGAAAGTCGAGACGAGGATGCTCCACCAGCAAGTCAGACATGTCGGCATTAAGGCACAGCAAACACGCCGCTTGGCCAGCCAAAGAGCCGGACGAAGGACGGGGGAGACAGAGAGACGAGGCTGACGGAGGGCCGAGAAAGAAACAGAAATCTAACGACAGCTTAATCCTTTTAAAACTGAGAGCACATAAAAGCAGCGGCAAAGGCAGGCAGGCACATGGAGCATAGCAGAGAGCTGCAAAAAAGACGAAAGGAAAAAAAAAACAGACACAGGACGACGAGTAGGAGTGTGCACGGCTAGCAGATACCCTGGACTTGAGAAGCAGCTAGAAATGCAGCTGAATGAAGCAGAAAGCAAAACGAGATTCCTAGGCAATTGAGAGAATTTAGATATTATATAATAGCAGCAGATGCATTCCGGAGTCAAGCTCCCAGCGCCTCCAATGAGTGCAGGGTGTGGCATGTCAGCCACCATGGAGACGGCTGTGACTAAGCCAAGAGAACAATAAGGTGATTTCGGATGGGGCCAAGAACACCATGGGAAAAGGCATAAAGAGAGCGAGTGGGAGAGTGGGGGAGAGTGGGGGAGAGTGGGGGAGAGGAAGAGGCAGAGCAAGGGGGATAGGGACAGACGTACGCACTGAGGCAAGAGTTGAATCGCTAGCGTGACACAATAAAGACAGCCACAACCAACCGCACATCAGCAGCAGCGACAACAACAACAACAACATCAATGCACCAAAGCAAAGAGGGTAATAACTATAAAAATAAACCGCTGCCGAAACACAGACAGACAATGCCAGCAGCAGGGCTTATATGTATGTGTGTGTGAGTGAGCAGGACGTCGGGGCTGTAGGTGGGGCGTTTGGCTAAAGCCATTTTGTTATTACAAATCTTCAAATACCTTTTAACAAATATCAAAGGCAGCTAAGCCGGCAATACACGGCGACAGCCGAGATGTGGCCAGCAGCTGCGACACCCAACAAATCACTTGGAAGATCCTAGCTCAAAAGAAAAAAAATATATGTATATATATAGATATATAAAAAGAGCAAGAGAGAATATTGAAAGGTAAACTCATTTTAAAGCCAAAATCTAAATTGATGGAAGAAATATTGTACAATCGCTGAGAAATATGTAAGAGCAGCATCAGATAGATTCTATATACATATGTATATTAGAGCTCCAGATTCATAGTAAAAAATATGCCCAAGCCTTGAAGAAATGCTGAAAAATACTGTAGAAAGGAGAAGAAATGCTGTAAAAAGCTGAAAAAAAAGCTGACGCTAGCTGAAAACAGCTGAAGACAGCTATTGTCATTGGGCGTGTCAGGTGGCCCCTAGTTAAGGCAAAACGACTTCATATCTAATTAAACTGATTTGATTATTATTATTATTATTATTAATATTATTATTTTTTTTATTTATTTATTTTTTTTTTTTATCAATATTATTATTTTCGAATAGGCTCTATTTTTAAATATCGTTTATAGTATTTATCATTCCAAAATTGTAGTTTTTGTATACATAAATTGCCCTTCGAGTACCCATCCCTTGTATCTTTATATCCATCAAAATTGAGTTGATTCCGATTTTTATTTATTTATTTATTTTTTTTTTTTTTCATATACTTATATGTATATATATTTTTTAATTATTAGCAGCCTGCATATTTTAAAATATGTTATATAATATATTCATAGCTAAATACATGACGTTTTTATTATAATATATATTCATAACTGAATACATGACATTTGAATAGGTTACGCTTGGAGTATATACATATATATCCGCCCTATATACATATATTTGTATATTAAATATTCTAGATTTATATGCACATAAATATTCTTAAAGAGTTTGATCAATTTTGTTTTTTTTTTTATACAGCTGAAGTTTTAGTTCGCTTGCTTTAAAAAAAGAAGTCTGTTGTTTAGTGGTTTAGTTGGGTAGTTTGGAAATGCCAGCCCCAGAGTCGCAAGATGCGGCCCTTCACTGACTGATCTGACTTTTTGCTTATTTGATAGATATTAAATATTTAAAATGCATTCATAAATTTATTTTGTAATACATATTGTATAGAAGTATACAAATCCGCTATATGAGCTAATTGAGTTGATTCACTAATTGAGTTGATTCATTTCCCTTTTGATGATTCAAAAGCAGCTCAAGGCAATGAGTCAATGAGTCACTCAGTCTAACTCACTCATTTATGACACTCTGCATGGCATCAGTTACTCTCTCCATCTCTCTCTCTCTCTCTCTCCCTCTATCTCCCTCTCCCTTCCTCTCTCTCTCCCTTTCTCTTTACCTTAATCAATCCAAGTACTCGACGTATATCTATAAAGAGGCTAGAATATCAAGTGAATATTCTAAACCAATGTTTTTTTTTTTTTTTTTTTTTTTTTTTTGATTTTTTAACTACCACAGTTAAATAAATGTGTCCCCAAATATATGCATCAAGCTCATATTAAATGAAACAACAATGTTTATCTTCGGTTCGAAACAGGGGCGAATCAAGTCAAACGCTTCACTAATTCCTGTTAATTAATTGTATGCTTGGGGACAATAAACTAATCGCTTTACAAACTTCATTGTTTAACGTAAGCCGGAGCCCGTGCGCATATAAACAGAGATATATTTTATATGTATTCTCATATAGAAATAAATTTATGCATATATGTATGTATGTAAATATATTTATACATAAACAATTTAACCGTTTGAAGCTTTGCATTTAGATCTTTAAATATTGAATGCGCTGGCCAACTGCCTGGCTGGGTTTAGTCAAGGCTTTTGGCCATTAGGCGCAGGTGACAAATTTGTAGTTGTAGGCGCAATGGGCGTGGCCGAGTTTGCATGCTAAGCAAACGAAACGTTTTATGGCTTTAAGCTGTTTTTCCAATTTTCACCTAAATTGATTATTATACAGCTGCCAATATGAGGCGACAGGACAATGTCTATATGTGTGTGTGTGTGTGTGTGTGTGTGTGTGTGAAAAGTTTGTTAATTTCAACACGTACACAAATCCCATAGCAAAGCCTTTTAATGGCAGCCAAAAACTAACAAACCACATTAGCACAAGGGATGAGAGAGACAGAGACAGAGACAGAGACAGAGAGAGTGATGGAGACAGAGGGAGGGGGGAGAGCAAAGTAGCTGGGGAGTTGCTTGGCAGCGTCTGGCGGAGTTGAGAGGAGCGAATCCAGCCTTAACTAAGGATGCCCTGCCAGGCCAAGTCGTGCAGTTGTTGAGATTTTGCCAGCCAGCAAATACAACAAGCGCCAAAGCACATACACATATCCCGTGGATAGGCCACACATACACACACACACACACACACACACACACACACACACACACACAAACACACACACTTGCGCGCAAGCACATAAACAAAGACAAATCTAATAATAAATCCAAGACACTTAACGCCTTAGCCGCCAAGCATGACCCACAAACTAGCTAAAGGATAAAAGCGCTGGAGCAGAGCAGACAACCGAAAGCAAGTACCAAATAGAATGTGTGAAAGGGAGAGAGAGAGAGAGAGAGATAGAGGGAGAGACAGAGATCGAGCACGAGAAGTGTTAGATGCTTGGTTTACGGTTGCCCGTTCCCTTGGGGAAATGCAAATCGCCGAAAAAGCCCCCAACGAAGCGCCAGGACGAGCGATGATAGAGCACAGTGAGATGAAATGACGCGGCAAAACGGATTGGCAGCGGTCCACTAATATGCCACAGGACTCGAGCACCCATCTGGGAATATTGTCTCGCTGCTCAACTGAGGAAACAATATTCAAGTTCTCTATGTTTGTTAGCTCGCAAATTGAAAGTGAACTTCAACTCTAGTTATATACCCTATACTATGGAGAATCTATAGAGTATTGCTGCGTCGACTTGGCCTCGTATTTACTTGTGTCATTCGCTCTGCTCCTTCTGAAGTTGGTAATTTAATTGAGCTTGCGGTCAAACGTTGGGAATCATGGCAAAATTACTTGATTCTAATTTGATTTGCCTAGACAACAAGCAAAGTCGAATTCGAGGCGCCGACTTCGGGTCGGTCTGTCCGTCCGTCCGTCCGTCTGTCTGTCCATTGTGTTTGGGGTTTTCCTTTCACTGGCTGCTCAACTGGATTAGGCCTGCAAACACTTTGCTCCAAACTTTGGTGGTGCGAAACATGCTGAACGGCGCGGGGCGGTGCGGTGCGGGGCGGTGCGGCGCTAGGCTGAGCTGCACGGTATCAATTTGGATCCTTTTTGCAATGGCCCACCACTGAAATGGATAAATGATTGAACCCCTGTTCACACACAAGCACACACACACACACACACACACACACACACACACAAACGCACACGCACACAGAGCGGCAGAGCTGGAGCTTGGCGCGTGAGCCGAGTCCTCCACAATGATTACCCAAAACTAATTTGAATTTTATTGATTCAATTCGGCGTGGCTGTGTCTTAGCAGCCCATTTACCAGATATTCCAAGAGCATTCCAATTTCTTGGACTTGCGCTCCAGCTCCAGCTGCTGCGCCTTCGCCTCCATGCCCTCCCGTCTGCTGCTCCGCTGTGGCTAGTGCTTGGCTTTTATCTGCATCTGTCCTTGATGATGTGTTGATGATTTGCCTGAGCCTAATCTGACTTGGTCCAGCCCCCCGCTGAGCACTGCTGGGCCCTTTCGGCGGACCTCTGTGCGAAAAGGATTGACAATGCCAACGATTTTTCCGGCATTCCCGGTCATGTCCTCCTCGGCTTAGGCTCTAATACAACAAAGTGTATTTTAATATGTTAAACGCATATGGCCATTGAAATCGCATTATCCACGTTTCTCTGATTCGCTCCGGTCCAGCCTTCGCCCCTCCTCCGCAAACTCAACATTTTTAACATATTGACATACCCAATTATTGGACTTAGCTCCTTCGCATGCCCAGGCCACATACCACAACAGGCTTATCCCCAAAATTGCCGACCAAAGCAGCTGACAAGCCGCACATTTGCCTTTCTACTTTGACAATCCCGGAGCGAGGCAATTGCAGCTGCAGATTAATGGGATCAGAGTGGATTCCTAATGCTCTCAGCCATGTTGGCCCAGGACCCATTGAAGTTGTCGAGGCTCAAGCATCCTCATCTCCTGATACTCTCCTAATGTGATCAAGTGTTTGTTAGGCTATCTTAGTGTGGACATACAGCAAGGCCAGGCCTCGTGTGTGCTCTCCATTGGAATGCTCTCCACATTTGTAGATGGGGCAGACGCAATACCTGAGCAAGCAGCACTGCTCTGAGATGAAGATGAGACTCATTCTCTAGCTCGACGGACATGGCATTGCAATTTTGCTAAGATATAGGGAAGGTGAGGTCGTTGTATGGTAGTAAAGGTTCCGTTCACTTCGTACTTCGCATAAGTCAATTTATCGTTCTCCTTTGGTCTATTTCTCGCTCTGATTCTAGTTCTCCCTTTCTCTCTCTGCTTTTGCATCTGTCCTTGTCTTTGTGTCTGTTACTCTCTCTCTCTTCATCTTCTTCATCATCATTTTCAGTTTTCTGCCTATTTGTCGCACTCTCTCCTTAATTTTTTGTTCTCTCTAATTCTATGTGCTCTGTCCCTCTTCCTCACATCTACCTCTCTCTCTTCCTGCCTTTCTGCTTCTACGACTCTCTATTTTCTATGTTGCTCTGTACCCACTATGTCTTGTCTCTCTCTCTCTCTTTCTTCCTCTAGTTCTCATTTCTTTTCTTCTTGATACCCTATCTCACTTAGTCACTTTTGATCTCACTCTTTTTTCCTTCTCTTTTTCGCTCTCAGACTTTTTCAGTCTATCTCACTCTCTCTGTCTCTGTCTCTATCTTCAATTTATATTTTCCTTTGTCCCATTTTTTATGTTTTATTCTCTCTCTCTCTCTTTCTCTCTCGCTCTCTCTCTCTCTCTCTCTCTCTCTCTCTCTAGTTCTCTGTTTATTTCGTTTTATCTCTCGATATGATAGGAGAGTAGGGATTAGGATCCCTAGATCTCTCCTTCTTTAACACTTTAAAATTCGCTATATCTCCATCTCTCTCCCTCCCTCCTTCGCTGTCTCACTCTGCTCTCTATCCACTCTATGTGACTCTGCTTTACTGGGCAATTCCAATTGAAAGCCTTCCCGCCTGCCTTATATCCTGGGCAAGGTGCAAGCGACAGTTGACAGTTTGCAGTGCGGCGCGTTCGTGTTGAACAAACAATATTTTCTATGCGCCGCTGATGAATGTTGACGGTGCACGGCTGTGTAATTATTCAGAGGCACATTGGATTGCATAATTTCAGGCGCCATGCGTAGGTGCCTAGGTGTGCCTTGTGTCTACACACAACCAACATCCATGTATGTGTGTGTGTGTGTAGATTGAAGTGATAAAGATTTGGCAAATAGACCAGCTGTGTGTTTGTGTGTTTGTGTTTGTGTGTATGTGTCTGTGAGTGTGTGTCTGTGTGTCGCAAACATCATCTACACGAATAATTAAACCCGAAAAATGAAACTTGATTAATTTAATATTTACCAAGAGCTGCTCTCTCTCTTTCTCTCTCTCACTCACTCACTCACTCTTTCTCTTTCACTCTGTGTCTCATGTGGTGTTCTCGTCTCTTTCTAAGCAAGGAAACGTGCTTTAGCACTCGCCAAAACTTGTCTGTGTGTGTCTCTGTGTGTATGTGTGCGTGTATGAATTTCAATGTTTGTTTAGCTAATAAATTTTCGGGCTAAAGTAATCAAATAATTGCCAAATGTACGAAAAACACAAGAGCATAAGAATATGGCTTGTTTTATTGCCATTTTATTTCGCAAAATTTACGAGCGGCCAAGACTTTCGGTAGCCTTTTATATCGTACCAATGAAAGCAGCTACAACAACAACAGGAACTACAGCAACAACAGCAACAACAATGCCAATAACAATAATAACAACAGTAACAGCAATAACAGGCAACTTGGAACTTGGAAGTTGAAGCAAAATAAAGTACTACTAGTTGGAGTTGGGCAAGTGGAAGCAGAACAGCATCAGAAGCCAAACTCAAGCCCCGAGTCATGTAACCGTATATTGATGACGATGTTCCTCTAATGATGCCGCTTGACTTGACAAATCGCGACTGGGACAGAAATAGAGAAATGAGGTCGAACGACTGAACAATTAACTTTGGAATTTGCCCCCGAAGTTGCTTCATTTCAGCTTCGAAGGAGAAAAGGCTTAAAGTAAATTCAGGCGTGGAGGTAAATTAAAGAGAGAGAGAGAGAGAGAGAGAGAGAGAGAGAGAGAGAGAGAGAGAGAGAGAGAGAGAGAGGGAGAGAAAGACAGAGAGAGGAAGATAAAGGGAGAGAGAAATTTATTATTATTATTATTATTATTATTTTTTTCAATATTAAATTCCATTAATCTATAAGAAATTTCATTAGTAAAACATTGCGAAGAAGAGTATCGAAAATAGCCTTTCACTCCGTAGCCTTCTGCTATATGCTACGAAATATTTAAATTGAATCAAATTCATCGATCTATCGTTAAGCTGAATATCAACCGATACTATCGATTGTGCCAAGACACATCGCTTGCACAAGGCTGTATACAAAGGTTGTATACTTTATACACCTTATATACATAATATATACACATATATTGAATATATACCTTCTGTACCTTATATACCCTTTATATCTTACATAACTTGTATATTTGATATACCTTATATACCTTCTATACCTCATTCACCTAGGGTATGACCTTCTACATGCTCAGCTTGCAGCGGCAGTTGACCAAAGTTCAATTCCCACTGGGCGTATTATTGAGCTATAAAGTGCTCAATGGCTGTTAAGGGTCGCTCCGCCTCTCAGTCCACACCTCTGACCATTTCATAGTTTATCCTTTTTATGGCCGAGTCATAATGACAATGGCTATCAAAATTAAGCCTCAGGTAAGTGGCAGCACTTACTTCTCGGCTGCCCAGCGAGCCTCACAGTTGGACATCCTTTCAGTCCGCAATTGCTTCGCTGTTCATATGCTCTATACAAGCCTAGTTTCAGGTCTTAGCTATCTATAGCTGTTTATAACTATCTATATCTGAGGTCTACTGGTAACCAAAAGGCTGCTAACTTATAGCAAATATATATATGTAAATATCTAAATCTTGTTCAATAAAAAAAAAAAAAAAAAAAAAAAAAAAAAAAACAAAAACAAAAATAAAAAAATGTATATAAAAAGGAAATACATGTATAACGACATATATATTTGCCCTTCATATATACTGATATACTATTGTATCAAATATAACTTTTTTTTTATATTTTTTAAACACCTCAAACTAATCGCAGTCAAAAAAAAAAAAAAAAAAAAAAAAAAAAGGAAACCAAAAAAATCAAGATGTTATATTATTTTGTCGCTCAAGTCGATATCTACATATACATACATATACATATGTATATATAGATTTTGTTAAAGTTTACACAAGAGAAATTGATTACACCGAACTATGGGCATGTGGGCGTATCTTTGGGCATGGCTCTGGTAGGTGGTAGGGGGGCGTAACATAAATAAAAGTCTATTTAAGCGTA